>NC_041728.1:86471784-87671784 GCF_004115215.2 Ornithorhynchus anatinus | reverse complement strand
ATGATTTAATTCTTATGTCCTTTATTTACTTGACATATTTTCGATGACTATAGGAGCATCAACTATATGACAGAACTAGGACATGCCCTCAATGAGCCCAGAATCCTCTGCCACTCTGGTTGCCGAACACTTCCACAGTCCCTTCTTGAACACTGACCCTATTTATGAAGTTGACTGCAGCAAAATACTGTCTGACCAAATGGACTCCTTACCCTTCCTTTTAAAGAATAGTAGGGATAGCATTGTGGGTTAAGCTTCCTACATCCTAATTTCCCTCCTTTATTTTTTAATGGTATTTATTAAGCAGTTACTATGTCAGGCTCCATACACTAAGTACTGGGGTAGATACAAGGTTGTCAAATTGGACACAGTTCCTGCCCCACATGGGACTGACATTATTAATCCACATTTTACAGATGAGGTAACTGAGACAGAGAAGTTAAGTGACTTCCCCAAGGTCCCAGAGCAGACAAGATGTGGAACTGAGATTAGGACCCAGGTCCTTCTGATTTCCAGGCCCATGATCTGTCTACTAGGACATCATCACTGTATAAATGGTCCTTTCTCACCCAATGTGACCCCTGCATACCAGAAGTTTCCAAATCAGCATTTTGTAAGGTTTTAGCTCCTTATTTGGGCTCTCTTAATACAGCTTCTTCATCTTTGATTTTCCTTCATAATCCTACCCCCCACAAAATTAGCACGGCACCCTCCCTTCAGTAGTACTTGATACATAGTGGAAAGAACATGGGTCTGGCTAATGGTGTCTCTGCCACTTATCTGCTGTGTGACCTTGGGCAAATCTCATAAGCGACTCAGTTCCCTCATATGTAAAATCAATCAATGATATTTATTGAGTACTTTGTGCAGATCAGTACACCATAGAGGTATGCTTATCAGATTCATTTACCAGAAATATTCAAATATTTTAGTTGCAGTTTTCTCCCCATTATAGAGTTGAGGAACAGCATGGCCTAGTGGAAAGAACATGCACCTGGGAGTCAGGAGTTCTGGGTTTCAATAATAATAATAATAATGATGGTATTTGTTAAGCACTTACTATGTGCAAAGCATTGTTCTAAGCACTGGGAGGATACAAGGTGATCAGGTTGTCCCACGTGGGATTCACAGTCTTAATCCCCATTTTACAGATGAAGGAACTGAGGCACAGAAAAGTTAAGTGACCTGACCAACGTCACACAGCTGACAAGCGGCGGAGCCGGGATTAGGACCCATGACATCTGACTCCCAAGCCCGTGCTCTTTCCACTGAGCCACGCTGCTTCTCATCATGGCCCTGCCACTTGCTTCCTGTGTGATCTTGGGTAAGTCATTTAACTTCCCTGTGCCTCAATTTCCTCATTTGTAAGATGGAGATTCAATAACTGTTCTCCATCCTACTTAAACTGTAGGCTACATGTGGGAAAGGGACTGTGTCTGAACTGATTACATTATTAAGCATATATTTATATAACGTATAAATACGACTGCTACTGAATGTAATTGATGAAGACCTTGTCCCTGACCCACTGCCCACATCCTGCCTCTGGCCTGAAACTCCCTACTTCCTCTACTTCCTCTCCCTTCTGCTTCCCCCTTGAACATGTATTTGTATCCTTTATTCACCCCACCCTCAGCCCCATAGCACATACGTCTGTACGTGTAATTCTCTAATAGACTGTAATCTTGTTGTGGGCAGGGAATGTGTCTACTAACTCAGCTGTTTTGTACTCTCCTAAGCACTCAATACAGTGCTCTGCACACAGTAAGTACTCAATAAGTATGATTAGTTGATTGATTATTTTAATATCTATTTCCCCCACTCCAGGCTGTAAATTCTTTGTTGGCAGGGAGGGTGTCTAGCAATTCTGTTATCCTTTATTCTCTCCCAAACACTTACCATAATACTCTGCACGCAGTAAGCACTCAATAAATACAATTGATTGATTGATGAGCAGTTTCACATATCCACAGCAGCAAGTACCCCTTATTGGTTCTCATCACAGCAGACCCGGGGCTCAGTGTGAAAATCTTTTCTAGTTTTGCGTCAATTGTTTAACCCTAAAAAAGGAGGGTGGAGGGGAGGCTGGGAAAGGATTAGGGGAGAGGAAGTTTTGCAAAAGTTTAATGCATGTTGTTTACCTGAAAATGAGTCATACAGCGCAAGTGATGATGTGTCGATTCCGTTGAAGAGCTCAGTGGCAAAGAGGCATGTGATGCCTTCAGCGCGATCCGGGGATCATTTGTGCAACTTTGCTGATTTTACTGCCCTGATGACTCAGAACCAAATATTTCTTGGAACTAATGATGAAAAAAATACCAGTGTGAGTCTGGAGCAGAAGTCAGATCTGAAGCTGCAAAATGCTTCGAAAAATTGTGAAATGAGGGAGGTGACTGAACATCTGGGCTGGAGCAGCGTTGGCAACAGAGGGTGAGACTGTCACTGGATGATACCCTGGTGGTGGCAGTTGCTTTCTACTCTGTCAGGAAGCAGGTCCACCTTGCTTTGCCCACAGACCGTAGTGCAAAAGTCATTTGGAACTCAAGTAAGCAGGACACTTTAGCTCTTAGGAGGAGGAGACCTTCGGGCATCATAGGTAAGATTGGATTTAGGGGTAGCACTTTAAGGAGGCATCATGAAAGAGACTGAGGTCCAAGCTCATTCATTCATTCATTCAATAGTATTTATTGAGCGCTTACTATGTGCAGAGCACTGTACTAAGCACTTGGATGAACAAGTCGGCAACAGATAGAGACAGTCCCTGCCGTTTGACGGGCTTACAGTCTAATCGGGGGAGACGGACAGACAAGAACATGGCAATAAATAGAGTCAAGGGGAAGAACATCTTGTAAAAACAATGGCAACTAAATAGAATCAAGGCGATGTACAATTCATCAACAAAATAAATAGGGTAACGAAAATATATACAGTTGAGCGGACGAGTACAGTGCTGTGGGGATGGGAAGGGAGAGGTGGAGGAGCAGAGGGAAAAGGGGAAAAAGAGGGTTAAGCTGCGGAGAGGTAAGGGGGGATGGCAGAGGGAGTAGAGGGAGAAGAGGAGCTCAGTCTGGAAACGCCTTTTGGAGGAGGTGAGTTTTAAGTACGGTTTTGAAGAGGGGAAGAGAATCAGTTTGGCGGAGGTGAGGAGGGAGGGCGTTCCAGGACCGCG
The DNA here is from genome assembly GCF_004115215.2 of Ornithorhynchus anatinus. Classification (NCBI taxonomy): domain Eukaryota; kingdom Metazoa; phylum Chordata; class Mammalia; order Monotremata; family Ornithorhynchidae; genus Ornithorhynchus; species Ornithorhynchus anatinus. The sequence continues at coordinate 87,668,615 of NC_041728.1, read as the reverse complement.
GGAGGATGTGGCCCAGGGGTCGACGGCAGGATAGGCGAGACCGAGGGATGGTGAGGAGGTGGGCGGCAGAGGAGCGGAGCGTGCGGGGTGGGCGGTAGAAAGAGAGAAGGGAGGAGAGGTAGGAAGGGCAAGGTGATGGAGAGCCTTGAAGCCTAGAGTGAGGAGTTTTTGTTTGGAGCGGAGGTTGATAGGCAACCACTGGAGTTGTTTAAGAAGGGGAGTGACATGCCCAGATCGTTTCTGCAGGAAGATGATCTGGGCAGCGGAGTGAAGAATAGACTGGAGCGGGGCGAGAGAGGAGGAAGGGAGGTCAGAGAGAAGGCTGACACAGTAGTCTAGCCGGGATATAACGAGAGCCCGTAACAGTAAGGTAGCCGTTTGGGTGGAGAGGAAAGGGTGGATCTTGGCGATATTGTAGAGGTGAAACCGGCAGGTCTTGGTAACGGATAGGATGTGTGGGGTGAACGAGAGGGACGAGTCAAGGATGACACCGAGATTGCGGGCCTGCGGGACGGGAAGGATGGTCGTGCCATCCACGGTGATAGAGAAGTCTGGGAGAGGACCGGGTTTGGGAGGGAAGATGAGGAGCTCAGTCTTGCTCATGTTGAGTTTTAGGTGGCGGGCCGACATCCAGGTGGAGACGTCCTGGAGGCAGGAGGAGATGCGAGCCTGAAGGGAGGGGGAGAGGACAGGGGCAGAGATGTAGATCTGCGGACCACCTGCCTGTATTTGCCTCCTTAAGTAAGACTATAGTTTCCAAATTCTGCATCTTCTTTGTCATCCTTGCTGTTTCAAACCCAAGACATCCCTGTTTTTTGTTGTGTTTTTTAGGGAATTGCTTTAAGTTATTTCTTTCTTAAAGCATCCCCAATTAATACTCTAAATCCCAATCTGTGCCAACCCACAGCCACCCTTATCATTTATGAGCATCTACACAGGTCTTATGAATAGGGGTATATTCACTTGTTGAATTTGTTCATTCACCCTGACCTGCTATCCATTTCAGCTTTTTTCATCCATTCAATCTTATTGATTGAGGGCTTATGGTGTGCAGTAAATGCTTGGGAAAGTTCAATATAACAGTAAACAGCCACATTGCCTGCCCATAACAAGCTTACAGACTACAGACTTACAAACTTGTTCTTCTTATTACCAATATTGGTAAATAGTTTGTTTATCTATTTCCCTCATTATATTGAAGGCCTCTAAGAGCCAGCGAACAAGTATTTTTCTTCTGGAACTTTTTTTTAGAAAGCTTCCTTATGAGACTGAGGAGCATCATGGCTTAGTAGAGACAGCAGGGGCCTGAGAGTAAAGAGAACCTAGGTTCTAACCCGGTTCTGCTACTTGCCTTCTGTGTCACTTAGCTTTTTGGTGCCTTGTTTATTCAAATGTAATGGACTATGAATCTCATGAGGGACAAGGATTGTGTCCAACCTGATTATCCTGTGTCCTCTAATGCTTAATACTGTACTTGGAAATCAATCAATCAAAGCTATTTAGAGTTCTGTGTGCAGAACACTGCACGATATGGCTTGGGAGAGTAAAATAAAAAAGAGTTGGTAGATGTTTTTCTTTCCGACAACGAACTTGCAGTATATGAGGCATGTAGGAAGCACTTCAAAATACATTATTATTATCATCAGACAAGTGAGTAATAACAGTCTTAATCCAATACATCTATCCTTTCTCTGTGCCAGGCACTTTGCTAAATGCTGGGGAAGATACAAGCTAATCAGGTTGAACATGTTCCATGTCCCTCATGGGACAGTATAAATCCCCATTTTACAAGTGAGGTAACTGAGGCACAGAGAAGTTAAGTGACTTGCCCAAAAATCACCCAGCAAACAAGGGAGAGAGCAGGGATTAGAACCCCGGTTCTTCTCATTCAATAGTATTTATTGAGCACTTACTATGTGCAGAGCACTGTACTAAGCAATTGGGATGAACAAGTCGGCAACAGATGGGCCTTCTCACTCCAAGGCCCATGCTCTACCCACTAGGACTCTTATATATCCTTATGTAGAAACTCCTCCATTCTGTTGTTCACCTTGATGACCCTAATCTAAGTGCAGGTATAGGTGAACCCTGGTTTCACATAATGGCACAACTATGCTATTTCTTTTGTTTTGTATCTCCTTCCCCATAATTCTAATTCCATCAGCACATAGTTGACATCTGGGTTATTTTCTCCTAGGAACATGGCACTTCACTTGCTTACACTAAAGCTCACCTGCCACTTTTCAATCCGGTGATTGAGCTTTATGAGTAGTTGAGCTTCAAGTAGTTCACCTCTGTGTGCATGACATTTCACTATCTGCAAGAAATCAGTACGTCTGCAAAGTTATATTAATAGTTATGTTGTGGCAAACACTGCTTCGGTGATGGCAGACTGATTATATTCCAGTACCTTCATGTATGCTAAACTCCTTTGATGTGAAGTATGGTGTTTATGTGGAGATCCTGATACCATTCTTCTAGACAGTAAGCTCATTGTGAGCAGGGAGTGTGTCTACCAACTCTATTATATTGTACACTTCCAAATGCTTACTATAGAGTTCTATACACAGTAAGCACTCAATAAATATAATTGATTCCTCAAGAAGTCTGAGGTAAAAAGGTTGTGATAGGTTTCACAGCAATATAGAACATGAAACTTTACAATGGCTCTGCAAGCATCGAGTTTAGTTGAAATTTGGAAAACCTATCAGCCTGCCAAAGAACATGTTGCTAAAAATGACTACTGGGGAATACGTTCAGGCCCTTATTGGAGACTAAAGTCCTGACGGTGCAGAAGGAAATTTATTTTTGTGGTGTCTGCTGCCTGAGAACTGCATTTCCCAAAAGCCAGAAATCTACATTTCCTAGAAACCTTTAGGTATTAATCAGAAAGGTAGGCATAACGTTAAATTTCAGATATTCTTGTTTTCTCTCTTCCTGCTTGATAGAATATGCCTTGGTTGCCTTAGCAGGTCACCTTCTGAATGCTGTCTTGTGGGTACTTTGTGAAGTTAAAGATTGTGCTTGCATATTTACAGTAGCTTATCTGTTTATTGAACCTGGGGAAATTTGAATCTGACATCTCTTTATCATTTCTGACAGCATGGCATAGTAGATAGAGCATGGGCCTGGGAGTTAGAAGGTCATGGGTTCTAATACCAGCCTCCACTACTTATCTGATGTTTTGACTTGGGGCAAGGCACTTCACTTCTCTGGGCCTCAGTTACTTCCATCTGTTAAATGGAGTTTGAGACTGTGAGCCCCATGTGGGACAGGGACTGTGTCCAAACCAATTTGTAAACAACCCAGAACTTAGTACAGTTTCTGGCACATAGTAAGCACTTAACTACAATTATTATTATTATGAAATTATGTTAAACTTCTGGCTGGGTCAAATGTTTCTCAGGTTCAGTCCCCAGGGAGCCCAAATTACTCGATTCTCTATCTCTGTATACTGCTGTAAATATTGGTTGGGTATCTGTTAAGTGCTTACTATATGCAGAGCACTGTTCTAAAGCGCTGGGGTACGATACAGGCTAATCAGGTTGTCCCACATGAGGCCTCACAGTCTTAATCCCCATTTTACAGATGAGGGTAACTGAGGCACAGAGAAGCTAAGTGAGTTGCCCACAGTCACACAGCTGACAAGTGGCAGAGCCAGCAATTCGAACATGGCCCCTGACTCCAAGCCATGCTCTTTCCACTGAGCCATGCTGCTTCTGCTGAAGTGCTTTCAGTATGCTTAACATGGATAGTAATTGCCAGAACTGTGCCTTGGAATCAAAGATCTAAAACATCTTAAATAACTCTGACTACAACATATTTGCTAGTTTCCTTGATTTGGACTTCTGCATCTTTAATATCAAAAATTGTGGAATATGTGCCAGCACTGTATTAAATGCTGGAGAGATACAGATTATCAGGTCAGACCTTTAAAACCCTGTCCCACATAATAATAATAATAATGTTGGTATTTATTAAGCGCTTACTATGTACCGAGCACTGTTCTAAGCTCTGGGGTAGACACAGGGGAATCAGGTTGTCCCACGTGGGGCTCACAGTCTTAATCCCCATTTTACAGATGAGGGAAACTGAGTCACAGAGAAGTTAAGTGACTTGCCCACAGTCACACAGCCGACAAGTGGCAGAGCTGGGGATTCGAACTCATGAGCCCTGACTCCAAAGCCCGTGCTCTTTCCACTGAGCCACGCTGGCTTTCTCCACGGGGATGCCATTCTAAGGAGGAGGCGAGAAGAAGATATTGAATCTCCATTTTACCCTTGAGGAAATTGAGGAATATCAGTTAAATGACTTGGCCCAGATCATGCAGCAGGGAAGTGGCAAAGCTGCGATTCGACTCCAGGTCTTCTAGCTCCAGGAATTCCAGGCTTCAGACTTGCATCTTTTTGAGCTGACACAATAAAGAGTGTTAAGGACCTATAGAAATTATCTCAATATGAACTTTTCCTTCTCCTCAGTGACCTTATGTGTTGATTTAGACTCCATTCATCTCTCCTTTCATTAAAACATATCAAATTCCAGCAACACTTTGCACACTTGATAAATGGTTAACCTATATCATACCTGCAGTATCTGGTCATTGGCATCTATTACTTTTCAGAAGCTAAATTTGTGAACAAACAAATAGGTGCTTGGCTTTCCTAAATTAATGAGCAATTTCCAGATGAACCACTTTTCATTATAGAACCTTAGCTGACACCTTTATATATAACAATTACTTTAATAATGCAATCAGTTGAAAACATCGCTGATGAAGTACTTCAGTGCTTATGTAGCTTTTCTCTTTTGTTACAGATATAACCTGTAGAAGAATTGTAATAGACTAATTACACACAATAAATAATTCATAATTGCATTAACAGATGATCTGCATATTCATGAATCATTACCCTAACATCTGCATACCCATAAGAGAACAAGATGATGATAAGTTTTTCAGATGAATCAACCAATAATATGAAGTCGAGCAAAGCAGACTTGCAGAGGAATAACTGAGTGCTTATAATGAGCTATCTATCATTTGAGCCTAGTTTTGTTTGGCCTCATTGAATAGTTTGCAAAAGGAACTTGATGAATTTTTAAGTATAATCCTTACAATTGACAGTGCATAAAAATCTCATTCTAGCACATAGTTCAGAAGACATTTTATTATAATACTTCATAAAGCACCAAATCAGTATATTTGATTCCAGCCAGGATTTGAAAAATGCCAGGCTTATTGGCATTGTGAAAGAACAAAAAGCCAGGCATTGTGCTGTCAGGACTCATATCAGATACATTATTCAGCATCTGACCATGATAGCATTCATTTCCATCAAAGCAAAACCTTTCCAGCACAGTACATGCTGTAACTGCCAACTCAGGGTAATCTTAGGCTCAAACCTTCTACAGTCACTCATTCCATTGTTGCTAATAATTTCTCCCCAAGAAATAGGGGTGTGATTTATATGGAGATGAAAGGCCTTGTTTCCTAAAGTTAAGCAGTCTGTTACCATGGTTCAGGCTGAGGAAAAAATGCATTTGGGGAGAAAGATCAACATCAAGTAACTGAGATCAATTAAGCAGAAATCTGGGTCACTATAAATTTCAGGACAAAAGCACTGTGTTGTAGTGATTAATGCACAGAAAGAGGTACTGTAGGAAAATCCCCACTTAAGCCAGAAGGGAGAATGACTCTGATGTACTGCTGCCTGTTAGGGAAGATTCAATAGAGAGATGGTGGGCAAAACAGCAAAAAAATCTGCCCCTGGTTTTTTGTACCAGAATCTGACCAGTATAGTGTTCACTGTCTGGGTTTAAACTCTTCTAGTTATGAAGCAGTTGTGCATAGAATAGAAGCAGTCTGGAACCCAAATTGTGAAAACATAGTTTTATAAAACTTTAGAGATCCTAGGAGCATGAGTCATGTCATGCTAGGGACATGAGTTATCAAGAAATGGTCACAGAGCACCTGGAGCATTTTGGACACCCATCAGAACTAATTCTGACACCTAGATATGATTTAGTCCTTGTCCATATAAACCTTCAGAATAAGACAGAATTAGGTGGAAATCAGGCCTTGCCGTCTTGAAGAAGCGAATCAGAGTTGTAATCAGAACACTTTACATGTATAGTACAGTCATTACACAGTGATTATGTACATTTTGTGTATATAAACATTACACTGATTATCTACATTTCTGTGTAGATAAACATTTCAATGATACCACTTTAGGTATGCATTACACAATGAATATATACACTATCATCTGCATTCAGTACCTTCAGCGTTAATTTGTTATAAAGCTCTGAGTTGTTTTTGGGTTCTGATGGTAGTAGAAATTGCAGTGATTAAGTTTTTCCCTGAATTAAACTTGTTTTCTATTAGAACCCTGAGGTTTGTTGAACAACGAACACACTTCGTTTTGGAGCTTGTAACAATCTACTTGAAGTGAAATAACTAATCTAATGAACAAATGCAGACTGCAGGCCTTCCCATTTTTATTTTATAATGTAAGAACTAATTAAAATGTTCAAAGTAAAACACTGCCCTCTAACTTCTGAAGGGAAAATAGTATTGAGTAAGAGGAAACTAAATAATAGCTTGGGGTTAGTGAAAACGAAATCACTAGGTCAGCCTAATGATAAGTATGATGAATACTGCTTCTAGAAGGAGACTTCTTTTGACCTACAATGCTGTTAATAATTTACTCCATCTTTAGGATGGACAGTCCCATGGAAGCACAGTATGGTTTGTTTAAAATGTCTAGGTCTCTACTGAGTGAAAAAAATTAAATTATCTATAATATTTTCATGCTTTCCAAAGAACACAAAATAAAATGTACAGTTTCTATTTCTTAGATATATTGATACACCCTGAACAGTAACTCTTACAAAGATAGGAAGTTTGGGTATTAATAGGTACCACTAATGAAAGATTTTATAGCTTTGGGGGTGCTAATCTTGCTTCTGGCACCAAATAAATTGATTTTTTAGTGTACATTAGCAATTTACTTTTATGCTTCCACCCAATGAATAAGATATTTCAGACCAACATAAAACTAAATGACTCTGGCTTTCAACATCTAGTGAGCTGTGACATCTTTGTGGGAATCCTTCAGAATGAGTGAAAATGCTGAAAGAAGGAAGGAACTATATGTAAGAAGACTTTTCATCAAAACATACCTATAAAACAATATGGATGAGTGTAAAGAGCAAATGGCCAAGAGTCAGGAGAACTGGGTTCTAACCCAAGCTCTTCCTCTTGCATGCTGTGTGACCTTGGGTGAGTCACTTAACTTCTTTGTGCCTCCAGTTTATTCTAGTGTAAAATGGGAATTTAATACATGTTCTTTATACCCCATAATAATTAACAACAATTGTGGAATTTGATGAACATTTACTGTGTGCCAAGCACTGCATTAAGTGCTGGGGTAGATAAAAGATAATCAGGTCAGACCAGTGCCTGTCCCACTTGGGGCTCAAAGTCTTTGGTAGGAGGGAGAAGAGGTATGAAATCTTCATTATACAGATGAAGGAATAGAGGCACAGAGAGGTTTAGTGAGTTTAGTGGTTTGTTCAAGGTCACACAACGGGCAAGTGATGGAGCCAAAATTAGAATCCAGGTCCTTTGACTCCCAGGACCCTGCTCTTTCCACTAGGCCACATTGATTTTCTATGTAGTTTCAAGGTTTAGTACAATGTGTTTGTCATTGTATACTATATATACTATATATATATATATACACTATAAAAACAAGAATTTTGGATTTAAAATTAATGAAGTTAATTATAAGTTTTGAGGAAAACTACAAGAGAAGTATAAGATAAGGTCAATCAGTCAATCTAGTATTTATTGAGCATTTACTATGTGCAGAACACTATACAAAGTGCTTGAGAGAGTACAGTGCAACAGGGTCAGCAGACATGTTGCTGTTGTTCCACGAGCTTACAGACTAAAAGAAGAGGCCATCAACAATATAAATAAGTACTCTATAATATATAATTTATATACATGTACATCAGTCCTGTGGGATTGAGGTTGTGGTGAATATCAAAAGGCTTTGGGCACATTTGGTCACAGATCCAAATGCATAGACAAAGCAGAAGGGAGAAGGAGACAGGAAGAACAGGGCTGAAATAAGGGAGGCCTTTGGGAGGAGGAGACTTAATGCTTTGAAGATGTGGAGAGTGGTGGTCTGGCATATATTAAGGGGGAAGGAGTTCCAGTCTAGGGGGAGGATTTGGGAAAGGGGTCAGTGGTGAGGTAGATGAGATCAGGGAACAAGGAGTAAGTTGGTGCTAAAGGAGCAAAGTTTGCAGATTGGGTTGTAGTAGAAGATCAGTGAGGTGGGGTGGTGAGGTGAGCCGGTTGAGTTTTTTAAAGCCAATAAGGAATTTCTGTTTGATGTAGAGGAGGATGGGCAACCACTGGAGGTGCCTGAAGACTGAGGAGAAATGGACTGAACTTCTTTCAGACAAATAATCTGGGCAAATCAAAGTTTGATCTGGAGTTGGGAGAGGTAGGGAGGTCAGTGAGGAGGCAGAAGCAGTAGTCAAGGTGGGACAGGATAAGTGCTTGGATCAGCATGATAGCAGTTTGGACAGTGAGGGAATGGCTGATTTAAACAACATTGTGAAAGTAAAACAGACAGGATTGGTGACAGATTGGATACGTGGGTGGAATGAGAGAAATGAGTCAAGGACAATGTCAAGGTTATGGGCTTATGAGATAAAGAAGGATAGTGTTTTTGACTACAAGAATGGGAAGGACTGAAAAGGACAGGGTTTACGAGAGAAGATAAGGAGTTCAGTTGTGGACATGTTCAGTTTAAGCTATCGGCAAGAAATCCAGGTGAGCTATACTGAAGACTGGGGGATATGCAAAATTGCAGGGAAGGAGAGAGGTCAGGACTGGAATGGAGACAAGGGAATCATCTACATAGTTGAAGCCATGGGAGTGAATGAGTTCTCTAAAGTCCCTTTCCTCAATCAATTTACAATCACCTGTGGAGAGAACAGTGTATATATACAGTTTTTCTTTGTACTTTTAGATGTGGTACAATTTACCTATGGGTGCATGTGTGACTTGAAAAGGCTAATAAGGACCCTACAGATTATCTGCAGACAGACTCTTTTCAGCTGCTATGATTGATGTTTGTGGAGCCTGGCTTGTTTCTTTTTCTTTTTTTGCTTTTGAACCAGTCAACTGATTAATCAGTAGTACTTACTGTTTACTGTGTGCAGAACACTGTACTAAGTGCTTAGGAGAGTGCAGTATAACAGATCTGTTGGTCACATTCCATGCCCACAAGCTGCTTACAGTTCTAGAGAGGGATAAAGGCACTAAAATAAATGTTGGATGTGAGCATAAATGCATCCAAATGCTTGGGTGATGCAGAAGGAAGAAGGAATAGGGCTATTGAAGGGTTAGTCTGGGAAGACATCTTGAGGGAGATGTGATTTTTAATAAGGCATTGAAGGTACACTGGGAGGAAGAGTAGTATTGCTTATGAAGGATTAGGGAATTCCAGATCAGAAGAAGGATATGAGCAAGGGTTTTGTGGTGGGGTAGACAGGATTGAGATTCAATGAATAGGCTGGCATTAGAGGAATGAAGTGTGTGTGTCGGGTTGTAGTATTCCAGTGCTTAGAACAGTGCTTGGCACATGGTAAGAGCTTAACAAATACCATCATTACTATTAGTAAGAAATCAGGGATGCTGGATAGGATATTAGGCAGGAGGAGGCAAGGTGATTCAGTGTTTTGAAGCTGATGGTAAGGGGTTTCTGTTTAATTGTGGAGTGGGTTGAGAGGTTCTTGAGGAGTAGGGAGATAGAGACTGCATGTTGGTTTTTTGAAAAATTATCCAGACAGGAGAGTGAAGTATGAATTGGAGAGGGACGAGACAGGAGGCAAGAAGTCATGAAGGAGGTTGATGAGGTAGTTAAGGTGGGATGTGATAAATGTTTGGATTAGCACAGTAACAGTTTGGATGGAGAGGAAAGGGTAGATTTTAGCCATGTTGTGAAGGCAGAACTGAAAGGACTGAATATGGGGGCTGAATGAGAGAGATGAGTTGAAGATAATGCCAGGATTATGGGCTTGTGAGAAGGGACAATAATGGGAAAGAGGTGGGAAGAATGAAGGGTTCTGTTTTGGAAGAGTTAAGTTTGAGGTGTTAACAGGTCTTCCAAGTAGAGATGTACTGAAGGCAAGAGGAACTGTGAGACTGCAGAGGAGAAAGGTCAGGGCTTGAGTTGGAAATTCAGTATGATCCTTACAATGCTCTCACTCAAGAAATCTTCTTTCCTGATTTGTGTACGCCATGATGTTCTATCCTCTGCAACTGACAACACTTTTTGAGGCTTCTTTATTGAATGCTTCAAACAGTTTCTCAGTCTTCTTAGTTGAGTTTAGCAGTTTCAACTCGCAGTTGTCACTGTACACTCTGCTACTGTCCATTGTCCTCATGGGTTCCACCTAGTTTAGCCATGTTGAGGTGAGCAAAGCTTCAGTGCTCTGAGCCTAATTTCATTCAAGAACTTAACTGCTTGTGATCCTGGCTTGTTGTATAATGTTGACGACAGACCATAAATATTGCTGATGGAACCACTCCAGGAGGTGGATAAGGGGGCTTGTGTGGTTCCCAGTCTGACAGCTTTAGAGAAGATTGGGCTTCACTTCAGCTCTATAGACATTTAGTTTGGTCTCGAGCCCAATCTCACATGGCTATCACACTCTGTTTAACTGTCATTCATTCAGTCATATTCATTGAGCGCTTACTGTGTGCAGAAAACTGTACTAAGTACCTGGGAGAGTATAATACAACAATAAGCAGACACATTCCCTACCCAGTCTAGGGAGGGAGACAGACATTAATATAAATAAATAAATCAAGAGTGTACATAAGTGCTATAGACCTGAGAGGGGATGAACAAAGGCAGCAAGTCAGGGAGATGCAGAAGGGAGGGGGAGAAGAGGAAAGGGGGGCTTAGTCAGGGAAGACCTCTTGGAGGAGATGTGTCTTCAGTAATGCTTTGAAGTGGGGGAGAGTCATAGTCCATCAGGTTTAAGCAGGGAGGGGGTGTTCCAGGTCAGAGGCAAGACGTGGGCAAGGGGTTGGCGGCTAGAGAGGTGAGATCGAGGTACAGTGGAGGTTAGTGTTAGTCAACCAAAGGATGTGCTGGCCTCTTAATTTGCTTTTCTATTTCTACTTCCTGGTCTATCAGTACGCTGTTGGTCAATGTCTTGCTTAGATAACATAATTACATGACTGCCCTTACCTCTGTGTCACCAATATAAAGTTTTGGTTGCCTGTTATGACTTCCCTCTTGTAAGCTAAGACATCACTTGGCTTTCTTTAGAAGTATAGTCAAACCATCTGGGCTAACTCATTCGGTAAAGTAGCTTACAATCATTTGCATGTCTTTGTTATATGACCTAGAAGTTGTATTCCACATTCAATAATTCTTTAATGCTGACTCTTGGACTTTGGAAAATGCTCAAAGTCTCTTGGGTTGGAAGAGTTTCCAGGGGAAGCAAAAGTAAATTCTAACTTCTACATCCCAGTTTCTCCTGCATCCAAGTTTCTTATTACATCTTCATCATTGCTACTTGAAATGAATTAGACATGGTTGAGGAGAGACAAGTAAAATGAAAATACTAGCCACACATATATAAATATATGTAGATGAATACGTTTGTGCATAGTGAAATTATTCTTTGAGTGCTCACACGGCATCCCTGCTTTACTCCCTCAGCCATGGTAATGTATCAGACCATCCTCTGCTCTGACCCAGCAAGCCATGTTGTCATGACAAAATCTCAGAATCCTAATAGATATTTTAGAGCAGCTAAATTTGGCGTTTTCCAGTGTGCCTGGTACGATAGATGTTTAACAGCAAATAAGCTCCTTTTTCTGAGTTATGTAATTCAAATCAATCTAGATGACTTCTCTTGACTGTGCCTAATGTCTTGACAGCTGCCTAGATTAGTGCATTATAGTGAAATGCCCACTCCTATGTGTACATCAAGACTACAGTTTGACTGTCTTGTTTCAGCAGGGCTATGCTGATGGTGTTTTAGGGCTCTTTGTAGACATTTCATTCGCCGGAGCTTAATGTTAATAGTTTGGTCTTTTCCTCTAGACTGTAAGCTCAATGTGGGCAGGGAATGTGTCTTTTTTGTTGTACTCTCCTAAGCGTTTAGTATAGTGCTCTGCACATATGAAGTGCTCAACATATTCTATTCAAAGAATGAATGACAGTGTTTCTGAGGGCAGTAAAGTTAAAGATATACATGTGCCAATGCTTATAGGCAATTATGTAATGAGGACATTGTGTTTATACATTAAGTAGATTTCATTATTGTTCTCACAGCTTGACAAATGCCATTTCTTCCATTACTAGGTCCCATTCTTTTTAGACATTCCCTAATTCTTAAATATCTTCTGTCTGATCACAACCTCCCCACTCTCCTCCTCTCCCACACACCTCCTCCCCATAAATACCTACTATTCCCCCACTAAGACCTCCGGTCTTTTCTCTCCATCTAATTTTCTCAACTCATCATGACCCACTTAGCCTTGATACCCAAGCTGCTCTCTCTTGATGACCAAATAGATGCTCTCAACACCACCCTCTCTACTGAACTCACCTCATTCACTCCCTATTCCTTCGTATCTCATACCACTAACTCACAGACCTGGATCACCTCCACAGTCCTCCTCCTTCACTCTTGTACTCGAGCCGTAGAGCGCTGCTGCCGTAAATCTAAATATCAGGCTGACTTTATTTACTTCAAGTTTATCTTTGCATGCTTTAACTCTCCCCTCTCTTCTGCCTGGGAAAACTATTTCTCAGCCTTATTGACACCCATGACCATCACCCTCACCAGTTGTTCCAGACATTTAACTCCCTCCTCAGACTCCTTTGTCCCCCTAACTCCCATATTCTTTGCCCCCAATGACCTGGCCACATAATGTATTAAGAAAATCTACACTATCTTGTGTGAGTTCCCCTAAATCATCCCTTTCCCTGTGGCCCCCTCATCAACTCGCCCATCCTTTCCTATATCTAGAACAAATCTCTTCTGCCTTATCTCAAAATCCACACCCTCCACCTGTGCATCCAACCACATTCCTTTGAACCTTCTCAAAACTCTCGCCCCCTCTCTTCTTCCCTCCCTAACAGCCATCCACAACTGTTCTCCAGTGGCTTCTTCCTCACTGTTTTCAGACATATCCAAGTCTCCCATGCCCTAAAAATCCCTCCCTTGACCCCACAGCTCCTTCCAGTTATTATCCCATCTCTCACCCACTTTTCCTCTCCTAAACTCCTTGAATGAGTTGTCTACACCCACTGTCTCAAATTCCTCTCCTCCAATTCTCTCCTTGACTACCTCCAATTTGGCTTCTGTCCAATCGTTTCACTTCACATCGCTAAAATCTACCCTTTCCTCTTCATTCAAACTGCTACCAAATTAATGCAGTCATTCATTCTATCCTTCCAGGATTACTGCACCAACCTCCTTGCTATCTTCCCAGCCTCCTGTCTTTCCTCACTCAAATCCATACTTTTCTCTGCTACACGGATCATTTTTCTACAAAAATATTCAGGACATGTCACCCCACTCCTCAGAAAACTCCAGTGGTTGCCCATCCATCTCAGCATCAAAGAAAAACTCCTCACCATTTGCTTTAAAGGACTCCACCACCTCGCCCCGCCGCCACCTCATTTTGTTACTCTGCTTCTACAACCCAGCCTGCACACTTGGCACCTGTAGTGCTAACTTTCTCTTTAACTCTTTAACTTTCTGTACCTCAATCTTGCCATCAGCCCCTAGCCCACATCCTGCCTCTGGCCTTCCTCCTCAAATCTGATAGACAGTTACTCTACCCTGCCTTCAAAGCCATACTGAAGGCACATCTCCTCCAAGAGGTTTTCCCAAACTAAGCACCCCCTTTCCTCTTCTCTTACTCCATTCTGTGTCACCCTGACAGGTTCCCTTTATTCATTCCCCATGGCCTCCCATCACTTATGTACATATCCGTCATTTGTTTATTTATATCAATATCTGTTTCACCCTCTAGACTGTAATCTCGGTGTGAGCAGAGAACCTGTCTGTTTATTGTTATATTGAACTCTTCCAAACACTTAGTACAGCGGTATGTAATAATAATAATAACAATTTGGTATGTGTTAAGCTCTTACTATGTGCCAAGCAGTGTTCTAAGCGCTGGGTAGATACAAAGTAATTAGGTTGTCCCACATGGGGCTCACAGTCTTAATCCCCATTTTAACAGATGAGATAACTGAGGCACAGAGAAGTTAAGTGACTTGCCCAAAATCACACAGCTGATAAGTGGCAGAGCCGGGATTAGAATCCACGACCTCTGACTCCCAAGCCCATGCTCTTTCCACTGAGCCACACTGCTGTGTCTGTACACAGTAAGTACTCAATAAATACAACCGAATGAATGAAATGGCTTTCTAGCTACGTGTTGTAATGAAAACTTGTATTATGGAAGAACTGAACGTAAATATAAGACACAGACACTTTTCTGGTTGAAGTTACTGAAACCGTGGGGGTTAGTCAGAAAGAACTCTATGTAAACGATGAGGGAATAGGATTGGGAAGGAAAGGTGAAGCATCAATTAGCGGACTGGATTAAGAAAACACTCTAAGGAGAAGAGAGACTGTGTTAGTGATAAAGTCAAACATAGTAAAGTTGAGTTTGGATGAGGGATCATGTTTGAGTGCAGCAGCTGTTGGTTAACATTGAAGTCTATGGCCTACAAATGTAAGTTGACGTGACTTGCAGTTGGAAGCCACTGATGCTACTGGGCCAGAAAACGTTCCTTTCAGCCCAGCACAGTCTCTCAGACAATGGCAGCAGGATGTTTGGAGAAATTGTGTCATAGTTACCGTCTTTGACATCTGTTGCAGTGTTTTAGGGAGCTACCATGCAATTTCCCCAACTCTACTTTCTACAACCCTAATTTCCTCTATTATCCCATTATGGAAAGCTTGACCATGTAGTTTTCCATATGCCTTCTTGACCGGCTAATCCTTTCCACCTACAAAACTAGAGGGCAGTTATCATGTCTACCAATGTTAATGTATTCTCTCGAAAAGTGCTGTACCTTTAGTAGTGCTCAATAAATACCACGGTTGGATTATTAATGCCAAGATTATTTAGCTTTTGAATCTTTGATGTTATAAAATGTTCTCAAAGTGGACCAAAGTGAAAGCCATGGGTTTCAAAAGGCCATTTTCACTGGATTGTATTTCGCTCCTGCAGATTGTGAAAATGTGGTAGCCATTCTTTAGATCAGAATTTTGAACAGAGGGCAAGGTTAGTTTCTCTCCTAGTCTCACCTACATAAATAAGGCTGTTTCTGAAGCTAGTAATTTCTCATGAAATTATGGCCAATATCTAGACCATAAAGCTAATTATGGCTACTTAGAGAAGCAGTGTGCCCACGTAGAATGAGCATAGGCCTGGGAGTCAGAGGACCCATGTTCTAATACCTGCTCTGCCTCGTGTCTGCTGTGTGACCTCGGGCAAATTACTTAACTACTCTGTTCCTCAGTTATCTAATCTGTAAAATGGGGATTAAGCTATATGAGGGACTGTGATCAACCTGATTATCTTGTATCTTCCCCAGCACTTAGTAAAGCACCTGGCACAGAGTGCTTAACAAATGCTATTAAAAAAAAGCAGGCCTGCTCAATCTGCAAATTCCATTTATCCATTTTTTTCCCTGTGACCATATATTGTTTTTATAAATGTATTTTCAGGGAAAAATTGTCCAATAAATTGTGGGGAGATAGTTCTTTCTATATTGTTTGGGGCTTTCTATACAGGGTTTTCTGGCTATTTATTTCCCAGAATCTTTTTTTCAAACCCCTCTGTGCAGTATAGATGTGTTGTCTTATCCAGTAGACCATGCAGGAAAAGTAATTAATGGCTATGAAATAATATATCAGGAAATTGAGATTCACTCACTGCATGTAAAACTGGTGAAAATTTCCTTCCTCCTCTCTATATCATTTTTCCTCTTGAGTCTGAGGTGCAGATATTGTGGAGCATAAATTGTGAAGTAAACTGGGAAGGAATATCAATAAATCCACCATCGACCTAGGACAGGAACTCATCTAGCAGAAAATTATTTTTTATATCATGTTGGACACTAGCCAGGATGATGAAAGTAGGAAACAGGGAATAATAGGTATTAGTACAGCAAAGAAAGGACTGTAAATTTGATATGTATTGTATTTGTATCCTTTAGGAGATTATTTTAGGGAAGAAAAAAATATGTGCTCAAAATGATTTTGGAAAATGTGATTGGTGACCAATTGATGGATCAAGGATCATTATCAGCACAACTAAGACTAAAACAATAAAATGCTACAAACATCAAACTAGAATTCTAAAAAATGTGGGTAAGGTTTGACATACTGGGATCATCATTCCAGTATATCCTCTACTTTTAAGAGAGGAATTCTAAAGAAACACAGAAATGTGAGAAAATTGGTACAAACAAAGGGCACTTGTAAATACTTAAATCCTCTAAATAAACATGGTATTTGTTTTTCAACTGTATCTAAGACATATTAGTTATTGTAAGAAATGGAGAATCAAAAAAGAGCAAACCAGTCTCTGTGTTTATTATTAGGAAATAAATTGCTTATTTAAAGGATTTATTTCTTTTTTTAAGTGATGGACCATGGTGTATACAGTGACTGTACTGTTTGTCAGTGAAGGCAGTTCAGTGCAGAACTAGCCAAACAAAAAGTTCCTAAAGCTGAAACTAAGATATTTTCCAAGAAAGCTGTGACTTGTTTCTGCTATATTGTACTCTCCCAAGCACTTATACAGTGTTCTGCATGTAGTAACTGCTCAGTAAGTACAACTGATTGATTCTATTTGGAAAGAATGCACCCATTTGTGTGGATAACATGATAATATTTTGTATTTGCCAAAGGCTTTTGATTTTCCAAAGCAATTATTTCATTTTTGCATCACAGCATCCGAAGAAACAGAGAGGCAGATAAGCTCTCCATCTTTCAAATAAGGAAACTGAATCGCAGAGAAGTTAAGTGTCTTGCCAAGCTCACACAGCAGGCCCAAGGCAGAGCTAGAGTTAGAAGATGAAAGCCCTATTAATATGAATGATGTTTGACTTCTAAGAATTTAAGGAATTCTACATACTGAATTTGCATTGTGTCTCTTACAGAGACACCAAACAATGCCTAAAGGAACAGTGTGATACAATTGATTGATCAGTAGTTATTTTTCCTTGATATAAATTCCCCTTGGTTATGGATTGCACCCCCTAATAACTCTGGTCTTTTCTTCCATCAGCCCCAGAAGGAGCAATCACCCATGTATCTAGTTAACCTTTCTCAGATCTTCTACCTTCTAAAACCTATGTCTCGGACAACCCTAAAATTATATTTTAATTATCATCCTCACCCCATCAGGATTTGTTGAGCTTCTACAATGTTCAGAGCATTGTAGTCATCACTTACGATCATTGATTTAAAACGAACGATGCTCCCTGCCTTCATTCAAAGAGCTGACCACAAATTTATTCCCATGCCTTTCCACAATATACTGTTGTGAAAAATTCCATATGCTTGCCACCTTTTGTTTGCTTTCAGCCTATTCTAGCTTTGAAGAGCCCCCACAGTTCTGGTGTTGTGGGATATGGTGAACATTAATTCTGTGTTCGCCCACATCCTTCCTGATTCTGTAAATTTCAATCACATCTGTTTTCTGTGGAAATTGTATCCACAGAGGGAAATACCACCCAGCAGCATGAGATCCAAAATGTTTTATTTCTTGCTTTAACAACCCATAATATATCCTTAAGCCTCTCTGGTGCAGTTAGTCATCTATGATTTATAAGATGTAGCACAGTATTTGTTTGGGAGTTGTTCAGATATGTCTTATGTGAGACTGCCTATGCATGTGCTACCTAATTTTGGTGGCAAGTACATTACTTCCTGCTGAATAAGATTGTCCTATTGAGGGACCTGGAAATTCAGAACAGTAAGTTCTAAATCCCTGCTCTGTCATTATCTTTTTTCCCGTGTGTCCTTGGACATAGACTCAGCTACCGATTGTCCACAGTTTACCATTCCTTTCCTAGAATAGGGTAGTGCTACTTTGTGTTGTAGCAAAAAATAATCAAAATAATCGTCAAGCTCTTGACAAAATACAAGTGGTCCAAAAGAACAAATATCACCATTAATGCTAATGCAATTTTGGAGTTGAAATCAACATTTAATTAAATTTTCTTGTCATCGCAGTTATCAATTGGGCCCACCCTTGAAGCGCAAAGAATGAAATTTCAAGGGATGTGCTTAGATTGCTTACAGTCTGAGAGGAAAAGGGGTAGAAAATACATTTCAGTTTTTCAGTATTAATACTGAAGTACATCTCAAGCAATCAAGGGTAGTGTGTACTGAACATTGAACTAAGTGTTTGGGAGAGTGACTGCAATAGAATTTGTAGCTATAAGCCATATCAGTAAAAGCACAGGCCTGGGAGTAAAAAGGTCATAAGTTCTAATACAGGCTCTACCACCTATCTGCTCTGTGACCTTGTGCAAATCCCTTCACTTCTCTGTGCCTCAGACAAGTCCCACATGTGTCACGGACTGTGTCCAAACTGATTTGTTTGTATCCACCCCATTGCTTAATATAGTGCCTGGCACATAGTAAGCACTTAAAAATATCACAAGTATTACTATTATTATTTTCATTATAAGGAGTTTTCAATCTAATAGGATAGTCAATAAAATGTTAGGACCACTAAGTATGCTGGACATCAACACTTTCAAAGCTTCCACTTGGACAGTTTCTAAGCTGTAAATATGTTGTGGGCAGGGAATGTGTCTCCTAATTATCTTGCACTGTACTCTCTCAAATGCTTAGTACAGTGCTCTGCACATAGTAAGTGCTCATTGATTTATTATGATTTCATGTAGGACATTCAAACAGACAAAAACAATTAGATTTTTTCAAATTGTCATTCCAAAGTAAGGAAAAATATTATCCCATTACTGTACCTCAGCAGATGTTTAATACGACTCATCTGTTTATCACTCCCCTATCTACCAAGTGAGAAGAAGAGGATCAACTGCTCTGACAGAAAGTACAGATTGAGAAGCACAGTCTTATGTGAAAAGTGTTAGATGTCTCAAAGTGTGGGTTACCCTTCACTCCTCCACTGAGTGAATCATCTTCATTTAAACGGAAAGACTCCCTCAGCATCCGAGGAACCGTAAATTGAATTTTAACACTCAAATGAACAGTGACTGGATGCAGCCTTCTGTGCCTGATATGAACCCTTGGTATGTGATGATTTGCCTGAAAGCTGAATTCAGAATTGAAAACTGACTTCTCAAAGTATCAGAGACAGTAGTTGGCAGGATTAAAATTGCGTTTAGAGCAGATGAATGAATGAAATGCATTATTGAAGATAATTCTTTCCAAAGCAATGGTAATTATCCTAGCATTAACATTTCTAATTTAATTCAGCACTGATTAAACTTTTTTCTTTCTGAAAGAGGAAATGAAGAGTATGAAATAGAGACAGTCATAAAATAGTCTTTGGCAAATGTTCCATTATCAGCAGGAAGAAGAAATGTACTGCTTATGAGTAATGATCAGAAGAGCATATCATATATTGAGGTGGTGGTTAGGTTATTTTAAGCCCCTACTTCACATATAAATATGTATATATAGTGGATTGTGATCATAGATTAATATACACACACGTGTGTGTATATATATAAATGTATGATCACAATTTAGAACAATAGTTTGAAATCTTTTAATGTGTGCTATTCCATGATTAAGTTAGTTGACTTGAATATATTTATGTTATCATTTATCAGCATCTGTATGTGAATTCAAGAGATTCTCAATGATTTCTTCAATGGAATTTTAGAGGGGGGAAAATGTTTTCTGAACTATGTTTGTGGGTCACATCTTCTCCAAGGAGCCTTCCCTGATTAAGGCCTCTTTTCCCCCTGACTGCCTCTCCCTTCTGGATCATTTATAGACTTGGATTTGTACTCTTCAGGTATTTGGTATTCACCCTGCCCTCAGTCCCACATCACTCATATACATAGGCATGAAGTATTTATATTAATATCTGTCTCCCCTTTTACATAGTAAGTTCATTTTGGTCAGGGAACAGGTCTAAGAACATATAATTATGGTATTTGTTAAGCACTTACTATGTGCCAAGAACTTTTCTAAGCTTTTAGTTAATCCCCATTTTACAGATGAGGTAACTGAGGCACAGAAAAGTTAAGTGACTTACTTGCCCACAGTCACACAGAGCCGGGAGTCGAACCCATGTCCTCTGACTCCAAGCCCAGGCTCATTCCACTGAGCCACGCTGCTCAAGTTGTCCCACATGGGGCTCAGAGTCTCAATCTCCATTTTACAAATGAGGCAACCAAGGCACAGGGAAGCCAAGTAACCTGCCCAAAGTCACATAGCAGACAAGTGGCAGAGGTGGGATTAGAGCCCATGACCTCTGATTCCCAAGCCTGTGCAGTTGCCACTAGGCCATGCTGCTCCACCCAACGCTATTACATTGTACTCTCCCAAGAACTTAGTGCAGTGCTTGGTACACAGTAAGCGCTCAATAAATACCACTGATTGATTAATTGACTGGATTTCAGGAAGAAAGGGAATCATCAAAGCCTATTTCCCGTTTTTAATGTTTGCGCTATAATTCTTATTATTTTGAGGAGGCTTCTTAAAAATGTCTATCTTCCTCTTTGTCATTCCGACATGATGAACTTTAAAAGTTAGAAGGACTGGAGTGGGGCAATCATGATGCTTATAGGGACTGGAAAACTTGGGTTACTTCAGTTTGGAGATACAAAGGCCAAGTGGGGATATGATTTGAGTATAGAAAATCATGAAGGGGTTATTAGGATTAGCAGAGAATTATCTTTCACCAAATCCAAACAACCCAGAACAAAGGTCACCTCTCTTTTACCTCAAAGGGGTATGTTTAAAATGGTAAAAGGAAACCAGAGACTAAATTACTACATAAAATGTATTATAAGTATGAAAATATCAGTTAATTCATGAATGCATGGTTAAATTCATAATGTGTCCTTAAAGGAACAGTTAGGGATATAAAGGAAAAGGTTGGGGAATGTTTGGATGGGTCCATCCCTAAGCATTAGATTGCGTATTAAGAAATGCAACCATCATATGTCATTTTTTTTCTTTTTATAATTATTGGAAACAGAATATTGGGCTAGGTGGACCATTGATCAGACTCAGTAAGGGCATTTCTTATTCCGAAGAAGTAGACCTTACTAGACAGTGGCTATGTTAGAAGGCATTCCCAAGGGAGCATATACAATCCCCAGATACTTAGTTGAGCAAAGAAATGCCTCGATTTTGAACTGGTGCCAACATCAGAACAGCTATCCGTTTGAGTAACTGAATTCTACCCACCTTCTTTCATCATCATTATGAATGGTATTTATTGAGTACTTACTGTATGCAGAGAAGTGTGTTAAGAACTTGGAAGAGTATGCGACAACATGGTTGGTGGACATGTTCCCTGACCACAGTGAGCTTACTGTCTAGAGGGAAAGACAGACATTGATATAAATAAATAATTTAAACTTTGGGGAATTTGGGTTCACGTTCTAAGCACTTCAGTAAGATCTGTCAGCTGATATGAGAAAAGTAGGAACGGGATGTTGGGCAGCACTAGTATCTCAGCAAGAGGCCACATCTGGGCTTTGGCTTTTTTCTCTTCAGTAATAATGGAAAGAGAACCAGGGTCATAGATAAGCACTGCAGGGCCTCAGATTCAATGAAGAGTTTAGGCTGTAGATTCTGTATATGGTCTGGATGGCTATGTGGGAGAGATGAAGCAGTGTTGCCTACTGCAAAGAGCATTAGGCTGGGAGTCAGAGGACTTGGGTTCTAATTCTGACCCAGCCACCTGCCTGTTCTGTATCTTTGGCTGAGGTCACTTAACTTCTCTGTTTCTTGGTTAACTAATTCATAAATCACGTTAATTCATAAATCACATAAATCATGACTAGACTGTAAGCCCGCCAATGGGCAGGGATTGTCTCTATCTGTTGCCGAAATGTACATTCCAAGTGCTTAGTATAGTGCTCTGCACATAGCGCTCAATAAATACTATTGAATGAATAAAATGGGAGAAAAATACCTTGCTTTTCCTCCTACTGATAATGTGATGCCCCATGTGGGATAGAGACTGCGTTCCACCTGATTAACCTGTATCTGCCTAAGCAATAATAATAATAACAATGGTATTTGCTAAGTGCTTACTATGTGCCAGACACTGTTCTAAGTGCTTGGGTGGATACAAGCAAATCGAAGTGGACACAGTACCTATCCGATGTGGGGCTCACAGTCTCAATCCCCATTTTACAGACAAGGTAACTGAACCACAGATAAGTGATTTGTCCAAGGTCACACAGAAGACAAGTTCTGGAGACAGGATTAGAACCCAAGACCTCCTGACTCTCAGGCCCGTGCTTTATCCAATAAGCCATGCTGCTTCTGTGCAGTGCTTGGCACATAGTAAGTACCAAACAAACACTACTAATATTAGTTATAATAGTAGTAGATTCTGCAGCTTTCCAGAAATCCAGCAGTTGGAAAACTGGCTGTTTGTGTCTCTTGTTGGTAAAGGCTGAGCTTCCACAGGGATGAAAGGGAGGGATTCAGCTGCGTCCAGCAGGAACTAAGTCCAGAGCTCAGGGGAGCATGCTGGTCGTATGCTTGGAGATCCTGTTACTCGCTGTTTCTAGTTCCTGATGGAAAGGGGTGAAGAAGCCACGACTTTAGTGGTTCCAACTGGTGTCCCAGCTCTGCCACTGGTTTACTGTATGTCCTCAGGCAAGTCACTTAACCTCTCTAGGCCTAGGTTTCATCACCTATAAAAGGAGGATAAGATAGACTGTGAATCCCCAGGTGGGACAGGGTCTATGTTCCATCTCATAACCCTGTATCTATGCCAGTGCTTAGCGTATTGCTAGTGCTCAATAAGTGCTACTGTTGAGTACTGGGAAGCAGCATTCCCTAGGCCCTGTGTTCTATTTCTGACTCTGCTACTTACCTGCTGTGTAACCTGACAAATCATTTAACTTCCCTGTGCCTCAGTTCCCTCATATGCAAAATGGAGATTCAGTACTTGTTTGCCTTCCTACGTAGACTGTGAGTTCTATCTGGGACCCAATTATCTTGTTCAGTGGTTGGCATATAGTAAGAACTTAATCATATTGACTGAGCTCTTACTGGGTGCAGAACACTATACTAAGCATGTTGAGAGTACAAGATTCATTCATACAATCACATTTATTGTTTACTATGTGCAGAGCACAGTACAAGTAAACAGTGACATTCCCTACCCACAATGAGCTCACAATCTGGAGTTGGTAGATGTGCTCCCTGCCCATAACTAATTTACAGACTAGAAGGGAGTTTAGATTATAGAGGGGGATTTACGCTTTAGAAACTTAACAAATACTACTGTTATGATAATAATAATGATAATTTACAGGGGTAGTGGCTTACATTTCCCAGAGTCCACTGACACTTTGGGAGCAGAGGTTATTCTTACAGCCAGGTTGGAAGGCTAAACACATTTCTAGGATGGACCTAAGCCTTTATCAGTGACCTTTATCAGTGATTGTTGAGACCCCGAAGTTCTTTGTTCTGCTGCTAATGCTGCCATGCTGTTGCTTGCTCTGTACCTTGACAAGAGAATTCCTGTCCTTGCTTTGCTCTAAATCAGATATAAGGGTGAATTTGGTGAGTTTTCTTGTCTACATAGTCAATTTCGGTAGTAAAATGGACAGGAACATATGAGAAGCAGCGTGCCTTAGCAGAAAGAGCATGGGCTTGGGAGTCAGAGGTCGTGAGTTCTAATTCCCGCTCTACCACTTTGTCAGCTGTGTGACTTTGGGCAAGGCACTTCACTTCTCTGTGCCTCCGTTACCTCATCTGTAAAATGGGCATTAAGACTTTCAGCCCCATGTGGGACATGGACTATGGCCAACCTGATTAGCTTGTACCTACTCCATCACTTAGTACAGTGTCTGGCATAGTGTAAGTGCTTAACAAATACCATAAAAAAATCTGCGCAGTGATAGTGTACATGTGCTTTGGAGACTTAGGCTGAGCACGTACTGCGGAGTCTCTGAAATCATTCAATCACTCTTTGCACATGCGGCTTTAATTCTCAGAAAAATATCCATTT
This sequence comes from Ornithorhynchus anatinus, assembly GCF_004115215.2. Lineage (NCBI taxonomy): Eukaryota > Metazoa > Chordata > Mammalia > Monotremata > Ornithorhynchidae > Ornithorhynchus > Ornithorhynchus anatinus. The sequence continues at coordinate 87,644,320 of NC_041728.1, read as the reverse complement.
AATCTCCTTTTTACATGTTTTGTCAATTGTAATATTGATAAAACATTAGTTTAGGACCACCATTTTCATGAGAACTATTTCAGCCAAGGTGACCTGAGCTTTTGTAGAGTCAGTGCCAAGATCCTGACCAGCCTCTCTATCCACTTTATTCCTTTGAAAATGTCTGGGGTGTAACTGCTTATTTGAAGTAGGTCAGCAAGGGGGCTACTGACTCACAAATCATGGTGCTATTAACAGTGGGGGGACATGGGGTCATAGCCCTACTTTCTTTTCTGCATCAGCCAAAATGAGGTTAGAAATGGCAAATCTTAGAGCAGTATTAGGTCCTCTAGACTGTAAGCCATCTCTCTCAGTGTCACACCTGGAGAGTTTCTAGTACTCTACCAGTTTTGACTATGTGAGGGAGAGTCAAGCAGAAGCATATCCATTTGATTCCTAGATTGGGCAGTGACTAGCAAGTGGAAGGCAATCTGCTACAAGTCAAAACTCACCTGTACTGGGTAGCAGTGGCATGGGAGAGTATTGAGCATGGAGACTCCAGTTGACTGCACAGAAGGAGGCAATGGTAAGCTACTTTCATATTTTTACCAAGAAAACTCTATGGATCCACTACCAGAACAATTGCAGATGGAGGTGGGGCATTCTGGGAGAGATGTGTCCATGCGTCTCTATGGGTCAGACACAACTCGAGAGCGTAAGCCAAGACTGTGATCTCTCTGTGGGCAGGAAAATTGTCTACCAACTCGGACTGTACTCTACCAAGTTCTTAGTAAAGTGCTTCTATGCCCAGCATCAACAAATTCCATGGAAGGCTTGGGAGTCATAGGGCATGGGTTCTAATCCCGGCTCTGATGCTTGTCAGATGTGTGACTTTGGGCAAGTCACTTAACTTCTCTGTGCCTCAGTTACCTCATCTGGAAAATGGGGATTACGACTGTGAGCCCCATGTGGGACAACCTGATGACCTTGTATTCCCCCCAACAGCTTAACAAATGCCATCATCATCATTATTATTATTATTACTGCTTGAACAAGTGATTGCCCTTCAATCTTAAGTACACCCAAGTTACACTGGAAACTACCATCAACAATCTCAGGAAGGATCAGTTCAGACGTAGTGGTGATGCTGCGGTTAACAATGGTGCCTGCTCCTATTTTTCTGAAGAGGGAGGAGGCAAGGCCGCTTCTCCTCCACTCCATGGACACCTCCTCTGCAACTGCCAGATTTTCTCCCCTAAACTACTGGGGTTCCCACCAATCCTTTTGAATAATAATAATGGTAATAATTGTGGTATTTTTTAAGCATTTACTCTATGCCAAGCAACGTACTAAATGCTGGGGTGGATACAAGATAATCAGGTCCCACTTGGGCTCACAGTCACAAGTGGAAGGGAGAACAGATGTTTAATCTACATTTTACAGACAAGGGAACTGAGGCCCAGAGAAGTTAAGCAACTTGCCCAAGGTCACACAGCAGACACATGGGAGAGTCGGTATTACTACCCCTCTAGACTGTAAGCTCGCTGTGGGCAGGGAATGTGTCTGTTTATTGCTAAATTGTACTCGTCCAAGCGCTTACTACAGTGCTCTGCACATAGTAAATGCTCAATAAATACGATTGAATGAATGAATGAACCAACCCAGACCTTCTCATTCCTATGTTTATTCTCTTTTCATGAGGCCATGCTCTTTGGAACCCTGTAAACAGTGACCTTCTACCTTCATGTAGAGCCTCTGGTCTCTTTATTGTTCATGTTTTAATATTAGGATTATTTTCAATTCATATTGACACCCTTATTATAGTAGACCACTGATCAACAGGACTCCGGAATTAGAATTGAAAACCAACCTGTAGCAGCCACTTAAGCTTTTCTGACAGTTTTTCCAGACTGATATCATCAGATACCCACACAAGCATTTTGTGTGTAATACCATTTAGGTAAAATGGAGGAAGAATGATTAATTATTCATTTGAAATGCAAAAACCACCTGCTCCAAAAACATTGGGTCTAATAATCCTAAAATAGCTCCACCCAAACTGCCAACTGTTAAGGTCCGCTCCCTGCACTTAGCTTTGGAGCCATGAGCCAAGTGTTCTCAATGGTGGCTTTCTAATTGATAAAATTTCTGTCACACTGTTTTCCAAGGCAGAGGTCCAGATCCTGAGTGGAAAAACTACAAGACTGCTGGCCAAAGCAGTTTCTTTCTTTCCCCAAAAGCTAGCGGATTACTGCCAAGTAAAACAGTGAAATGGTAGTAATGCTATTAGCTTGGGCTGGTATTTATATGCCTCAATCATTTTTTTCTCTTTCTAGACTATGAAACAGTTTATTTAGAAGTCAAAATAATCTGGAATTCTTAAGGAATGGTATTGATTTCTACTCTTCAGTATCAATGGGCACTGATTTTTGAGCCTTTAAATCAACTATTATTATTGCACACTAATGGAGGGATGAATTTCGTACGCCCATAACTTTGACTGTTTAGATGAACTTTTACTACTTACTGATAACTATTTGGTAGCACTTTAAATTAAAATTTCACATATAAATATGCATATATAAGAGCTTGCATTCTAATGGAGGACTAGATATAAAAGTATTTGCCAGCAGTAATCAAAAACAGGTTGGATGTCAAATTGAATACAAAGCAGCATCACATGGTGGAAAGAGCATGGGCCCGAGTGTCAGAAGGTCATGGGTTCTAATCCTGGCTCTACCACTTGTCTGCTGTGTGGCCTTGGGCAATCACTCACTTTTCTGTGCCTCAGCTACCTCTTTTGTAAAATGGGGATTGAGACTGTGAGCTCCACATGGTACAGGGACTGTCTCCAACCCAATTTGCTTGTATCCACCCCAGTACTTAGTACAGTGCCTGGCACATAGTAAGGGCTTAACAAACACCCCAATTATTATTAATATTATTGTTCAATACTGAGAGTGAGTATGAGAAAGCATTTTTCTGTAAATGCACCTGTAGTTTTGGAGAAATAATCTTGAAACTTCCCTATCACTGAAGACATCACCACTGTCCTCTCTGTCTCATTAAGACCAAACATTTAGCTGTATTCTCGACTCATTGCTCATTAAATCCACATATTCAATCTATCACCAAATATTACGGGTTCCACCTTCACAACATCTCTTGAATCTACCTCCTTCTCTCCATTCAGACTGCTACTTCCTGATCCAGGCACCGTTGTTATCTTACCTTGATGAGTGCATCAGCCTTCTTTCTGACCTCTCTGAATTCTGTCTCTCCCCTCACTCCTCTTCAATCCATACTCCACTCTACTACTATTTCCAAAAATGTTAAGTCCACGTTACCCCACTCTTCAAAAACCTCCAGTGTTTCCCCATCCACCTCCATATCAAACAGAAACTCTTTATCATTGGTTTTAAAGCCTTCAATGATCTCTCCCCTCCTACTTTTCCTCCCTGATATCCTACTAAAATTCAACCCGCATGTTTAGGTCCTCTGTTGCCAACCTGATCACAACACCCCAATCTCATTTGTTTCACTGCTGGCCCCTTGCTCAGAGGACAGTGCTCTGCACACAGTAAGTGCTCAATAAATACGATTGATTGAATGAATGAATTCTCTAGACTGTAAACTTGTTATGGGCAGGGAACGTAACTGCTAAATCTGTTGTACTCTCCCGAGTACTTAGTACATTGCTCTTCACATCGACTGAGAGGTCACTGTGGGCAAGGATTGTCTCTCTTTATTGCTGTATTGTACTTTCTCAAGTGCTTAATACAGTGCTCTGCACACTAAACACTCAAAAATATGATTGAATGTATGAATAGTAAGCACTCAATAAATAGTATGGATTGAGTGATCCTCCCTCTAGCCTGGAACTCCCTCCCCTTTCATATCTTCACATCAGATCTGAGCTCCCCAAAGTCAACCCTCCCCCTTCTCCATCTCCCCCACTCCCAACCCTCTCCCCTACTTTCCAATCCTTCCCTGCAGTACCCTCAGAGGAGATCTCCTCCCTCCTCACAAGTGCCACCCCCTCCACCTGTGTTTCGGATCCCATTCCCGCTCACCTTATAAAAACTATTGCCCCTTCCATCCTCCCCTCCTTAACTTCCATCTTTAACCACTCACTCTCCTATGGTTTCTTCCCCTCCACCTACAAACATGCCCATGTCTCCCCCATCCTAAAAAAACCCTCTCTTGACCCCACTTTCCCTTACAGTTATTGTCCTATCTCCCTCCTTCCCTTCCTTGCCAAACTCCTAAAATGTGTCATCTATACTCGCTGCCTTGAATTCCTTAACTCCAACTTTCTCCTGGACCAGTCTGGTTTCCGTCCCCTCCACTCCACTAAGATTGCTCTCTCAAAGGTCACCCATGACTCCTTCTTGCCAAATCCAATGGCTCCTTCTCTAGCCTAATCCTCCTCGACCTCTTAGCTGCCTTTGACACTGTTGACCATCCCCTTCTCCTCTATACTTTATCTCACCTTGGCTTCACGGACTCCGCCCTCTCCTGGTTCTCCTCTAATCTTTCAGGCCATTCATTCTGGGTCTCCTTCGCGGGCTCCTCCTTCCCGTTCCATCCACTAAATGTAGGGGTTCCTCAAGAGTCAGTTCTTGGTCCTCTTCTGTTCTCCATCTATACTCACTCCCTTGGTGAACTCATTCGCTCCCATGGCTTCAACTTTTATCTCTATGTATTTGACACCCAAATCTACATCTCCTCCCCTGTTCTCTCCTCTTCCCTCCAGGCTCATATCTCCTCCTGCCTCCAGGATGTCTCCACCTGGATGTCTGCCCGCCACCTAAAACTCAACATGTCCAAAACTGAGCTCCTTATCTTCCCTTCCAAACCCTGTCCTCTCCCTGACTTCCCCGTCTCTGTGGATGGTACGGCCATCCTTCCCATCTCTCAAGCCCACAACCTTGGTGTCATCTTTTACTCTGCTCTCTCATTCACCCCACACATCCAATCTGTCACCAACACCTGTCGGTCTCACCTTCACAATACACCAAGATCCGCTCTTTCCTCTCCATCCAAACTGCTACCATACAGGTTCAAGATCTCATAATATTCCGACTGGATTACTGTGTCAGCCTCCTCTCTGCTCTCCCTCCTGTCTCTCCCCACTCCCGTCTATTCTTCATTCCGCTTCCTGGATCATCTTCCTACAGAAATGCTCTGGGCATGTATCTCCTCTCCTCACAAACCTCCAGTGATTGCCTATTGACCTTTACAAGAAACAAAAACTCCTCACTCTTGGCTTCAAAGTTCTCCATCACCTTGCCCCCTCCTACCTCACCTCCCTTCTCTCTTTCTAGTGCCCACCCCGTACACTCTACTCCTCTGCCACTCACCTCCTCACAGTCCCCATTTGCGTCTGTTCCACCATCGAACCCTGGCCCACATCCTACCACTGTTCTTGAATGCCCTCCCTCCTCACATCTGCCAAACTAACTCTCTTCCCTTCTTCAAACCCCTACTGAAAGCTCACCTCCTCCAGGAGGCCTTCCCAGACTGAGACCCCCTTTCCCTCTGCTTCTCCTTCCCTCCCCATTTCCCCTCTCCTGTCCTCTGCTCTTCCCTTTTCCCCTCCCCTCAGCACTGTGCATATTTGTATATATTATTTATTATTCTATTTTGTTAATGATGTGTATGTAACTATGATTCTATTTATCTTGATGATATCTAGGCTAGACTACTTGTTTTGTTCTGTTTTGCTTTGCTGTCTGTCTCCCTCGTTGCGACTGTGAGCCCATTATTGGGTGGGAATTGTCTCTGTTGCCAAATTGTACATTCCAAGCACTTAGTACAGTGCTCTGCACATAGTAAGCCCTCAATAAATACTAATGAGGAATGAATGAATATCTGACAGACCATTTTTCTGGACCCCTTCAAAGCCCTTCTAAATAAGTAAATGAATAATAATAATAAGGTTAAATAATATAGTCATTCATTCAATCATTAAACCATATTTTTTGAGGGCTTACTGTGTGCAAATTACTGTACTAAGCACTTGGAAAGTTCTTGACTTTTACAGTCCTCTGGAAGTGTTGGCAAGGCCTGAATTTGAAATTAGGACTATGTTCTGGGTCGTTCAACTGTATCCTATAGACTGTAACCTTGTTTTGAGCAGGGAATGTGTTTGTTGTTATACTGTACTCTCCCAAGCTCTTAGTACAGTGCTCTGCATATAGTAAGTGTTCAATAAATATGATAGACTGAATAAATATCTTGCCTCTTCCACAAGAACTTCTTTGACTTAAAATCTCATTTCCCCTACTTACTTTCCCTTCTGTGTGGCCTACTCACTTGGATCTGTACCCCTTAAGACCTTGATCTTCATCCCAGGCCCACTGTACTTTTGTATCTTTCCATTTTGCCTATCTGTTATTTATTTTAATGTATTCTTCTGGTGGGCAAGGATCCTGCCAATCAATTCTATTGTACTACACTCTCCCAAACATCAAATACAAGGCTGAGCTCACAGTGAGAACTCAATCAATAAAACTGAATGATTGTATGCTTGATTGAAACTTTGTAGGAAATACATGAATGAACAAGTTGAAAAAATAGGCCAAGCAGTATGGTGTAGTGGATAGAGCATGGATCTCGGAGTTAGAAGGTCATGGATGCTAATCTCTGTCTGCTGTGTGTCCTTGGGCAAGTCACTTTATTTCACTTCTTTGGGCCTCACTTACCTAATCTGTACAATGGGGTTGAGACTGTGAGCTCCACCTGGGACAGGGACTGTGTCCAACCCAATTTGCTTGTATTCACCCCAACACTTAGTACAATGCCTGGCACATAGTAAGCACTTAACAAATACCATTATTATTATTATTCTTATATATCTGTATATGTCTGTAATTATTGATGTATTTAATCTATATATATTGATGGCTGTCTCCCTGCCTAGACTGTGAGCTCACTGTGGGCAGCAATGTGTCTGTAGTTATATTGTACTCTCCCAAGTGCATAGTACAGCGCTTGTTATACAGTAAGCATTGTATGTATTATGTATAAATACGATTCAGTGAATGAATGAATCGGTGAAAGTAAATCAAACATTTCAGAACACCAGACTACCATTTAGAAAGTCCTTTTGTTCTTGAATTTTTAGGAGGAACTGTAGACTGTAAGCTTGTTATGGGCAAGGAATGTCTGCTAATTTGTCGTACTATATGCTCCCAAGCGCTTAGTACTGGGCTCTGCACATAGTATGTGCTCAATAAATACCGTTGATTGATTGGTTGGTTAGCTATTTGTTCCTCAAGGTTTACATTAAATATGATTTGTTCCCCAGAATAGTTCGTATCTAGAAAAAAAACTTGCTCACCCCAGGATCAGACCTATTTTTTTTGTTGAGATGCTATGTGCTAGTTAGTGTACTAAGCACTGGGTAGATACAAAATGAAGGGTTGGACAGAGTCCCTGTCCCATATTATGTTTTTGTCTTGTTTTCATGGTATTTGTTAAATGCTTTGTTATGTGTTGGGCACTCTACTAATCACTGAAACATGCTGCTCCCAGTTTCTATCACCATTTTACAGATGAGAAACTGGGGCACAGAGAAGTTAAGTGACTTACCTAAGGTCCCACAGCAGAAAAGTAGTGAAGCTACAATTAGAACCCAGGTCATCGGACTCCCAGGCCTGTGCTCTTTCCGCTAGACCATGCTGCTTCTCATTATATTACTAGTTATGGTTACTTTTTTATTCTCCAAGCCAGATTCTCTCAGGGTCTGAGTTATTCCTTCATCACCTGCTGGCTTTGGAAGTTGTTGTAACTCTTTTCGGCATAGAGGATTGTTTTCACTCATGAGATGCTGCATAGAGAAGCAGCGTGGCTCAATGGAAAGAGCACGGGCTTTGGAGTCAGAGGTCATGGGTTCGAATCCCGGCTCAGCCACTTGTCAGCTGTGTGACTTTGGGCAAGTCACTTAACTTCTCGGTGCCTCAGTTCCCTCATCTGTAAAATGGGGATTAAGACTGTGAGCCCCACGTGGGACAACCTGATTTCCTGTGTCTACCCCCGCGCTTAGAACAGTGCTCGGCACATAGTAAGCGCTTAACAAATACCAACATTTATTTATTTTATTTATTCATTAGGGAATACATAGTGGGATGCCTAGACAGGCTTTTGCACAGTAAATGTATGTGGGTCTATTTGCATGCCTGTTCATAATATGATAGATGCTCTTAAAGTGTTTTGGGTTTGACACACTTCTAGTTCCAGAAAGCAATACTGAATCAGGGATTTTCATTTCCCTCCAAATAGGAACTCCAAGTAACCAAACACAGTGTATTTTCTGGAGATAGCCTTTGGCAGGGGAATTTCTTTGCCTCTCCTGTTCTAACATAGGACAGGCTTATTAATCATCATGTCCCAGTGGAAGACTTCCAATTTGCCATTTAATTGCCAAGTAGTTAGGGATTGAACAAATTATTCATTTCCTACTAATTCTGCTTGTTGGCTGCCTCTGTAGACATGCTTTTATATGTACGCTTTAATCCACGGAAGTTTCGATTCAGCAAAGTTTAATTTGTGAACCTACTACAGCCCAGCCCTCACACTCTGTTCCTCTAGTGTCAGTTACTAACTGTGCCCCAGTCTCGTCAATCTCGCCACTGACCCCTTTCCCACATCTTTCCCCTAGCCTGGTGCTCCCTCCCCTCCCTGTATGCCAGACCACCACTATCTGCACCTTCAAACTATTACTGAGATCATATCTCCTTCAAGAGGCCTTCCCTGATGAAACCCTCTTTTCATGGCTCACTCTCCCTTCTGAGTCACCTATGTGCTTCAATCTGTAACCTTTGGTCATTTGATAGTGACCCCACCCCCAATTCCACAACATTTATGTACATATCTTTAAATTATATATTGTAAATTATTAATTTATACATATTAATGTCTGTCTCCCACTCTAGACTGTAAACTTGTTATGGGCAGGGAATGTGTCTACTAATTCTGTTGTATTATACTCTCCTGAATGCTTAGTACAGTACTTTGCACATAGTTAAGCATTCAATAAATATGATTGATTGATTGAAAAGACCTTTTGGATTAGTTGAACTCCAAAGTGTCATGACAAAGGCAACCAATGAAAGATGTGAGCGGCATGCTCCCCAATGGGAGGATCCCACTGCAGTTATAACCATCAGTTAAAGACACTGTACTAAGCATTTTGGAGAGTACAGTATAACAGAGTTCATGCGACCATCTTAATTCTAAATTCTCAACATATGCTTTAAGATTACCATGATATGTCCTGGTCATTTCTTATTCGCCAAGGTTTTATTTATCCACAAGAAACCTGGTTCCATTTATCTTGGATTCTTAGGGCTGTCAAATGTAATCATTTTAAAGTTTTGTTAAAGCACTCAGAATCCTTTTAAGCTGATAAACCAGTTTCATGAGTCTACATAAAAATAAGAAACCATTATATGAAGTAGTCATCAATCATCTATCTTACATACATTTTGAACAGTTTAGCACATGATTATTCTGATTCATTTGGTATAAACAGGGGAATAGGTCTCTCTCCTAAGAGCATTTCTTAATGATTGATAAAATCAATCATTTAACAGGTATCTGCATGACAGCAAATAGGTATTAGGCTGGTAGTGAAACAACTCTTGGCAGATGTGGACAGTGGGACAGCATTACCAAGGGAACTGGTTGTTCTACTCTTTTTTCCAATGCAATTTTTTAATTGTTTACGATGTACCAGGCACTGTACTAAGTGATGTGGTAAATACAAGATGAGCAGGTGGGACACAGTCCCCGTCCCACATGAAGTTCACAGTTTTAGTGAGAGGGAGGAGTATTTAATCCCCATTTTACAGATGATGTAACTGAGGCACAGAGAAGTTAAGTGACTTGCCGAAGATCGCACAGCAGACACGTGGCAGATGTGGGATTAGAATCCAGATCCCCTGACTCCCAAGCCCATGCGTTATCCACTACACTGCTCCCAGGCCAAACTACTTCTCACCTCTTATTTCAAAATGTTTGTCACGAAGAAACTGCCATTCATAAATCATATCATCTGAGAAGGAACATCCCTGGTCAAATTCACGACTGAAACACTTTGATCACTGCTCTGGTCTTATCTGCAGTATCAAAGCATATTATTTTCCAGGAGAAAACTGATATTTTGGTCCAATCCACACATAGGAAGCCTCCCTACTTGATCTTAACAATGACTGTGTTGTGTTGCCGGTGTTGGTGTCTTTCGAGCTGTAGACTGCCAGCTTCTTTTAGGGATGGAACTGTGTCTCTTGTATTCTCTCAAGTGGTCTGTTCATAATGGATGCCCAGAAAATACAACTGAACAATATTCCATTAGTTTTACCTCCCAGCTTATCTTGTCAGCTCTGATTTCAGCGTTTACCTTAATGACAAACTATTTCAGTTTAATATAAGGCTGACAAGCTATTGGCCTCTCAGGGTCACAACTGGTGAATTTTCAGTACTCTACCAGTCTCGACTACAGGAGGGAGAATCAAAAAGGGGCATATCCATTCCATTCCTAGCTTAGGCAGTGGCTAGTGAGTGGAAAGCAATCTGCTACACCTGTACTTGGCAGCAATGGCATGGAAGAGAGCCAAGGGTGGAAACTCAGATTTACTGTGCAGAAGGAGACCATGGTAAATTGCTTTTGAATTTTTACCAAGAAAACTCTATGGATCCACTACCAGAACGATTGCAGGTGGAGGTGGAGCATTCTGGGAGACATAGGTCCACGACGTCACTATGGGTTGGACACTACTCGACAGCATAAGACAACAACAACAAGCTATCAGCAACATTAAGGTAGATTCCAGTTAATCATGCAATGTCATTCATGCATGTATTAAGTGCTTGGGACTGTATTAAGTGCCTGGGAATGTACACAGGTAGCAAGACACTTATTCCCTGCCCTCAAGTTTATGGTATAATGTAGAAATCCATGAAATTATTTCTTCCTCCTCTAAGGTTTGTCCCATAGACATAGCCAGGAGTCATTTTCCCAGGTCTGATTAACATCTGCATTATCTTAACATTTTCTTCTACCATCTAAGGTGCTTGTTCATCTCCTACTTCTCTGCTATCCTGGTCACCCTTCTGAAACATCACCCAGAAGACTTTCTCCTGTAACCACCATCTGTAATTTATTTTAATGTCTGTCTCCCACTCTAGTCTTTCAGCTCTTTGTGGGTAGGGATTAGAGAAGCAGAGTGACTTAGTGGGAAGAGCACGGACTTGGGAGTCAGAGGTCATGAGTTCTAATCCCAGCTCTGCTGCTTGTCAGCTGTGTGACTTTGGGCGAGTCACTTAACTTCTCTGTGCCTCATTTACCTCATCTGTAAAATGGGGATTAAGACTGTGAGCCCCACGTGGGACAACCTGATTACCCAGGCACGACCCAGAGAGGGGAAGTGCTGGGGTAGATATGAGATAGTCCAATAGAACACATTCCATGTCCCATTTGAGATTCAACAGTCTTAATCCCCATTTTACAGATGAGGTAACTGAGGCATACTAAAGATAAGTGACTTGCCCAAAGTTATACAGCAGACAAGTGGCAGAGCGGAATTAGAACCCAGATGCTCTGACTCCCAGGTCCATGCTCTTTCCACCAAACCACATGGTTTCTCCTTTATGAATTTATTTATTTATATCCATCCACTACATTTACATATATGTGAATATTTAAGTTAAACATTTAATTGTATTTACCCTGATTTGACTCTTTATAATATTCCTATGTCTGTGTCCCCCATTAGATTGAACGTTCTTTGTGGGCAAGGAACATGCCTTATGCTTCTTTTGTGAAGCAGCGTGGCTCAGTGGAAAGAGCCCAGGCTTGGGAGTCAGAGGTCATGGGTTCAAATTCCGGCTCTGCCACTTGTCAGCTGTGTGACTGTGGGCAAGTCACTTAACCTCTCTATGCCTCATTTACCTCATCTGTAAAATGGGGATTAAGACTGTGAGCCCCACATGGGACAACCTGATTACCTTATATCTACCCCAGCACTTAGAACAGTGCTCTGCACATAGTAAGCGCTTAACAAATACCAACATCATTATTATTATTTCCCAAATGCTTAGTATAGTCCATTTTACTGTGTAGTTAATAAATAATATGAGTATTAGCACTATTATTATGACTGCTACTACCACTAATTTTATACATTGGCTTGTTAATCCAGGATTCTTTACTGGCCATATGTGCCAAAATTTATAAATGGAAATTCAGGCTTAAATGGAAATGTGTCATCTCATATGCCATATTCAAGCTTTCTGAATGCTTGGGCAAGAAGATTGTAAAATGATTACAAAGAAACCTTTTGGATTCTTTTTTCCAATTTAAAATTCAATTCAGCACATACAAAGCTACACTTCACAGGTGGAGTTTTCTAAAAAAGCACCAATGCTGTGGGCCATTTACTGTTTTACTAGGCTTTCCAGAAGCAATTAGCCAGACATTCATTCCCATAGCTCGTGGAGGAACTTATAAAAGAAAAATGAAGATGTTCAGAATAGAAAATAACATTTCAATTAGGAAGACTGCATTGATCATTTTGCATCTCTAATATTTTAGTCAGTGATCAATTAATCAGTAGTATTTATTGAGTGCTTACTTTGTACAGAGCACAGTACTAAGTGTTTGGGAGAGTACAGTATAACAGAGTTGTTAGACATGCTCGCTGCTCATAATGTGTTTACAGTCTAGCAGGGGTTTTGTCTTGTCTTGTGCCTTCGAGTCATCTTCAACCCATAGCGACACCATGGACACATCTCTCCCAGAACGCCCCGCCTCCAGCTTCCATCTTTCTGGTAGTGGATCCAAAGAGTTTTCTTGGTAAAAATACAGAAGTGGTTTACCACTGCCTCCTTCTGTGCAGTAAACTTGAGTCTTTGTCCTTGACTCTCTCCTATAATGCTGCTGGCCAGCACAAGTGAGTTTTGACTTGTAGCAGATTGCTTTCCAGTCACTAGCCATTGCCCAAGTTAGGAATGGGTATGCCTCTGCTTGATTCTCCTTCTTGTAGTCGAGACTGGTAGAGTACTGGGAACTCTCCAGGTGTGACCCTGAGAGGGGCTGGAGGGGGAGACGGTCATTCGTATGTCTAAATAATTTACGGATATGTACATAAATAATGCTATGGGGCTGAGGGAGGGGAGCATAAAGGGAGGAAATACAAGTGCAAGGGTAACATGGAAGGGAGTAGAAGAGGAAATGAGAGCTTTGTCAGGGAAGGCCTCTTGGAGGTGATGTGCCTTCAGTAAGGATTTGAAGGTGGAGAGAGTGACTGTTGGACATGAAGAGGGAAAACATTCCAGGCCTGAGTCAGGACGTGGGGAAAAGGTTGGTGATGAGATACACAAGACTGTGGTACAGTGAGCAGGTTGGCATTAAAGAAGTTAAGTGAGCAGGATGGGTTGTAGTGGAAATCAAAGTGGTAAGGTGTGGGGGAGGTGACTGAATGTTTTAAAGCCTATGGTAAGCAGTTTCTGTTTGATGTGGAGGTGGAAGGGCAACCACTGGACGTTCTTGAGGTTCTTAAATCTAAATTGTTAATATAGTTATGAAATCAAGACTACGTAAATGCAACAATTAGTATCGCAGAAAGTAAGCAATTGGTTTATGATTCTAGCTTTGAATAGAACAGAAGTTCTATAACTATCAAAAGCCTTGAGTTAGCAATTACTATTAAAACGCAGTTGTTTAGAAAGAGATTTATTGAAGCAGTTATTGAATCATATGCTCAAGGAAGGAAGCTACTGTATTTTTGCCATCAGTGCAGAAATCAATTTGATGACAGTTTCATAACTTAAGATGTAGCTTAGTTAACCCTTGCCAGTGAATGAGTAATTAACTGTGTAATAGTGTTTTCCTCTGGAAATCCCATTGCAGGTATCTTCAAAACTAGATGTCATTCTTCATATTTTCTTCAGCCACTGCTAGAAATATGCTTGTTATGTATTAAGGGTTTCATATTTCACCATGAAAACCTGATAGATCAGTAAGTAATTTACTCTGAAATGTTAAGCCATTGCTAGGAATGTGATTCTAAACAAGGGCAGTTCATTAAAACGTTTTCATCACCTGGTTCCACTCCAAGTGCCTCAGTTTACCAATCCATCAAGTGGAAATAACAGTGTAAACTGTCATTTTCAAAGTGTTAAAGCAGTCAATCAAAATGTAAAGACTAGGAATTTTTGAAGGGAAGGTATCATTTAGCCTAGTGGAGAGGGCATGGGCCATCTTCTTCCAGAAGTCAGAAGGACCTGGGTTCTAATCCTAGCTCTGCCACTTGTCTCTTTGTGACCTTGGGCAAATCACTTAACTTCTCCACTCCTCAGTTACCTCATCTGTAAAATGGAGAGTCAGTCCTACTTTCTCCAAATTAGACTGTAAATCCCCTGTGGGTTAGTGCTTAACAAATACTATTAAAAAAAATTCCACTCTCCCTGATTCTTCTATTGAGCCAAGTGTTTTCGTGTTTGAGTTGAGAGGTTCCTGGTTAGCCAGGATTGCTTAATGCAGTCTTAACATTTTGTCTCTTGGTTCCACCTTTCTGAGGAGCATGGTGCTAATGAAGTTTTAAAGTTACCAGGGGACCTGTTACACACTAAAAATATCCCTTGAGAAAACAGGTTGCCCCTGGGACAGCCTAGGGAGAGGGCTGGGCTAACCCAGCATTCCAATCCAGTTCCATGGACTCCAGGATGTTTCTGTTGGAACATCCATTTGGAACACCTGGCAGAATATGCTAAAACTCCCTGGCACTCCTTCCCAACTCCCAAAAGTCTTTTTGTGGACCCTAGCACAATGGTCCATGAAGTACTGGGGAACCAGCATGGCTCATTGAAAAGAACACAGGCTTGGGAGTCAGAGGTCATGGGTTCTAATCCTGATTCTGCCACTTCTCAGCTGTGTGACCTCGGGCAAGTCACTTCACTTCTCTATGCCTCACTTACCTCATCTGTAAAATGGGGATAAAGACTGTGAGCCCTATGTGGGACAAACTGATTACCTTGTATCTATTCCAGGACTTGGAACAGTGCTTGGCACATAATAAGTGCTTAACAAATACCAACATTATTATTATTATTACTGACATTAGAATCAGCAATATGTTTTTCAAATAAATTGTGGCTGTAAGTTGTGGATTCATTCATTTATTTATTCCATTATATTTATTGAGCACTTACTGTGTGCAGTGCACTATACTAAGTGCTTGGGAAAGCACAATAAAACAAACAGTGACATGCCCTGCCCTCAACATGTTTACAATCTACAGAGTGGTGACAGACATCAATACAAATAATTAAAATTACAGATATATACATAAGTGCTGTGGGGCTAAGAGCTGGGGAAAAAAAGGGAAAAAGTCAAGGCAATACAGAAGGGAAGGGGACATAAGGAAAAGTGGGACTTAGGCACTGTGAAAAGGTTAGCATTAGAGGAGTGAAGTGTGCAAGCTGGGTTGTAGAAGGAGAGAAACAAGGTGAGGTAGGAGGGGGCAAGGTGATGGAGTCTTTGAAGGCAATGGGGAGGAGTTTTTGTTTGATATTGATGGGGATGGGCAACCACTGGAGTTTTTTCAGGAGAGGGGTGACATGTCCTGAACATTTCTGTAGAAAAATGATCCAGGCACAGAGTGAAGTATTGACTGAAGTGGGGAGAGACAGAAGGCTGGGAAGTCAGTAAGGAGGCTGATGCAGTAATCCAGGAGGGATAGGATGAATGATTGTATTAACGTAGTAGCAATTTGGATGGAGATGAAAGGGCAGATTTTGGTGGTGTTGTGAAGGTGTGACTGACAGGATTTAATGGTGGATTGAATATGTGGACTGAAAGAGAGAAAGGACTCAAGGACAGTGCCAAGGTTGAGGCTAGTGAGACAAGAAGGATGGTGGTGCCATCTACAGTGATGGGGAAAATCTTGGGGAGGACAGGGTTTGGGTGGGAAGATAAAGAGATCCATTTTGGACATGTTAAGTTTGAGGTGATGAGAGGATATCCAAGTAGAGATGTCTTGAAGGCAGGAGGAGATGAGAGATGGGAAAAAGGGAGGGAAATCAGGGCTGGAGATGTAGATTTGTGTATCATCCACCTAGAGGTGGTAGTTGAAGCCGTGGGAGCAAATGAGTTCTCCAAGGGAGTGGGTGTAGATGGAGAAGAGAAGGGGACCCAAAACTGAACCTTAAGGGACCCCACAGTTAGGGGGTGGGAGGCAGAGAAGGACCCCACGAAGGAAATTGAGAAAGAACTCCCAGAGAGATAAGAGGAGAACAAGGAGAGGATAGTGTTTACTGTGTGGCATGCCATTCCAGACTGAAGAGCCCTAACTCTTATGAAAACTTGGATATTCCCCTCATTACAATGATAGCCCTGAATAAGCACCAAGCACCAAGGTACCAAACGTTGAGTTATGTTCTGAGCTTCTTAGATACCCTTTTCTGTACCTTCTCCAACAGTATTATTTCCTAAGTAGAAGTAACTGTAAATGACCACAGTATTCCAGTCTCACTGTACTAAGCTTTTCCTACAGTGCCAAAACTAGACTTCTCATTTTGTTTTTTTGTCTTTTCTCTGATGATGATCAGATTCTGTTGGCCTTTTTAGTTATCACTGCACATTGGTGCAGCTGAACCTTTGGAATGTATTTTCTAACTAATGTTTCCTACAGTCGTATTTACTTCTTAAACGTGAATTATTTGGATACCAACGTAATGCAAACATGTTTCTGTTCTAATAAGGCTGTTGATCTCTAAATACTTCTGAATTTTTAAATCAGTATTGTTCATCCTTTTGGTACTTCTTACTAGAAGATGAATAATCTTTTGAATTGCAAAATGACATTTAAATGAGGGCAGTTCTTCTTATGTCCTATATACCTAGCTTGAGGTGTTTGAAGATTTTGTAAAATATGAAATACATACATTTTTCATTAACTTTTTGAAGTCTGCAAGCTTTGTGAAATCACAGCAGTGAGTCATAAGTGATTGATGAATAGATTTCTGTTCCTCCCACCTATTGCATATAGTGAATGCAGCCAATACATCTAATCACTTATATGCTAAGTTGTTTTCAGAAATAATGTGTCCAGACACTATCTGAAAAATCTAAGTACAAAAGAATGCAGACAAAAATAATGATAAAAAGGAAGTATGCCTTTGAAGAAATTGAGAATGGTAATTTTAATAATTTTGTATTATTATTTCCTTTCCTTTTTTTCAACCAATTGCTAATAGGCAGCCAATTTGAGAATAAAACTGGTTTCCTTGCATAAGCATTTACACTGTGTGAAGTTGTTTTCCAAAAATATCCAAAGCTTTTCAAACTGAAGAAAATCTCCAAGCCTTGATAGTACAGCTTTGGCTGCTTATGTCAAGCAGACAAACTGTACTCAGGAGAGTACGTGTTCTCCTGAGAGTTTAGAATATTTGATCCTAGGTTAACCTATTAGCCAGCTCACCCTCCCCTGACCACAATCCTTGTCGAGGTGTTCTATGTTTATTGTCATCTAGTTGTGTCTCACACATAGCCTTAAGAAGTCTCTGGCTTCTCCAGATACTTCTTTAGATGTGAAGCTCTGAAAAGATCATTAAAGATTCCTTTAATCTGGGTCTCACTTTGGTTCTCTTAAGAGGATGATATCATGTTTCCTTTGTAATAGAAGAAGGAAAGAAATTAACTAGATTGAAAGTAAAAGAAAGGGCTACTTTTTTTTTTTTTGAGATGCAGTACAACCTAGTGGAGAGTGCACAGGCCTGGGAATCAGAAGGACCTGGGTTCTAATTCTGTTTCCACCATTTTTCGGCTCTGTGACCTTGCGAAAGTCACTTCATTTCTCTGAGCCTCAGTTACCTTATTTGTAAATTGAGGATTGACTGTGAGCCCCATGTGGGACGCAGACTGTGTCCAACCTGATTGTCTTGTATCTACCCCAGTTAGTACAGTGCCTGGCACATAGTACAGCATACTAAGTGCTTACAAATACCATTTAAAACTAAAAAGTGTGGTATGGAGAGGAGAAAATGGATATTTTGGTGCTCCCAGGAAACCGACTATTTTGGCACTCCTTGAGGCACAGTGCTTCAGTGGCAAGATTACTTAGTCTGATTTGATTCAGGCTATTATCCTGGTGGAATATGAGCCATGTGGGACAAGGATTATGTCCGACCTGATTATCTTGAATCTATCCCAGGGCTTAGTATAACGCTTGATGCATAGTGAGCACTTAACAAATACCATTAGTAGTGGTATCATTATTATTACAAATATTACTGGGCTATTGTATTCAGTCTGGGTTAACAATCTATTTATTGAGCACTTACTATGTACACAAGACTAAGCTCACTGTGGGCAGATAATGTTTGTTATATTGTACTCCCCCAAGCGCTTAGTACAGTGTTCTACATACAGTAAACGCTCAGTACTTACGATAGACTGACTGAGTACTAAGCACTTGGGAAATTACAGTGTAATAAAGTTGATAAACATGATCCCTGCCCACAGGGAGTGTCTAGTCTGCAGGGCATGGAGAAAGCATTTTGTAGTAATGAAAAGGACACAGGACATGGACTCAGGAAACCTGGGTTGTAATCCTGACTCTGCCACTTGTCTGCTCTCTGACCTTGGGCAAGTCATCAAACTTCACTGTACCTTAGTTTTCTAATCTACCAAATGGAGATTAAATACCTGTTCTCTCTCCCCCTTGTGACTGTCCCCTTGTGGGACAGGGATTGTGTTCAATCTGATTGTATAGCATCTAACCTATTGTTTAGCATAATAATGATAATAATAATGTGGTATTTGTTAAGCACATGCACAGCACTGTTCTAAGCACTGGGGGATACAAGGTGATCAGATTGTCCTGTGAGGGGCTCACAGTTTTTAATCCCCATTTTCCAGATGAGGTAACAGGCAAAGAGAAGTGAAGTGACTTGCCCAAAGTCACACAGCTGGCAAACGGCAGAGCCGGGATTCGAAACCATGACCTCTGACTCCCAAGCCCGGGCTCTTGGCACTCAGCATACAGTAAGCACTTAATAGCACAATTACTACTACTTATAATAATGATGGCATTGTTAAGTGCTTACTATGAGCAAAACACTGTTCTAAGCACTGGGGAGGATACAAGGTCATCAGGTTGTCCCATATGGGGCTCACAGTCTTCATCCCCATTTATTTAGTTGAGGGAACTGAGGCACAGAGAAGTTCAGTGACTTCTCTAAAGTCACACAGCTGGCAAGCGGCGGAGCTGGGATTTGAACTCCTGACTTCTGAATCCCCAGCCCGTGCTCTTTCCACTGAGTCACACTGATATTGATTATTTTATTTTCTTCTGATTTCCTGTTCTTAGGACAATGTTGGGGTGCTCTTGCTATCACCATTCCTGCTAATCCCTTGAAGATAATGTTTATAACTGAGGAGAAAGTATTACTTCTTCCTTAGATTCAATTTTATTCCTTTTGAAGTAAGTTTACATGTATCTAATCATTATTTTTAGAATTATTTTGTACAAATGTGACATCCTCTTTTTCACTTCCCTTAAGGAGACTTTTGGACTAGCTAAGATGCAATAAGAAAGCAGAAAGTCTGGCTCACAAAGGGTTAACTTAGGCTGTATTCCAGGTCAAAACATAAAATTGAAGACATACATTCATAACAAGTCCAAGATCATGGTTTTGGCTACCTGCAGGGAATTTTTTGTCTAAGAAACAGAGATCTGGTATTGCTATTATTGGAAGATTAAAAATAGAAAATGTGTTAGATGCACTGAATGAAAAGCAGCAGGAAGATGGTGGGGTGAGGCCTGAATGTGGGGCGGGTAGGTATTCATCCCAAAAGGCTAGTAAGGACTAACCTAATGCCCAGGAACTAATGCCCAGCAATATTCTATAAATTCTACCTTGAACAGAAGTAATGTCTGCCCCACTAATGTGGAAAGGTGCTTAGATGTCATTATTCCATGGCAGGAGGGCAGAGACCTAAGTTAGAAAAGATAAATGGAACAGGCAAGTTTTTAAAAATGCAATCCCAGTCCTGCTCCCAACAAACAGTTTCTCAAGCACATCATTAAAATAGTTTTACCATCTCATTCTCTCTGCATTCAGCATCCCTACATATTTTCCTTCCCTCCAGCTGGACTCAGATCTGGACACTGACAGCTGAAGAATAAAAAGCAAAGCTTAATGCTATGTATTTCCCAAACTGTGAAGTTCATCACATCTTTTTGGTTGAGAGCATTAATATGACCATTGGTGTAAATGATCTAGGTTTTTTGTTTCTGTTAATGCATTGGATAAGATTATGTTTGATCATAATTACCCCAACCTGTAGGAAATTGCTAGGGAAGAAAACACAGTTCTGTCCTCTAAAGCATAATATAACTCAAAGAAAGTGTCGACCACATGATGTTTTCTTTTTTAATGATACTTGTTAAGCACTTACAACATGTCAAGCACTGTACTAAGAATTAGGGTAGATATTCATGTTGGACACAATCCCTGTTCCCCATGGAGCTTACTAAGTTGGAGGAGATTTAATTCCCATTTTACAGATAAGGTAACTGAGGCACAGAGAAGTTACGAGACTTACCCAAGATTATGCAACCTCAGAGGTCTCCCATCACCATCTGGAATGGCATTCCCATGGAAGAACCACCTGGTGTCTGAAGAAACTCTCAACCTCCTGTCCACCAGTGCTGGGTACAGACAGAACTCCCATGTCCACTTAAGGAGCATTTTCACCTGCTTCTCCCCAACTCACACTCTTTGCTGTTCTTAAGCTCTCCTTCCAACGACTCTGTTGCTGACTCTGTTGCTGTTGACTCTCCCAACCCCTTACTTACACTGTTCCTCAATTCTGTAAATCTTGCTGCTTCTTAAACCTGCCAGACTTCAGCTCTCCCAATTTTCAGAGTTATACTAAAACTCCACATCCTCTAGGAAATCTCTTCTTATTTCACAATTAACTAATTCACATTTCACTGATCTTCCATTGATCTTGGGAGACCTCAGTATCCATGTGGATATTCCTAGTGACCCTTCTGCTGCCCGTTTTCTATCACTCCTCAACTCCACCTCACCCACTCACTCACTTGGACACACATTCAATTTCATCATCTCTACTCATTGTACAATCTCTACCCTCACCAGTTTTGAAATCCCTCTATCCAACCACCTGCCTTTTCTCCTACACACACCCTCCTCTCAAATCTGTCATGTCTTCCTGTCTAATTTTCTCAACCCATCATGCCCCTTTTAGCCTCCAAACCCAAACTACCTTCCCTTGACCGAGGTGTCACTCTCAACTCTACCCTCTCTACTAAACTCAACTCACTTGCTTCCCATCCCTTCACAGGTTTTGTACGACTAATCCACAGCTCTGGGTCACCTTAATTGTCTGCTTCCTTTACTCCTTTGCACAAGCCATAGAGTGCAGATTGCCCCTCCTGCCCCTTTTTCAACTCTCTCACCTTTTCCAGCAGTATCTCCAGAGGAGATATCGTGCCTCCTCTCAAAATCCACCCCCTCCACCTGCACCTCCTACTCCATCGCTTCACACTTTTTAAAAACTCTGGCTCCTACCTTCTTAACTCCTCTCTTTCTGACCTCAGCTTTAAAGCACTCAATCACCTTGTCCCCTCCAACCGTCCTCTCACTGATCTCCTACTACAACCCAGCTCACACACTTCACTCCTCTGATGTCACCCTACTCACTTCTACCTTGATCTTGTCTATCCCTCCTTCAACCCAATGCCTATGTCCTGCCTTCCTCCCTCTTCATATCCAACAGACAATCACTTTCCCTACCTCCAAAGCCCGATTCAAAGCACATCTACTCCAAAAGGCCTTCCTCAACTAAACTGTAATTTCTTTTCCCACTCTCTTCTGCATAACCCTTGCATTTGGCTTTGGGCCCCTTATTAGCCCCTTCTTCAGCCCCTCAGCATTTATGTACATATTCATAATTTACTTATGCAGACTGATGTCTTTATCCCCCTCTAGACCATAAGCTCATCATGCACAGGGAACTTGTATACTAATTCTGTTTATTGTACTTTGCCAAGTGCTTAGTACAGTGCTCTGCACACAGTAAGCACTCAATAAATGATTGATTGACTTGACCCCATATATCAGAACAATTGTTACTCTCAGCATATACACACGTGTATATTCAATCATTTATTCTTCTGATCCATCATTATTATCATGATTATTATTATGATTTTTTAAAGTGCTTACTATGTGTTCAGATGAAGCGCTTACTGTGTGTCAAGAACAGGGAAAGCAGTGTGGCTAGTGAAAAGAGCACTGGCCTGGGGGACCTGAGTTCTAATCTTAGCTCCATCACTTGTCTGCTGTGTGACTTTGGGCAAGACACTTATCTGTTCTGTGTCTCAGTTACCTCATCCGTAAAATGGGGATTAAGACTGTGAGTTCTATGCAGAACAGAAACTGTGTCCAACCTGATTATCTTCTATCTAACCCAGTGTCTCAATGCCTGGTACATAGTATTAACTTAACAAACACCATTTTTTTTTTTAAAAGGGACTATTCTAAGAACTGGGTAGATACAGTGAATCAGGTCAGAAACAGTCCTTGTTCCAGATGGGGCTCACAGGTTATGTAGGAGGGAGGACAGACATTAAATCTTCAATTTACAGATAAAGATGCTCTAAGGCACAGAGATATTGAGTCACCCAAGGTCACACAGCAGGCAACTGAGCACAGTCAAAATTAGAACCCAGATCCTCTGATTCCCAGGCCTGTGCTCTTTTCCTTAGGTCACACTGCTCCTCAGTGTGAATATATGTTAGTTCATCCCATAATATGCAAATCATTGGGGCTTAGTGAAAACAACATGAATCTGGGATTCAGAGGATTTGTGTTCCAATTCCAACTTTGTCACTTGTTTGGTGTGTGATGTTGGGCAAATCACTTGACTTCTCTCAGTCTCAGATATTTTATCTGTAAAATGGAACATGGACTTGCCCAATCTGATTATTTTATATCTACCCTAGAGCTTAGTACAGTGCCGGTGATATAGTAAGTGCTTTGCAAATACCATAAAAAAAATACCTATACTTCTCCCTTCCATATACTTGTTCTTCCTCCTGCTTCCAATATTTTTGAATCATTTTTCAGGATTTATGTCTTCCCTTTTAGATTGTTCAATTCAATCATATTGATTGAGTGCTGCCTCTGTGCAGAGCACTGTACTAAGCACTTGGGAAAGTACATTATGAAAATAACATTATGAAATTAAATAAAAAGACATATTCCCTCCCACAGTGACCTTACCATCCAGAGGAGGGGAGACAGTTATTAATGCAAATGAATAAATTACAGGTATGTACATAAGTGCTGTGGGGCTGCAGTTGGGGGGGATAAACAAAGAGAGCAAGTCAGGGTGATGCAGAAGGGAGTGGAAGAAGGGGAAAAGGGGATTTAGTCAGGCCTCTTGGAGAAAATTTGCCTTCAATTAGCTTTGAAGATTGGGGTTGGAGGGGGCCATATTTTCTGTGAGATTTAAGGAGGGGAGGCATTCCAGGCTAGAAGCAGGATATGGGCTAGGGGTTGGTGATGAGATAGGTGAGATTGAGGTACAATGAGAAGGTTAGCATCAGAGGAGTGAAATGAGCAAGTTGGGTTGTAGTAGGAGAGTAGTGAGGTAAGGTAGGGGCAAAAGCGATTGAATGTTTTTAAGCCAATTGTGAGGAGTTTTTGTTTGATGCCGAAGTGTATAGGCAGCCACTGGAGTTTCTAGAGGAGTAGGGTAACGTTTCGTTAGCGTTTTTATAAAAAAATAGTCGAGGCAGCAGAGTGAAGTATGGACTGGAGTGGGGAGAGCCAGGAGGCTGGGAGGTCAGCAAGGAGGCTGCTGCAGTAATCCAGGTGGGGTAGGATGGGTGATTGTATTAAAGCGGTAGCAGTTTGAATGGAGAGGAAAGGGTGGATTTTAGCTTTGTTTTTGAAGAAGGACCAACAGAATTTAGTGATGGATTGAATATATGGGTTGATTTCCAGAGGAGTCAAAGATAACGCCAATGTTAAGGGCTTGTTTATACCTGTCTGCTTGTTTTGTTTTGTGGTTTGTCTCTGCCTTCTAGACTGTCAGCCCATGGTTGGGGAGGGTTTGTCTCTATTGCCAAATTATACTTTCCAAGCGCTTAGTACAGTGCTCTGCAAATAGTAAGCACTCAATAAATACAATTGAATGAATGAATGGTGTTCAGTGATGGAAAAATCATGGGGAGCACAGGGTTTGTCAAGCGCTTAGAATAGTGGTCTGCATACAGTAAGTGCTCAATAAATATGATAGATGGATTAAGCACCTTGATGTGTGAGGATGTGTTTTGCAGCTTTCATACTTCCACAAGCACTTACTACACTGTTTTGGGTACAGTAGATGCTCTATAAGTGCCACTGATTAGAACATGAGAGGATTGTGACAGTTTGAATCAAGGACAGCCATGCCTGTGACACTGAGAGATTGAGAGATATTCCCTCCCAGCAGTGATAGACTACTCTTCTTGTGTTGCTCTTGCACTTGGATTTGCTCCCTTTATTCACCCCTCAGCCCCACAGCATGTATGTATATAGCTGTATCTTCTTCCAGTGCCTCAGTTACCTCATCTGTAAAATGGGGATTGAGTGTGAGCCCCATGTGGGACAGGGACAGTGTTCAACCTGATCAACTTGTATCTACCCCATTGTTTAAAAAAGTGCTTGGCACATAGTAAGGGCTTGACAAGTACCAAGTACCAAGCCCGTCAAAGGGAAGGGACTGTTGCTATCCGTTACCGATTTGTACATTCCAAGTGCCTAGTACAGTGATAATAATAATAATGTTGGCATTTGTTAAGCGCTTACTATGTGCTGAGCACTGTTCTAAGTGCTGGGGTAGACACAGGGCAATCAGGTTGCCCCATGTGGGGCTCACAGTCTTCATCCCCATTTTACAGATGAGGTAACTGAGGCACCAAGAAGTTAAGTGACTTGCCCAAAGTCACAAAGCTGACAAGTGGCAGAGCTGGGATTCGAACCCATGACCTCTGACTCCAAAGCCCATGCTCTTCCCACTGAGCCACGCTGCTTCACGTGCTCTGCAAATAGTAAGTGCTCAATAAATACTATTGAATGAATGAATGAAATTATTATTATTATTACCACTAATAATAATTTTTCTCCAATAAAATTGTTAAATGCTTAAAATGGAATTAAAGCAATCCATGGTGTGACATCCCATATCAGTGTTTTGATAGAGCTATTATCTCCATACTGAATTTTTCTGGCTTTTTAAAAAGTTGGTATTTGTTAAGATACTTTCTGTATCCCAGGAACTGTACTACCTGCTAAGGTAGATAGAAGATTATCCGGTTGGGCCCAATCCATGTTCCACATGGGGCTCATAGTCTTAGTTCTTATTTTGCAGAAGAAGTAACTGAAGTACAGAGAAGTTAAGTGACTTGCCCATGGTCTCACAGCAGACAAGTGGTGGAGCCGGAATCATCTTAGAACAGTGCTTTGCACACAGTAAGCGCTCAATAAATACAGTTGATGAATGGATTAGAACCCAAGTTCTCTGATTCCCAGGCCCATGCTCTTTCCACTAGGCTACGCTGCTTTGGAAACAGCTAGCATAACTTGACTTGAAAGGCATCAGGTAGTTATATTTCATTTTTTAAAAGTATATATTTCCAAAAAACTACTAATCCTATAGTTCTTTAAGTCATAATGAACACTGTCCTGAACCAGGATTTTAAAAGGGAGCCAACTCCCTCAAACTAGCCAAGAATTCATTTTCCAGCTCCTTCTCTCTAGGCTCAGTTAAAAGCATACGCAGTCACTCCATCCTAAGAGAGCTCATTCAGCTCAAGCTTGTGAATTGCAGAGATCTATGTGAATCACAGAGAGAGAAACCATGCTGTAGTGAATGTGGTAAATCATCTGAGCTAAGAAATATTCCATTAGTGGAACTTTTTATCCCAGCTGGGTCAGAGATCTCAGGATGCATTCATCTACTGAAGGGCTGACATAATTTAGTATACTTAAGGGGCAGTAGGTCCCCTATATAATAAAATAGACTGGAAACCATTATACAAACGATTTTCACAGGTTCCCACACTAGCCAGATTGATCATCTTTCTTTCAAGGCTTAATAATACTCCTTATGTGTTTTTGGATCCAAAGCAAATACATAACCTGGTCCATGTCTCAAGAACATCTTAAGCCCACTTGTCCTAAACATTTCCCTAAAATATGCCACCACAAACCCTTCAGAAAAGTAAGATCCTTGCAACTACTTTGCAAAAATTAAACGCAGTTGCATTTCCAAAATTCATTATCTCTATTCAATTCAGCATTAGGACGGATATGAAAATAGTGGGAAGTGCCAGTCTGTTCACCCTTGTGATTTTACAGAAACATTTACTCCTTTGAAATCTAACCTACATTTCTCAGCGGGAGACTCCAGAGGTAGGTTTCAGAAATTGCTAAAATGCAAATGTCGGCTGCTTTCTCAGCAAAAGCAATTACAGAAGTCCCCTGCAAACTGCATTTCATAGATGATTATTGAGACAGGAAAGAAAAAAACTCTCTCTAGGGTGCCTAAGCAAAGGGTTGAAATTAAAAAACCCTTAAACCCAGACCATACAGAATTGAACCCGGATAGAATCTTAAACACTTTCGGATTAGAGACCCCAGACCCTATTTGGGAAGAAATGTTCAACAAAAAGGGATTTGGCTTCAGCAAAAGCAACAAATAATACACACACACACACACACACATACACACACACATCCCATCCCTCATTCTTTCCTCCCCAACTACCTCCACACAATGGGCAAATAGAAATGAAGAATTCATGATGATTCTAAATGCCCTCAAAATCAGAAGAAAATGACTAAAAAGGGATAAAAATGTTCCAGCTGTCTAAAATTGGAACCCCAAACTACCAAATTTGTGTCCTAGCTCTTCGGAGGACCTAAATTTTCCATTCATAGCGTTCTCTCTGTTCAGGGAACTCCCACTGACTTCAAAGGGACTCTGAATACAGAAAAAGAGATATGTGATGGGAGCATCCAGGGCTTTGAATCATTCCATAGCCTGGAGCTAGTCAATTAACCTCAGCCTCTCATGTAAAATGCTATTTATATTTGACACAGCTGTTAGGAACATTAGCTAATATTCAGAAAATACTTGTACATGGAAAGGATTATAGAAATTGCAAGTACATATGTCATTGAGACTGCAGCCTCTTTTTTCCTGGTAAGAATTTCAGCAAGGACAGTGATTCAGTGCTGGAGATTTACTTAATTCTAGATGAGTTCAGAGTGTTAACTTGACTTTACGGAGCTCTGTAAGGTTTACAACCTGGTTACCAGAGATGGCCAAAGTTACTCATTTGAATTAATGATGCTTTCAGGGTCACAGGCAATGGAGCATTAGGGACCTAAATAAATAATAGGACAGAAGCTGCAGATGCAATAACTTACTAACTCTTTCACGACCAAGTAGTGTATT
Organism: Ornithorhynchus anatinus; assembly: GCF_004115215.2. Taxonomy (NCBI): domain Eukaryota; kingdom Metazoa; phylum Chordata; class Mammalia; order Monotremata; family Ornithorhynchidae; genus Ornithorhynchus; species Ornithorhynchus anatinus. The sequence goes on along the minus strand of NC_041728.1, from coordinate 87,616,794 downwards.
ATTATCTTAGTGGAGAAGCAGCATGGTGAAGTGGATAGAGCATGGGTCTGGGCATCAGAAGGTCATGGGTTCTAATGTCAGCTCTGCCATTTTGCTGCTGTGACCTTGGACAAGTCACTTTGGCTCTGTGCCTCAGTTGCCTCATCTGTATGATGGAGATTGAGACTGTGAGCACGTGGGACAGGGACTGTGTCCAACCCTATTTGTATCGACCCCAGCACTTAGTATAGTGCATGGCACATAGTAAGCGCTTAACAAATACAAGAACAAGCAGTAGCCAGAGGGAATTAATGCATTCTGATATTATATTACTATTATTCACCATGCATTTCTAGCCCAAAAAAGTTCTAGAAAAGAAAACTGAGAGTCCAGCTTGTCCATCTGGTGAGGGACATTGGTTCCTTCTCCTAATCGGAGTCATTTCTACCTCAAATATTGTTAGCTCTAAAGACAGGTTGGAGAGGTCATGAGTTCGAATCCCAGCTCTGCCACTTGTCAGCTGTGTGACCGTGGGCAAGTCACTTCACTTCTCTGTGCCTCAGTTACCTCATCTGTAAAATGGGGATTAAGAGTGTGAGCCCCACGTGGGACATCCTGAGTCCCCTGTGTCTACCCCAGCGCTTAGAACAGTGCTCAGCACATAGTAAGCGCTTAACAAATACCAACATTATTATTATTATTATCTGTTTTGGTTTTTTCTTGTTTCCATTTTATGTTGATCATCTATCTGTCTCCAACACTATACTGTAAATTCAGGAACCATGTTTGCTTTTATTGTATGCTCCCAAGTACCCAGTACTGTGCTTTGCACATGAGGCATTCAATAAATACTGATGACTGTAAGCTCCTCTAGACTGTTAGTTTCTTTCATTCATTCATTTATTCAATAGTATTTATTGAGTGTTTACTTCCTGTGGGCAGAGAAGGTGCCTACTACCTCTGTTGTATTCTCCCAAGTGCCTTACAGTGTTCTGCACACAGTAAGTGCTCAGTAAATGCCACTGATTGATCGATTAATAGAGTGATGACTAACATACAATGCAGAAAGTGGAATGTCAATCCATTCTGGATGGCATGCCAGCCTCTCTGTCTCACCCTGGAGCAATGGAGTTTGTCAGAGACTGCTTAGTGTCTTTGTTCCAGGGACTTCATTCTAGGGCCCTTTCCCCACCCTCTCTACCCTTAATCTATATTTGGGAACTCATATGTACACGTGCCTTCAGCTACTAGCTCTATGTGGACATCTCCCAAGTCTACCACTTTAGTCCTTATCTCTCATCTAATCTACAGAGAGCCTGTTATTGGGCAGAAATTGTCTCTATCTGTTGCCAAATTGTACATTCCAAGCACTTAGTACAGTGCTCTGCACAAAGGAAGTGCTCAGTAAATACGATTGAATGAATTTGCTCTTGCTTCCAGGATATCTCCACTTGTGTGTCTTGCCAGCACCTCAAACTCAAAGTGTCTAAAATGGAACCACTCAACTTTCCCCAACTAAACCCATTCCTGTTAAATTTCAATCATTTGAATTAAGTGCCTACAGTGTGCAGAGCACTATACTAAGCACTTGGAAGAATACAATATAAAAATATATATAGTTCCCTTTAGGCTGTAAGCACACATGGGCAGTGAACATGTCTGCTAATTCTGTTGTATTGTAAGCGCTTAGTACAGTGCTCTGTGCACATAATAAGTGTTCAATAAATTTGATTGATTGAATGTAACAGATTTGGTAGATGCATTCCCTTGCCCACAACAAACGTTCAGTCTAGTGGGGGAGGCAAACATTAATATAAACTACATGTACTTACACATGTGTGGTGGGGCTGAAAGAGGGGTGAGTAAAGGGAGCAAATTCAAGTGCAAGGGTGACACAGAAGGGAGTAGGACAAGAGGAAATGAGGGCTTAGTCAGGGAAGGCCTCTTAGAGGAAATGTGTCTTCAATAAGGCTTTGAAGCTGAAGAGAGTAATTGCCGGATATGAAGAGGGAGGGCATTCCAGGCCAGAGACAGGACGTGGAGGAGTGGTCAGCAGTGAGCTAGATAAGATCGAGGTACAGGGAGTAGATTGGCATCAAAGGATTTCACTTCTCCATTTATAAACAACATCATTCCTGGCCCAGAAGCCTGAAACCTCAATATCATCCTCAACACCTCACCACGGCTCAATTCTCATAGTCAATGTGTTTTTATAGTATTTGTTAAATGCTTACTACATACCAAGCACTGTGGTAAGCATTGGAGGTAAATACAGGATATTTGGGTTGGACCCAGTCCCCTTCACAGTTTTAATCCCCATTTTACAAATGAGGTAATTGAGGCATAGAGAAGTGAAGTGACTTGCTCTAGATCACATAGATAAATGGAGGAGCTGAGATTAGAACCCAGGTCCTATGACCCCCAGTCCCATCATGCTCTTTCCACTAGGATATGCTCCTTCTATTGCCATACTGTGCTGTATTTTTCTATGTAATGTCTCCCAGGTCCTCCCCTTCTTCTCTATGCAAACACTGATTATTTTGGTTGAAGTATGCTTCAGCCTACTTACTGGTTTCCTTGCCTCCAGTGTATTGTATCCCCATATCCTCATGTCCTCCAAGAAGCTTTCTACAGTTGATTCCTAACAACTCAGGTCTCATCAATCTGGTGGTCTCCCTTACCATTTATGTATTTATACCCAACATCAGTATTTATATGCGGGCTTGAGAATCAGAAGGACCTGAGTTCTAATCCCGATTCTACCACTTGTCTGCTATGGGACCTTGGACAAGTCACTTAACTTCTCTGCTCCTCAGGTCCCTCATCTGTAAAATGGAGATTGAAACTGTGAGCCCCCCATGGGACAAGGACTGAGCCCAGCCAGATTATCTTATATCCACTCCACCTCTTAGTACAGGGCCTGACACATAGTAAGTGCTTAATAAATATAATTAAAAACCACATTTACTTATTTAGCTATTTCATTCCAGTGTATTTATGCTACCAACTTTTTATTGTTCTTCTTCCTACTTAAATTATTTGTAAATAATTAATGTCTGACTGCCTCCTCAAACTTCCAATCGATGGCATTTATTGAACACTGACTGTGTGCAGAGTACCATATTAAGTGCTCAGGTTGAGAGCCCATCGGGGTCAGGAAATACGTCTTTTGTGTCTGTTGTACTTCCCAAAGTCCTTAGTATAGTATTCTGTACAGAGCTACTCATTATCTTTGGTAGTGATGCTGATGATGGGTTTGAAGAACTGAAATTTTTCTTCTGGGTTATTCAACAACTAATTTGTGTAGATCGCTCTAGTAAGAATTTTAGAGTGGTAGAATAGAAGCCTAGGACAAGGTCCCTGCCTTGAAGAGCTTATGGTCTAGGAGGGAAAATGAAAGACAAATTATTTACAAATAGTAGGTGCTGAAGGGAAAAAAAGCAACTATAACTGGAATTAACAGGATTATGGAAAGATTTATGCACAACTAAGTAGAGCTGGCAGCATGACATAGAAATGATCACTATGGGTGACTGAACATGAATAAGTGCCCAGGATGGCTGTTGGGATAATTCAGCCTAGGTCTTTGAAAGTCAATCAGGGAATGCTTCTGGTAAGAGGTGATTCAGTAACCAGTTAGTCAAAGAGGAGTTTTTTCTATGCTACGGTTTTCATTCAATCCATCCTTAATGCTCTGAAAAGCATAGAGTTAAGCTATACTGACAGAGAGAGTTTTATATGATTGTATCCTCAGGCAAGCTTCCAATTGAGCCAACAGATCTTTTTATTGACAATCTGGCATTGACAGAGCTGGCATCTACAGAGCTGCACATCCCTTGAGGGTCTTTGCTCCTACCATCAGAAGAATATGAAGCTTTGAGGCATCATTTTTATTAGTAAGCTCGTTAAAGTCAGGGAACATTTCTGCAAATTTTGTTGTAGTGTACTCTCCCAAGTACCTAGTACAGTGCTCTGCACATAATATGTGCTCAATAAATAACATTGATTATTATTAACTGAATATGCTGTTATTCATGGATTTCCTGTGACAGTTGACATTTGATTTCATTTAGCTCTATAATAGCAGTTTTCCACGGTTCCCCAACATATGGTCCCTTTTCCACCCCCTACACTCTCCAGTCTTGTTGGTGTAGGCCTCCAGGGCTTCTTTCACTTCCTTACCTTCAAAGCTGCTGGCAGCCACCGGATTGGTCTTGGGCTGAGCCTGTGGTTGCTGTTGGTGGTTGCGGTGTAGCTTCTGGGGCAGGGACTCAGTGGAGATAGAAACAGAGTGAAAGGTCCAAGAAAACACAAAGTTCATTTTGTTTTACAATCTTAGCAAAGCTCCAGCTCCAAGACAGATATTACAGTTCTGACTGTGGTTCCCAAGGCTGATGTGCCTTCTGAAATTTTCATTCATTCATTCAATAGTATTTATTGAGCGCTTACTATGTGCAGAGCACTGTACTAAGAGCTTGGAATGAACAAGTCGGCAACAGATAGAGACAGTCCCTGCCGTTTGATGGGCTTACAGTCTAATCGGGGGAGACGGACAGACAAGAACAATGGCAATAAATAGAGTCAAGGGGAAGAACATCTCGTAAAAACAATGGCAACTAAATAGAATCAAGGCGATGTACATTTCATTAACAAAAATAAATAGGGTAATGGAAATATATACAGTTGAGCGGACGAGTACAGTGCTGAGGGGATGGGAAGGGAGAGGGGGAGGAGCAGAGGGCAAGGGGGAAAAGAGGGTTTAGCTGCGGAGAGGTGAAGGGGGGGTGGTAGAGGGAGTAGAGGGAGAAGAGGAGCTCAGTCTGGGAAGGCCTCTTGGAGGAGGTGAGTTTTAAGTAGGGTTTTGAAGAGGGGAAGAGAATCAGTTTGGCGGAGGTGAGGAGGGAGGGCGTTCCAGGACCGCGGGAGGACGTGGCCCAGGGGTCGACGGCAGGATAGGCGAGACCGAGGGACGGTGAGGAGGTGGGCGGCAGAGGAGCGGAGCGTGTGGGGTGGGTGGTAGAAAGAGAGAAGGGAGGAGAGGTAGGAAGGGTCAAGGTGATGTAGAGCCTTGAAGCCTAGAGTGAGGAGTTTTTGTCTGGAGCGGACGTTGATAGGCAACCACTGGAGTTGTTTAAGAAGGGGAGTGACATGCCCAGATCGTTTCTGCAGGAAGATGAGCCGGGCAGCGGAGTGAAGAATAGACTGGAGTGGGGCAAGAGAGGAGGAAGGGAGGTCAGAGAGAAGGCTGACACAGTAGTCTAGTAGTCTAGCCAGGTAGCCGTTTGGGTGGAGAGGAAAGGGAAGATCTTGGCGATATTGTAAAGGTGAAACCGGCAGGTCTTGGTAACGGATAGGATGTGTGGGGTGAACGAGAGAGACGAGTCAAGGATGACACCAAGATTGCGGGCCCGAGAGACGGGAAGGATGGTCGTGCCGTCCACGGTGACAGAGAAGTCTGGGAGAGGACCGGGCTTGGGAGGGAAGATGAGGAGCTCAGTCTTGCTCATGTTGAGTTTTAGGTGGCGGGCCGACATCCAGGTGGAGACGTCCTGGAAGCAGGAGGAGATGCGAGCCTGAAGGGAGGGGGAGAGGACAGGGGCGGAGATGTAGATCTGCGTGTCATCTGCGTAGAAATGGTAGTCAAAGCCGTGAGAGCGAATGAGTTCACCGAGGAGTGAGTGTAAATGGAGAACAGAAGAGGGCCAAGAACTGACCCTTGAGGAACTCCAACAGTTAAAGGATGGGAGGGAGAGGAGGCGCCAGCGAAGGAGACCGAGAATGACCGGCCAGAGAGGTAAGAGGAGAACCAGGAGAGGACGGAGTCCGTGAAGTCAAGGTGAGATAAGGTATGGAGGAGGAGGGGATGGTTGACAGTGTCAAAGGCAGCAGAAAGGTCAAGGAGGATCAGAATGGAGTAGGAGCCATTGGATTTGGCAAGAAGGAGGTCATGGGTTACCTTAGAGAGAGCAGTCACAGTAGAGTGGAGGGGACGGAGGTTTCAGTTAGTAGTGGTATTTATTAAGCATTTACAAGTTTCCAGACACTGTGCTAAGTTCTGGGGTAGATTCAAGTGCTTAATACAGTGCTCTGAACACAGTAAGCACTAAATAAATAAGATTGAATGAATCCAAAATAATCAGATTGATACAGTCCTGTCTCAAATGGGGCTCATGCTCTAAGAAGTTATCTCCCAATTGCTGTGCCATATCAGTAGAGGTTTGCTTCATGTGTCTTCAGGCTTCTTCTGTCCTTTCCATTTAATGTTTACCCATTTCATCATGAAGTAGCCTTTTAGGTATCCTGTGGTTGTCCTTTTACCAGCTGTGATCCATCTAGTGTGTAATGGAAGGACCACTGCTTCAACGCTGGTGGTCTCACTGGGATCCTGTCTTGCCTCATTAGTTGTTAAACACAACACAGAAGTGTTAGTGGAATGGTTTTAAAGTTAAATTTGTCATTTGTGGTCTCACAGCCATAAAGAAATTGAATGTTATAGTCTATTCTTATGGCAGTCTAATCAAGTCACTTCCTCTCTATATTTGAGTTTCTCTACCTGCAGCATTGGGCCTAAAAGTGCTGCTCCATATTTCTGCTCAGCATATCATGAGGACCCTGAATGATATCTCTTGAATAAAAAAAACCCTATGAGTGTGAACCAGGTAATTACTTAAGATGCCTAGAGTTAATACAAGGTCAGACTGTTAAAATTATGCCAGAGAAACTACATTCAATCAGGAACACTTAAAACAATGACCAGTAGGTTATACTAGATGATCTAATACATTTTTTCTATGGCTTGCCAACTCTTGTTTAAAGATTGGCATTCATGAAAATGAACAAATGTTTTTAATCATCAAGCTTATGTCCTTCAGGAATTCCATCCTTTTTCAATTGAGTAGCACAAGAAGAATGATAATGAGGAAACTCAAGACTCTTTTGGCCTTCATTAGAATAGGCAGAAAAAATGCTAGTGGTTGAAAGAAAACAATATAAAATGACTTGTTATCCTATGCCTCTGAATCCCAGGCGGTGACTCAGATGTTAAAATTCAAGCCAGACAAAAAACTAGCTCTCTTACAGAAGCATTGGGTTACTCTTTCAGAAAGAATATGCCACCCATTTCTTTTCATTTTCTAATAGTATTGAAGTTTATAGACAAAATAGCTACATATTTCAAGAAGGTTTTCATTTCAAAGTATTTTAAAATAGATGTATGAATCATTGAGCCAGGTCAGCTATGGTCTCCCGCTTCTCACCAGTGGGGGTTCCAGGAGGCATCAGAACAGCCCACTCATTTTCCAGGACACATGAAAGAAACCCACTTTAGCCTGATGTAAACCCTGGCTCATCCTCCTCAAATGTAGGGTTCCTCTTTTCCCTACAGTTCTATTTTAGCCTCAAGGCTGCATTTCAGAAAACTCCCAGAGAAGAGTAGTTCCAAGAGACCTAAGACAGCATGGCATTAGAGAAGCAGTGTGGCTCAGTGGAAAGAGCCCGGGCTTGGGAGTCAGAGGTCATGGGTTCGAATCCTGGCTCTGCCACTTGTCAGCTGTGTGACTGTGGGCAAGTCGCTTAACTTCTCTGTGCCTGTTACCTGATCTGTAAAATGGGGATTAACTGTGAGCCCCACGGGGGACAACCTGATTACCCTGTATCTCCCCCAGCGCTTAGAACAGTGCTCTGCACATAGTAAGCGCTTAACAAATACCAACATCATCATCATCATGGCAGATTTTACCCACTGACAGAGGACTGGGAGGGGAGCAGGGTAACACACTCACAGCAGCCAAGAAACTGGGGGTCCAATGAGCTATGCTCAAATGGTGGGGATTGGGAAATGGGACATGCATGATAGGCGCAAGATGGGGCAGGGAGAGAGTGGCACTAAATCAGTTTACATCTGGGGCAGGAGGTGGTGTCAGTTAATCAGGAAATGAAATTTGCTACTCTCCAAGGGCTGACCACCCTGGTGTTCTCATCAATTTGCCAAGGAGGGGGACGTTTTTTGAGTCCTCACATAAGTTAGACTTGGCACTAATAAAGAATGAAAACAGAGCTAATGAAAGTGAGACTTCCAGTTTTTAATGAACTATTATTAATGATACACTTTACTCTTACGCCCCCCAGTCACTTTCCCAGTATCTTCCAATATTTACCCACAATCCCAAACACATACACAGGAAGCTCTACAATACAATTTCTAAAGGCAAGGGGAAGCCAGATCGTTACAGATGGACGGCACGTGCTTTTACTAAATATAGGGCTTTATTTTTCACTTCTTTCCAGATCAGTGAACTGGTTCTCTTGTGATAGTTTACTGAAATGTGACAGCCCAGAAGAACACATTCATTTCTTTTCAGCAGTGGAGATTCATGGCGGCCAATCTCTGGCTCTTTATAAAATGTGACAGCTAAATTGGCAGCTGCCATGTGCATTGCAATTTGATTTAGTATTTTTAGGATGGTCCGTGAAGTGAGGAACAGTCTTTTTTTTTTTTTTCCTGGTAATCCTGTTTGCAGCCTTTTACATTCAGGTGATAGAAAAAGCACCTCCTTCAAACTACTTATAATTTCTCAATCTTAAGGATATTTATTGAGTGATTTCTGTGTTCAGGGCATTGTACAAGTGTTTGGGAGAGTATAACGCAATAGAGTTGATATGCGTGATCTCTGCTCACAAGGAGTTTACGGTTGAGAGAGAGACAGACATGAAAATAAATTACAGATTCAAATGAAACATTGAAATTATTGAGGGGCAGTAGGAAAATTCAATGTGAAATTGATGGCAGTAATTCCAATCAGGGCTAAGTCTGTGAAAAGCTGGGCTAGCTTTCTCTGGGAGCCCTGCTAGTGTTATTCATTGCTACATGCTAGGATCTAGCTTTTTAATCCTTCCACTTTTCTTAAATGGAGATTGTCAATCACAATAATCTCTTTAGTGATTTAGAGATGAGGGCCGGGCCCAGCAGGGCTTGATTTAGAATACCATAGATGGTGTAAATCAAATACTTTTGAATCCTTCTCTCCAGCATTCAGGTCCTCTTTTGGGCACATGTTCAGAGTACATTTTCTCCAACTTTCACCCTCCCGAAGCAGATGCAATGTAGCCTGCCACTGTGGTACTCCATCACCTTATTAAAACCCTCCAACTCCTGAGTAAAGTTGTATAATTGGATTCCCGCCTTGTGAAAATGAGGTCCCTAATTCTGGTGTTTAGGGGGCTCCAAATCAGTATTTTGGTCCTCCCTCTAAGGCTATTAGAAGAAACTCTTCCCCTTTCAGCCCGTTAATGATTTTTGAAGCATTCCTGTTATTGGTGGTTTTTTATAGTTTATTGGCTGCAGGCATGGATCCTGACAAACAGCAAAATAATCCTTTGGATCAATTGTCTTGTGGTAAAAGTATTTATATTTCTATCACTGGCCAGGCTCCTCTGAGTCCCTAGAGGAGGGCCTGCATGCTGCTGCATTTAATTAGGCAGTTGTGCTGAGCCTAAGCACAAAGAGTCAGATCCCAGATCCCACATCTGGAGAATAAGGCATTCTTGTTCAAAGGTTCTTGTGTCCTAGTGTGGTTTTTCAGTTCTGTCCCCTCGTTGTCTTACATGGAAAATGGTTCTGTGGAGCCAGCCTCTGCTGAACTGTAACACATTAAATGGATTGAGGATTACTATAGCCTTTGTTGTTCATGGAATATTTCCAGTAGTTGATTTTCATTCTAAACATAAAAGGAAAGAGTAGAAATAGTGGGCAAGACAAGAAGCCAGGATACCGAAATTGAATTCTTCACCATCTGAAAGAAGCAGTCGCCAGCCTGTCCTGGGGGACTAGACCAAATGTATTTATTCATTTTTTTAATGGCATTTGCTAAGGACTTACTCTGTGCCACGTACTGTACAAAATGTTGTGGTAGGTTCAAGATAATCAGGTTGGACCCAATCATTGTCTCACGTGGGACTCAGAGTATTAATTTTGCAGATGAGGTAACTGAGGTAGAGAGAAGTTGTGAGACTTACCCAAGATCACACAGCGGTCAAGTGGCAGACCCAAGATTCAAACCCAGGTCCTTTTGACTCTCAGGCCTGTGCTCTATCCAGTAAGCCACACTGTTATTCTAATGAACCCTTGAGGTTGCTTTCAGCTCCACGATTCACTGAATTATGAATCAATGATGGGAGAGAGATTTTTATCTCCGAAAATCTTAACTCTCACTGCTAAATGATCTGCATATTCAATTAATCAATTGTATTTATTGAGTACTTACTGTGTTCAGTGCACTATGCTAACTGCTTGGGAGAGTACAATATAATAGAGTTGGTAGACATGTTCCCTGCCCACAAGGAGCTTACAGCCTACAGTAGGAAGAAGCAGAAATATTTGATAACCACAGTCACTCATTGATCTGCATGCTCCCATTTCTTTGTAGTCTTAGTATCTGAATAATGAGAAAGAAATGACTGCCTTCTCTCTCACAGAGCTGACATGAGGAATAACCTTACAGTCATGAGGTGTATAAGACTGAAAGGAGACTTGTTTTAGATTTTGGTGTCAGTGATATGTTACTTCTACTTAAAAACTGCTAATTCTTTGTCTTTCCTTATGTAAAGTATTTTTACCATATTTCCCAAATGGAATATTTCTGACATCCAAAATGTTTATTTGTAATCCCAATTTTATAAATGAAAAATCAGTTTTACAGCACATTTCAGTTAAAATGACTTCATAATGGAGGTCTGGGAACCTCATTATCAATATATGTAGCATTTATTATGCATTAACAGTATGCACATCACTGTACTAGGCATTTGGGAACATATAGAAGTGTAAGATCTGTGATCCATAGTGAGACATGAAATATACAAAGATGGGAGGAAAGTCAGATGTTTCTGGAACAGGTAATTGCTCACTCCTAGAGCCCCTTCCCAAAGGGAAAATTCCTCTGTGTAAGAACCAATCTCTTATCTTCTGGCTCCTCCTGAGATAAGGCCAATCACAAGGGAGAATTAGAGAAGCAACATGGTATAATGGATAGAGAAGGGATCTGGGAGCCAGAAGGCTCTGAGTTCCAATCCTGTCTCCACCATTTTTTCTGCTATTTGCCCTTGGGCTAGTCACTTCATTTCTTTGTGCCTCAGTGACTTCATCTTTAAAATGGGGATTAGGACTGTGAGCCCCATGTGGGAAAGAGACTGTCCAGCCTGATAAACTTGTATCTACCCTTGCACTTAGTATAGAGCCTGGCACAAAGTTAGCAGTTAACACATACCACAATTGTTGTTATTACCAAAAAAAAAGATGTGGGGACTATCTAGGGTCGGAGGGGGAAGGGGGAAGGACACCTCGTGACCATTTTAAGGTTAGTTGGGATCAAACATTCCATGGAACCAGACATAGGAAGCTCAGTCTCCACCTGAAACACCTGAGGGAGGGACCCAAGGATCAGGTTTGAGAAGCAGGAGTTCAGGGAGAATAATAATGGTATTTGTTAAGGGCTTACCTTGGATCAAGCACTGTTCTAAGCACTGGGGTAGATACAAGATAATCAGGTTGTCCCACATAGGGCTCACAGTCTTAATCCCCATTTGACAGATGAGGGAACTGAGTCACAGAGAAGTTAAGTGGCTTGCCCAAAGTCACACAGCAGACAAGTGGTGGAGGTGGCATTGGAACCCATGTCCTCTGACTTGCAAGCCTGAGCCATACTGCTTCTCTAAAAGGCTTTGACCAACAGAGAGAACTGTCCAGGAAGGCATGAAGATAGTATAAACCAGGAAGGAACTTCTTTCAGGGAAGAGCAAGTGTTATGGGTGAGGGATTCCCCTTGGTAAATGCTTTTTCTAAGTAGGGATGTTGTTAAATTTTTTAATTAATTTGAAAATGGTTATATTCATAATCCTAAGAGTCTGTGTGGCCAGAGAGTTTTAGGCTCACATCTGTTGGGAACATGTGACTATGTCATAGGGCAGAACAGGAAAAGTGAGAGAAGCTTCTCTAAGTTCCAGTGACCATTCAATAGTATTTATTGAGCGCTTACTATGTGCAGAGCACTGTACTAAGTGCTTGGAATGTACAAATCAACAACAGATAGATACGGTCCCTGCCCACTGATGGGCTTACAGTCTAATCGATCTAATTCTTTCCAGCCCATGGAAAGGAGGACTGGTTATGTAGGCCTCTTGCTATTGAGAAATGCCTATTTAGAAATCTCTGGGATGGTGGCAATAAATCAAGGGATGAATTTTGAGGGCTACATAACAGTGAGCTCTTAAAATCACCCCATTTAAGGATGCTGGAGACTTACAAAAGAGACTATACAAAAGAGAAAAAGAGTGAGCATAGAGACATCTAATCAAAATGCAGTCTACTCTTCTGTGGAACATATGTCTTTTCTCTACCTGGGGTTCTATGTCAGGAAATGAATAGCCACCTAGCCATTGAAATTCAGGAAAATATTCTGTCACTTTCATGTAGTCCTCAGAATGTACTTTGAGGAGAACTACCAAAATGCAATGGAAAATGATTTTAAAGACCCTTCACACCATTCACTTTCAGAAGATGATGGAGTCTCCCATCAAAAATGATAAATGACCCTTGGTCATTTTACTTGCAGTGTTTGGGGTTAGGTGCTAGAGCTGGGGAAGAATTATAATTTACTATCTTCATCTTGTTGCTAATACACAATTCACCCTGCAGTATATGTATCAAATGACCCTCCATATTTCATATATCTCAAACTATAAAGCTTCCAGGTGCAGTTTGAGTAGGTTTGTGATGTTGAAGAAACTACCATGCTGTAAGGTGAGAAGGGACTGAACCGTTCTTCAGATTTCTTGAACACTTTTTTGGTTGTGCTTATTTATCAATTTTTTTTACCTTGTCTGCATTCTTCCCCATTGCCTTCCCCCTTTACACTTTGAGCCCTCTGTGGCCAGGTGTGTATCTGAATTACTATCCATGCATTTTTCCCCCCTACAGTATGCAAAAAGTAAGTGCTTGACCAATGTAAGAAACATATGATGAATACATAATACATATATATGTTTTTAAGAGATTAGTATATTTCATCATTTCACAGCTAATATAAATAAGTTCAAAGTAATTGCTACAATTTTTGAACTATCTTCTTAAAAATATATCTGGGCTCTTTTTCATAATAGGGGACTTTTCTTTCAATAATCTACCACAATTTTAGGATTACTGTGCATTTGCCTACAGCTAACTAAATGTTAACAGGAATTCCATTTGTATTTTGTATAGAAAATAAGCTTTTCTAAAAAAAACTCTTAGCTTGTAGGCATTTGCCAAACATTATACTTCCTTTGAATGCAGCAGATCATAGTGTACAAAGAAAAATCCGGGAAATATCTGCCCCAATTTTCTTGTTAACACTGTGAGGGACTAAACCAGTCTCTGTTGCTGCCTGCCATCTAATTTCAAAAGCTTAGCAGTTTTCAAAACTGCAAGAATGTCATTTCAACTCAATTTTGTGATTAAACAAACATTTAAACAAATCTCAAAATAGTGAGACAGCTGACATTGATGGATACAAATTTTATTTCAAGTGGATACAAATTTTGATTCTAGCAGAAAACCCAATTTATAAATTATTAGAAGAATCAAAGTTTGTTCACTATTATGCATCTAAACTAGCCAACTAGATATTGAAACATCTCCGAGAATAAAGATCCCTTGAAAACCCAATATGAGTTGGGTAAAAGGGAGATCAGAGTTAAGGGAGATGATGTTTGGATCTGGGTGAAAGATCTTCCTTCCAGGGTGAGATGGAGAATGGAAATTTTTTGCAACTTCTCTTATATCTCCTTCTCCAATTAGCCTAAACTAGGTGGGCTCTTCCCACTATTTCTTTCTGGATTTTGTGCTGCTGAACATATTGGTAGGCAAAGATAGTCCCTCAGTTCTGGGATAGCAATCAGTTCTGCTAACTCTTCTGGATTTGGACTCATATAGTGGTTAGGGAGAAAAGGGTAGATCAGTAGGAAGAATATGTAGGAAATTAATGAATTATGAGGAAAGGTCTACCTGTTCACTTTTGTTCCTCAACATGTTAACAGCTATCAGCTGGGAATGACTCTTTGATCTGTACTGTATCTCACTGCATGCCCTCCCTCCTACTTCAGTGGCCTGAATTCTACTCCTTTCAAGTACTCTTTTCGTAGGTCTCTACTTGTGGGCATTTCTGGGAGTATTATCGTTACGGATATTCGTAACCGGGCCTGATGAGGGAGTGTTGTGTTACTGATTGTGGGATATCAGAGATAGTGCTTTTGGTGTCCAAGGGGATACTGGGGATGTTGAATGCTGGATAGCAAGAGAATTCTAGTGGGTTCGATAGTTGTGGCAAAACAAAGAGGGGGAGGAGTCATAGGAAATGAATCAGAGGGAAGTTGTAAGACACAATTGTTTGAATCAAGAAAGGATCCATGCAAAAATATATAATTGGTGTTATTTGAGTAAGGGATTCCATATTCTTGGAAAAATCAGAGCAGTTGAAATTAACCAAATCAACCATTGCAGAAGGGAAATTTAAAAAAAGAGAATTCTTGTAGGTTTGATAATAGTGGCAAAACAAAGACGGGGGAGAGTCATGGGAAATGAATCAGAGGCAAGTTGTGAGACCCATCTGTCTGAATTAAGAAATTTAAAAATGCATAATTGGTATTATTTAAGTTTGGGGTTACATATTAATTCATGAAAAAAATCAAGGCAGTTGAATTAACCAAATTAAGCAAACCCTTACAGAATGTAAGTAAAGAAAAAATTGTGGGGGGGTGGGGCGTAAGGGATTTTAAAAGTCTTAATATTAAGTGAAGGAAAGAGTTTATTTTATTTCACCCAGTTTGATCTGCATAGCTAAATGAAAATTACCAAAATATCCAGATTACAAAATTGACACTATACTCAATTAGCAATTATTTTCTGTTAATGTAAGCATCTTATTTTCAGAGTCTCATACTCCGAGAATCTTGCTTGCAGCCATCTTTATGAAGAAGTGTCAAATGTAATCAGAATTCAACATTTTTTAAAAACTGGGATTTCATTTTTCTGGACTCATGAAGCCCCTTTTATTAAGTAGTTTGCATCAATACCCATCTTGGGTAGAATATCTGATGAATTGAGATGCTGGACAAAAATAGAAGTCTCTCTGAAATCCCTGTAGGCACATTCTTTTCTGCCATAACACGTGTTTTCACTACACATTTTGGCTAGAATGGTTTTAGGGAATTAGGGAAAAATCCTCCAACAAAGTGAGCCTCTTTTGGATTCAACATGATGTGTTGGAAGAAAGGGTTGTATGCCCGAGGGAATGTATTCCCTTTCTTTCAATTTGTTGCCTGATTTTATTTTTTTTTACGAGGGATATGTTTTGGACTAGGTATGTGGCAAATATTGAAGCAAAAATCCTTACCAGGCAGAAGCCCCAGCTATGGCTTTCTTTCTAAAGTAGTAATAATAACACTGATAATAATAGTATCTGTTAAGTGCTTACTATATGCCAAGCACTGTACTATTTACTGGGGTAGATAGAAGATAATTGGGTGCCACATGGGACTCACAGTCTAAGTAGGAGGGAGAGGAGGTATTGAATCACCATTTTATAGATGAGAGAACTGAGGCACAGAGTTATTACAGGAAAACTAGGTCTCTATAGAGGGTTTTGAAAGTTCACAAAATTCTTCACTGCAGATCCAATGATTCCCAATTCAACAAGGTTGTACTACTGTAAATCCTATCCCAAAATGAGTTTTTTAACTTTTCAATATGATATATAATCCAGGTAATATTATAACCCTGAAGCAGAGGCAGTTTTAATATTTAAAAGTGAAGTGAAAAACTATGTGGTTAGTAACTATGGATCCTCTCCTCCATCGGGCTTCTCCCTCTTCTTTTCTCAGAAATATTAATAAATAAAGAGCATTGAGGATATTTTGTTATAGCTAAGCCAGAGCAGAAAATAGTTCTAATGACATCTTCCAAACCCCCCAAAAGCTTCTGAATTATTTAAATCATCTCCACCAAGAAAGACAATAAAGGTACTTAGGGGCTCTAAAAGAGTTCATTCAACCATATGTGAGAAACATTTATGCCCAGAGAGCAAGTTATGTATTCTAACTCACATAGACTTGTGCCCATGAACATTCTCACCCCCTGTTACTTTCACAGCAACAGCTTCTAAGGCATCGCTCTTCACTAGACACTATTGCTTTTTGTCCTCTAAAAGTACTGACACCAATATATTTTTCTATGTGAATAGTTTTGCATTGGTTTAATATAACATGCAATTGGCCATAATTGTAATTTGCACTCTTCCAGTTAAATCATTTCTTACTGTAGATCATTTGGTTTTTCAGATCATTAAGTCAAATAAGTTGGTAAAATGCTTGATTGGAAAAGAGAAATGTAGTGTTGCAGATTAGCTTTGAGTTCATTTCATATACTATTGGGGGTCAAAGGCTGAATCAGTTTCAGCTTCATTGAAACATCATGTCCCAGTGGAAAGAGCTTGGGACTGAGAGTCAGAGGACCTGTATCATAACCCTGGCTTTACCCATTGCTTGCTCTGTGGCCTTGGGCTAGTCACTTGACTTATCTGGGACTTGGTTTCCTCAATTGTTGAATGGGGATTCAATACCTGTTCTCCCTCCTACATAGATCATGACCTCAGTTTGAACAAAGGATAGTGTCTAACCTGATTATAATAATAATAATGATTGTGGTATTTCTTAAATGCTTTCTAGTGCCAGGCACTGTACAAGCGCTGGGCTAGATATAAGAAAATTGGGTTGGACACAATCTCTGTCCCACATGGGGCTCACAGTCTCAATCCCCATTTTACTTATGCGGTAACTGAGGCCCAGAGAAGTAAAGTGATTTGCCCAAGGTCACAGAACAGACTAGTTACAGATTAGAACTCATGACCTTCTAATACTCGGACCTGTGCTCTATCCACTGTGCCATGCTGATTCTGTATCTTGTGCTAATCCCAATGCTTTGAATGGTGCTTGACACAGAGTAAACATTTAACAAATATCAGTATAATAATAATAATATCACACAATACATATGGACTAGAGCTTGTCTTGTCTTATGCTGAGTCATCTCCAACCCAGAGTGACACCATGGACACATCTCTCCCAGAACGCCCAGACTCCATTTGCAATCATTCTGTTAGGGTATCTATAGAGTTTTCATGGTAAAAATACAGAAGTGTTTTACCATTGTCTCCTCTGCACAGTAAACTTGAGTCTCCACCCTCAACTCTCTCTCATGCCACTGCTGCCCAACACAGGTGAGTTTTGACTCGTAGCAGATTGCCTTCCATTCTAGCCACTGCCTAAGCTATAAATGGAATGGATATGCCTCTGCTTGACTCTACCTCTGGTAATCGAGATTGGTAGAGTACTGGAAACTCTCTAGGTTTCCCTCTAGGCCATCCCTCCATCTAGGGATAGCCTAGAACAGTGCCATATGATTATGAGTGACAGTCATTGTGGCATGATAATGTCATATGTAAATTCACCTATTTTACTTGAATTTTCATATCAATCAATCGTATTCATTGAGCACAGAGCACTGTATTAAGTACTTGGGAGAGTACAGTATAACAGTATGACAGAGCTGGTAAACATATTCCCTGCCCACCACTGCACTGCGCTCTTGGAAATGAACACCAGAAACAAAAGAAATAGTCTTTGCCACCAGGGAGATCACATTCAATTGAATGGGAGAGAGTTGTTACAGGACTCTCACTAATTATTATTTAGGAAAAGAGTTTCTAGGCAGCTCTCTTTAAATCATGCATAGCGGTTTCTGCTCCATTCGCACTGCTCAGAGTCATGGTTGATTCATTCATTCAATCAATTATATTTATTGAGCACTTACTCTGTGCAAAGCACTGTACTAAGCGCTTGGGAGAGTACAACAACAAACAGACACTTTCTCTGCCCACACTGAGCTCACAGTGTAGAGGGAGACTTGGGGGGGGGATTGGGGAAGTAGATAGGTCACTCGTAGATTTGCTTTTGTCAATCTTTGGATCTCATCTCTCCTGTTATCTTGGAGCAGTGCATCTCCTACTTATTAGGCCACTTGGGTTACTTAACTCCATGGCAAAGGAAAAGAGCTCCTTCACATTGGTAAAGATTTTCATCATTAATGGAAAAATGAGTGTTATCATCAGAATTTGCTCTTTTACATGTCTCAAATATGTTTTTAAAGTATATGTCCAAAAATTCAGAACCTTAAAATTTGCTGTAAATTTTATTTTTCAGGATAACCTTAAACACCAATATGCTTGTTGAAGAAAAAGACCATTGACTACATTAGTGTTTGAGTCTTAAAATTATCCATTTAACAAAATGGTAAAATAAAAATATTCACACTATGCTGGCAAATACACAATAAACCCAAATCATTAAACCATCCAACCTGATTTCATTTAGACAAAGGCAGATGGTAAGATGATATAAAATTGAAGTTCCTTGTCAGAAAATAGAGAGTTTTGCTTTCTCAAGCAACTACAGAATTTCAAGAATGGAATATTCTTTCTAAATTTTTGGTTTATTCTACAGCCATAAATAAAATGGCAAGAACATGGAGAAGAGAGCGGGACCAACAGTATTATGCTTTATTGATTCCTGAATCCGTACATAGTGAAATGCAAAAAAAATGATGACCTATTGCAGAAGTGTATGGAAAATTATGGCTTCATCAATCACTGGCATGTATTGGGTGCTTGGGAGAGTACAATAAAACAGAGTTGGTAGATATGTTCCCTCCCCACAACCAGTTTGCAATCTAGAGAGGGAGACACATTAATATAGATAATTTATGGAATGTACATAAGTTCTGTGGGGTTGAGGGTGGGGGAAGTAACAAATGCCTAAAAGTCACCGATCCAAGTGCAGAGATGATGCAGAAGGTAGACAGAGCCAGAGGAAAGAGGGATTAATTGGGGAAAGACTTTTGGAATGGTGTGCAAATACTTTAATCATTTTATATTTTATTCTGATAACATAGTTTTGAAATAATCTCCATTTCTGGTGAATGAATTCGCATCTTAACTAACATGCCCCTTCCTGGACTAATAATCAGCTTTCTGTCTGTAATTTGGGGATCTGTAATCAGTGACTAGCACTCATCACTCCAAGGCTACGGTAAAAATGCCTTATTATATATTTAGAAACTTAATTTTGAGAAACTTAAATTTCTGATTTTGAATGATTGTATTAACCTCATTGATGTAGTCTGCTACCAGCTAATTTATTCTAAGAAATCACACAGGAGATACCTGTACCCACTCTATTTTACATAGCAAACCTGGTACAGGATGAGAGCTTTACTGAAAGAAAAGTTTTTTCTTGTTTTGCTTAGTAGGACACTTTGAGAGTTCAATAGGTGATAGTAAATCTCAGCAGAAATAAATTGCACATTGAATTTGTACTGCAGTATATGGCAGGGCAAGAGAACCCAATAATTTAGATCTTTTGTCAGAGAGGATATATTTCCCTAGACCCCTAATCACCTATTGTGCAAGACGGTGGCAATACTGATGGCATTATTTTCTGGTTATAAAAATGTGCATGAAAAAAACAAAATGTGTACTTCCTTCCATATATAATCGCCCTTCTTGGTCATTTCAAGAGAAGCAGCATGACCCTGAGGAAAGAGCATAGGCCTGGAAATCAGAGGACCTGGGTTCTAATTAATCAATTGTATTTATTGTGCACTAACTGGGTGCAGAGTACTGTACTAAGCAGTTCTGCCACTTGTCTGCCACGTGGCCTTGGGAAAAAAATCACAACTTCTCTGGGGAATCAGTTACCTCCTCTGCAGAATGAACACTGAGACTGTAAGTCCCAAGTGGGTCATGAACTGTGTCCAATCTGATTATCTTGTATTTACCCAGCATTTAATGCAGCTTAGTCCAGTTCCTGCCACATAAGTACTTAAGAAATACCATAAAAATTTCAAAACTACTCAATCAGTGGTATTTATTGAGCTCTTACCATGTGCAGAGGACTATATTAAGACCTTGGGAGAGTATACTTTTGCCACAATAACTGAAATATCGCAAGATTATAGATTTAAACTTTCCTAGTGGAAAGAGCCCAGAAATGGAAATTAGGAGATCCAGGTTTCAATATCATCTCTTCCACTAGCCTGCCTGTGACCTGAGCAAATCATTTAATTTTTCTGTGCCTCAGTTTTCCTCAATTGTAAAAAGGGGATAAAATTCCCAATACACCTATCTTAGATTTTGGGTCCTAAAGTGGGCAGATATCTGATTATCTCATAGACATCCCAGTACTTGGGGCAGTGCTTCTGCACGTGACGTGCACTTCATAAATAGGACTAAAATAAAAGTAATGGGCAGATTACGTTCTTGAAGAATCCCACATTAAGGAAAACTCATGGTCTGCTTCTAACACACTGATGTGACCACATACAGGACACGCTTATTTGTTTTTACATGTCAGAAAAGCAGCGTGGCTCAGTGGAAAGAGCACGAGCTTGAGAGTCAGATGTCATGGGTTCGAATCCCAGCTCTGCCACTTGTCAGCTGTGTGACTGTGGGCAAGTCACTTAACTTCTCTGTGCCTCAGTTCCTTCATCTGTAAAATGGGACTAAGACTGTGAGCCTCATGTGGGGCAACCTGATTACCCTGTATCTACCCAGCACTTAGAACAGTGCTCTGCACATACTAAGCACTTAACAAATACCAACATTATTATCATAATTATTTATGTCATGCTCTATACTGTTAGCTATTTATTATCAGAAGATCGCTTATAATTCTGCAACATGAACTATCCCAGATACACAGTCAAATTAACCATCATGGAAGAACTGCCTGTATGTCTTTATAGATTCAGGAGCTCATAGTATGCTTTCTGATTATCAATCAGTCATATTTACAGAGTGCAACACATCGTGTTCAAGTGCTTTAAAGAGAGCACAACAGAGGCAGAATATATGTTCCTGCTCACAGTAAGCATGCAATCTAAAACTGAGGAAGAGGCAAAGAAGAGGAAGAGAAAGATGATGAAATAAATAATTGAATGTGCCATTGAATATACATATGTGTTGAGGATGGGAATAAATACGTAGGTATAAATGTGGCATCTAAACTGATTAATCAACTTTGGGGAATTAATCAGTAAAAACTTTCCGAAAAACCTCTTCCTAGAAGAGGTAACATTTTAGAAGGTCTTTGAAGTTGGGCATGGGTAGGAATGGAGGGATAAATCAGGGAAACAGCATGACCAAGGATTGGAATCAGGGGAGTCAAGAACACGGAACAGCTTGAAAGGGAACTTGTCCATGACCCCCGGGAATATGAAAACCAGTTTGGCTAGTGTTGGCATTGCAATATTTCGAGAGAACATGATCATTTTGCAAATTGGGACACTATCAAAGCCCTTCAGTTGTCATGTTTTCTCCACATGAATATGAACATGTGATTTTAATAATATCTCTTCTGGCAAAAAAAATCACACCACCACTGCTTTTTTTTTATTTCTCTATTCTCTTTCTGAATTTCATTTTCTGCCAAAGTGGACTTTGGTCAGCTAAACTGTTGCCTGTTATTTCAAGTTCATTCACATTCCACAAGGTTATTCGAAGGAACTTTTCATTTCCTCAGCTTGTTGTTCACATGCAGCTTTAGGGATTGTGGATATTTTTTCATGTTCTTGATGAAAAATAGATTGGTTGTGTTGAAACTGCTGTTGTTTTGAAATGTTTCTGTTATATTTTGAGACATGCATTTTATGAGTGTCTGTTTCTACATTTGGAGGCTCATGCAATATGCATGGTTTCTTTATGAGATGTGATATCCTGTTTGGAAGGCTTGATTTTATGCCAGACTTTGTTGCAAAAATACATTTCAGTTATACCTGATAAGGAGAAATCTACTTCTGCTGTAGAGGTACAGAGCAACTGTAGATTTTTACATGATTAGTTCTATCAAATAAAGTATTCATTAGAATGCCAATGGAATATTTTTGACTTTTAAGTAATCTTAATAATAATGATAATCATTGAAAATAATAGGTTTTTCATTATTTAACTCCAAATTGGATCAGTGAAATAGGGACCAACTGCCAAGCAGTTAACCAAGAATATCTAATGGATACATTATGGATAGAATACTGACAACAATAATAATGAGGGTATTTGTTAAGCGCTTACTATGTGTGCTCTACACATAGTAAGCACTCCTTAAATACGATTGAATAAATACGACTGAATGAATAAAGCGAAGTTCTAAGTGCTGGGGTAGGTACAAACCAATGAGCTTAGACACAGTCCCTATCCGACATGGGGTTCCCAGTCTTAATCCCAATTTTACGATGAGGTAACTGAGACAGAGAAATTAAGTGATGGTCAAGGTCACACAGCAGGAAAGTGGTGGAGCCAGGACAAGAACTCAGGTCCTTCTGACTTCTGTACCCCTGCTTTATCCACTAGGCACACTGCATCTTAATATGAATAAAATGTACTGTACATGGGTGTGCATGGTATTCAAAGTGCCTATAAGGTGCCAATAGAAAAAAAATGTGCTCTAGTTTAGACAACAAAACTCTGAATTCTAATCTTAGGTTTAAACAAACTCTCTTATTGATATTGGACAGGTCACTCCACAAGTCTATCCTCCTCTCTTAAATGGGCATATTCATACAACCTGCCTCAGGTCTGAGGATTAAAACCCTCTAGTCTGGTCCTATGGATTGTGAGGAAGGGTAGGAGGAAACTATGGCATAGTAAAGTGGTCCATCAATATGGTAGAGAGTTTGTCTGTCAAAAATAATAGCAATATTATGCACTTAGAATGGACAAAAATTGCACAAAGTACTGGAATAGATGAGAGATAATCAGACCAAATCCAGCCCCTCTTCCATATTTAGCTCAGAGCCTAAGAATGAAGAAGAGCTATGTTAACCTTATTTTACACATGAAGAACCTGAGCATAGAAAAATTGAATAACTTGTCCAAGGGCATAAAGCAGACTGGTGTCAGAGCTGAGATATGGCCCCAAGTCTTCTGACTTCCAGTCCAGTGCATTTCGTTAACTGGGGACAATTGCTCCTCTAACCAGTTTGTGTACAAGGACAGTGTGAAGGGAGAGATAGGAAGAAGTCAAAGTAGAGGAAATGTGTAATTAAGGAGGTCACATTCAGGATGTTCCCCAAAATGACTGGGCTTAAAAAGACAAGGATGGGGAAATGGATGGAGAGTAGCTTTTCCCTTATGCAGCTGAACTCATTTTTAATGATGGGAAAGAAAGATTCAGGCCTGGTGATGAACATGTATTCAAAAAATTATTGTATCATCATTCATGATGAAGAAATTGGTAATTTATTTTATTTATTCATCTATAATTTATTTCAATGTCTGTCCTCCCACTCTAGGTTGTAGGCTTCTCGAGGAGAGGGATCCTGTCTACTAATTCTACTAATTCTATTAATACTGTTGCTGATAGTTGTGTTAATCTGCTGAAGCAGGGTTATGTGTTAAACTGATTTTAAGAACTCTTCCTTTGTGTACTTTACTATATTGCCACTAAGAAATTTGGTTTCCAGTTAATAATGGATTGCAAAAAATTGGCAATGTGCTTTATACTGCTTCACATTTTGTCTGAAATGTTGATTTAAGATCTCAGTTGAAAAACACTTTGTAAACGTAGAGAGCATATGTATGGGCTCTAATGACAGTCTAAAGTAAAAGGAACTAGTTATTTTTGTTGTGTTTTTTTTCTTCACTGAACCAGTTCCCACATCCTCTGTGGTGCAGTGGCTTTGCCAGAGAGCTGTACACGTGGTGGGAAACTGAAAATCCTCTCAGGCATGTTGGTCTTTCATTCATGCAAATGAGAAGTGAAAATAGCTTCTATTTTCTCTTAGGCTACAGACTGCCCAAGTAGTGCTCTGAGAAGTAGAGTGTCAATTATCACAGAGAATGTCTACGGTTTCACTAATAGGTCCAAATCAAATCAAAGTCAGAATAACAGTAGCAAATTGTATTAGGATGTATTTTTGAGAAATGCTTAGTCTGGGGCATCTCATCTAAACCAGAACCCAGTATAGTGTTTTAGATTCAGTGTGATTCTTCATTATCAGCATCAACATCCATGGTGTCTATTAAGCGCCTAGTGAATGTGGAGCACATTGTACGTACCCTCGGGGGAGTACAACAGAACCAAGGCATTCGTGTCCTGCCCTCTAGGCGTTTACAATTTAAGATTCGGGGCAGGAGGCAGAAAAGGTTGTAGTAAAGATGTATCAAGATTCAGTAGCTGAATAAAACATAGAACACATAAATGAACATGCAAATAAATATGTGCAGAGCTACTTAAGTGCTGAGGATAGAAATGGCATATTCAAGATTCATTTATACTAACGCCTGTCTTCCCCTCTATACTGTAAGCTTGTTGGGAGCGGGCAACATGTCTACTGACTCTGTTGTACTCTCCAAGGCACTTAGTACAGTTCTCTGTACACAGTAAGCACTCCATAAATATGATTGGTTAATAATAATAAAAAGAATAATAATGATAATAATGATACTTGTTAAGCTCTATTTGGCAAGCACTGTTCTAAACAACGAGGTAGATACAAGTTAACCAGGTTGGACACAGTCCCTGTCTCATATTGGTCACACTCTTAATTGCCATTTTTTACAGATGAGATAACTGAGTACCAGAAAACTTAAGTAATTTGCCCAAGGTTACACAGCAGACAACTGGTGGACTGGGATTAGAACCCATGACCTTCTGACTTCCAGGTCTGTGCTCTATCCACTATACCATGCTGCTTCTCACTATACTATGCTGATTAATACGTGCTAAGAGGTGGTGCTGGATTGATGTGACTGGGGTTTTGACACTGTCCCTTAGTCTAGGTACGCTCCCTTAGCCTAGACACTATCTCTCATACTTCTATTATCACATCTCTAACCATTCCTTTTCTTCCTTCTCAGAGTCTTCTCTGGTTCTTCTACCCTGTTCAGCCCTTAACTGTGGTTAGGACCCTCAGGGCTCTCTTCTGGAACCCCTTTTCTTTTCACTTTATTCTCATTCTCTTAAGGACCACATCAATCCCTATGGCCTTAGCTACCACCACTTTCTGTCGAATACTCCCAAATCTATCTCACTAGCCCTGACCTCTCACCTGCTTTGCAGTCTTGTATTTCCTCTTGCTTCCAAGACATCCCACATGGATGTCCCACTATAGTTAAAGTTCACTATATATAAAACCAATTCCTCATCTTCTCTCCCAAATCCTTTCCTCTACCAAGTTTTCCCTTGACAGTTGGCAACATTACAAGAATATTTGTCTCTGAAGCCCATAACCGAGGAACTGTCCTTGACTCCTTCCCATTGTCTATCACTAAATCTCGTCAGATTTTCAGTCCACAACATTTTCCATATCAACCTCTCCTCTCCATTCAAATGTCCACCACCCTAGGCCAGGTGCTTGTCATATCCCAAGTAAACTACTGTAGTAGCCTCCTTAGTAGTCTCTTCCTGCCTCGAGTCCCTACTTTATTCTATTACCCGTTTCATTGCTCTAAAATAACATTCTGCCTACATCTTTCCATCCTTCAAAAGCTATGATGATATCCATTCCTCTCTAGATTAAGCAGTAACTCCTGATTATTGGCCTTAAGATCCTCTATTAGCTTTCTTCATCTTCCTTTCACCACTACAGTCCAGCTTCATTCCTCTCTAGTTCATCTTTTCTGTGTGCCTCATTCTCAATTCTTATTCTATTCCCAGGTCTGCCATTGACTAAGGTAACAATAGAATTAATCACTTCATCTACCATGCACTATAATTCCCAGTCTCAATCATTACATCCCTCTATCCCTGCTTGTGTTTCTTTCAACAGCTATGGCACCTTTCTCTCCTTCCTTCTCCTATTCTCTTCCTCTACACTGATTCTCAGGAACTTCAATATCCCTATGGATGACTTCCAGTCATTCTCATTCCTCCCTAGTTTTTCTCTCTCCAACTGTGAGTTCAACAGTCACAACCACCTGGAGAATCAGCATGACCCAGTGGATAGAGCGTGGGCCTAGGAGTCAGAAGAAGGTGGGTTCTAATTCCTGCTTCACCATTTGTCTGCTGTTGGACCTTGGCCAAGTCACTTTACTTCTCTGTGCCTCAGTTACTTCACCTGTAAAATGGAGATTGAGACTGAGCCCCATGTGGCAGGGCGATGGTGTTCAATTGTGCACATCTATGTTGTATTGATTTGCTTGTATCCACCCCAGTGCTTAGTACAGTGCCTGGAACACAATAAGCACTTAACAAATTCCACTATTTTATTATTACTAATAAGCACCTGTTATATGTACTTTTGTACCAATCAATATTCTGTATATGTTCTATTATTTAAGTAGTGTCACATATGTATCTACTTCTCCTTCCTTTAACTGTAAACTACCTCCACCACTTTACCTCCTTGAGGTCAGAGATAGTGTTATTGCACTCTCTAACATGTTTAGAAAGAAATAGCGTGCTCTAGTGAAAAGAGCATAGGCCTGGGAATAAGAGACCCTGGGTTCACCCATTCATTCCTTCAATCGTATTTACTGTCTGCAGAGCACTGTACTAAGCACTTGGGAGAGTACAATACAATAGTAAACAGACACATTCTAATCCCAGCTCTGCCATTTGTCTGCTGTGGGATCATGAGCAAGTCACTTACTTCTCTGTGCTTTATTTTTCACTTGCAAAATATCTCAATACCAGTTTGATACCCTTCCTATTTACTTTGTGAGCCCCATGTGGAACCTGATTACCATGTGTCTAATCCAACACCTAGTATACTGCTTGGCATATAGTAAGTGCATAACAAATGCATTCTTATTATTTAGTATATTGCTCTTTGCACTTAGGTGCCCACTAATCATTTTGTCTTATGCAGCGTGGCTTAGTGGAAAGAACCTGGGCTTGGGAGTCAGGGGTTGTGGGTTCTATTCCCGACTCCGCCACTTGTCAGCTGTGTGACTTTGGGCAAGTCACTTAACTTCTCTGTGCCTCTGTTACCTCATCTGTAAAATGGGGATCAAGACTGTGAGCCCCAAGTGGGACAACCTGATAACCTTGTATCTATCCCAGCACTTAGAACAATTCTTGGTGCTTAACAACTGCCATCGTTATTATTTATTATTATGCTGTTGACTCATAGCGACTCCGTGAACACATCTTTTCCAGAATGCCTCACCTCCATCTGCAATCATTCTGGGAGTGTATCCACAGAGTTTTATTGGTTAAAAATATGAAGTGGCTTACCATTGCTTCCTCCTGGGCAGTAAACTTGAGTCTCTGCCCTCGACTCTCTCCCATGCCACTGCTGCCCAGCACAGGTGAGTTTTGACTTATAGCAGATTGGCTTCCATTCTCTAATGACTTCCCAAGATGGGAATGGAATGGGTATGCCTCTACTTGACTCTTCCTCCCATAGCCAAAACTGGTAGAGTATGGGAAACTCTCCAGGTGTAAACCTGGGAGGGGACTAGTCATATTAATGATATGGGAAAAAGAATTTGGGGAAAACCTGTAGGTGACATTAACTGAATTAGAAGATTTTGCTAACACTTTGGAAGCAGAAATAGAATTTTAAAAGATTTAAACAAATTGCAGAACTAACCCACCAAAAACAGGATGAGGTTCTGTAGAAATAAATGAAAAACAATTCCCCTAGGTGATGGCAAATATCACCTAGGGAAAGGTTTTCTATGCACAGTGTAACTGAAAAATATTTGGGTCTATAAATGATCTGAAAGCTTAATGAGTCAGCGGTGCTTTATATTAAAAAGTCAACATTTGATTGAGATCCATATGCATGGGTGTGGCATGATAGTGGTAGGAATTAATCCCTCCACTGTTCTCTGCACTGGTTAGAAATTTATTAGAATATTGGCTACACTTTTGGCCTGAATTGTAAAAGGGATGTAGAAAAACTGGAGAGTCCCCAGAGAAGAATGACCAATTTGACTTAAAGAACTGGAAAATAGCATCTGAAAAGAAAGATGACTAGAATTGGAGTATTTAGGGTTCAAGAAAAAACATTAATCAATAGTATTTATTGAGCTCCTTAAATGAAACCACTATTTAACAAACTGGGAGAATATAATAAATTAGGGGAAATAATCCCTGCCTTCGAAGAGCACATAATTTAGAGTCAATAGCAGCATGGTGTAATGGATAGAGCACAGGCTTGGGGGTCAAAAGGTCATGGGTTTTAATCCCAACTCTATCACTGGTCTGTTAATAATAATGTTGATATTTGTTAAGCGCTTACTATGTGCAGAGCACTGTTCTAAGCGCTGGGATACATACAGGGTAATCAGGTTGACTATGTGAAGCTCTTAGTTAATCCCCATTTTACAGATGAGGTAACTGAGGCACAGAGAAGCTAAGTGACTTGCCCACAGTCACACAGCTGACAAGTGGCAGAGCTGGGATTTGAACCCATGACTTCTGACTCCCAAGCCCTGGCTCTTTCCACTGAGCTATTCATTCCACTAGGCCAAGCTGCCTCCCAGAGAACAACAAAAACACTAGCAACAAAAAAATAGGCAATTATCATCCCTCATCTAGACAGGCTAGAGCAAGAAAATGGCAGGACCATGGGAACCGGATGTCTTCAGGCAAGGGCAGTGATTCCAGGGGCGGGGCTTTTAGAAGGACCATTTCTAGCGATTCTTTTGTGTGACCTTGGGCAAGACACTTCACTTCTCTGTGCTTCAGCTACCTCATCTGTAAAATGGGGATTGAGACTGTGAGCCCCATGTGGGACAGGTACTGTATCCAACCCAATTTGCCTGTATCCACCCCAGGGGAGAAAGTGACTGGCATATAGTAAGTGCTTAACAAATACCATAATTACTATTATTATTATTAAGTAATAGGCACTATAAATACATAGGCAGTATAGGAATGGGCGAGTTCCTACATGCTTAGGTGGTGCACCACATGCTAAACTGGGACTTGGAGGGGAGATAAGGTAGGGAGAGAAGGATAAAGGGAAATATAATAATTACGTCCAAATATAGGAAGGGAATTTTTGAAAATGATGCTAACTTAGTGGCCCTCCAGAAGGAAAGAGGCTTTAATTAAACAGGACTAATTAGGCCTAAGGAAGAAGTTCTTAACCTAACAGAATGATAAACCATGGAATCTAATAACAAAGGAGGTGGTAAAAAGAATCCACAGTGATTCTTATGGAAAGAATAGAAACTCCTCTGCCCTGGATAGTTTATGCAATAACTAACCACAGATAGGGGGATAGAACTGAGAGTCTCCTGAGAATTCATTCAACTTTATTATTTTCCACTTTTAATATTGAAGCACATAGGCTGTCTTCAAACTGGTTGCTGGACTATTCTCATTATTACTATATTGTCTGTTTTACTTTTATATAGCTAGCTGTCCTTGACAATTCAAAGATGTTGTCATTGAAGTTTGGATTTTATCCATATTGGAGATTAGGATTTATCCATACTGAATGTATTGGTGGTGATCCCTTTCGAATCAAGTGGATACAAAGATTGTTGCTTGCAATATATCTTTTTATTTTGAACCTACAATAACAGATGACGATTCAGGCTAAGAAAACAGTCACTTATTTTCTAATGACCACACAATAGACTGTTACGCTGTTTTATATGGCTGTCTTTAATTTGTTTTGCTGTCTTCAACTACTTTTCTTTTCTCGTCTCCTTCAGTCTTATATTCACTCCATTTTGTTAACGACAAAGCAGCTGCCTGGGTATTCAGTTGTGGTTTGTTCTCCTCCCACCTTCTCTCTCCATGAAAGTGGAATAATGTGACCATTACTTCTTTGTAGTAATTGAGCTCCAGGAATTCATTGTTTGTGATCTTGTACTGTCATTTGATGTAAGATTGACATTTAGATGGCATTGGTGCTTGCTGTGGGCAGGGAATTCATTTGTTTATTGTTATATTGTTCTCTTCCAAGCACTTAGTACAGTGCTCTGCTCACAGTAAGTGCTCAGTAAATATGATTGAATGAATGAATAAATGAATGAATGAATTAGTGGAATTATTCTGGAAGGAACATGTGATGCTTGTAGTAATCCCTGATCTCCCACCCTTGTTGGGATGCTATGTCCATTCAAGATACTAATTGCATGAAATTACCTGAATGATGGTGAAAAATTTAGTTTACCATGAATATTACAGGGAAACTAGGGATATAGTGGAGAAAGTGACTATCCAATGATATGTACAAATGAATGTCCAAGAAAGTATCACTGTTTCCACCAAGAATCCTATAAGCATCATAGAAATTAATAATGTTGGTATTTGTTAAGCGCTTAATATGTGCCGAGCACTGTTCTAAGCGCTGGGGTAGACATAGGGGAATCAGGTTGTCCCACTTGGGGCTCACAGTCTTAATCCCCATTTTACAGATGAGGTAACTGAGGCACCGAGAAGTTAAGTGACTCACCCCCAGTCACACAGCTGACGAGTGGCCGAGCCGGGATTCGAACCCATGACCTCTGACTCCAAACCCATGCTCTTTCCACTGAGCCGCGCTGCTTCTCAGCTGCTTCTCAAATTATCTTGTTATATGTTGCCCTTCCTCTTAAACTCCTTTCCTTGAAGGGTAAGAGTTCCAAAAGGGGCCCCACATACAAGTATGGCTCTAATTAAGCACCCCCCCAGCCCTCCCAAGGACAGTGTGCACTTGACACAGCATAACCCAAGAGATGGAACACCTAACACAGCAAACATTCCATTTTATTAATAATACAAACCCCTCCCAGCAAAACAAATGCCTCCCAAACATCAACACAACTCTAATCAATGCAGAATCCTCTGTCCCTTCTCAGTCCTCATTGTGTCCTCTCATGCATAGTGTGGATACAATCACGTCAGGAGGCCCCCCAAGGTTAATCAAAGTGATATCTTCTGTTCACTCATTTCACCTTGAATCAAATTTCTGTGACTTATGAATCTATCTGATCACTGTCTTCCCTGCTCCTTATACCACACCAAAATTGCCAAGAGGCATTGGTAATACTAATTTTCTAAATCAGCAAGATGCAGGTGCCATTATCTAAGAAGACTGTTTGGAATTGGTGGTAGGATTGTGCTACAGTCTTCTCAGTCACATCCATATTCAGGGTTCTGATGTCACCAACATCTTTGAAAACAAAACGTTTGAAGGAGAGGCAATCCGTTTTTCAGTGTGTGCACATAAGGTTTGGTCTAAGTTGCACTGTTGGGCGTGTTGCTGTTTGTTGCAGAGTGTCCGTTGTTGGATGGTTCTTGGCATCCTGATTTGCTCAATGCCTCCACTCAAAAAGAGCAACCTACCGACTCCTGATTGCGGCACACCACCTTAATATGCCTGTCGCTTCTGGATCCCCAAAATTTCCAAATGCAGAAATTTGCTGCCATACCCCAAAAGCTGTAGTTCTTTGTATCTGTAAAATGCATGTCTGCTGTCTCTGATTGTATATTGTGTGTGACCCATTTCAATACCCCATTTGGCAACTCCTAGTATATTGAGTGCTTACTGTGTGCAGAACATTATATTAAGTGCTAGAGACAGTATAGTAGAGGCAGCGTGGCTCAGTAGAAAGAGCACGGGCTTGGGAGTCAGGGGTCATGGGTTCGAATCCCAGATCTGCCACTTGTCAGCTGTGTGACTGTGGGCAAGTCACTTAACTTCTCTGTGCCTCAGTTACGTCATTTGTAAAATGGGGATTAAGACTGTGAGCATCATGTGGGACAACCCCAGTGCTTAGAACAGTGCTCTGCACATAGTAAACACTTAACAAATACCACCTTTATTATTATTATTATTAATTCCTGACTGCATAAGAAATAGGTGAAGGATAAAGGGAAGCTTTGCCATGATGGAGCAGGGGTTCTACAGGACACATTTGGATAAGGCTTTGCAGGGGGCAAAAGAGGAAGGCACAAGGATTAGGAAGAGGTTGGATGGGGGTTTGTTGACTTAGGTCAATTCCGGGGGAAGCGGAGTAAGGGTGTCTCTGGGAAGGAATGACAGGGATGGGATGTGGAGGTCTAAGAGGTGTGAAGGTTGTATGGGAGGGAGCTGAGCCCTGTTGGTGTCTGGGGAGAGGGATGAGGTGGACGCTAGTTTAGAGTGATTTGGATGATGTAACTAGAAGGAAGGGACTTAGAGGACCTGAGATAGCTAGTACATTCCAAGACAAAAGTGCAGAGATGCATCAGCCATTTGGAGGACTCAGTATCTATGTACATTCATTTTTCTACTGGCAAAGTTGGGTTTTGAATATTGCCCTAACTCACGTGGATTTGCAGATTTCACTGACCACATTATTGGTGATTATGCTGTGACCTTTGTTGTTTATTATAGTTAAGCTTTCTCCATTAGGTCCAGGTTTCTTAACCAAACAGAAGGTGAATTACCATTGCATTTTTGGGAATTTTTGTTCAGTATCAAATTTAATCATCATCATCATTAGCCCCCTTATCATGGATTGGTTGTACTTACTATATGCCACGCACTGTACCTAACACTAGGCTCAGTACAAGATAATTAGTTCAGACCCTGCTCCACAAGGGACTCACAGGTTAAGGGAGAGGGAGAATGGATATTTAGTTCCCTTTTAATAGATGAGGAAATTGGGGCACAAAGAAGTTAAGTAACTTGTCTGAGATCACACAGCAGGCAAATGGCAGAGTCGATATTAGAACAGTTGTTCTCTGGTTCTCAGACCTGGGTTCTTCCCACTAGGTTGCCACATTTTGTGAGCTCCCACCTGGCCTTCCTGATTTGGTTTCTATCCTTTGTTTATCAATGTATCATTGGATAGTATTATACGTAGATATAGAATTCTCTGTTGCCATTAAGCTCTGAGTTGCTATTGTCGATCCTTGGACATTTACAGAGATTCTAACATTCAGGCAGCTTTATTATCACAGTCATCTTTGAACATAATGTAGTTAGTGATATTTTTTAAAATGGTATTTGTTAGCACTTACTATGTTCCAGGCACTGTAGCAAGTGCTGGGGTAGATACAAGCTAATCAGGTTGGACACAGTCCCTGTCCCACATGAGACTCAAATCTCAATCCCCATTTTATAGATGAGGTAACTGAGGTACAGTGAAGTGAAGTAACTTACCCAAGGTCACACAGCAGACAAGTGGCAGAGCTGTGGTTAGAACCCAGGTCCTTCTGACTCCTAGGCCTGTGACCTATCTGCCAGACCACGTTGATTGTAGTCAGTCTCTGTGGAAATTTTCCCAGTGCATTGGGGAGTATTGTGTCATCAGTTTCTAGGTCTTCTGTAGTATCCTTAAACATGGCAGCATAAACTACTGAAGCACATAGTTTTATTATTTCATATTTTTATGGAAATTCAACATTGAAGTTAACTCACTGTAGATTTTAAAGGTCATAACTCTTGTTTGATTTGCTACTGAAGATAATAATATTAATCCTAATTCAATTAACAAAATGTCAAATTAATTTATTTAAATACAGTACTAAAACCCAATAAATACAATTTAGAGTGAAATGAATTATAGCAAGTAAACGGACCAAATTCAGTGAAGTAGGCTTCAATGCCTAGTTTCTGTGATATTTCCATCAAATAACTCACTGCTGAGCTTTAGTTATAATTATTTTATTTGCCATCAAAACCACTAATTAGAGTAATTACTACTAAGTGCAATTAACACAAATTGAGCTAGCAAAACGGTAACTCAGGTCTTAATTCTCCATTATTGTGATATTCCTATAAGTTGTTTAGTACTCTTTCAATTTAACTTTGACTGACTGCTAACAATATGTTTTACCAGTCTTTTCCTGTAGACTTATTTATTTTAGTTGAGAAATAAGTTAATGTCAATTTTTTAATCCATAAGGTCAGGTGTTCCCCTTATCGTAGCTTTATTTGAATTTTCTACCCAATGGGTAGATTTTGGCCATGATCTGAATTTTTTTTTTATACTCTTGTAGTGGTAGAGAGTCTTATTTATTTATCCTAATGTAATATGGGTGTTCAAATTACATAATTGATGTGCTGTGTACAATAGAAATAAAACACTATATAAAATCTATATCTATATTCAGTATCTCTACTCCTTTGAGGTACTCAATCAAAATTCCAAGCATGTGAATGAAGAGATTAGAGCTGACAAAGGATCTATGAGAAAAGTATAATGAAATTTAAGTCATTTAGCACTGGGAAGAGAAGAAGGGTGACAATGATTACTTAACCCTTTGTCCATTTGATTTAAACACCGAACAAGTAAAACATATTCTTACATTACACGGGCCAGATTTAAGTGAGTTGCAAAATTCCTGAGGGATGTACTTAGGAAAAAATGGAGAATATCTCCAGTAGACTAGCTAACCAGGTAGCCTAGATCTGAAAAAAGACGAGAAGACAATGAAGAAAATGAATTGGAATTATTGTGGTACGTAAGCACTTACTATGTGTCTAGCACCACGCTGAGCACTGGGGAAGATACAGTGAAATAATATAAAGTTTGGAAGGCCCTTCTGGCCTTATGATTGTATAATGCTCAGGCTCCTTAAGAGAAAGAAGAAGGAAAGAACATGGACCTGGGGAAATCACTTGCCTTGGGCAAGTGGTGCTTGAGCAAGTCATTTAATTGCCTCTCTGCCTTAGTTTCCTCAACTGCAAAATGAGGTTCAATACTTGTTCTCCGCCCAACTCTACTGTGAGCTCAATTTGGGACAGGAACTGTGCCCAACCTGATTAACTTGTGTCTGCCTCAGCATTTGGAACAGTGTTTTACACATGGTAAGCACTTAAATATTATTTAAAAAAAAAAATCTTCATGAATTCTAGTCTTTCCTTAGGATGGTAAAACTCACATTTGGCCCAAGTTTGTATGTGTTGAAATACACAACAGGGGAAGAGAAGGAGCATTTCGTATTTATCAACTCTGTTACGTTGTACTCCCTCAAACACTTAGTACTGTGCTCTCCACAAAGTAAGCAAGCATCCAACAAACATGATTGATTGGTAGATTCTCCAGATGCTGCTTTAACTTTATTCTAGGCCTTTGGGATCTTTCTATTCTGATTGTGATCCTTAACATGACCTCCTCCTCCTCCATTCAATCAATCAGTCAATCAATAGTATTTACTGTGAGTTTACTGAGTGCAGAGCACTGTCCAAGCTCTTGGAAGAGTGGGAGACATTGTACTTGGAAAACACATTCCCTGCCCACTACAAGCTTACAGTCTAGAGGGGGAATACAGACATTAATATAGACATTAAATCTGCCCTTTCCTCCCCATCCAAACCACTTCCACATTAGTACAATCACTCATCATATCCTGCCTAGATTACTGCATCAGCCTCCTTGCTTACCTCCAAACAGCCTGCTTTTCTCCTCTCCAGTCCATACTCCACTGCCCAGATCATCTTTCTGCAGAAATATTCAGTATGTGTCACTCCCCTCCTTAAAACTCTCCAATAGTTGCCTATCCTCCTTCATATCAAACAAAAAACTCATCTTTGGCTTTAAAACAGTTCATCACCTTGCTCTCTCCTACAACCCAGCCTGCATACTTCGTTCCTCTGGTGCTAACCTTCTCACTGTGCCTCGGTCTTGCCTGTCTCACTGCCAACCGCTGGCCCACATCCTGCCTCTGGCCTGGAATGCCCTCCATCCTCAAATTCACCAGACAATTACTCTTTCCCAACTTCAAAGCCTTATTGAAGGCACATTTCCTCCAAGAAATCTTCCAAGACTAAGCCCACTTATCCTCCTCTCCCACTCCCTCTGAGTCACCCCAACTTGCTCTCTTTGCTTTCTCCACCTACCTCCATCCAACCCAATAGCACTTATGGGGGTAGGTGGTATCTGAAATTTTATCTATTGTATTGATATCTGTTCATCTGTACTGATGTTTGTCCCTGCCCCCACTCCCCAAAGAGTGTGAGCTCCTTGTGGGCAGGGACTATCAGTGTATATTGCTGTATAGTGTATATTGTAGAAGCAGCGTGGCTCACTGGAAAGAGCACGGGCTTTGGAGTCAGAGGTCATGGGTTCAAACCCCGGCTCTGCCACTTGCCAGCTGTGTGACTTTGGGCAAGTCACTTAACTTCTCGGTGCCTCAGTTCCCTCATCTGTAAAATGGGGATTAAGACTGTGAGCCCCACGTGGGACAACCTGATTCCCCTGTGTCTACCCCAGCGCTTAGAACAGTGCTCGGCACATAGTAAGCGCTTAACAAATACCAACATTATTATATTGCTGTACTCTATTTTCCCAAGCACTAAGTTCTCTGGAAGTGCTCAATAAATACAACTAACTGAATGAATTAATATAAATGTAAAAATTACAGATCTGTAGGTAAGTGTTGTGGGCCTGAGGGTAGGGTTAATAAACACCAATTGCCCAAAAGGTACAGTTCCCCAGAGCCATTTAATTCCTTTGTCCTAATTACCTCTCTCTTTCTCTTACTTCCTGTATCCTCAGTTGGACTTGTGTAAGTGGGTGTCCTGAGACACCCCCTCCTCCACCTTCCTTCTAAACCTTATTGAAGGTACATCTGCTCCAGGCGGCCTTCTCTGACTAGCCTTCTTTTCCCCTTTTCCTACTCCCTTTTGCAGCACCCTGACTTTATCCCTTTCATGCCCCCTCCCAGCTGCAAAGCATTTATGTACATATCTGTAATTCATTTATATTAATGTCTAGCTCTCCCTTTCTAGACTGTAAACTTGTAGTGGGTAGGAAATGTCTCTGTTTATTATTATATTGTGTGGGCCCAAGTGCTGAGTACACAGTAAGTGCTCAATAAATGCAATTGAATGACTGACTGACTGGGAAGGCCACACCTCCTGATGGGCAGTTCAGGGCCTTGAATGTGTCATGGTAGGCCAGCAGGAAAATTTGACTGGAAATGTGAATGTCCTTCTACATGTCAAACCTTAGCCACCCACATATATCAATTAGAAAATAGGTTTGCTTTACTGCTGTAGAGATGATGAGTTGAAAGCTAATAAGAACAGAGAAGAGATAGCCTTTTAAGGCTCCACCAGTCAAATTTTTGTTTACCTACCTAGCTTTCCTTCTGCCCTGCATGACATGGACTGAATTAAAATTTATAGGGCTTATCAACCTTTGATTTTATAGTTCAGACATTTGTATGGATGTTCTACAATTTCTAAAAAACCCCTCATTTCATAAAGCTCAAATAAGGACTCCATGTGGCATTCTGATATCTGGGCTTTTCCCTCAAGTTACAAAAGTAAAAGTTAAATCTAAACTTTAGTTTCACATCTTATACATCTTAGGTTTTTTCATAATAATAATAATTATTATTACTAGTTTTTTATTGTTATTATTATCATTATTATGTTTGTTAATTGCTTACTCTGCATCAAGCACTTTTCCAAGAACTGATTAGCAGTTAATCAGGTTGAATACAGTCACTTATCACACATGGGGCTCACAAACTATGTAGGAGGGAGAACAGGCATATTTAATGCCTATTTTGAAGTTTAGGATATAGAGGCTCAGAGAAGTTAAGTGATTTGCTAAAGGTCAAACAGCAAGCAATTGGCAGATTTAGGATTACAACCCAGGTCCTCCGACTGTCAGGCCCTTTCCACTTGAACACATTGCCTCTCATCCCAATATGACAAGTATTTATATCAGGGTGGTAAGCAGTTGGGGTGGGCCTGCAAACTGTTGTGTAAGAAGAATAGGTGAAATGTTACAGTGGATTTAATATGAGCAGTGAAGGACTCCAAGTGCCAGGCACTGCACTAAGCACTGGGGTAGATGCAAGTTACTCAGGTGGGACATAGTCCATGTCCCACATGGGGTTCACAGTCTTAATCCCCATTTCACAGAAGAGGTAATTGAGTCACAAAGAAGTTAAGTTACTTGCGCAAGGTCACACAGCATACAAGTATCAGTGCAGGGATTAGAAACCAGATCCTTCTGACTTCCAGGCCCATGTTTTATCTACTAGGCCATGCAACTTCTCATTTCAAAACTCTTGTTTTAAATCAATACATCCCTCACTTAGTTGCTCTCTTAAAGAATGACAGAGGGATGAAAGACATTAACATAAAAATGGAGAGTAGTAGTAATAGTATTTATTGAATGCTTACTGTGTGCAGAACACTGTAGTTTGTGCTAGGAAAGAATATATAGGTGGGAATTAGATATGGTTCCTGCCCCTTGTGGAGCTTACAATCAGTTAATAAGAAGGGGGAGAAGAGATAGATGACAGACATAAAGATATAAAGATAACCTAAAAAAAAGATACAAAGATAATTTGGATGCTGTGCCTAGAAGAGACAAATTTCAGGCTCCTCAGTGTTCAAATCATACAGTCACATTAAGAGTGTCCTCCATCTCTAAAACCCTGCACAAATGAGAACTTTTCTAGAAAAGCTTCCCTGATTAATTCACGATGTCCCAGTGACATACTACCAATACTCACCCTTTGCACTGAGGTACTTTAATCCTATTCTCAGCTCATGGGCACATATCTATAGTTTTAGTAGTATCCACTTCATTCATTCATTCATTCAATAGTATTTATTGAGCACTTACTATGTGCAGAGCACTGTACTAAGTGCTTGGAATGTACAATTCAGCAACGGATAGAGACAATCCCTGCCCAATGACAGACTCACAGTCTAAACGGGGGAGACAGACAGCAAAGCAAAACAGTACAAAACAAAAACAAGACATCATCAAGATAAATAGAACCAAGGAGATATACACCTTATTAACAAAATAAATAGAGTAATAAATAATATATACAAATGAGCACAGTGCTGAGGGGAGAGGAAGGGGGAAGAGCAGAGGGTGGGGGAGAGGGGAGGGAAGGGAGAGCAAAGGGTAAGGGGGTGCTCAGTCTGGGAAGGCCTTCTGGAGGAGGTGAGCTCTCAGTAGGGCTTTGAAGAGAGGAAAGAGTTTGGCAGATGTGAGGAGGGAGGGCATTCCAGGACAGTGGTAGGATGTGGGCCAGGGTCAATGGTGAGATAGGTGTGAACGGAAGACAGTGAGGCCACTCCACCTCTCCCTTCCCTTCCCCACAGCACTGTACTCGTCCGCTCAACTGTATATATTTCCATTGCCCTATTTATTTTGTTAATGAATTGTACATCGCCTTGATTCTATTTAGTTGCCATTGTTTTTACGAGATGTTCTTCCCCTTGACTCTATTTATTGCCATTGTTCTTGTCTGTCCATCTCCCCCGATTAGACTGTAAGCCAATCAAACAGCAGGGACTGTCTCTATCTGTTGCCAACTTGTTCATCCCAAGCGCTTAGTACAGTGCTCTGCACATAGTAGGCGCTCAATAAATAGAGAAGCAGCGTGGCGCAGTGGAAAGAGCACGGGCTTTGGAGTCAGGGCTCATGAGTTCGAATCCCAGCTCTGCCACTTGTCAGTTGTGTGACTGTGGGCAAGTCACTTAACTTCTCTGTGCCTCAGTTCCCTCATCTGTAAAATGAGGATTAAGACTGTGAGCCCCACGTGGGACAACCTGATTCCCCTGTGTCTACCCCAGCGCTTAGAACAGTGCTCTGCACATAGTAAGCGCTTAACAAATACCAACATTATTATTATTATTATTGTTATTAAATACTATTGAATGAATGAATGAATGAACTTAGTTCAGTGCAGTACTCTAAGCAATTGGGAAGTAAACAATATCCAGGTGACACATTCCTAGCCTAGTCTAATACTTGAATTTAGTTATTTTTTTCACCTGTTTTACCCTAGTGTGTTTGTAATTCTTCCTGTATATCCTTGTTCTTCATCTGACTTTCACTATTTGTAAGTAAATTTTAGTGTGTCTTACTTATTAGACTGTATACTTGAGAAACGATAAATGCAACTAGGAGAGTAAATGTATCCCTCCTGTCTGTTTCCTCTATGAGTGGTCTTACTACTGTTGTACTTGCCCAGGTAAGTACAATAATAATAAAATTTATGGTTCTTGTAAGCGCTTACTATGTGACAAGCACTGTTCTAAGCGCTGGAATAAATACATGTTCATCAGGATGGACACAGGCCCTGTCATTCATTCATTCATTCAGTCAGTCAGTCATATTTATTGAGTGCTTACTGTGTGCAGAGCACTCTACTAAGCACTTGGAAAGTACAATTCAGCAATAAAGAGACAATCCCTGCCCAAACTGGGCTTATGGGGATCACAATCTTAATCCCCATTTTACAGATGAAGTAACTGAGGCCAGGAGAAGTTAAGTTAGTTGCCCAAGATCACACAGCAGACAAATGGCAGAACCAGGATTAGAACCGAGGTCCTTCTGACTCCCTGCAGTGCCTAGCACTCAGTAGATAATGCCACAGACTGAGTGATTGACCAAGTAGATCATTTGAAAATAGTGGAAAGGAAAGGAAGAAAAATTTGTTAAGATTAAGAAAAACATCTTACAGAGAGAACTTTTAGAAAATTCTCTGGTATATATTCCAATTGAAAAAATTGACATCTGAAATTCTTCTAGAAGCAGAGAAGCAGCGTGGCCCAATGGATAGAGTACAGCTTTAGAGTCAGAAGGACCTGGGTTCTAATACTGACTCTTACTTGTCTGCTGTGTTATCTTGGTCAACTAAGTTAATTTCTCCTGGTCTCAGTTACCTCATCTGTAAAATGGGAATTAAGACTGGTGAGCCCCATGTCCAACCTGATTAGCTTGAATCTGTTCCAGCACTTAGTAGAGTACCTGGCACATAATAAGTGCTAAACAAATATCATAAAAAATTAGACTGTGATTAGAAGTGGCTGAAGGGAAAAATTGTGCTCCTATATCTAGATAAGGGAAGTACTTTAAATGGAATTTCAAAGAAACACAGAGGAGGGGTCAATTTACTCTCTAGTTGCATTGTCTCAGCAGCTCAGCAAAAGGACATAATTACCTTCCAAGTACTGTTTGATTGTTTTCTTAGGGTCTGAGGCCCCAGAGTATTATCTCTACAGAGCAAAACAATGATGAAAATGTAAACAGATCACCACAGAGAACCACATGACTTCTTTTTACACAACATTTTGCGGTTTTATAATCACTCTAGCTAACATTTCTCGACACTATTTGAGAATCAATCTGGGCATAGAAATATCTGGTTCATGCATGTTCTTTGGACAAGGAGTCTTTGGGTCGGTAAAATATCTTATCCCTAAACTATAAACATCTGTGCCTGTAAGGCATAAAAACTGCCTGAACTACAGAATACCAAGCTTTGGTTTCTCAGATTTTGCCAACTACAAAACATAAAAAACTAAACATACTTCTGCAAATATTCATTAAAAAGAGTCTATTCTAGCCTCCTCCAGTTTCTTTGAACCTGTATATTTTTTGTTAATGGTCCACTAAATCCCAGTTATCTTATGAACATTGTTTAAAACAAAGATAGTTACTGTTTACAAAACAAAAAATATAAATGTAGGTATTTTCATTCATTCGATTTTTTCCCCAGGTATATAAGAAAGAGAATAAATCTTCTTTAAAGCCAAACAATGATAAACTCCTTAAGGGCAGTGGCATGAGTTCTACACTTATTGTATGTTGCCAAAGACCTAACCTGATGCTCTGCACACAGTAGTGTTCAATTAATACTGCTGAGGCTGATGATGATGAAACGTAAAAGTACAGAGAAAAATTAGTTAAAATGTTTTCCATTTTAAAATTTGTTAAACCATTTAAAGATCATCCAAAATGAGGAGTCAAGGAAAATATTCAAAAATTTCAAGCCAACCTCACCTAAAATATTTTAGGTTTTTTTTGCATTTGAACTGGTTCAATTTTCATTGTATATGCCTACATCCTAGCAACCTTGTAATTTGGTTATATCCATATGTAGTGCCACAGAAAACTGCAATTAAGGCAGGATGAATGGTGTTGGAGAAAGAGGTTTATAGAGCTCAGTGAAAGATGTTGGAAAATTTAGACATTTCCACCCCAAAGACAAGTTTAAAGATCCAAA
Organism: Ornithorhynchus anatinus; assembly: GCF_004115215.2. Lineage (NCBI taxonomy): Eukaryota > Metazoa > Chordata > Mammalia > Monotremata > Ornithorhynchidae > Ornithorhynchus > Ornithorhynchus anatinus. The sequence goes on along the minus strand of NC_041728.1, from coordinate 87,574,803 downwards.
CCAAACTAATGTTCGTTCAAGTTTCAAGAAATGTAAAACTATTTTTCAGTATGCAAAAACATATGGATATAAATACATCTGGGAGTGTTCCAATGTTCTGAGCCAAAACCGAACTTTGTGTGGTTCACCCAGTCTTATGGTTCCATAAATAAACAGAATGTGAGTACTCAAACTCAAATAGGCAGATGAAAACTTCAAGGAAAAGGACTCAGGAGAGAAAAATGTGTCCGTGAAATTTTATTACCTGATACTCGTAATGTGAGAACCCTCAGAAACTGGAGTTCTGAATGACTTCACAAATATTTTGAAAGTTTTTCTGTTTCCCCTAATGCTGTGAAACTTCCTATCCACAGTTCTCGTTTGACGATCAGGGATAAAATGGGGAAGAAGAGGGACTTTGGGGCGAAATAAAATCCACAGATAATTCAAGAACTTCACTTTAAGCCCAGCTTTCAGGCTCGTTTCTTCTCAGATCTGTTACCTAAGTATTCAACAAGTGAAATGTTTGACAGTTCCTCTCGTTAACTTCTTAGTCTCTATTGGTGGTTTTAATTAACTGAGAAATGGTCAAAGGGTGATGAGAGAGAGAGAGAGAGAAGCAAGAAGCAAAGGGCACATACTGGGCAATCAATCATATTTATTGAGTGCTTACTATTTGCAGAGCACTGTACTAAACACTTGGGAGAGTAAAACACAACAGAGTTGGTAGACACATACCCTGCCCACAGTGAGTTTAGAGTCTAAAGGGGGTTATAGATATTAATATTAATAAATGCATTACAGATCAGCAGCAAGGCCTAGTGTATAGAGCAGGGGCCTCGGAGTCAGAAGGTCATCGGTTCTAATCCCAGTTCTACCACTTGTCTGTTGTGTGGCATTTAGCAAGTCATTTCACTTTGCTGGGCCTCAGGTACCTCATCTGTAAAATGGGGATTGAGACTGTGAGCCTCACGTGGATTAGATATTGTGTTAAACCTGATTTGCTTATATCTTACCCCAGCGCTTAGTATAGCGGCTGGCACAAAGTAAGCACTTAACAAAACCACAATTATTATTATAAGGGCTGTAGAGCTGAGGTAAAGAGGAATAAAAGGGTGCGAGTCCAAGTGCAAGGGTAGCACAGAAGGGAATGGGAGAAGAGGAAATGAGAGCTTAGTCAGGGAAGGCCTCTTGGAGGGGATGTGACATTAATAAGGCTGTGAAGGTGGGAACAATGATGGTGAGTGACAGTGAGTCGTCATCTGAATCTTTTAGAAATGACTCTAAATGTGTTTCTTTAGATAAAGATGAACCACCCATTTTCAGCAATGGTCTTAAACTGAGCTGCCATCTAAGGCCTGATGATAGCATCACTTCCTGGGGAAATCTTATCACCTTTAAGCAGTAGGGGTAGACACAAAGTGATTAAAGAGAGTGTGGCTTGCAATGCAGCATCAACACTCCTCTTCCCCTCTCAGTGGTTCTACATAGTCAAAAACTTGTTGCATGTATAAGAAGATTGTGGCTCCAAGAGAGTCCGGATTAACAGATATGATTATAATAATTACTTGGTATTTGTTAAGTGCCTACTATGTGGCTGGTATAGTTAGTTGTAGTAATAGTATTAAGTGCTTATTGAGTGCAAACACTGGAATAGTTAGAAGATAAGTGTTACACTGTCCCTGTCCCCGTCCCCATGGGACTCGTAGTTTGAATAAGAAAGAGAATAGGCATTGCATCTCCGTTTTACAGATGAGAAAACAGAGGCACACAGGAGTCAAGTCTCACAACAGAAAAGTGGCAGGGCTGGGATAAAGACCCAGGTTTTCTGAATTCCATGCCAGTGCTCTTTCCACAAGGCCAGAAAGACAGTCAAATAGAAATACTTAGGGCGTGGAAGTGGTGCCTTTGTTTCTTTGAGGGAAACATTTAAGTGAAGCAAAGACAATCGGGCAAATACATGACAGGTGGCAACTGAAAAAGCAGTGTGGCCAAGTGAATCGAGCATGGGCATGGGAATCAGAAAGACCTGGGTTCTAATCCTGACTTTGCCATATGTCTGCTGAGTGACCCTGGGCAAGTCACATCACTTCTGTGTGTCTCAGGTTCTGCATTTGTAAAATGGGGATTAAAGCTGTGAACCCATGTGAAACATAAACTGGGTCTAATCTGATTAATTTGTATCTACCCCAATGCTTAGTATGGTGCTTGAGAAACAGTGTGGCTCAGTGGAAAGAGCCCGGACTTGGGAGTCAGAGGTCATGGGTTCGAATCCCGGATCTGCCATTTGTCATCTCTGTGACTGTGGGCAAGTCACTTCACTTCTCTGTGCCTCAGTTCCCTCATCTGTAAAATGGGGATGAAGACTGTGAGCCTCACGTGGGACAACCTAATTGCCCTGGGTCTATCCCAGCACTTAGAACAGTGCTCTGCACATAGTAAGTGCTTAACAAACACCAAAAAAAAATAGTGCTTAACAAATGCCATTTTTTTTAAAAAAAGGATGTAAAAGGAGGTTGGAGGGAGAATTGATGGACAATGTTTGAAGTTGAAGAAAAGATGTTTAGAGAATTCTTTCATTCTTCTTTCCCCACAAACCTGTGGGCATCTTGCCCACTGAGCTCAGATTATCATTACCTTGCCCACTCACCAACTTGAACACACACTCGATCTCACCATCTCAAGTCACTACACAATCTCTACCATCACCTACTCAGAAATCCCTCTATCTATCCACTTGCCTTCTCTCCCACACACCTCCTCCCCACAAATCTGTGCTGTTTCCCCAAAGAGGTCTCTGATCTTTTGAACCCATCCAATTTTCTCATCATGCCCTATTTAGCCTCCATACCCAAACTACCTTTCCTTGGTGACAGAGTTGACCTTCTCAACACCACCTTCTCTTCTGAACTCAACTCATTCACTTCCCTAACACTTTGTCGATCTTGTGCCACCCACAGCTCTGGATCACCTCCACAGTCCTCTTTGTTCTTGTGCACAAACCACAGAGCAATGCTGACATAAATGTAGATATCAGGCCGACCTCATCCACTTCAAGTTTGTCCTTATGTGCTTTAATTCTGCCCACTCCTTTGCCCGGCAAAATTATTTCTCCATCCTTTTTGACACCCATACCTATTGGCATTGCCAGTTGTTCAGGACATTTAACTCCCTCCTCAAATCCCCTGTCCCCCCAACTCTCCCATCCCTTTCCCCTAATGACCTGGCCATCTACCTTACTGAGAAAATTGAAATCATCAGGTGTGATCTCCCTAAAATCTCTGCTTCTCCTAAGTCCTTCCCTAGTTCTGCCCCACTTTCAACTCTCCCATCTTTCCCAGCAGTATCTCAAGAGGAGGTCTCCTGCCTTCTCTCAAAATCCACCCCCTCCACCTGTGGATCCTACCCGGTTCCTTCACACCTTATCAAAATACTTGTCCCCTCCCTCCTCCCCTCCCTAACAACATATTTAACTGTTGGCTCTCCAATGACCCTTTTTCCCAGTGCTTTCAAACACAACCACACCTCCCCTATCCTGAGAAAAACCTCCTTTGACTCCATGGCTCCTTTCAGTTATTGCCCAATCTCCCTCCTTTCATTCCTCTCCAAACTCCTTCACCGAGTTGTATATACCCACTTTCTCAAATTCCTCTCCCCCAGTTCTCTCCTTGACCCCTTCCAATCTGACTTCTATCCCCATCACTCCTCAGGAACCTCCCTCTGAGAAGTCACCAATGATCGCCTTTTTGCCAAATCCAAGGGCCTCTACTCCATCCTAATATGCCTCAAACTCTTAGCTGCCTTCTACACTGTCGACCATCCCCTTCTACTGGAAACATTATCCAACCTCAAGTTCACTGACACTGTCCTCTCTTGGTTCCACTCCTTTCTCTCTGGCTGCTCATTCTCAGTCTCTTTCATGAACTCCTCCTCTGTCTCCCATCCCCTAATGGCAGGTGGCCCTCAAGGTTCAGTTCTGGGTCTCCTATTCCCCATCTCCACCTACTCCTTTGGAGAACTCATTCACTCACATGGCTTCAACTATCATTTCAATGCAGGTGATTCACAAATTTGCATCTCTAGCTCTGGTCTGTCTTCCTCTCTGAAGTCTCACATTTCTTCTCCCTTCAAGATATCTCTACTTGGATTACCACTGTAACCGCAAGCTTAATTTGTCCAAAATAGAATGTTTATGTTCCCACTTAAACGCTGTCCTTCCCCTGATTTTCCCATGACTGTAAACAGCACCACCATCCTTCCTGTCTCACAAGCTCATAATCTTGGCATTATACTTGACTCCTCAATCTATCACTAAATCCTGTCGGTTTGACTTTCACAGCATTACTAAAATCTGTCCTCTCTAACCAAACTGCTAGCACATTAATCCAAGCCTTTATCCTATCCCTCCTTGATTACTGTATCAGCCTCCTTGCTGACTTCCCTGACACTTATCCCTTCCCATTCCAGTCAATACGTCACTCTGCTGCCTGGATTATTTTTCTACAAAAACGTTTAGTCCATGTTTCCCCACTTCTCAAGAACCTCCAGTGGTTTCCATTCCACCTCCGCTTCAAACAGAAACTCCTTACCATTGGCTTTAGAGCACTCAATCGCCTTGCCTTCTCCTAACTCACATTCACTACTCTCCTACTACAACCCAGCTCTGACACTTTGCTCCTCTAATATCAACCTACTCACTGTACCTCGATCTCATCCATCTCACCATCAATCTTTTCTGTTTTTCTTTGGTTTATTTTATGGTACTTTTTAGTACTTACTATATGCCAGGCACTGGACTAAGCACTGGGGGAGATACAAGTAATCAAGTCAGATTCAATCCAAGGCCCACACGGGGCTCATTTTATTAATCCCCATTTTGCAGATAGGTATCTGAAGCACAGAGAAGTTAAGTGACTTGCCCAAGGTCACACAGCAGACAAGTGGCAGACCCAGAAACACCCTTTCTTGTCACATCCAACAGACAATTACTCCCCCTCCCTTAATGAAGGCACATCTCCTCCAAGAGGCCTTCCCTCTTGGTAAAGACAGTTTCAAAGAGTCAGTCCACTTACAAATCGTCATCCTAGTTCAAGTCTTAGATGCTGGGCTACTCCCAGGCAAAGAGGGCCAGTTCTTTCCCCCTTTCATCCATTTTTCTTGGTGATTGCAGCAGGAAAGCTGCTCAGAATTGCCTGCTGTCTTCCACTGGATCCTAGGTTTATTATGAGGTAAACCAGAGAGGAAGGCAGCCCCTCCTCCTGGGCTTATTCTCCTGCAGGCATAGCCTCGTCCTGCAGTCCTTTTCCGGCCCAGCAGAGCAATTTAGCCCTCCTTAAATCCTCAGCAAAACAATTCAGTTCCTCTCCTCAAAACTCCTTAGAGAGACAACACATTTGACCTTGTTGCTACCTGAATCAAATAATACAAGATGGAGTTGTCCTTTGGCCTTGTTACTCCTGGGGTCACATTATACAAAATGCAGTCACTCTCTCTCACCACAGTATCCACCTACTGATTGGCTTTTATATTGGTCAAATTCTTTTTAGAGACTAATGGTGTCACCTGGAACAAGAGACAAGCCTCCTACTTGAGACCTCAGGACAGAGAACCCAGGCAAATAGATTGTATAATCATCTATATTTGCTAATTGTGTATAGGGCACTGTACTAAGCTCTTGGGAAAGTAAAGTATAGCAGATGGGGTTATTTGGGGAGAGAGTCATTGAAATAAATTTTGGAAATGTGCGTAACTTCTGTGGGGCTGAAAGTGGGTTGAATAAATTGTACAGATCCAAAGACAAGTGTCACACAGAAGGAGAGGGGGAGTAGGAGAAATGAGGGTTTAGTTGAAAAAGACCTCTTGGAGGAAATGTGATTTTAATAAAGCTTGAAGGCTGGGAGAATGGCAGTCTGTTGTCTATAAAGATGGAGGGAGATTCAGGCCAGAGGTAGGACAAGGGCAAAAGGTCAGAGGAATTCCAGATGAGATCAAGGTAAAATAAGTAAGCTGGCATTAGAAGAGCAAAATGAACATGCTGAGTTGTAGGTGAAGTGGATAGAGCATGGGCCTGAGAGAAGGTTGTGGGTTCTAACCCCAGCTCCACCACTCATCTGTTGTTCAACTTTGGACAAGTCACTTCCCTTCTCTGTGCCTCAGTTCCCTCATCTCTAAAATGGTGATTGAGACCATGAGCCCCAAGTGGGACAGGGAATGTGTCTCACCCATTTGCTTGTATCCACATATTATATAGCATATATATTGGCATATTAGTTTCCCAGTGCCATTTGCACACTCTCATCCCTGACAGTTGTATTCCCAATGGGTATGGAGTGTAATAAATGAAAAAATAGGCAGAGATGTAGCACATTGGGAAGTGCAAACAAATGGGCTTTTTATGCACAAGACCCATTTTACTCAATCAGTCATACTTGTTGAGCACTTACAGTGTAAAGAACACAGAACACTAAGGGCTTGGGAGAGTACAATATAGCAGAATTGGTAGAGGCAAGACAAAGTATAAATAAATAAATTACGTATCTGAATGTAAGTGCTGTGGGGTTGCAGGAGGCTGACCCATTTATGGCTAAAACAACCACAATAGTGAACCAGTGTGCTGCCATAGCATTATGATCTGATAGGTGGTTGCTTTGATAACCACTGCCAGCTATTTTTCCAGATTCCTGTTGGGGCTGCCCACCTTATGAAACAGCAAAAAGTCAGAAAATTTATTTGATGATGATGATGATGATAATGATGTTTCAGCAGGCATTCCCCTATTTGCAGACAAAGACCAGAACATATGTCTCCTGATTCTCAAAGCCATTCTCTTTCCTCTATAGTAAGAGCAAACTCTCCTTGTTCCACAATTTATCCCTGATCCAGTTACTATCCTGCCTTGCTGTCACTGAGTCCAAGCTCATGCCTGAAAATCACCTCCCTTCTCTCCTACTACATCCCAACCCAAACACTCTGCTCCTCTGGGACTAACCTTCTCACTGTGCCTCAATCTCACCTGTCTAGCTGCTGGTCTATCTTTAACCTCTGCAGCCCCACCTCCATGATATGAAAGATTTTTATGCTTTTCTGACCTTCTCTCTTTCCCACCCCATTATACTTATCCTCAGTTAGAGCAGGGAATGCTGTTAAGGAAGTCTGAGGATTCAACATGGGATAGTGGATAGAGCACAGGTCTGGGGTCAGAAAGTCATGTTCTAATCCTGACTCTGTCACTTGTCTCCTGCGTGACCTTGGGCAAGGCACCTCATTTCTCTGGGCCTCAGTTACCTCATCTGAAAAATGGAGATTGAGACTGGGACCCACATATGGAACAGGTACTCTGTCCAACCTGCTTTGCTTGTATCCACCTGAATGGTTAGTACAGTGCCTGGCATATAGTAAGTGTTTAACAAATACCACAGTTATCATTATTGTTATGAATCGGGAAGACCTGTCCCATCATAGTTCCCCCTCTGCCTCCTCAGGGTCAGTGATTTTCTTCTGCAGTTGTTTACCTTTCCCCACCCGTCAGGCCCATTAGAGGTATACGTTATGAATCAGATCTTTTATTTCTTCTAAGACTTAAAGCACTTGTAGTTCAGTAGATTCAAGGAGATGTATAAGTACAAGAAGGACATAACAAGGTTTCTTATTGCTACAATATAGTTATATCTCACACCCGCATAATGCAGGTCTGATCTTGATTAGTTATCTCTGACTTTTCCTCATTTACGGGGCTCAGTCCAACCTGACATTTGGCATTTAAGTATGAACAACCATGTCTGTATTTGAGTTCCACACTTACTAGGATTTCTCTGAAAATTGCCTCAAGCTACTTCTGATTTCTTTCCTCAGAGGGGCTGGTGGAAACATTTGCAGCTGAATACAGTTCCCAGTGGTTCATGTTCTGGTTAGTAAGAGTCGGTGAGGAAGTGCCTTCTGGGCGCAGAGTTGGACATATTTCTATGTTTGTCTCCCTATTAAACTCCTTGTGCATAGGAAGGGCGTCACTCTATTATTCTTTATGTCCCAGCGGTGTGTTCAAGAAATGGTACTATTACTAGAGAAAGAAAGATCTATATATGATCAAGTTCCTAATCTTACTGAGGCTTCATCCTACAACAGGAAGAGTTATCTTTCACCATCGCTGATGTCGTCTTTGAATACAACAAACTATGTGCGTGTGTGTGTGTGTGTGTGTGTGTGTGTGTGTGTGTGTAAGTGTGTATTTATGCTTGTGTGTGTACCTACAGATCATCACCTTCACAACATCGCCAAGATCTGCCCTTTCCTCTTCATCCAAACTGCTACCTTGCTAGTAGTCTCTCATCATATCCCAACTGCATTACTGCATCTGCCTCCTTTCTGATCTCCCTTCCTCCTGTCTCTCCCCACTTCATTCTATACTTCACTATGCTACCTGGATTATCTTTCTACAGAAATGCTCTGGGCATGTCACCCCCCCATCCTCAAAAGTCTCCAATGGTTGCCTCTCAACCTTTGCATGAAGCAAAAACTCCTCACTGTTGGGTTTAAAGCTCTCCATCACCTTGCCCCCTCCTACCTCACCTCCCTTCTCTCTATCTACAGCCCAACCTGCACACTCCATTCCTCTGCTGCTAACCTCTCTGTGCCTCTTTCTCACCTGCCCTGCTGTCGACCACTGGCCCTCGTCCTACCTGTAGCCTGGAATGCCCTCCCTCTTCATATCTGCCAAACTAGCTCTCTTCCCCCCTTCAAAGCCCTACTGAGAACTCACCTCCTCCAGGAGGTCTTCCCAGACTGAGCCCCCTCTTTTTTCCTCTGCTCCTCCTCCCTCCCCATCGCCCCTACTCCCTTCCTGCTCTACCTCCTTCCCCTCCACAGCACTTGTGTATATTTGTCCATATTTATTACTCTATTTTTTTAATGATGTGTATATATCTATAATTCTATTCATCTATTTTGATGCTATTGATGCCTGTCTACTTGTTTTCTGTTGTCTGTCTCCCCCATCTAGACTATGACCCCATTGTTGGGTAGGGATTGTCACTATCTGTTGCCGAATTGTACTTTCCAAGTGCTTAGTACAGTGCTCTGTACACAGTAAGCACTCAATAAATACAATTGATTGAATGAATGAATGAATTTACTGCGGACTAAGCAATGAGAAAGAATGCATAAATGGGAATTAGGCACAGCCCTGGCCCTCAGAAACTCAGACTATAAGTGTGGAAGGAATGCATGTGGCAGACACATCAGGAAAAAAGAAACAATAAGAACACAAAAGCAACATGAAAGACAAGGGCAGATCTAAAAATATATATATAAAAACAGTAGGATATGGTGGATAAAGGAGTAGAGTTAAGGGCTCCTCTTGCCTCAGAGTCTAGTAGCCACAGTAAGGGATTTCCCAACTTTCTATATATTGTTTCTGCTCTTCCCACGAGGCTGGAGCAAAGCAACACAGTTTTCAATATTTCCATATTTGAGTTTGGCTTACTGCAGGTGAAATATCAAAGTAGGGATATATACAAAGTAATTTGGGGAATTTTATACTAGATTCTTGTACTATCAGATGTAATCATTTAGCCATACATAGGGATTTCTCCTTATAATAATCTCTACTTTTAGTGCTCTTTCACAACTGTGTAATTTAATTTAAAGTTGCTACTTATTATAGGGTTCTCTCTCTTCTAGATAACACCCTGAGGCACAGAGAAGTGAGGTGACTTGCCCAAAGTCATACACCAGACAAGTGGCAGAGCTGGGAGTAGAACCCAAGTCCTACTGACTCTCAAGCTCATGCCATAGCCTCTAGGACATGCTGCTTCTCTAGGTTTTTCTGTTGGATAGTAAACGGGAGGGAGTAGGCAAAATGTTGCAGTAAGATATACGAGATTGAGGTACCATGAGTAAGTTGGCATTAGAAGAGTGAAGTAAGCCTGCTGGGTTGTAGTAGGAAATCAACAAAGTAAGAAAGGACAGGGCAAGGTGATTGACTGCTTTAAAGCCAAAGGTAAGGAGCTTCTTCTTGAAGTGGAGTTGGGTGGGCAGCCACAAGTGATCCCTGGAGAGTGGGGAAATGGATTTTTTTTTAGAAAAATCCGGGAATCAGTGTGACTGTATAGGGAAGAGACAGGAAGCCAGGAGTTCAGCAAGGAGGATGATGCAGTATTCAAGGTGGGGTAGGGTAAGGTGCTTGGACGATTGCAGTGGCAGTTTGGGTTAATAGATGAGATGGGTGGAGCAGGAGATCATTGAATTTGAGGAATAAGAGGAAGCAGGTATCAGAAGGGTCACTGGGGATAATGAAGTCTCCATGAATAAATGTAGGAATGGACAAAAATTGTGAGATAAAGATGAAAGTGATTCAGAAAGTTAATAATGTTTGTATTTGTTAAGCACTTACTATGTGCCGAGCACTGTTCTAAGCACTCGGGTAGACACAAGGGAATCAGGTTGTCCCACATGGGGCTCACAGGCTTAATCCCCATTTTACAGATGAGGTAATTGAGGCACCAAGAAGTTAAGTGACTTGCCCAAAGTCACACAGCTGACAAATGGCCAAGCCGGGATTTGAACCCATGACCTCTGACTCCAAAGCCCGTGCTCTTTCCATTGAGCCACACTGCTTCTCTAAAGCAGAAAGTTGGAGGTGAGGCCTTGTGGGGGATGGGGGGAATAGATGACTGTAACTAGTAACTGGAGTGGGTGGTAGAGGGACATGAAATAGACTTCAAAGGAAGGGAAAGAGAAGGGGAGGGTGGAATGTGGCACTGGGGAGTGAGATGGAAGTCGACTTCTATCCCTTCCCCATTGAGTGTTTAGGAGTGGGAGAAGAAGAGACCCACCCCCCTCTAGAAATTGTAGCAGATGGGCAGGTTTCAGTGATGTCAAGGAAGAGTCGTGTCAGGAGCAGGTAATGGTTGAAGGGAAGCTTTTCTATGATGAAATGAGGGTTCCACAGCACAGATGTGGCTGAGGCTTCTGTGGGGGAGGGTGCAAGAAGAAGGGAAGGTGCTTGGATGGGAGTGGGCTGACCGCAGTAGGCACAAAGGAATGGGATGAGGGACGATGCTGGGGCTCCTCCTCTGCCTCCCACTCTCTACCTGCGGGGATTCCTCAAGGTTCCGTTCTGGGTCCCCTTCTATTCTCTATCTACACCCACTACCTTGGAGAACTCATTTGCTCCCATGGCTTCAACTACCACCTCTATGTAGATGATACCCTAATTCACATCTCAAGCCCTGATCTCTCTCCCTCTCTCCAGTCTCGCATTTCCTCTTGCCTTCAAGATATCTCTACTTGGATGTCCTCCCATCATCTCAAACTTAACATGTCCAAAACTGAACTTTTTATTTCCCACTCAAACCCTGACCTCCCCCGACTTTCCCATCACTATAGATGATACCACCATCCCTCTTGTCTCACAAGCCCATAACCTTGAACATTATCCTTGTCTGCTCTCTCTCATTCAACCCACATATTGAATCCATCTCTAAAACCTGTCGATTTCACCTTCACAACATCTGTAAAATCCTCTTTCCTTTGAGAAGCAGCGTGGCTCGGTGGAAAAAGCCCGGGCTTGGGAATCAGAGGTCATGGGTTCGAATCCTGTATCTGCCACTTGTCAGCTGTGTGACTGTGGGCAAGTCACTTAACTTCTCGGTGCCTCAGCTACCTCATCTGTAAAATGGGGATTAACTATGAATCTCGCGTGGGACAACTTGATACCCGTATCTACCCCAGCGCTTAGAACAGTGCTCTGCACATAGTAAGCGCTTAAATACCAACATTATTATTATTTCCATCCAAACTGCTATCACATTAATTCAGTAACTTATCCTGCCTCGCCTTGGTGACTGCATCAACCTCCTTGCTGACCTTCCAGCCTTCTGTCTTTCCCCACTTCAGTCCATACTTCACTCTGCAGCCCAAATCATTTTTCTACAAAAATGTTTAGACTGTGTTTCCCCACTCCTCAAGCAACTGAGATGTTTGCCTATCCACCTTCAAACAGAAAACCTGACCACTGGGTTTAAAGCATTCAATCACCTTGTCCCCTTCTACCTCACCTCCCTACTTTCCTACTACAACCCAGCCCACACACTTCACTTCTCTGAGGCTTACCTTCTCGTTATACCTCAATCTCATCTATCTTGCTAACGACCTCTCTTCCACATCTTAACTCTGGCCTGGGTGATTAGACTGTAAGCCTGTCAAACGGCAGGGACTGTCTCTATCTGTTGCTGACTTGTTCATCCCAAGCGCTTAGTACAGTGCTCTGCACATAGTAAGCGCTCAATAAATACTATTGAATGAATTGAATGAATGAATGAATGCCCTCCCTCCTCAAATCCTACTGACAATTACTCTTTACCCCTTCAAAGCCTTATTGAAGGCACGTCTCCTCTAAGAGGCCTTCCCTGACTAAGCCCTTCTTTCCTCTTCTCCTTTTCCCTTCTGTGTTGCCCTGACTAGCCCTTTGATTCAACCCCCATTCCCAGCCCCACAACACTTATGGACATATCTGTAATTTGCTTATTTATAGTAATGTCTGTCTCCCCCTCTAGACTGTCAGCTCATTGTGGGCAGGGAATATGTCATTTCATTGTTATATTGTACTCTCCCAAGCCCTTAGTACAGTGCTCTGCACATAGTAAGCTCTCAATAAATATGATTGGATGAAAGAATGGAAAGAAGGACAGGGATGGGATAATAATAATAATTATGGTATTTTTTATGTGTTGTACTATGTGCCGAACACTGTTCTAAGTGCTGGGGTGGATACAAGATAGGTTGTCCCCGTGGGTCTCACAGTTTAATCCCCATTTTACAGATGAGGTAACTGAGGCACAGAGAAGTTAAGTGGCTTGCCCAGGGTCACACAGCAGACAAGTGGCAGAGCCGGGATTAGAACCTGTGTCCTCTGACTCCTAAGTCCGGGCTCTTTCCACCAGCCACACTGCTTCTCATGTGAGGGAGGCAATAATAACAGTTCTATAACTTGTTAGTAAAAGGTTACTTTCTGCTGAAAAGGCATACTAGTCCTTTGAAAATTTCCCTTGTTCTTATTTCAGTAAGTGAGCAAGCTGTTTGAATATGTGCCTCCAGGTAAAATTGGAATAAATAACAAATATTTGTGGATGAGATTATTTTAGAGTGAAAGACCTTTGAAACAGACACTCCATCCCACACGATAAAGTTTACTCTTTAAGCTCCAGCTGCATTTGCTGTGTCTATTACTCTTTTCCAGTCTTTTTAAAAAGAATTAATATCTGTCAAAGAAAGCATTGAAAAAGAGGATTACTCAGTCTCTGAAAATATTGAAAATTGTCCATACCAATTGGGCAAATCTCCACAAAGATGACAATTTGTTTGACTCCTCAAACTTCATCTAGTGTTCATTATACACTCATTCCAATCGAATGAGTCCATCAATATGCTGTGTCTAAAAGTTCCTTCTATCATTGCAGATGCAAGACATTAGATGTATCAATAAAATCTTGACCTTAATCTGGAAGAGCCTTTCTGGCTTCTGTCCAAGTTATGAGGGGAGTAATTTCATCTCTCCGCTATCTTATTCTAACCACATGGGACAGGTCAGACCGTTTGAATATTTTGATATCATTATAAGTAAGACCACTGTGGATATACTTGGTGAATCATATGGACTCCTGAAGGTTTAGAATCAAAGACCAACTGAGACAGTTCATCTGTCTCTTCCTCTATGACCTGAAGTCTGCTCTTGGCTTGCACTCATTTCATTTTTGCTTATTCTGCTGTTTAGCCCTGCTTCCAAAAGGCCTATCCTTAATGCTAGCTAAAGGATTTCTTTTTTGTTTCTGTTTTTGTTACAAATCTCTTTTAAAACATTAGCTAATTGAATACTCTTATTCTGTGCTGAGCATGCTGGCATTTTCAAAGACAGCATGTAGTGACCAACCTTGATTTCTTTCTTCTTTGACTACTATGTAAGATTCCTAGCATACCCAAAAACTTCATTTCATCTATGAAAATACTGGTAAACATATGATGTAAGAATCAGAAGAGATATGCCCTTAAATGTGGAAAAAATGACAGTAGTTTTCAAGTGATCTGACCTAGTCCAATTATGTATACTCAAAAAAAAATCCACTTTCAAGTCCTGAATGATTTTATGAATTTGTTGCCTTTTTTGCTTAATAACCAAATGCATAACCATAACATTTATAACCAATGCATATTGAATAATCTATAATGTATGGTTAATTTGGGAACTGTATGGCTGTGTAATGTTTAGCTTTCAAGGGTTTGGGAAAGTTGTTCTCCATTGATATATGACTCAGGAAATGAAAAATATTCAGGTTAACCGAATCCGGACCTTGGCTGTTCAAGGGATTAATTGGAAGGCTGGCCAGGCGTAGACCTCCCATATCTCTTTGGCAAAGATAAAGAAAAGCTTTTTCACCCTTTATAGTTAGTTCATGACCAGAAACAAATCTCCTTCAATAGTTATTTCCAAAAATATTAATGGAAAAATGAATTGAAAAGAATTGATCTGTGAGCATTTTCACTGCAGCAGCAGTCTCTTGTCCACCCTTGGAGATCCCAATGACTAGGCTGGGAAACCTTTTTCAGACCTGTAAATTCATTCATTAATTCAATCATATTTATTGAGTGCTTACTGTGTGCAGAGCACTGTATTAAGCACTTGGAAAGCACAATTTGGTAACAGATAGAGACAATCTCTACCCAACAGCAGGCTCAGAGTCTAGAAGACAACAAACAAAGCAAATAAACAGGTATCAATAGCATCAAAATAGATAAATAGAGTGGTAGATATATACACATCATTAAAAATATAAATAGAATAAATATGTACAAATATACACAAGTACTGTGGGGTGGGGAAGGAGGTAGAGCAGAGGGAAGGAGTTGGGGTGATGGGGAGGGGAGGAGGAGCAGAGGAAAAGGGGGGTTTAGTCTGGGAAGGCTTCCTGGAGGGGGTAAGCTCTCAGTAGGACTTTAAAGGGGGGGAAGAGAGCTAATTTGGCAGACAGCCAAAATAGATGTAAGGAAAGAGGGCATTCCAGGCCAGGGGTATGACGAGGGGCAGGATCGACGGCGGGATAGGAGAGAACAAGGCACATTGAAGAGGTTAGCGGCAGAGGAATGGAGTGTGCGGGTTGGGCTGTAGACAGAAAAAAGGGAGTTGAGGTAGGAGGGGGCAAGGTGATGGAGAGCTTTGAAGCCGAGAGTGAGGAGTTTTTGCTTCATGCGAAGGTTGATAGGCAACCACTGAAGATTTTTGAGGGGGGGGGGGTGACGTGCTCAGAGCATTTCTGTAGAAGTTTGTAAATATAATAAATAATAAATATAACAGTAAATATTTGCTGGATAAAAAGCATACTAAAATAATTTTTATAAACACCTTGAAAAAAGCAGATATGCTTATCCTTGGTTCAGGGTTATTGGTCCTCTACAGTTACATTACTTATCATCAAGCTAAAGTTAAGGCCAGGAATAAACATTTCTCCCCAGTATCATAATGTGTAATTCAAACTGATTTCCTGAAGACCTTTTTAAGCCTAAAGTTAAGGCCAGGAATAAACATTTCTCCCCAGTATCATAATGTGTAATTCAAACTGATTTCCTGAAGACCTTTTTAACATACTTTTGGAGTGATGAATTCTGGGGGCACAAAATCCATTTCAATTGTTCCAGCAAATAGAGATGATTATGAAGTTTTCTCAGAGGTGTAGAAGGAGCGGTGAATTCTGGGATTGTTATGATATACATATATATATATTTAAAATTATCAATAATATTTATTAAACATCTACTCTGTGCAGAGCACTATACTAAGCTCTTGGGAAAGTACATCATAAGAAAGTCATAGTCCCTGCCTTCGAGGAGTTTATAGTCTAATATTTGATCTTATAATGGATTGCCCATATGAACACAGCTAGAAGGATACGTTCTAGCAGAGGAATTCAGTCTCTGAGCACAACAGTGGCCTATTGTGGTGAGCATAAGCCAAGCAGCAGATGGGGAGTGAGCCTTGGGACTGTAAAACACCCAGAAGACTGTCAATGTGTGACCTACTTCCAGGTTGTAGAGCTGCACTATGAGGACCTACCCCCTAAGATTTTATCTTTCCTGGACAGCATTCTCCTTATAAAAATCACTTGGCACCATTGGATAAAATTATCCCATATAGCTTCTTCAGACATGGGAATGTTTTTGGAAAGAAACTATTTCCTAAAATATATTTCACCCAGTGATAAGCCACACTTCAGACCAGATCATTTGACTAGTCAAGCAAAATTATGGAATTACAGCATATTAGGCATGAAAGTACAGTGAACGGGATTTCCACTTATGGCAAGATCCTTCCAATTTAGTGGTTTCTTTACAACCACCTATCGTTCTGTATTCTCCCAAGCACTTAGTACAGCGCTCTGCACAGAGTAAGTGCTCAATAAATACTATTGATTGATGACTGAATCTCCTATGTTGGGTCAGTAATGGTTTGCGTTTCCATCCGAGATGGAGGGAAAGAGTCACCTCAGTTGTGGTGGCAACAGAAACAACTCCTGCTCCCCCTCATACTCTGTAGGATAGTGTAGTGGATAGAGCATGGGCCTGGGAGTCAGAAGGGACCGGGTTCTAATCCTGGCTCTGCCACTTGCTTTCTGTGTGACCCTGGGCAACTCACTCACTTCTCTGTGCCTCACTTGCCTCAACTATAAAATGGGGATGAAGAGTGTGAGCCCCATGAGGGATAGAGACTCTGCCCAACCTGACTTTCTTGTACCCTCACCAAAGTTTAGATCAGTGTCTGGCACATAGTAAGTGCTTAACAAATACCACAATTATTACTATTATTATTATTATTGTTATGATAGCTGCAGCCCTGCCCTGTGTCAGTGCTTGTTGGAACTATGATCAGTGGGAATTTTTGACATGACCTCCCCTGTGTATTCTGGCCAGAAACTACTATTTCTTCATAACTGTGTCCTGCTCCTTTTCTCTCAACCGTTGGCTTCTTGTTTCTCTGATATTTCCTCCCAAACATTTCTTGCCATTTTCCTTTTTCTTCTCTCTCCCTTCTTCAGCTCTTTTCCTCTTTCCCCTTACCCTGCCACTCCTCCTACAGTTAAAGCCTCAACCCATCATACCTAAATGGACAAATTTCTGTTTGCCTCACTTAAAGGGATCTTGAAATGTCGCTCACCCTAAAACTATGAGAATCTGTCATATTTTATGGGCAAATTTTAAGGCCTATTCATATCAATAACTTCTTGAGAGAGCTTGCAAATTTTCCTAATGTTAAACTATTCTTAAAAATGCTCATCAAAATTCTTCATTACATAGACACTCAGTTCTGCCAGAACACACATTTTCAGTGTTTATTTTTGTCTAGACTGTTATTAGGAAAATAGGGAGTGTTCATCCAAGGCAAACCTGTTAGATTTTAACATAACTGCAGAACCAGAAGTGTTTGTGTCTACCACCTCTATTGTACTGCACTCTCTCAATTGCTTAGTACAATGTTCTGCACATATTAAGCGATCAATAAATACCAGTGATTGATTGCCAGATACGTGTGCTTGTGAAATCAGAACAGGCGAGTACCACAGTGCAAGTTTTCCTTCATGCCATATTTTGTATTCTAGGAGAACTGTGTGTTTATGTGTAGGATATGTATAATACATACATTCATACATCATATACATATCCTGCTTCTATTATGGAGATTCTCAAAGAGTCCTAGAATCCCACAGTGCAAGCAAACTGGAAGAAGAATAAGGAGAGCATAAATATATCCCTCCACCCCCATAAGCAGCAAAGGGACCTACCTCTACACAAAATCTCCACACCAAAAACACGTCTGCATGACCATTTACAAACCATTTTCACCCGATCATGAAATACGGTTGACCAAAATTCCCTTTGAAGCCAAATGAAGATCCAGGAGGTTTGTGCTGTTTAGAAGAAGGTTTGGCTGATTTTCAATAGCAAGGAAGTTTGGGGTTTGTTCAGTCCAGGCTTGCCTTATATTAGGATTTTATTAGAACATGCTTGGAGGTTTACCCAATGAGGTGGGCAAGGAGGGGATTTCTTAAATCAGAGGCACATTGGTGGCCTTATTCCACCTTTCCCTTCCTAAGAGAAGTTCCCCTTAATCAGTGAAAAGACTTTCTTTTGTACTTAAACGAGTTGCTGGTTGAACAGAGGTTATCTTTGAAATTGCACATTAGAGTTGACAGTTTTAGTTATGGGTATGCTTCTCCAAGGCAAAAACCCCACTGAGATTTGTATTTGGGATGAATCATAACACTGTGTTAATTTTCTTACTCATTTTCACTGAGGGTTCATCTTAGAAAACACGTCAGCAGAAGCCTTATTGTTTTCAACAGTGTTACGTCACCTTAATGGAGTGTAGACCCACTGCCTGCAGAGCATTGTTCTTGAGACTTGCTTCATTTAGGTTTATAACAGTTTTGGAATTTAATTCTCATTCATAACTACTTGGATCTATGGCTTTGGTTTTATTATTGATGGGATGCAGCACAAGTTATCCTGCTAAAAGCTGATCTCAGCCGAATAGTTAAGCAAAACATCAATCCTGCCCCAGGGCTCAGAGCTAATCTTTCAGCTCATTACATTTTAAAGATTGCAAACAGTCAGCAGGGTGAGGATTTATATAACCTGGGTTATATACAGAAAATGAATGAAATAGTTATATAACTTAATGTTTATATCAGATGGTGAAATATAATAGGTGAATCAGGCTTTAGAAACATGACAAAAATGTCTCTTTGGGAGGTTTCAAATCAGTTTTGACCAACACACAAAAATAGGACATTCACTGTTGAATGGATTTAGGTTTTTCAGGATTTTTTTTCTGCGTTTTACTTCCTTTAACTGCACTCTTTTGATTACTCAGGAGCTAAGTATTCAGTTTTTGATTATGTGTTTTTCTTGTTGTTCCCGTGACTGTGGTTGTTTGTTACTCATCACCACTTTCACCATAGCAAAGATGAAATAAAAGGGGATAAGGCAATAGAAATGGCAGAAAAGATGGGTTTAGCAACTCAGATAATCATTTGAAGGTGAAGCTAGGAACGCCACTCAGTTCTGCCACAACGTGTTTTATTCTGCATTTTCAGTAGCAGCCTGTTAGTGAATAAGGAGGGATCATGTAACAGTACACATCTATCTGAATAAATCAGGCCCCGATGTTGAAAGAAACAGTCATGGGTTCATCCTCTCCTCCCATCTCCTAACAGTCGTAGTCCCTCAAGGCTCAGTTCTGGGTCATCTATTTTCCATCTACTCCCACTCCCTTGGAGTACACATTTGCTCCCTTGGCTTCAACTATCATCTCTTTGTGGTTGATTCCCAAATCTATAACTCTAGGCCTGATCTCTCTCCTCCTCTGCAGTCTTATCTCCCACATTCAAGACACCTCTATTTGGATGTCCCACTGACATCTTGAACTTAATATGTCCTAAAGACAATTGCTCATATTGCCACCCAAATCTTGTCTTCCCACTGACTTTCCCATCACTGTAGATAACACCATCATCCTCCCTGTCTTACAAGCCCATTACCTTGGCACTATCCTCAACTCATCTCTCTCATTCAACCCACAAACTTCACAACATCACTGAAATCAGCCCTTCCTTTGCATTCAAACTACAACCATGTTAATCCAAGCATTTTTCCTATCTCACCTTGATTACTGTATCAGCATCGTTGCTGACCTCTCAAGCTCCTGTCTCTCCTCACTTCAGCCCATATCTTGCTGCGTGGATCATTTTTATAAAAAACAGATCAGTTCATGTTTCTCCACTTCAAAAACCTCCAGTGGTTGCCTGTCCCTCTCTGAATCAAACAAAAACTCTTCACCGTAGGCTTTAAAGCACTCAACCAATCACCTTATCCCTGCACACTTCACTTCCCTGATTTCCTACTACAGAACAGCCCATTCATTTCACTCCTTAAATGGCAACCTATTCACTGTATCTCGATATCATCTATCTCACCACCGACCACTCACCTAAATCCTGACTCTGGCCTGGACTATCTTCCGTCTTCATATCTGTTAGATTCACAGTAGTCTCCCTACCTTCAAAGCCTAATTTTTTTAATGGTATTTGTTAAGAGCTTACTATGTGCCAGACTGGTGTAGATAAACTCTGGGTAGATACAAGGTAATGAGGTTGGACACAGTCCATGTCTCAAGTGGGGCTCAAAGTCTTAATCCCCATTTTATAAATGAGGTAAATGAAACACAGAGAAGTTAAGTGACTTGTCCAAGGTCACACAGCTGACAAGTGGTGGAGCCAGTATTTCAACCCAGGTCCATCTGTCATCTAGGCCTGTGCTCTTTCCATGAGGTCACACTGCTTCTCAAAACATCTCCTCGAAGAGGTTTTCCCTGACTAAGCCCTCATTTCCTCTTCTTCCACTCCCTTCTGCATCACCCTTGCAGTTGGATTGTCACCCTTACTTCCCCCTCTTCAGCCCTACAGCACTCAAGTATGTACCTCTTATTTATTCAGTTATATTAATGTCTGTCTTCTCCTCCAGACTGTTGCTTTGTTGTGGGCAGGGAACATGTCTAGCACCTCTGTTACATTATACTCTTTCAAGCAGTTAGTACAGTGCTCTGCACCCAGTAAGTGCTCATTAAATGCTATTGATTGACTGATTTATAAAACAGAACACAAGATTACACTATAATGAAGAGGTTCTAACTTACAAAGTGTCTATAAAAAGGCCTAGGCATTCTTGATACCTAGAAATTCAACTTTTTCACTCTTTGCTGGAAAAAAAATCAGAGCACGTATATTTTATCACAGTAAGCAATTTATGCCCCAAGAGATATCGAGCCAACTTTTTGAATCTAAAGCAGTCTTTTAAAGTTTTTATATGCTTAAAATTCTGAGTGCAGCCCAAAAAACGTAGACACTCATTTGGTTTCTAGTACAGTGTGCCATTCAAGTCCCAGAATTCAAAATAACTTTATTTTTACAAGTTCCACTTGCCTTTTCCAAATAAACAGAGATTTTCAAGTCTAAATACTTTCCATGCAATATTTGAAAAGATTACAATTTTTTTTCAAATGAAATATCTAGTATTTTTCCTTGATGTTAGAAAAGCCAAGAAATCATTCCAGTTAGAAAAAAAAAAATCATATCTGACTTGCAGTCAGTTTAAATAATGACCTTTACTATGTGCCAGCAAATATAAAACTTTCATATTTCCAGAGGCACAAGCTTAATGGCCATTTAAGATGTCTCATTCATTTATGATTCGAGCACTCTTTATGTGTGTTGACCTGGGACTTTACATCCTATCCCTGGGGAATGTAAAATTGATGAGTAATTTATGCCGCCAGAGAGACAGCATGACCCAGAGGCATTATGGAGTTGTAAATCCCCATGAATGCCTGGCTGGAGGAGTCCCATTTTCATGACAGGCACATTCACTTTGCTGCCTCATGGCATCGTGACAGTCACAGTAGTTAAAAACAGCTTGTAAAGGCGAGGGATTCCTGGTAGGAGTCAGAATTACTGAGGAGAGTCAGGATGACTGGCTGCTTTATAACTTTTGTCATTTGGATGGGCAGCAGCTCTGACCAAAGGCCTGGCCCTCTTGACTGCAGTAATCATAGGCCAAAATCCCTCAAGCGGTCAGGAACTCCCGAAGGATCACCTTTTTGACATTTCAGGGGTAGAGGACTGATAAAGATTTGCTTGGGCTCATACATCTTTCATATTTACTTAGAAGGGAGATTCTAAATTGTGTCCTAAGTTGCATACTTAAAATGAATTATTTTAAAATAACAGTAGTTTTGTCTCCAAATGTCAAGTATCTCCAGCTTCCATCATAAAAAATTTAGGCCAATGTTTGTCAACAATTCACTATGTCAGTTATGGTCTACTATATCCTCCTTCTCTTTAAAGGTGGGCTTCAAGAGTATTGTCTCATCTACCTCAAGGGGCCTGCATTGATTGGAGAATGCTTTTTTTCTCCCCCAGAAGAGGAGAAAAGGAAAGAACACTGAGCAGATCAAGAATGCCACTGAGGTCGAAGGTAGGAGAGACTACATTAATGCTTGGCCACCATGAACAAAGGATGTATATCCACTGTTGACAGAAACTCCTATGCACTACCTTTACCCAGTCCAGTGTACAATTTTAGACCTTTGCTAGAGGATCCTTAATTGCAATGTCACAGGAGTGAAGAGAGCTGTGGCATCTGGGTGAATTCAAGTAGTATATTTGTTCAAGAAACAATAACTTACTCCCTGGACATATTCAACACTTGGTTCAGATTTTTATTTCACAGCTAGCAAAAATGAATTATAAACACCAATAGGGATATATAATCCATGAAATATATAATCCATCCATCCATTGTTCTATGTGCTAGGGTATTATCATTATTATTATTATTATTATTATTATTATTAAGTGCCATCGAGTCATTTCCGATTCACAGTGACTCCATGGGTATACTTTCTCCAGAATGGCCTGTCCTCTGCCATAATCTGCAACTTTTTAATGTTTTTTCCTTTATTATTGTTATGGTTCTTTATCCACCTAGCTGCTGGTCTGCCTCTTCCACATTTTCCCTGGATTTTTCCTAGCATTAGTGTTTTCTCCAGAGAATTAGTCCTTCTGATTATGTGTCCAAAATAAGATAATCTAAGTCGAGTCATTTGGCCATCCAAAGACGGCTTTGGTTTAATTTGTTCCAAAATCCATTTGTTTGTTTTTCAGGCAGTCCCTGGTATTCACAGAAACCTTCTCCAACACCACATTTCAAAAGAATAGATGTCCTTTCTATCCTGTTTTTTCACTGTCCAGCTTTCAGATTCATAAATTGTCACTAGAAACACCATAGAGTTGACAATTTGTATTTTTGTGGCAATTGTTACATCAGCACATCTCATGACTTTTTCCTGGCTCTTCACAGCAAATGTTCCTAACGTTAATCTTTGGCATATTTCTTGGCTGTTAGTTCTGTGCTGGGGTAGATACAAATTAATCAAGTTGGACCCGGTCCCTATCCCACATGGCGCCCACACTCAGCCTCATTACAGATGAGATAACTGAGGCACAGAGAATTGAAGTGACTTGCCCAAGCTCACACAGCAGACATGTGGTGGAATCAGGTTAGAACACAGGTCTTTCTGATTTCCACGCCCATGCTCTAACCACTAAGATGTGCTGCTTCTATATTATTTTTTATGACATACAAATGTCTACAAAGGTTAAAAGAAACTAGAGAAGCAGAGAGACTAATATTTAAAAGTAAAGAGAAAGGTTTAAGTGGAAGAGATGAAGAAGAGTAGAGATAGAATAAAATTATGGAAATCTATAGGAAGGGATTGAAATTTTTGATAAAATCTCCCTCCCTAGAAAAGCAGAGATGGTGTGAGAAAAATGTTTCAAATTTCAAAAGACTGCTTGTTGTTTCAGCAAAGCTAAGAGAAGAGAGAGACAGAGGGAACTTTGCAGGCTCCTCTTCTGCCTTCTACCCCCTAAATCTGGGGGTCCCTCAAGATTCAGTTCTAGGTACCCTTCTATTCCCCATCTACACCTCCTCCCTTGGAGAACTCATTCACTGCTATGGCTTCAACTACCTTCTCTATGTGGATGATACCAAATCTGCAGTCTCGCATTTCATTCATTCATTCATTTGTATTTATTAAGCACTTACTGTGTGCAGAGCACTGTACTAAGCGCTTGGAAAGTACAATTCAGCCACAGAGACAATCCCTACCCAACAGCAGGCTCAGAGGCTAAAAGGGGGGAGACAGATAACAAAGCAAAACAAAACAAGTAGCCAGGCATCAATAGCATCAATATAAATAAATAGAATTATAGATATATACACATAATAAAATAAATAGAATAATAAATATGTACATATATACACAAGTCATGTGGGGTGGGGGGTAGAGCAGAGGTAGGGAGTAGGGGCAATGGGGAGGGGAGGAGTAGCAAAGGAAAAGGGGGGCTCAGTCTGGGAAGGCCTTCTAGAAAAGGTGAGCTTTCAGTAGGGATTTGAAGGGGGGAAGCATGCTAGTTTGGCAGATGTGAGGAGTGAGGGCATTCTAGGCCAGAGGTAGGACGTGGGCTAGGGGTCAATGGTGGGACAGGCGAGAATAAGGCACGGTGAGGAGGTTAACGGCAGAGGAGTGGCGTGTGCAGGCTGGGTTGTAGAAGGAGAGAAGGAAGGTGAGGTGAGAGGGGGAAAGTGATGGAGCGCTTTGATGGCCAATAAGACCTCTCTACTTGGATGTCCTTCCATCACCTCAAACTTATGCCCAAAAAAGAACTCCTTATCTTCACAGCCAAACCCTGCCCTCCCCCTGAAATTCTTATCACTGTAGACGGCACCACCATTCTTCCAATCTCACAAACCCATATCCTTGGCATTATCCTTTGAGTCCTCTCTGCAATTCAACCCTAATCCATCATTAAATTCTGTCAGTCCCACCTTCACAATATAGCTAAAACCTGCCTTTCCTCTCCATCCAAACTGGAACCATGTTAAAACAATTACTCATCCTATCCTGCTTGGATTACTCTTTGCCTTCTTTGTTGACCTCCTTCACTCCATACTTCAGTCCATACTTCACTCTGCTGCCTGGATCATTTTTCTACAAAAACATTCAAGACATGTCACCATGTCCCTCAAAAAATTCCAGTGGTTGCCCATCCACCTCCATATCAAACAAAACTCCTTACCATTGGCTTTAAAGCAGTCCACCACCTTGCCCCCTTCTACCTCACCTCACTTCTCTCCTTCTATAATGCAGCCTGCACACTTTACACCTCTAGTGCTAACCTTCTTACTGTGCCTCGATCTCACCTCTCTCACCACCGACCTCTAGCCCACGTCCTGCATCAGACCTGGAATGCCCTCCCTCCTCAAATCTGGCAATTACTCTCCCTTCTTCAAAGCCTTATTGAAGGCACATCTCCTCTAAACAGGCCTTCCCAGACTAAGACCCACCTTTCCTCATCTCCCACTCCCTTATGTGTCAACCTGACTTGTTCCCTTTGGTGTTCCCCCTTCCCAGCCCCACAACACTTATGCCCATATCTGTAATTTATATTGATGTCTTTCTCCCCTCCTCTATACTGTAAGCTTGTTGTGGACAGGAAACGTGTCCATTTATTGTTGTATTGAACTTTCCCAAGCACTTAGTACATTCTCTGCACACAACAAGTGCTCAATAAATACGGTTGAATGAATGATTCCAAGGTGTTTTCAATCCTTCTTGGCTCCCTTCCATTGCCAGTTTGGTTTTCATCAGTTTTTTTTTTCTTTCCTCTGACTTTTTTTCTTCATGGATAGCTCTGTGAGACCAGGTGAAGTGGAAGACAATGAGCTTTCTTCCCATCATATTAAGTATACTAAATTTAAATGTTTTCTGTCTAAAGGAATCAACCCAATATCCACACATACACCAGGAAGACATTTAAACAAATGACTTTGTGATTTTTTAAATTTGTTTGCTGTTGTGTGGAGCAATGGATTCCTGATATGAGTCTTTGAAGAGATTGAGGATTTTATTTATAATTTCTTAAGGTCAAGGATTTTGTCTCCTCTTTGTCCTCTCCGAAGCAATTAGTGGGGTTATTCACACAGAAGGCACTCAAATGTTGCTGATTAATAGACTCTGTCAGGTCTACATAGCCATAAATATCCAGGTAGTTCCAGCTAAAAACATCACTGAAAATAGAATTCTTCAGAAGAGATGAACCAACAAAGGAAAGAGGTGAAGGGGCTAACAGTTGGATCCTTAGTGTGGAGGTGAAGAACCATGTTGAGAAGGAAAAAAGGAAATAGAAATCCTGTGCACTCAGATTTGGACCTCTTAAACCCTTGATATTCATTCAATCCCAGCTCCACAGCATGTACGTACATATCCTTATAACTTGCCATTCTACCCTCCTGAGAAGCATTGTATTCCAGTGGAAAGAAAATAGGCCTGGGAGTCAGAGGACCCGGTCTCCAATCACAGCTGTGACATGGACTTGCTGTATGGCCTTGGATAAATCACTTATCTGGACATCAGTTCCCTCATTTATAAAATGGGAATTGTATCATATCTCTCTTATCCCTCCTCCTTAGACTATGAGCCCCACTTGGAACAGGGACTGTGTCTGACTTGATTATTTTGTATCTTAATACTATACTTAGTACAGTGATTGGCATGTAATAAGCACTTAAATGTCACTATTATTTCCCCTATCTGTAATTTATTTCCATGTTTTACTCCCCTGTAGACTGTGAGCTCCTTGTGGGCAGGAAATGTGTTTACCAACTCTATTGGATTGTAATAATAATAATAATGTTGGGATTTGTTAAGCGCTTACTATGGGCCGAGCACTGTTCTAAGCGCTGGGGTAGACATAGGGGAATCAGGTTGTCCCACGTGGGGCTCACAGTTTTCATCCCCATTTTACAGATGAGGGAACTGAGGCACAGAGAAGTTAAGTGACTTGCCCAGAGTCACACAGCCGACAAGTGGCAGAGCTGGGATTCGAACTCATGAGCCCTGACTCCAAAGCCCGTGCTCTTTCCACTGAGCCACGCTGCTTCTCAAACAATGGTGTTGCGTCTCTAAGGCGTTACTAATAATAATGTTGGTATTTGTTAAGCGCTTACTATGTGCAGAGCACTGTTCTAAGCGCTGGGGTAGACACAGGGGAATCAGGTTGTCCCACGTGGGGCTCACAGTCTTCATCCCCATTTTACAGATGAGGGAACTGAGGCACAGAGAAGTGAAGTGACTTGCCCACAGTCACACAGCTGACAAGTGGCAGAGCTGGGATTCGAACTCATGAGCCCTGACTCCAAAGCCCGTGCTCTTTCCACTGTGCCACGCTGCTTCTCCAAGCACTTAGTATAGTGCTGTAGATAAAGGAATCATTTAAAAATACAATTGATTGATTGTGTGGGAGATATCACTGAAGAGGAAGTTTACATAAGCATAGAGAAGCAAGGAAATACCAGGGTTAGAGATACCTACACCAGAGACAATATCCAGAATAAGGTGGAGGAGTCAAAAGAGAGAAGATTTAAGGAAGCTCATTTTAAAGAAGTTCATTTGTTTTCATTGAGAACGTAGTTCAGGATGGAGAATTTAAAAAGTGTCCAGCAAACCTAATAATAGTAATGATTTTCATTCTTATTAAAGCTTACATGTGTTAAGCACTGCACTAAGCACTGGGGTAGATAAAAGATAATCAGATTGGATTCAATCCATGTGGCAGATTGGGCTCAAAGTCTAAGGAAGTGGGAGAACAGATATTTAATGCCCCATTTTACAGATGATGAAACTGACTCACAGAAGAGTTAAATGACTTGCCCAAGATCACCCATCAGACAAGTGGCAGAGCTAGGATTAGGACCCAGGTTCTCTGACTCCCAGCAGCATGTTCTTGCCACTAGACCACGATCTTCTTAATCAGAGGAAGAAGGCAAGAGTGAACCCAAGGACTTAATCTGAAATGCTAACAACATAAAGGTGATATCTCCATGGGGTAAAGCTAGTGTTTATTAAAAAAATTCTGACTCATTATGCTTCTAATAGTGCAAACATTTGAAGCCTCATTTCCATTTAAACAAAAGATTTGCAACATGCTCATTTGTCATCATTTGTACAGAGCAGCTGAAAATGATTTGCCAAAGGTCATCTGTGCTGGTTATTCTCAGACAAATTTCTTGATTGACAGCTTTTGCATGTAGGCTATATTTCTAGAATTCAGAGAGGCAACCTGTATTGATCCTATCTTCTGTTTGCCTGGGTCTGGTTCCAGTGGAAAATAGCACAGATCACTGAGGCCTCAACCAAATAATCTTGATTAGAGGTAGTCCCTAGTAAAATAGAGACCATGTCCCTTTAATCGAAGTTCCTCTCTGTTCACAAATATCAGTCATACCCCAACCTCAACCAACTGGGTACTGTTCTCATAATAATAATAATAATAATATTGGTATTTGTTAAGTGCTTACTATGTGCAAAGCACTGTTCTAAGCGCTGGGGGGATACAAGGTGATCAGGTTGTCCCTCATAGGGCTCACAGTCTTCAGCCCCATTTTCATCCAAGTGGATTCTGTCCATGACCACTTAGAAGTCATTTTCAACTGATTGGATATCATCCTCAACCAATCAGGCACTGTCCCCAACCAGGAACATTCCCAAAATGGATTCAAGACAATACCCAATAATAGTAGTTATGGTATTTGTTAAGCACTTACTATGTGCCACACACTGTTCTCAGCGCTGGCGTAGATACAAGGAAATCAGGTTGTCCCATGTAGGGTTCACAGTCTTAATCCCCATTTCACAGTTGAATCCCCGCTCTGCCACTTGTCAACTGTGTGACTGTGGGCAAGTCACTTAACTTCTCTGTCCCTCAGTTACCTCATCTGTAAAATGGGGATTAACTGTGAGCCCCACGGGGGACAACCTGATTACCCTGTATCTACCCCAGCGCTTAGAATAGTGGTCTGCACATAGTAAGTGCTTAACAAATACCAACATTATTATTATTTCACATATGAGGTAACTGAGGCACAGAGAAGTTAAGTGGCTTGCCCAAGCTCACACAGCAGACAAGTGGCAGAGCCAGGATTAGAACCCAAGAAATAACTTGCAGTCAGGAATAGTCTCATTCCTGGGAAACAGTCTCCAATAGGAGGTGTATGTCTATTTGCATGGATGTGGCTAAAACAGGCAGAGGGGATTAGGTTGGAAAGGCTTGCCATTCAGGCCAATATTCTGCAATCATGGTTCTAACAGCAGACTGTGAAGTAGAATTAGTGTTGCATGCCTTTACAAGTATCCGTTATTTGTACCCTGCTATTTCTAGAAACATTTGTGGACAAGTGTAAAATTGTCTATACGCACAGGCAAAAATGATATTTTCCGGCTAAATATCCCTTCCGAAAATATGCTTGCCCCATAGAGGGCTGAATTGTATTTTAGTTTCATTTTGTTTATGTCCTGCTGTAGAGGAAATACAGATTCTAACTTACTAATATTACTTAGGTGTGTAGTAAAAAAACACTTAATTTAACCACTGTTTTTGGCAGAAAGGGGCAGTGAGATATTCTTAGTCCAGACTCATTTACATATAATTAAAAAGCACAAAGGACCTCTGTGTACAGAGGAGGGAAATTCAGAAGATTCAACTCCACCAAATATCTCCTCAGAGTAAAATAATAACCCTTTAACTTTCCTATTATTGTTTGTAAAAGAAATTAGAGGTACTGTAGACTGAAGTCTCTTAGCAAACGACATGAGTAAATCACCTGGTTTTCCCCCTCATATGTTTCTGTAGTGAGACTGGAAGAAGGGGCCCAGCACTTATTTTCCATCTGTAATGTTTGGACTACATGCAACTGAGTTGGAACTGCATATACGATTCTAAGGGTCAGTGGAAAAGTCACCGCGTTCTATGTTAATGTCTTTTACACATTTCTGACACATGTTGGATTTAATCCCAAAACATGTTGAAATATTCTGTACCTTAAATCCTTCCACCATTCTCACTCCCAAATTTCAATCTCTTTACTTCTGTAACCCACATCACCTAGTGATTTCATAGTAATATAATATAGTATGAAAAGGTGATTAAATGTATATTTTTATTGGAAAAATGTAAGTAGGCAATTCTGAAGGGAAGTGGCTTTCCAAAGAACAACCTTTCCTCAGGATACGGTCAGCAACTGCAATTTCTTCAGATAGCATAAATCTATAGAGAAAGGAGTGCCTATCATTTCTGATGGTCATTTTCTCCTTTATAAAAGTTTACGCCCCTTCAATGTCACCCTCAATAATTTCTCAAGTAACGTTGTTTTTAGTCTAATGTTTTTTTCTACAGCCCAGTTGCCTGTACAGTACAAAGAACTGTTTTTCAAAATACATTTCCAAGTCAAATTGCAAAATACAATAGTAATAATTCATGAATAATAAGGCAGGACATTAAATCTTTTTTTCTAATCGACTCACTTGCTATTAATGTCAACATAAGCAGTATAAACAGAACATGTGCTATGTTCAGATGTGAAACTGAGAAAATCCAATTGGCCAGGTGCCTTGATTTCAATGAGACAAATCTTGGTATCCTCACTTTGACTCATTAATTCTGGATCCTTGAGAATAGAATATTTATTCTCATTTTGCTGTATTTCAAGTAAGCCCGTTTTCAGAGTTCATTCATGATGATAATAAGAATGTCATTTAAGGGCACTTTCTTTTGTTTATTGATTTCAAATCTGGAGTCATAGAGAACTTCCTGCTATTGCCTTGTTAAGCTACTTGACATTTGCCCAGGAAGTTCCATCTTCCTGGCAACCTTTCGTGCCATCAGGTTGCCAGTGAATGAGTTTCCTTAAGCAATGTGTTGTTGTATGAAATGTGACTCAGGAAGTCAAGCAAATTACAAACCACCTATTTACACAAGTTGATGTGCTCTTTTAATGTAGTTCTCAACACACATTTCTAAAAACTAATGGCTTCAGGTGACTCCATTACCCTGCTCTTGTCCACAGGTTCCCTTCATAAAAAGCTATTAAACTGCTTTTCAAAGCCCTGAGCAGAAGAGTAATGTCTGTACTGAAAGGAATCAATTGTGACATAAAAATCTATTAGAAGTGGTATAGGAAATCTATAAACCTGGTCTCCACTGTGTAGAAAATTATGTAATGGTAGTGGAAAGAAACATTTTGCCCAACAGCAACCTACAAAAAAACTTATCGGCCATTTCAATTTCACTCTGTAAGATGTGCAAGCTCATGGTAAAAGTGTTAGAGATGTTAAACTCTCTATCCAGAAGGTGACTATTGCGGTTCCTCTTTCCACTTTAAATGTGGACCAGATATCAAGATATATAGTAGTTATAGGATTTAAAGAGGCAAGAGGTATTTAATGGAGAAAACACTGGTAAGGCATTAGTAAACCAAACAGTGGGCTCTGAATTCTAATCCCCTGTGGAGCAACGAGTCCTTGTGATCTTGACAACCTTCTTAATCTCCTAGTTTCCTATTCTTCCTCTAGAAAATAGGTGATAATAAACATATCACAATACTCTATTGAACAACTGGATAAAAATAATAGTCAAGTAAATATATACTTCATTTTCATTTGTAAAATCCTGAGAATAGAAAATCTTGGAAAATTAAATCTTCATTTGGCCAAACAGAATGTGCAGCTTTCTATATCATGTTCCTTGTAGGCCTGGAATATTCTTGAATCTGAGTAATTAATCTAACAGACATTTGAGTTCCTTTGCGTGAATGGCAATATATTAGGTGTTACACAGGGTTGAATTAGAAAAGTGAATATTGTATATCTGGTATTCTAGGAACCAGCACAAAGGAAAACACTTCTTGGAACATGCACGAGGCTTACCTGCTCTAACATGCAAGGTAGGCTATTTATGTCATTTATTACCAGGGCAGGTCCTGAAGCAATAGTAATGATTGCATTTACTGAGCAAAATACACTGTAAAAGTCACCCCTCACCTTTCTCCATCCCCCCGCTCCCAACCGTCTCCTGTACTTTCCCATCCTTCCCAGCTGTATCCTCAGAGATCTCCTCCCTCCTCGCAAGTGCCACACCCTCCACCTGTGCTTCAGACCCCATTCTGCTCACCTTATAAAAACTATCACGTCTCCCTCCTCCCCTCCTTAACTTCTATCCTTAACCACTCACTCTCCAATGGCTTCTTCCCCTTTGCCTTCAAACATGCCCATGCCTCCCCCATCCTAAAAAAACCCTGTCTTGACCCCACTTCCCTTTCCAGTTATCGTCCTATCTCCCTCCTACCCTTCCTTTCCAAACTCCTAGAACAAGTGGTCTACATTCGCTGCATTGAATTCCTCAACTCCAACTCTCCCTAGACCTCCAACAATCTGGCTTCCGTCCCCTCCAATCCACCAAAACTGCCCTCTCAAAGGTCACCAATGACCACCTTCTTTCCAGATCCAATGGCTCCTACTCTATCCTAATCCTCCTCAACCTCTCAGCTGCCTTTGACACTGTCCACCATCCCCTTCTCCTCCACACTTTATCTCACCTTGACTTCACAGACTCCAGCCTCTCCTGGTTCTCCTCTTATCGCTCTGGACATTCATTCTCGGTCACCTTCGCGGGCTCCTCCTCCCCATCCCAGCCACTAACTGTAGGGGTTCCTCAAGGCTCAGTTCTTGGCCCTCTTCGGTTCTCGATCTGTACTCACTCCCTTGATGAACTTATTCGCTCCCACAGCTTCAACTTCCATCTCTACGCAGGTGACACCCAAATCTACATCTCATCCCCTATTCACTCCTCTTCCCTCCAGGCTCGTATCTTCTCCTGCCTCAAGAACATCTCCAGCTGGATGCCTTCCCACTACCTATAACTCAACATGTCCAAGACTGAGCTCCTTAACTTCCCTCCAAAACCCTGTCCTCTCCCTGACTTCCCTGTCACTGTGGATGGGACTACCATCCTTCCCGTCTCACAGGCACTGAACTTTGGTGTCATCCTTGACTCCGCTCTCTTATTCACCCCCACACATCTAATCCGTCACCAACACCTGCTGGTCTCACCTTCACAATATCGCCAAGATCTGCCTTTTCCTCTCCATCCAAACTGCTACCATGCTGGTACAAGCTCTCATAATATCCCAACTGGATTATTATTAACACAATAGATTATTGTGTCATCCTCCTCTCTGATCTCCCTCCTTTCTCTCCCCACTGCAGTCTATTTTTCATTCCACTGCCCAGATCATCTTCTTACAGAAACGCGCTGGGCATGTCACTTCTCTCCTCAGAAACCTCCAGTGGCTGCCTATCAACCTTTGTACAAAACAAAAACTCCTCACTCTTGATTTCAAAGCTCTCCATCACCTTGCCCCCTCCTACCTCACCTCCCTTCTCTTTCTACTGCCCACCTCTTACACTCCACTCTTCTGCCACTCACCTCCTCATAGTCCCTCGTTCACACCTGTCCCGCCCTGGCCCACATCCTACCACTGTCCTGGAATGCCCTCTCTCCTCACCTCCACCAAACTAACTCTCTTCCCCTCTTTAAAGCCCTACTGAAAGCTCACCTCCTTGAGTACGCCTTTCCAGACTGAGCACCCCCTTTCCCTCTGTTCCTCCTCCCCTCCCCATTCCCCCCATGCTGCCCTCTGCTCTTCCTCCTTCCCCTCCTCCAGCACTGTGCATATTTTTTATATTATTAATTACCCTATTTATTTTGTTAATATTGTGTACATCTCTATGATTCTATTTATCTTGATGATGTCTGTGCTAGACTCCTTGTTTTGTTTTATTCTGCTGTGCTTTACTGTCTCCCCCATTTAGACTGTGAGCCCGTTACTGGGCATGGATTGTCTCTATCTGCTGCTCTGCACATAGTGCTCTGCACATAGTAAATGCTCAATTAATACTATTGAATGAATTGTGAGATATAAAAGAAGCATAAGATATGTTTCCTGCCCACCAGGAGTTTTCCCCTTCAGTTGCTAGATTGAAGTTATTATCCAGACTGTAAGCTCATTATGGACAAGGAATGTGTCTGCTAATTCTGTTGTATTACACTCTCCAAAGCGCTTAGCATAATGCTCTCTATATAGCACTATAATAGTGCTATGTGTGAGCACTGTTCTAAATGCTGGGGTAGATACAAGGTAATCAAGTTGTCCCACATTGGGCTCGCAGTTTTAATCCCTTTCTTACATATGAGGTAATTGAGCAATAGAGAAGTTAAGCAGCTTGCCCAAGATCCACAGCAATCAAGTGACAGAGATGGGATTAGAAACCAGGTCTTCTGACTCCCAAGTCCATGCTCTTTCCACTGAGCCACACTGCTTTCCCTCTAATACGTTAAAACACTCTCTTCCGGATACTTACTTTTCCTCAATCCTCTCCTGTTAGGACCAGGCCCACACACTTCACTCCTCTAATACTAACCTCACGGGCTGTGACTCGCTAAATCAGGATTCCTTCCTTGTTTGTGTAAGCTCATTGTGGACAGTGAATGAGTTTATTTCTTGTTGTACTCTCCCAAGCACTTAGAACTGTGCTCTGCATACAGTAAGCATTCAATAAATATGATTGAATATTGAGGTGCTTTATTAGCATATATAAAGCCATATGACATCTTAAATCATGCTCAGAAGTTCATGGTTTTGTGGCAGTCTCTATAACTTTTGTTCACCTTGATCTCACAACCGGTGACAGATGTTCTTTAAATTGATTTGTAGGTTTCTTTAAATCTTTTTTTTTTTGAGTGATGACATCCTGCAAGGTGTTGTTAGAGTAAGAATTGTTTTTCTTCAAGTTGGCTTTTCATTTCTAAGTCATTTGCATCAAACAAATCTTGGCTAGACCCAAGGCCTTAGCAGCTGCCTGGTAGACAATATCACAGAAAAATGTCAGTTTTTTATTTATACTGGCAATTCAGTTTAGAGTTTCCTGTTCCAACAGGGTGGCTGTAATATTGCCGTACTGCTTAATGTTCAAGTGTTTTGGCTGTTTGGAGGCCAATTATTGATGCAACATGCAAGAAATATTGGAAAGAAGCACTTGGAGAATAAAACAAGTCAAGAAGATGTCACTAAGGTTGGTTCTACAGACAAGGCATCCCCTTTGACTGCTGTTTTCTTCAGTCTTATTGCAAAATTTCCAGCTTCAGTTAATTTGGCTTTTGATACCCTTGGAAAACTGCACTGTAAATTATTCAAATAATTCAGATAATGCTACACATGAAAGCGTAATAGAGAATTGCACTGGAATATGTTATGTCCCAATAGAGTCCATTAGGGACAGTGGCATTTGGGACTCAGTTTTACTGATGGACTAAGCCACAATAGTATCACAGTAAGAAAACGTTTATTAGGATGCAGAAAAACATTAATATTAAAGGATCCTGCTTCTGTTAAGCCCTCAACGCAGGGGCATTGAGAATTTCCTACCACGGAATGATCAGTCCCATTCGATGTTAATGGGCCAGACCAGCATGAGCATACCTCAGCCAAGAAGTCCCTCGGGCTTGAGTGGTCCCTGCCTTCCCTTCAGAGGAAAGTGAAAAGCCAAGTATGGGCCGAGACCAGCACAGGCATGCCCATCAGAAGGTCCCCTCTGCCTGGGTTGCATCAGTTGTCCTTTCAGGATAACAAGCAGCAAGGACAGGTGTTTTACCCCCAGTCTTATTGACAGTTACAGTAATGGCCCTAATCTACCAATTACAATTCCATTGTCTTCCGCTTTTAGAAGAGATCTTGCATGATCCCCTGTTGTGTCTACATTTAGGTCTTTGCTTGAAGCCTATCAGTCAGGCTCACCTGCAATCACAGGAAGCAATATGCCAAGGAGCATTAAATTTAGCATGGTGTTTACAAGAGGTGCAAACTGCACACTTCAAGATCCAAAGAGATTATCACTTCTAAGAATTTCTGTGCTGAAGCTCAAAGTAGAAAACTTACCAATCAATCATTTTTATTCAGTGCTTAATGTGCTCAGAGCTATGTACTAAATGCTTGGGAGAGTATAATATAACAGTTGGTAGATTATGTTCCTTGCCCACAAGGAGTTGTAAAAAAACTGTAATTAAATTGAAACAGAGTGTATGTGCTTTGTTCGGGGAAACAGCTTCTATGAAGTCTGTTAAGAATATAGTTCAAGAGACTACTGTTGCCCTAAAAAGAAAACTAGTGGCTTCATTCATTCATTCATTCATTCAATCATATTTATTGAGTGCTTACTGTGTGCAGAGCACTGTAGTAAGTGTTTGGGAGAGTACAACAATAAATGCACATATTCTGTGCCCACGACAAGCTCACAGTATAGACGGGGGAGACAGACTTCAATATAAATTTAAAAATTACATCATAATAATGGTGGTGTTTGTTAAGTGCTTACTATGTGCAAAGCAGTGTTCTAAGCTCTGGGGCGTGGTGATACAAGGTGATCAGGTTGTCCCATGTGGGGTTCACAGTCTTCATCCCCATTTTACAGATGAGGTCACTGAGGACCAGAGAAGTTAAATGACTTGCCCAAAGTCACACAGTGGCAGAGCCTGAATTAGAACCCATGCCCTCTGACTCCCAAGGCAACGCTGCTTCTCTCTCTATATATGACCTCTCTATATGTATATGTGTTGTGGGGCTGCGGGGGTGGGGAGAAAAAGGAAGGAGTCAGGGTGACATAGAAGAGAGGGGGAGAAGAGGAAAGATGGGGCTTAGTCTGGGAAGGCCTCTTGGAGAAGGTGTGCCTTCAATAAGGCTTTGAATGGGGGGAGAGTAATTGTCTGTTGGATTTGAGGATGGAGGGTGTTCCAGATGTGAGGCAGGGAATGGGCTAGGAGTCGTCGGCAAGACAGGTGAGATCGAGGCACAGTGAGAAGTTTAGCACTAGAAGAGTTTAGTGTGTGGGCTGGGTTGTAGAAGGAGAGAACCTTCGAGGTGACGAGGTGAGTTAGGAAGGGGCAAAGTGGTGGAGTGCTTTAAAGCCAACGGTGAGTAGTTTTTGTCTGTGGATGTGGATGGGCAACCAGTGGAGTGTTTAGAGGAGTAAGGTAACATGTTCTGAATGTTTTTGTAGAAAAATGATCTGGGCCACAGACTGAAGTATGGACTTCTATCACCGTGGATGGCACGACCATCCTTCCCGTCTCTCAGGCCCGCAATCTCGGTGTCATCCTTGACTCGTCTCTCTCGTTCACCCCACACATCCTATCCGTTACTAAGACCTGCCGGTTTCACCTTTACAATATCGCCAAGATCCGCTCTTTCCTCTCCACCCAAATGGCTACCTTACTGCTACGGGCTCTTGTTATATCCCGGCTAGACTACTGTGTCAGCCTTCTCTCTGACCTCCCTTCCTCCTCTCTCTCCCCACTCCAGTCTATTCTTCACTCCGCTGCCCGGCTCATCTTCCTGCAGAAACGATCTGGGAATGTCACTCCCCTTCTTAAACAACTCCAGTGGTTGCCTATCAACCTCCGCTCCAAACAAAAACTCCTCACTCTAGGCTTCAAGGCTCTACATCACCTTGCCCTTTCCTACCTCTCCTCCCTTCTCTCTTTCTACCGCCCACCCCGCACGCTCCGCTCCTCTGCCGCCCACCTCCTCACCGTCCCTCGGTCTCGCCTATCCCGCTGTTGACCCCTGGGCCACGTCCTCCTGCTGTCCTGGAACGCCCTCCCTCCTCACCTCCGCCAAACTGATTCCCTTCCCCTCTTCAAAACCCTACTTAAAACTCACCTCCTCCAAGAGACCTTCCCAGACTGAGCGCCTCTTCTCCCTCTACTCCCTCTACCACCCCCCCCTTCACCTCTCCGCAGCTAAACCCTCTTTTCCCCCTTTCCCTCTGCTCTTCCCCCTCTCCCTTCCCATCCCCTCAGCACTGCACTTGTCCGCTCAACTGTATATATTTCCATTACCCTATTTATTTTGTTAATGAAATGAACATCGCCTTGATTCTATTTAGTTGCCATTGTTTTTACGAGATGTTCTTCCCCTCGACTCTATTTATTGCCATTGTTCTAGTCTGTCCGTCTCCCCCGATTAGACTGTAAGCCCGTCAAACGGCAGGGACTGTCTCTATCTGTTGCCGACTTGTTCATTCCAAGCGCTTAGTACAGTGCTCTGCACATAGTAAGCGCTCAATAAATACTATTGAATGAATGAATGACTGGAGTGGGGAGAGCCAGGAGGCTGGGAGGTCAGCAAGGAAGCTGCTCAGTATTCCAGATGGGATAGGATGAGTGATTGTATTAACGTGGTAGCAGTTTGGATGGAGAGGGAAGGACAGATTTTAGCGATGTTGTGAAGGTGGAACTGATCAGGATTTAGTGATGGATTGACTATGTGGCTTGAATGAGAGAGAAGAGTCAAGGATAATGCCAAGGTTATAGGCTTGTGAGACAGAAAGGATAGTGATGCCGTCTACAGTTACGACCAAGTCCTTTGGTTGACATATAATTCTGTAAATATCAGTTTAATGTAGAGTTGTTTAGGGCACCACAGCACTAACATAGAGAAGCAACATGGCACAGTGGAAAGAGCCCGGGCTTGGGAGTCAGAGTTCATGGGTTTGAATCCCAGCTCTGCCGCTTGCCAGCTGTGTGACTTTGGGCAAGTCCCAACTTCTCTGTGCCTCAGTTACCTCATCTGTAAAATGGTGATTACAACTGTGAGCGTCACGTGGCACAACCTGATCTCCTTGTATCCACCAGCACTTAGAACAGTGCTTTGCACAGAGTAAGCGCTTATCAAATACCACCATTTATTTAACATGTCCCACAAATTCAGTTTGGACATATGTCTCTATCTCAGTGCTCAATACACTGCCTGGCACATACTAAATGCTTAATAAATCAAGCACTTAATACAGTGCTCTGCACAGAGTAAGCCCTCAATAAATACTATTGAATGAAATACCATAAAAAAATATGTACCAAGTAGGTGGGTTTATTATAGCAACCCTTGATGAGGATGATAATGGTATTTGCTAAGCACTTACTATTTACCAAGGACTGTACTAAGTGTTGGGGAAAATATAAGGTAGTCAGGTTGGACATAGTCCCTGTCCCACATGGGGTTCACAGTCTAAGTAGGAAGGAGGACAGGTATTGATAGATAACATCAACATTTCCTTTTAGATTATTTTTCTACGATTAGAGTTTGGCAGTCAGACTTAAAATATAAGCTCAACAGTACAGAGTACTGGTGTATGTTTTGCATACAAATGTCTGTATTTGACTACACCAAAACTTGGAAACCCAACTGTGTAGGCCTCAAGGAATGTTGGCCAGCATCATTGGCTAATGGGAGCAATAGTGTTAATTATTCAGGGAGGACAGGAAAAGAGGACACGGGCTTATTTTAGAACAAGAGAGACTTACATTCAAGAGGAAGGAGAAATTCCTGACTGAACAGTTACGGAGAGAGAGCAGGGCTTGCTCCTACTAACTCTTTAGTACTCTCCCAAATTCTTAGTATAATATTTTATGCAGGGCAAATGCTCAATAAATACCATGGATAGATTAATTGGCTGTTTGTTCAGAGATGATGCTGCTAACCCTGAAATAATAATAATAATGATTACTGTATTTGTTAAGCACTTACTGTGTACGAGGCACTGTACTAAGCCCTGGGGTAGATACAAGCACAGTGCCTGTCCCACGTGGGGCTTACAATCTTAATTCACATTTTACAGAGGAGGTAACGGTAACTGAGTTATAGAGAAGTTAAGTGATTTGCCCAAGGTCCCACAGCAAAGTGGTAGAGCAGGGATTAGAACCCAGGTCCTTTTGATTCCCAGGCCCACACTCTATTCAGTAAGCCATGTAGTTTCTCATTACATACATAATAATGATGGCATTTGTTAAGCACTTACTATGTGCCAAGCACTGTTCTAAGCACTAAAATAGATACAAGGTTATCAGGTTGTCCCACTTAGTGCTCACAGTCTTCATCCTCATTTTGTAGATGAGGTCACTGAGGCCTAGAGAAGTGAAGTGACTTGCCCAGAGTCACACAGCTGACAAATGGCAGAGTCGGGATTAGGACCCACGACCTCTGACTCCCAAGCCCAGGCTCTTGCCATGAAGCCACACTGCTTCTCTATTATTATTACACATGAGTATAATGTTATTATACATGTTATTATACCTGAGTGTGAAAGTCTTTGAGGAAGAATTGCTTGTGTCTTTTGACTTTTGTCCATGAAAATACAGTAGTGAACTCATGGTTGCTCAGGTGAGCATTGCTCAGATATCAGTGGCAAAGAGTTATAGCAGAACATGTGTTTGTGTTCTTTCTGCAGTAGTTTAGTTATAGTTTATGGTGAGAAGCCATCCACAGGTCTTAATTGCACTCCTCAGACAATTTAGCAAGGGGTACCTTCTTTTCTTTAGCCTTTCAAGAAAATCATAGCCAATGCCAATCTGTCATTCTTTCTGGGAGCACAACTTCTTTATAGCCCTTCAATTCAATGAAATTTCATAGAGTTCAAGAATTAGAGGTTGAATTTTCCCAATAATATAAAGGCTAATTAGAATAACATTAAAAAATATCTTTTTCCACTGCCATCTCTGACCTGCAAACACAAAATAATGACTGTTTTCTCTATTGAACCTTGAGAACAACCTATAAATGAACCAGAACATTAAATATTCTAAGTACTATACAGGGGAAAAAGAGGACCGAAATTATTATGCTTATATGAGCTAAGTTATTGCCTTCCACTAAAACATTCTTCAAGGATGGTTTCAGTAAAGTAATTCTAGTCAGAATAATAAAATATATATATATATATTTTTAAAAATAGGTCCTGTTCAAAAAGACATTTTAAACCCCAAAATAGTGCAATTCAAGTTTGACCCTCTTATATCAGGAAAAAATTATGTTTCTTTTTCAAAGTCGAGGATTCCAATTATCACCCAGTTGCAAGAATAAGACTAGCACTGGGCCTAGTGACCTTTAACTTTACAGATGATTACAGTATCTTGTGATTAAAAGGAAACAATTTTTTTTAAAAAAAAACTGCTATTCAGAATGATTATCCTTGGAATTGTTGATCTTTTTCATACTATTCAAGTACATGGAATTAAATATATTTAATTGAGGAATGAAAATGATCTTCTAGATGATAATAGCCCAATACTTTATCTAGTGGAGTTTTGTATTCTATAAAATGTAAATGTTAAGAAATTGCTGGATACCATTTTTACTATTAGATTGAATCAAGAAGATAAGTGGGAGGTCTTATTTGATGACAAGTCCCCAGAGAATTCTTTTATTTGTCTTTTAATGAGTTCTTTCTGGGTAAATGAAATTTTACAATGACCTCCAGAAGTTATATATACCATCAATAGCAACTTGAATCATTTAAGACTATGAACTGTTTATAAACAAAATCTGAAACATAATTTAGAAAGCAAAGATTCATCTTGTCCCCAATTAAGGCCATTGATTTTAAGGTAGCAACACTGGATGAGTTTTACATTTCACATATTCCTTTTAGAGATCTGCTATTAATGTTCTTAATTTGTACCCCAAAAGTACATTAATATTCTGGGTGACCTCAGTAAACAATGTTCTTCAGTTGTGATTCAGGAAAACCCTGGCTATCATCTTGCTGGTTTGGGGGTGCATTGAGATCTTATGATAGTTTCTGTGGGCAGGGATTGTCAGTCTTTATTGTTGTTTTGTACATTCCAAAGAGCTTAGTATAGTTCTCTGCACACAGTAAGAGCTTACTAAATACAATTAAATGAATGAATGATCTCTCTCCATTGTCTCCTAGGAAATGGTAAAAGATAGTGACAGCTGAAATCCTGCAGCCTTTTTTCCATATTCATGTCACAGAAGATCTGTGTAGGTTAGATGCTCTGCCTAAATAGTTACTAATGAGCAAAACATCTCCCTGCTTGTAGATCTCAGCTGGTAAACGGTAAGTTTGGGCCCTCTGCCATTCTTCATGGCTCTGACTGCTGTAATGACTTCATTAAGTGTTGGGACAAAATCCATGGCTTCCCATTTTGGCAGAGGTACCATTCTTTATAGAGTTTCTTCTTCAGTAATGGAAGGTCCATTAAAGAGGTCAATCAAGTTTTGTTGCCATCCCATTAGGATTCTCCTCTTTTTGTAATGTAGAGGTAGAGACATTTATGTTCTCAGAAGTGCTATGATGGTGTGTGATGTCTACAAACTTGTTAGGACCATGGAACCCCTCTTTTAGTTTCAGCCGAATGACGGTCTACAAGGTGTCAACACTGGCTGCTTCTCATCAAGACAGATGGCATTATCACAACAATGCTATTTCAATAAAATATTATTAAATACATCCATAACTGCTTTTCCTGGTATGATACTTGTTCCTAACTGAACCCCAGGAATCAACTGTGCTTCTTCAACTCATTATTATACTCAGAATGATTGTGGTCTTTATTAAGCCCTTCCTATGTGCCAGGCACTGTACTAAGCACTGGAGTATATACAAGATAATTGAGTTGGACACAATCCCTGTCTCATATAGGGCTCACAGTCTTAATCCCCATTTTCCAGATGAGGAACTGAGGCCCAGAGAAGTGCAGTGACTTGCCCAAGTTCACACAGCAGACAAGTGGCAGAGCTGGGATTAGGACCAAGGGCATTCTGACTCTGAGGCTGATGCTACAGGATCTTCCCTAGTAGTTTTCCTTGCTGAATGCTCAGTAATAATAATAACAATAATTATGCTACCTGTTAAGTGATTTCTATGTGCCAAGCACTGTTGGAAGCACTGGAGTAGATACAAGGTAATCAGGTTGTCCCACGTGGGGCTCACATTCTTAATCCCCATTTTACAAATGAGTTAACTGAGGCACAGAGAAGTTGTGACTTTCCCAAAGTCACACAGCTGATCAGTGGCAGAGGTGGGATTAGAACCCACGACCTCTGACTCCCAATCCCGTGCTCTTTCCACTAAGCCACACTGTAGTCTGCTGGGCACACACCAGCTGTATACTTGCACTCCCTGTAACTATCTAAATAGATCCTTTTAGCTCACTCTGAAGTATAGTATTGTTGTATTATTGAATTGTTCTTTCCCAAGTGCTTAGAACAGTGCTCTGCACACAGTAAGCATTTAATAAATGTGATTGAATGAGTGAATGAAAAATATTAGTAGTAGTGGTAATAGGTGGAATAGTTAGTAGTAGTTAGTAATAATAATGATGGCATTTGTTAAGCGCTTACTATGTGCAAAGCACTATTCTAAGTGCTGGAGAGGATACAAGGTGATCAGGTTGTCCCACATGGGGCTCTCAGTCTTCATCCCCATTTCACAGATGAGGTAAGTGAGGCACAGAGAAATTAAGTGACTTGCCCGAAGTCACACAGCTGACAAGCGGCTGAGCTAGGATTTGAACCCATGACCTCTGACTCCCAAGCCCGTGCTCTTTCCAAGATGTTCTCTCCTCTTCAAAGCCTTATTGCAGGTACATCTCCTCCAAGAAGCCCTCTCTTATTAAGCCCTCCTCTCCTCTTCTCCCACTCCTTTTTGCATTGCCCTGGCATGCTTCCTTCATTCAACTGATTGGTTTGGTATAGGAATGCTCAAAAGTCTAAAAATTGCAGATGCAATTATATAACTTAGAGTTTGGGAAATTAATTGTAGAAGGCTTCTAGAGAGGGTGGAATTTTTGGAAGGTTTTCACTGTAGGGAGAACTATGATCTTTTGGAATTGAAAAGGGAGAGAGTTCCAAGCTGATGGAACAGTGTCAGTGAGGGAATAGAGGCAGGAAAGTCAAGAGTGAGGTACAACTAGAAGGTTTCCTTGGGGAAAATGAAGACAGTGAGTTGGGAAATAGTGGGTTAAGTGAACAGAAAGGCAAAGTGGGGCAAGTTGATGGAAAGCCTTGAAGTCAACTGGGGAGTTTGTTGGATGAGGATGGACTCAGGAAGCTGGTGTAGACTTTTGAGGAGCAGAGAGATATCAATTACATCACGGGGTCAGCAAAGGTGGTGCCTGTATTTCTTTAATGCCACTTGTGGCCACCCTGTTTTTAATCTCAGTATTTTCAGGGCAACCAAACACCTGGAACTAGTCCAAAAGAGGCCGGATGGTAAAAATCAATCCATTAATTGAACAATGGTATTTATTGAGTGTTTACTGTGTGCTTGGGAGAGTACAATATAACAGAGTTGGTAGAGACATTCCCTGCCCAAAAGGAGCTTACAGTCTAGAAGGAGAGATAAGCTTTAAACTGAAATATGGCCATTTAAGTAAGTGCTGTGGGTCTAAGGATGGGATGATTATCAAGTGCTTGGTTTCTAATAGGCCTGCCCCCTGCCTGGTATGGTTATGGTCCTGGATGCTCCTTTGTCCGGTATTAGGGCTTAGTTGGGAATGGTTTCTTGGAAGACAAGTGGTTTTAATAAAGCCTTGAAGATAGGAAAGTGATCATCTGTTGGATATGAAAGAGTAGGGAATTCCAGGACAGAGGCAGGATGAAGTTGAGGGGTTGGTGACAAGATAGATGAGATCAAGGTATGGTGTTAGAGGGGCTAAGTGAATGTCATGGGTTGTA
The DNA here is from genome assembly GCF_004115215.2 of Ornithorhynchus anatinus. NCBI lineage: Eukaryota > Metazoa > Chordata > Mammalia > Monotremata > Ornithorhynchidae > Ornithorhynchus > Ornithorhynchus anatinus. The sequence goes on along the minus strand of NC_041728.1, from coordinate 87,530,742 downwards.
GTAGGACATCAGCAAGATAAGATAGGAGGGGGCAGGGTAATTGAGTGCTTCAAGACAGTGGTAAGGAGTTTCTCTTTAAGACAGAGGTGGATGGGCAACCACTATAGGTTTTTGAGTTGGGGAAACATAGACTAAAGGTTTTTTGTAGAAAAATGACCCAGGCTGCAGAGTAAAGTAGGGACTGGAGTGAGAAGAGATAGGAGGCAGGGAAGTCAGCAAGGAGACTGATGCTGTAGTCGAGGTAGGATAGAGTAAGTGCTTCATTCAAAATGGTAGCAGTTTGGCTGGAGAGAACAACTCAGGGGTTGGGTAATTATGTAATGCAAGTCACAGTCAAGCACGGCTGAGTTTCTGAACCCTAAACCCACTATAGATGAGAGTTTGGGTGGGAAGAGGGAGGTAATGATAATAATAAAAAATAATTATTTCTCTAAGGCATAGAGAAGCATTCATTCAATCATTCAATCATATTTATTGAGGGCTTACTGTGTGCAGAGCACTATACTAAGTAGTGTGGCCTAATGGAGAGAGCTCAGGCCTGGGAGTCAGAAGGACCTGGCTTCTAATACCAGTTTCACCAGTTGTCTGCTGGGTGATCTTGGGCAAGTCACTTAACTTCTCTGTGCCTCAATTCCTTCATTTGTAAAATGGGAATTAATACTAAGAGCCCCATGTGGGACAGGGATTGTGTACAACTTGATTAGCTTGCATCTATCCCATTGCTTAGAACAGTGCTTGATTCATAGAAAGCACATGACTAATTCCAACGTTATTATTATTATTCTAATCTTGGCTCTGCCACTTCTCTGCTGTGTGACTTTGGGCAAGTCACTTAACTTCTCTGTGCCTCAGTTCCCTCATTTGTAAACTGGGAATTAAGACTGTGAGCCCTATGTGGGACAGGGACTGTGTAAATCTGATCAACTTAGAGAAGCAGTGTGGCTCAGTGGAAAGAGCCCGGGCTTGGGAGTCGGAGGTCATGGGTTCGAATACCGGCCCTGCCACTTGTCAGCTGTGTGACTGTGGGCGTGTCACTTCACTTCTCTATACCTCAGTGACCTCATCTGTAAAATGGGGATTGACTGTGAGCCTCATGTGGGACAACCCGATTACCCTATATCTACCCCAGCGCTTAGAACAGTGTCTGCACATAGTAAGCGCTTAACAAATACCAACATTATTATTATTACTGTATCTACCCCAATGCTTAGTACAGTGTCTTCACATAGTAAGCAATTAAATGCACAAAATAAATTTAAGTTCAATGACTTGCCCAAGATCACACTGCTAACAAATCACAGAAATAGGATTAGAACCCAGATTCTGTGACTCTCAGGCCCATGCTCTTTCCACGCTGCTGAGAGAATATAAAAGCATGAACTGTTCTCTTTCAATTATTAATCAGGTCAGTGGCCTGATCTTTAGATAGTTGAGGAGGCAGAAATAATGAAGCATGACTCCAGAGCCCTTTCCGTTTTCTGCACATTACTAACACCAATGTTAATTTGGTTATAATTTCCAAACAAATTATCCACAAAGAAAATGCATTGCGCCAAGAAGTCCGATAATGTCTTCCAATCAATCCCTTGAAAACTCTGTAGTTTCACTGCCTTTGACAGCAGTACCTTAAAAATATGCTTTTAGGGGGTGAATAGAAGTGAAAGTCCTTGAGGTAGAAAGGAATGACAGAGATTCTGCGTCGGCCCATTATGCTACTGGCTTTGGTAACCACATGCTACTAAGAGGAAATGAGTGTTTTGCCAATTTGCTGGCAGTAAAAAGGGCCATTCTTTCAATGATCTGAGGAAATCCATTTACCATAAATGTGCCCTGTGTAGGAAGACTGAGTCATGAGCAGTGATTCTCAAGGCAATGTTGTGTTTAAACCATGGTAACAGGAAGCAGTAGCTGGGGTCAGAAAGTCAGTGTGCATTTGGTATTGCATACACCTATTCCTGTACGGTTGGTTTTTTGAACCCTGTGATGAGAGATTTTGCCATTTCTTTAAAATAAGGCTAGAAGGGAGGAAAAAAAATCCACAACCTCCTTCTGCACCGTAACTCTCATTCGGTCTGTTGAACAAACTGGAAACCAGTGAGTGGTCTTGTGACCTCAAGAGTAGCCTGGGCTGCACTGTAATTTGATCTCTATAGCAGGAAAGACTGAAAACCTCGGACTCTCTTACTCTTCAACGGTTTCTCCTGCCTGCAGTAATTTCCCCCTTTTACAGCAATACAGCAAAACATGGTTTGGGGTTCTTATCCATTTGGGTCAATAGGGGTAGCCAGATTTGTGACCCTGCATTCATCTGCCTCCCATGTAGTTGGGGTCTCATCTTTCTCTCTGAAGGTTTTTTTCTTGGTGAAAGCCGGCCACCCGCATCTGCTTCCAGAATAACGGGCCTTAATCCAGTTCTCTGAGCTGACAAAGCCGCAAATTATACCTTGCTAAACAGATCCTGTGTGTCATCCTAGAAGTGATCCCATTGTATACTTTTCCAGGAATAGTAGCCTCCCTATCTGAATCTCTATGTGTTCATTGTCCCTCTTACAGAGAAACCTGACCCTTATTTTTGAAGAAGAAAAACAAAATTTTATAGGAAAATCTAAACTCCTTGAAAAACTGAGCATATCCTTACATCAAATCCTCTGGTAACTCTAGTTCTTTCTCCAATCCCTCAATATTGTTTGAATGAGATCCATCCCTTCCCTGTTCTCACTGTCTTTTTGTATGGGAAATATATACTGTGCTACCTCCTAATAAGAACTTGCAAAATGGTAGAGGAAGAGATGAAAAAAATACCTAAAATGGCTGAAAACAGGGACAACCTTTTCTGTTCCTCTTCCTTCCTCTTTTTACCACCCATCACCTCAAGAAACTATTCTTTAGAAACCAAATCTCTTTTGCCTAATACAGGGGAAGAGCATTCCCACAGAGCTTTTTGAGAGTGGGGATTGTTCCTACTTACTCCATTTTACTCTCCCAAGTGCTTCGTACAGTCTCTGCATATAGTAAGCACTCAGTGTACTCAGAGCACTCAAGCACTCATTGATTGATTGTAGTAAGCTATTTGGGAGAAAGAATTGTAAAAGATTATTTTTAAAAAGCCTGAATCTAGGGGATCTTTGGTAAGTCACCTAAACCTCTCATTCCCTCACTCTGCTCTGTAATAAAAATATGGAGCTAATAATACCTGTCTGTCCCTGCTTCTTATGGGGATAGAGGGACCACCATACTTACCATCTCTCAATTTCACAACGTTGGCATTTTTTCTGACTTGTTTCTCTTTCAACCTCAAAGGTCATTCTGTCACCAAATTTTATCACTCAATCAGTCATTTACTGAGTGCTTACAATGTGCACAGCACTCTACTAAGTGCTTGGAGAGTGCAATACAAACAGAGTTGGTAAATGGGATCCCTGCCCAAAGCTGAACTTGATCCTTTCTTTCCCTCCAAATTTCCAGCATCCTGGTCCTAGCAATTTCCATATACCATCTCAATTACTGCATCAGCCTCCTCACTGAAATCCAGCCTCTCCCTTCTCTTTACTTATTTCAATCTATTCTCCAGATCCTCTCTTCTAAAGCATCAATTTTTGCATATCGTTCCACTTCTCAAAAATCTTCAGTGGTTGCCCATTCCTTTCCCATCAAGCAGAAACTTCTAACCATTGGCTTTAAGGTATTCAGTTAGATCTTTTCCCTCCTAATAATTATAACTGTGGCATCTTATGATGTGCCAAGCCCTGTACTAAGCACTGGGGTGGAAACAACCTAATCAGGTTCCACATGGGGCTCACAACCTAAGTAGAAGGGAGTATAGGTATTGATGTTGAATAGGTGCTGTGGGACCCTGGGCAAGTCACTTAACTTCTCTGTGCCTCAGTTACCTCCTCTGTAAAATGGAGATTGAAGCCTTGAGCCCTATATGGTACAGGGACTGTGTCCAAGGTAATTAGCTTGTATCTATCCCAGACCTTAGTGAGTTTCTGGCAAATAGTAAGTGCTTAACAAATCCCATTTAAAAAAAAAGAATCCCCATGGGGGTACTGAGGCACAGAGAAGTTAAGTGACTTGCCTAAGGTCAGATTCCTACTTATCCCCTCTTCTCTTTACACCCTGGTTCACATGATTAACTTTCCTCAAACCAACTTACTCACTATACTTTGTTCTCACTTTACTCATGACTGATCCCTTATTCATGCCCTTCCTTCTACCTGGAACTCCCTCCCACTTTAATCTGGCAAAGCACAGCTCTCCCCATCTTCAAGGCCCTCCTGAAACCTCTGGGAGGCTTTCCATGATTAATATCTCTTCTTCCCACTCTATTTCTTGCTCACCCAATACTATTTCAGCACTTTCACAATGAGCACTTGGGCACTCATTCTTCTCCAACTACAGCACTTAGTTATATACTCTAAAGCATCGCCTGCCTGTAACTTATTTTAGAGTCTGTCACTCCCACTATACTGCTACATTGTAAACTGATCCACCATACTCTCCCAAATCCTTAGTATAGTATAGTATAGTATAGTATAGTATAGTATAGTATAGTATAGTCTCTGGCAGAGTAAATGATCAATAAATACTATAAATTAAATATGAAAGTACTTACATATAAGTTTCCTTAAAATTAGAGAAGAAATATATTCTAAAGAATCATTTATCCTACCTTCTCCAGCATTAATATCATTAAGCCTATTTCCATCATGATTGTGTTATATATGACAATATCATAGTAAGAATGGATTGAGGACTTTTAAGAAAGAATAAGTCTATCAGTGAGCTCTTATTGTGTACAGAGTACTCAACTAAGCACTAGGGAGAGTGTAAACCCATTGTGGGCAGGGATTGTCTCTCATTATTGCTGTATTGTACTTTCCAAGCACTTAGTTCAGTGCTCTTACACAGTAGGTGTTCAATAAATAAGATAGAATGAATGCATGAATGAATAATGGAGTAAGTGGCACAGTTTTTGTACTCAAAGAAATTGCAATCTAATGAATTTAATTCCATGGAAACACTTTTAGTAGCTAGGGATGACATTTTTTCCATGTATTTCATTATTTTCTAATGAAATTATGATAATTTCCTCAACAAGAGTTTTACTGCATCACCTATTGTATGACTAAACACATAGGTACATATCAGTAGATTAGAAATTATTCATTAATATTAATGCCTGTCAAATCCTTGTGGGCAGGGAATGTGTCTGTTGTTGGGTACTCTCCCAGTTGCTTAGTATAGTGCTCTGCATACACTGAATGCTCAGTGAATATCATTGATGATGATGATAAGCATCCCTTTGAAATTTCAAACTTCTCAGAAATGAAACTGGATCATTTTATTACATTTAGAGTATAGTTGTCAGAAAAAAATAGGGCAATTGCATTTAGTCTTTCTTTAAGTTCTCCATTCTGTCCAACCTGATATTACTAAATCTCCATAGTCCATGACGATAGACACCATCAGGAGATTCATCATGTTTATCAGCTCAATCTTATTTGTTCAGTTTCTTGTTGGTTTCATTATTGTACCCTCTCAAAGATCATATTCAGAAGGACAAATTATTTAAATACTTGAAATATAGTTAACAAACAGCATCAAAAACTAGATTCTCCCAGCTGCAATAAAAATGATTTTGTGAAGGAGTGTGGGCTAGTGGAAAGAGCTTGAAACTGGGAGTCAGATGGTCTGGGTTCTTATCCTAGCTCTGCCACTTGCCTGCTGTTTGATCTGGGCCTCAGTTACTTCCTCTGTAAAATGGGGATTAAGACCATGAACCTTCTGTGGGACAGGGTTTGTGTCCAACCTAATTAACTTATACCTACCCCAACGCTTATACCTGGCACAGTGTAAGCATTTAACAAATAGCATTAAAAACACTGTGAGCTACCCTAAGAAATCTCTCTCTCAGCCATGGTAAGCATTAAAAATGCTTTATGCATCAAAATGTTATAGAAAATAGCCTGTTGCATTCTGTTTACTGTAGATCACTGTACTTAGCACTTGAGAAAGTGTGATACAAGAGTTGGTAGATAAATTCCCTGCCCACACGGAGCTTACGGTCTAGAGAGGGAGACCGACATTGAAATACATTATGGATATGTACATAAGAGCTGTGGACTGAGGGAGGGGGGAATATTCAGTGCTTAAAAGGGTATGTATCCAAGTTCAAAAGTGATGCAGAAGGAAGGGGGAGGAGGGAAAATGAGGGCTTAATCAGGGAAGACCTTTTGGAAGAGATGTGATACTTGTTTGAGAAATCAGCATTAGGAGGTAATGTATTGAAATAAAATTTTGTGAGGGGATCTTTAAATAGAAAGAGAAAGTCCATGGTCAGTCCAACCCACAAAGTAGAGGGTTACACTAGTAACTAGCTAATTTGCTCAATTACGGACCCACTTGTTGGCCCCCACATTTTTCAGGCCCCAAAATCCACTTTGCAGAAATATCCATTTGGATTCTGTGGTTAAAGCAAACTAACCAGTAATTGCTGAATCATCCTTTTCTCTGGGGATGTACAGACCAATTCGGTACTGGTATTTTGTTTTCAGTATTTTTTTGTAACTAGAAGCTCTGTTGGGGAAATCCAACATAGTAAGAATTGTTCAATGCAGAGAGACCCATTGGCTTTTTTTTTAATGGTTTGTGTTAAGAGCTTACTATGTGCCAAACACTGTTCTAAGCACTGGGGTAGATATAAGGTTGGACCTAGTCCCTGTCCTGCATAGGGCTCACAGTCTAAATAGAGAGAGCAGGAGCACTGAGGCAGAGAGAAGTTAAGTGATTTTCCAAAGGTCACACAGCAAGCATTTGGCAGAGCTGGTATTAGAACCCAGTGTCATCTAACTCCCAGGCCCATGCTCTTTCCTCTAGACCATGATGCTTCTCAAAACCATTTTTAATGTAGCTGGGAAAATCTATATAAATCACTAGTCCCAATTCAGAATTGATCCAAGAACTCCAATGACTATCGTCTTTCTGCTTGTCAGACTCTTCCACTCAATCCAAGTTAAATATCCCTACCCAGGTGTTACCCAAGAAATTTCATAATGAAATGGAGGTTCCTTTTCAGTGATAACACTAATAACCTGGCTTATAGAGAAATGTACTATTATCAAGGGGATCTGCTCTAGAAAAAAAAATTGCTTTCTTGCAAAAGAATTGAACTGCTCCCCAAGAGAGAGAAAACTATGTCTTTTCTTGGCTTGTTAATAGACAAGAATAGTAAATCAGACCAGATAAAGGAGAAATCATGCAGAAGATCAGAAATCAGAGCAGATAGGAGCAATTCCCACCTGACCTGAATAGTCAACAGTAATAATTCCAGCTCAGTATCCCAGCAGTTGGGTTCTGCATTTTGATACCAATATTTCTACCATCCTCCAAAGGCATTCATCCGCAGGATATTCTGGCATTCATGTTTTCTGCTTCCTGGACTATGGTTGTATTCTTGGATAGTGTGCTTCCAAGCTTGAGAACTGCAGGAAGGTTTACAGTTTCACACTGCCAATGAAAATCTCGGATGTGCATAGAATTTCCCTCATGGGGGCTGATTTATTGTCGAGATTTTTTTCAGATTTATCTTGAGTCTGTAGCAATGATGATGGAGACTGCAGTCAAAGACAATGGAGAAGCCTCTGTTTTAGTACTTCAGGACTCTTTCATCGCACTCTTTCATTCCTGCCAGCCACGTAACCGCTGTGGTATTGACTGCATTGAGTAAGTAGAGAGGTGGAATGCAATGAGGTGCATTGTGAAATGCATGCCAAGACTTTTTAGGATTAATGGCATTTATTAAGCACTCGTGCAAAACACTGTAAAAAGGGCTGGGAAAGTAGACACAGGTAAGAATTTGACAGGGTGCCTGAGACTTTAGGTGTTTGCGATCTAAGAATAAAGGGACAAAGGGGACTGGCAATGGATCCATAAGGAAAAAATGAAATAATAAAACTACGTAAATCAATATAAGTACAGGGATAAATGAAATATAGTGATATATACTTATAATAATGAAATAGGATGAGTGTAATAATAATAATAATAATCATGTTGGTATTTGTTAAGCGCTTACTATGTGCCGAGCACTGTTCTAAGCGCTGGGGTAGACACAGGGGAATCAGGTTGTCCCACGTGGGGCTCACAGTCTTAATCCCCATTTTACAGATGAGGGAACTGAGGCACAGAGAAGTTAAGTGACTTGCCCACAGTCACACAGCCGACAAGTGGCAGAGCTGGGATTCGAACTCATGAGCCCTGACTCCAAAGCCCGTGCTCTTTCCACTGTGCCACGCTGCTTCTCACTGTGCCACGCTGCCATGGTAGAATAGAAGGGCTGTGATTTCAGGCTTCTCGCAGCTCAAAGTGCAACACTCATTGTGGGCTGGGACTGTGCTTATCATTATATTCATTCATTCTTTCAATCGTATTTATTAAGCTCTTACTCTGTGCAGAGCACTGTACTAAGCATTTGAGAAAATACAATACAACAATAAACAGTGACATTCTCTGACCACAACAGTTAGCTCACAGTCCAGAGGGAGGGAGACAGATATCAATACAAATAAATAAAATTACAGATGTACACAGAAGTGCTGTGGGGCTGGGGGACTGGGTTATAGAAGGAGAGAAGTGAACTGAGGTAGGAGGGAGCAAGGTGATGGAGTGCAGTAAAACCACCAGTGAGGAGTTTCTGTTTGCTAAGGAGGTGGATAGGCAACCACTGGAGATTTTTGAAGAGGGAAGTGACAAATCTCAAACGCTTTTATAGAAGGATGATCCAGGCAGAGGAGTGAAGTACTTCCTGGAGTGGGGAGAGACAGGAGGTTGGGAAGTCAGAAAGGAGGCTGATATAGTAATCTAGGCAGGACAGGATGAGTGACTGTATTAAAGTGGTAGGAGTTTGGATGGAGAGAAAAAGGCAGATTTAAGCAGTGTTGTGAAGGTAGGACCGACAGGATTTGGTGATGGATTGAATATGTGAGTTGAAGGAGAGAGAGGTCAAGAATAGCGCTAAAGTGATGGACTTGTGAGATGGGAACAATGGTGGCACCATCTACACTTGATGCCATCTACAGTATTGTCCCAAGCACATAGTACAGTGCTCTGCACATAGTAATCACTCAATAAATGCTATTGGGTGAAATACAATTGAAGGAATAAACAGTTTTAGTCACAGTGAGCACTGCAGTTGAGGTCTTCCCAACATTCTCTATTTTGTGGAGGTGGTACCATGTTATTGCTGCTATTGCTACTTCTGTCCCTCCTGATAGGATGGAGTAAAGCAAGTCAGGAGCAAGGCTCTGGGATTAAGCACTTGTGGAACAGCACAGGCCACCAGCCAAGGGAGTCAGTAATCTGAGCACTTTTTATGTACAGGATCCATTTGTGGCCCAAGTGAGTACAGCATAGAATAGACACTGCTTCAGGATGTAACATGGACAGCATCTTCTTTGGTAGCTTCCCAGGCATGTTAGCAGCCATTTTCAGGATTTCTGCTCAACCTATTTGCAGCATGTAATGCCCCAGATGCTTACACAGTCCGAAATCTTTGCCATGGATGACACAGCACCATCAAGAAGAGGTGGGCCTGAGAGCCATATCTCCTGATTCTCAGAGCAGTGTTCTTTCCATTGGGTGTATACCTTCTTTAGTCTTTAGAACTGGGAAAAGTTTGCACAACATTTTACAATCCAATGCATGTTTCTCAGATGTGTGTCTGTAGGGTGCATCTATCTGCACATGTCATTTCTTTAATGAATATGCCAAGGATAGAAGTGGACCAACTGAATAGCCCCATTTTGCCTTGTTACTGATGGGTATTAGGTCTTGCAAGGCACCTCCAACTCTGTCTTATGGCATGGCTGATTCTGTCAGTCCCTGAATCTAGGCTACCAAATTCTAAAGGCAACAAAATTTATTAGTAACAGTAGTGCTAATTCTAGTGATAATAAAAATTGTGTTTGTTAAGTGCTTACTATGTCCCAAGCACTGTAGGTCCCCCATGGGGCTCACCTTCTAAGAAGGAGGGAAAATGGGTATTGAATCCCCACTTTAGAGTTGAGGAAAATGAGTCACAGAACTGTTAAACTATTTGCCCAAGGTCATACAGCAGGCAAGTGGCAGAGCCAGAATTAGAACCCAGGTCTTCCTGACTCCCATGTCCATGCTCTTTCCATTAGGTCATGCTGAAGACTAAATCTACTGCAGGCCTCAAATGTCTATTAAAATCGTGAAGAGGTTTCAGTGCTAATCTCTGCACTCCTCTATACTTCAAAGATCATGTCATTTGTGCCATGCTGGGAAATGCCAGAAATGTGCATTCCACAATATTCTTCAATACCTGGGCCAAGAACAATGGCGGGAAATGAGATTGTTACTCCATTCTTATTTTTCTCCTATATTCTTGAAGATTATAATGGAATAATCTTTAGGATTCCATGGTATCTCCTCAGCAGGCCTCAAGGCAAGGAACAGTTTTAATATTGTTTAAGCAGTATATCTCCTTAATACTAGTAATCTCAGCAAGAATTATTTGCCATTTTTCAAGGTAAGGAAGGAGGAGGAAGGGTGAGTGAGTGCTTTAGTCTATGGTAAAGAGTGAGTTTCTGTTTGATGCAGAGGTAGATAGGCACACACTGGAGGTTCTTGAGGAATAGGGAAACATGGATTGAATATATTTGTAGAAAATGATTTGGGCAGCAGAGTGAAACATGGATTGCACTGGGAGAGACAGAAGGTAGTGAAGTAAGCAAGGAGGTTGATACAGTAATCAACAAAGGATAGAATAAGTACTTGGATTAACATGGTATCAGTTTGGATAGAGAGGAAAGTATGGATTTTAGTGATGTTGTGAAGGTTAAACCTACAGGATTTAGTAACAGTTTGAAGGTGTGGATTGAATGAGAGATGAGTTGAGGATAACACTAATGTTATGAGCTTGTGAGACAGGGAATGTAATGGTGTTGTCTACAGTGACACAAGGTCAAGGGAAAGATAGGGTTTGGGTGGGAAAATAAGGAGCTGTGTTTGAACATGAGAAGGCTGAGGTATCAGAGGGGCATCCAAGGGGCAAGGAGGAAATGCAAGACAGTAGAAGAGCAAGATCAGTGCTAGAGATATAGATTTGGGAATCATCCACATAGAGATGAGAGTTGAAGCCATGAGAGAAAATGATTTCCAAGGGAGTAGGTGTAAATGGAAAATAGAAGGGAAACCATAACTGAACTCTGAGGGACACCCACAGTTAGAGGATGGGAGGTAGAGAAGCTCACAATAGTGACTGAGAATGAGTGGACAGAATGATAGGAGGAAAACCAGGAGAGGACAGTGAAGTCAAGGTTGAACAATATTTCCAGGAGAGGTGGGTGGTCAGTGGTGTCAAAGGCAGCTGAGAAGTTGAAGAAGATTATATGGAGTAGAGGTTACTGGATTTGGCAATAAGGAGATCTTTGATAACTTTTTGAGATAGTGGATTCTGTGAAGTGAAGGGAGCACAAGCCATATTGTAGTGCATTGGGGAGAAAATTGGAGGAGAGGAACTGGAGACAGTGGGTATGGACAACTCGCTCAAGGAGTTTGGAGAGGAATGGGTACAGTTTATCTTAGATGGAGAGGAAAGAGCAGATTTTAGCCATGTCATGAGGGTTGAACCAACAGGATTTGGTGACAGATTGATTGTGAGGGTTGAATGCGAAAGATGAGTTGAGGATAAAGCCATGGTTGTGAGTTTGTGAGACAGTGACGATGATGGTGCTTTCTATAGTGATGAGAAAGTCAGGAGGAGGACAGGGTAAGAATATTGGAGTTCTGTTATGGACACATTGAGTTTGAGGTGCCACTGAGACTCAAGTAGAGATGTCCTGAAGGCAGGAGGAAATATAAGATTGCAAAGGAGTAAGATGTTGTTGCTATATGGCTTGTTTTTCTACAAATCGTCCTTTACTCTGTGCATTGAGCGAGCTGAGGTGGTTTCCTCTAGCCCATGCCCAGTGTCTTGATGACTGCTTAGTATTCAGTATTGAGGAGAAATGCCCATTAATGTTGGAGCTCACAGGCATAACCCTTTGTTCCAAGTTGAAATTAAAAATGTTTGACTTTACAACATGTGGACCCATTCCTCTCAATACCTATTAAACCATGTGAGAGAGCGATGTGAGAAATCCAATCATGGATTTTCCAAGTTTTTACATTCTGCATAAACTTTGAACTTTTCATAGCATAGTCCATGCCTTTAAATTTTGTTTCAAGAAAGTATGATTAAGGTCATTTACCTTCCTTTGATGAGCTGAAGGAAGGTGAAAAAAGTGGGTGAAAGCTAAGACAGTTCTTTGGAAGCTCAAAGGAAATCACAATTGGCTGCAGTTTTCTTCCAAAAGCAACACAAATCTTCATTAGAACAGTAATGAGCATTAATGTACTGTAACTAAAATGGTCTGTTACCTCTTCTTGTTAGAAGCAGGATGATGGATGACAAACCATTTCTACTTTCTGATTGCCATTGCAATTCTAATGAGTTTTGTGAATGAATACATGATTGAATCGTGCAGGGAAAAACAAAAGCATATGGCAGTGATTTGAACATATAACTACCTTTCCCCACTACCCCAAAAAGACAAAGCCATTGTAATTCATTTGATAATGATGTGGATGCTAGCCTATCACTGAAAAATTCCTTGTCTCCCTCTGTTTCAAAATTTTGAGAAGGCTATTCTCAATAATGAGACTGAAATGAAAACACCAGATTTCCATTTCTTTGTTCTCCAGGTTCTTGTTCACTTTTTTTAAATGTACCTGTTAAGCATTTACAGTTTAAGGCACTGTTCTAGGCAGTGAGGTAAATAGAAGGTAATCAGGTTGGTCATAGTCCATGTCTAACATGGGCTAACAGTCTTAATTCCCATTTTACAGGTTAGGTAACTGAAGCACAAAAAATTAAGTAACTTGCCCAAGGTTACACAGCAGAAAGGTGGAGGAGCAAGGATTAGGATCCACTTCCTTCTGACACCCAGGCCCGTGCTCTATAACTTTCGGGCAACGCTGCTTTCATGAGTTTCATTTTTTCAGGTTAATGGATGATGTTGAGGGAGGAAGAGAAAAATGAATAAATGCTGTTGCAGTGATTTTGGCTTCTCTTCGAGACTTTTAGCTCCTCCTCTAGACTGTAAGCTCCTGTGGACAGGGATCATGTTTACTAACTCTATGGTATTTTAGCCTGTGAAATGCTTAGTACAGTGCTCTTCAGACAGCATTCAGTAAATATCATTGTCTGACTGATGATCGCCTAACGAAGCCCTCTCTAAATGTGTTCTCCACCCTTTCTATGGGAAGGAATTAGATCCACTGTATCTGATTGGGAGACTAAGAACAACTGGAAAAAAATCAAGATGCTAATTATGTTAATAAAGAAATAAGGATTTTATGTTTTTTATTTATTAATTCTTCTTTTGGGCTCTTCCATAAAGTTAATGCCAAATAGATCTGCTATTGTATTGAAGTACCATAATTTTTCAATGATATGACACCATTTACTATGTTCCAGGCACTGTACTAGTGCTGAGGTAGCTTATCAGGCTGGACACAGTCCCTGGCCTATATAGGATTTACAGTCTTAATCCCTATTTTACAGAGGAGATAACTGAAGCACAGAGAAAGTAAGTGACTTGCTAAGATCACATAGCAAACAGTCGATCAATTAATGGTATTTATTGAGTGCTTACTACTTGCAGAGCACTATTCTAAGCACTTGGGAAACTTCAACAAAATTAGGAAGCACATACTCTATCCATAATAAGCTTACAGTCTAGAGGGGGAGACAGACATTAATATGAATAAATAAGTAATTTAAAATATATAATTTAAAGGAAATATACACAATTGGCAGACATGGCAGCTGGGATTAGAATCTCAGTTTCTAGCAATAATGCATTCTTTTAATTAGCCCAAGCACCAAGTATGTTTATTAACCCCAATGAATTGATGGTATTTATTGAGCCATCTATTAGTATGTGCAGAACAATGTACTAAGTGCTTGGGAGAGTACATTCAACAGGGTTGATAAACACATTCCCTGCCTTCAAGGAACTTACAATCTAGAAAACTGTTGCCACAAGTTGTCATATTTTTCCGAAAACAGACAGCAAAAGTTTAGGTAATTTTCTTGGCTGGAAGATGATGGTCCTGAACAAATGAATGTTTTACCAAAGATACTTTCCACATCCTGTGTAGGCAAGGATTACCCCTTGAACTTGCTACATGACCTAGTGGATAGAGCATGGGCCTGGGAGTCAGAAGGACCTGGGTTTTAATCCTGGTTCCACCACTTGTCCCGTGTGACCTTGAGCAAGTCACTCAACTTCTCTGTGTTTCAGTTACATCATCTGTAAAATGGGGATTAAGGCTGTTAACCCCTTGTGAGACATGGACTGTGTCTAATCTGATTACTTTGTATTTACCCCAGATCTTAGAACAGTGTCTGGCACATTGTAAGTGCTTAATAAATGCCATAAAAAACATAACCTGATGTATCTGTTAAAAAGACTGCTGACATTGGTTACCCCTTCTTGATGAAACCTTCTATTTGAAGTCTGTACTCTAAGCCCTACAAGATATAGGTGCTGCGTCTAATTTCCAACTTTGAATTCTTTCCCATTACTTAATACAGTGCTCAGAACACAGGAAGTATTTAGTAGTACAATTGATAATAATAATTAATGATAATTATGGTATTTGTTAAGTGTTTACTACTTTTCAAGCACTGTTCTAAGCACTATGTTAAACACAAGTTAATAGGTTGGACACAGTTCCTGTACCACATGGGACTCACATTCTATGTAGGAGGGAGAAGAGGTATATCCATTGACTCCTTATTTTACAGCTGAGAAAACTGAGGCACAGAGAAAATAGCTGCCTTGACCAAGATCACAGAGCAGGCAAGTGGTTGAGTCAAGATTAGAACCCAGGTCCTCTAATTCCCAAGCCCATGCTCTTACCACTAGGCCACACTGCTTCCTGATGACTATTGGAATGTAGTAGTCGGGACCTTAAGCTCATTGTGGACAAGGAATGTGTTTACCAACTCTGGTATACTGTAATCTCTGAAGAGTTTAATATAGTGCTCTGCAGTAAGTGCTCAATAACTATGATTGATTGATTATGACATTAGCATTTTCTGATCTATCTAACCATGCTTAGTGTCCTACTTTGTCTTGTCATATGCTGTCGTGACATCCCCGACCCAAAGCGATATCATGGACACATTCATTCATTCATCATATTTATTGAGCACTTACTGTGCGCAAAGCACTGTACTAAGTGCTTGGAATGTACAATTCAGCAACAGATAGAGACAATCACCTCTCCCAGAATGCCCCACCTCCATCTGTAATCGATTGTTCTGGTAGTGAGTGTATCCATAGAATTTTCTTGGTAAGAATCCGGGCATGGTTTACCATTGCCTCCTTCCTCATAGTAAACTTGAATTTCCACCCTCAAATCTTTCCCATGTCACTGCAGCCTAGCACAGGTGAATGTTGACTTATAGCAGATTGCCTTGCCCTTGCTAGCCACTGGCCAAGCTAGGAATGGAATGGATATGCCTCTGCTTGACTCTCCCTTCCATAGTTGAGACTGGTAGAGTACTGGAAACTTTCCAGGTGGACTCTGAGAGGGTCCTACTACTACTACTCTCCTACTACTCTCTCCCAATTATAAACTGCTATGCCACATTTTTTAGATTCTGTGTTGTCCAATTAATTAATTCATCAAATTTAATCCTTATTGTATGTGGCACACTGTACTAAGTGCCTGGGAGAGTACAACAGCAAAATTTGCAGACATGTTCCCTGTCCACAATTAGCTTATAATGTAGAAGCATTTGAATTATTTCTTTCACCCACCTTTATTAAACCTCAGCTCACCATAGAGCAGCTTTTTTGGTATCCTGCATTGGATAGATTTTACTAAAATCCTTGAGGCCAGGGATTGTGTCTACTTTATTGTTCTCTCCTAAGCACTTAGTGCAGTATTCAGGCCCCACTACCTGTTCAAATAATAATAATAATGGTATTTGTTACCATTAGTTAATTGAAGAACATGGACTGGGTCAATAGAAGATTAGTGAGGTAAGTTAGGAGAGGAAGAGCTGATTGAGTACTTTTAAGCTGATGGTTAGGAGTTTCTGTTTTATGTGGAGGTGTTTTGGTAACCACTGGTACTTTCTGAGGAGTAGAGAGACATGAACTGAATATATGTTTAGAATAATGATCAAGGCTGCAAAGTGAAGTAAGGACTGGAGTGGGAAGAAAGAGGAGGTAAAGATGTCACTGTGGTGGCTAATATATTCAAAGCAGGAAATACATGCTTAAATAACAGTCTAGATGGAGAGAAAAGGTCAGATTTTAGGCTTACTGTGAAGGTAGAACCAGTGAGATTTGGTGACTGAATGAAGATATGTGTTGAATTAAAAGTTAATTTTTAGGATTATGTCAAAGTTACAGGCTTGTGAGACAGAGAGGTTGGTGCAGTAGTCTACAGTGATGGCAAAGCCTCTCGGAGCCCAGAGTTGGGTGGGAAGAAGGGTAGTCCTGTTTTGTGGTGCCAATGTGACATCCAACTAGATCTCTACTTGCCTTCTTCCTGAAGGTAGCAAGAAATACAGGACTGGAGGGTAAGAAAATGGTCAGGGCTGGAGAGGTAGATGTCGGAATCATCCATAAGGAGACTATAGTTTAAGCCATGTGACTGAATGACTTCTGCAAGGGAATGGGTATAGATGGAGAGTGGAAGAGGACTCAGATCTTAGCAGTTAGAGAGTGGGAGGCAGAGGAGGAACTGATATATCTTATCTTATATAGATAAGAGAGCAAGAAGGAACAGCCAGAGAAAGAAGAACCAGTAAAGGAGTGTCAGAGAAGCCAAGATTAAACAGTGTTTCCAGGAGAAGGTGGTGGTACACACTGTAAAAAGCAACAGAGAGGCCACGGAGGATTAGGATGGGGTAGAGGCCATTGGATTTGGTAAGAAGAACATTGGTGCCCTTAGAGAGAGCTGTTTCCTTGGTGTGAATGAGGCAGAAGATAGATTTTAGGAGTTCAAGGAAAGAATTGGAGAAAAGGAAGTATAAGCAGTAAGTGTAGACATTTAGTTCAAGACATTTGGAAAAGAATGGTAGGGAATGATGGGGGATACCTGGAGGGTGCCATGAGAGTCAACGGAGGTTGTTGTTTTTTTTTTAGGATAAGGAATGCATGAATATGTTTGCAAACAGCGAGGAAGAAGCCATTGGAAAGTTAATGGTTGGATCAGGAAGACAAGAAAGGAGGAAGCAGGTATTTTGAAAAGTGAGAAAGGATGAGGTAGGTTTTGAGAGGAGGCAGGAGAATTAAAGAGGGGGCAGGAGGAGGGTGGGACCAAAGAGGAGCTTGGGACATTTTAGAGAGATCACATTTGATGGTTTATCAATGAAGTACATGACAAAAACATAAGGAGGTAAAGAGTGGGGAGGTGGAGAGACTGGGGGTTTGAGGAGGGAGTTGATAGTCTGAAATATCTGGCATAACCGAGGGGAGTCAGTAAGAATGGAGAAATAACATACAAGGAGAAGGCAGAATTAAGGCAGGTGAGTTTGAGGTGGACGAGGTCAGACTGGTGTCTGGATTTCCGGCAGCAGTTCTCTACACTGTGAACACAGGAGGAGTGGAAGCTTACTGGGGAGGTGATCTAGGGTTGCAAGTTAATTCTATGGTATTGGATCAGTGGAAGGACAGGAGTTTGTGAATTGAGCGATCTCACTCTGGACTGTAAGCTCACTGTGAGCTGGGAATGTGTCTACTAACTTTGTTTTAATGTACTCTCCCAAATGCTTAATACTGTGGTCTGCACACAGTAAGCTCTCAAAAAATATGCTTGATTGGTTCTGCACAGAGGGCACTGTTGAAGGTGTGGATCTGTGTACCATGAGGTGGTAGTTTGGGTTTGCAGAAATAATGGAGCATTATGCCTTTAGAAAATTGGAGGGGTTGAAAGATTGGATGTCTCTGTCCGGTAATAGGACAGATTTTCAGGGACAAGGTGTATGGGAGAAGGGAGGTGAGGAGGTTGTGGTGGCACAGTGAAATTTCAGAGTTGGTGGGGGTAGAGATTTTACATTAACTAGAGATGATGATATCAAGTGTATGTCCAATTTGGTTAGGCGAGGTGGAGCGGGAGGGTGGTGGAAACAAGGAATGAGAAGAAGTGAGCAGCAGAAAGCTCATCTATGAAAACAAATATCCCATGTCATGCTCATTCATGATAAATCCAAGTTGAAGGAAAGTGATACAGCTGGATCCTGTATTCATCTATGTATGTTTGCATAAGAACTCTGTTTCCAGTTTGATTTTTATTCATATGTTTCCAGCATTTTCTGGGAGTCAGTTGCAGGAGGTAGACATAAGGCACATTGCAAACAAAAAAGAAGCAGCTATTTTCACACAGAAGACTCATAAGGATCTTGACACAAGGAGCAATAGGAAAACCCCACCCACTATAAACCCCAAAGATGACAGCACAACCTAAAGACTATCTTTGTGATTGCAGAGTATAGTTGGACAATAGTGCCCTCATTCGCCTTTTCAGCTGCCCATTCCCCCACCCATAAGTGAATTTCCCCATCAGTGGTGTCCTCTTTAGACCACAAGACAACCGTGGAGAACAGTAGCCTATTATAACACTCTTCTTTATGTGTTTTTCCATGAAACTGGGCTTTTGATTTAAATGCTACTATACTATATACTCTCTCAAACTCTCAAACTTCACTATAGCATTCTCCTGAGGATTACGCATGCATCCTGGGTGTTGATCGAAGCTGGACTTACTCTAATGGTTGTGTACTAACATGTGGCTGCTGCTCAAGTAGTTACTCTGCAGTGAATCGCAATCTCAAAGCAAAGCTCAAATCAGGCAAGAAAAGTAGCGTTCTGCTGGGAAGGAACAGGGATATGTTGCCTAGCATGCAGTAATTGCGTGGCTCTTTTGGCAGTCATTGTTGCAAGCAGCAAACACTGAAAGAACTTAAAGTCTAGTAATTAAAATGGATGTTCTGAAGCATCTGGACTCAGGTGAACAAGAATCAAGGCAACCAAACATTTAGGTGAGAACAATAATTTTTTTATATGTATATAAGTTATCATTTACTTGTATAAACTTATGATCTTTTATTAGTAGTATGCATTTATCATTCCATATGATTATAAATCTATCAATGGTATTTAACTGCTTACTGTATGCAGAATCCTGTACAAGCACTAGGGAGGATACAACAGAGTTGGTAGACATGTTGCTTGCCCACAAAGGGATTTCAATATAAAGGGCAAAACGGACAGCAAAATAAATTTGAAAATGTGTCATAAGTGCTGTGGGGCTGAGGTTGTGACAACTATAAAGTGCTTAATGGGCCCAGATCCAAGTGCAAGTGCAAGGGCAACACAGAAGGGAGAGGGAGAAGGGAATATGAGGGTTTAGTTGGGGAGATGTGATTTTAATAAAGCTTTGAAGGTGAAGAGTGTGGTGATCTGGTGGATATGAAGAGGGAGGGAGTTCCAGGCCAAAGTTAGGATGTGAGCAAGAGGTCAGTGGGATAGATGAGACTGAGGTAGAGTAGGTTGACTTTGGAGCAGCAAAGCCTAGGGACTGGGTTATAGTATATACTATACTATACACTATACTATATACTATACATACTATACTACATACTATACTGTATACCATACTATAGTATAGTATATACAGTATAGTATGTTGTATAGTATAGTATACATATTATACATACTATACTACATACTATACTGTATATACTATATATATATACTATACTGTATATACTGTATATACTATATAGTATAGTATATACAGTATAGTATGTTGTATAGTGTATACATACTATACATACTATACTACATACTATACTGTATATACTATAGTATAGTATAGTATATACAGTATAGTATGTTGTATAGTATAGTATATAGTATAGTGTATAGTATAGTATATAGTATAGTACATATTATACATACTATACTACATACTATACTGTATACTATACTATAGTATAGTATATACAGTATAGTATGTTGTATAGTGTATACATACTATACATACTATACTAATATACATACTATACTATATACTATACATACTATACTACATACTATACTGTATATACTATATATAGTATATACATATATAGTATAGTATATACTATAACCCAGTCCCTAGGCTTTGCTCCTTCAAAGTCAACCTACTCTACCTCAACCTACCTGTATATAGTATAGTATATACAGTATAGTATAGTATATAGTATATATAGTGTATACAGTATAGTATATACAGTATAGTATAGTATATAGTATAGTATATAGTATATATATAGTATACTGGGTTATAGGGACTGGGTTGAGAAGCAGCGTGGCTCAGTGGAAAGAGCATGGGCTTTGGAGTCAGGGGTCATGAGTTCGAATCCCAGCTCTGCCACCTGTCAGCTCTGTGACTGTGGGCAAGTCACTTAACTTCTCTGGGCCTCAGTTCCCTCATCTGGAAAATGGGGATTAAGACTGTGAGCCCCACGTGGGACAACCTGATTCCCCTGTGTCTACCCCAGCGCTTAGAACAGTGCTCGGCACATAGTAAGCGCTTAATAAATAAATACCAACATTAGTAGTAGTAGGAAATCAGAGCGGGAAATTAGGATGGGGGTAAGCTAAGTGCTTGAAAGCTGATTGTTTGAAAGTTTCTGTTTGTTGAGGAGATGAATGGTCAACCACTGGAGGCTCTTGATGAATGGGGAGATGTGGATGGAATGTTTTATGTTTTTTTGTTTTTTAGAAAAATGATCTGGGCAGCAGAATGAAGTACTGAAGTGGGGAGAGATAAGAGGCACAGAGGTCAGCAAGGAAGCTGATGCAGTAGTCAAGGTGGGATATGATAAGTCCTTGGATCTGTATAGTAGCAGTTTAGGTGGAGAGGAAAGGGCAGAGTATATTAGTGTGAAAGTAGAACTGATAGGATTTGGTGACATTGAATATGTGAGTTGAATGAGAGACAATTCAAGGAAAATGTCCAGGTTATGGGCTTCTGAGACCAGGAGGACAGTGGTATTGTTATTCAGTGATGGCAAAGACAAGGGGAGGACAGAATTTGGGCAGAAAGATGAAGAGCTCTATTTCAGACGAGTTAGGTTTAAGGTGCCGGCGGGCATCCAAGAAATGATGTCCTGAACTGAACTCAGCACATAGATCTACTTACACATAGACATTTCATAATTTGAGGATAATAAGCTGTTCCAGGCCCACCTTCAAGTGTCTGAAATTCTATTTTTCCCAAGAGACAAATTTAAAAATAGCTCTATTGCTTAACTATTGATGAAGCAGTCAGTTTTCTCAACATCAGACACAAACTGCCTGCCCCAGCATTCTTTTCAATTGAGGTAATTCAGCATCCTAGCGGTTTCATTGAAAATAATGTATAAAACTTGAAAGCTGCAACTGACTAGTTTAGAGGTCATTTTAGTGATGTATGAACTGAACTGAGAATGAATTGGTACATCATTGAGTATTGAGATTTGTCAAATGAGTTACAGATTCACTAATAAAATCTCCCTGAGAACTCAAACTTAGGGGGGCTATATATTCACCATTTCTTGAGGCAACAACTCTGTGGGTAAATGGCTAAGTGTTTTAGTAATAATTCAAATGGCCAGGGTCTTCCTCCACCTCAATAATCAATAAGGTGAAGGCAATTATCTGGCTAATTGCTCTAGTCATATGATTGTTATTAATTCCATGACAACCCTCAGAAGACCGATTTCTACCCTCAAAAGGGAAATTATTGATTTTGTGGCAAAATGCCACTGGATCTGGGACTTTCAGTGATTTACCTTCCCCACATTGGCAATGATTTGCAGGGATGTATGAAAGATGACACTAAGGAAGCTTCTCCCTAATTGTCTTCCATCTTTCCTGAGGTCAGAGCAGACAGAAACAACTGCCCTTGTTAACTCAAGAACCTTGTGGCAAAGACCTGCTAAAACTCTAAAGACCCCTGAAAGACTGAAGAAAGATTTATGAATAGAACACTCAACCTACCATAAGTAGTCTGAAGGAATGTGAAAAAATTCATGAATAAGACACAAAGCCTTCTATGTTTCTTTGACAGACATTTTTCTTTTTTCCTTTAAAGAGAAGCTCATAGTGAGCAGGGAACGTGTCAACAGACTCTCCCAAGTACAGAGTATTGTACTCTCCCAAGGAGTTAGTGCAGTGCTCTGCACACAGTAATTGCTCAATAAAAACTATTTACTGATTAACTCAGAAGCCAGCATATATGGTCACTCAGGTGACTAAACAGTACCTGTTTGGAATTGATCCCAGCATTGTTTAAAAAAAAAAACAAACCAGGGGGAAGTAGGCTACTAAGTGGAAATATTTGTCTCATAAAGTAAGCCCATCTTTTCTCCCTACCTAGAAAATTTCCAGAGTATACTATCATGACACATACTCCTTCCTCCCATTCTGAGTAAATGCAAGGGTAAAAAAAATTGACTTGTTTTCAATTTTCTCAAAGAAATCTGGTCCTTAATACTAAGGGTTCTCTGAGAACAGGGGATTTCTAAATTGCTTCTGAATTTATTTTAATAATGGTGAAAACCCACCTACTCCACAAGGCATTATTATTCTCCATCTTCTCAGCTTGGGTAAGTCCATCAGACACCCTGAACACTTAAATTTATCAACCAATTAATAGTATTTGAGAGCCAGTAGAGCATTATACTAAGTACTTGGAAGAATACACTAGAATTAGTATGTATGTTGTAAACAGTATTTAGATTTAAATTAATTTCCAACAGCCTTCATGTCATGAACCCCAGTTTTGAGTCTTCCCATTGGGTCTTCATGACCTGGGCACCAGGGAGAATAATTTAAAAATTTGGGTGCTGGCAAAAGGGGGTAGTGACTTGGTGCCATGAATCCCAGATTTGAGTCTTCCCATTTGGGTCTTCATGGTCCAGGCACCAGAAAGAATAATAATAAAATGATTGCACTTGGAATGTACAATTTGGTAACACATAGAGACAATCCCTGCCCAACAACGAGCTCACAGTCTAAAAGGGGGAGACAGACAGCAAAACAAAACAAGTAGTTAGGAATCAATACCATCAAAGTAGATACATAAAATCATAGCTATATACACATCATTAATAAAATAGAGTAATAAATAATATATACAAATATACGCAAGTGTTGTGGGGAGGGGAAGGGGGTAGAGCAGAGGGAGAGAGCAGGAGGAATGGGGAGAGGAGGAGGGACAGAGGGAAAAAGAGGCCTCAGTCTGGGAAGACCTCCTGGAGGAGGTGAGCTCTCAGTAGGGCTTTGAAGAGGGGAAGAGAGTTAGTTTGGCAGATGTGAGGAGGGAGGGCATTCCAGGTCAGTGGTAGGATGTGGGTCAGGGGTCCACGGTGGGATAGGCAGGAACAAGGCACAGTGTGGAGGTTAGCGGCAGAGGAGCAGAGTGTGTGGGCTGGGCTGTAGAAGGAGAGAAGGTAGGTGAGGTAGCAGGGGGCAAAGTGATGGAGAGCTCTGAAGCCAAGAGTGATTGAGTGCATGGGAGTACAATGGAGTTAGCAGATGTGATCCCATGTCCTCAAAGTTTTTACATTCTAAGAGGAAAGAACAGACACTAATATAAATTACAGCTAGGAAGAAACCCTATCCCCTCTGAGTCCGTCAGTACAGAGATATATTCATTGAGCATCTTCTGTGAACTCAGATTCGTAAAGTTATTTGCCCCCATTCCTTGATCAACATCAACATGGCGTAAACTGTGACTTATTTTCATCCTTAAAAGATGGAATAATCAATGGGCAAACCCTAAAAAGAGGCTCAAATTAAGAGGGAACTACTAACTTTTCACTATAAAGCAGTGAAATTATGATGATGATGCATCATGTCTGTGTTTGAATTATCCTTCAACTACCCTGCAAATTTGGAGATTCCATTAAAGACTTCAAATCTACAATCATCCCAATGGCCACGCTTCCTTTCATTGGTTCTCTTTGAGGGATGCACAGGTTTCCCTGGTCAAGAAAGAAATAATATAAATGTAGGAAAGTTCTAATTCATCTTTTGCAGTGAAGTCCCCAGATATTTGTATAATGTTATTTATAATGGTAAAGTGGTTTATGAGTTTCTTGTCATGTTTATGAAGTCCACACTGTGTCAGAAAGTTCAGACATCTATTCAATGCACACAAAAAAATTGCACAGGCCTTTTTTCCTCTTAGTATTTTTACATTTCTTCTGGGAAAGACCCACTATTACTTTGTCACTACTACTGAGGGGAAATACATTTCAAATTCCAAATATACATATTAAATATTCTATTTATACAACTCACATCTGATAGACTGTCACTTGACTCAAATCTGCTCTTGCTGCAGCTGCTTCTGATCTCTGTTCTGCTGGTGCCATGCTGGGCCTAATTGTCCCTTTAGCAACAGCTCTTCCCTGTACCATGATTAGAATGAATGGGAGATAAGAGGAGAGGAGGGAAAAGGAGAGGAAAGAAAGAAGGAGGAGGAGAAAGGGGAGGACAAATGGTAGTTAAAAGAGGTAAAGAGTCTTTAACTCAACTCTATTTTAATTGAAATATTTTAAAAGTTTTGTCACTATGAAATGGCGGGACTTTGCATTTATTCATACTTAAAACATCTATGCTCCAGTGATTTTGCTGAAGCTGTCCTTAGGAGGCCATCCACGATGAATGGAGCCAATTTGTGCTAAGATGTTTATGCATTATGGATAATTACTAGACATATGTGAAATGTTCCATTTCTCAGTTCATAGGTCTTATTATTTTTACACTGAAAGGGAACTTACTGAAATAACTGAAATGAAAAAGGGTTCCCTGGTATTGTAACATGCTTAAGAGCAGTCAAAACAGCAGGCCCATAACGGCATTATGGCAGTAAAATGCAAATAATAAAGCATACATCTGAAAGGTTGAAAGCTGTTTATCCTCCAGTCTCAGACATCCATATGAATGAAGGAGGAACCCAGAGTGAGTACCTATGCCTGGAGATTAAGAATGCCAAAAGCTATGGTAGAAAAAAACAATGCATCACAAAGAACATTATCTATTTTTCTGAATTCTTTCCCAAAGAACCTCC
Source organism: Ornithorhynchus anatinus (assembly GCF_004115215.2). Taxonomy (NCBI): domain Eukaryota; kingdom Metazoa; phylum Chordata; class Mammalia; order Monotremata; family Ornithorhynchidae; genus Ornithorhynchus; species Ornithorhynchus anatinus. The sequence goes on along the minus strand of NC_041728.1, from coordinate 87,505,542 downwards.
ATTTTCACTGCATTATCATAAAACCTGCTGCTCTATATCCCTGAAGGAAATATGAACCCAAATCATGTCCCATCTACCTCATTATAAATGGAATCACTTAGAATTCCAGACTTCTGAATCAAATTCCACCTTAAAGGACAAGGGTCTGGGAAGATTGGGAGAAACAGCCAATGTGTAAATTCCCAATTTTTGAAGCGGTCACCAGCCCAGTGTGTGGTATTTGGAAGTAAGAGTATTTATTAAGCAATTACCATGTGTAGAGCACTGTACTTAGTGTTAGAAAAGTATGCAGAGGTGGGAATTATTCATTCAATCATACTTTTTGAGCGCTTACTGTGTGCAGAGCACTGTACTAGTGCTTGGAATGTACAATTCAGCAACAGTACAATGTACTGTACAATGTACAGTCCAATAACGGGCTCACAGTAGACACAGTCCCTGTCCCCCAAAGGGCTCACAATCTACTTTCCAAAACATTTAGAACAGTGCTCCTCACACAGTAAGTGCTTAATAAATACCCTAGATTGATTGATAAAGGGGGAGAAGGAACTGGAGACAGGCCAATCAGGAATGATGAGACAATAAAATATTAAAACAACAGAAAAGTCAACAGCCCTAATTTATATTGACGATGGTCTCTGCCTTTAGACTGTAAATTCCTTGTGGGTAGGGAACGTGTCTACCAACACTGTAATAATAATGATAATTATAGTTATGGTATTTGTTAAGTGCTTAATAGGTGTCAGAGGTACTGTGCTAAGTGCTGAGCTGGGTGCAAGCAAATGGTGTTGGACACAGTCCTGTTCCATGTGGAACACAGTCTCAATCTCCATTTTATGGATGAGGACCAGAAAAGTGAAGTGACTTGTCCAAAGTCACACAACAGACAAGTGGCAGAGCCAGAATTAGAACCCATGACTTTCTGACTCCCAGGCCTGTGCTCTATTCAGGCCATGCTGCCTCTATTGTTCACTCTTGTAACACTCTCAAAAGAACTTAGTACAGTGCTCTGCACAAAGTGCTCAGTAAATGTGATTTATTGACTGAAGATAAGGACAAATACACAAAATAAAACCAAAAATCAGAAGGAAGCCACTAGAAGAGTAGAATTTCGAGTTCCTTGGGGCTCAGAGTCTGAGGTATATCTGTATCCAAGCCCCCAGTCTAGCTCCCACCAGTCTTCCTGTGGTTTTTGTGGAGGCCTCAGGCTGTGAGGGATGGAAGACGGGGTGGGATTGGGCTCCTCGATGGCACAGAGGCAAGTCAGTGCCAGTTTCCAGAGAGTTAGCTTGGCTGACTGTCTCGGGGAGGGGAATGTCGAGAGCAAGCAGCAACAGCAGCTTTTATCCTCTGCCTGGCATGTACAGAGCATTTTGTTAGCTCGAACACTCAGAGGCAGGGAGGAAAGTTAGGAATGTTCCCTATTCCTTCCCTTTCTTATGGTTAGGAACAGCCACCACACACTGGGAGGCGAGACTGTAGTTACCAGTTGCTTTGCTTAACTGCAGAGGACAAAAACTTAGAAAGCTCAACTGCTGCTTCTATCCCCATGGTCCAGGGTGCACAGAAAAAGCACTCAGTCACTTTGTCCTACCTTGCCTCGCTATTCTCCTACTACAATTCAGCCCATACAATTCGCTCCTCTAATGCTAACCTTCTGACTGTTACTCGATCTCATCTATCCTTCTGTTGCTTTGTGTGGTTCCAGGAGTGTATGAAGCATGGCCCACAGTGACAGAAAAGTGGTTCCTTGGCTCATCCATGATGGAGAGGAGCAAAGAACACACAGGAAGGGGTGGCCATTGCTACTTCTTGTTTCCTTCAGCAACTTCTGCATTGAATGACATACTTGTTAATATGAGCATGGGCTTGGGAGTCAGAAGGTCATGGTTCTTATCCTGGCTCTGCCATTTGTCTGCTGTGTGACCTTAGGCAAGTCACTTCACTTCTCTGGGCCTCAGGTACCTCATTTGTAAAATGGGGATTGAGGCTGTGAGTCCCATGTGGAACAGGGACTGTGTTCAAACCAATTATATAATAATGTTGATATTTGTTAAGTGCTTACTATGTGCCAAGCACTTTTCTAAGCACTGGGGGAGATACAAGGTAATCAGGTTGTCCCACGTAGGGCTTACAGTCTTCATCCCCATTTTACAGATGAAGTCACTAAGGCACAGAGAAGCTAAGTGACTTGCCCAAGGTCACACAACTGACAATCGGCAGAGCAGGGATTAGAACCCATGACCTCTGACTCCCAAGCCCGGGATCTTTCCAGTGCGCCACCCTGCTGCTCTCCACCCCAGCTCCTAGTACAATGCCTGGCACATAGTAAACACTTAACAAATACCATAATTATGATTATTATTATTACCAACAACAAGAAGGAAATGAAGTAGTTTTAGGCCCAGGATTTTAATAGCCAAATAGAATCTTGAGGTAACCCTTTTACAGAATTCCAAAAATGCCATCTCTCCACATACAAGATAGATGACTCTAATGTTATCTCACCACTCACCAATACTGAAAGGATTCTAGGTCATGGGCTTCTAGGTCATACACACCTGGAACCACACAAAGCAACAGAAGGATAGATGAGATCGAGTAACAGTCAGAAGGTTAGCATTACAGGAGCTAATTGTACAGGCTGAGTTGTAGTAGGAGAATAGTGAGGCAAGGAAGGACAAAGTGACTGAGTGCTTTGAAGCCAATGGTGAGGATTTTTTGTTTGATGTAGAGGTGAATGGGCAATCATTGGAGTTTCTTGAAGAGTGGCAAAACATGGACTAAACGCTTTTGTAGAAAAATAATCTGGGCAGCAGGGTGAAGTATGGACTGGAGTGGGGAGAGACAGGAGTCTGGAGGTCAGCAAGGATGCAGCTACAGTAATCCAGATGGGATAGGATAAGTGGACTAATGTGGCAGCAGTTTGGATGAAGAGGAAAGGGCAGATTTTAGTGATGCTATGAAGGTGAAACCGACAGAATTTAGGATACACAACTCAAATACATGCCTTGAGACTTGGGGTGAATGAATCTTATTCTGGAAGTAGAAATTTTTTAAAGTCAATTTGGGGTTTTCAAAACTTAGAAAATGGAATTGATTTGAATTGTTCTCTTTGGAATTTCAAACTATCTTTCCATTTCAGACGAAAACACAAGGCAATAACAAGCACTAATTTTTCCATTTGTAAACCTCCCAACCATCACAATCCAATCACAAATGTAAACAAATTAAACACACTGGAACATATTTGTTCAATTAAAGAACTGAATAGTCTATGAAATGACTGATATTCTCTATTCATCCAGGGGGCATTACTGAGTTCTTCCCTGATAAAGTTAAGAAACTTCATTCTGCTGCCCAGGTTATCTTCCTGCAGAAACGCTCTGGGCATGTCACTCCCCTCCTTGAAAACCTCCAGTGGTTGCCTATCAACCTCCACATGAAACAAAAACTCCTCAGTTTTGGCTTCAAGGCTCTCCATCACCTTGCCCCCTCCTACCTCACCTCCCTTTTCTGTACTGCCACCCCGCATGCTCCGCTCCTCTGCTGCTCACCTCATCATGGTCCCCTGTTCATGCCTATCCCGCCGTCGACCTCTGGCCCACATCCTACTGCTGTCCTGGAATGCCCTCCCTCCTCACCTCTGCCAAACTAACTCTCTTCCCCTCTTCAAAGCCCTACAGAGAGCCCACCTCCTCCAAGAGGCTGTCCCAAATTGAGCTGCCCCTTTTTCCTCTGCTCCCTCTCTACTCCCCCTCCACCCTCTGCTCCTCCCCCTTCCCCCTTCACCTCTCCTAAGCTAAGCCTCTTTTCCCTCTGCTCCTCCCCCTCCCCTTCCCCTCAGCACTTTGCTCATCTGTATATATTTTATTACCCTATTTATTTTGCTAATGAGGTGTACATCCCCTTGATCCTATTTATCATGATTGTTTTTTTATGTGTCTTTCTGTCTCCCCCAGTTAGACTGTGAGCCCATCATTGGGCAGGGATTGTCTCTATCTGTTGCCGAATTGTACATTCCAAGCGCTTAGTACAGTGCTCTGCACATAGTAAGCACTAAATAAATACTATCGAATGAAAAGTTTTAGAGTTGAACTTCCCCATATTTAGAAAAACTGACGTACCCTTGTTGAGTCAGTGATGAGAGTTTGGTAAGGGGCTCTTAGAAATGTTCAAGGAAAGAGATGTTTCTTCAAGTGGAATGGGCCATTCCAATAAGTGTAATAGGCTAACTTTTTAAGCACCATACTCTTTCCTGGCCATGCTGCCATGTCACTCTTATTAGAATTTTAAAAAAAAGTCTAAGACACAGTAGAGAGGTGAGTATGAGCTCCAAGCCAGAGGCACAAATGTCAGGAGACATGGCAGGGGTTAATTGATTAGGGAAAGAAGTTTGAAGCTAAAGTAACATCTACTCCATCCTCTTTTAACCCATACTACCCTGCTGAGGGAAAGATGTTTTAAGCTAAAGCAACATCTACTCCATCCTCTTTTAACCCATACTACCCGGCTGAAATCATATGTCCTTCAGGAAGCCCTCCTTGACAAATCTGTCACCCCCAACTCTATTTTCCCTCCTCACTGACTCACCTATGAACTTAATCCCACAACCTAAGCATGAGAGTATTCCCCTCCCATTTACACCCCAGTAGCAATTATGAACATATATCCTTCAGTTCCTTGCCTTACCTATAGTTTATTTTAATGTTTGTCTCCCCTGTTAGACTGTAAACTCCTTGAGGACAGGGTCAGTGCCTAAAAACTATATTGTACTCTCCAGAAGTTTAGTACATTACTCTGCACAAAGTATTCAATAAACACCACTAATTGATATCAGTTTATGAGAAGAATATGAACATCCATTCAATTCCTTGCAAAATATGGTGGAATTGAACCTGGTGGTTTCTCTTGCTAACACATTCTACTTTTTCCTTGTCCCTTGTCCTAAAATAATAATAATGAAAAAAACCAACTTTGGTTTTGAAATAACCCTTTTCAAAACCTAAGTAGACCCACAGATCAAGCATGCTATATTAACTTGAAACTTGCAAAAAGAGCCATTAAAATGATTCATGCTTATAAACATGGGTAGATATTTCACTAAAATGTTTGAACAGTCTGTGTTGAAATACAAATAGACACATTTTCCTGCATTCAACCATAATTTAGGTATCTAAGGTATTAGAATTTAATCACTTCAGCTTTTGGTTAGCAATGAATTGATTCAGTTACATGCATCTAAATAAGCAATAACCCAGAGTGGGTTATGCATATATTGGCTGTTCAGCACACACCCCGGAGTGTGCTAGTGCATTTATGAAATGGCTATTTGCATGTTTTTAAATTATCTAACTAATTGTAGAATCGGGAAATTAGAGATAGGAAAAAAATGGAACAGATGATCCTATCCACCACAATCAATTCAAGATTACCCTCTTCAAAACTTATTTCCAAAAATTGGGTCTGGGCTCCTTTGGACTGGATAGATGGATGAGGTCCCAGCCACCTCCTTGCAGACACTCCAGTTCTTCTATAGTGTCTAAAACATTATCCTCTTTGCCCATAATTTCTTCTGAGTTGCCTAGTGGATAGAGTCTGACTTTGGGAGTCAGAAGTCCTCTGGGCTCTCATCCTGCCTCTACACATCTGCTGTGTGACCTTAGGCAAGTCACTTCACTTCTCTGCACCTCAATTACCTCTTCTGTAAAATGGGGATTAAGACTGTGAGCCCTATGTGGGACAGGCACTGTGTCCAACCTGATTAACTTGTAGCTAGCCCAGTGTTCAGTACAGTGCTTGGCACATAATAAATGCTTAACAAATACCCTCAAAAACTAAGCCCTAAAATGAGAGTACATTCAGACTGTTCTTGGAAGGCAGATATATTCTTCCCTATAAATTAAACAATCTTAACTCATACGCCACCCTGTGAATGAGGCTGGTGCCCTATTATATTGGGCAGAGATGGTGTGAAGACAGGGATGGCCAAAATTAAGAACAATCAGTAGCCATACTGTACGTATGTACAAGGTACAAGGTTTTCTTGATATTGTATTACATTCTGACACCTGTTGTTTATGTCTGCTCAGCCTAGATACATTTCAACATTACTTTTCTGAAAGCTTTGTGTATGTTAGTACCCTTGTTTCTGGAAGCCAAAGATGGTTTCCAGGAAAGGCAGCATAGCAGGCAAGCTTTCATATAAAGCTGGATCATCTATTTAACAGTGCTCGGCACCTAGTAAGTGCTTAACAAATACCAACATTATTATTTCTTCTCCCGTACTGCCTCACCTTCTGGCCAGTGTGGGAGAGGAGATTGTCCTGTACCTTTTCCCTATGCAAGACCAGATACTGCTCTCCAACAACTTCTCTGCATCATTTTAAAAATCTATAGGAAAGCCGAGAGGCCACTGTTTTCCAGAAGTTGTTGGGTCCATGCAAGAATTCAGGAGTTTGAGTCAAGGGTGCACTTTTCTTGCTCAGAGAGGTAAACATATCCAAACACCCCTAAACCCTCACCCACCTCCTTTTGGACATAGAGACATCTGCTTTTACACATATCTACAGCAATACATAGATAGGCAAACACCTTCACTTAGTCCCAGAAAAATCCATTCACCCATACATATCCACACTCACAGCTCTATAGAAGAAATACGTTCACAAATGACTTCAAGTGGATAATCACCCTGGGGCAATGGGAAGAGATAGCAGGCATTTGGAGAGGAAGAGGGAGAATATACAGAATTTGTGGTGGAGTGTCAGGGTTTTGGGCATGTCAGAAAATGGAATAATAATGTTGGTATTTGTTAAGCGCTTACTATGTGCAGAGCACTGTTCTAAGTGCTGGGGTAGATACAGAGTAATCAGGTTGTCCCCTCGTGAGGCTCACAGTCTTAATCCCCATTTTACAGATGAGGTAACCGAGGCACAGAGAAGTTAAGTGACTTGCCCACAGTCACACAGCTGACAAGTGGTGGAGCCAGGATTCAGACCCATGACCTCTGACTCCCAAGCCCGTGCTCTTTCCACTGAGTCACGCTGCTTCTCTAATGTAAGATGTAATGGAAGAGGTCTTCGGGTGGGCCAGAAGGAGGATGGTGACATGAGATTTTATTCTGCTGCAGGGTCTAGGAGGAGGAAGAAGAGCAGAAAGAACAGGGAAAACTAAAGCAGGCAGGAAAGGAAGAGTTTACAGCCTTTCCAGCTCACTTCGCCATTCCACTCTCTGCCCCAGAGAGTCAATCTGGTATTTTTCTAGTAGCTCAGTTGGCTCCCATAGGTCATTGTAGTTTGCACGTACTGTGAATTCACAGACTCTCACTTCTCCCGTCAACCTAATGAACAGGTTGTCTTTTTTCTTTCTCCCTTCAACAGACCAAATCAAAAGAACTGGTGAAATTCCAATGGCTTCAGAAGTGGACCAAGGCTACCATATGGGAAGAGATTCTACACACCTAATATATGCAACAGCTGGCAGATATTTGCAACAAAATAACTCCTCAATCATACCACATCATTCAGCCAAAGGATTTTCTAATTATGAATTAGCAAAATTCACTCCTGTACTAAGTGGCCAGAAATGGCAGGAAGATACACCACAGAAAAAGTATTTGCCTAATAGTATTCATATACAATAATCTAAATTTGGTCAGCTTTTAAGAATATATGTGGAGCCTAAGATAATGAATCCTTGAAGTATAAATGGTATGGAATAATGGGCAAGTTAATTAGAGGGTGTAAAATCACATTTTCTGAACCTACCAAAATGAAAGGAGACTGAATAGGTATCAGAAAATATGGCAAATCATAGTATTATTTGAAAATAACAGGCTGTGACAGTGATACAATTGCCATGTTGTCATATAGTCATATGAGTTTTTTTGACAGACACATTATATAGAGAGGCAAGATTGCATTAAACTAGGTTGAATAGCAATTTGTCACAGTGGTGTCATTACTGCTTTTCCAACCAAAGGGGGTTGTGCTTAAATGTTTCATCCTATCCTGAATCACTTCTGGACATCAAAGGATTTGGAACTTTTTCCTGTAAGGATTTTCCAGAAACTGACAATATTAGAGTGCTGTGTACAACTGGCCCACTTAAATTTTTAAAAAGGTTATGGAGAAATTGGAAAGAATGCAGAAGTACACAACAATTAAAGATAAAGATTCAAGGAATTAGTAATGCTTTGTCTTACAGCTAAACAGTGACAACTCTCTAGGTATACGAGGAGAAGTTTGATCAGTATTTCTCCATGCCCAAAGTGAACCCAACAAGAGGAATGGGTTTAAATCTATGCAGAAGAGCTCATTAGTTAGAAAAAACTCAACTTTCAGGAATATGTTTGTAAAGTTTCTAAAGGAATTTTCATCTATGGAAATTTTAAAGTGAAACAAAATCACCTCTCTGACCTGGATATATTTGTCTAAACTCAAGAGACAAGCTCCAGAGGATCTATTATGATTCATTTGTTGTGGGCAGGGACTGTGTTTGTTATTGTTGTTGAATTGTGCTCTCCCAAGTGCTTATTACAGTGCTTTGCACACAATAAGTACTCATTAAATATGATTGAATGAATGGACCGCTGTGTGCAAAACACTGTGTTAAGCACTTGAGAGAGCACAACACAATAAAAAGACACATTCCCTGCCCACAACGATGATTCTCTCCAGTTCTAGAAATACATCATTCTGTAATATCATATTGTTTAGCTCTACCAAAAAGTTAGGACATGCAAATCATGCAGTCTGTGACCAACCAGATATATACAAATATAGTGATAGCACTATACATTAAAATGGGAAGTGTACATTCATTAGGCTTGATTTTGGCAGATGTAGCCTAAGTAAGCTCAGCATGCCTTTCTGATGCTTCCAAAGCTGTCTTGCTTTCTTGTGCAGCGTCAAAGCCACACCATAGAAACAGAGCTGAAATCAAGCTGTGTTACAATATCTTAATGGATGCACCGCCATTGTGTAGATTGGGGAACCATGCCAGGGGGCGGGGTTGATGCTAATGAACCTGGCACCGACAGCGCTGAAACTGCCGGGTAGCTTCTGCCGGTGGAAGGGACAATAGAGAAAATTAATGGAGAACAAGAATAAAACAGCAGCAACCCCAAGCATCACCTTTCAGTCAGCAGTGATGATACTGATTGCTGCTAGTGTCCTGTTGTCATTTTCCAGTTAAAGGTGATACTTGGATGCACACCAAACCCTTGGGGTAGCATATGATGGAGAATGGACTAGTTGCAATTCTAAATAGTCAAAGTGAATTACTAAAGAAGTAATACAATAAAGTTTTCCAAAATTGCTCCTTTTGTTTTTTTGACATAACAATAAACATGACTATAAACATATGTGTTCATGTCTCTCTCAGTGGAGATCTGTAATTACAGTGTCTATCATCGCTTCACATGGACATACCAGAAATTAGATGTCATGAACCATATTTGAGCTACTAACAATCTAGGCCACATCTACTAATTCCATTTGTTGATGATATCCTGGACACACATTTTCCTCATAGGCCATCCTAGGGATGGAAAGGACTGTCTCCTCAAATTGAATAATGAATAAGGAATGCTCTGAGTGGTTAAAATCTATTTCCCAATTTACAGCCTAGTTCTCTTCTCCTTTGGACCAGATTTTCCTGCACAAATTTCCCAAAAGCCACATCCAAGATGTAAATCGATCAATCAATGAAACAGTGGTGTGTATTGAGATTACTGTGTGCAGAACACAGCACTAAGCACTCGGGAGAGTATCATATAATTGAGTTAATAGACATGATCCCTGCTCTCAAGGAGGTTATGATATGGGGATATGTAGATTTAAATATATGATAAAGCTGTAAACTACTGTGCTCCCCTACCACAGGGTGTTCAATAATTGCAGTTTTCCAGGGTCCTAGCATAATTATATTCCTTTACAAACAGTATATTATAAATGGAGAGTGAGGGAGAAAGTTGGTTGACCAGCTGTCATGACAAGGTTTATATTGAAGCATGCTCTGGTATTCGTACTACTAATAATAAGAAGGTTAGTATTTGTTAAGCGCTTACTATGTGCAGAGCACTGTTCTAAGCGCTGGGGTAGACACAGGGTAATCAGGTCGTCCCACGTGAGGCTCACAGTTACTCCCCATTTTACAGATGAGGTAACTGAGGCACAGAGAAGTGAAATGACTTGCCCACAGCCACACAGCTGACAAGTGGCAGAGCCGGGAGTCAAACTCATGACCTCTGACTCCGAAGCCCAGGCTCTTTCTACTAATAAGCAATGTGGCTCAGTGGAAAGAGCACGGGCTGGGGAGTCAGAGGTCATGGGTTCTAATCCCGGTTTTGCCACTTGTCAGCTTTGGGACTTTGGACAAGTCACTTAACTTCTCTGTGCCTCAGTTACCTCATTTGTGCAAGGGGGATTAAGGCTGTGAGCCCCACGTGGGACAACCTCATCACCTTGTATCTCCCTCCAGTGCTTGGAACAGTGCTTTGCACATAGTAAGCACTTAACAAATGCCATCATTATTAATAATAGCAATGTTATCTATTCAACACCTACTGAGTGCAATGAACTCTACTGAGCTCTGGGAAATGTCCAAATGAAGCAAAACATATATTCCCTGTGCACAAGGAGTTTTATCAATTTATTATTATATATATTTTATCAATTTATTTATTATTATAAATTAATTTTACAATACATTTCATACTTTATACCAATTTGTATAATTTCTTCATTCATTCTATTGTATTTTTTGAGTACTTATGTGTGCAAAGTACTGTTCTCAGCACTTGGAAGAGTATGATACAACAACAGACACATTCCCTGCCCACAGCAGGCTCACATTTTAGATCAATGTATTAATCGATATGTACAGCATTCTTCTAAATGTTTGGGAAAGTCCAAGTACAGACTTGGTAGACACGTTTACGATCCACTGGGGACGATGTGAGATTATGTTAACTCCTCAGAGCAGGAGACCCAACTAGCACATTAAAAATTGCTCTTGCTGGAACCGTGGTGAGCCAAAGAATCCCTCTCATTCAAGAATTTAAAAATCCTGTCCTGAAAAACGTAGGTACCACCTACCTGTTGATAAAGAGCTTAGACCATCTGACTCTGGATGTCCCTTCTATGAAATGCTTGGCTTGGGCCTCTTGATGTATCTTTTGCATCATATAACCCTTTAGGGTCTGCTAGTGGACATGTCTCAAAGCAAGCCAACTGCCAATTCCCTCCCTAAGAAGGGAAGGTAAATATTGGTCCAAAGTAATATTAAACAAATGCCTTGGTTTATAAAGGAAACCCCACTGTATTTAACTGTTCAGTGGGGGAATGTAACTGTGAATTGGCTGTATTCATTTTCTTGCTGGCAGCAATTCCCTTTTTTTCCATGGGCAAAGAGAGACTCTTAACCACGTCCCTGCCTCCCTTACCACAGCAAAGGAGGAAAAACAAAATAAGCTATGAAAGTGTCCCTCTGGTGCTTCAAGTAGGTAGTTGCAGCTAAATTGTAGATTAACAATTTGGGAAAACTTTAATTGGAAATTTGCTACTTCCAGGAAATTCAAACAAAAGATCTCAAAATTAATATGTTAATTTTCTCCTTTCGTAGCCAATTACTCAAGTCCACTTAAAATAGACCCTCATCCACCCTTCATCTCTCCTCCCCTAGTTTTTCTTTTCATTGTCTATAGAAAGGAATTATTTTATGTTACAGCATGGTTGCTGGTGACTCCAAATTAACTCACTTGAGTGATTTCTCTTTGTCCCCACTAATTTCTATGAGCCCATGCCTACTGTGAATTGTAATAATATAACGACGATCCAGTTTGCCTTGAAAATGGCCCCCCTTGGCCTCTTGGTAACAGTGGAGGGCTCTTCATATTGATCTCCATTAATCCGCTGGGGAGTTCGATGACCTAATTTTCTTTATTATATTTGTTAAGTGCCAAGCACTGTAGTAAGTACTGGGAAAGATAAAAGATAGCCAGATTGGACACAGTCCCTGTCCTATGACACTAACAGCCTAAATAAGAATTGAGGAATGTGCCACTTTGATGTTCATTGATGTTGCTTGTCCCTCCCAGGCTGTACCCAGTTTTCATGAAAGAGGTCATTTCCCAGTTTGTGAACCCTGTGAGCTGGCTGCCATGAATGAAGATCTAATATTCCAAAAGTTTTCATATTCTAAATGGAGATCCACATTCTATCCTCAACTTTCCTGATCTCTGAGATGCACATCATCTGTGCACATACATTCACTGACCTCTCTTTTATGATGTCTGCTTTTGAAAACGGTGATCACCCCATCTCCAACCCCATAACATTTATGTACATATCATTTAATTATTTATGTCTAGCAGTAATTATTTTAATTTCAGTCTCCCTCCCTAGATTGTGAACTCTTTCTGTGATGGAAAATTTCTGTTAACTACTATATTGCTAACACCCAAGAGCTTGGTATAGTAAGCATTCAAATTCCATCAATTGTTTGTAAAAGTGAGGGTAATACTAATTATAACAACAATAATCATTATAATTGTAATAGTACTATTTGTTTAGTGCTCACTACATATCCCCACAACCCCCTCCAGTTATCACCCCATCTCCCTCCTACTTTTCCTCTCCAAACTCCTTGAGCAAGTCATCTACACTCACTGCCTCAAATTCCTCTCCTCCAACTCTCTCCTGGAGCCCCTCCAATCTGGCTTCTGTCCCCTTGACTCCACTGAAATTGCCCTAAGATCACCAATGATCTCTTTCTTGCCAAATCCAACAGCTCCTAATTCTCTTGAATTCCTCAGCTGCCTCTGACACTATGGACCAGCCCTTTCTCCTGGATATGTTATCCAACCTTGGCTTCACTGATTCTGTCCTCTCCTGGTTCTCTTATCTCTCTTGCAGTTCATTTTCAGTTTCCCTCAAGGACTCCTCCTCCCCCTCCCATCCCCTAACTATAGGGGTCCCTCAGTGTTCAGTTCTTGGTCCCTTTCTATTTTCCATCTACACTCACTCTCTTGTGGAGCTCATTCGCTCCCTTGGATCCACTACCATCTCTATGCAGATGATACCAAACTCTACATCTCCTCCCCTGTTCTCTCTCCAGGTTCACATCTCTGATTGCATTCAGAACATCTCTACTTGGATGTCCTTCCACCACCTCAAACTCAACATGTCCAAAACAGAGCTCCTGATCTCCCCCCGGCAAGCCTGTCCACTCTCAAACTTTCCCATCACTGTAGACGGCACAACCATCCTTCCTGTCTCACAAGTCAATAACCTTGGTGTCATCCTTGACTCCGTTCTTTCATTCAATCCATATATCCAATCCATCACCAAATCCTGTCTGGCTCACCTTCACAACATCACCAAGATCCACCCTTTCCTCTCCTCCCAAACTGCTACTACGTTAGTACAGTCAGTCATCTTAACCCACCTAGATTACTGCATCAGCCTCCTTTTTGACCTCCCAACCTCTGACCTCTCCCCACTTCAGTCTATATTTCACTCCACTGCCCAATTTATCTTTCTACAGAACATAAAGGGCATGTCACTCCCTCCTCAAAAATCTCCAGTGGTTGCCTATCCACCTCCATAGCAAACAAAAACTCCTCACTATTGGCTTTAAAGCTCTCCATCACCTTGCCCCCTCCTATCCCATCTCCCTTTTCTCCTTCCACATCCCATTCCACACACTCCGCTCCTCTGATGCTAACCTTCTCACTGTGCTTCGATCCCGCCTGATTCGACGTTGATGCCTGGCCCACGTCCTACTTCTGGCCTGGAATGCCCCTCAATTCTCAAATCCTCCAGACTCTTCCCCCCTTCAAAGCTTTATGAAGGTGCACCTCCTCCAAGAGGCTTTCCCAGACTAAGCCCCACTTTTCCTCAGCTCCCACTCCCTTCCACATCACCCTGCCTCTCTCCCTTTGCTCTTCCCCTCCCACGGCCCCATAGCACTTATGTGCATATGTATATATCTATAATTCTATTTATTTTTATTGATACCTATTTACTTGCATTGATGTCAGTCTCTCCCCTTCTAGAATGTGAGCCCACTATGGGCAGGGATTGTCCCTCTTTATTGTTGCATTGTACTTTCCAAGCATTTAGTACAGTGATCTGTACACAGTAAGGGCTCAATAAATATAACTGAACAAATGAATGAAAGTATCAAGCAATGTTCTAAGCTCTGTGATAGATACAAATTAATCAGGTCAGATGCATTCCCTATCTCATAGGGGGCTCACAGTCTAAATAGGAGGGAGAACAGGTTTTGGATCCCCATTTTACCGGGGAGAAAACCAAGGGACACTGAAGCTAAGTGACTCACCCAAAGTCACATAGCAGACAAGGGGCATAGCCAGGATTAGAATCCAGGTCTTCCAACTCCTAGGCCTGTGCTCTTTTCACAAGGCCATGCTGCTGATCATGTTATTGCAGAAAGACCACAGTTTGACCCAGATTCACTTTTTGTGCTCTCCCTCCTACAACCCAAAGATCTCTTGGAAACCATAACATTTTTACTGGCCTGATTTATACTTTTTTTAGATACACTGGTATAAAATAACATTTTCATTTGACTCCAAATAACTGTTAACATCAGAGCCTTATTTTTGTTATGCTCTCGGGAGGTCAAGACCTTTTCGTGAACTTACTGATTCCAGTGGCATTTCATTGACCCCTGTTTGTCCACTCTCTTTGACTCATCTTTTCTGGCTCTGAGTTTGCTGTTATAAAAGGAAATAACCATTTGACCTCAACTGACAACTTCAATTAACTCCCATTGAAATGCCTTAGTATGAACTGAGTTAACTTCCTTGACCTCCCAAGTGATGCATCTCCCACTGCCCTCTACAACCTGCCCTTTGACCTCCAGGGAACTTCCTTTTCCTCTTTGTGACCTTTTTAACATTTCTTTGCAGTTTCTGACTATGCAGCATGAAAAGAAATGTCCATTTTACCTCAAATTAAGTGATTCAATTAATCTCCTTAAAAAAGCCACACCTATTTTACCTTAGATTAATTGATTCAATTAATTTTAAAAAGCCTTATTTTCATCTTGAATTACTTCCTTGACTTCTCAGTGATGCCCACTATAAACACAGTGTCTCTCCATAACCTCTCTATACCCTCTGTGTGATTCAACTAAATTTTCTGAAACTGTCACTGTATGTGGAGGAATTGAACAGAGACTAAGGCAGGAACAGAATGGTATGGTGATCATACTAAGAACTTCTAAATTCTACTCTAATTCTTCCATTTATAAGAGAAAATCTTTTTTGTAGTACTTAATTTGTGTAGGCCCAGTTGTCAGAGGACTTGGTTTCCAACCCTGACTCCATCATTTCCCTGCTAAGTGAAATTGGGGAAGTCACTTAACTGCCCTATGCTTCTGTCCCCTCATCTGTAAAATGAGAATTCAATACATGTTCTCCTTCTTACTTCCACTGAGTCCCCTATGTAATAGGGTTGTGTCTGACCTTGTTATCTTGAATCTTTCCCAGTGCTTAGTAGTGTGCTTTGCTCATAGTAACCACTAAAATTATCCCTTGGAGAACTCTTTCACTCCCATTGTCCAACCCAGGTTTCACAGACACTGTCATCTCCTGGTTCTCCTCCTATCTCTCTGGCCTTTCATTCTCAGTCTCTTTTATGGACTCCACCTCTGCCTTCCACCTCCATCTGTGGATGTCCCTCAAGGTTCAGTTCTGGGTTCCCTTCTATTCTTCATCTATACCAACTCCCTTGGAAAACTCATTCACTCACATGGCTTCAACTACCACCATTATGAGGATCATTCCCAAATCTACATTACCAGCCCCAATCTCTCTCCCTCTTTGCAGTCTCACATTTCTTCCTGCCTACAACACATCTGTACTTGGATGTCCTACCGTCACCTCAAACTTAACATTGAAAAACAGAACTCCTTATTTTATCTCCCAAACCCTGTCCTTCCCCTGACTTTTCCATCACTGTAGACAGCACCACCTTCATTCCCATCTCACAAGCTCATAATCTTGGCATTATCCTTGACTCCTCTCTCTCATCCAACCCACATATTCAATATATCCCTAAATCCTAAAGTCGATTCAACTTTCACATCGTTAGAATCCACTCTTTCCTCTCTATCCAAATTGCTACCATGCTAATCCAAGCATTCATCCTATCCCACCTTAATTACTGTATCAGACTCCTTGCTTACCTCCCTCCTTTCTGTTTCTCCCCTCTCCAGTCCATACATCACTCTGCTGCCCGGATCATTTTTCTACAGTCATGAATCAACAATCCTCAAGAACTTCCAGGGATTCAGTACCTGCTCTCCCCCTTACTTAGATTCTGAACCCTATATGGGACAGGGGCTGGGTCCTACCTAATGATCTTTCATCAACACCAGAGCTTAGAATAGTGCTGGGCACAGAACAAGTTTTTAAATGCCATTAGTATTCATATTTTAAAATAATTTTTTCTCTTGCTATGCTCATTTGCAAATAAACTTATTTGTTCCTTCATTTAGTAGCTATTTTAACTGCTTCTTCGACTTTATATAGAACTCATAACTTGCAGATTGGTTATGAATTTTCTTTGAGCTAGTCAAAGAAATTGAAAAAAAATCCATATATAATACTTGGAATGTCTAGCACATTTACTTTTCTAAAGCACCGCAACCCATTACCTCATTTTATCCTCACAAAATCCCTGTAATTTAGGGAGATACAGGTTTTATTATTCCCATTTTTACAGAAGAGAAAATTGGAACCCAGAGAGATTAACTAGCTTGCCCAGGATCACACAGCAGACCAGTGCCAAAGCTGAGGCTAGAAGGCATAGCTCTAGACTCTAAGACTCCTGCTCTTTCCACTACACAATGAACAAATCAATATCATCTTCTTTCTTCTATTAGAAATATAAATGTTGCCTCGATAAAATTATATTTCTTCAGAACTTTGGGAAAAAGTGGAATTTTACTGACTTTGGAATATTTCAGCACTTTGCGTTTTTCACAAATAAAAGGCATCTTCTTGAAGTGTAGGACCCGCCCAAGAGAATGGGGCCCGGTCTATTAGCCTGAGGTCCTGATGATAAAACCTACTGAATGAAATCTTTCCTTATGCAAAGTTGGCCTGGTTCTGTCCAAAGTAATCTACGCAGCCATGCTGAAAGATGACCTGGATGCAGGTGGAAGATTATGCTTCCAAAACTCTGGGTAAACCTCTTTCACCTCAATGGACTTGAGCATCAGCTAAGTCCTAGACTTACTGTAGGCAGTTGGCTGCACTCTAGAGGCACACATTTGGATTCAAGACATACAAGGGGTTGTCAATCAGCCACATGGTAGAAAAGTGGCAGAGACAGAACTGGGACTTGAATCCATTTCTCCTGATCCCCAGCCACATGTTCTATCCACCAGACTCTGCTGCTACCCTTCCTCTGTTTAAACAAAATGCATTCACCTGCCTGAAGACCATTACTAAGTCCTCCCCTCAGTCTTCTTTTCTCCAAATTGACAAATTCTACCACCTCCAAATCCTATTTTTTTTCAGTGCTTTCATAAGAGAATCTTCCAATATGGACAGTCTCTTGTCTCTGACTGTGGCACTGAAGGCCATTTGGAAGAAGAGTGTTACCTATTTTTGATGTTCACCTTTGAAACCTCACGCATGCTCCTTACTTCGATTATGCTGAACATGGTGGAAGGACTAGCCTATAAACTAAAAGTTCCTAGTTACCACAGTCCAGTGAAATTCTCCCTCTTTGATAGCATCACTACTTAAAGTTCATTTACCAACAGGGCTGGGGGAAGTTCACAAACTCTTTGTGAACATATTTCTGCTCAGAATTCAGCTCTGAGAATCAAACTTTGCTCATTTTTCCCACCTCATCTCCAACCCTACAACTAATCTCCAAGGCTTCCTTCCCCCTCCGCCCCAGCACTCCATTCTTTAAGTGGTATCTGTTAAGCACTGACAGTATGTCAAGCACTGTTCTTAGTGCTAGGCAACATATGAGCTAATCAAGCCAGATACACTCCCTCCGCACATGGGGCTCACCATCTAATTAGGAAGTAGAACATGTTTTGAATCCCCATTTTTACAGTTGAGGAAACTGAGTCACAGAGAAATTAAAAGGCTTGTCCAAGGTCACACAGCAGGTAAGTGTCAGAGCTAGGATAAGAATTCAGGTTCTCTGGATCCCAGGTCCCTGCTTTATCCACTAATCCATGCTGCTTTCCCTTCATCTCCTAGGTATGGCTAAGTAAATTAGGACAAGGCAGCTCTTAGAGATAGAATAAAAGGAAAACACTGGGTCCTTGCAGAAATTGGAGACCCTAGTAGCTGTCCTGAGCCCATCATAAAGTCAGAACTGTGATTTCTTATACTGAATTATCAAAGAACACTGGACCTTTTGAATCTACTTTTCTGAACAGCCCAGTGACACACAGACTTCCTACAGGACTTCCCCCACTAGATTTTAAGCTCACTGTGGGTAGAAAATGTGTGTTTTACTTCTGATGTACTTTCCCAAAGGCTTAGAGCAATTCCTTCCACTCAGTCAGAAAAATACCATTGATTGATTTCAACTGTACACTCCTAGAAGCAGCTTAGTTATTTTCATCCATTTTTCAGACAGATTAACTGACCCTCTCAATTTACAATTGCAGTGAGCCTGAGAACAAATATTTGTCACTGCCCTTGGGGTGCGCAGTACTGTCCTCTATAAGCACCTCACCATTTTTGCAGTGCTTCATCCTGCTTCATGATCTCTCCATTAGTTATTTCTTATCACTCCTATGAAATAGGTCATTCTTTTTTTTTTTTATTCAGGCATGCAGAAAATAGGCACAGAGAGGTAAAATATTTAAAACGTCTGGCAGAGACAGAGTTCTTTTACACAGTACGTATCCTAACTGATCCTTTCAAGCACTGCTGGAATACCCACTTCCACAGGCATTTCCTGTTCCCTTTTCTTTAGGCAGACATGGTGGCTGATGAAAACCCATAGCTTGGTATTCCCATGCTGAATTAATGTTAAGCAAATTGCCAGACGGATATGTTCCCTGGCAGCTTGCTGTGGCAGTTAAGGAGAATGACACTGCCTCAAAATGATTCAAGACCTTTTTTGACCAGTTCCACTTGATGTCTTGCTTGTGCCTCCCTGATTTCTGCAACTTTCACCTTGTGAAGTTCTTTGACAATTCCGCCTAAGCAGAAACACGTTGAAAGCCAGACTGCTCCTACACACTCTCCCTTTACCCTTCCGTTGCACTTGGCTCTACAAATCTTTCTCTTACATTCCTCTTTTGACTTTGGACCACAGTCAGATTCTCCACACTTCTCAGTGAGTTAGTCAAAATGAAAACGTTGTGTTTGGAACTTGGAGCCAAATGAAATATGTGCATAATTTACAAAGACAGAACGCTCAACTAATAACAACTTCTGTCCTGTCAGCAGCTTGGGATCTGCTGGTGAAATGAAAACTCTCTCCAAAGCACTCTCACAGGGCCAAATTCTGCCTTTCGTTCCACACACCAACTGCCATTGACGTCAACAGGAGTTGTTTGTACGTATTAAAGGGTATAATTGGTCCCACACTTTTTAATGATAATGATAATAATACTGATAATGATGACGACGTTATGTTTTCTTCATCTGGGTTAAATTCTGCCCCATGCTGCTCCTATGTACCTAAATCCTTTGGACTTTCTTTAGCAGAGAGACAACTGCAATGAAGGACAGTAGGTGGCATATTTCCTGTTTGCACCGTAGAAGATGGGATTATGATATAATTATGCCCAGGAGCCCAGATGGGTCAGACATCCTAAAAGGATGGTCCTTGTGTTGAATGCCTCAGAAAAACCGTGTTATGTGTGGTATTAGTTAAGTGCTTACTATGTGCCAAACAGCAGGGTATGGTGGATAGAGCACAGGCCTGAGAGTCAGAAGGTTGCAGCTTCTAATCCCCTCTCTGCCACTTGTCTGCTGTGTGACCTTGGCCAAGTCACTTCACTTCTCTGCGTCTCAGTTACTTTATCTGTAACATGGGGATTGAGACTGTGAGCCCAGTGTGGGACAGAGACTATGTTCTGTAGGACAGGAACTGTGTTCAACCCAATTTGCTTGTATCCACTCCAGCGCTTAGTACAGAGCCTGGCACACAGTGAACACTTAAATACCACAGTAAATTGCTGCTATTATTACTGAGCGCTGGGGTGGATACAAGCAAATCAGGTTGGATGCAGTCTCTGTCCCACATGGGGCTTCCGGTCTTAATACCCATTTTCCAGACAAGGTAACTGAGGCTGAGAGAAGTGAAACAACTTGCCCAAGTTCCCACAACAGACAAGTGGTGGAACCAGCTTTGGAACCCAGGTCCTTCTGACTCCCAGGTCTTGTGTTCTATCCACTTAGGCCATGCTGCCTCTCTGAATCAGTATCCTTATATGTTTTTTCAGCTTGCAATGTTACAAGGGTACTGATAATAATAATGGCGAGTTTTTAAATCGTATTTGTTACGTGCTTACTATGTGTCAGGCACAGTATTAACCCTTGGCTAGATGGAAGATTATCTATTATGATTATCCATTATGATAGAGTCCATGTTCCACATGGGACTCACAGTCTTAATCCCCATTTTGCAGCTGAGGAAACTGAGGCACAGCATAGTTAAGCAACTTGCCCAAGGTCACACAGCAGGCAAGTGGTGGAGCTGGTATTACAACTCAGGTCCTCTAAGGACTTAATAAGAGCTGCAGCAGCGTGGCTCAGTGGCAAGAGCCCGGGCTTGGGAGTCAGAGGTCATGGGTTCTAATCCCCACTCTGCCGCTTGCCAGCTGTGTGACTTTGGGCAAGACACTTCACTTCTCTGGGCCTCAGTTCCCTCATCTGTAAAATGGGATTAAAACTGTGAGCCCCACATGGGACAACCTGATCACCTTGTATCCCCAGCGCTTACAACAATGCTTTGCACATAGTAAGCGCTTAACAAATACCACCATTATTATTATTATTTCCTCATTCATTCATTCAATCATTTATTGAGCACTTTCTGTGTGCAGAGCACTATACTAAGCACTTGGAAAGTACAATTCGGCAACAGACAGAGACAATCCCTACCCAACAATGGGTTCACAGTCTAGAACGCAGCATCCTCATGAATGCTCAATAAATACAATTGAATGAATGCCTTCCCTGCCAGCACTGTACCCCTCATATTTCTTCCTAAACACTCTTTTCCACCTTACTTTCAGATCAAAGTAGACAACATTATCATCCCTTCAGTTTCCAATCCTGCAACATCACCAATTATGAGTTGCTCCTTTTCTTTCAACTCTCATCCTGTCATTTCCCAGAACTAAAGCTTTGGCTTCAGAGCTCTCCTTCACCTTGCTCCCTCTTACCTGACCTCCCTTCTCTCCTCTGCTCACACACTCCATTCCTCTACTGCTAACCTCCTCTCTGTGCCTCTTTCTCACCTGTCCCACTGTCGACCCCTGGCCCATGTTCTACCTCTGGCCTGGAATGCCCTCCCTCCTCACATTGGCCAAAGTAGCTCTCTTCCCTCTTCAAAGCCCTGAGAGCTCACTTCCTCCAGGAGGTCTTTCCAGACTGAACGCCCCTTTTCCACTGCTCCTCCCCTCCCCATCGCCCCACCCCCTCCCTCTGCTCTACCCCCCTCCCCACCCCACAGTACTTGTGCATATATGTACATATTTATTATTCAATTTATTTTATTAATGATATATATAATTCTATTTATTTATTTCTATGTTATTGATGTCTGTCTACTTCCTTTGTTTTGTTCTCTGCCACCTCCCTTCCAGACTGTCACCCCATTGTTGGGTAGGGATTGTCTCTGTTGTCAAATTGTACCTTCCAAGCACTTAGGACAGTGCTCTACACATAGTAAGTCTCAATACATATGATTCAATGAATGAATGAATGAACCACTCTTTCCTTTCTATCTGAACGTTTATCACCCTGGCCTAAGCATTGTGTCAAAGGTTAGCTTGACTACTTATAAATAATGATAATAATAATGATAATGTTGGTATTTGTTAAGCACTTACTATGTGCAGAGCACTGTTCTAAGCGCTGGGGTAGATACAGGGTAATTAGATTGTATCACGTGAGGATCACAGTCTTAATCCCCATTTTACATATGAGGTAACTGAGGCACAGAGAAGGGAAGTGACTTGTCCTCAGTCTCACAGCTGACAAGTAGCAGAGCTGGAATTCAAACCCATGACCTCTGACTCCCAAGCCCGTGCTCTTTCCACACTTATCACCATTCTCAATGATCTCCCCCATCTGCAAACTCGTAATAATAATAATGTGGTATTTACTCGGTGCTTGTTTTGTGCCAAGCACTGTACTAAGTGCTGGGGTAGATACAAGATAATTGGGTTGGACACAGCCCCTGTTCCACATAGAGCTCACATTCTTGACCCCCATATTTCAGACGAGGATCAAGACACAGACACAGAGAAGTTAAGTGACCTGCCCAAGGTCATAGAGCAGACAGGTGGTGGAGCTGGGATTAGAACCCAAATCCTCTCACTCCAAGGTCTGCACTCTATTCACTTGACCACACTGTTTCCCATTAGCAGAGAAGTTGTTTATTAACTCTATTGTATTGTACTCTCTCAAGTGTTTAGTACAGTGCTCTGCACACAATAAGTATGCAATTCCTACTATTGATTGAGCCGTAGGATAAATGTAACTCAATCAGGTTGGACCTGGTTCCTCTCCCATATGGTCCTTTTGCACAAAGTCTAAAAGGGAGAGAGGTCAGATATTTAATCTCCATTTCACAGATGAGGAAACTGAGGCACCGAGAAGTTAAGAGATTTGCCCAAGGTCACACAGGAGGTAAGTGGCAGAGCCATAATTAGGACCTGTGCTGTTTTTCATTAGACTATGCTATTATAAATTCCATCATTCTTCTTATTATGAATGTTGATCCTAAAACAGATCAGCAATTGTGAAAAGAAGCAGAATGTAGCAGTGGATAATAAAAATAATGTTGGTATTTGTTAAGCGCTTACTATGTGCAGAGCACTGTTCTAAGCGCTGGGGGGGATACAAGGTGATCAGGCTGTCCCTCATGGGGCTCACAGTCTTCATCCCCATTTTACAGATGGGGTAACTGAGGCCCAGAGAAGTGAAGTGACTTGCCCACAGTCACACAGCTGACAAGTGGCAGAGCTGGGATTCAAACTCATGACCTCTGACTCCAAAGCCCGTGCTCTTTCCACTGAGCCAATGGAATACAGGCCTGGGAGCCCAAAGGACCTGGATTCCAATCCCTATTCTACCACTTGTCTGCTGTTTGACCTTGGGCAAATCACTTCACTTCTCTGGGCCTCAGTTACCTCATCTGTAAAATGGGGATTGAAACTGGGAGCTCCATGCGGGACAGGGACTGTGTCCAACCCTATTTGCTTGTATCCTCCCCAGTGCCTGGCACACAGTAAGCATTTAAATACCATAATAATAATAATAATGATAATAATGTCAGAAAAAGAAATAGTCTTCTAGCTGAAGTTTGTCCTGAAAAGGAATTGGCATGGCTTGCTATGCCATTTCTCCCATTAGAAACCTGCGAACTTAATTGTGGTGCAATGCCATTTAACCAGTGAAAGAGATTACGATGGCTTTAACTTTCCTGGCAAATGTTGAAATAATAATGATGGTATTTGTTAAACTCTTACTATATGCCAAGCACTGTTCAAAGCGCAGTGGATCCTGATGTGAGCTAGGACATCCAAGTTCTTATGGTCTGTTTCCCCTTCCTGAAATCTGGTTGCTCTGGGCTGCTTCAGTGAGTATTGATTTGGGTTACCCCAGTTTCACACACTGGACTATGGCACTGGCTTTGTATTTCACCCAAACACAGTCCTCCACACCCTCACCCCACCACCTCTGACTTCACCAGTCATGGTTTCTCCAGAGGTGAGTGAGGCCCTCTGGGAGCCAGGCTTCAATCCAAAACTCTACTGCATAAGTTCATTCAATAGTATTTCATTCAATTGTATTTACTGAGCACTTACTATGTGCAGAGCACTGTACTAAGCGCTTGGAATGTACAAATCGGTAACAGATAGAGACAGTCCCTGCCCTTTGACAGGCTTACAGTGTAAGTCATACACCTTCATAGACCTTAGCACAAGAAGCAGCATGGCCTAGTGGAAAGAGCACAGTCCTGGGAGTCAGAGGACCTGGGTTCTGATACCAACTCTGCACTTGTCTATTGTGGGACCTTGAGCAAGTCATTTAAATTCTCTGTACCTCAGTTACCTCATCTGTAAAATGGGGATTAAAGCTGTGAGCCCCACGAGAGCTGTGGACCATATCCAACTTGATTATCTGGTTTCTAACCTAGTGAGTAGTACGGTGTCTGACACATAATAAGCACCTAACAAATACCATAAAAAAAAAGACATCCCAATTGTTTGAGTCGGCAAATGTATATCTACTGCTTACTATGGATGATTCCCAAATCCACCTCTCTAAACCTGCCCTCTCTACTTCCCTGCAGTCCCACATTTTCTTTTGCCTTCAAGTCATCTTTACTCAAATGTCCTGCCAACATCTCAACATGTGCAAAACAGAACTCCTCATAATCCAACCCAAACCCTGTCTTCCCCTATAATTCCTTACCACTGTTGACCCCCACTACCACCCTCCTCCCTGTTTTGCAAGCCTCCAACCTTGCCATTATCTTTTACTCATCTCTCTCTCTCTCTCTCTCCATCTCACATATTCACTCACCAAATCCTGTAGAGTCTAGCCTCAGAACATCTCCAATCAAACTGCTACCTCACTGGTCCAACAACTTCAACTATCCCACCTCACTGATCTCCTTGCTTCCACTCTCTTCTTCTCCAATCCATATTTCACTCTGCTACCCACATCATTTTTCTTAAAAAAAGTTATTTTGCATATCTCCTGAATCCTCAAAAACCTCCTTCCAATGTTTGTCCATTCTATATTAAGCAGAAACCTCTCACCATCCATCAGCTCTAAGCCTTTCTCTTCTCTACCAAATACAAAAAGTCCCTCCTTTCCCAGTACAACCCAACTCCCCTTCTTGGTTCCTCAAATAACAACCTAGTAACTATGCCTTGATCTTGTCTCTCTTGCTGTTAACCCCTCACTCACACCATCACTCCCTCTTTGAACGCCCTCTTCCTTGAGTCATTCAACCATATTTATTGAGTGCTATGTGCAGTGCACTGTATTAAGCACTTGATATCTGACAGATACCCATTCTCCTCATCTTAGAATCCCTGCTAAAATATCTCCTACAAGAAGCCTTCCCTGACTAATTTCACATTTCCCCATCCCATTTTCTTTACTATCTGCATCACCTAAGTAGTTGAGCACATAAATATTTTGGTACTAATCCCAAATCTACCTCCATGGCACTTTGCCTGTCTCCCTCAAATAACTATAATCTCCCTAAAGGCAGGGATCATCTATCTGCACATAGTAGTGCTCAATAAATACCACTGCTGATTTGCTGTGTCTATTATCTATATACCATATAGATATGGTTTGTTATATATCTATATATAACATCTATTATACCAGCAGCACATCGCAAGATCTCAGACAGGAGGAGTGAGGCTTTCCAAAACCCACACTGTGACTTACAAATCACTTAAGCAAATCACTCAACTCAGAAACGTCTACACATTGCTCAAGGTATTATATAACCCTACTCACAGCATCACAGTACCCGTGAAGAGAGCTCCAGGCTCATCACAAACAAGGAGGAAATCCTGAAGGCTTGACAAGAATATGTCGACCTTTTTCTCATTAGACTCTCAGTCTTAAAGATGAGGCTCTGCAAAACATACAAACTTCCAGCATGGTACCTGGTACTACACTGGTCATATCACCACAGAAGTGAGAGTTATGAAAGCTGAAGAAAAAAAACACTATACACCAAATGCAAGACCTTAGTAGAGTGCTTTGCACACAGTAAGGCCTCAATAAATAAGATTGAATGAATGAAAATGCATATGTGTTAAGATCTACAAGGATGGAGGGGACACCCTGCTTAAGCACTTATACTAGTTTTCTCTCAATCATCATCATCATCAATGGCATTTATTTAGTGCTTACTATGTACAGGGCACTGCAGTAAATTCCTGGGAGACCATACAACAGAGTTGGTAGATAGGTTCCCTGCCCACAGAGAGCTTACAGTCTAGAGGGAGAGAAAAACACTAATATAAATTTTATTTATTTAAATAAACACATAGTACCGTGCTCTGCACACAGTAGGTGCTCAATAAATATTATGGAATAATATAGAATATATACTTTATAGATAGGTACATAAGTGCTGTGGGATACATAAGTGCTGTGGGACTGAGGGTGGGGCAATTATCAAATATCCAAACATCACAGAACCAATGTATGTATCTCAGTGTATCTCAACATACGGATCTCTGGAACCAAACTATAAGAAAGACAAGTCCAGATGGACTGTAGGTAAAGGCTCAGATTTTATGGTGATATGGCAACTATCGCCGGGTGCTTCATGAACTGACTACTGGATCTGTCGAGAAATGTACAGGAACAGTGTTCTCCTCCTGTCGATGGGAGTTCCAGGCCACTGTCACATTGATCATGCACATGGTCTGACTTCGTGGGGGCAGTGCCATTTCAGCACAGGATATACCCACCCAGGCTCCAGTGACAGAAAAAGGATGAGCTAGACCAGATTGAAACCCTTTCCTGGAAGTTTGGATAGTTACTCAATTATATTTCACTTTGCAAGCACTAAGTACCATGCTCTACTAGTTAGTGCTCAATAAATACCACTGATGCATTGATTTCTCACTATAGGCTGTTCCTATCTCTATTTTTGTGTTTTCAAACTTTCTACCTGGCTGGAATTCCTGTAACCCAATATGAACGCCCTTTCTTTTTCTGATGATTTAATAATAATAATAGTGCCAAGCTCTGTTCTAAGCCCTGGGGGTAGATACAAGGTAATTAGGTTGTCTTACATGGGGCTGACAGTCTTAATCCCCATTTCAGAAATGAGGTAACTAAGGCCCAGAGAAGTGAAGTGACATGCCCAAGGTCACACAGCAGACAAGTGGTGAAATGAGGATTAGAACCCATCACCTCTGACTCTCAAGCCTTGCTCTTTCCACTAAGCCACGCTGATTTGCTGCTCTTCTAGTTTCCTTTATTTCTGAGATCCATATACTCTCTTCTTCATATCAGTGTTTGCTCTCCTGCTCTGGCTGTTGGCATCTTCATGTGCTATAACTCCCTCAGGAACAAAGGATCTGGAAACCCCATTTTCTGATTTCTACCAAAAAAAGGCTGAGCTGAATCACACAAAATAAAAATGATAATTGGGGATGCATTTAACTTGGAGCTCAATCCTGCTTGTACTGTGATCTGTGAATCAGAGACAAACAAAAATAATGTAATTCTCATCTTGTGGTTCTAGTCCAAATAGGCAAAATTTTCTTTCTGTGCAATACATGTTTCTATACAGCTACTCTTCTTCCTGTGCCTCATTTGTGAATTCTTTGCCTCTAATACTTGGTTTGGGTTCCCTTCCCTGACCATAGCTCTCGCAATATCCAAGGCCCTTCTAAAGCCTTACCTACTTCAAGTGGTACACTCCTCTTCTTCTCTTTAGATTACATCCTCCCAACTTCTACCTTGGAACTCAGAACTATGTGTATACATCAATTTACACACTCTATCGTTTCAGAAGTTAGTTACTTCCATTCATTTTTTCCTTCCTCTTCTGCATCTGTCTCCCCTACTTGACTGTAAATTTCTTTGAGGGCAGAGATTGGGCCTTATCTCTGTTTCACTCTCCCAAATGCTTAATTCAGTGGTCTACCCAGTAGGTGTTCAATAAATATTATTGATTGGGCAGTAGGCAATGGGTCTATAAGTAGGGGACAGTCACTCTGGAGACCGTCTTTAAATATTAGTTTCAAAGTCTATATCCCTGTTTCCAGAAGACGAGAGTGTAGCACATCAGACTTTTTTATGGTGTTTGTTAAGCATTTACTATATACCAGGCACTGTACTAAACGCTGAGGTAGACATAAACTAATCAGGATGGACACAGTCCCCATTACACATGGGGTTCACAGTCTTAATCCCTATTTTACAGATGAGGTAACTGAGGCCCAGAGAAGTGAAATGACTTGCCCAAGGTCACCCAGCAGACATGAGGCAGAGCTGGGATTAGAACCCAGGTCCCTCTGACTCCTAAATCCATGCTCTCTCTACTAAGATGAGCTGCTTCTCATTATTTGCCACTGTTGATTCTCCTAGTTTTGCAGCCTTATTATTACAGCACGGCCCAAGGTGTGAGGCCCCTTGTAGGACCATATTTAGCCTTCAAAGTGACTTTCCATCATATCCTTAGTCGGATTGAGGAGAAGGTAAATATATTGATTTGTGCATGTGTGTACATGCAGCCTTAGCTTCATATTTTCTCATTTACAGAGCATCTCACATTCTGCCCCCAGAGATTTCTATATTTATCCTTCCTTGCTTTAGGAGAGGGATGGAGCAACCCTTTATATTTCAATGCATCTAGAAGAGAAAGGAAAAAATAGTCCATCTCCAAGAACTGATTTTCGGTCAAAATATCCCATCCATGTAATGTGCATGGCCTAGTGGCTAGAGCACGGGTATGGGAGTCAGAAGAACCAGGGTTCTAATCCCAGTTCCGCCACTTGTCTGCTTTGTGAACTTGGGGAAAACACTTCACTTATCTGTGCCTCAGTTCCCTCATCTGTAAAATGGGGCTTAAGATGACATGGGACAGGTATTGTGTCCAACCCAATTATCCTGTATCTACGCCAGTGCTTAGAACAGTGCCTGATACATAGTAAGCACTTAACAAATACTATAATTACTATGATTAATACATTCATTCAATCATATTTATTGAACACTTGCTGTGTGCAAATTCACAATGATACACTTAGGAAAACTTAAAAACAACAGTGACTGGAAATTCTGTTGATCCTGTTTTGGATTTCCCCCTATCCTGTGAGATAGCAGTACCTATAAACTCACTGAGGTCAGGGGACATATCTATCAACTCTGTTATATTGCATTGTCCCAGGTGTTTAATACAGTGTTCTACACACAATAAGCTTTCAATAAGAACCACTGATTATTTCACTGAGCCAGAGGCCAGAACCAAGCAGCCTTCCCAACTGTTAAACACTAGAAGAATGACAGTTTGACACATGGAATGTTGCCTGAAACAGAGGAACAATCAGTACCATGCTCTCTGAGTATTAGACAATCAATCATTTTTACTGAGAACCCACTGTGTACAGATCACTGTACTAACCCCTTAGGAGAGTACAGTAGAATGGAGTTGGTGGACACGTTTCCTGCGCACAGCAAGGAATCATATCATATGTATCGAGTCAATCATATATATCGAGTGCTTACTGTGGGCAGAGCACTTTACCAAGCAGAAGAGAGTACAACATAACAGAGTTGACAAACATGGTCCCTGTTTACAAGGCACCTACAGTCTAGAGGACTGTACACATCTAACTACGCTGTCCTTATTTTTTATTCTTGTATTCTTAGTGTTCCCGTTGTCTGTAGTGTATTTGCTATACGTCAATTCTCCCCTATCCAGATGGTTAGTGCTATATGGGACAAGGACTGTGTCCAATATGATAACATCATATCTGCCCGGGGCTTAGCACATAATGAGCTTCGGATAAATAGTATAATTACTAATATCATTGAGGGCAGGAAACATAATAATAATTGTGGCATTTGTTAACTGCTTATTATGTGCAAAGCACTGTTCTAAGCGCTGGGGTAGATACAAGGTAATCAGGTTGGACACAGTTCACGTCCCACATGGGGCGCACAACCTTCATTCCCATTTTACAGATGAGGTAACAGAGGCACAGAGAAGTGAAGTGACTGGCCCAGGATCACACAATAGACAAGTGGCAGAGCCCCATGTCCACAAACTTTGTTATACTGTACTCTCCCAAGTTCTTAGTACAGTGCTCTACATACAGTAAGCTCTCAACAGATACAACTGATCAATAATGGTCAATATTGAATTATTCTTGGGGAGATACTAAACCCTCATAAAGTCCCTTTGCTATTGTTAGATGACAAAATGTCAATCTGTGGGGTTTAGTGAACACTTACTCTGTGCAGAGTTCAGTACTAAGCACCTGGGAGAATACAAAAGGTAGGGATGATTCCCCACTCTGAAGGAGTATAAAATCCACTGGAAGAATCCAAAGTTCAACAAGAGAGTTAAGTGTCTTAGACCTCATCAAGAACCATTTTATCTCCTTCCAGTTGCAGGGTATGTCAGCAGACCCTGAAAGTAGCAGGCATAGAACTGGAGCCAAGAACCATCTTTGTAGGTTTATAACATGATACAGTCCACTTAGACGATGTAGCTTCTTAACTTCCCCTTCCCCTCACAAAGTACAGTTCAATTTCCTCCCATGAATCCAGGAAGAACTAACAACACACTCAACTTGGCAGTTGTTCTTTCCCCACCTCCCCCAGCCAGACTATAAGCTAGCTGTGGTCAGGGGTTATGTCTGCTTATTGTTATATTGTACTCTCCCAAGCACTTAGTACAATGCTCTGCACACAGTAAACATTCAAAGAATACAACTGAATGATTGACTAGTAAAGTTTAGAGCAGAGAATAGTCCTATAGCTATTGGATCAATGGACCATTTGGCCACCAGAAGAGAATAGCAGCAGTGCTTACCCGGAATGCTTTAAAGTTTCTGGTGTAAAATAAGCCACTGGCCAGCTCACACATGCTCTTATCCTATTTTCCAGCCCTCCCATCCTCTCGGTAAGAAGACAAATGAAGTTGACACTGGGCTCTCATGGGTTTTACACCAGCCCAGAACCTCCAAAGAACTGACTCTTACCATAAATATTCCACATGTTGAGTATCTATTAGCTTCAAAGAAAACTGCTAGTGAGGTCAAAATATTTGAGAGAGGGGGTTATCTGTATCATTTTATTTCTGAATAAACATGCTTCAGTAAGAGAAGCTATATGGTCTAGTGGCAAGAGCATTGACTTGGGAGTCAGAGGGCATGGGTCCCATCTCCACCACTTTTCTGCTATGTGACACTGGGCAAGTCACTTAACTTCTCTGTGCCTCAGTTACCTCAACTGTAAAATGGGGATTAAGACTGTGAGCCCCATGTCAGACAACCTGATTACCTTGCATCTTCCCCAGTGTTTAGAACACTGCTTCGCATATAGTAAGTGCTCAACAAATGCCATCATTATTATTATTATTATTATCTGTCCAGCATTCCCCTCATCCGCCAAAGAAGTTTCTGTTCTTTATTGGCTGTCCAAGTAATGCACAGGGACTTCAAACTTTAATTGATCTAAGATGAACTGGCATCATAATGAAACACTTCCCCACAACTTACCATATATTTCAAGAGAAAAATAAAAACCAAAATCTGGACTTCTGATAACAGACAACTCTGATATAGACAATTTGGTTGAAGACTTCTGAAACGTTTAAATTTCAAATCAATGTCAATATATTCACTACATCAAGACTCCATTAACTCTCTCCTCCATATTTAACCACCCCCTTCTCCCACTACTCCAGCTGACACTCTTTGTTCTTTATGAGCTTACACACCATGCCCAGTTCTTGTGCCTCTTGATTCCAACTCCTTGTTTACACTCCTCCAGAAGCTCTTTCCCCCTTCAAATCCACCAGGCCACAGCTCTTCCCCATTTTAAAGTGGCCTTACCTGATTTAATATTTATTATCTGCAGATCATAATGCTTCCACGACTACCACCTCAGGAAATGTATAACTGCACACTTAAAGTACTCATATCCACCCGTGGCACTTATGAACATACTGACTTAGATAATTACGGACCCATCCTTACATACTGACTTACTATTTACAGCCCTATTTACTATTTCAGTCTGCAAAATATGTCATGTCTGTCCCTTACGCTAGTTTGTAAATTCCTCGAGCTCAGGGATTGTGTCTTCTCACTAATGAACTCTCTTGCTATTTAATACACTCTTCTACATACTATAGAAGCAGCATGGCCTAGTGGCAAGAGCACAGGCTTGGGAATCAGAGGACATGAGTTCTAATCCCAACTCTGCCACTTGTCTGCTGTTTGACCAAAGGCAAGTCACTTCACTTCTCTGTGCCTCAGTTCCCTCATCTGTAAAATGGGGATTTAGACTGTGAGCCCCTCGTGGGACAACCTGATTACCTTGTATCTACCAGAGAAGCAGCGTTCAACGGAAAGAGCTCGGGTGTGAGAGTCAGAGGTCATGGGTTCAAATCCCGTCTCTGCCACTTGGCAGCTTTGTGACTATGGGCAAGTCACTTCACTTCTCTGTGCCTCACTTACCTCATCTGTAAAATGGGGATTAACTGTGAGCCTCATGTGGGACAACCTGATTACCCTGTATCTATCCCAGCGCTTAGAACAGTGCTCTGTACATAGTTAGCGCTTAACAAATACCAATATTATTATTATTATTACCCCAGCACTTAGAACAGTGCTCATCAAACAGAAAGTGCTTAACAAATATTATTATTATTATTACAGGTATTACATGAATGTTGTTGATTGATATTCAAGGCTATTAATATACAGTGTTTATGAAATGTGTAAGATGTGGCCTCACTGCCAAAGCAGCAGATAACTGAGGTGAAATGGAATAATAATGATGGTATTTGTTAAGTGCTTACTATGTGCCGAGCACTGTTCTAAGCGCTGAGCACTGTTCTAAGAGCTGAAGTACTGCTCAATGTGCATAGGCAGGACTCCAAGTGACAGTACGAATAATTGATTTCTTAAAAGCCAAGTGAGGAATAGAAATTCAAGGAGTGGTTGTCTGGGGGTAGCATTCATTCCCAGCATGACTGCCTTTAATAACAGCAGATGTATAGATTTTTCTAGTGGTTATCTTGTTGGGGCTCCACTGATATTGTAGAGATGCTGCTGGTTGCTCTAAATAATCTATTAAGTTAAAAGTCCGTGAGCATGAGAGGAAGAAAAGAAAACCCAAGAACACTGGACAATCAGCACAGTAGAGAAACAATCAGGGAAGAAAGAGGTGGAATATGTTTTTAATCCCAAATTGGATAAGCGTATAAAGCTTGATGTTGACATTTTATTTCAGCTTCAGGCACAGCATGGGGAAATTACTTTTGCCAGAGAGTATGGTCTCTTCTTAAACAACAACAAAAAAAGCATCTTAGCTTCCTATAATCTCCATTCTTAGACTCTGCTTTGGTCCCCTGGAAAGAGGATTTCTTCTGGAATTCAGGACTCCTAGTTCTTCCCTATAGCAAGCTAATGGTGATTGAGACAATGCATACACTTATCAAGAGGCTGCACCCCCTTCCCAGTGCTTGCTCATTGCACTCAACTCCTTTGTCAGGACGTGGCTAGCAGGGAAGGACGAGAGAGGAGGACTGGCACCGAGCAAGCCACTGGTCATAGAATCAAATGCTGTGCTAGGTTTCCAGACCTGAAGTTCATCCTTCACTCCTAGCAGAAGACTTGAGCAATGGATTCAGAGGCCATATGGACCAATGCTCCACAAGTCTGAAAAGGTGAATCTAGTTCTACTGATGCCTGGCCTCAGGCAAGTAAGTCAATTACCATTTCTAAGTCCCAGTTTCCTCATTGGTAAGAGAAGGAGAATATTATCAACCTCTTTCTATATCAGTGTGTTGACATTATGGGGAGAAAATGAGGTCATTGATAAGAAAGTTCTTTGGAGAAGTAAAAGTGTTATATAATTCAAGTTACTATTAAATTACAGTGGACAAAACTCATTTAAGTAAGATTCCTGAAGATAGTTTAACCCAAACAGGTTGGTGCAGAGATTTCCCAGATTTAATGTATCCCTCACTGCAGGAAATTCTACCTCATTCTCTTACAGTAACTTGCCAGGCCTCTTGGTTGCATGAGTGTGTTTATTTTCACATTTGCTCCCTGAAATATCTTCATAATAGGGCAGTCTTCTTTTTGAGAGGTCTCCAGAGGTTCAGTGACCATATTAGCCCATGCCAGTGAAGAGGCTTGTTGGTAGCTGGAGAGGAGAGCATTTCAACCTATTTGCAAGGTTGGATGGGCTCTGGAATCATTTCCAGGAAATCCCGGTGTGAACACCTGGGAGTTGCGGAAGTGAGGTCAGACAGAAACTCCTCTTCTTCCATCTGTGCCTCTCCCAAATAACTCTGGGCAGCTCTTGGTTTGGGCAAGTTCCAAGCAAGCAAGAAGTCCCTTAGAGCCAGATGTAGTAAAAACAGCCCACACAAGAGGAGGCCTGCTGGGATTTTAGCCCCCACGGGATTGCTTGTTCCATTTTAGTCATCCATGTCACCTGCTCTTTCCCCCAGAGCTGTCGATGCATTTCTGAAACACGGAAATAAGCGTCATGATTTCAGTTTGATTTGGTTGACCAACTATCATGAAAGGTTAGACACAACGATCCAGGTTTATCTTCCTTTGAGGACATTTGGTTGCAAGATTCAGAACTGGAAATGCACAATTTTTCTACTCCTCCTGTTGTTGTCTGGGAAAGCACAGAAAGTTTCAAATGAACTGCAAGTAAGGAAAAAGGAACTAGGAAATAAATGAAACTTTTATTGCCTCAGAAATAGCCTTATTGCCCATTACTTCCTGCAGCAGAACATTAGCACATATGTTTCCTTCTCCCCTTGGCACTGAAACACACATTTTATTTTTGTAAGCATCAAAAATGTCTCTAACTCTAAATACAAAGAGTAGCTACGCTGAGACGCCAGGAGAAGCAATTCAAAAAGCTAGCATATCGCTCCAGCTATGCTCACAGAAAGCAAAGCTAAAAAGACATGTAAATGTATGCACATTTGTATGTCTGAATGTGTCACACATGTACAAATTTTGTTGGAGTATGAGAAATTGTTTTTTTCCCTGAAAGAAAAAAGGGTAAAATTATTGACTTCCATACTTCCAAACCTAGCTGTATGGCTCAGATACAGGAGAGTGGGTAAGGGACAGGAGGTGGTCCTAAAATTTCTCATTATTCACTGGATGCCTGCAGCAAGGAGCTTGTGTACAGCTGCGGAGTGGTGGCAACAGCGGGCTTGGCCTACAACCTCCTGGCAGTTTTCTTTTCTTAACTTAGATGTCTGCTCCCCTGCTGCCTTTGTTGATATTTATAGAGCACTTTCTGTGAATATTCACTTAACCCAATAAAGAGTTACTGAAACTTCATTCTGGAAGATTCTTTCAGAAAAAGGCTCTGCAGAGACTCCTTGTGGGCAGTGAAAGTGTTTACCAAAGTTGTTATTTTGTAGTCTCCAAACCGTTAGTACAGTGCTCTACCTACCAGTAACTGCTCAATAAATACCATTGATTGATTGAGAAATTACATCAATAAATCTCCTTTTATATGGCAGAAAAATACAAATATGAGCATATATAGTAAATGTAACAATGATGTTTACAAGTCATTCATTTTCACCTTAATCAGAGAAAATCAGTTTCACTTATTCACGTAGTCACTGTTAGCAAAATTATCTCCCACTTCTTGAAGGTGAAGATAGGCACCCCAGTGAATTGGAGCTGGAGATGTGCTCCAATCAATCGATCGTATTTATCGAGTGCTTACTATTTGCAGAGCACAGTAGTAAGTGATCGGGAGAGTATGACACAACAGAATTAGCAGAAATCTCCTGCCCATAACTAGCTCCCAGAGCTTTCTGACAACATGGACAACTGTCGTTCCACACCCTGTCCCTGAGAGTTGAATGGAGGCAGCCGACTGTGGAGCCACCATCTTGATAGCTTCAGAAATCACAGAGGCCACAACTCTGAGGTGCAACAGTTGGTCTGCTTATCTCTGCTGGGCCCTGGGGATGACTTTATTGCCATTGTTCTTGTCTGTCCCTCTCCCCCGATTAGACTGTAAGCCCGTCAAACGGCAGGGACTGTCTATCTGTTGCCGACTTGTTCATTCCAAGCGCTTAGTACAGTGCTCTGCACATAGTAAGTGCTCAATAAATACTATTGAATGAATGAATGAATGACATCAGGGCCATACAGGGGATCCAAATATGAGCTCATCTAAATCCTCAGAACTACAGAGCTGGACTGGAGATGCCTCTCACCCCGACCCTACAGGCCTGTTGGTTTTCATTCATTCAGTCGTATTTATTGAGTGTTTACTATGTGCAGAGCACTGTACTAAGCACTTGGAATGTACAATTCAGCAACAGATAGAGACAATCCCTGCCCAACAACGGGCTCTGCTTATCCCACTGGAATACCAGAGATCTTTCAGTGGTACTGGAAAACTTACTGTATGCATAACACTGCAATAAGTGAACAATAAGAATACGGGTATTTATTAAGCACTTAAGGTGTGCCGTGCACTGTACAAGCACTGGGATGGATACTAGCTAATTGGGCTGGACACACTCCCTGAGGCACAAAGAGGTAACTGACATACAAAGAAGTGAAGCGACTTGCCCAAAGTCGCACAGTAGACAAGTGGTGGAGCCAGGACTAGAACCTAGGGTCTCCTGACTCCCAGGCTCGATCTGTATCCACTAGGCCACACTGCTTATCTCTCTCCCTAGCCAAACTCTGGGGCCCGCCTAGGTCTTCGCTTATCCTGCGCAATCTCTGAGGCTAGGTCAGGGGCTTTTGTCCTCCTGCCAGGATCTTGGTTTCTCTCTTGTTCCCCACCATGACGAAAATACAAGAGCCTCAGAGTTCTGCCACCTCAAATTGCTTTGACATCCTGTTTGAAAAAGTCCAGTTTTCAGCTGGTCTGACCATCATGAGAAGCAGCGTGGCCTAGTGGTTAGAGCTTGTGCTTGGGAGTCAGAGGACCTGAGTTCTGATCCCAGCTCCGCTTCTTGTCTGTTGTGTGATCTTGGGCAAGTCACTCCACTTCTCTGTGCCTCAGTTCCCTCATTTGTAAAATGAGGATTGAGACTGTGATTCCCACATGGGACCGGGCTATGTTCAATCTCATTTGCTTGCATCCACCCCAGAATTTAGAACATTGCATTCATTCATTAATTCATTCAATAGTATTTATTGAGTGCTTACTATGTGCAGAGATAGCACTGTACTAAGCACTTGAAATGTACAAATCGGTAACAGATAGAGACAGTCCCTGACCTTTGACAGGCTTACAGTCTAATCAGGGGAGACAGACAGACAAGAACAATGGATAGCAAATAAATAGAATCAAGGTGATGTACATCTCATTAACAAAATAAATAGGGTAATGAAGATATATACTGTTGAGCGGACGAGTACAGTGCTGAGGGGATGGGATGGGCGGGGGGAGGAGCAGAGGGAAAGGGGGGAGAAGAGGGTTTAGCTGCTGAGAGGTGAAGGGTGGGTAGAGGGAGCAGAGGGAAAAGGGGAGCTCAGTCTGGGAAGGCCTGTTGGAGGAGGTGAGCTTTAAGTAGGGTTTGGAAGAGGGGAAGAGAATTAGTTTGGTGGAGTTGAGGAGGAAGGGCATTCCAGGACCACGGGAGGACATGGCCCAAGGGTCGATGGCGGGATAGGCGAGAACGGGGGACAGTGAGGAGGTGGGCGGCAGAGGAGCAGAGCATGCGGGGTGGGCAGTAGAAAGAGAGAAGGGAGGAGAGGTAGGAAGGGGCAAGGTGATGGAGAGCCTTGAAGCCTAGAGTGAGGAGTTTTTGTTTTGTGCGGAGGTTGATAGGCAACCACTGGAGGTTTTTAAGAAGGGGAGTGGCATGCCCAGAGTGTTGCGGCATACTGTCTTGTCTTATGCTGTCAAGTCGCCTCCAACCTATGCAACTCCATGGACATCTCTCTCAGAACGCCCCACTTCCATCTGCAATTGTTCTGGTAGTGTAGCCAGAATTTTCTTGGTAAAAGTACAGAAGTGGTTTACCATTGTCTCCTTCCTCGCAGTAAACTTTCTCGCTACCCACTACAGGTGAGTTTTGACTTATGGTAGATTACCTTCCACTCTCTAGCCACTGCCCAAGCCACTGTAATGTAAAGGGTAGGCCTCTTTTTGACTGTCCCTCAAGTACTCGAGACTGGTAGAGTACTGGAAACTCTACAGGTGTGACCCTGAGAGGGGGCCTGGCTTATAGTAAGCACTTAAATACTACAATTATCATCATGTGCAGCTTTCTTTTTTATTTTAAGGGTGGATACAAGCAAATCAGGTTGGACAGTCACTTCACAAGAAGGAGCGTGGCTTAGTGTCAAGAGCATGGGCTTGGGAGCAAGAGGACGTGGGTTCTAATCCTGGCTCTGCTACTTGTCTGCTGTGTGAGCTTGGGCAAGCCAGTTCACTTCTCTAGACCTCAGTTACCTTGTCTGTAAAATGGGGATGAAGACTGTGAGCCCCACTTGGAATCACCTGATTACTTTGTATCTACCCCAGTGCTTAGAACAGTCCTTGGCACATAGTAAGCACTTAACAAAGCCATCATTATTATCATTATTACTATTAATATGATCTGTGTAGCAGAATGGAACATGGACTGAAGTAGTGAGAGAGAGGCAGGGAGATCAGCAAGGAGGCTGATAAAATAATCAAGGTGGGATAGGATAAGTGCTTGCATTAATGTGGTAGCAGTTTGGATGGAGAGGAAGGGGTTGTGAAGGTAGAACTGACAGGATTTAGTGATGGCTTGAATAATATGGGTTGAATGAGAGAGAGGTGTCAAGGATAGTGTCCAGGTCATGGGTTTGTGATACAGCAAGGATGGTGGTGTCATCAACAGTGATGGGAATGTTAGCTGGAGGACAGGGTTTGAGTGGGAAGATAAGTTCAGTTTTAGCCATGTTAAGTTTGAGATGACAGGAGGACATCCAAGGAGTGATGTCTTCATGGCAGGAGGAATTGCGAGAGCGCAGAGAGAGAGAGTGAGATCCGAGCTGGAGATGTAGATTTGGATGACATCAGCATAGAGGTGGTAGTTGAAGCTGTGTGAGCAAATGAGTTTTCCAAGGGAGTGGGTGTAAATGGAGAAAAGAAGGGGACCCAGAACTGATCCTGGAGGGGCACCCACAGTTAGGGGATGGGAGCCAGAAGAGAGGCCTGCAAAAGACGCTGAAAATGAGAGGATAGAGAGATAGGAGGAGAACCAGGAGAGGGACAGCGTCAGCGAAGCCAAGGTTGGATAATGTTTCCAGGAGAAGGGAGTGGTCAACGGTGTCAAAGGCAGCAGAGAGGTCGAGGAGGATTAGGATGGAGTAGAGGCCATTGGATTTGGCAAGAAGGAGACTATTGGTAACCTTTGAGAGGGTGGATTCTGCAGATTGAAGGAGGTCAGAAGCCAGATTGGTGGGGATCAAGGGTTGAATTGGAGGAGAGGAACTTGGGGCAGCAGGTGTAGACAGTTCACTCAAGGAGTTTGGAGAGGAGTAATAATAATAATAATAGTAATAATAATGATGGTATTTGTCAAGCACTTACTATGTGACAAGCACTGTTCTAAGTCCTGGGTAGTTACAAGGTAATTAGGTTGTCCCACATAGACTCACAGTCTTAATCCCCATTTTTCAGATGAGGTAACAGAGGCACAGAGAAGTTAAGTGACTTGCCCAAAGTCACACTGCTGATAAGTAATAATAATGTTATTTGTTAAGTGCTTACTATGAGCAGAGCACTGTTCTAAGTGCTGGGGTAGATACAGGGTAATCAGGTTGTCCCACATGAGGCCACAGTTAATCCCCATTTTACAGATGAGGTAACTGAGGCACAGAGAAGTGAAGTGACTTGCCCACAGTCACACAGCTGCCAGGTGGCAGAGCTGGGATTCAAACCCATAACCTCTAACTCCCAAGCCCGTGCCCTATCCACTAAGCCACACTGCTTGTAGGAGGGAGATGGCACAATAACTGGAGGTAGACAAATGGTCAAGGGAGGGTTTTTTTAGGATGGGGAGATTGACCATGTTTCAAAGCAATGGGGAAGAAGCTATTGGAGAGTGAACAGTTGAAGACTGCAGGGAGGGAGGGAAAAAGGGAGGTGGCAAGTGCTTTGATGAGGTGCAAAGGAATGGGATCAGATGCTCAGGTAGAGGGGCTGGATTTTGAGAGAAGGCAGGAAATCTCCTTTAACAGTAATGCTGGGAAAGATAGGAGAAATGAAGAAAAGGGGCAGGAGAGGGGAGGGACTGGAGAGGGGCATGGGAAATTTTCAGGACATCATGCCCGATACTTCATCAACAAGACTGAGAGTAAGTGGCCAGATCATTGTGAGCAAGGGATAGGTAAGGTATGGGGACAGGGGCCTTGAGGAGGACGTTAAATATCAGAACAACTGGCGAGGGCGATGGGCATGGGACTCAATAAGGGTGGGGAAATAGAATTGCCAGGCAGAGGAGAGAAAAGAGTTAAAGCATGCAAGGATAAACTTGAAGTGATTGTAATCTGCCAGATATCTAGATTTCCTCCAGCAACACTTTGCGGCTGAACATAGGAGCAAAGGAGGTAGACTGTAGAGGGCTGTGTGTTAGAGGTACTAGATCAATAAAGGGATAGGGGAGTGAGTGAGTTGAGTTCAGTGGCGAGAGTGGTGTTGAAAGAGATGAGGGTACCCATGCATCCCCAAGTGAAAATTTAATTCTCTAAAACCAAAAAGCTCGAAACAATGGCTTGTGTTTGTGGGGGTTTGGAGGTTAGAAGGAGGAGGTCTTCATTCCCTACTTAACATGCCTTATGCTTTAGATCAGTGACACAAGATGAGCTATGAGATTTTTGAAACAGGGGTGAAAGTATTCTCCCTAATTAGAATATTGGAAGAAGTGGTAAAACCCTGCTGGGTTTGTTTTTCTCTCTAAAAGCAGCACCAGGACATGAAACACATTGGCATTCATCATTGGGTACAACTTTCCTCAAACCCCACTAAAACAGGGGACTAGAGACAATGCATGGAGTCAACAAAGACATCTGGGAACTCGTTTAAGTGGAAATTAATTTTGAACTATCCTACAATACATGCCTAATGTCCTCTCTTCCTGCCCTGAGGCCTTTTCAATCAATCAATCAATAGTACTTATTGAGAGCCTATTATGTGCTGAGTCTTGTACTATGAGTTTCAGGAAGTAAACAGGAGCATAAGAAACAGTTCCTGCCCTCAAGGAGCCTACCCATCTGCAGAACTCAGCAAGATAGGAAGCCCCCTTTGACTTTTCTGTAAATGGGTAGTGGGTTTTATCACCAAAACTGCATACGGCCTGATGTGGTGTGGAAGAACAACAGTAACCATCCAACATGCTCATCAATAAGAATCTGAATTTTCTGTGGTAGGAACTTAAGGACTTCATTAGTGTGACCCCAGTACCACCTCAAAACTCAGGAACCTTTTTTTTTATGGTAATAATGATGATATTTGTTAAGCGCTTACTATGTGCCAAGCACTGTTCTAAACACTGGAATGGTTATAAGGTAATCAGGTTGTCCTACGTGGGGCTCACAGTCTTAATCCCCATTTTACAGATCAGGTAACTGAGGTACAGAGAAGTTAAGCGAGTTGCCCACGTCACACAGCTGATAAGTGGCGGAATCAGGATTAGAACCCACAATCTCTGTCTCCCAAGCCCGTGCTCTTGCCACTAAGCCACACTTTAGCACTTAATATATGTCAGGCACTATTCTAAGCTCTGGGATAGATACAAGCTAATCAGGATGGACACAGTCCCTGTCCAACATGGGGCTCATAGTATACTTCCCAAGTACTTAGTATGTGCTCTGCACACAGTTAGCACTCATTAAGTACAATTGAATTAATCAATTAATCCCCATTTTACAGATGAAGTAACTGAGACACAGAGAAGTCACCCAACAGACAAGTGGAAGAGCAGGGATTAGAATCCAGGTCTTTCTGACTCCCAGGCCCGTGTTCCAACATCAGACCATATATCATCTCAACCTGTTCATTTCATCCTGAAGATGGACTAATGAATGATAATTAGTTTCACCCTGATTTCTATTTTGTGGAAGGACAAACATTTTTTAATTGGGCAACTCTATCTTCTTTGTTTAAAATCTATGTTACAGCAGTTCCTTGGTGACTACTGTAATAAGCTAACAGAAAACGTGGTCTGTTTAACATCTGCTGTCAGACTGTTTCCCCTTCACTATTCTAAATTAATGTAGTACACCAATTCAAGTAACTGTCAGCTGTAAGAACATTCGGACATATTTCTGTCAGAGAGTAGGGATTTCTTCACTTTTAGGAGAGATTAGAACAACTTCCGTCAGATGAAAACCCACTGGATGGAATTTGTAAAGTTCTTCCTGATACACTAAAATGATAGTGAGAATGCAAAATTCTCGAAGGCAGAGATACTGCCTATCAAATCTATTATACTCTCATAAGTGCTTAGTACAGTATCAATCAATC
Source organism: Ornithorhynchus anatinus (assembly GCF_004115215.2). NCBI lineage: Eukaryota > Metazoa > Chordata > Mammalia > Monotremata > Ornithorhynchidae > Ornithorhynchus > Ornithorhynchus anatinus. Next base: position 87,463,091 of record NC_041728.1, on the reverse strand, counting down.
ACATTGATTGAGTGCTTACTGCATAAAGAGCACTGTACTAAGTGCTTGGTACAACAAATTAACAGACACATTCCCTGGCCAAAGGAAGCTTACAGTCTACTCTGTACATAGTAATTGCTTGATAAATATGGTTGGGTAAATACTTGTATCTCTCTTGTTTTCTCATTATCCAATGCAATTCAATTATGCATCCTTATACTGTGGACTTTGGGGCTGCTGTTTGACTTTAGTAATTCACACCTTCTCTGGGTTGCATTTCCCTCATCTGTAAAAGAGGACTGAGTAAAGCCTGCCTCTCCTTACCTCAGAAGAATGTTGTGAGAAAGAAAGGTTTGATGTCAAAGTTCTTGGGGAAAATTAAGCACCTTTCAGATGCAAGTTATTTCCTATCAATCAGTGGTGTTTATTGATCGCTTCCTGTGTGCCCAAGCACTATACTAAGTGTTCAGGAGAGTACAATATGATGGAGTAGGCACACATGCTCCCTGTACACAGGAGCTTACAATTGAATGTCTTCAGTGTAAAGAACACTGAACTAGGTGGTTGGGAACGTGCATCATAATTAGAAGACTTGGGCTCTCACTTTGATGGATTTATAATTTTAGCTCATTCTTATCTCAGAGCTTATTACCCAGTTTGTGGGTTCCCAGGTCATTAAATTTTCCATCTTTTACTTCCTGCTTCCTGTCTCTTGATAATTTTACAGTATATGTGATGTTTCCACCAAAGAAGGGGTAGGGGAGGTTAAAGAAGAGAAACTCCAATTGGTCAGTTGTGTTGCATATAGCTGTCTTGCAGGTAGGGGAAATGAATGGCTAACATACAAGTCCTGAAACATGTGGGAATTTCATTTTTTTCCCAGACCCAATTACCATGAATAACTAAGATTGTGATTTGTTTCTTCTCCTTGACGTCTAATCTGGAGGACATAAAATTGGACTACTACATTTTAAAGAATATCATGCTATAGATTTTTGCATCACAGATGTAAACACCTCATAATAGAATTCTGTCTACCACGGGGATGGGCAGTTTTTTCCATGCTAACAAAAAGATGCTTCCACAAATGATGCATTATTAAGTAAAGTTCAATTGGGCTTTAACTCTTTGGTCACAACCCAGGGAAGGATATTGGCATAATGGCCTTTGTAAGCTTGTTAGTGGACAATGTTTCTGTGCCAATATTATGGTATGAAATGGCATATTCAGCCATTTGCCCAAAGCAGATAGTGAGATAGGAATAAGGAATTAAAACTCCTGAGTATGTTCCTTGCAGACAAGGCTAACATGGGCCTAGGCTGACTTGCCAGACTTATAATTACCCAAACGATTCTAGGATAAGACTTGTCTGAAAGCTCTGACCAATCAGCTCACTATATGTTTATAACTCTCTTTCCTATTTCAATAATAATAATAATAGTCATATTTGTTAAGCACTTACTATATGCCAGGCAATGTACAAAGATCTGGGATAGATCAATCAATCAAATTTATTGAGTGTTTACTGTGTGCAGAGCATTGTACTAAGCGTTTGGGAGAATATAACAGTACAACAGATGCATTCATTCATTCATTCATTCAATAGTATTTATTGAGTGCTTACTATGTGCAGAGCACTGTACTAAGTGCTTGGAATGTACAAATCGGTAACAGAGACAGTCCCTGCCCTTTGACGGGCTTACAGTCTAATCGGAGGAGACAGACAGACAAGAACAATAGCAATAAATAGAATCTAGGGGATGAACATCTCATTAAAACAATAGCAAATAAACAGAATTAAGGTGATGTACATTTCATTAACAAAATAGATAGGGTAATGAAAATATATACAGTTGAGCAGACGAGTACAGTGCTGAGGGGATGGGAAGGGAGAGGGAGAGGAGCAGAGGGGAAATGGGGGGAAAAGAGGGTTTAGCTGCAAAGAGGCGAAGGGGGGCAGTAGAGGGAGTAGAGAAAGAAGGGGAGCTCAGTCTGGGAAGGCCTCTTGGAGGAAGAGGAGGTGAGCTGTAAGGAGGTGAGCATTCCCAGCCCACAAGGACCTTACAGTCTTGAGGGTAAGACAGAGATTAATACTAATAAATTATATGTACATAAGTGGTGTGGGGCTGGGAGGGGATTTAAGATATAAGATAATCGGGTTGCAAATAGTCCCTGTCCCACACAGCACTCATAGTTTTAATCCCCATTTTACAGAAAGGATAACTAAGGCACAGAGAAGTGAAACAACTTTCCCAAGGTCATACAGCAGACAAGTGGCAGATCTGGGATAATAATAATAATAATAATGTTGGTATTTGTTAAGCGCTTACTATGGCTCTGTGGAAAGAGCCTGGGCTTGGGAGTCAGAGGTCATGGGTTCGAATCCCCACTCTGCCACTTGTCAGCTGTGTGACTGTGGGCAAGTCACAACTTCTCTGTGCCTCAGTTCCCTCATCTGTAAAATGGGGATTAAGACTTGTGAGTCACACGTGGGACAACCTGATTGCCCTGTATCTACCCCAGTGCTTAGAACAGTGCTCTGCATATAGTAAACGCTTAACAAATATCAACACTATTGAAGCAGCATGGCTCAGTGGAAAGAGTCCAGACTTGGGAGTCAGAGGTCATGCGTTCGAATCCCGGCTCTGCCACTTGTCAACTGTCTGACTGTGGGCAAGACACAACTTCTCTGTGCCTCAGTTCTCTCATCTGTAAAATGGGGATTAAAACTGTGAGCCCCACATGGGACAACCTGATCACCTTGTATCCCCCAGTGCTTAGAACAGTGCTTTGCACATAGTAAGCGCTTAACAAATGCCACCATTTATTTTATTTTATTTATGTGCAGAGCACTGTTCTAAGTGCTGGGGTAGATACAGGGCAATCAGGTTGTCCCACGTGAGGCTCACAGTCTTAACCCCCATTTTACAGATGAGGTAAGTGAGGCACAGAGAAGTGAAGTGACTTGCCCACAGTCACACAGCTGACAAGTGGCAGAGCCAGGATTTGAACCAATGACCTCTGACTCCAAAGACCAGGCTCTTGACACTGAGCTACGCTGCTTCTCTAACCCAGGTCCTTCTAACTCCTAGGCCCGGGCTCTATCCACTATGCCATACTGACATCACAGAGTGTGTACATGTGGCTGAAAAGCAATTTCAGGATCCATAGTCCACATTTGGACATACAAAAAGTTATCCCTGGTTGTGGCATTGCAATTACTGTTTGCAACTCCTGGATCCGGGCTGCAATAAGCTCCCTGGAGTTTTAGCCAAAACGGGACATGGAGTAAGAAGTTCAAAGAAGTGTGCCCCTAAGCATAAGGACAGTGAAAAGTAACAAACTTCATGGGCCTAGTCAGACACACTCAGAAACATAGTTAAAAATCACCTAATAATAATAACAGTATTTATTAAGCATTTAATATGCGCCAAGCACTGTTCTAAGCACTGGGGCAGATACAAGGTAATCAGTTTGATCCCTCGTGGGGCTCACAGTCTTCATCCCCATTTTATAGATGAGGTAAATGAAGCACAGAGAAGTTAAGTGGCTTGCCCAAGATCATACAGCAGACAAAGGGCGGAACTGGGATTAATAATCATGATGGTATTTGTTAAGCGCTTACTATGTACCAAGCTCTGTTTTAAGGGCTGGGGGAGATACAAGATAATAAAGTTGTTCCATGTGGGGTTCACAGTCTTAATCCCCATTTTACAGATGAGGTAACTGAGGCACAGAGAAGTTGAGTGACTTGCCCAAGGTCACACAGCTGACAAATGCAGAAGCTGGGATTAGAACCCTCTACCTCTGTCTCCCATACCCGTGCTCCTTCCACTAAACGATGCTGCTTCCATCCATATCGCTATCCATAGCATTGGATGTGTACATATGCCATAATGGTGATGTCTCCCATCAGATGCTGAGAGTAATGGATGCATCTTGGTTCGGAGCCTTTGGGTCTAAGAGCCTGCACACGGGAATTGGTTATATTGTTACTGGTCTGCCCTACACCACTTTCCCTCTCTCCCAGTCCATTACATTCATGGGATATAAAGTGCAACAAGTGAATAAGTGGACAGCAATGCCACATCTTGCAAAGTGCATGCAAAGATTTTTTCAAAGATTAGAAACAGAGACATATACACCTCTTTTGTAAACTAATTTAGGCCATTAATCTTTCTTAAGATGAAACACATAAAAATTTATTGACTGGGATTCTTAGTTGCTGTAGACAGTGGTTATGTCTGGTTTTTTGTTAAATTGAACCGTTGACTGTTAAAAATGTATTTTGTTGTCTGGTGGGAACAATTGATTAAGATATTTCATACTATGCCTAAATAGTCTTGTGAGTTTCCCACTATTAATAATAATGATGGTATATGTCAAGCACTTACTATATGCCAAGCACTGTTCTAAGTATATCAAGCCACCTTACTTTTAGGAGGGTAGAAAGAATCAAACTATGGTAGTTATTGAATGATTAAACTGTGGAAATTGTTAAATGCTTATTATGCACCAAGCACTGTTCTAAGTACTGGAGGGGAAACAAGATAATCAGGTTGGATACAGTCTCCGGCTCACAGAGAGAGAATAGTATTTAAATCCTCCTTTTACAGATGAGAAAACTGAGGCACAGAAGTTTAGTGTCTTGCCCAAAGTCACATAGCTGACAAGTGGTGGAGCTGGGATTAAAACCCTGGTTCTCTGACTCCCTGGTTCTCTAACTCTATGACTCCATGCTCTTTCAATGCTTAATAGAGTAAATGGCATATGATAAGTGCTTTAATAAGTACCATAGTTATTATTGTTATTATTGTTATTGGGGACCAATCCAAGAAAGCAACACATAAAGCTATAAATTAGTGCTTTAGACTGGTGGAATCTGATCAAAGAAATTTGTCCAGAAGCTATAATTTATTGTGGTGGGTGGTACTTTAGCAGGATGCAAACTTCTTATATACTCCTTACTTATGTACTGCTTCTTCTTATATACTCCTCGTGCCTCAGCAAAAACGTAATTGCCAAGGGACAAGAGAGATCTTTATAGGTTCTCGGTATAGAAGTCTCAGGCCCATTCTCCTTGTTAGGAGTTGCATAAAACTTCATTCTTTATCTTTCATAATTATATAGTTCAAAAGACTAATAATAAGCAATAATAATAATTGTGGTATTGAGCACTCATTTTATGCCAAGCACTCTACTAAATGTGGGGGTCTTGTTTTATCTTATGCTGTTGAGTTGTCACTGACCTATAGAGACTTCAGTGACACATCTCCCATGCGTTTCAGAGAACGCCCTGCTTTCCATCTGCAATCATTCTAGTAGTGTATTCATATAATTTTCTTGGTAAAACATGGATGTGGTTTACCATTGTCTTCTTCCGCACAGTAAACTTGAGTCTCACCCTCGAATCTCTCCCATGCCACTGCTGCCCAGCACAAGTGAGTTTTGACTTGTAGCAAATTGCCTTCCACTCGCTAGCCACGGCCCAAACTAGGAATAGAATGGATATGCCTCTGCTTGACTCTCCTTAAAGTAGTCAAGACTGGTAGAGTACTGGAAACTCTCCAGGTGTGATACTGAGTGGGGAAACGTGGGGCTGGATACAAGATAATGAGGTCTCACAGTCTGCTAGAAAGTAAGTAGGATTAAGAGCAGGTATTGAATTCCCATTTTTCAGATGAGGGAATTGAAGCACAGAAAAGTTAAGTGACTCTCCCAAGACCACAAAGCAGGTAAGTGGTAGAGCTGTAATTAGAACCCAGGGCTTCTGACCCCAGGGCCATGCTCTTTCCACTAGGTCATGCTGCTTCCCACTGATAGACTAAAGTGATTTTTCAATCAGTCATATTTATTGAGTACTTACTATAATAATAATAATGATGATGGTTTTTGTTAAGCACTTACTATGTGCCAAGCACCGTTCTAAATACTGGGGTAGATACAAGCTAATCAGGTTGACCCACATGGGGCTCACAGGTTTAATCCCCATTATACAGATGAGTTAACTGAGGCACAGAGAATTTAAGTGATTTGCCCAAGGTCACCCAGCAGACAAGTGAGAAGCCAGTATTAGAACCCACGACCTTTGACTCCCCAGCCTGTGCTCTAGCCATTAGGCCATGCTGCTTACTATGTGCAAAACACAGTACTAAGCACTTGAGAGAGTACAACATTACAGAATTAGCAGATGTCCCCTGCCCACAACGAGTTTACAGTATGCCTCATGCCAGCAATCAATATTTGGCATTTATTGAGCACCCACTAGGTGCTAGGCATGGTACTAAGAACTTGGGAGAGTTCCGTAGTAGCAAGACATATATTTCCTGGCTTCAGGCTAATGTGGGGGACAAACAATAATGATTTACCATTTAGGTAAAGAGCACAATGCAGGTATGGCTAGAGAATCACTAGAAAAGACTCGTGTGATGATAATAATAATACTGATAATGTTATCTTCCAAGTGTTTACTATGTATCTAGGACTGTACTAAGCGCTAGCGTACTGTGAGCCCATTGTTGGGTAGGTATTGTCTCTGTTGCAAAATTGTACTTTCCAAGTGCTTAGTACAGTGCTCTGCATATAGTAAGCCTTCAATAAATATGACTGAATGAATAAATGGCTACAAGATAATCATGTTGGCTATAGTCCCTGTCCCACATAGGGCTCACAATCTAAGTAGAAGGAAGAACAAGAATTTAATCCCCTATTTACTGATTAGGAAACTAAGACCCAGAGAAGTTAAGTGACTTGCCCAAGGCCACACAGCAGGCCCATGTTCTATTCACTAGAACACGCTACTTCTCTTCGTGTTGTGGTCGGTTTGAGGAGATCATGAGGTAAATGTCATTTTAAAGCAGAGCAGTGAGTCCAACAAAGCTGATTTAGAAGAACAACAATGGTGGCTCCACCTTATCAGTTTACAGAAATTGAAATAGAAGAAAACATCTACCGTCACAGCATGCAGGAGATATCTTGACTTATACAGCTACCTGCACGTCTACAGTATTCATGCATCTAGCTTGAAACTGTGCTTCAGCCAGTGGTAATTTAAGTTTTTCTTGAAATCCACATAAAAAGTAAAATGAAAACCCTGTAAGAGCAATCTGCCTCATATGCTAATCAGCCATATTTGCCTTTCTGTCAGTATTTTGTAGGGAGAACTGCTCTGAACAACTGATCTGAGATCAGCAGAGGACAACAAAGGTAAATATTTTTACAAGAGTGATATAATCATCGCTCCATTCAATCAGGTGATAGATATCCTTGACCAGCTCTTTAGTTCTTTTCAGGTTCATAACAGCTAAAATCTCCTGGATTTCCTCATTAACTGGCCATTACCCCATCATCTCTTTCTCTTTACTTGACCTCTGGTCAACACTGGCTGGCAGTTTGCCTGCCCATCCTTATTATATGAAATTTCCTTTTCTCCCTTTCACCTCTCCTCCCCTCACTCCCTGTTTCTGTATCAGTCATATAACCTATTCCAGAGTTGTTCATATGTTCCTGTTATGTAATTTATCATTCAATTATTCCATGGCTCCCATGCATGGAACACAAGCCAAACCTCTCAACCGGATTGCAGACACACTCGAATTCTTAACCTTGATTTTGAAAAGATTTCCTTCTCATGGGAAGTTAAGCATAGGAAAGATTGTTTGCCAAAGTTCACTTCCTTAGTTCTCTGAACTCAGCCAACCATAAGTCATTTTTTATAAATACATTGTGTTTTCCAGAAGGCATTGCTTTCTAAAAATACATTGTGTTTTCCAAAAGAAAGTGCAGCTTTGGATCTCCAAAGTTACAAAATAACTTTTCACCCTGGAGTAGTCTACTGTTTAAAGCGACAGGATTCCCAGTATGGCTGGATGGATAGCTAGCAAGGAATACTTAAAATATGGAATCAAAAATGAACTCCTAGTGTAGAATCCAGGGATAGTATTGTCATAACTAAAATACCAATGCTTTAGAGGTCATAACTAATGTTTTAGAGGTCATATAAGTATCCTGAAAAATTATCCCAATAATTTAAGCAATCTTATTCCCATGACTAATGGTTAAGATTTCTATTTCCTCAATTGAAAATGCACTTAGGAATACAGTACTCAAACTATGCTTCAGAAATAGATGCTAACTGTGGGAAAATCCTCAATTATGGAGCATATAAATGATCATTTTGGAGACGAGCCATAGAGCAAGCTAAGTGTTGTAATCAATTAATGGTATTTGAGTGCTTACTGTACACAGATCACTGTGCTAAGTGCTTGGGAGAGTACAGTACAATAGAATGGGTAAATGGTGTGGAAACAGTACATAGGACACTTTCTATAATAACGTCATGATTCTATTAATAAATATTGTGATCACAAAATATTTGGGATCTGAGTCAATAGTTCATGAAAACTCATCAAGTAGCCCTCCACGTCTCACCATTGCCCACCTTTTCATCTAGATTAGAAAAGCGCCTCTGACTTAAATGGGCAGTGATTTGAGTATTTTCAAGAAATTACTTATTCATAAGATCTGTAGCCAGATACCATATAACAAAATGTAAAACCCAGCTTCTGTGTGACTATAAATAACCCCATTAATTTATCTCCAAGTAAGTGTAATTGGCAGGAAATGGGGCACATCACCAACAGTTGTGTTCTCTTAGGCTAGTGGCTTTATAATGCTGTGTAAACACTACCTTAAAATCACCAGTTCGTGCAAATGGCAACCTCTGTTTTAACTTTCATCTTAAGAAAAAAATAATCTTCTAAACTATCTTTTAAAGAAGTATCAGCATTGAGAAGGCAAAAAAAAAGACACGGTAAACAAAGCCGTTTTACAAAATGCTTATATTTGGGTAGCCATAGGTGGAGTAATGAGAAGTCTGTAATGGCAGTAAGCAACCCCTACCACTAAGATTTTTCAAGACAGGAGCCTTGTCTTCTATTTCTGTTGTATTTCACCAAGAGTAGTACAATGGTCTGTACCCATAGACATGCAGATTCTGATGATGAAGCTCTTATGCATGTGAACAGGAATTTAAGAGAGATTAGGATGACTTTCAAGGCAATCAGATGATAGGCCTTAGAGAAATGTAACTCCTTCAGCTTTGTTTCTATGGCTTTTACACCAAAATGTTAAGCTCCTGGAGAACAAAAACACCCACAAGAAATGCTGCAATACTATTGCAAGAGTCTTGTTGAAACAGACTAATCCAACTACAATTCTAATATAAACAAAGAATAGGCTTTTCTCCATGATGCTTTCAAGCAGCAGTCAGGACATTGAGTATGGCCTGGCAAAAACAACCATCATGATTTGCCCGGGAAAAACCTGCAAGGTTTGCAGATAACTAGAGATAAAGTCTACTGGAAGCAAAACAATTACTGCTCCAAGAACATCTTGAAGCACCTCATGACTCAGACAAAAATGATGCTGGCAGAAACCTACATCATGACAGGCAAATTATGTGTGGCAAGTGACAGGTGGAGGGATGCCAAAGAGGAAGAGATCCAAGGCTATGCAAAAATGCCCCAACTCCAATAACTTGTACCTATCATTAAAGATGTATATGGCTCCGTACATGTCCTCATGGTACTTTGGAGGAATGAAGATGGCTCAGCCATGCCACAGGCAAAGAGGGATTTTGAGAAACTGGCAGCATTTCAATACTCTCCTTGACATAACTTCTAGGAGTAAAACTGAGGCCCTGCAAAACCTTCCACCAGGTAAATATATAGCATTTGTCAAAGTTATGTTATTGCATCAGTCAAAAGATGAAAAATGGCAAATTACCTGGACCAACTGCATCACTGAATCCCAAAGTATGGAAAGGACACCTTACTTCAACACTTAACGAGCCCTTCTTCAACCTATGGAACACTGAAAAAATGCCAAGAGAGATCTTAGAAATACCATGATAGTCACTATTTTCAAGAAGAAAAGAGACAGACCAGATTGAGGCAATTATCAATATGTTTCATTACTTAAAAATAGCATTCAGTGAATAGCCCTGGAATCCCAACACTGGTTCTAAGCACAGAATGGCAGAACTGATATGATCATTGCAGCACTTTAGCTACAGGGCTCTCTTAGACAGGACTTGGGGCCAGGTCTGTGCCCGATTGATTATCTTGAATGTACCCCAGGGCTTAGCATAGTAGGTGCTTAACAAATACCATGGCTGTTATTATTAAGAAAAGTACAGTGAGCCACACTGTGATGTTACAGCACTAACTGACCTTTTGAAAGCATTAGGGCCCATCAATAGGTCTGGTCCCTGAAAAGTGCTTAGTACTGTGCACAGAGCACACTAGTAAGTATGTTTGACCTGCAAAGTTCATTAAGATCCGGGATTTCTTCATAATGGCATTACTGGCTTAGTCAGAATTGGAGGTGGGGCTTGTCCAATATATTTCAGCTCCCTAATGGAAAAAAGCAATCAAACAGTAAATCAATAATAATATTTATCTAGCACCTAATGCAGAAAAAACCCAACAACTTTGGGCAGGAGTTTCTGCTTGTTAAGGGGAGGATTGGTGAACCATTAAAGCTTTTTGAAAAGTGGATAAACATGCACAGGATTGACAACCTTTATTCACCCCTCAGCCTCATATAACTTTAGAATTCCTTAACTCCCATTCTCTCCTAGACCCCCTCCAATCTGGCTTCTGTCCCCTCCACTCTACCGAGACTGCTCTCTCTAAGGTCACCCATGACCTCCTTCTTGCCAAATCCAATGGCTCCTACTCCATTCTAATCCTCCTTGACCTCTCTGCTGCCTTTGACACTGTCGACCATCCCCTCCTCCTCCATACCTTATCTCACCTTGGCTTCACGGACTCTGTCCTCTCCCGGTTCTCCTCTTACCTCTCTGGCTGGTCATTCTCGGTCTCCTTCGCTGGCGCCTCCTCCCCCTCCCATCCTTTAACTGTTGGAGTTCCTCAAGGGTCAGTTCTTGGCCCTCTTCTGTTCTCCATTTACACTCACTCCCTCGGTGAACTCATTCGCTCTCACGGCTTTGACTACCATCTCTACGCAGATGACACGCAGATCTACATCTCTGCCCCTGTCCTCTCCCCCTCCCTTCAGGCTTGCATCTCCTCCTGCCTCCGGGACGTCTCCACCTGGATGTCGGCCCACCACCTAAAACTCAACATGAGCAAGACTGAGCTCCTCATCTTCCCTCCCAAACCCGGTCCTCTCCCAGACTTCTCTATTACCGTCGATGGCACGACCATCCTTCTCGTCTCTCAGGCCCACAATTTCGATGTCATCCTTGACTCGTCTCTCTCGTTCACCCCACACATCCTATCCGTTACCAAGACCTGCCGGTTTCACCTTTACAATATCGCCAAGATCCGGCCTTTCCTCTCCACCCAGACGGCTACCTTACTGCTACAGGCTCTCGTTATATCCCGGCTAGACTACTGTGTCAGCCTTCTCTCTGACCTCCCTTCCTCCTCTCTCACCCCGCTCCAGTCTATTCTTCACTCCGCTGCCCGGCTCATCTTCCTGCAGAAACGATCTGGGCATGTCACTCCCGTTCTTAAACAACTCCAGTGGTTGCCTATCAACCTCCACTCCAAACAAAAACTCCTCACTCTAGGCTTCAAGGCTCTACATCCCCTTGCCCCTTCCTACCTCTCCTTCCTTCTTTCTTTCTACCGCACACCCCGCACGCTCCGCTCCTCTGCTGCCCACCTCCTCACCGTCCCTCGGTCTCACCTATCCTGCCGTCGACCCCTGGGCCATGTCCTCCCGCGGTCCTGGAATGCCCTCCCTCCTCACCTTCGCCAAACTGATTCTTTTCCCCTCTTCAAAACCTTACTTAAAACTCACCTCCTCCAAGAGGCCTTCCCAGACTGAGCTCCTCTTCTCCCTCTACTCCCTCTACCACCCCCCTTCACCTCTCCGCAGCTAAACCCTCTTTTCCCCCTTTCCCTCTGCTCCTCCCCCTCTCCCTTGCCATCCCCTCAGCACTGTACTCGTCCACTCAACTGTATATATTTCCATTACCCTATTTATTTTGTTAATGAATTGTACATTGCCTCGATTCTATTTAGTTGCCATTGTTTTTACGAGATGTTCTTCCCCTTGACTCTATTTATTGCCATTGTTCTTGTCTGTCCGTCTCCCCTGATTAGACTGTAAGCCCGTCAAACGGCAGGGACTGTCTCTATCTGTTGCTGACTTGTTCATTCCAAGCGCTTAGTACTGTGCTCTGCACATAGTAAGCACTCAATAAATACTATTGAATTATATGTATATAGCTGTAATTTATATTTATCAATCTGTAAGCTCGTAAATATTGTACTCTCCCAAGTGCTTAGTACAGTGCTCAATAAACATTGATTGAGTGATTAACGTTTAAAATGATCTGGGCAGTAGAAAGAAGTGTGGATCAGAAATCAGAAAGACTGGAGAAGACTGGAGACAGGGAAGTCAGTGAGGAGGCTCATGCTGCCATCAAACTCTGGTGTGACAAGTACTAGGGCTGGTGTGATGTTTGGATGGTAAGAAGGAGGCTTTAGTATGACTTAGGATTTTTTGCCTGATTCAGATGGAGATAGGGAGCCATCAGAGATATTTTTCTCTTTCGTCATACATCTTATACTATTGACATAGAGACTATAGAGCAGTGAAAAAATAAGTTATGATTTCAGCAGCAGTGAAAGAAGCAAAGAAAACTACAGTGGACCACCACAGACTGATGGTAGTAATTTTTGAGTCTCAGTTTGAGCTCCCCTATTTTTTAAATTGACAGTATTCTAGACATTATTCATTCAACTCATATTTTCAGTGTGTCACCAAATCCTGTAGGTTCTACCTTCAGAACTTCTCCACAATCCATCCTTTCCTCTTCACCCAAATGGCTAATACATTGGTGCAGCAGTTTCCTCGCTGACCTCTCCCCCTCTTGCTTCCTTAACTATGCTGTCCTTCCAGGGGACAGAGAAGAGGTGGGTTCTGGGGGTGTCATCTCGCCACTAATACAAACATTCCTTCATAGGATAGAGTGGTAGAGGGGAGGAGGAACACAGAGCTGCTATGAGGGGTGGAGCCGGGCTCACTGAAATGTTCCCCTTCTCTCTTCCCCAACTCCTCCACCTTGTCATTAAAAACTGGCAAATTCCATAGTTTAAAACACTTAGACAATGGACGACGAGAGCAAAAACCAAGCCACTCATCTTTTAGGAGTTGGTCAAAAACACTGGAGAGGCAGAGCGGCCTAGTGGAGATAACGTGGGTCTGGTTGTCAGGACCTAGGTTCTAATCCTGGCTCTGACAATCTCTTGTTCTACGACCTAAGGAAAGTCACTTAACTTTTCTCTGCCTCAGTTTCCTTAAATGCAAAATGGGGTTACTCTTCTCTGTCTTACTAGTGACTATGAGCCCAATGGGAGACAGAGACTATGTCTGACCTAATTAACTTGTACCTAACCCGTAGCTTAGAACAGTGGTTGACACACAGTAAGTGCTTAACAAATGTGGGAAAAGAAACAGATTGCAGTGCAAAATGATGATAATCTTTTGTGGAACCTTACACTCAGTACTAGGAAAATAGACTGTAAGCTCATTTTACCTCCATTATACTCTCCCAAATTCTCAGTGCAGAGATACAGTAGATGCACAATAAATTATATTGATTAATAAGGTAGCATTCCTATTTTCTTATGATGGAATCTTTTGAATGGAATCATTTTAGCCGTCTTTGACACTGTAGACCACCCCCTTTTCCTTAACTCTTTATTCAACCTTGGTTTTACTGACACTATTCTCTCTTGGTTCTTCTCCTAGATCTCTGACCACTCCTTCTCAGTCTCTTTTGCTGGCTCCTCCTCTGCCACCCACCTTCTGATAGTAGGGGGTCCATCAAGGCTCAGTTCTAGGTCCCCTTCTATTCTTCCCTTACACCCACTCCCTTGGAGAACTCATTCACTCCCAAAACTTCAATTACCATCTCTATGTAGATGATTTCCAAATCTGCCTGTCCACCTGTGACCTCTCTTTCCTTATGATCTCACATTTCTTCCTGCCTTTAAAGATAAGATCTACTTGGATGACTCGCCAACACCTCAAATTAATTATGTCTCAAACTGAACTTCCTTATCCTCTCTCACCCAAACCCTGTCCTCCTTCTTCTCATCATTGTAGACAAAACCACTAACCTCCCTATCTCCCAAGCCCATAACCTAGACGAAGTCCTCGAGTCATCTTTCTCACTGCACCCATATTATTCAACCTGCCACCAAATCCTGTTGGTTCTACCTTCACAACATTGCTAAAATCCACCCTTTTCTCTCCATCCAAACTGCTATCAAGACAATTCAAGCACTTATCCTATCCTGCCTCAAATACTGCATCTGCCTTCTTGCTGACCTCCCAGCCTCAAGTCTCTACCCCTCTCCAATCCATGCTTCACTTCTGCTGCACAGATCATTTATCCACAAAAATGTTCAGTCCATGTCTCCCTCAAGAACCTCCAATTATTATCATTATTATTATTATTATGATATTTTTGAAGTGCTTACTATGTACCAAGCACTGTTCTAAGCGCTGGGGTAGATACAGGGTAATCAGGTTGCCCAACGTGGGGCTCACAGTTTTAATCTCCATTTTACAGATGAGATCACTGAGGCATAGAGAAGTTAAGTGATTTGCCCAAGGTCACACAGCAAACAAGTGGCAGAGGCGGTATTACAACCCACATCCTTTGACCCCCAAGTCTGTGCTCATTCCACTAAGCCATGCTGCTTCTCAATGGCTGCCTATGCACCTCTGCAGCAAACAGAAATCCCTTACCATTGGCTTTAAAGCACTCAGTCGGCTTGTCCCATCCTCCCCCATGTCACTCGTCTCCTATTAAAGCCCAGCCCACACACCCTGCTACTCTATGTCCAGCTTAATCACTGTACTCCTAGATCATCTACCTCACCACTGACCCCTTTCTCTTCTCCTGCTCCTAGCCTGGAACTCCCTCCCTCCATAATGCCAGACCATCACTCTCTCCACCTTCAAAGCATTAGTAAGTTCACATCTCTTCCAAGAGGTCTTCCCCAATTAAGCCCACTTTTCTCTGGCTCATCCCCCTTCTACATTGTCTATGCAATGCTATGTGGCTGCTGGACACTTGATATTCACCTCAACCCTAACCCCAAAGCAGACAAGTTTAGATCTTTAAATTATTATAAATTACTTATCTTTATTAATATTATTCAATCCTTCATTCAATTATATTTATTGAGCACTTACTGTGTGCTAAGCACCGTACTAAGCACTTGGGAGAGTACAATATAACAGCGAACAGATACATATTCTGTCCACAACAAGCTTACAGTTTGTCTGTCTTTCTCTCCAGACTGTAAGCTCATTATTGGGAGGGAACGTATCTGCTAATTCTGTTGTACTGTACTCTCCCAAGCATTTAGTACAGAGCTCTGCACATAGTAGCACTCTATAAGTACGATGGATTGATTAATATTCTCTCCCATTCCAGTGAATTTTAATTTTTCTCTTCTCCAACCACAAACAGGTGCAGAGTTGAATGCTTACCTAAATGCAAGCTAGTGTTGTCATTAAATTGCTACTCAGGCTTCAGTCATTGTATGCATATTTTTATAAAACAACAATAGATTAATGAAGACAAATGATGAAAAAGAACAAAGTTAACTGGGCATGAAATAGAAATGAGACAAGAGCTCAGAAGCAAAAGCCTCAGTGAAGCACCCTAGATAATCTGACCTCAATAGCTGGGAAGAGGATGGCTTCAAAATTCTCCTGACATACCACCTCCTCCAGGAATCATTCCCCAATTAATTTTCTTCCCCCTAGGTCATAGGCTTCTTATGAGGTAATATAAATATCTCCTCTGCCTTCACAGCAATCCAAAGCATTTTAACTGTACTTTGAGCTGGATAGCACTTATTTACTGATTCATCTTTCTATTCTTTTCCCTCAATCAACTACTGATTAGCAGGATTCTGTTTCTGTCTCTTCCATATAAATTCCATGAGGCAGAGATATGTCTTTACCCTTACATTACTTTCCCAGGTTGCTTACTATAATACTCAGCCACAGCAGATATTCAAACATTTATTGGTTGATGCAATATTAAAAATGCTAATATTTAGCACTATGAATAAATCCACCAAATGAAGAACACTTAATTTTACACTTCATTTAGAAGAAAGTACGCTAAGCCAAGTTCTCCCCTCGGTTGGAAGAAAGGTAAGACAGAAACAAATGGTCATTCCAGTGTGGATTTATAAGGTAAACAGAGTGGGTAACACTTAATTCTCTCTCTGATACAAATTCTTCCTTCCCTTCATTCTCTTCCCTGTCCCTTTCCTGAGGGACACTTGACATTAGGCCAACATGCTGGTCATGACATCCTTTCTATTCAGTAATGGAGTCGGTAAGGCCCTGGGGCTTTAATCTTTTTTTGGTCACCCTACTTGTGAACATCATTATGATTAATTCTTTATTCACTCCCTCTCAGCATTCCTGACCTTAATAAAAAAAATAAGAATAAAATTAATAAAAAAAGAGCCATATGCTTAGCAGTCTTCCCCATTTGTAACTGCACGGAAAAAGAACAATTTCAGCCTCCTCACAGTTGGAGTAATACTACTGTACAGGACTTTCCAAGGGTCTGATAAGAAAGATGGGTGGAAGGAAGGGGAGTGTAGAGTGTAATAGCAAAGGAAAAGATCAAGGGAGGAAAGAGCTGAAAAAATACCAAGGAATCCACACCAGCTCTGATATTTTGAGTTCAACCGCAGCACATTTAACTTGCGTAGAACAAAGCTCTTCAACTTCACTGCACACCCTTCTTGCATTTTGACAGCTGTCTCATGGTTATATGAAAGGCAAAGACTTTGGACAAATATGTTCAAGTAAAAGTGGCATAGCCTAGTAGAAGCAGTATAACCCAGTGTGTTCTAATCTCTACTCTGCCACTTGCCTGCTTTTTGACCTTGGGCAAGTTACTTATCTTTTCTGCGTCTCAGTTACTTCATCTGTAAAATGGGGATTAAATCATCCTCCCTCAACTTGGACTGTGAATTCAACCGGAGACAGGGACTGTGTCATCATATCATCATTATTTTTTGTATTTATTGAGTGGTAGCTATGAGCTAAGCACTTGGAGAAATACAACAGAGTTTGATAGACACATTCCCCTGGCCTACAAGCAGCTTACAGTGTAGAGGAGAAGACAGATATTAATATAATTTATTATATAATTCACATATATGTATATAAGTGCACGGAGCTGAGGGTGGGATGAATATCAAATTCCCAAAGGTCATAGATCCAAGTCCCATAGATGATAAAGAAGGAAGAGGGAAAAAAAGACAATTGGGAAAAGTCTCCTGGAGGAGAAGTGATCAGAATAAGGTTTTGAAGGTAGGTAGAGTGATGGTCTGGCATGAATGGTGGCGGGAGGGAGGATGTGGGAAAGGGGCCAGTGACAAGATAGACATGATTGGGGCATAGTGAGGCGTGTTGGCAGTAGAAGAGAAAAGTGTGAGCAGAGCTGTAGTAGGAGATAATAATAATGTTGGTATTTGTTAAGTGCTTACTATGTGCCGAGCACTGTTCTAAGCACTGGGGTAGATAAAGAGTAATGAGTTTGTTCCCATGTGGTGCTCACACTTGAAATCCCCATTTTACAGATGATTGTATCTGAAGCACCAAGAAGTTAACTGACTTCAGTTTGATAAGGGTAGGAGGGGGCAAGCTGATTCAATTGTACTTCCCAAGTGCTTAGTACACTGCTCTGCACACAGTAAGTACTCAATAAAAATGATTGAATGAATGAATAATGATTGGAGTGATTTAAAGCCATCACAAGGAGTTTTCTGTTTGATGCAGAGGTGGATTGCACAACTGGATGTTCGTGAGACCCTACTAAAACTCACCTCCTCCAAAGAGGTCTTCCTAGACTGAGCTCCTCTTCTCCCTCTACTCCCTCTACCACCCCCCCCTTCACCTCTCCGCAGCTTAACCCTCTTTTCCCCCCATTTCCCTCTGCTCCTCCCACTCTCCCTTCCCATCCCCTCAGCACTGTACTCGTGCCGCTCAACTGTATATATTTTCATTACCCTATTATATTTGTTAATGAAATGTACATCACCTTGATTCTATTTAGGTTGCCATTGTTTTACAGATGTTCTTCCCCTTGACTCTATTTATTGCCAGTGTTCTTGTCTGTCTGTCTCCCCCGATTAGACTGTTAAGCCCGTCAACGGCAGGGACTGTCTCTATCTGTTGCCAACTTGTTCATTCCAAGCGCTTAGTACAGTGCTCTGCACATAGTAACGGCGCTCAATAAATACTATTGAATGAATGAATGAGACATGGACTGAACTTTTTTTTTTAGAAAAATGATCCGTGCAGCAGACTGAAGTATGGCCTGGAATTGGGAGATTCAGCAGGCAGCAAGATCAGTGAGGAGGCAGATGCAGGAGTCAAAGGTAGAGAGGCTAAGTGCTTGGGTCAACATCATAATAGTTTAGGTGGAGAGGAAAGATCAGATTTTACAACCTACTTAGCTTGTTTCTATCCTAGCATTTAAAATGGTGCTTTACACATAGTAAGTGCATAACAAATACCAAAAAAAAAATGAGGCTATAATTTAGCAGGATCAGGAGATGGGGGCAGAGAGGCAGGGATAATAACACCCCAGTACTAGTTCAGTAGATCTCAGTGACATAGTTTCCCCATCCCATACTAAAACATTCAATCGGTGGTATTCATTGGGTGCTTAAAGTGTGCAGAGCAATGTATTAAGCACTTGGGAGTACAGTTTAATAGAGTTAGTAGACACTTTCCCCATCCACAATGAGCTCACAGTATAGAGCCAACCGGTACTCCCAAACCCCATCATCCCACTGCAGGCCATCCTTCCAGGAAGCAGCCCTACTGTGAAACTACCAGATCAGCTATGATCCACCTTGCAGATTGTGATCCAGATGGAGTTCTCACCTCAGCTACCTGGCTTCACCTACCTCAGAATAGGGTTGCCTCCCAGCAGAGATTCCAACCCAAGCCTGATGTAGCATTTGAAGGCCATGAAGTGGCAGGAACACTCTGAGAGGCTGACATCTTCTCTGGATCTGAGAGACCTCTGCCCTGCTCAAAAATGGACATTTTATTCTACCCTACTGTTTCAAGTTCTTGGGAGGAGGATTCAGACTTGTCACCTCTGAGGAACTACTCTGTCAGGTACCCATCATTATTTTTCTATTTCTAACTGATTTCAAAATTGCACAGCAGTCTAATCGACAGAATCCACTCTCTCCGGGCTCACTACATTTATGAACGTAGTACAAGCAGGTTAAATTGTTTCACTGTGACTCATCTGTCTTAAAAAGTCCCCCAAAGCTTGTTGAGCCCATTATAAAATCCACACACCCTAGATGTTGAAACATGGATCCTTTACTATGAAAAGCTCAGAGGGTGAAAAACTCCTATGTATCAGGGGGAGAAACTCAAAGGAAAAAACGGTCACTGTAAATGTTTTCCTCAGAAAGGAGATTGAAGTCTTATTCTGTAGAATCAACTTGACATCATAGGTTGTGGCTTTTCACAGCTGAAGGCAAAATTGAAATGGATCTTTTCTTAGCACACAAGACACTTAGTGACAGGCCAGGGAAGGAGACAAAAGAGGAAAAATCTTTCATGAAATGCAGGGTCAGTTCCCTAAGAAGCCAGAGATTACATTGATTCTTCAAGGGTTAATAATGTTCTTACAAACTCCAATCCCATTCCCTCAATTCCTTGTTCAAGGAAAAGGAAGCTACAGATTATGGCCCTCAGGGAACAGCTTGGTCTGGCTCTGGAAACCTCTTACTATGAGACCAGGGCACTACAGATACCAGCAAATATTATGCAGCCAAATAGATCTTCTGAAGTTATTTTCTCTAATCAGCCCAGTAATCTGTAATGTATCTAGTGCTCTATAGAAGGATGGAACCAATTCGATAAAACCTTATTTATTTTTCTATTTTTAGGAATTTTTGGAATGTAAACACAAAGAGTATTTCGGGCAGGATCCACAAAATATACAAAAATTCAAAGTTTACATATGACATAACATGCTACAAAGTAACATAAATCAATTATATTCATTGAGCACTTTCTGTGTTCAGAGCATTGTATTAAGTGCTTGGGAGAATACAGTATAACAGAGTTGGTAGACCCATTCCCTGTGCATAAGGAGCTTACAGTCTTGAGTGGGGAAAGACAATAATATAAATAAATTACAGATATGTACATATCGGCTGTGGGGCTGAGGGTGGGGTGAAGTAGAAGAGAGAGAGTGGAGGATGAGGGCTTAGCTGGAGAAGGTCTTTTGGAGAAAATGTGATTTTAATAAGGCTTTGAAGGGGGTGAGAGTGATCATCTGTCAGATATAGAATTCCAGGCCTAAGGCAGGATGTGTGCAAGATATAATTGGAAAGGTAGAAAAGAAACAGTGGCTGGTTGGAATTAGAAGTATGAAATGAGGGTGCTGGGTTTTAATAGGAAATCAGTGGAGTAAGATAGGAGGGGGCAGGGTGATTGAGTGGTATATAGCCAGTGGTAAAGAGCATCTGTTTGATGTAGATGGGCAACCACTGGAAGTTCTTGATAAGTGAGAAAGCATGGATGTATAGAACAGTTCTTGGCACATAGTAAGTGCTCAACAAATACCATCATCATTATTATCATTATTATTATTGACTGAACTTTTTTTTTAAGAAAAGTGATACAGGCAGCAGAGAGAAGTAGAAAATGAAGTGGGGTAAGACAGGAAGCAGGGAGGTCAGCAAGGTGGCTTGTGTAGTAGTCAAGGCAGGATATAATAAGTTAGTCAGCCAATCACATTTATTGAACACTTACCATGTGCAAAGCACTGTTCTAAATGCTTGGGAGAGTACAGTATAAACAGAAACATTCCCTGTCCACAATGAGCTTACTGTCTAGAGATGAATTTACAGTCTAGAGGACCAAAGTGCTAAGATCAGCAATGTAGCGATTTGAAGGAGAGAAATGGGCAGGTTTTAGCAATGTTGTGAAGGTAAACCTAACAGGATTTGGTGATGGACTGAATACATTGATTAAGATGAGTCAAGGACAGTGCCAAGGTTACTGGCCTGTGAGACAGGGGAGAATGGGAGAATAGTGGTGCTGTCTATGGTGACGGGAAATTCAGGAGGAGGAGATCCATCTCTTGGGAGGGGATGGGGTGAAGAAACATGTGTCATCTTCATAATTTAGAAGGCGAAGCTTATTTTAATAACATCAAAATCTATTAGCTGGAATTGGTTTCTGACAGGATTTCCAGTCTACTTCTGTTTAAAGCAAAAACAAATTTCTATACCCTTATGACTCCTTAATACTGCAGAGGAATTGTAAGAGCTTCCCTCCTGAAAATTCCTCCATCAGTGAAGTATTCATTTAAGTACCATACAGGATAATTAGGCACTAGCCTAAGGAAAAAAAAAAATTGCAGAGAGCAGTGAGGTAGAAGGGGTAGTAATAGTTTATAATTTGTACCCACTCAGTAGAGAGCACTGCACTAACCATTGGGAATGTACAACACAAAGAAGTGATGGTCCTCTAGATCATAAGCTCATTGTGATCAGGGAATTTGTTATATAGTACTCTGCAAGTGCTCCGCACCCAGTAAGCGCCCAATAAATACAACTGACTGACTAACTGGCATGAACCTTAACCACAAGAGGCTTACACTCTACTGCGGGACATTATCAGTGCTGATCCATTTGGATTACAACATCTAGGAAACCCCATTTCCCAGCAGCCCAGTTCAATCGTCCCCTTAGGCTTGACAACCCTTCCCCGATGTCCAAGATCACACTTTCCACCCACACTGACCATAGTCAAGGTTTTTCTCTTTCCCCACCCTCAGTCTCACATGGGCAAGCTAGAAATTTCTTGGAAAAGCAATCCCTGTTTGAGGAAGTAGGAGAGCCTTGAAACAGCAAATTTGCAAATTTACAGAGTTGACTAACTGTCCTAATTCCTTTTCTTAAAGTGGAGAGAGCTTAATGGGGAATCTATATATTTTTCACAGTGTCTATTGGTCACTAGCAAAATCTTATTTGAGAAAGAGTCTTGTTCTAATGCCATCCAAGGCCTTGGATCGAATGAAGAAACGGCCATTTTAGTCTTACAGATCCAGGAGCATGAAAGTTGGAGTGCCTGCTTTCCATTCTTGAGTTTCCAGTGAGGAAAGAGGTTCCAGGTTTCTGGCACCAGCAACAAGCACCAGAGACAGTTCTATTAATGCAATCTTGCATTCAAGAGCAGCTGAAAGATTATAAATAATCGTAATAAATACGATTGAATGAAGTACATATATAATTAACACGCCTGTCTTGAAACTAGATAATCATCGTGGAACATGCTAATTCCCTAACTGTCACATTGAAATGTTTCCTTTTTGCCCATTCCACACTGCCTGTATTGCTTTCCCAAAGGCCTCTCTACCTTATGAAGCAGCAGAATAATTTCACTTTATTTCTAAACTAAGTAATTGTGGGTAGGTCAGCCTCTAATATTCAGAGGATTTTGAGTGAACAAACCTTAGGATGTTCATTGACAACAGAACATACGGCTAGGCTGACTCACCTCCTTAACATTGTTCCAGTCAATGAAGGTTACCAAAGTGATAGATCTTTATCTTAGATGGAAGTCAGTTCTTTGTTTCATAAATGAAAAAATATTTAGGAAATTATTACCATATGGGAATGTCTTTTTCACTGAAGCCTCAGAAAATACATATTTTCCATTTTCTGGACTGAAATTATGATAAACTCCTCCAATGTTTCACTTTTTCCCCATGATTTACTAGAAGGTATTTCCAAAACCACAAGAATATGAAGTATGTCTGCAGAATCCCTCCCTCCTTCTCTTTCCTACTCCATTTATTTTCCAAGATTCCCCTCCCAAAGTCTTAATTAAATAATTAATAATAAGAATAATAATAGTAGATAATGTCTAGTGTTTACTTTGTGTCAAGCACTGTTCTAGTCACTGGGATAGATATGACATCATCAGCTCCTACACAGGGCTCATTCATTCATTCATTCAATAGTATTTATTGAGCACTTACTATGTGCAGAGCACTGTACTAAGCGCTTGGGATGAACAAGTCGGCAACAGATAGAGACACTCCCTGCCGTTTGACGGGCTTACAGTCTAATCGGGGGAGACGGACAGACAAGAACAATGGCAATAAACAGAGTCAAGGGGAAGAACATATCGTAAAATGGCAACTAATAGAATCGAGGCGATGTACAATTCATTAACAAATATTAAACGTTAACGAGAAAGAGTAAGTAGCTGTGGGGATGGAAGGAGCAAGGTGAGGAAGAGGGAAAAGGGGAAATGAAGGGTTTTAGCTGCGGAGGTAAAGGGGGGATGGCAGAGGGAGTAGAGGAGAAGAGGAGCTCAGTCTGGGAAGCCTCTTGGAGGAGGTGAGTTTTAAGTAGGGTTTTGAAGAGGGAAAGAGAATCAGTTTGGCGGAGTTGAGGAGGGAGGGCGTTCCAGGACGCGGAGGACGTGACCCAGGGGTCGACGGCGGGATAGGCGAGACCGAGGGACGGCGAGAGGGTGGGCGGCAGAGGAGCGGAGCGTGCGGGGTGGGCGTAGAAAAGAGAAGGGAGGAGAGCTAGGAAGGGGCAAGGAGATGGAGAGCCTTGAAGCCTAAAGTGAGGAGTTTTTGTTTGGAGCGGAGGTTGATAGGCAACCACTGGAGTTGTTTAAGAAGGGGTGACATGCCCAGATCGTTTCTGCAGGAAGATGAGCCGGGAGCGGAGTGAAGAATAGACTGGAGCGGGGAGAGAGAGGAGGAAGGGAGGTCAGAGAGAAGGCTGACACAGTAGTCTAGTCGGGATATAACGAGAGCCCGTAACAGTAAGGTAGCTGTTTGGGTGGAGAGGAAAGGGCGGATCTTGGCGATATTGTAGAGGTGAAACCGGCAGGTCTTGGTAACGGATAGGATGTGTGGGGTGAGCGAGAGAGACGAGTCAAGGATGACACCGAGATCGTGGGCCCGAGAGACGGGAAGGATGGTCGTGCCATCAACGGTAATAGAGAAGTCTGGGAGAGGACCAGGTTTGGGAGGGAAGATGAGGAGCTCAGTCTTGCTCATGTTGAGGCTCATACTGTAAGTAGGAGGGAGAACAGGTTTGAATCCCTATTTTACAGATAAGGGAACTGAAGCTCAGAGAAGTTAAGTGACTTGCCCAAAGTCACACAGCAGCAAGCAAGTGGCCAAGTTGGAAGTAGAACCCAAGTCCTCTGACTCCCAGGCCTGCTTTTCTTCAATTAGGCCATACTGCTGCTGCTTCAGTGAAGAAAAGTGTACACATCAAAACTTCAAAATTTATTTGACATTCCTCATTCTCAAATCTCTAAATTTGGGGTTTTATTTCTATTCCATTTTTAACAGGTATAAATTTTCCATCAATGACTTTTAAGATGCATCAATTTTTAACTGTTTCATACATAATTATAAATTGTTTTTATTTTAAATTCCACCATCCTTATGGAAAATTTCTCCTGGTGCTCTCTTTCCAATCCCCCTTTTAAATATGTTTAAAAATAGTTTTAGGGATTTAAAATGTCATGAACACCAAACTATTAACAACATTAGACTCTTAGTAAACAATATGTGTTCTCTTTCATAGAGTTCAGTGAAATAAAGGAAGGAGCTCAAAGCTTGTGGAGATGTTAGTGACAATATCTCAGTTTAGGTTTCAGGGCTATCCCAAGTTAAGCAGCCCAGGATGCCCACATGCCTGGACGTTGGACAGTTTCCCTGGGTTGGTGGTCCAAACTAAGATGAGACTACTTAGAGCACATCATAGAGGCCATATTCAACCAACCACTAGGTTTTTGGGTGCTTGATCTGTGCAGAGCACTGTATTAAGCAGCATGGCTCAGTGGAAAGAGCCTGGGCTTCTGAGTCAGAGGTCATGGGTTCGATTCCCGGCTCTGCCACTTGTCAGCTGTGTGACTGTGGGCAAGTCACTTAACTTCTCTGTGCCTCAGTTACCTCATCTGTCAAATGGGGATTAAGACTGTGAGCCTCACATGGGATAACCTGATTACCCTGTATCTACCCCAGCAGCTTAGAACAGTGCTCTGCACATAGTAAGCGCTTAACAAATACAAAGTGTGCACATTCCTCCAGTAGCACAGGATCTATAAACACAGATTTGAAGCAATATTTCGACTCTGAACAAGACGAACTCTTCACCAGTGGCTTTAAAGCACTCAATCACCTTTCCCCTTCCTACCTTGCCTCGCTACTTTCCTACTTCAACTCAGACTGCATATTTCACTCCTCTAATGCTCACCTTCTCACTGTGCCTCAGTCTCTTCAATCTTACCAGCGACTCCTCACTCATGTCCTGCCTCTTGCCTGAATTGCCGTCCTTCTGCAAATCTGACAGTAAATTACTCTTCCCCTTTCAAAGCCTTATTGAGGGCCCATCTCCTACAAGAGGTCTCACCTGAGTAAACCCCCCTTTCCTTTTCTCCCACTCCCATCTACATTGCCTTAACTTGCTCCCCATATTCATTCCCCCTTCCCATCCCCAAAGCACTCATATACATATCTGCCACTTGTCAACTGTGTGACTTTGGGCAAGTCACTTCACTTCTCTGTGCCTCAGTTACCTCATCTGAAAAATGGGGATGAAGACTCTGAGCCCCATGTGGAACAACCTGATCACCTTGTATCCTCCCAGCGCTTAGAACAGTGCTCTGGACATAGTAAGCGCTTAACAACAAATGCCATCATTATTATATCTGTAATTTATTTATATTAATGTCTAGTCTCCTCCCTTTCTAGACCTGTAAACTCATGGGCAAGGAAGGTGGCCGTGGTTTATTGTTTTACCGTACTCTCCCAAGTGCTTAGTAACAGTACGCTTCACCTGTAAGTGCTCAATAAATATGATTGAATGAAATAAATGATGAAATTTGCACCCTAGTTTATTCTTCCCTTCTTTCCTCAGTCTCAGGAAACAGAACAAATATTTCAAAATAATTGAAGAAACATTTAGCAATCAAATCTTCCAAGCTTTTATTTGCTTATAAAGGAATGGAAACGGAGTACCGTACAATGCTTTTAAGTATGTCAAGATCAATTACATAAATAAACATAACAACTCAATCTGAGCCCTCTATTTCATGACTTTCAGAAATTTGCAGAGGTTAAAAAATTACCCTCTATTTGCAGATGACCAAAACCACATCCTGCCCAGATCTCATTCAAATTTGTCCCTGTTTCTTTGTTGTTAAAGCATCACTTGGTGAAAACCAAAGGAAGCGTGGCAGGAGTGCAACCAGAATACGTTCATGAATAATCCTAATTGGAAATACATCATTCCAACTGCATAAAGGCACTTTTGGCTGCAACATTAATGATGAATCATATAAATTTATAATATAGCAAATCTTTAAAATGATCAATGGGATACCTATCACCCCAAACAGGTCTTATTTTGACTGGAGATTTTACCAGGAATGAGAATGCTCATTAGGTCACTCTTTTAAAGGGGATTGAAAATATTGGGGAACATGCTATAATGACATCATATTCAATAATGATATAGTATGCTCATTCGCCTAGGCAGTACGAATTCTTAGAGTTTAAGGAAATCTAATTTAAGATTCAACACTCCTTTAGGAATATATAATGTAAGGTCATGGAACTAAAGAAAGTATTCATGAAAATGTGAATTATGAATCTAAAATAATTTAGCCTCTAAAGGGAAGACAGCAGGATTTAATTGAAGTTTTAAAGATGATGAAAAGCATAGTAAAAAATCCATCTTTCTTTGCACTCTTCCATTGTTATCTTCCAAAATTATACTGGTCCATTCAGGGAAGGATAGCCTGCTTTGTATATATTTTTCAGTAACTCCAATTATGTAAATGAGAAAAGCTTTCAAGTCATGTGCTGCATACAGAGGAGTGTTTTATTAAGTACAGGCAGCTGCACTCCAAGTCCCTGAACCAGCTTCCTTCTTGCCAAATCCAGCCACAAATTTTGAATGTAGCATGGGGCCCTGTCCACACTCATCCAGACTTTGGGACCTGGCTGATTCTATCCCTGCACTGTCCCACTCTCTGATAGACCCTTTACAGGTCTTGCCTATGCTGTAGAAATGACCTGACTGGCTGCTGACTGTGACCACCTGGGCTAATCAGCCTCAGACTGCTGCTTCCCACTTTGTCCCTATTCCCCCTCCCTCAACTCTGTCTTTCTCTCTCTCTCCCTCTCTCCTCCTCCCTCCCACCACCAAATTCGGGGATAATAATAATGATGGCATTTGTCAAGTGCTTACTATGTGCAAAGCACTGTTCTCAGCTGGCACTGCTATAGC
This sequence comes from Ornithorhynchus anatinus, assembly GCF_004115215.2. Taxonomy (NCBI): domain Eukaryota; kingdom Metazoa; phylum Chordata; class Mammalia; order Monotremata; family Ornithorhynchidae; genus Ornithorhynchus; species Ornithorhynchus anatinus. Next base: position 87,435,708 of record NC_041728.1, on the reverse strand, counting down.
CAACACTCATAGATACCCAAATCAGCTGTGAAAATAGTCATGCTACTTTATAGGGTTAACACATATCAATAATGGCCCCATCCATCCTGTTTAACAACTTGGTCTAAGCTGCTTTCAACTCTAGGAAGCCACTTGGGAAACAGCATGGCCTAGTGGAAATAGTCTGGGCCTGGAAGTTAGTTGATCTGGGTTCTAACCCCAGCTCTACCACTTGCCTGATATGTGACCTTAGGAAAGTCATTTAACTTCTCTGTGCCTCATTTTTCTCGCCTGTAAAATGGGGATTAAATACCTGTCCTCCCTCCTACTTAGACTCTCAGCCCCATGTGGGATAGAGATTTTGCCTTATATGATTTTATTGAATTTTCCCCAATATTTATTACAGTTCTTAGTATATATTAAGCACTTAAAACATACCACAATTATTTATTATACTCCTGGAAAACAAAAAGATAGGCATGAACAATGCAATCCTAAACCACAGTGGCTTGCAAGGGAGGAAATGGAATGCAGTTAGGACGTCCTCTGACATATAGTTACAAAAATGGGATTAGGATATTTTCCTTCAACCTAAAATGGGAATTCATTTGGTAAACCATATCTCAAGAGAAGATCTCCTTCCTTCTCTCAAAATCTTCCCCTTCCACCTGTACATCTGACCCTAACTCTTCACATCTTATCAGAACACTTGTCCCCCCTACTTTTCCTCCCTCCCTTACCTGTCATCTTCAAGTGTTGGCCTCCAATGGCTCCATCCCCAATGCTTTCCAACCATTCCCATATCTCCTCTATCCAAAAAAACCCACAAAAAACCCTTCTTTACCCTACCACTCTCTGCAGTTATCACCGCATCTTTCTCTTACCATTCCTCTCCGAACTGCTTGAGCAACTTGTCTACACCCGCTGACTCAAGTTGTTTTCTAATTCTCACCCCTCCAATCTGGCTTCCATTCCCTTTGTTCCCCTGACCTCCCAAAGGTCACAAATGATCTCCTTCTTTGCCAAATCAAATGGCATCTACTCCATCCTAATCCTCCTCACCGTTCAGCTGCTTTCAACACTGTCGACCCCCCATCTTCTCATGGAAATATTATCAAACCTTTGAATCACTGACACTGTCCTCTCCTAGTTCGGCGCTTTAACTCTCTGCTGCTTATTCTCAGTCTCTTTTGTGGACTCATCCTCTGCTTCTCTCCCCCTTACTATGGGAGTTCCCTCAAGCCTCATTCTTGGGTCCCTTCTATTCTCCATCTACAGTCACTCCCTTGGAAAACTCATAGTCACATACATGGCTTCAACTAGGTGGTGATTCCCAAAATCTAACTCTGCAACCTTGATATCTCTTCTCTGCGATCTTCCATTTCCTCCTGCATTCAGAACATCTCTACTTGGATGTCCTTCCAACAAACCTAACATGTCCAAACAGAACTTCTTATCTTCCCATCCAAACCCTGCCCTCCCCAAGACTTTGTCACTGCAGAGAGCACTATCCTTCCTGTCTCACAAGCCCATAACCTTGGGATTAGCCTCAACTCATCTCTCTCATTCAACCAACATATTCATCTATGACCAAATCCTCTTAGTTCAACCTTGGTAACAACACTAAAATCCACCCTTTCCTCTCCATCCATCTAGTACCACATTAATCCATACACTTATCCTATCATGGCTTGATTACTGCATCAGCCTTTCTGCTGACCCCTGCCTGTCTCTTCCCACTCCAGTTCATACTTCTCTAGTTACATGGATCACTTATTTACAAAAACGTTCAGTCCTTGTTTCTCCATTCCTCAAGAACCTCCAATGGTTGCCATTCTCCCTCCACATCCAACAGAAGCTTTTCATCATTGGCTTAAAGCACTCAATCAACTTGCCCCATCTTACCTTGCAGCTCTTCTACTATGACCCAGCCCACACACTCAGGCCTTAACAATAATAATAATAATAATTACGGTATTTGTTAAGGGCTTACTATGTGTCATGCACTGTTCTATGTTCTGGGGTAGATACAAGGTAATCAGGTTTTTCCAAGTGGGGCTCACAGTCAATCCCCAATTTACACATGAGGTAGCTGAGGCACAGAGAAGTTAGGTGACTTGCCTAAGGTCATACAGCAGACATATGCCAACTTCCTCACTGTCCCTTAATCTATGTCACCACCGGTACCTTACTCACATGCTGACTTTGGCCTAGAATTCCTTTCCTCTTCATATTTGACAGTCTATCATTCTCCCCACCTGCAGAACCTCAATGAAGGCACATCATCAAGAGGCCTTCCCAGTCGAAGCCCTCATTTCCTCTTCTCCCATTCTCTTCTGCATCACCCCTGTGCTTGTAATTGCTCCCTTTATTCACCTGTCCCTCAGCACAACAGCATTTATGTATATATACAAAATTTTTCATATTAATGCATCTCCCCCTCTAAGCTGTAATCCCACTGGGGGAAGGGAATGTGTCTAACAACTCTGTTACATTGCATTCGCCCAAGTGCTTAGTACAGTGTTCTGTACACAATTAGTGTTCAAAAAATATGATTGTTTGAGTAACCAGGGCTACAGTATGCTTGAAAATAGTTTTTTAATGTGACTTTTGCTCTACCAAAACTGAGCATAAACCTTAACCTTATTTATAGGCATCAGTCCAACAACAAAAAGACAAGATCTGATTATTATGAAAGTGTAGGGATAAATGAAATGCAATATTAAAGCTGTAGTGAATTATCCTCTGCAGAGTTAACATTGCCATCAAACTCTTGAAAGAAACTGAATTTGAAAAATTCACTGGTATAAATGACAATATTGCAATTTTGTCCATGTAGAAGCAGCTCTACTGACCGTGACTAACCTAGCTAGGCATTATGTCTCATTCACAAACAAAAGTATTAAAGCAGTGCATTCAACTCAAGCCCACAAGGTATGTGGTTATTTTCTAGGATAACAGAAATTGAAGAAAATAAAGGCCTCTTTCTGGCAATGGGTGGTTGGGGAGAAATCCCTTATTTTTCAAATCACCAAGGTACTATTTAATAATGATGGACATGGTATTTACTAAGCACTTAAACAGTTAAAACTGAGGCACAGAGATGTAAAGTGAGTTGCCCAAGGTAACACAGCGTGCCTGTTGAAGCCGGCAATAGAACCTAGGTCCTCTGACATGCTCTTTCCATTAGGCCATGCTGCTTCCCCCCTTTAGTCTCTTGGGATAATCTTCATGACTTGGGAGAATTAATACAATCACTTAATGTTATTTATTGAGTACTTACTATATGCAGAGTACTGTACTAATTGCTTGGGAGAGTATAGTACATCATATTTGGTAAACACATTTCCTGTCCATAAGGAACGTACAGTCTAGCAGGGGAGACAGACATGAAAATATATTAGATATGACCAGAAGTGCTGTGGAGCTGAGAGAGGGGTGAGTATCAGGAGATTAAAGAGTACAGATCCAAAGCATAAGTGAGTCAAAAGGGGAAGGTAGAAGGGGACATGAGGACTTAGTCGGGGAAGGTCTTTTGGAGGAGATGTAATTTAAATAAGGTTTTAAAGGTGGGGAGAGTGGTAGTCTGTTGGCTATGAAGGAGGAGGGAGTTCCAGGCCAGAGTGAGGATGGGGGCAATCAACCAATTATATGTACTGAGAGCTTCTTGTGAGAGCACAATATACAGGGTAAGCAGAAAGATAGATAAGAGCAAAGTAGAGTAAGGTTGCCACTAGGTTGTAGTTGGAAATCCCAAATTGTGGAAGTTGATTTTTTTTTCCAGGGCAAAGCTGCCCAAGTCTCACTTTAAAAAGTGCGAAAGAGCTCATCATTACATTGCCACAGTAATAAACCTTTTATATTATGACATATACCACACAGAAACGTTGGTGAAAAGAGTGCATTCTTTAGCTAGAAAAATCTACATAAGTTGTATTAGCACATTATCTTCCATACCCTATAACAACATAACTTTGGAGTCTCCTATTCTTGAAATGAAAGTTAATCAAATAGTGAGGACTCAAGAGTAACAGAAATGAGTTGGCTAAGCAGAACTTGGAACTCTAGTAATTGACTAATCCATTAGGAGCTGTACAAATAATTACTAGCCAGAAATCCTTTGGTGCCAATAGCCATTAATTTAAGCGAGCCATGCAATTATCCCCAGCCAGCACATCCAGCAGGTCATTCCAGAAGCAGCTAGTGGGAACTCTGAGGGGAAGCCTCTGTCCCTGCTGTTCCTAGAAATACAGGTCCAGCTGTTATTTTTTATGGTATTTGTTAAGCACTTACTATGTGTCAAACATAGTTCTAAGTGCTGGGGTTAGTTCAGGTCAGTTAGATTGGACACTGTCCCAGTACCACATGAGGCTCACAGTCTAAGTAGGAGAGAGAACAGGTACTGTAACCCTTGTAACAGTTGAGGAACTGAGATGCAGACAAGTCAAGTGTCTTGACCAAGGTCACATAGTAAGAAATTGGCAGAGCAGGGATTAGAACCCAGGTCCTCTGACTCCGAGACCTGTGCTCATTCCACTAGGCCACACTGTTCCTTCCTTATATATCACCATCCCCACTTCTTTAAAATTCCAGGCAAAATCATGCCATCTACACTTTAGGCATCATAGCAATTTACATTTTAAGTTACAGTACTGGTTTATACAGGATTGCAGAAGAAAATGTACACACTAATTCCCCACAATAGGATTTGAAGTTTCCACATTCCTGGCCTGCCTCTGTCCCATTTTCTATCCTGCTTGTCTGGACATTATCCTGGACCTTGGTGTGAACCCAATCCAGATCCAAACCAGTCTGGTTGTGAGTTAGGAGTGAATCAGAAGAGGTTCAAGATTCACAATCACACAGCATTTCTGCACAAAGATGACCTCGTGGAATGCTGGGAGTGGTACTCCTAGTAGCCCAGGGAACAATCACTCAGAGGAGAGCATTGCATGTGTGCAGCAGCACACTCATATATGGAGTCTTGAGTCATTTTCTGTCTGGCCAAGGCTCACTGCCCTCTGACAAAGGGTTAATCACCACATTCCAGGCCCTTCTTCTTCCACCCAATAAAAGTGGCAAAAAGGAAAATGGAAAAAAAAATGGGGTCAGCTGTGTACTTGCCTATTATCCTGTGCATAGAGCCCTAGGGCTGCCTCAGCCCTACATTTTTTTAAAAAGATTAGAATCAACAGCAACAAAATGCTTTGAGAGGTGGGTGCCCCTTTCCTCTGTCCTAAGTGCTGCCACTATGACCCTTTACTTTATCAGAAGACTTAAAACACACTCCCCAAAATTATATAATCTGTTCACAACAAAGCCCTTATAACATGTCATTTTTCCCATTTCCACCACATCCTTCCTCAGTCTCTCAAGCCTGTTAACTGTAGCAATATTCCTGTCTTTTTTAATAATAATAAGAATAAGAATTTTGGTATTTGTTAAGTGCTTACTATGTGCCAATCACTGTTCTAAGCACTGGGTAGATAGAAGGTATAATCAGGTTGGACACAATCCCTGTCCCATATAGGACTCGCAGTCTTAATCCCCATTTTACAGATGAGTTAACTGAGGCACAGAGAAGTTAAGTGACTTACCCAAGGTCACACAGCAGACAGGTGGCAGAGTCAGGATTAGAACCCATGACCTCTGACTCCCAAGACCGTGCTTTTTCTACTGAGCCATGCTTCTATTGTTTAGCACTTACTACATGTCCAGCACTGTTCTAAGCACTTGGGACTCATAGTCTAAAGAGGAAGAATAGGTATTAAATCCCCATTTTGCCGCTGAGGAAACTGAGGCACAGAAAAGTTAAGTGACTTGCCCAGGGTCACACAACAGGTAAATGGTAGAATCAGGATCAGAACTGGCCCGTGCTCTTTCCACGAGGCCATGTTCCTTCTCTTTCAACTCCCATATTCAGGTTGTTACCAAACCACATTTGTTCTTCCTCCACATTTCCAGAATCCACCCCTTCCTTTCCATCTTTATAGCTACTCTGCTGGGACAGTCTCACATCACACCTGGACTGACCTGGCTGATCTCTATGTCTCCAGTCTTCTCTCCAGTCCATACTCACTCTGCTGCCTCGATCAGTTTTCCAAAACTGTTCCGCAATTATCTCCCCACTTCTCATTAATTGGTTGCCAATTCCTTTCCACATCAAGCAAAAGTGCTTGACAGTTGGTTTTGAGGCATTCGGTCAGCTCTAGCCCTCCTACTTAGCCACTCTTTTGTCACACTACACAATGACTTGCTTTCTCAAGCTAACATGCATTGTGTTTCAGTCTCATCTTTCCCATCATTAACCTCTTGCTCACACTCTCCCATCTTTTCTAGAAGTTCTTTCCCATTCATATCAAGCCCCACTTTCCCCATCTTCAAAGGCCATATAAAAAAAATTACATCTCCTCCAGGATGCATTCCCTGATATATTTCTAATCTCCCACTTCATTCCTCTTACTCCCATGTCAGCAGTTTCATGCCATCTAAAGTCTTAAATACTCACCGGCCCCATAGCAATTACATACAGATATACTCTATTAATTGTTTTTAATGGTATTTTTAAGTGCTTATCATGTGCTTAATGCTGTACTAATGAAGATACAAGATAATCAGGACAGACACAATCCAGATCCCACATGAGGCTCACAGGTTTAATCCCCAGTTTACAGATGAGGTAACTGAGGTACAGAGAAGTTAAAGGACATGTCCAAGGTCACCCAGCAAACAAATGAAAAGTGGCTAATGTATATTATCGTCAATATATATTAGCATTTATCTCACCAGATAGATAGCAAGCTCCTTGATAGCAGATATCATGTCTACTAATTTTATTGTACTCTCCTAAGCACTTAGTATACACTAAGACATTCAATCAATATTATATATCGACTGATAGGAGAGGAAATGTAGGTATAGTGCTGGCATATTGGAAGGGTAAAATATTAAAATGAATTTGCAAGGCTGTATTAATTCTTATTGCATGAGTCATGCAAAAGTGGTTGCTGAGTAAAAGCAGATTTCTATTTTGAGGCCAGTGTAAAAAATGAAGCAATTCATTTATACATCATTCTAGCTTTGGATCTATACAAAATATTTTGCTTTAAAGTTGAATAATTACAATATGAACTTTACTCATTTCCAATGGACTCTAATGACTTCTGTAGATCATTATTGAAACTATGAATAAAGGACATTCAACAGAAACATCAGTGATTACTCTCTCCAGATCTGCTCAATAGCCTTTGCTGGCTAAGTATTTCTTGCCTTCCGAAGGACATTCTGTACTGAACAGTGTGAGGAAATAGTATTAACCTACTATTTACAGTTTTTCCATCCTGAATGGCTAATGACTTTAACACAGTCATTTTCTGCTCAAATTTTCAGAGTGACTCACACTTTTAGCTAAAAGACCTCCCAACCATCTTTAAAGGTAAAATTTAACCATCAAAGCTATTGAGTTTGTCGAAGTGAGAAGAAACCAGTGTTGCTTCATACATTTTTGGAGATGTTTCATCTGATCTGTAATTGCATACAAAAGAACACAAACCCAAAACTACATAGCACTGAGGCATATCAACAGTGTGGGACCACTCTATTGCCAACAAATTTGAGCCAGCTTGATTCTGAGGCCTCAGGGAATTAGAGGAGAATCAAAGTCCTGGCATGAGCGTACGGTCCCTAGGTGACCTTAATTTTTCAAAGATGACGCTACCAATATTGAGATCCCGTCGATGCATGTGTATATGGCCAAAAAGACTGAAGTATGATCAACTCTCCTTTCCATAGCGAATACAAGTAAAGGAGGTTACTCCTTCTCTAATGGACCTTTCTCATACACGTCCTTCACTTCTAGGCTGCAGAGATGATAAAGAAGGTGGGAACAGCACTTTTGCTTCAAGGAGGCCACTACTGGGCTGTCTTGCATTTGTTCGGAGCAGTTTTTGACTTTGCAGTTCTAGGCTTGAATACTGAGACATCGAATTTGGGAAACAAATTGATGTAGTAGAATTGACTTGATCTTGAGGGGGATTCACAAATATTCCAACAGTTACAACTGTCACATCATTAAATTAGTAAACCATTCAGGATGATAAAGAGACAACAGTATTTTCCTTGCTGGACTAGAAGCAGCATAGAATGGGAAGAGCCCAAGCCTGAGAGTTAAGAAACCTGGATTCTAATGTGTGATCTTAGGCAAGTCACTTAAATTTTCAGGGCCTCAGTTTCCTCATCTCTAAATTGGGTTTACATGTCTGATCTCGTCCCCCCTTAGACTGTGATCCCCATTTGGGAGAGGGGCTGTGCCCAATCCGATGGTACTGTGACTACCCCAGTGTTTGCCAAAGTGCTCAACAAATACCACAGTTATTCTCATTAATATTATTCATTCAATAGTATTTATTGAGCACTTACTATGTGCAGAGCACGGTACTAAGTGCTTGGAATGTACAATTCGGCAACAGGTAGAGACAATCCTTGCCCAATAACGGGCTCACAGCCTAAACGCGGGAGACAGCAAAGCTAAACGAAAGTCAAAACAAAAAAAGTAGTCTGGCAACAAAAAAAGTAGTCTGTTGACAATTAATTAGAAAGGACTTTTACCTGTTGAAAAGTCTCTGACTAGATAACAGCATGAATCCATCAGAGTATAGATTCCACAGGTTGAGCCTAATTTTCTCCTTTGCTCCCCTCCAGAAGAATCCCAGCTCCTTCAAAGTTGCTGGTTTCACCTCAGGAATCCTAGCCATTATAAGAGCAATCCTCTCCATGAGTAAGAGGCAAAAGCAGAAATCTGGATGACTGCTATTGTTATTATTACTATTATTAATATTGCTATTATTCTTAATAGTATTCATTTATATTAAGCTCATTGTGGGCAGGTAATTATTAATATTGCTGTTATTCTTAATAGTATTGTTTAATATTAAGCTCACTGTGGGCAGGTAACATATCTACCAACTCCATTAGATTGTACTCTCCCAAGCACTTAGTACTGTGCTCCGCATACAGTAAGCACTCAGTAATCATGATTGATTACTTGACAAAAAAAGGTAAAGGACTCTGTTCCACATATTAAGACATTTTTTCATTCACAACCAAAGCGATCTCTTTTTCAAAATATATTGTTGCCATTCTGACCTTTGGTAAAGCCCAAGATACATCAGAAAGGGTGACTAACTAGTGCTCGGATACTTTTCTACCATAGTGAATGGGAGTCATAAAAAAAAATACAGTGAACAGAGTTCAAACTTTACATTTGTAAACACTAACTTATAAAATCAAAAGATGAGTGAAAGTCTAATAAATACGTGCTGCCAGATTCAAAAATGTGCTTTCCAGAAGACCCTGGCAAGTGGAGCTTTCTAGTTTCAATAATAAGACTTTGGATTCCTACAACATCCTAAGAACTCTAAATATATTCTATCCATCGTTTCATTCATCTTCATTACAATTGTCAATCACAAGGAGGCACTGGGCAGGACACAGCACTGGATAGGGCCCTGGCTCAGTTGACAATCCATTTCTTATAGACCAGAAGCCACAGAAATTTAAGCAATCATTCCCAACATAGTTGTACTGCTTCAGAACAGGTAGTGGGAGTGATCCAGGATGTCCAAAATTTGAGCTCCCCAAACATCTTGAGTCACTTTGCAAAAGTTTCAAGGTTCAAAAAAAATTAAATAAGTTTTGCCAAAGCATTTTTCCTCTAAACCCATGTATCTCAAGGCAAATTAGATCCATATGTTTAAACATCATTTACACTTCATTCATCAAAATATTTTTACGGTGTTTTTGATGTCCAAGAAACTATTTGTGTTCTCTTTAAGCTTTTTCAAGACTCTTAAAAATCATATGTTACCTGTGTCCACATGCAACTGGATTTCACCTCCCAAAACACAATTACATTTAGAATTTTTGAAGTTGACAAAATCCACCATGTCAACCATTTTGGCATATATCATCCCAGAAAAATATTGTTTACTGAAGAATCCAAACAGGGCACCATGCCATCAATCTGTAATCTGATAAGGAAGAAATTAATCAGGAATTCTATGCCTTCAAAATTCGAATTACATATAAAATAAACTAGCAATATTGCACACACAAACATACCTACTTTGTTCCAAAGTTGCATAATTTCTTCCACTCCTTACTGAAGGAATAAGACTAGGAAAGATAGAGTGAGGGTTTTACTTTTTTAAATGTTTCTTAGAGATCCACCTCAAGGGGGAGGTGGAAGAGATAATAAGAAGGAAATGTTACCCTCCAGTTCTACTCATCCTTACTCCATCCCTTCTATATTTTGCACTATGTGTTTCTGTGTGTGTGTCTGTGTGCATGTGGGGTGGGGTAGGAGAGGGGCGGCAGTGAACCTGACAATTTATCTGTATTTGAAGATATCTTGGACTTGATATATCCAAAACAGAATTCCTTTTCTTCCCATCGTAACCCTGTCCTCTTGATTTATTCCATCACTGTCGATAACACCACCATCCTTTCTGACTACCAGCCTGTAACCTTGGCATTATCCTTGACTCATCTTTTTTCATTCAATCCACATATTCAATCTATTATGAAATCCTGTTGGCTCAACCTTCACATCTCTAAAATCTGCCCTTTTTCCCTCCACCTAACCTTCCACCATGTTAATCCAAGCACTTATCCTATCCTGCCTTGATTAGTCAATCAGGCTCCTTGCTGACCTCCTGCTTCTTCTCTCTCCTAACTCCAGTCCAAACTTCACTCTGCTGCTTGGATCATTTTTCTACAAAAACGTTCAGTCCATGATGTTTCCCCACTCCTCAAGAAACTCCAGTGGTTGCCCATCCACCTCTGGATCAAAAAGAAACTTCTTACCACTGACTTTAAAGCTCTCTATCACTTTTACCCCTCCTTCCTCACCATATTACACTCTTACTACAACCCAGCCCACCTACCTCACTCCTCTAATGTCAACCTACCATTTCTCTGTACCTGGATCTCATCTATCTCACTGCCAATCTCTCACCTATGTCCTGTCTCGGTCCTGGAATTTTCTTCCTCATATCCAACTGACAATTACTCTCCCCACCTTCAAAGCCTTATTAAAGGCACATTTCCTCCAAGAAGATTTCTTTAAGCTCTCATTTCCTCTTCTTCCACTCCCTTCCACATCACTCTGATTTGCTCCCCTTATTCACCGTTTTCCCAGCCCCAGAGTACTCATGAATATAGGCATAATTTATTTATACTGATTTGTTTATGTCTGTTTCCAACTTTAGACTGTAAGTTTGTTATAGTCAGGGAATGTGCCTACCAACTCCCTTATAGTATTCTCTCCCAAGCTCTTAGTTCAGTGCTCTGCACACAGTAAATGTTCAATTAATATGACAATTCAATTAATCAACAATGTAGTATTTCCCCTAAAACCAAAGACTAAAGAAGCAAGAAGATGGAGGTAACTGGAAACCTGACGTTGTACACCCCAACTGGCAAAGGGGATGAGCAATTCTCTCCCTAGGAACACACTGCTTCCCCCACATTCCTCATTTGAAGGAACGAACAAAGGAGACTCTGAACTAGGTTCATGAGAAGTCCTCATGTGCCTCAGTTGCCTCATCCCTAAAATGGGTATTGACTGCACGCCCCATGTGGGACAGGGATTATGTCCTACCTGACTAACTTGAATATACCTTTGTGCGTAGTACAGTGTCTGGCATACAGAAACTACTTAAATACCGTAAAAAATAAATCCAGAGCTAAATGACCCTAACATTGTGATGCAAAAATAAAAATAACCATCAAGCTACCAAATGCTTGTGCCTGAGGCTATCTAGGAAGCTGTTATTTTGCACCGTAATAACTTTTCTTTGCAGCAGAATTCTTTTCTCAAATCTAACTCTGCTGCTTCCATTTTAGTCAAAGATTCAATTGTTCTGCATGGCTGGTGCCTGAGGCCCTGGCATAGAATCAAACAGAGCTAACTCCCAACTACCTGTGGTGCTGGGCCCGGTGTGGGGGAGGGGAGATAACTTAATAAAATGCTCATTTTAGCCTCTTCTCTCATAGTTCCTTTCAGAACTATTAACAGCAAGCCACATTTCAACTCTTTTTTTCCCCATCAATTTATGAAAATGTCATTGAACAAAAAAAAAAAGGTCCCAAATGTGGGTCAGAGCAGGCAGAGAAATGAAAAGCCTAGGTATTCCCGAGCAGAAACAAAATATCTCCACATCCAATAACTGGGTGAGTGCATATCCCTAAGAAACATTGGGTGTCATTCAAACCTTAGGTCTGAGGAATCGGTCATGAAGGTTGGCTACCAAAATAAGGGTACTAGCATTTGTTGAGCACCTACTTGGGGCTGTGTCCAGTGCTAAGGGCTAGGGAAGTATGGAATAATAAAGGACATGCCTACCACATGGAGCTTACACATTAATGGAATGGCAAGCCAATAAAACAGATACATCATGTCCAAATCGAGCAGCTTGCCTTAGTGGATAGAGACAGGGCAGGAATGTGTCCATTTATTGTTGTATTATACTCTCCCAAGCGCTTAGTAGAGTGCTCTGCACACAGTAAGCACATAGTAAATCCGATTGAATGACTGAATGAACGACCTGAGTTCTAATCCTGACCCCACCACATGTTGGCTCTGTGATCTTGTAGCAAGTCACTTAACTTCTCTGGGCCCCAGTTACCTCATCTGTAAAAAATGGGGATTACGCTCGAGTGACAGGGTGAGACAGGGACTATGTCCAACGTGATGTACTCGTATCTTCCCTAGCACTTAGAACAGTGCTTGGTACATATAGTAAGTGCTTAACAAGTACCATTAATATTAATCTCAATTATCCCAACAGTCAGACTCTCACTGGATTTACTCCAGATGTGGAATATAGTGGGATACCTTTTGGAACTGCAGAATGCTACTGAATGTAAACCAATTGGTAACATGGTTCCAAAATGAACCACAATTTTTAGCCCTGTGCAAATAATTATAATGATAGCATTCATTAAGATTTGCTAATTTCCAAAAACTTCCAATACTAGGCTAAATATAGGGCATTCAGATTAGACTCAATCTCTGCCCCACAAGGGGCTCACAGTCAAAGAGGGGAGGAGAGTGTCTTATCCTAAGAAAACTGAGGTTTAGAGATTTGGTGACTTGCTCAAACTATCCCAGCTGATCAGTGACAAAGCTAGGATTAGAACCTAGGTTTTTGAGCCCCAGGTTTATGCTCTTTCCATTAGGCCATGCCCTTCCACTTAAAACATCTGAATCTATTTTTCAAACGAATGATCCATTACAAGGAGGAAAGCTATATGAGTCACATAGTTATGACCACTTAACTACTTGCTGAATTGTCCAGATAATTTCGGTGATGGAAATATGGACAGTGTTGCTCAATCTGGCATGAGTACAATGCTGTTTACCCAGAATTCATGAGAGAATGAAAAGTACATTCACTTGAATGTTCCAGGCCAAGCCCACCAGTTGCCATGCCAGTCATTTTATGCTGACTTGGACTGTACCACTGGGGAGATCTGGCTATTGTAGTAGTACAATGGAGTTATTCAATTCTGCCATTATTCCTTAATAATTGTGTATTTGTTAGGCACTTACTATGTACCAAGCTCTGGGATAAAACAGTGCTTGGCACATAGTAAGCACTTTACAAATACCAACATTATTATATATCATAATCAGGATAGACACAATCCCTGTCCCACAGAGGTACTCGAAGTCTATGGGGAGAGAACAGGCACTGAATCCCCATATTACAGGCCAATTAATCATTTTCATTATTGCTTATTGTGTACAAAGCATTGTATTACACAATTGGGATAGTACAATATAACAGAACTGGTAGAAATGTTCCCTGCCCTCAACAAGTATTCAGTCCGTAGAAAATAACTGTAGTTTTTGGCAAGTGCTTAATATGTATCAAGCATTGTACTCAGAACTGGGGTAGATACAAGATAATCAGGTCTCACATGGAGCTCACAGTCCAAGTAGGAGGGAAAACAAGTAGTGAATCCCCATTTTTCAGGTGAGATAACTGAGGCAAAGAGAAGAGAAGTGAAATGCCCAGGGTCACACAGCAGACAAGTGACAGAGTCGGGATTAGAACCCCAGACCTCTGACTCCCAGGCCCATGTTCTTTTCACTAGGCCATTGTATTAGATGAGGAAACTGAGGTACAGGGAAGTAAAGTGTCTTGCTCAAGGTCACACAGCAGGGAAATTGTGGATCTGGGATTAGAACTCACAACCTCTGACTCCTAGCCCCATGCTCTTTCCACTAGGCAATGCTGCTACACAAGAAGACATATTTCCATACTGTGACCCAAAGGTTAGACTACAGCCAGTGAAACCCTATGGGTAACTGAAAAACTGATAATAAACTCTTTCACAGGAAAAGGAATATGTGTTGCTCATCAAATACATAAATCTTGTTGTCTCTTAAAATGGCCACAGTCTTTTATCTTGTAATATTGACTTTCACCCTTTCCTGAATCCGAAGACAGTCTTGACCTCAGTGACAGTGCTATGATATGACTTTAATATGTCGCTGTAGCTCTCTATCTGATCTTTATGCATAAGTAAACTTAAGATATTCTCAAGATTAATACCTTGAATAGTCTCTATTTATTAGAAAGATTATAGCCTCTGTCTTAGCAGATAGGGCTGTACTTAAAATATGCTTACTGTTCCATTTCCAACAGAAGGTGCAAATATATACAGTAAGTTCACCATGCTCAGGGGTTGTTGTGTTTTTTTTTTTACTTTCCTGCTCAGTTTAGCTGATTCTGCAGTGTTAACCATGTAGTTTTGTAAATTAATTCCTTGAAGATTTACTCTTGTCAGCTAACTCTGACTGCAACAAGCCAGCAGAGTCACTTACAAAGGAAACTTCCAGCAAATGATAATAGAATTTCCACTTAATTGTAAAATCCAGCTCGAAGTGAAAATTTTCTAAAAATGCCTTTACACAGAGTATACCTGATTATACTTTTCAAAAATGTTCATTTAATATAAATGACACTTTTCAAGAACTGGCTTTGGAGGAGCAAAACACCGAAAGCTCACTACCTGCAGGAGGACATCCCAGACTAGGCCCCCTTTTTCCCTCTACTCCCCCTGCCCTCCCCATCACCCCTACCCGTTCCCTCTGCTCTACCCCCCTCCCCACCCCACAGTACTTGTGTGTATAAATGTACATATTTATAATTCTATGTTTTATTAATGATGTGCATATATCTATAATTCTATTTATTTATATTGATGCTAATGATGCCTGTTAACTTGTTTTGATGTCTATCTCCCCCCTTCTAGACTGTGAGCCCATTGTGGGCAGGGATTGTCTCTATTTGTTGCTGAATTGTACTTTCCAAGTGCTTAGTACAGTGCTCTGCACACAGTAAGCACTCAATAAATATGATTGAATGAATAAATGAAAAAAACCTAGATAAAATGTCACATTCTGGGAGAGAAGTAATGAAAGCAAAGCTATAAGTGAACACTGGGTTTTAAAGAATCCAAAACAAAGATCAATAATGTTTTCACTGGGGGAAATAATTTGAAATTTCTGGTTTCAGACCATGAACTTCAAAGTAATTGTTGAATCAGCCAGATTTTTAGAGAGTATAGCAAACTCCATTTGAAGCAATCCTAGAGTCTGAATCTATGAAATAAAGAGTTGTGATAAAGTGTGTCTTCAAAATGTAACCCTTGAACTTGAAGAATTTTATTAGATTGCAAAATCTTCAAGGGAAGAAACTTTGTCTTATGTTTCCCTGGCCATTTCTCCTTGGCTTCTAGTAGAGAGCATTGAATAAAGTAGATACTCCAGAAATATTGGTTTTGATAACAATGAAGAGCCCTTGGCCTTCAACCTAACCTGGCACACCCTCCCTCTCCATATCAGACAGACAATTACTCTTCCCATCTTCAAAGCCTTTTTGAAGGCACATCTCCTCCAAGAGGCCTTCCCTGCTTTCATTCGTTCATTCAATAGTATTTATTGAGCGCTTACTATGTGCAGAGCACTCTACTAAGCTCTTGGAATGTACAAATTGGCAACAGAGACAGTCCCTGCCCATTGAATGGGCTTACAGTCTAATCGGGGGAGACAGACAAAACAATAGCAATAAATAGAATTAAGGGGATGTACATCTCATTAAACCAATAGCAATAAATAGAATCAAGGGGATGTACATCTCATTAACAAAATAGATAGGGTAATAAAAATATATACAAATGAGCGGACAAGCACAATGCTGAGGTGAGGGGAAGGGAGAGGGGGAGAAGCAGAGGGAAAGGGGGGTAAAAGAGGGCTTAGCTGAGGGGAGGTGATGGGGGGGGGGGTAGAGAGGCAGCGGAGGGAGCAGAGGGAAAAGGGGAAGCTCAGTGTGGGAAGGCCTCTTGGAGGAGGTGAGCTCTCAGTAGGGTTTTGAAGAGGGGAAGAGAATTAGTTTGGCGGAGGTGAGGAGGGAGGGCATTCCAGGACAGCGGGAGGACGTGGCCCAGGGGTCGATAGTGGGATAGATGAGAACCGGGGAGGGTGAGGATGTGGGCAGCAGAGGAGCGGAGCGTGCGGGGTGGGCAATGGAAAGAGAGAAGGGAGGAGAGGTAGGAGTGGGCAAGGTGATGGAGAGCCTTGTAGCCTGGAGTGAGAAGTTTTTATTTCATGCAGAGGTTGATAGGCAAGCACTGGAGGTTTTTAAGAAGGGGAGTGACATGACCAGAGCGTTTCTGCAGGAAGATGAGCCGGGCAGCGGAGTGAAGAATAGACTGGAGTGGGGAGAGACAGGAGAAAGGGAGATCAGAGATAAGGCTGACACAATAATCCAGCTGGGATATTATGAGAGCCTATACCAGTAAGATAGCCGTTTGCGTGGAGAGGAAAGGGCGGATCTTGGGGATATTATAAAGGTGAGACCGGCAGGTCTTGGTGACGGATAGGATGTGTGAAGTGAATGAGAGAGCCGAGTCAAAGATGACACCAAGGTTGAGGGCTTGAGAGACGGGAAGGATGGTCATACCATCCACAGTGATAGGAAAGTCAGGAAGAGGACAGGCCTTGGGAGGGAAGATAAGGAGCTCAGTTTTGGACATGTTGAGTTTTAGGTGGCGGGCAGACATCCAGGTAGCCAAGAGGACAGGGGTGGGGACAGGCGGTGGCTCACCTCGCGGCAGACCGCCAACTGCTTTAGCCCTCCTTACTTCTTCTCCCACTCTCTTCTGTGTCACCTTGACTTGCTTGCATTATTCATCCCCCTCCTCAGCCCCACAGCACTTATGGACATATCTGTAATTTTAATTATTTGTATTAAAGTCTGTCTCCCCCTCTAGACTGTAAGTTCATTGTGGGCAGGAACGTGTCCGTTATACTGTACTCTCCCAAGAGCTTAGAACAGTGCTCTACAAACAATAAGTCCTCAATAAATACGACTGACAGCCTGACTTCAACCCTTCCCATCCCAAACTCCTCACTCCTGACTTCTTATGTATCTTTCAGTAGTGACTTATGAACACTTCAGTAAATGCTCAATAAATACTGGGGGTGGGGGGGTGACACTGAGGGATTGGCCTAAGAGACCTATAGACAAAATAATAACGACACCAATCTTTGCTATTTACCAAGCATAGTCTCTTCCTGGACTGAGATATTGTAATTAGGCTAAAATTTCCAAATGCTGTCCTTGAAAATTATGCATAAAGGCTGAAAATATGACTTATGCTAGTGCATTTTCATTCTATTTTACCCTGTCAAACATTCAAAGGTTCTATTGTTATCCAGTTCCTCTGGGTCCATAATTTCATGATTCACTCAAAACTACAGAAGGTAAAATCTTTATATGCAATTTTACCCTACATTACAAAGAAAATACTTGGGGTGATGCACAATATCTATATGTTCATCATTCAAATTCTCAAAACATGAACTCTGTTATGCAATCTGGCCATATTGTGCAATTTTTGCAGTTGCCCAAGTGTAAACAGGAAGCATGTGTTTCTACTTAGATGTGGATAGATTGATTATATTTGGCAAGAAATAGATTTGGGGGTGAGTTTGATGTGCTCTTTAAACACAAAAATCCACCTATTGAAACCAAAACCTAAACAAATTAAGTTAGAAAGCTCTAGCAAGAAAATGACATCTGCTAATCGCCCCATTCATTGCATTATCAAACAATAGCTACTTTAGAATTGTTTGATCATTGCAAATTGCTGATCATTTATTTTATATTCTTACTGTTTTCCTGCATGAATAATTGTTGCAATATATTTAACTGAATTAAGGAATCAGAAAGTCATTAAAAATACCAAATTGTAATTTCAAAATTACCTCACTGAAATACATCATATCTCACATAATATGTTTCCCCTTATTGCCCAACATCTTGAAGAATGAAATTAATAACGATGAAGTTTACTTATGGACAGTGCAGATGGTTTCATTGATAAACTGCTGTGGCCTAAAATCACTCTGTGCAAAGATAAATATATTTATTAAACCAAAAAAAGAGAAAACACAGGCCCGATCATACGGATGGAATGCAAAAATATAGCTTTATTCATTTTTCCTCAAATGAGCCTATTAGTTGGATTGGCACCAATGCATGTGTTTTCTAAAAGACTCACTGTATTTCCACAACACTATTCATTTCCTGTTTGAAAAACTGAACACATTTAGTTATACTGTTAAGCCAAAATGTTGCTAATAGTGGGCATTTTAATTTTCCACTTCTGAATTTCTACAAATACAGTAATCTGAGGAAGGCCTGGTGTATCTTCATAGTAAAATAGCTCAAGTTCAAGTCCTCACACAAAGGATAATGTCCCATCATTCCACAGTAGCTTGGGCTGACCACATTGCAAACAAAGACTTTAGGCAAGTGATTTGTATATCTAGTAAAGTAAAAGCCAGTCAGTCAGTCGTGTTTATTGAGTGCTTCTGCGTGTAGAACACTGTATTAAGCACTTGGGGGGGGTGGTACAATATAACAGACACATTCACTGCCCACAATGAGCTTACAGTATAGAAGGGGAAATAGGCATTAATATAAATAAATTACAGGCATGAAAATAAGTGCTGAGGGGCTGGGAGGGGGAATGAATAAAGGGAGCAAATCAAGGCAACACAGAGGATAGTTAGTGGGAAAAGAGAAAAGGAGGGCTTAGTCAGAGAAGACCTCTTGAAGGAGCTAGCTGTGCCTTCATTAAGGTTTTGAAGGTGGGGAGAGTAACTGTCGGATATGAGGAGGGAGGGTGTTCCAGGCCAGGGGCAGGATGTGAGCAAGAGGTCAGTAGCAAGATAGACAAGATTGAGGAACAGTGATAAGATAGCATTAGAGGAGCAAATTGTGCTGGCTGGGTTGTTTTAGGAGAGTAATGAGGTGAGGTAGAAGAGGGTAAGGTGTTGACTGGTTTAACGTCAAAAGTGAGGTGAATGGGCAACTACTGCAGGTTCTTGAAGAGAGGGGAAATGTGGCCTTAATGTTTCTGTAGAAAAATGGTCTGGGCAACTGCCTGTCAGCTTTGTTTTGTCTTCTGTCTCGACTTTCTAGACTGGGAGCCTGTTATTGGGTTGGGATTGGCTCTATCTGTTGCCAAATTGTACTTTCCAAGCGTTGAGTATAGCACTCTGCACATAGTAAGCGCTCAATAAATGCAACTGAATGAATGAATGAAAAGTATTGACTGCATCAGCAAGAGACAGGAGGCTGGTATCAGCAAGGAGGCTGCTTTGGTAATCAATCTTCAGTAGAGGTCTTATTCCCTTAACAGTGCCCCAGTTAGAAAAAGCAAAACAGAAAAAAGGATGCTTATAGTGCTCGAGGATGGTTCTGCCAAAGTGGCCACTACATTCTGTCCATTTTACCTGTAGTGCAAATTGTTAGTTTGGTAGAGCCCAGAAACTGGGTTATTGCAGGTGGATGAGCAGCCTGGGACAAATAGGTTGCTCTGAGAACAGCACTTCTGGGAGCAGAGAGAGGAAAAGGGGAGGCTAGCTCGACTCCACTTACTCTTCCAAACCAACCTTTAGGCTGTGGGTTCTGAGGACCAATTTTCTCACATCTTAGCCTATTTTTCCAAACTGAACAGTTTTGTCCCTCTCTTACAGGTATTTACTACCTCTTGCCAATCACTGGGTTAAATTCAGGATAATCAGATGAAACGCAATCACTGACCCACAATGGCTCACTGGTTATCAGAGAGACAGTGTGAGCTAATGGAAAGAACATGGACCTGGGAATCAGAGGACCTGATTCCCTAACCCTAGCTCTGACACTTGCCTGCTGTTTAACCTTGAGCAAAAGCACATGTCCAAACCTAAATATGTGGTTAGCAGGAACAGGGCTGGATGCTGATCAGGAATACAGTCTGTGCAGTATATTAATATTACAATATCAATGTACCATGGTCAACCTCATTGCCTCAAAACCTCAGGTTTTAGGTTGCAAATAAAGCACCATGGACATGATCTCAATAGAGGTTCATTACGGGATAATTATCATTATTATTACTAGTGATCATAGTATTTGTTAAGTGCAAACTAAATGCCAAGCACTGTACTAAATGCTGGGGTAGCTACAAGATAATCCAGTCAGACAAGTCTCTGTCCCATACAGAGCTCACATTCTAATAGGGTAGAGAAAATCGGAATTTTATCCCCATTTTTAAAGATGAGGAAATTAAGGTACAGACATGCCCAAAGTCTTACAGCAGACATGTGACAGAACTGGAATTAGAACCCAGGGCCTCTGACTCCCAGGCCTGAACTCTTTCCACCAAGCCATGCTGCTTTTCCAGGATGCAGGGAAAAAACCATCAAGGCCTCAGTGTGGCTTTTAATGACAAAAAAAAAGTGTAAATGTGTTACTCTCAGTTAACCTGGACTCCAGCAGATACTGAAAAGATTTGTCTGCCTGGAAAATGTCATGACTATCCTAAATTTGGATCAAAAACAAGGTCTTTCAAACCATAACCTATTCTGAATGTCAGCCACCTTCTCTAGGTGGTGGTGTGGATCTCTTCTCTTCTTTAAACATGACTCTCTCAAAGACAAGTAATACCAGTTTGTTTTAAAGGGTATTTGTTAAATGCTTACTATGTATCAAGCACTGTTCTAAGTGCTGGGGTAAATACAGGTTTATGAGGTTGAGCCTGTTATTGGGCAGGGATTGTCTCTGTTGCCGAATTGTACACTCCACGTGCTTAGTACAGTGCTCTGCGCTCAATAAATACTATTGAATGAATGAGGTTGGATACAGTCCCTGTTCCACATCCATTCAATCATATTTATTGAGCACTTACTGAATGTAGAGCACTGTACTAAGCACTTGGAAAGTACAATTCAAAAGGGGCTCCCAGTAAAAGTAAGAGAGACTAGTCCTAACTAGTTCATTCAAAATGTACCTACTCCTTCCCTTATATTTAAGGTAAAACTCACCATAATAGAGACATCTATTAAGAAAACTCTGGTGTCAAGCACACTGAGGGCAGGGATTGTCTCTATCTGTTACCGATTTGTACATTCCAAGCGCTTAATACAGTACTCTGCACATAGTAAGCACTCAATAAATACTAGTGAATGAATGAATGATTTTTTTTTTGAGTAAAGACCATGCAAAATTATCCACCACTTGCAGTTGAGTAACAATAATAATAATAATAATAATGATGGTATTTGTTAAGAGCTTACTATATGCTAAGCACTGTTCTAAGCACTGAGGTAGATACAAGGTAATCAGGTTGTCCCACGTGGGGCTCACAATCTAAATCCTCATTTTATAAATGAGGTAACTGAGGCACAGAGAAGTTAAGTGACTTACCCAAAGTCACACAGCTGATAAATAGCAGAGCTGGGATTAGAACCCATGACCTCTGACTCCCAAGCCCGTGGTCTTTCCATTAAGCCACACTGCTTCTCTATCATGAATGAGAATGAATATGCCAGAAAAATGGATAAAATGCTGATTTTGTTCATTTTACTACTAATCTAATAATAATAATAATGTTGGTATTTGTTAAGCGCTTACTATGTGCCGAGCACTGTTCTAAGCGCTGGGGTAGACACAGGGGAATCAGGTTGTCCCACGTGGGGCTCACAGTCTTAATCCCCATTTTACAGATGAGGTAACTGAGGCACCGAGAAGTTAACTGACTTGCCCAAAGTCACACAGCTGACAAGTGGTAGAGCCGGGGTTCGAACCCATGACCTCTGACTCCAAAGCCCGTGCTCTTTCCAGTGAGCCACGCTGCTTTTCTAAGGTGAAGGACAAGCTAATAGGCTAACTAGGGAATGCCCATTTTTTTTTAAACACTACTTACTTTCAAGGCTGAATTGTTAACTGATTTAATAAAATGCATCCATGGAGAACTAAGTTTTATCATAATTTTTCATATTTAAAATAAACATTGAATTTATTTCTGAATCCATAATGCTTTACTTGTGGATAACAAATATATCTTTAATTTTATTGGGGTTTCCCCTCTCAAAATGTCCTTGTATACTTTGCAAAACACTAAGCTACACAGCTCTTATTTTACAATTATGTAATAGGAGATCAAAACACTCTATTATCACTGAAAATTGGTTGAATTCACAATCTTGAATATGAGTGGTTGGCAGAGAATTCCCATTCAGTCAGCCCCCAAATGACTTATCCTATATACTTCTCCAATCTTGTAGACTTGTAGATTCCAGAGAGTCTTTATTCTCAGGAGATATTCACATTAATGTTTTTCCTCTTTTATTGGTGCTCCAAAGGCATAATTATCGACACACATAATTCTACAACAGGCCCTTTTTTGACTATGAACCTGATTCTCTGCCCACAGAAAGGGAGGCCAGCCTTGTACAATTCAGTCAGACCAAGGAGAACATTCTCCTCCATTGTTTCCCCATGTTGTATGGGAATAATGACCCTCACCTGCTTGGAGAGCAAAACCAGTGGATGGAGAAGAAAACACTCAGGACCTTAGACCCTGGGATGTCCTCCCACAAAGCTTTCACCCCCATGAGGCTTCATGTGCATGCACAGTCCATGCCTCCCTTTACCTTCATATGTAATCTAGAAAATGGATAAACCTGTCCTGACAATGCTCACTGTCATCATTAACAATTGTATTTATTTAGCACTACTGTATTCAGATCATTGCACTAAGCACTTGGGAGAGTAAATACAGAGAATTGGTAAACACATTGCCTGAACACAATGAGCTTACAATCTAGTGGGGGAGACAGTCATTAATGTAAGTAAATGATTTATAATATATAATTTACAAATATGTACATAAGTGCTGCATGGCTAATATCAAATGCACAAAGATTACAGGTCCACATTCATAAACAACACAGAAGGCAGAGGGAGATGGGAGAAAGAAGGCTTAAAACATTGAAGACCTCTTGGAGATGTGTTCTTAATAAGGCTTTGAAAGAGAAGAGAATGGGGGTCTGTCATGCAAGGAGGAGGAGGGATTCCAGGCCAGAGGGAGGATGTGGGGAAAAGGTCAGAAGCAAGATAGGTAAGACTGGGTCACAATGAGCAGAAGCTGACTCTGGAGGAGTGAAGTGTGTGGCCTGGGCTACAGTAGGAGATCAAAAAGGTAAGAAAGGATAGGGCAAGGTAACAGTGTTTTAAAGCTGATGGTAAGGCGTTTCTCTGATGTGGAGGTAGAAGGGCAGTCACTGGAGGTTGCTGAGGTGTGGAGAGATGTGGACTGGATGTGGCTTTTAGAGAAATGTAGCATACAGTGGAGTGAAGTATGGACTGGAGTGGGGAGAGAGAAGGGCCAGGGAAGTTAGCAAAGAGGCAGATGCAGCAATCAAGATGGGATAGGATAAATGCTTGTATTAGAGAAGTAACACATTTGAATGGAGAGGAAAGAGTAGATTTTAGCAATGTTGTGAAAGTAGAACTGACAGAATTTAGTGACACTGACTATGTGGGTTGAATGAGAGAGATGATAGGTGTCTCCACCTCTAGACTGTAAGCCCACTGAGGGCAGGGATCATGTATACCAAATATGTTATATTGTACTATGTTAAACATGTAGTTCAGTGCTCTGAGCAGAGGAAGGGGTCAATAAATAACATTGATGAGGAGGAGGAGGACAATCCCAAGGTTACAGACTTGTGATAGTAGCAGGATAGTGGTATTGTCTACAGTGATGGGAAAGGTAGAGGTAGGAAAGTTTGGGTGAGAAGATAAGTTCTCTTTTGGACATTCAGTTTGAGGTGTAGGTAGGATATCCAGGTAGAGAAGGCGGCAGGCAGAATTACAAGACTGCAGAGAAGGAGAGAGGTCAGGGATGAAGATGGAGATTTGGGAATCATCTGCATAGAGATGGTACTTGAAGCCATGAGAGTAAATGAGTTCTTCAAGGGAGTGGGTGTAGATGAAGAACAGAAGGGGACCCTTTAGACTATAAACTCATTAAGGGAAGAGAGCATGTCTGCTAATTCTGGTGTACTGTAGTTTCCCAAGAGTTTAATACCTTGCTCTGAACATAATAAACACAATTGATTGGTTGGGAATTGGGACCCAGAACTGAGACATGAGACATCTCCTGGCTCCCCACCCACCCCACTGTCAGAAGGTCGGGGTGGTGAGGGGGGCGGGCAGAGGAGGAGCCTCAGTAAGCACTCAGTAAATACAAACGATTGAACGAACCTGCAAAAAAGATCGAGAAGGAGAACTCAGAGAAATAGGAGAACGACCAAGAGAAGATAGTATCAGTGAAGCCAAGGTTGGTTAAAACTTCAACAAGAAGGGGGTGGTCTACAGTCTCGAAAGCAGCTGAGAGGTCGAGAAGGATTAAGATGGAGTGGATGATGTCATGCTTTGTGCATGACAATGACATAGGGTGACAGTGATATCCATTATGTATGGGTTTCAGTGAGAGATAGTCTCTTCCACATTGAATGCAGGAAAATATAGAAGAGCATCTTTTCTAGTCCTTTGCCCAATGAGATGAGCACTGCGTTTCTAAGTAAGGCTCCTCATGCACTGTGGGAGCTGTTAAATGATGCTGCTCTCTTTTGTTCAACAGGAAACCAGAATGGGGCTGCCCATATAACATAGGACTTCAGGGTAGAAAAGGGGAAGATATATCCTACCATCAGCAGGACATGCATTTGACTGTTTACACCGTTGTACTGAGCCACTAAAAAGCTCACACCCAGTCTTCCTGCGCCCAGTTGTGAGACGGCAGGCAAAGACTGCCAGTGTATTCTGCGGTAATGGAGCAGGAAAAAAAAATCTTGAGACGCCATCGGCATCAGCCACTGCCATGTTCTCTCCCATTTCAGAAACTAGTCCAGAGGATGGTGTTCAGCTTGGCTGTAGTAAGTTCAGACAGCCTTTTTTTCCCAAAATGACCTAAACAAAACTAGGCTGGAGGAATGAAAATTATGAGATTCACACTCGAGGATTTTCTCAGTCAATCAGTGGTATTTCTTGAGCATTTTTTGCGGAGTACTGTTCTAAGCGCTTGGGAAGTATAATACAATACAGTAGGTAGACATGATTCCTGCCCACAAGTTGTTTGCAGAATAGAGAAGCAGCATGGTCCAGTGGATAATACACGGTCCTGGGAGTCAAAAGGGCCCAGGTTCTAGTCCTAGGTCTGCCACTTGTCTGCTATGTGATCTTGGGCAAGCCACAACTTCCCTGTGCCTCAGATATTTCCTCTGTAAAATGGGGATTAAGACTGTGATCCCCATGTGAGACAAGGACTGTGTCAAACCAGGACTGTGTTCAATCTATCCCAACGCATACTACAGTGCCTGACACATAGTGAGCACTTAAATACCATTAAAAACCCCCCTCTGCCCATAAACCTAGAGTTCTTTAAGAAAAGGACTAGAATTCTGGACTTCACCTTTCCTCTCCAACTTACCCCCACACAACACTGGCCCCCTTCCAAAGGGTGTCAGACCCTAAACCCAACCGAAAAACAGACCAGTCATAGGTTTTATTGAGTAACTACCCTGAGTTGAGTGCAGAACAATGTCACCAAATTATATCATAGTTTTCTCAAAGAGCCCCGGTTATATATAATTTTTTTAATGGAATTTGTTAAGCATCATGGGTGAGAGATCAGTGGCAAGATAGAAGAGATGGAGGTATAGTGAGTAAGTAGGCATTAGAGGATCAAAGTGTTTGGTCTGGGTTGTAGTAGGAAATCAGGCAGGTAGGGTAGAAAGGGGCAAGGTGATTGAGTGCTTAAAAGCCTATGGTAAGGAGTTTCGTTTTGATGCAGAGGTAGATGGCCAACCACCGGAGGTTCTTGAGGAGTGGGGAAACCTGGACTGAATGGTTTCATAGAAAAATGTAAAGTGTGGACTGAAGTGGGAAGAGAGAGGAGGCAGGGAGGTCAGCAAGGAGGCTGATACAGTAATCAAGGTGGGATAGGATAAGTGCTTGGATTAACATGATAGCATTTTAGGCCCAACATTACTTGTAATATTCAAAATTTATTTTTGTTAAACGTTCCCAGTGCTGGTGGTAGTGTGCTGCTCTAGACACTGTGCCAGTGCTTTAAAGAACTGACTAAACTCCAGCTTTTATTCATTCTCTATTGAAACATCATTTAGACTCCCACTATAAGGATTCCAGAGACATTATGGAAAGAAACAGATTACTCACTTCTAAAAGATTTCAGGTATTGGCTTCAAGGCTCAACTGGCTACTCTCTTCCTACCCCAAACACTACCTTCTTCAGGTCTCACTACTTATTCTTCTCCTAGTTAAACAGCACTTCAATTCTACCTCTCCAATTTCTGACCTACTGCTCTCACCTTTCTCCTT
Organism: Ornithorhynchus anatinus; assembly: GCF_004115215.2. Lineage (NCBI taxonomy): Eukaryota > Metazoa > Chordata > Mammalia > Monotremata > Ornithorhynchidae > Ornithorhynchus > Ornithorhynchus anatinus. The sequence goes on along the minus strand of NC_041728.1, from coordinate 87,408,916 downwards.
ACATGGAATTCCTTTCAGTTTCAACTTCACCAGACAATATCTTCCCCATCTTTAAAGCATTTTTAAAAGGCCACTTTCTTCAGGGGTTATTTCAATCAATCACTAGTGTTTAGTGAGTGCTTACTATGTGCAGAGCAGTGTTATAAACACCTAGGAGAATACAGTACAAGAGCATAAGCAAACTCTGCATGTGTATGTGTTTGTGTGTGTAGAACTCTATCAAGTTCTGGGGAGCATACAATGCAATAGTTAGTAGACATGATTTTTGTCCCCTAGAAGGTTACATTCTAGTAGGGGAGAGTGACAGTAAAATAAAGGCTATGTACGGAAGTGCTATGGGGCTGCGGTGGGGCAAGTATTCAAATGATTAAGGGATACAGACCCAAGTGCATAGGAAATGCAGAAGGGAAAGCCACTAGTTGGTGGAGTGAGGGATTAGTCAGGGAAAATTTCTTAGAGATGGATTTTAATAGGACTTTGAAGTTGGGGGAGAGAGGTGGTCTATTTTATATGAAGGGGGAGGGACTTCCATGCCAGAGGGAGGACAAATTTCAAGGCATCATTGGTGAGAAAGATGAGACAACTGCACAAAGAGTAGGTTGGCATCAGAGGAATGAAGTGTGCAAGATGGATTGTAGTAGGAGATTAGTGAGGCTAAGTGGTGGAATGAGAGCTGACTGGATGACTTAAAGCTTCAAAAACTTTAAGGAGGATTTGTTAGATGAGGAAATGTATGGGCAACCGCTGAAGGTTTTTGAGAAGTTGGGAAATAGGAAATCACCTTTGATTATAAAAATGATCCAGGCAACAGAATGAAGTTTGAACTGAAGTAGGGAGCAACTGGAGACTGGGTGGTCAACAAGGAGACTGATGAAGTAATCAAAGAGTTAAGTGCTTAGACCTCTAGAGTAGCAGTTTGGATAGAGAGGAAGGGGCATATTCTATAGATGCTATGAAGAAAGAACTGACAGACTAAATATGCAGGGTGATTGAGAGATGCCAAGCCAAAAGAGAAAATAAAATCTCATTATTCATTGCAACCCTATAGATTAAGAGAGTCACCAGGATTGTAAAAACCCATTAATACATTACCAAATTTTGAATGTAAAGACAAGCTGGAACCTAGTGGAAAGACCACAGACTACCCTAATCCTGGTTGCACAACTTGCCTGCTGTGCAAACTTGGGAAAGTCATAATTTCTTTATGACTCAGTTTCCTCATCTGTACAATGAGGATTGAATAACTGATGTTCCTCCCACTTAGACTCTCAACACCGCAGGTTGGCAAGACTCTGTCCCATCTGATGATTTTGTATCTACACAGCACTTTGCAAAATTGCTTGACATCCCAGCTCTGCCACTTGTCAGCTGTGTGACTGTGGGCAAGTCACTTTACTTCTTTGTGCCTCAGTTCCCTCATCTGTAAAATGGGGATTAAGACTGTGAGCCTCAGATGGGACAACCTGATTACCCTGTATCTACCCCAGTGCTTAGAACAGTGCTCTGCACATAGTAGGTGCTTAACAAATTCCAACATTATTATTATTATCATATGTAAGCACTTTACAAATATCACAATTACTATATGTTAATTTCTTTGAGCTCTTGCTATAATAAGATCACTAGCAAACTCCAGGGTAGTCAAAATTCCTATTTTACATATTTAGCTGTAGTTGGGCTTGTTTCCTATTTTTCACTTCCTTCCTCAGCACAGTTTCCTCTTTATTCCCCATTGTTTCACCCCTGAGGCACTGTAAAACAAGCACAGAGTCCTGTAGGCCAAGTTCATTACAGACCCCTTCCACACCCAATCATCACTTCAGACTGAAGTCTGAAGCTAAATACCTAATGTTCCAAGTCTGAAATTGCTCTTTGGTTGGTAGGCTTTTCCCCAGCAAAATGCAATGCTTTCTGGCTGAGTGAGTTTGTGTTTACATTAAAGGCACCAAATTAAGATAAGAGTGTTTAGTTTATTGTACTATATGGGGGGGAGGAGAGGCATGGATCATAAAGCAAGTACTGTAAAAAGGAAAAGAACAGCTAATCATCAAAAAGACATTATGCTACTCCTTCTTAGAACTGCTTTAACACTATACAAATGGGAAATTCGGATGTGTCTATCAGCTCTACAAATGCCCACGAAAATTCTCTCTTTGTACTGCAGATAGTTAAATCACCACCCGACTCCACAGCAGTCGGTCTTATTTGCTGCCTTTCTACATGAATCTAAATAAAGTCATCCTCATAATTAGCTTTGCTGAAATAACCTTGACCATCACACGGTGATGCATATGCTTTGGTGGATGTGCATCCGGAGAAAAAGCTAACCAGAACCACAGGATATTTCAGACCTCAGGGGGAGGGAAGTGAGCAGCTTTGCTGTGGAAAGTAGCTGGAAGGTATCCAGCTCTCCTCAGCCGGTCAGCCATGGATATCCTGCCTCAGCCGCAGAGGAGCGGTGGAGGAAGCAGGCACACAATTGGGAAAGGTTTGTAACCACAAGAGTCAAATGAATGAAGCCAAGAGGCCGCCAAGTGATGCAATTCATGGAAAAAAAAAACAACTCCTCAGCTCCTACACAGGCGCATTCATCATTCACTGTGACCTTCCAGGAATTCGCTGACAGACACAAAGTGTTTTGTATGACATTCTGCCAATGAACTGGAATGGCTGCTCTTTCCAGAATTGTTTCTTTACAGCTGGGTGCCACCTGCTGGAGCTAACAAAGATTAGCTCAACAGTGGCCTCTCGTAGGAAACAAATTAGACCCACTTCTTTGGGTGGTTATTGTTAAAGGCTGTGGTAGGGAGAGAGAGGAGAGAGTCTGCAGCTTCCAAATGGTGCTCAGTCTCCACATCATGAAACAGCAGAAAACCGTCCCTGAGATGGAAATCTAGTAGGGCTGAAAGGTACCCATTCAGGGGAGTAATGGAGCCTTCTTTAAGGAGGAGTCAGGGAAAATCGGAATTTGTGATGGCTTTGGTTTCATTCTCTCAGACCTGTGGAAAAGCAGATTTATACAAGGTGTTCGTCCATAACTTTGGTCTTATTCAGCCCCACTGACACCTGGGGCTTCACTGAACCTGAGATAATAAAGTTAGAAATTTCAATGCTACAGTGGTATAGCTACAGTGATATAAGCGTTTTTTAGTGTTTACACTGGTAGTTTAACTCAACCCCAGGCTTGCCATGGGGATTATGTATAAACAATATTGTGAGACAAAGGATTTTGATAAAGACTGATGAAGATGGGTGATGAGTGAAAACCAATATGAAGCTGTAACACAGAGTCATTCTTGGAGGAGCAGTCATGTTTGTTATAAAATGGGAAAACGAAACCAGAAGGACCAAGGATTTGGCGAGTGGTAGATTTTGACAGATGAAATCTGTTCTGATATATTATTTAAGGGAAGATTAGGAAGTCCCATCGCTTTGATCACAGCAAAAGAAATTTGCTTATCAGAACTGAGGAAAGTCACTGAAATGGTACCATGCAGATACCAAGGGTAAGCAACATGATGACCCTGATAGACTCTTTTTAACTAGATTCCCAGAGGGTTACAAGTTCATATTAGGAAATGATTAAAAATGCTGTCTGTTGAATGGGAGTTTTCTTACAAGGATACAGTCATCCTGCTGGTAAATAATACAGTTTATCCCAGACATTTCTGTGGTTTCTCACTTCTCCTTAATCCCTTCTCATTTCATTTTACCAAACTTTCTCAAGGGTCTAGAATCTCTCTCTCCCCCATCTCCCTTTGCCCCCGTGACACACACACACACACACACATACTCCCAGTCCAATCCCCACCAAATTCTGTTGTGCATGTCTTTTCTCTGGATTTGGAATGTCCTGGCTTCAGGAGCCATGCACTAGGCAAATGTTTTTCCTAAGATCAGAAGAGAAAAGAAAGAAGTGTGTGTACTGACAGTTGTGCTGTATTCCTTAGCTCAGATCCTCTCCCCCATCCCTGAATTTATTTATAAAAGCCTCCACATCCCAATAATAACAATAGCAATAACAACAACAGTGGTATTTGTTAAGCACCCACTATGTGCCGAGCACTGTACCAGGCACTGTGGTTTACAAAAAAATCAGGCTGGATACAGTTTCTGTCCCACACAAAGCTCAAAGTCTATAGGAAGGAGAACAGTCACTGAATCCCCATTGTACAGTGAAAGAAATTGAAACACAGAGAAGTTAGGTAATATCAAGCAAGTGGCAGAGCTGGGATTAGAACCCAGGTCCTCTGATTTCCAGGCTCCTACTCTTTCCACTAAGCCACACCACTTCCAAATGATAGCAACCTCCACATTTTGAGCGTATGCTGTCAGCCACCTGTCCCTGCTGCCCTGAGTCCTCACTCAGGTGAGGTCCTGCGTGCCAGATTCACAGCCTGTGGTCACTGCAGTCCCGGTCATCGCTGCCCAGCCACCAACCTCCAAACTGGAGTGACACAGACATCTGAGCAGGGCAGGCAGAAGCAAAGAGTAGAAGGCCTGGGATAATCAGACTCAGGTCATAGATGGGGCCCAAAACTCAGAGTATCTATGCAGAAGCCACTGCCCAGACTGTAACCTAGACTTGGCTAGGAAGGTGAGTTGAGGCTTATCTCAGCTTCATGGAACTAGACCTTAAAAAACTTAAGAGAAGCTAACGTTGGTGTGGAAAGGGTCAGAGAAGAGCTCCTTGACCTATGAACCACCCGGCTAGGAGGCAAGGGAAGAAGGCTCGCTTGACCTGCTCAGTGAGAGGCAGGAAATGTTCTCACTCCCAGCCCTTCATTGGGCATTGAAAAGGGAAATGACTCACAATCCTTTATTAAATGTAAACACCGTGTTTCCAGAAGAATGCAATAAGCTAATGGCCAGGGGAGGGAAGGAAACAGAGACTTCTGGAGACTTGCTTAGTTTGTCTGGGCAATGGGATTTCTTCAAGTTTATCTCTGAGATCACCCTCTCCTAGGCAAAGATTCTCACGCTGCTTCAGTCTCTCCCTAAATCCTTAGACTTGGTCCATTTACTCTGCTCTGTAAGAAGAAGGAACTTTACATTCTGAATGCCAAACTCCTTTTATTCACATTCTATCCCCATCTTGAATCTGCTCCTTCCTCTTTCTTTTCCCCTTAGGCTCTCCTGCCCTCTTTCCCTCTTCCTTTTGACTTTGAAAGCACCTTGGGGTCTGAGTAGTCAATTAATCCATCAATCCATGGCATTTATTGTGCACTTACTATGTACACAGGACTGTACTAAGCACTTGGTAGAGTACAACATAATGAATTAGCAGGGCACGTTCCCAGTTCATAATAAGATTACAGTTTAGAGGGGGAATAGAGCCAAAATTCTTTCCTTAGTAGATTCCTCTCTCCTCTGCCATCATTAATTTCCATATCATAGCACTCATGAATTTATTGACACACTCTTTACCACATGTGAATATGCGTTGCTATATTTATTTTGACAGGTATTCTAAATACTTTTGTTTTGTCTCACCAATAGAGTATAAGCAGAAAACATATCCCTTCTTTTGATGATTCTCAAGCATCAGACACTGAGTATTACACAATTTGGGTGCTCAGTTAATGTTACTATTATACCACTTCCCAATATCTATTCAGTATACAAATTACCAGTTTGGGGCTTTCTTAAATTTACATCTTTCTTACTTTTAACTATTTTTTTTTCATTAACTCAGGTGATTTCCCACCATTATTGTGAAAACACAAATGTCAATTCTCTTGCTCTTGATGAAATATCTACTTCAACCACATCTGAGACTACTCAGGTTAATGTCATCCTGTTCCCTCTCCAGTTAAGAAAATTACATTAAGAATTTGTTGGTAAATGATACTCAAGACACAGTCAAGATCATAGTTTTAGTACTCAAAGAGTATCTAGAATATTCAGAAAAAATGGTATCCATATATTATTAATCTTATATTTCAGGGGGTTAAAGACTTAAATAGCCTTCTCTGTAAATAGTTTTTACTTCCCTCATCCACAAATGGTGATTATTGTTAAAAGAGGTAAAATAGTTCATGTGTTTTAAATCGTCCATTTCCTTAAGGAAGTGATATATCTAACTTCTCTGAAGCTTCCTACTATGCCATGGGGATGCTCTCTAAATGCAACAAATAAATATACAGATGTGCAAATAAACAAACCCAATGGATCAGCAGTCTTGTTTGGAAGGCCATTCCTGCAGTGGGAATTGAGGGGACTTGCCCTAGGTTGGGAGTCACTTTGATTGAGAAGCATGGGACTGGGAGTCAAAAGGACCTGGATTATAAATCCAGTTTAGCCACTTGTCTGCTGTGTGACCTTGGACTAGTCACTTCACTTCTCAGTGCCCCAGTTACCTCATCTGTAAAGTGGGGATTAAGATTGTGAGTCCTACGTGGACTGTGTCCAACCTGATTAGCTTGCATCTCTCTTAGTGCTTATTACAATGCCTGGCACATAGTAAGAATGTAATACCCTAATATATATAAATATAGATATATATCTTTCATAGGGAACAAAAACTCTCTCGGCAATCAGTAGAATAACTATTTTTCTGTACGAGGACTATTCATCCCAAGCCTAACCTTATTCTGGCCTACATATCTTTTCTACTTCAGCTGCACTGTAATTACTGCCATAACCCCCGATTTTTAAAGTCCTTTTACTTTGAAAATGGCAATTTAGTCAGTTAGGCAATTTGCTAAATCTTAAAAATCCACTAGCAATCTCCCAGTGAGCTTCTGCATCATCTTGAGGCCTTGCTCCAACCCCTCCTCGTACCATAGCGGGCAGAAAAGCAGAAGCAGCAGCATATGTGGCTTCCACAAAATTCAGTCAATCAATGGTACTTATTGAGTACTTATTTTGTGTAAGCATGGTATTAAGCAGTTGGGAAAAAACAATACCACAGAGCTGGTAGATGGGATCCCTGCCTACCTACAGCTTACAGTTTACAATGGGAGATGAATGTTAAAATAGATTAGAGGAAAGGGAAATAGTAGAGAATAAGAATATGTGAGGCTGGGGTGATTATCAAAGTATTTAAGGGTACAGAGCCAAGTGCATAGTTCACACAGAGCAAAGGACAGATAGGGGAATTAAAAGGCCTAATCTAAAAAGGATTCTTGGAGATGTGATTTGAAGAGGTTTTTGGAGGCGGGAAATCTGTTGTCTGTGTCTGTAACCGTGGCTGTGACAGTAAACCCTGAGCAGGTAGGAACCTGAAACTCTGTTCCTCTATTGCTCATTTCGATATATTGCTTATATTTTTCATTTCTTTGTGTTTTACATTGTTTTGTATTCTTATTTGGTCATCTCTCCTTGTATGTCTGTGCCCAGTCACCACCCCCACCTTAATGTTATATCTGCTTACTTCTCATCCATTTATCCTGTCCAGTATTTGGGAAGAATATTAAACGCCTCCTCTGGGCAAGGGCTTTACTGTGCCATTCAGTTAGATACTTTGATTACTATATTTGTGAATGTGTTTTATGCTTGTAGCCTCCATTAGAACTCCTTGAGAGTTGGGCTCTGTTTGATACTTATCAAGCACATAGTATGGGACTTTTATTTCTGCTCAAAATAAAATTCTGTTGAGGCAAAATGGTGTTTTGGGAATAAGGAAAGGCCATCCTCAACTATTTCCACTCCATTTTCTCCTGCTACTCCCACCATTTAAAATCATACCTTACCCTACCTGTGGTTCTTAAAAGTAGTTCCTCCATGTATCCCATTTTTCCCTACCTACCTCTCCTTGTACACTGTAAGCTCCATGTAGGCAGTGATGGTGTATCAAATTATATTGTACTTTCACAAGCATTAGTACAGTGTTCTGCATGCAGTAAGCACTCACTAAATGCTATGGATTGAGTTCACATGTGGTGGTGGTAGTGGCCAACACAGAGGCTTGGGAGTCAGAGGGCATGGATTCTAATCCTGGCTCCACCATTTGTCTCCTCTGTGACCTTGGGCAAGTCACTTAATTTTTCTGTTCCTCAGTTACCTCATCTGTAAAATGGGGATTGAGAGTGTCAGCCTCATGTGAGACAGGGACCGTGTCCAACCTGGTTATCTTGAACCACCCTAGCATTTAGAAAAGTGCTTGGCACACAGTAAGCGCTTAACAAATACCATACTCATTATTATTATTCCCTTCATCCTGCTTTAGCCCAATCCAGCTCTTGCAGAGATGGTGATCTCATAAAAGGGGACTGCAAGCTAAGAAAGGCCTGACACAGACAAGTGAAACAAGATCAAAAGAACAAATCAAAGAATAATAATAATAATAATGTTGGTATTTGTTAAGCGCTTACTATGTGCAAAGCACTGTTCTATGTGCTGGGGGGATACAAGGTGATTAGCTTGTCCCACGTGGGGCTCACAGTCTTCATCCCCATTTTACAGATAAGGTAATTGAGGTGCAGAGAAGTTAAGACACTTGCCCAAAAGTCACACAGCTGACAAAGGGTGGAGCCAATATTAGAACCCAAGACTTTTGACTCCCAAGCCCGGGCTCTTTCTACTTAGCCACGCTGCTTCTGTAGAAGCAGCACTAGGCTGGGGCAGGAGGGGAAGAGAAGGGTTGGTGGATTGTTAGGATGAGATTAGCAGATGTAGAGGGATAGGACAAGAGAGGACAGCCAGCGAGGAAGAGCACAACTATTTTAGTATGAAAAAATTAAAAAATGTGCCTCGTGTGACACTGATGAGAGGAAATGACTTAGGTCTCGACAAAAACACTCCCAGAAAGCTTTCCCCAGTCTGAACAAGAATATAGAAATCAGCCAGAGAGTGGTGTCCCCAAGGAGCCAGAGGTCCTGGACTAAAAGTCATCTGTCCATCCTCATTCATGAGTTATGTATTCGATTTCTTTAATAATATTTTCAATCATGATAGAGTTCAATATACTAGCTTCTGCCATTAAATCATTCAGGATGGTGAACCATAGCAGAAAGCTAATGTTGCAATGCTTGTCCACATAGTGTTCACTGGCAGTCTGTAATTGAGAGGATTGTCATCAAAATGTCTGTACAGCTTTAAATTTAGCCTGGTGAAAAGTGATTAAAACTAGAATACCATATTTTTTGTGTGAATTGAACCAAAGTAAAGGCTAACACACTGTTAAACCTTTGGGCGGAAACACATTTTAATGGACCTTTCAGAATGATACTTAATAAAACCAAATTCCTCTTAATTTCTCAAAACACAGAATTATATGTAAAATACCAAGATTTCCTTCAGTGGTATGAAGGGCTGTCACTTTGTCCTTGAAGTAGTGTCTGTTCAGTGGAGAGAATTCCAGGCTGTGGCCTACCATAGCACCACAGAGGAATAAATCTATTCTTAGGTCAATTGAATGACCCTGTTCTCCAAGAATGTCAGAGGTAATTTTGCAATATTTACCAACAAATCTATTTTCTTTCCTTTTACAGTAGATTCATAAAGCAGGAGTTGTGATGATTTTCCTGATTTTAATTTAATTTAGTACATCCAATTGGATTTTAGAGTCTTAGGTGGACCTCTTTCGTGAAATTGGGATTATCCTGGGAGAAATAGTCATTTAAACTGTGAATTCTACAGTTTTAGAGTGGCCATGACATAAATAACACCTGACATATAGGAACTGGTGACAAGACCACAGTCCCTACAACCTCAGCGGCAGAGCAGAGGTGGTTCAAGTCCCAGTTTCTCCATTCCTCTTTCTCCATATAGCTTCTGTTCCCAAGCCTCTCTTCTCTCTGCCATCTAAAAAAGACTCTCAAAACTGAGATCCCACCCAATTTAAACTCTGTGTTTATATGAATTAATTTACCATAATATCGTTATAAAGCCAAACAATACAGTCTCTCATATTTCTTTTAGGACTCTCAGGGCCAATTCGATGATGAATTGGCACTTTAATTCTACTGGTGTCAATGTTGGTGTCATTGCTCACTCTCCAGTGGCTTCTTCCCAATTGCTTTCAAAATACACATGTCCCCCCATCATAAAATAACCATCCCTTGACTCAATGGCTTCCTCCAACTATCATCCCATCTCCCTCCTACCATTCTCACCAAACTCCTTGAGAGAGTTGTCTACACCTGCTATAACAAGTTCCTCTCCTCCAATTCTCTCCTTGACCTCTTCCAATCTGGCTTCCATCCATTTCACTCCACCGGAACTGCCCTCTCAAAGGTCACAAATGATCTCCTTCTTGTCAAATCCAATGGCCTCTATTCCATCTTAATCCTCCTTGATCGCTCAGCCTCCTTCTACACTGACAACCACCTCCTTCTCCTGGAAACAGTATCCAACCTCGGCTTCTCTGACCTCCTCTGGTCCTCCTCCTATCTCTCTGGCCACTCATTATCAATCTCTTCTGTGGGCTCTACCTCCCACCTACTGTGGGGGTCCCTCAAGGTTTCAATTCTGAGTCCCCTTCTATTCTTCATCTACAGCCACTCCCTTAGAGAACTCATTCACTCACATGGCTTCAACTACCACCTCTATGTGAATGATTCCCAAATCTACATCTCCAGCCCTGATCTCTTTTCCTCTCTGCAGTCTTGCATTTCCTTCTACTTTCAACACATCTCTACTTGGATTTCCTGCCATCACCTCAAACCCAACATGTCCACAAAACAACTCCTTATCTTTGCACCCAAATCCTGCCCTCCCCCTGACTTTCCTATCACTGTAGACAGCACCATCATCCTTCCTGTCTTACAAGCCCATGCACTTGATGTTATCCTTGACTACTCTGTCTCATTCAACCCAGATATTCAAAGTATCACTAAATACTGTATTCTTCGACCTTCGCAACATCGCTAAAATGCATCCTTTCCTCGCCATCCAAACTGCTACCACATCAACCCAAATTCTGATCCTATCTCTTCTTGATTACTCTATCAGCCTCTTTGCTGACCTCCCTGCCTTCTTTCTCTCCCCACTCCAGTCCATACTTCACTCTGCTGCCTGAATCGTTTTTCTCCAAAAATGTTCAGTCCTTGTTTCCCTACTCCTCAAGAAACTCCAATGTTTACCCATTCACCTCTGCATCAAAGAGAAACTCCTTACCAAAGGCTCTAAAGCACTCGGTCCCCTTGCTCTATCCAACTTCACCTTGTTACTTACCTGCACTCTAACCCAGCCTGCACACTTTACTCCTTATTCAAACCTATTCACTGTACCTTAGTCTCATCTACCTTGCCACCAACCTCTCACCCATGCCCTGCCTCTGACCTGGAATACTCCCTTTTCAGATCTGACAGACAATTACTCTCTCCACCTTCAAAGCCTTTTTGAAGGCACATCTCTTTCAAGAGGCCTTCCCTAACTTAGCCCTTATTTCCCCTTTTCCCACTCCCTTCTACATCACCCTGACTTACTCCCTTTATTCACCATCCACCTTACTAGCCCCACAGTTCTTAAGTACATATCCACATTTTATTGATTTATATAAATGTCAGTCTCCCTCTCTAGACTGTAAGCTCGTTGTGGGCAGGGAATGTTACTATTGTATTGTACTCTCCTAAACATTTAATACAGTGCTCTGCATACAGTAAGTGCTCAAATACAATTGATTGATATACCTTTATGCCAAATAGAAGCCCTACATCGTACAACCGAGCCTAAGACAAAGTTGCATGCCTGCTGGATAGCTGGCTAAATATCTTTCTACTGCTTAACTGGATAAGCAGTATCATTTTTGGTTTTTATTTTGATCCATTTGTGGGAATGAAGAGAAAGCTTGGGTTAGTCTAGCTAATTTTAGTACAGATAGTGCTGGTGAAAATTCAGACACCTGGCTGCCCCTCATCAATCTGCAATTCATCCTCACTTGCTTTAATTCTGCCCTCTCTTCTGTCCAGCAACAATACTTTTCCATCTTTATTAACTCCCATATCCATTGCCCATGCCAGCAGTTTCAGACATTTAATGCCCTCTTCACACCTCTTTTCCCTCCATCTCCATATCTTTACCCTAATGACCTGGCTATGTACTTTACTGATGAAATAGAAATAATCAGGTGTGATCTTCTCCCTAAAGTCTCCCCTGCTCCTCTCCAGTCTCTCACTCCTCCTGCATCCTCTTTGACTTTCCTAACTTTCCCATAAGTCTCTCAAGAAAAGATCTCTTACCTCCTCTCAAAATCCACTGCCTCCACCTGAGACTCTGACCCCATCCCTTCACACTTTATGACACTCCCTTCTTTCCTCCCTGACCACCATCTTGAATCACTCATTTTCCAAGGGCTTCTTCCCCACTGCTTTCAAATGTGCTCATGTATCTGTTACTCTAAAAACCCTCCCTTGATCCCACTGCTCATCGCCCTCCCTCCTACCATCTCTGTCCAAACTGCTGGTACAAGTTGTCTAGACCTACTGCCTCCATTTCCTCTTCTCCAATTCGCTCTTTGATCCCCTTCCATCCGTTTCAGTCCATGGAAACTGCCCTAAGGTCACCAATGACTTTCTTCTTGCCAAATACATGTGTCACACTCCTACACCACTCAGCTACCCTCGTCACGTGGACTACCTCCTTTTCCTTGAAACATTATCGACCTTTGGCTTCACTGACTCTGACTCAGCATGGCTTAGTGCAAAGAGCATGTCCTGAGAGTCCGAAGGACCTGGATTCTAATCCTGGATCTGCCACTTGTCTGCTGTGTGACCTTAGGCAATTCACTTAACTTCTATGGGCCTCAGTTACCTCATCTGTAAAATGAGTATTAAGAGTGTGAACCCCATTTAGGAGAGGGACTGTGTCTAACCTAATTAACTTGTATCTATCCCAGCGCTTAGAACAGTGCTTGCCACAAAGCAAGTGTTTAACAAGTACCACAGTTTTTGGGGGGGGAGGGGGAGAGGGCTGTCTATTCTCCTTCTTCCATCTCCTATTCTCCCACTCCTTTGGAGAAATCATTTGCTTCCATGGCTTCGACAACCATCTTTATGTGGATCATTCCCAAAATTACCTTTCCAGTCCTAACCCTTCTCCTCCTCCAGTCTCATATTTCCATCCGCCTTCAGGACATCTCTGACATCCTGACAACTCAAACTAAACATTTCCAAAACAGAACTCATCTTCCACTCAATCCCTTCCTCCCTCTGCCTTTCCCATTATTGTAGAAAGCACTATCATCCTCCCTGTCCCACAAGCCTGTAATCTTGGCATTATCCTCAGCTCAACTCTCTTTCAACCAACATTTTCAATCTGTCACCAAATCCTGTCTGTTCTACCTTCATAACATCACCAAAATATGCCTTTTCCTGCCCACCAAAACTACTACTACACTGTCCCAGTATTCATTCATTCATTCAGTAGTATTTATTGAGTGCTTACTATGTGCAGAGCACTGTACTAAGCGCTTGGGATGAACAAGTCGGCAACAGATAGAGACAGTCCCTGCCGTTTGACGGGCTTACAGTCTAATCGGGGGCCCAACAGTTATCCTATCCTAACCTATTCCAGCCTTGACTTCTGCATCAGTCTTCTTAATGACATTCCTGTCTCCTGTCTTTTCTCCCCACTCCAGTCCATACTTACTCTGCTGCTTCATTCATTTTTCTAAAAAAAAAATTTGGTCCACATCTTCCCAATCCTCAAGAACCTCCAATGGTTGCCCATCCAACTCTCCATCAAACAGAAATTCCTTGCCATGGTCTTTAAAACATTAAATCAGCTCACTCCCTACTATCTTATCTTGATGATTTAATAATACAGACCAGGCCTCACACTTCAGTCCGGCAGTGCCAGCATTTCTTCTCTCTCACCTCCATCCTCTTAGAACTCCCTTCCCCTCTTTAGGACAGAACACCACTCTCCCCACCTTCAGAGCCTTATTAAAATTACATCCCTTCAAAGAGGTTTACCCCAGTTAAGCCCTCCTTTCCCGTACCCCCCCCCCCTTCTGCATCACCTATGCACTTGGATCTGCACTCTTTACGCACTTGGTATTTACTCCACAGCACTTATGTCCACATCTGTGACGTGACGTATTTAATACCTGACTCCTTCCCCAGGCTATAAGTTCCTTGGGGGCAGGGAACACATCTCCCCACTCCATTGTAATGTACTCTCCAATGTGCTTAGTCCAGTGCTCTACACAGGGGTAAGCACCCAATAAATACCACTGATTAACTGAACAGACCCTTGCAGTGCAATATAAAAGTAAATGCCAATAAGGACAATTATATTTCACCCATTCCCTCAGCTACAGATAACTCTGTGGTACTTTGAAAATCACAAATTACAGCAATTACCTCTGGAGACAACATGAAAATGTCCCTGAAACAAAGTTACCCACAATTATCTAATGTGCCAGTTTCACATAATGTAACCTCAGCATTGCACATTCAGCTTACCAGATTGCCAGTATCAAATCTGGACATTTTCACAGATGAGTTTCATGACCAAACATTTCCAATTATTTATTCATTTTCTCCTCTACAACGGGCAGTTTTCATATAGTCCCAAGTGAATTTTCAGAGAAGGGCTTCATTCTGCAGTCACTGATTCAGATGAAGAAGTTGCATTTTTACTTGGTCAACTACCAGAAATTAATATTATTTTTTGAATGCTTACTGAGTGCAAAGCTCTGTACTAAGCACTTGGGAAAGTACAAGATAAAAGGGTTGGTAGACACAATATCTGTCTATAAGGAGTTACATTGCACAGGTGGAAAGTGACATGAAAATAAATTGCAGATAGGGGAAAATTGTAGAGTATAATAATATGTGTGTAAGTACTGTGGGGTACAAAGTACTTAAGGGGTACAATCGAGTGCGTAGCGGACAGAGGGAAGGGTAGTTAGGGAATTGAGGGTTTAGTCAGGGAGGACCTCTTGGAGGAGATTTGATTTTAGGAGGGTTTTTTACAAGAAATACAGTGCATGTAGTTTTCCAACTATTACTTAGAAAAGTGCAGAAAGTGGAACCCTTGTTCTCCATAAAACCTAAATCAATCATATTTTTTGAGCACTTACTCTGTGCAGACCACTGTTCCTTAGAACACTTGAGAGAGTACATTATAACAGTTGGTAGATAGCTTTCCATCCCACAACAAGCTTACAGTCTAGAGGGGGAGACAGATATTAATGTAAATAAATAACATGTGAGAGTGTGTGTGTGTGTACACACACACCCAGAAGAAGCAGCGTGGCTCAATGGAAAGAGCCTGGGCTTCAGAGTCAGAGGTCATGAGTTCGACTCCTGGCTCTGCCACTTGTCAGCTGTGTGACTGTGGGCAAGTCACTTAACTTCTCTGTGCCTCAGTTACCTCATCTGTAAAATGGGGATTAACCGTGAGCCTCAAGTGGGACAACCTGATTACTCTGTATCTTCCCCAGCGCTTAGAACAGTGCTCTGCACATAGTAAGCGCATAACAAATACACAAATACCAACATTATTATTATTATTACCCCCTCTCAAGGTCACACCTGGAAAGTTTCCAGTACTCTACCAGTCTCGACTACGGGAAGGAGTATCAATCAGAGGCCTATCCATTCCATTCTTAGCTTGACCAGTCGCTAGCAAATGGAATGCAATCTGCTACAAGTCAAAACTCACCTATGTTGGGCAGCAACGGCATGGGAGAGAGTTGAGGGCAGACAGTTTATTGCATGGAAAGAGGCAATGGCAAACCGCTTCCATATTTTTACCAACAAAATTCTATGGATCCACTACCAGAATGATTGCAGATGGAGGTGGGGCCTTCTGGAAGAGATGAGTCTAAGGTGTCACTATAGGTAGGAGATGACTCAGCAGCATAAGACAAGACAGTATAGAGCAGCATTGTGGGTCTGAGGGAGGGGTGAATTAAGAGTGACAATTCAAAAGCAAGGGTAACACAAAATGAGGTAATGAGGACTTAGGGAAGGCCTCTTGGAGGACATGTGATTTTAATAAGGTTTTGAGGGTGAGGAGAGTGGAAACATTTTGCTTTCTTTCCCGTACCTTCAGACACTCTTTTGGATCTCTGAAAAGTATCTACTGATCAACCAAGAAGACAAAATTACTTCTAGTCTCATAATCCCATCTTCATGATCCTGTCATTTTGACAACACTCATGCACCGAAAAAGGGATGATTTGTGGGGAATAATTTCACACCTAAAATGGGCCCAGTAATTTTGCCTCCTATCTAAATGAAAGATTTCCAAACCAGGACCTAAGCTGCTGGGAGACTGCAATATGACAGAATTGGCAGACCTGTTCCCTGTCCACAGGGAGCTTACAGGCTGGAGGGGGAGACAGATATTGATAGAAATAAATTATGCATATGCTTGCAAGTACAGTGGGGATGTTAATGTCCCTACTTGGTTCCACACATTATCAGAAGTGGATGGTATCTACCCACTCTGTTGCATTGTACTCTTCCAAGCACTTAATATAATGCTCCACATATAGAAAGTATTCAGTAAATTGAATGATTCTCAGCCTAAGCAAATGAAACCTTGAGCTCTTTTGTCCAAACTTACATACATATACTTCATCAACTTCTCATTGCCTACAGCTAACCACTCTGACTGTCGTTTCTTAGATAAATTGTAACACCTGAGGAATTTTCTCTTCTCTGGGTTCTGAGCTAGTTCAGGGCTCAGTACATATGAATAAAAAGCAGACCTGCTGTCTTGTCTAAAAATCAATCAGGCAGACTGCAATAAGGTGTGAGTTTTAATCAAAGTGTCTTGTATATTTGACCCCAGTGTAAAACATTGAAAAAGTCAGTAAGGAGGAAATCTGCCAATAGGCGAGAGAGAAAAGTGTACTATTTAAATGCACCCTCTGTTTAAACATTTTGGTAAATTTCCAAGGCAGTAGCAAAGAAGTATGCATGTAACTCCAGCTAAAAAAATTCTGCAAATAAGTATACGACTGAAAGTCAAGGTCAGTGTACTTTCACCTAATTATCTTAGAAATGAGAAACAGCATCCATACTGAAACACAAAAGCACGTTGTTGATTCCATCAATTTTAAGTGTATCTAACAGAGAGCATTTTTAGCAGGCCTTTCAAGATAAAGCTAGCCACTTTTCTAAATGTGTCCCGCAGCACCTAATCGACTTTCTACTTCCCCCACCTCCCTTTCTGAACTGTAATTTCCAACACTTTCCCATGAGTCTCCCTTACAGTCGTCACCTAAATTAAATTGGAGGAAAAGGCCATTGGAGCTATAGCAGTGCTAAGTAAACGGATGGCAGGTGATGGCTTTGAAGTAGTTTATGTGGTTTAACTATTCTATTTCTCATTTCATTAGGATTGTTCCCTCTGGCCTTCCTTTGTTCCGGCTTAATATTGGTAATTGGGCTATACCTGCCTTTTAACATCTGATAACATTGTTCCTTTTTCCCCATGGCTGTTACTGTTGTGCCATGATATTAATTTTCAGGACCACTCTTTCAGATTCCTTGCTATTGCTTCCAACATCGAAGTGATTATGTTCACCGAACAATTCAAAGCAGTAAAACTGAGGTGGAGGCACATTTGTTTAAAGAATAATGATGATTATTGTAGCATTTCATTAAGTGCTAATCACCATGGTAAATATAAGGTTATCAGATTGGACACTGTCCCACATTCTATTTTATCCCCATTTTAAAAAGATAAGGAGACTGAGGAAAAGAAATGTTAAGTGACTCATCTGAGGTCATACGGCGAGCTAGAAGCAGAGGTGGGACTTGACCCCAGGTCTTCTACCTCCCAATTCCATGCTCTGACCACTAGACACCCTTGCCTCCCCAAGGTTTGAATCAACAGTCTTTACTAAATTATACAAATAAAACTTTCTTTTTAGGTCCTATTCTAATTGAGTCAATAGGTCATCTGCCAGATGCTCAAAAATTGTTCAGTTGTAAAATTTTCCAGATGAGCAGAGCCATATTACAGTCCTAGCTTTCTGATCCCTTGATGCAGTTTCAATCACATCAGCGTTGACAAGATTTTAACAAGTCTATGCTTGTCATAAGGTATAACTTGAGGCGGGCTGTACTTTCTGATCTGACTGGCCATAGTGTCATGGTGAAGCCTTAGGCTGTTGGTCACAACTTCTCAAGATGCCCAATTTGTTTAATCATTGTAGAGTGCTGATTTACTTTGACCCTTACATATTTTTATAAGGATTACAGATAGAGTATGCCAAATAGCCTCCTTGATCCCTGCCTCCAATCTATCCTCCCCACTGTGGAATGGATAATCCTTCCATGACTTAGTGGAAACAGCACAGGCTTGGGAGTCAGAGGTCGTGGGTTCTAATCTCAGCTTTGCCACTTGTCAACTGTGTGAACTTGGGCAAGTCACTTCATTTCTCTGGACCTCAGTTACCTCATCTGTAAAATGGGGATTAAGATTTTGAGCCCCATGTGAGACAGCCTTAATACCTTGTATCTACCCCAATGTTTAGAACAGTGTTTGGCACATAGTGAGCACTATCATCATCATCATCACCGTAATCTCAAAGCATTGCTTGGCACCCATCTTCCCACTCCTACAAAGTCTACAATGGCACTCCAACTCTTTCCATATCAAGTAAAATCTCCTCATAATTGGTTTCAAGCCTCTCCACCAACTCTCCCCACCTTACAGCTCTGCCCTCTTCACCCCCAACTCCCCAACCCACTGCCTACCTGCTTTACGTCATTCTCGAATCCCACACCATCATCCCTTCACTCACACTATTCCCCTATTTGGGAGTCCATTCCTCTTAAAATCCATCTGACCACAGTCCTCCCCATTTTCACAAACTTCCTAAATTCCCACCCTGCTCAACAACCCTTCCCTGCTTATTCAGGGAAGAACACTGCATTGCATCCAGTGAGCACAATGAATATTAATACAACTAATAATAATAATAATAATGGTACTTCTTAAACCCTATGTGTCAAGCACGGTACTAAGCGCTGGGATAAATACAAGCTAATCAGGTTGGACACAGTCCCTGTCCCACATGCAGCTCACGTTCTTAGTCCCTATTTTGACAGATGAGGTAACTGAGGCCCAGTGAAGTGACTTGCCTAAGGTCACACAACAGACATGGTGCAGAGCCAGGATTAGAACCCAAGTCCTTCTGACTTCCAAGCCTGTGCTCTATCCACTAAACTATGCTGCTTCCCTAACTACCAATAACTACTAGAAAATACTAGAGAGCCTTCTGTTCCCATACATGTCCAGAAAGTGTTTATGCTCCCATTTTGAGGACTAAAAATTGCATTATGATCTAGCCCTGCTGTTGGTCCAGTAGAAAGACCATGATTCTGGAAATTAGAAAATCAGAGTTCTAATCCCAGCTGAACAACCAAGGGAATGCCTGTAGAGACTCCACTCAGTGAAAGAGAATTTGGACCAAAAAAACCCCTAGGTTATTAGTAGTAGTATTGAAGTGCTTACTGTGCTCAGAACACTGAACTGAGTCCTGGGAGAAAATATAGAGGTGGGAACTAGTTACTTTGCAAGAAACTTGAGTCTAGCAAAAATCCTGAAAAAACAGTTGTCTAATTAGAGGTCAAAGGCCACATGTCTACCAACTATGTTGTATTGTGTTCTCCCAAATGTTTAGTACAGTATTCTGCACATAGTAAGCACTCAATAAATATGATTGATTGATTGATTACCAATGTAACTCCCTGCCAGGTCATGATATACAGCACATCATGGGCACTCTATTATGGATAGTGATGGCATAAATGGGTTCTGCATATCGTAATATATACTGCAGCACTGCCTACCTAGTCACTCATTGCGCTGTGCCAAATTAGGAACATGATGGACAGGACAAAACAGAGCCAATGATGATACACTAATCACTACCACTACAGTCAGTTCCTACTTGTTGGTTCTCCTTTGTGATGACTCAGGATGGAGACTCGTTCATCTTTTGTGATGGGGGAAATTCAGCTGCCTTTGACACTGTGGACCACCCCCTTCTTCTGGAAAAGTTAACCAATCTTGGATTCACTGACACTGTCCTCTCCTGGTTCTCCTCATCTCTCTTGCTGTTCATTCTCAGTCTCCTTTGTGAGCTTTCCTCTGCCTACCACCCCCTCACTGTGGGCATCCTCAAGGGTCAGTTTTGGGTCCCCTTCTCTTCTCCATCTATACTCACTCCCTTGGAGAACTCATTCACTCTCATGGCTTCAACTACTACTCTCTGCGGATGATGCCCAAATCTAAATCTGCAACCCTGATCTCTCTCCTTCTCTGCAGTATCACATTTCCTCTTGCCTTCAAGACATCTCTACTTAGATGCCCTTCCATCACCCCAAGCTTAACATGTCCAAAACAGAACTCCTTATCTCCCCACCTAAACCCTGTCCTCCCCCTGACTTTCCCATCACTGTATTCATTCATTCATCATATTTATTGAGGGCTTACTGTGTGTAGAGCACAGTATTAAGCACTTGGGAAAGTACAATACAACAATAAACAGTAACAACCTCTGCCCACAAAAATCTCACTGTCTAGAGGCATTCATTCAATAGTATTTATTGAGCGCTTACTATGTGCAGAGCACTGTACTAAGCGCTTGGGATGAACAAGTCGGCAACAGATAGAGACAGTCCCTGCCGTTTGACGGGCTTACAGTCTAATCGGGGGAGACGGACAGACGAGAACAATGGCACTAAACAGCGTCAAGAGGAAGAACATCTCGTAAAAACAATGGCAACTAAATAAAATCAAGGCGATGTACAATTCATTAACAAAATAAATAGGGTAACGAAAATATATACAGTTGAGCAGACGAGTACAGTGCTGTGGGGATGGGAAGGGAGAGGTGGAGGAGCAGAGGGAAAAGGGGAAAATAAGGCTTTAGCTGCGGAGAAGAGAAACATATCAATACAAATAAATATATCAATAAATAAATAAAATTTTATATATATATAAATGCTGGGGGCCTTGCCAGGGGAAAGAGCAAAGGGAGCAAGTCAGGGCAACGCACAAGGGAGAGGGAGATGAGGAAAAGTGGGGCTTAGTTTGGGAAGGCCTCTTGGAGGAGATGTGTCTTCAATAGGGCTTTGAAGCTTGGGAAGACTAATTATCTGGCAGATTTGAGGAGGGAGGAGGTAGTGCACTTCTGATGCCACCATCATCCTTCCTGTCTCACAAACCCATAAACCTGGTATTACCCTTGACTCCTCTCTCTCTTTCAACCAACATATGCAATCCATCATTAAATCCTGTCAGTCACACCTTTTGAACATCGCTAAATTCCACCCTTTCCTCTCCATCCAAAATTTACCACATTAATACAACCACCCATCCTATCCCACCTGGATTGCTGCATCAGCCCTCTTGCTGACCTCCCAGCCTCCTGTCTCTCACCGCTCCAGTCCTCACTTCACTCTGCTGCCTGGATCTTTTTTCTACAGAAATGTTCAGGACTTGTCACCACACTCCTCAAAAATCTCCAGCATCAAACAAAAACTCCTCACCACTGGTTTTAAGTACTCAATCACCTTCCCCCCTCCTAACTCACTTTGCTAATCTCCTACTACAAACCAACCCACACACTTTGCTCCTCTGCTAACCTTCTCACTGTTCCTCGATCTTGTCTCTCTCACCTACTATCCCTCCCCCACATCCTGCCTCTGGCCTAGAACATCCTCCCTTCTCAAATCAGACAGACAATTACTCTCCTGCTCTTCAAAACTTTACTGAAGGTTCATATCTTCCAAGAGGCCTTCCTAAGCCCCCTCTTTCCTCTTCTCCCACTCACTTTTTCATTGCCCTGACTTGCTCCCTTTCATCTTTCCCCCTCCCAGCCACACAGCACTTATGTACATGTTTGTAATTTATTTATATTAATGTCTGTCTCTCCCCTTCCAGACTGTAAGATCACTAGGGGCAGGGAATGTGTCTGTTTTTTCACTTTATTTAACTCCCCCAAGTGCTTAGTATAGTGCTCTATACACAGTAAGCACTCATTAAATACAATTGAATAAATCAGTATCACGGTTGTAGAATCACATGTTTAGTGATATAATTCATTTGCTCCAGAAAGGCTTTAGCTAAGATCCTGGCATCACTGAAGACCAGAAAGATTTCACAGCAGTTTTTGCTAATTCCATGATGTCCATTATATTGTGGAAAACCCAGTGGAGAGGGCTAAAATGTACACCTCATCAACAACAGTATTGTAAGCCTGCCACGTGCACAATATTGTTTAGACACTTGAAGTATATTCTCAACAAATGGAAGCAATGCCAGCTTCAGGACATTGGTAGCCTACAGGTGGAATTGAATTTGACTGCTCTTATTGGACTAGTGATGTCATCCTCCAGAATCTTGTATGATGTCATCCAGCTGTTTCGTGACTCTCCTCACCAGGCTTTCCCAGCACCACCCAAGACTAGCAGCTCCCTGTTTGACCCCTTCTAGGGGCCGAACCCTTAGACTTCCTCTTCCGCCAATAATCTGCTGTGTGATTTTGGGCAAGTCATTTCACTTCTCTGGGCTTCATTTACCTCATCCTGTAAAAGGGGGATTGAGACTGTGAGCCTCACATGGGACAGGGACTGTGTCCAACCCACTTTGCTTATATCCACCCCAGTGCTAAGTATGGTGCCTGGCACATAGCAAAATAGAGGAGATCAAGGTAGAGGTCCAGGTATTGAGTAGTGGAATTGGATGTGGCAGCTGTTGGCTGGAGACGGGAATTGTCCAGGAAGCAGAGAAGTGGCTGAAAAACTGAGGTAGATCATCAGTGGGCAGAGAGGAGAGGGGCAACAGCATCAGATTACTTTATGGGCCAAATAACCTCTGGCTTCTGGATTCACTGAGTGGCCTGGCCAGCTCCACAAGGCATATCCACCTCCCACTGCTGGTCTCCCTTGGCTCCGCAGCATTGCAGCCACACATTTGGCAACCAGTGCTCCTGGGCCCAAGAAAGGAGAAGGGGAGGGGGACTGAAGTAGCTTTCAGTGCTTAAACAACTAATAAGTAAAACTTTTTTGGGATGTTGTGATCTTGGTAGACAGTAGGAAAGATGTTAGGAACTGGAGGGAGAGTGGCAAAATGAAATATGGCATCCACAAATGTTGCAGATCAGAGAGTGGGTGTAAGGGGAATGAGAGGAACAGAGACTTTGTGTCAGTTCCAGTACCATCCTTCCTCCCATGAAATTGCTCATTGAGCATGCAAGACAGTCATCTTGAGATGGTAACAGCTGTCATTTTAGAACATCCCAAGTGGAGCCATCTTGGGAGGGCACAAGTGTCCTCTCCTAAGAACCAACCTGAGGCAATTGACCACCTCAATTACTATCTAAAGCCAACTCTGAGTCACTCCCCTCCTCAAAAACCTCCAGTGATTGCCTATCAACCTTCACACAAAAGAAAAACTCCTCACTCTTGGCTTCAAAGCTCTCTATCACCTTGCCCCCACCTACCTCACTGCCCTTCTCTTTTTCCACTGTCCACCCCATACGCTCCGCTCCTCTGCCACTCACCTCCTCATAGTCCCCCGTAAATGACTATCCCACCATCGACCCCTGGCCCACGTCCTACTGCTGTCCTGGAATTCCCTCCCTCCTCACATCTGCCAAACTAACTCTCTTCCCCCCTCAAAGCTCTACTGAGAGCTCACCTCCTCCAGGAGACCTTCCCAGACTTAGCCCCCCCTTTCCCTCTGCTCCCCCTTCCCTCCCCTCCCCCCCACCCTCTGCTCTTCCCCTTTTCCCTCCCTCAGCACTGTGCTCATTTGTATATATTATTACCCTATTTATTTTGTTAATAAGGTGTATATCTCCTTGATTCTACTTATCTTGATGATGTTGTCTTGTTTTTGTTTTGTTCTGTTTGGCTATGCTGTCTGTCTCTCCCGTTTAGACTGTGAGCCCATCGTTGGGCAGGGATTGTCTCTATCTGTTGCTGAATTGTACATTCCAAGTGCTTAGTACAGTGCTCTGCACATAGTAAGCCCTCAATAAATACTTTTGAATGAATGAATGAATCCCCTACCCACAAGGCACTCACAGTCCAGTGGGGAAGACCAGCAGATATAGACTGATGCATTTACAAAAAGAGTAGTTTCCAATTGAAATGTACATTCCAAGTGCTTGGTACAGTACTCTGCAAACAGTAAGTGCTCAATAAATATGATTGAATGAATGAAATGATAAACAGGAGGATAAATAAATGAACCTCCTCTCTATGTGTTGATCTCAGAAAGTTCATTAAATTCAGGATCTTTTTCATGGATCTAATAATGATTTTCTCTGAAGCTGTAAAAAAGGCTAAGACCTCATAATTAATTTACAAATTCTTTTTTCTTTGAAGAGAGTATCATCCTCGAAGTAGCATGGGCTAGTGGCAAGAGCACGGGCTTGGGAGTCAGAGATCGTGGGTTCTAATCCTTGTTCCATGTGGTTCTGCTGTGGGACCTTGGGCAAGTCACTTCATTTCTCTGTGCCTCAGTTACCGCATCTGTAAAATGGGGACTGAGACTGTGAGCCCCATATGGGACAACCTGATTACCTTGTACCTACCCCAGTGCTTAGAACAGTGTTTGGCACATAGTAAGTGCTTAAGACCATTATCATAATCATTATCCTCCATTCTGAAAGGCTTACTGAGAAATCACTGAAGGGTTCTTGCTATTCATTCAATCATATTTATAGAGAACTTGGGAAAGTACCATATAACTACAATTTCCTTGCCCACAGCTCGCTTAGAGTTAGCATTGTGCCTTGTCTCTGATGAGAGTGAAGCCACCTCTTCTCATCAGTAATGTTGTGGGGGTGGTGAATGGGGCATGGAAATCATTCTTTTGGTGGCAGTTAACTTAGCACTGGGAGGCCACAAGGCACACCCAGTCAGTCAGCTTGATACGATGAACTGAAAATTCTGCCAGAAAGAGTACCTATAGGAATTTGAGAAATTGAGCAGTTTTAATGGTATAAGCAGCTATTAAACACCAAATAGCTGCAGTAGTCACAGGCCCTTCAAAGACCTGCGATATTTCAGTCTTGAATTCGGTTGCTCTAGTATTTTCTTACTGCTCCTTGGAGGCATCTCTATTCTTGAGGAAACATTCTGAGTAGTTTGATGATACAGTGCCTTTCTCACTAGTGATGTTGACAGCCCACTTGGCAAATAGGCAGTTTTCTGTAAAATAATAATATTCCCCAATCTGTAATTTACTAACACCCCCATAGAGTGTAAACTCATGGGCAGGGATTACATCTACCAACTAAATTGTACTTGAACAAGCATTTAATACAGTGCTCTGCACACAGGTTGCAGTCAATAAATACCATTGATTGATTGGGAATTCTGAAGTAACTGGAAGTCAGTCTTGAAAGGGACATTTGTGGTGAAATGATTGAGCCAACTATTAATGTCTGGCAGTCCTGCTACAAAGTTTTAAACACTGAGAGTATTTTCAACTATATGGAAATGTCATCTTAAGCCAGAGTTTGCTTTATGCATTTGGCAGATCAGTTTCCAAAGGCGGTTGAGCAAAAACCTAAATGACTGCCTTAGAAGCAGAAATGGGGCCAGATTTGGTTCTTACTAATATCAATGAATATATTCAGACTAACTTTATAAGAGGTGAGTGGAAGGCCAGAAAGTGAACCCAGAGAGGGAAATGCATAGCCATCTTACATCACAGAAGAGAATGTTCTGCTCCAATGAAAGTACAGCATGCTCTCTTCCATTAAAGTAGAGGATTTCTATCTAATGGGGTAGATTTTTGTAATGGTGCTTGGCACTGTACTAAGTGCTGAGGTAGATACAAGATAATCAGATTAAACTCCGTTCTGTCCCATAAGGGACTCGGACCCTAAAGTCAGAAGGAGGAGGCCTGAATCCCCATTCAAGTCATATCTCATAGTTTAAATGAGATAACTAAGACATGGAGAAGTTAGGTGACTTGCCCAAGGTCACATAGCAGGAAAGTAGTAGAGCCAGAATTAGACCGTCTGACTCGCAGGCCCTGTGTTCTTTTCACTGGACCATGCTGCTTCAATGGGCTTGGTGTCAGGTGTTCTTTCACAAGGTAGTATGGATGTTGAACAGGAATTTCAACATCAAAAAGGAATCTACTTGACAGGTCTCTTCATTCTCTCCTCAACAAAAAGATTCACCTTTCCAGAGACTAATTGCTATCTCCTTCCTAAAGCTCTCCATGGTCAGGAGGGTCCAGCATTGTTTTATGTCAGCCATTCTACTGTGAAACAATCCTTGCTAAACCACTTTGTCAGGAATTCTTCCTTGGGTCTAATGGGTACTTCTACCCATAAGCCATCATTTGGGCTCAGCCTGTTTTATAGAGTGAAGGCCTATGGCTTTTTATTGTCTGTGTGAAGACCGGAATCAGGGATAAGGCCAGCCCAGTTCGAGGGTTGGCGTTTATTATCATGTGTCGTGTTTACAACTAGTGCTGCCTCAGCCAAGCGTAAAGCAATGTGGGTCTTATATCAAGTGAATATATGGGTGGTTGTTTTTCTAATGGGAAAAAAAGAGACTGAAAATCACTGTAAAATAGATTCTGTTGACTTGCCTGCACAATCAATATCATTGTAGATATTCTGTAGGCAAAATTTAGTGCCTAAATTTCTTTATGCTATCTCTAAAATTACAAAGAGCATGTTTTTATATTCTCTGGGTCAGATTTGCAGTAAAACAGAATAAATTGGAACTGAGAAAACAGACTGAATTAGCCCAGTCTGACAGATCTTAAAGAATAATAGGTGGGTTGAGTCCATTGAGGGATGGTATTTGCTTTGAATTACATACTGGTTTTACTAAATGAATTATTGCCTGAATGGGAGTGCAATAAATTACATTCTTAAGGTAAGAGAGGCTGGTATCTGTTGGAATAGTTTAAGCACAGCCCACTGCAAAACCAGGAAGATGTTCTAGGTGACTTCTTGGGGGCCGGCTAGTCCCACTGACCTCCAAAAATTAATGAATAATTACAAGATCTTTAGAGAAGGAAAAATGGGCACATTTCTATTCTTATAGTATACTTTTTATCTCTGTGGATCCAAGGTACAAAACCCATTACCCACAGAACTCTCCATGTTGTGAAAGTGTTCCCCAAGCCACTGGAGCTGAGACTCTACAGGGGATCAGCCTGTTGCCCAATGCATTCTCCCTTCCTCCACTGGACACCCCAGGAGCCAACCCTGCCTTGGCAACTTTGAGACCATCAGTAAACTTGCAGTGGTTTGTAGCCTAGAACTCTTTGCATAGGACTGTAAGGTATCAAAGACTGCCCTCTGTGATAGTTTCACACTTTATTTCGCATCAATGAATATTATTTTGCTTTCATTTCTGTTTTAATTACACACGTTGTTGTGTGCATCTCTCTTTCCCATTTGGATTGCGAATCGCTTGTGGGACGGGGACTGGGTTTTCTAATTGTAGATACGCCATCATTTGGACCAAGTAATTGCACATTGTAATAATGACTGCTGATGAGCAATAATAAATAGGTATTTAAGCACTTACAATGGGCCTAGCCCTGCACTGTCCGCTGGTTGGATACAGCGTAATCAGATCAGACACAGTCCCTGTCACGTTCAGAGTCTAAGGGGGAGAAAAGGTATCTTAAATGGCAGAGCCAGGGTGAGAACCCAAGTCTTCCTTTTCCCAATCCTGTACTCTTTCCATTAAGTGGAAAAAGTGATGGTTGTGGCCTATCTGGCAGTTGTAATGTCAGTCAATTATATTCATTGAGTGCTTACTGTGTTCAGTGTACCATCCTCCCCCTCTTGCCTCCCCACCCCCCAACCCTCTCCCCTACTTTCCCATCCTTCCCTGCAGTATCCTCAGAGGAGATCTCCTCCCTCCTCACAAGTGCCACCCCCTCCACCTGTGCCTTGGACCCCATTCCTGCTCGCCTTATAAAAACCCATCGCCCCGCCCTCTTCCCTTCATTAACTTCTATCTGTAACCGCTCAATCTCCAGTGGCTTCTTCCCCTCTGCCTTCAAACATGCCTATGTCTCCCTCATCCTAAAAAAAACCCTCTCAACCCCACTTCCCCTTCCAGTTATCGCCCTATCTCCCTACTACCCTTCCTTTCCAAGATCCTAGAACAAGTCGTCTACACTCACTGCTTAGAATTCCCTAACTCCCATTCTCTCCTGGAACCCCTCCAATCTGGCTTCCAACCCCTCCACTCTACTGAGACTGCTCTCTCTAAGGTCAGCCATGACCTCCTTCTTGCCAAATCCAATGGCTCCTACTCTATTCTAATCCTCCTTGACCTCTCAGCTGCCTTTGACACTGTCAATCATGCCCTTCTCCTCCACACCTTATCTCACCTTGGCTTCACGGACTCCGTCCTCTCCTGGTTCTCCTCTTATCTCTCTGGCCGGTCATTCACAGTCTCCTTGGTGGGCTCCTCCTCCCCGTCCCATCCTCTAACTGTTGGAGTTCCTCAAGGGTCAGTTCTTGGCCCTCTTCTGTTCTCCATAAACACTCACTCCCTCGGTGAACTCATCCGCTCTCATGGCTTCAACTATCATATTATGCAGATGACACACAGATCTACATCTCTGCCCCGTCCTCTCCCCCTCCCTTCAGGCTCGTATCTCCTCCTGCCTCCAGGACGTCTCTACCTGGATGTCTGCCCACCATCTAAAACTCAACATGACCAAAACTGAGCTCCTCATCTTCCCTCCCAAACCCGGTCCTCTCCCTGACTTCCCTATCACCATGGATGGTACGACCATCCTTCCCTTCTCTCAGGCCCGCAACCTCGGTGTCATCTTTGACTGGGCTCTCTCGTTCACCCCACACATCCAATCTGTTACCAAAACCTGCTGGTCTCACCTTTATAATATTGCCAAGATCCGCCCTTTCCTCTCCACCCAAACGGCTACCTTACTGCTACAGGTTCTCGTAATATCCCGGCTAGAATACTGTGTCAGCCTTCTCTCTGATCTCCCTTCCTCCTCTCTCTCCCTGCTCCAGTCTATTCTTCACTCCACTGCCCGGCTCATCTTCCTTCAGAAACGCTCTGGGCATGTCCCCTTCTTAGAAACCTCCATTGGTTGCCTATCAACCTCCGCAGAATACAAAAACTTCTCACTCTAGGCTTCAAGGCTCTCCATCACCTTGCCCCTTCCTACCTCTCCTCCCTTCTCTCTTTCTACTGCCCACCCCGCATGCTCCACTCCTCTGCTGCCCACCTCCTAACCGTCCCCCATTCTCACCTAGCCCACCGTTGACCCCTGGGCCACGTCCTCCCGCGGTCCTGGAACGCCCTCCGCCAAACTAATTCTCTTCCCCTCTTCAAAACCCTACTTACAGCTCACCTCCTCCAAGAGGCCTTCCCAGACTGAGCTCCCCTTTTCCCTCTGCTCCCTCTACTCCCCCTTCACTTCTCTGCAGCTAAACCCTCTTCTCCCCCCTTTCCGTCTGCTCCTCCCCCTCTCCCGTCCCATCCCCTCAGCACTGTACTCGTCCGCTCAACTGTATATATCTTCATTACCCTATTTATTTTGTTAATGAGATGTACATCACCCTGATTCTACTTATTTGCTATTGCTTTAATGAGATGTTCTTCCCCTTGATTCTATTTATTGCCATTGTTCTTGTCTGTCTCCCCCAATTAGACTGTAAGCCCGTCAAAGGGCAGGGACTCTTTCTATCTGTTAGTGATTTGTACATTCCAAGCGCTTAGTACAGTGCTCTGCAAATAGTAAGCGCTCAATAAATACTATTGAATGAATAAATACTAAGAACTTGTACAATATAACAGACACAGAGAAACAGGTAACTTGACTGTGGAACATACCCTCTTCACTGTCCCTGTATTCTTAGCTCCATGAAAGTGATGCCTCTAACTTTCCTCTGAGTTTTTGGAGGCAGGAAGTACCTGCCTGCTCAAGTCCTTTTAACCATAAAGGGGCAGGAGGAGCCGAGAGCTCCATTCCTTGCCCTCTGCCAGCAGGACGTGGCCACACACAGCTCAGGGACCACTGAGGTTTTCACTTTACTCATCAAATGGCAGGGTGAGCTAGAGCTATATTTCTCTCCCCTCTTCCCTGACCTTCTGCTGCCCTAAGTGAGCAGCAGTGGCAACTGAGAGGAACAGTGAATCTGGAAAGGAAAAGGGGCTGCTTATCCCCAATGGCCCTGAGTACCAGGGAAGCTTTCACGTCAGGCTGATGGCAGCAGAAGTGGGATGCACACAAGGAATGAGTTTAATTCATGTTCAACAACCTGAAGAAAAGGAAGTTTCAATGCCCATGTGCACTAGGTCTAGTTATGGCAGTAGCACTGGAGGAGGGGAAAGGAATATGTAAGATATCAACCTCTGCAGTCTTGGTGCTTTACCACTGACATGAGCCCCCCCCCCCCCCCCACATCACACATGAAAATAACCAGAAATAAGTTCTCTCTTCCCCACCTTCCCACGGGGAATGCACACACAAAAACATCCTTCCTGGTGGGAACCATGGTGCAGGATTGCATTATCTTGCAGAGGCAGAGGAAGCAATAGTAGCCGGGAGCTAAGGACTGAACTAATGCCTCTTGGAGCTTGTTGAACATTATAGGGAGGAAGTATGGAGTAGTGGAAAGAGTATGGGTCTAGGAGCCAGAGGATCTGGGTCCTCAATTCAGCTCTGCCCCTGGCAAATTACTTAACCACGTTTCCTCATCTGTAAAAAGGGATTAACAGAAAACACATTACCTTATGTCTCTGTGTTGTTACAAGAAAAAGAGTTAAGAAATGTGAAGTGCCTTAGAGAATAGGTGTGCTCTAGAAATTCAAAGGTAGGAATCTGCAACATAATTGATCCAAGTTGAAATTATATTGTTCAAAATGCTGAGAAGTACATCAGCAAAAGTTACATGACAGGTTGCTGAGATTCACAGTGGAGGTTCTGTCTCCCTCTCCACTTATCTGTTGTTACAGAGGAAGCTTGTCTTTGCTAACACCTGGTGTTATTGCAAACCCCCAGCTGGCCTTAACCTCAGTCATATGGACGTTGACAGGTTACTTGCCTAACCACAGTAGCTGCCTAACTAAATGCTGTTATACTACTGTGGGAAGGAGGAGAGAAATCTCCTTACCTGTTTGGTTCCCACTGTATGGTGAACTGTTCCAAAGGAAATCAGCAAAGGCTAATGTAAACCAGAAGGCAGTAGTCTAATAAATGGCATAGTTTATAAGCAACTAGAATTAGTACTCTGTGTGCTCCAGAGAGTTGCACATTCTGTTCCTTTTTACATTTTTTGGGAACACATTCCAGAGACTTGCCCATGACCGCTAGTTAATAAACACTTCCTCTGTCAAAGGATTGTATAAACACTACCCTCTGCAAGCAGTGTTCCTACTGAGACTAGATATTTGTGACATGTTCTCCCAGTTCTGCACCTTTGGCTGGGACTCCAGGTCAAGACACAGGTCCAACTTAAATTGCCTCTTTCATAGCTGAGAAATCAGAGCAAAGGACTGGCGGGCACAACCCAGATTACAGACTGAGAAATCTCCTCTTTGGGATCATCATAATTGCCAGTCTTCAATATTTCCCATTTTTTAGATTTATAAAAATCCCAGTCTTTGCTTTCATTAACCTTGGGGCATGCAGAAATGACATCACAGCACTTAAAGGGGACTCTCTCCCAACAGCAACAGAGACTAATGATCAAGAGTTTGATAAGGTGTGAAGGTATGGGATTGGAGGGGATGAATTTTGAGAAAAGGCAGGAGATAGTACTGGGAAGGATGGGAGAGTTGAAGAAGGGACAAGAGGAGGGAGGGACTGAAGAGGAGCAGGGAAGATTGTATGGAGATTATGCCTGACTGCTGCAATTTTCTCAATGAAGTAGGTAGCCAGATCATTTGGGGCAAGGGATGGGGGAGGCAGAGGGGACAGGGGGTTTGAACAGGGAGTTAAACATCTGGAACAACTGCTGTGGGTCATGGGCCCGGGTGTCAATAAAGTTTTAGTCTCTGTACCTTCACAGGACCTAGGATGTTGTGTGAGCCCATTTCAAGCATGTCCCATATGGCAGAGAAGCAAAGTGAACCTTTGGTAACTGGTGAAAGGGCAAGCCTGGCCTAATTAGCCCAGCATCAGTGATAAGGGGGAATGATTCAAGCCAACAAGAATGATTACTCTCAATGAAGAGACCACCCTTCCAAGCCACTTCTGAGATTCTGACAGTTGAACATGAAAGGGACCAGTGGAATCAGGAGATAAGATGTGCATGGTCGTGCTAAAATAATTTTCCACATTACTCCTATAGTGCAGGAAGTAGTCATAAGCAAGAACAGCAATTTCAACAAATCAGGGTTTAACCCCAATGCATTTAAGGGGAGATCATCCCATATAGAACCATTGTCTTTGCCCACCCAGAATGACCTGACTGGGCTTCAGTAGGAAACACAGTCTTTTTCTTAGCTGGGAGGCTGCTGTTCCACTAGCCCTAAGAAGCCTATGCATCTATACATCTGTAATTTATTTATTGTAATAATAATAATTATGATATTTGTTAAGCTTTTACTATGTGCCAAGTGCTATTCTAAGCATTGGGGTAAATACAAGGTAATTAGATTGTCCCACATGGGGTTCACAATCTCAAACTCCATTTTGTAGATGAGGTAACTGAGGCACAGAAAAGTTAAGTGACTTGCCCAAGTTCACACAGCAGATAAGTGGCAAAACCGGGATTAGAACCCATGACCTCTGACTCCCAAGTCCATGCTCTTGCCACTAGGTCATGCTACTCCACTCTGTCTCCACCTCTAGACTATAAACTCATTGTGTGCAGGGAATGTGCCTGTTCATTGTTATCTTGTACTCTCTCAAGTGCTAAATACAGTGCTCTGCACCCAGTAAGTGCTCAATACAATTAACAGACTGATTGACTATGAATGACTTATGGAAAGTTTTACACTAGTCCCTAGGAAGGACAAGAAAGCTAACCCCTGAGGAGTAAATAGAAAAGCTTTAAAAGGTAAACCCAGGTCCAAATTTTAAAAATAACACACAGGGTATGAATTGAGCACTTTTTGAAGCTATACATGATGCTGAGGGCTTGTGAGAGTACAGTGGTAGCAAATGCATAATCCCTTTATTGCAAAGACTTTATAATCTAATGTTAGAGACAGGCAGAAATCAATTATTTATAAATAATTGTAGGAGGAGGTTGAAGAACAAGGATAGAATAAGTAGTAGCCCATAAAGGAACATAAGGAAATAGCATAATTGTTCACAGTTTGCCCACACCATAGGGACAGAGGCCCCAACAGCTTTTTGAGCTGGACTCCCAGCTTTGCTCATCCCAGCCTCTGACAAGGTCTTGAGTTACTAGTCATGTTCACAAAGACCCAAAATGGTGACTTTCTGGTCTATTTTCTCTATGAATTCTGTCACTTGTATTTACTAAGCACTTTCTGTTTACAGTGCAGAGCACTGAACTAAGCACTTGGGAGAGTCAATATAAAAAAGTTGGTACACATTCCTCACCCACAATAACCTTACAGTCTAGAGGGTTAAACAGGCATTGATATAGGTAAATTACAGATATATACATAAGTCCCGGGGGGCTGAGGGAGGGGTGAGTAAATGATGCAAATCCCAGTATATGGTGATGCAGAAGAGGTGGAAGGGTGTGTGTGTTTGAGGGGAGGTGGGGACAGGAGAAGGGAGCACTATATTAAACACTTGGGAGAGTATAACATAGAGTTGGTAGACAAGTTCCTTGCCCAGAATGAACTGACAATCTAGTTGGGGAGACAGACATTAATATAAATTACTCAAATATACTTGAGTACTGTGGGGCTGAGTGAGGAGTTAATCAATGGTGCAAATTCAAGTGCAAGAGAGACACAGAAGAGAGTGGGAGAAGAGGGAATAGGGGCTTACTCAGTGAAGTCCTCTTGGAAATATGCTCATAACAAGGCTTTGAAGGTGGGGAGAGTGATCATCTGCCAACTGTGAAGACAGAGGGGGTTCCAGGCCAGAGACAGGATGTAGATGAGGGGTCGGCAGTGAGATAGATGAGGTGGAGGTACAGTGAGTGGGTTGTTTCCCCACTACAATCTCCTCACAATAACTTGGCGTCTCTGAATTTATATGATTCGGGAGATAAAAACTAACTTGGGACAGAAAATGCACGAGGTGGATTTTTAAAAGCACCAAAAATATATTCTACCTGATTGTAAATTTCTTGAGGGAAGGGTGGTGTGCCTAGTGGATAAAGCCTAGGCCTAGGAGTCAGAAGGATGTGGATTCTAATCCCTGTTCTGCCACTTGTCTTCTGTGTGACCCCGGCAAGTCACTTAATTTATCTGGGCCTCAGTTACCTCATCTCTAAAATAATAATATTAATAATTATGGTATTTAAGGGCTTACTATGTGACAAGCACTGTTCTACACGCTGAGGTAGATACACGGTAATCAAGTTGTCCCACATGGGGCTCACAATGTAAATCCCCATTTTACAGATGAGGTAACTAAGGCACAGAGAATTTAAGTGGCTTGCCCAAGGTTACACAGCAGACAAGTGGCAGAGCTGAGATTAGAACCCATGTCCTCTGACTCCCAAGGCTGGGCTCTTTCCACTAAACTGAGGATTGAGACTGTTGAGCTCCATGTGGGACACGGACTGTGACCAACCTGATTAACCTGTCTACCCCAGCGCTTAGTACAATGCCTGGTACATAAGAAAGCGCTTAACAAAAAGCATTTAAAAAAACAACTCTACTGTACACCTCCCAAGAACTTAGCATAGTGCTCCTGCACCCAGTAGGCACTGATAAGTAGCATTCACTGGTCTTAAAATGTTTGGCAACAAAAGGGGAGGGTCAGTTTGCTGTTAGAAAAGAAAGCAGGAAAGTGGTGTGTGGAAATACAGAACTTTTGTTTTTCACTTCTGTCAGTACAAAATATATTTAAAATGAGCAGGTGATCAGGAATGGAAGAGTAAAAAGTCAAATGAGAATAGTGAAATAATTGGAAAATGCTTTTAAAATCATATATGTACAAATCAAAAAGACTTGACAAGCACCCTAGGTCATGTAAGACATTGATCATAGCCAATAATTATTTTTGATGACATGCAAAATAGCAACAGGGTAAATGTGGTGCCCATTTAAAATGAGAGAGAGAGAGAGACTTGTCAGTTTCACATCACTATTTGGGAAACTGCTGCAACAAATTGTTAAACAATCCATGTGTAATCACCTAGAACAACATGGAAAACAAGTCTTTGTGAAGAACAATTTGAATTATGTTCTCTGATAATGACAGACCACCCAAAGATGCAGCAACAGATGCAATCTGAAATTTCAATAGTAATTTAATTCAATAATACTATCGCTATCCATCACACATAGCATCCTTATTGGCAAGCTGGATTCGTAATTTTTTATGGTATTTGTGAAGTGTTTACTGTCATGTCAA
Source organism: Ornithorhynchus anatinus (assembly GCF_004115215.2). Taxonomy (NCBI): domain Eukaryota; kingdom Metazoa; phylum Chordata; class Mammalia; order Monotremata; family Ornithorhynchidae; genus Ornithorhynchus; species Ornithorhynchus anatinus. Next base: position 87,373,564 of record NC_041728.1, on the reverse strand, counting down.
ACACTATTGTAAGCGCTGAGGTAAATACAAGTGAATTAGGTTGGCCATAGTCCCTGGCTCTCATGGGGCTCACAGTTTAAATAGGAAGACAGACAGGAGACCTGAGGCCCAGAGAAATTACATGACTTGTCCAGGGTCACACAGCAAGACTTTGACAGAGTGAGGATTAGAACCCTGGTCTTCTGACTCTTAGGGCTGTGCTCTTTCCATTAGACCATGCTGCTTCAGAAGAGTACTGCCAGGTGGGTGCACGGCTGCTTCAAGAGATGCACCCAAAGTGTAGTCATCCCTTGCTCAAAGTCACAATTCCAAGCTTGTATCCAGTGGATTTCCAGAGGGATTTAGTTTGGGACCAATTTTACTCAATGTTTGTGATGAGGATCAAGATGAAGGAATCAGCAAATTTGCAGATGTGAATAAATTGGGAGGGGTTGCTAACACTTCCTTTTCAAAGTGACTGGGATAAATTGGAAAATAATCCTGCAAAAACAAAATGGAATTCAATAGGAACAAGTACAAGTAGTACACTTGAGGTCAAATAAACAAACTGCACAAATCACACTCGCTAGATGCAAATACAGCCAAAAAATATGTATATATCTAGAGGTAATATTGATGAAAAGCTATATATGAATTGGGAGTACAATTTTTCAATTCAGAAAGCCAACATAGTCCTGAGATTAACAGAAACCAGAGAGCTAAACAATACAGAAGCAGTATAGCTTAGTGGATACAGCACGGGCCTGGGAGTCAAATAGACCTGGATTCTAATTCTGACTCTGCCATGTCTGCTGTGTGACCTTAGGCAAGTCACTTCACTTCTCTGGGCCTCAGATACCTCATCTGGAAAATGGGGGTGAAGACTGCGAGGCCCATGTGGGGCAGGGACTGTGTCCAAACTGATTACGTTGTATCTATCCCAGCCTTTAGAACAGTGCTTGGCACATAGTAATAATGTCATCATAAAAATAAAGTAATAATTGTTATTATTATTAATCTTTGATGCACTCTGCCTTGGTCAGACCTTTGGAAGAGAAGTTCCAGAATTAGACTATAAACTCCTCAAGGTCAAGCATCATGTTGATATTCTCTGTTGTACTCTCCCAAGATGTTTAGTACATGTTTGGCATACCTCAAACCATCAAAACATATTTCGCTGACTGATTGATTTTCAAAATAGTTAAAAAAAACATGAAAGGTTTAGGGTTGTCCAAAGACAGATAGAATGTTAAAGAAGTTGGGGATTTTATTTCAGAGAAGAAGAATAAATTATCTTCAGTGAAGGATTTTTAAGAAGGTGATAATTACAAGTTTTCCATGCTCACAAAGAAGTTAGAGAAAATGGTTTTAAATTAAAGCAGATTGAAATTAGACATAAGAAATAACTTCTAGATTATCAATGTAATAAAACTCTGGATCAGGCCTTCTAGGGGAGTTGTGAGTGCCTCTGGAATGTTTTAAAACAGAGAGAATCTGTCCTGTGACTCATTCATCTTCCTGGATCCACTAGGACCAGAGGATTTCTTGAGGTTTATTCCAGATCAGAGATGGCATGATGCCATATTAACCATCCAATACCAAAATGACACTAATGCATACAAGTTCTAGGGCATCATGTCACAACCACTGCCATCAGAATGAAACCATATCACTCAGATAGTTGAGGGTAAATTTGCCTTTCAGTATTTACCTTGCCCTCAATCTTAGAATGGACATTCCTTACATAGCTAGTTGGTACTCCACCAATATTAACTGATAAAAGGGAGAACAATAAACACTCAGGTTCTCTTGACAAGGATGCTTTTAATCTGTCATTTCTTTACCACTCATGCACTGCATTCCCTAGGGGACAGTAGGCAGGATGTGTATTTTTAGCTTTCTCATTTGCTCTGCCTTCCATCTAAATATCTCAGTCAGAATGCCCGCATGCCGCAATGTCTGGTATGAGAGTTTGTCCTTTAAAATAAGTGTCAGTTTTCCACGCCTGGTTGTTAACTAAATTAACACATTGTTTTCCTACTGGCCCCACTCCTGTTTGCTTCTATTTCCAGGAGCCTACTCATTTCACAGGGAGATTCTAATTTTGGCTTTAAAATTCACCCACCTCCTGTGGCCTCAATGAAGCTTGATTTGATTTCACAAATTACTAAGTAGACTAAGTACAGCAGTGGACACTATCATATCAGAACTCACATGATCTTGAAATTATCATATTCCTTATGTGTGTAAATAATGGGAGAAAAATAGAGAAAACCTTATAACTCATATATAGCCTAAACATTTTCTAAATTTTCCCGAGGGTGGAAACTACATGTCATGCTTCGGTTTTAACTATTTCTTTACCATTCTCTAGAAATTTAATAGTATTTTTCTTTTTCAAGTGTTTCACCAGTAACTTATTTTTAACAGGCCCCATCCCCAGCATGAGCTGCAATTAGAAGATTTCATAGTGTCCTAAAAGTTTGTATTCATGGCAGGGGAAATCTAAGTAACAGATGTGTGTGTGTGTATTTGTGTGTGTTTACAGACATTCCTTGAACCACAATTTATTTTGTTGGTTTGGCGGTTTCTCAGAGGGTTGGTAATCCCTCATGACAGCTGTGTTCAACCACGGCGGTCCCACTAATGCATCCCAAATTTGAACGGCAGAGGCCCAGAGTCGGGCAATGCTCAGTGGGTCCTGGGTCTCCAAATACCGCTTCATCCGCTGCCCCAATAAAGCATCTACGACCGCAAACCCATGCTTTTGGGTAGGGTCTTTTAGCTGGGTTGAGAGAGGTTGGCTATTTTAGAAATGTTTAGAGGATGTCTCTTAAAAGGGACAGAAATTTGACAAAATATGCTGCCCAGATTATTTTTCTTAAACACTATTCAATCTATGCTTCTCCACTCCTCAAGAACCTCCAGTGATTGCCTTTCGCAACAAACAGAAACTCCTTACCATTGGCTCTAAAGCACTAAATCTACTTATACACTTCCAAACTACCTCACTGATTTCCTACTGCAATCCAGCAAGCTCGCTTTGCTTCTCTAACACCACTCTAGCTCTATCTCATCTACGTCACCGACTTCTCGTCCAGATCCTGCTTCTGGCCTGGAATGCCCTCGTCCTTCATATATGACAGACCATCACTCTCCCTATTCTCAAAGCCTTAGTTAAAATAACATAAAAATAATGAAAATAATCAATAATAATTATATTTGTTAAGCACTTACTATAAGCCAAATACATCTCCTCCAAAAGGCCTTCCCTAAGCCCTCATTTCCCCTACTCCTTTTCCCTTTTGTGTCATCTTTGAACTTAAATATGTACCCTTTAAGCACTTGATCTTCACCCTCAGTCACACAGCACATAGGTACCTATCTTTATTTTAATGTCTGTCTCCCACTCTAGTCTGTAAGCTCCTAAAGGCAGGCAACACGCTTAACTTTGTGCATTATTCTTCCCCAAGTGCTCAGTACAATGTTCTGCATTCAGTGAGTGCTCAAATTTGATTGATTAGATTTACATCTTAAAAAATTATTGAAATAAAGTGGGATAGTTATTCTGGAAATGTAGCAAATAAAACCAGCGATCCCTTATTGAGGATAATTCTATCAATCAATCATATTACTGAGCAGTCTGTGTGCAGTGCACAGTACTAAGCACTTGGCAGAGCAGCATGAGAAGCAGCATGGCCTATTGGCTAGAGCACTGGCCTGGGACTCAGAAGGTTCTGGGTTCTAATCCCGATCCACCACTTGTCTGCTGTGTGACTTTGACTATAATAATGTTGGTATTTGTTAAGCGCTTACTATGTGCCGAGCACTGTTCTAAGCGCTGGGGTAGACACGGGAATCAGGTTGTCCCACGTGGGGCTCACATGTGTCACTCAGTTCCCTCATCTGTAAAATGGGGATTAAAACTGTTAGCCCCATCTGGGATAGGGACTGTGTCCAACCCATTATCTTGTATCTACCCCCAACATTTACTACAGTGTCTGGAACAAAGTGCTTAACAAATACAATAAAAAAAACCCAGAGTTTGTAGACAAGTTCCCCACCTACAGAGAGTTTACAGTCTAGAGGGGGAGACAGACATTAATATAAGTACATTTCAGTAATTTATTTAAGTGCTGTGGGAGAGTTAATAAAGAGTGCAAATCCATGTGTAAGGGTGATATAGAAAGGAGTGGGATAAAAACAAATGAGGGCTTAGTCAAGGAAGGCCTGTTAGAGGAGATGTACTTTTAATAAGACTTTGAAAGTGGGGAGAGTGTTCATCTGTCAGATGTGAAGAGGGAGGACGTTTCCAGGCCAGAGACAGGATGTGGGCAAGGGACAGATGAGCAAGATAGATGAGATCTAGGTACAGTGAGTATGTTGGCTTTAGAGGAGTGAAATGTGCAGGCTGGTTGTAGTAGGAAATCAGGAAGGTAAGGTAGAAGGGGGCAAGGTGATTAAATGCTTCAAAGCCTATGGTAAGGAGCTTAAGCTCCTTGAGGACAGGGAACATGTTTACTAATTCTAATCATCCTCTTCCCAAGCCCAGTAAAGCTTATTCCAGTGCAAATCTTTCAGCTGAATTTAGAGGTGTTGGCTATTTTTGAAATGTTTAAAGGATCCATCATTTAAAAGGCACAGAAAGTCAAAAAACTATGCCGTCCATAATCTTCCATTTAAAGAAGGGAAGTTTAAAGGGGGTGAGGAGGGGAAATAGCTCAGGATAGGCCAGGGGAAGGGAGAGAGCAAGCTTTCCTAATCACGAGGCAGGTTGGAATCCTCATTTTCACTTCTGATGAAGCAAGAGTCAGCTACCCTATTGTGGGTCCTCATTTGTAACTAAATACAAAATTGGGGGTATTTTTGGTAAAAATGGGATATCCAGACTAGGTTCAGGACCTAATCACATTAATAATAATTGTTTTTATGAGAAAAGTGGTCCTAATTTACATATCAACTTGAACATATTTTCCAGGAACAAAAGGAACTGTGACATTTGTTATACTCTAGCTATGTGCCAAACATGTACAAAGCACTGGGGAAGGTACAGGGAAATCAGGTCGGACTCAGACCCTGTTCTGTTCTCTGTGTTAGAAGTCTGAGGATTGCCTGTAGCTGTTCAATGCTGAACTGAATAGAGATCACTGTAAATAAAAACTTCTGAAGAAACAGTTAACAGAATCAATGAATAGCCACCACTGGTATTTATTCAGGGCTCACTATGTTCAGAGCACTGTACTAAGCACTTGGGTGAGTATAACTTGGGTGAGTTAGTAGGCATGTTCTCTGCACACAACGAGCTTGCAGTCTAAGAGAGGAGATAGAAATTAATAGAAATCTATAATGTATCATTTATAGAGATGCACATAAGGGCTGTGGGATGAATATCAAATGCCCAAAGTTCACAGATCCAATAGAGATAGCGCAGAAGGGAATAATAATAATATTACTAATTGTGGTATTTGTTCAGCACTTACTATGTGCCAGAGGTGGATGCAAGTAATTTAGGTTGGACAGAGTCCCTGTCCCATGGGGGGCTCACAGTCTCAATTCCCATTTTACAGATGTGGTAACTGACGCCCAGAAAAGTGAAGGGACTTGCCCCAGTTCACACAGCAGTCAAGGGAAAGGGAGCCAGGGAAAAGGCGGCTTAATGAGAAAATGCCTCTTGGAAGTGAAGTGGTGAAGTGATCTTAATAAGTCTTTGAAGATGGGGAGAGCCGAGGAGGGAGTTAGTTCCAGCCTAGAGGGAGGAATGTGGGAAAGGGGTCAATGGTAAAATATACGAGATCAGGGCACAGTGAATAAGCTAGAGCTAGGGTGGGCTGTAGTAGGACATCAGTAAGGTAGGGTAAAAATTGGTGAGCTGACTGAGTGCTTTAAAGCCAATGGTGAGGAGTTTCTCTTTTATGTGGCGTTGGATGGGCAACCCTTGGAGGTTCTTGAGGAGTGGGGAGACAAGGACTGAATTTTATCTTTTTTTAGAAAAATGTTCACAACCTTAAGTGATGTGGAAAGTGGGAAGACAAGACTGTCTAGTTGAAAGGGCATGGACTTGGGAATCAGAGGACTCCGCCTCGTGTTCGCTATTTGACCTTGGATAAGTCATTTAGCTTTTCTGTGCCTGCTTCCTCATCTGTGAAATGGGGATTAAAACCGTGAGTCCCATGTGAGCAATGGACTGTGTCCAACTCGATTACCTTGTATGTATCCCAGCACTTAGTACAGTGCTTGGCACATGGTAAGCACTTAAATACCATTAAATAAAATGGTAAATAAAATGGAGACAAATCAATCTAACATAGAGGCATAAGAAATAGGGTGCCTGTCTTGCACCAGAGACTTTGAGAAGATCAGAGGATCAAAAATTGTTTCAGGCTCTTTGGGTAACAAAAACAAAGATGCAGCAAGGGGATGTCTTTACATGCAAATGGTGTGGAAAGGATTTTCAGTCAAAGACCTTATTGCCCAAGTTTGCACCTAATGACAAAACCTTATTTTTAGTTATCATAATCAATCCTGAAACAAAATATTCTCTACATAGAGGTAGGCATGGTGATATATTTGTGGGGAGGAGTATTACATACAAAATGAGGGGGCTGAAAGTTTTCTCTTGCATGAGTCACTCAGTGACTTTAGGTCTTCTATTCCTTTTTTAAAACGACCCAAGATGGCATAACACAAAGAGAAGAAATATTTTACTCTGACTTTAGGTCTTCTATTCCTTTTTTAAAACGACCCAAGATGGCATAACACAAAGAGAAGAAATATTTTACTCTCTCAAAAATGATTCCTCTAAGTCAGTTTTATTCCTTATTGGCATTAGTCATGTGGGAATTCATTCTTTCCAGTTTATATACTTTCTATTTGAGTGGATGTTAATCAGAGGGCTCCCAAAGTCTTCAAGAAGGAGTGTGACCCAGTGGAAAGAGAGTAGGTCTGGGTGTCAGGAAACCTGGTTTCTAATCCCAATTCCACCACTTGCCTGCTGTGGCACCTTAAGTAACCCTTCTCTGTGCCGCAGTTTCTTCATCTTGAAAACTGGTATTCAATACCTATTCTCTCTTCCACTTAAGCTGTGAGCCCCATGTGGGACAAGGATTGGGTCTAACCTGATTATTCTGATTCCATCCCAGGGCTTGACATGTTTTAAGCACTGAAATACCACCATTATTACTAGATAGCCAATAAGAATCCTCACAATATCCCACTTTTTTTTACCATTAATGCCTTGACACTTTTAAATGATCCAAAATGCCATAATAAATTATCTAAATTCTATTCTACTTTAATCTCGCCTAAGAAAATATCACAAAATGAATAGGGGCAGGGTACTTAAGCAGTCCTATTGAGACAGTTTATGAATTTGCAGATTAAAAAGGAATATGGAGACATGGTTCCACATGTAGGATGAAAGAGTACTGAAACAAGTCAAATTGGTAGGTTCCTGCTGCTTTTATATATTTGCCATTTCAATTAAGTCCCTGTCCAATTTATCCATCAATTTTATCTGGATTTCTCTCAAAATTAAATCAGATAATTACAGATTTTTTTGAATTGGAAATTTCTGTCCACTTGTTTTAAAGTAAGTAGTCTGGTTAGCATCTGCTCTGGGTCATAACAGGAAATGATCACCCAAATTTCCAGAATATTTCCATTTAAAAATTCACTGTAGTGCACAAAATAACTTGACACTGAGTAATATTTTCAAATTGCTTTGTCTTTTCTCTCTTTGGTTCTTCTTCATTTGCTTCAAACTATTCAGTTCTCTGCTGTGAAAAATAGAATTGGAAATGGAAGTCTATAAACTCTGTGAAATTTCTGATCATTTTTCCATTATCTGCCACGAAGGCACCCTTCAGATTCAAAAAGGACACACCTGTCAGTGAGACTCTACTAGATGTTTTGTGATTGAGAAGGTTTATTCTGCAGACAACTATCATTCCTGTTGGTATCACAAAAATGAAAACAGCCTAGGTGCTGATAATAACAAGCATATCATCATGCCAACATACAGTCTTACAACATACATACACACACTATGTGGATAGGACTTGCTGCCTGACATCAGTACTTTTAGTCAAGGTGAACATTATCAGTGGTATCATTTTTACATATAAAGGACTAGACATGATATTGCCATTCCTCCAGGGCTTGGCCAACCAATGTTCTACCTTCATGCCTGGGGCTATTTAGTTTCAAAACAAAGTAGTCAGGGGAAAAGGAGAGGACGGGGTCATATGTAATTCCTACTTGTGGACTTTTAAACTGTTGACTCTGGGTGAAATTGAATCTTTGTTTATTCTGTATCTGCACCATACTACATATGGGACAATTATTTTAACAGCAACCCTTTATTTGAAATAGCAAGTCACAATTCCACATTTTTCTTTTACATGGACCCACTCAATGCCTAAATCCAAAATCAAAGTTCAGTATCTTCGGCTCAACTGGCTCTGCTTTAACAGCTTACTTGAGCAATACTTAGAAGATGCAAATCAAGAGAAAAAGTAAACAAACTGCTCTTCTGGAAGAACAAATGAAAAACTCATCAGACAACCTATCTGAAAACATGACCCATTTTCTTTTTTCCTGGATTTCCACTGTCTTGAATAAAGGATGTTTTTACAATTTGCCCAGAAACACAACTTGTTCTCCGACATCTACATTTCTTTGTTGTAAAATGAATTCTCCTTGTTAAGATTCCAGCAGACAAGAAAAGCAGACATAGTGGTTACTTTCCAATGTGAAACTTAAAACCACAATCTCCGGTTCATAGAACACAGAATGAGTCACAGGAAGGGGCCACTTGCTTGCAAAACTCATTAAAAGCAATGCAAGGCAAAATGGATTTCCTGTATCAATAAATAGATTGCTGGCAGCACATGGAACACCTGACATTGCTGAAAGCTTAAAAACCTAGGAGAAAGTAGCCATTAGAAAGCTCTGAACAATTCCAGACAACGCACTGTTCAGTTTAGAATCCTACCCCCTACCATTAGATTGCTCAGTATTTGTCATTGTTACACTGCACATCCCCAGTCTAGTCATAATTATATAGCAATTCCAATTTGAAATAGAATGCTGGTCTGTTACAACACCAGCCTATTAAATAGTGGGGAACAATGGGATAATTTTTTATACTAGGAGAGAGGGTATCACCAGCAGCATCAGATAACATTGATTAAGCACTGTTGTATGACTGGTGTTTTATGAGGCAGTCACTAGCCTGCTGGTGTCCCCAGTGTGATTTGGGGGGTTATTCTATATCAGATTTTCCATTTCCACACCTTGAAACTAGGACACATTTCTGGGGAGGAGGAGGTGGTAGACCCCTATTCCAATTTCCTTTCTCAAGTTTCTGGAACTTGGATTTATTTTACCACAATTATATTTATAATTCATTCATTCAATAGTATTTATGGAGCACTTACTATGTGCAGAGCACTGTACTAAGCGCTTGGGATGAACAAGTGGGCAACAGATATTGAACTCCTTTAATACCTTACATCCTCAAGAGGTACTCATCCTAATAAAGCCAAAGAGAAACGGAACCTTCTACTCACTGAAGCTTGCAGAGAACCAGGATTCACATCCAGCCGGTAACTTTAAGGAGTATTTTGAATCTGACCAGAGCAGACGTGCCTGCTACTAATCTTCAACGCAGGAAGCCCTCCACAAATCCTTCTGATTACAGCCCATCTGTTAACTCTTTAACTAAAGGGCCTAGTTAGTAACAATGTGGCACAGGTGAGCAATGAAGCAGCGTGGCTCACTGGAAAGAGCACAGGCTTTGGAGTCAGAGGTCATGGGTTCAAACCCCGGCTCTGCCACTTGCCAGCTGTGTGACTTTGGGCAAGTCACTTAACTTCTCGGTGCCTCAGTTCCCTCATCTGTAAAATGGGGATTAAGACTGTGAGCCCCACGTGGGACAACCTGATTCCCCTGTGTCTACCCCAGCACTTAGAACAGTGCTTGGCACATAGTAAGCGCTTAACAAATACCAACATTATTATTATTATTAATGAAGGTTTTTTTTTTTTAAAAAAGGCTCCTTTTAAACCTCAATCACTCAATCAGAGGTATTGAGCATCCATTGTGGGCAGAGCATTGTATTAACCACTTGGGAGAGTTGCTGAATACAATTCCTCCCCTCAAAGAGCTGTCAATTTAGTGGGGAAGACAGACATTGAAATCAATTACAGATAGGATGAACTAATAGGGTAAAAAAGATAAGTGTACACAAATAGAGTTGGGGATGTAAATACCCAAATGGCTAGATGGTGCATTAAGTGCTGATGGTGAAGTTGGGGAGATGAGGCATTCCGGAAATGAACTGGGCCAGACTGTACATTTTTCACTGGCTACCCAAAGAGCAAAGCAGTTATCATTGTCAAAGGAAGCTGCACTTAGCTTCCTTTTGGTCAGGACACCCTCTGTCCTGCAATAAAACCAACAAAATTGTGCTGCCAATCAATTCTGAAATCTGAGAGAGGTAAGGGAAGGGGAATTGTGAAAGAGGTTGCTGAGGGGTGCTAGCTCATATAAAGTGGTAGAAGGCATCCAGAGTACAAACACCAGCTGTTTTCACTCCAAGGGGTGAATATGATCTCACAGTCACTCACCTGCATGGGATTTGATGCCCCTTTTAGGCTGGGTGGAATGTTTCTTTCCCCTCTTCTCCCCAAACCCTAGTTTACAGCCAAGGAGCACTCAGGTACGTGCAATGGGAAGGGGTGTGTTTTCCAACTCTCCCAACAGCTCTGTTGGTTGCACTATGCTGACTCAGATAAAAAGAAAAAAAAATCTCAAATTGCAGAGAAAATCATTAGGCAAGATCTGTCCAGTCCAAAGTCAAGTTTGCAATTATCCAGTTAATTTGATCCAGACTGCTTCTCTTGATCCTTCAAACCTCAGAGTAGATATTTGTTTTCTGGAATTATTCTGTTAAAATGACTCTTTGGATCAGATTAACAAGATAATTGCCAAATGTCCATTTCACTTTCATACATGGCCTCGGGCTTAGAGCTCACTGGGCATCTAACCAAATCATATTTTTAAAATGTTATTTAGAGGTATTTTTCTTAATGTCATAAGGGGCGCCCTCCCATTTCTTGGGATGTCCCTATACGATATCAATTATTGTGTGCTGAAAAAAGCCATTCTGGGAAGCAAAACTATAATGTGAGATCATTTCTGATCTCTGAAAGGGAAGGATTATAGTGTGCTGTTTTTTTCAATCCTTATCAGTATCAGTAAATAGAACAGGGTTCTGGGATTCGGTGGACGTGGGTTCTAATCCCCACTCTACTGCATGTCTATGTGACCTTGGGTAGTCACTTCACTTCTCCGTGCCTCTGTTACCTCATCTGTAAAATGGGGATTAAGACCACGAGCTCTATGTGGGACAGGGACTGTGTCCAACTCGATTTGCTTCTATTCACCCCAGTGCTTACTACATTGGCTGGCACAGTGTAAGCACTTAAAAAATACCACAATTAATATTACTATTATTTTATTACTAGTTCCTGAGCCAGATACAATTGGTTATTCAGCACTGCAGTGACGAACCCATTTGAGGAGTGGTTTTGGGGCCTGGCAACCAGTTGGTTGGTAGATGTATCTGCAGCAGGTCATGTGGGACCAGGAGGGAGCTGCCACAGGCAGAAGAGGCTTCACTTGCACTGTTGAGCTCCCCCTTCCTCCTCCTGCTGTTCTTATCCCGGCTGAGCTGAGATGGAGGATTCAGCCTGCAGGTTTTTGCACACCTTAAAGTCTGCGAATGATCCTCCCTTCAAAGCCATATTTTACCCCTGGTCTGACAAAACCAATCTGCCCCATATCAGGAGAAAAAAAGCAGAAATTGGGAAGTCCTTCTCTCTAGCCCCCAAATGGCTCAAACTGCTTAAATTCCTGCTTTTAGCCAGGGTGATAGAAGGGCAATGACAGGCGAGATATGGGTCTCTGCTATTTGCCTGCTATGTGACCTCCGGGCAATGACAGGCGAGATATGGGTCTCTGCTATTTGCCTGCTATGTGACCTCCAGCGAGTAACTTCTCTGGGCCTCCGTTGTCTCATCTGTAAAATCAAGAGTGAACGCTTGTTCCTCCAACTATGACCTCCGTATGGGACAGATCCAATTATATTGTATCTTCCCCAGCACTTAGCATGGTGTTTGGCACATAGTATGTGCTTCAAATACTCCAATTATTATGGCAAAGTAGCAATTGTGGTGGTGGAGAAACAGATAAGTAAAGGTGTGGAGAAAGGTGTCTGCCCCCCTCCTCTGCCCTGCTGCTTTGGTTATCCTAGACAATTCTGAATGTCACTTTGGAGGTTTTCCAGGGATTATAACTATGTCAAAGCCACCATGCCAAAACCTCCTGAAAGCTCTAGAGCAGCTGCTAGTCTAGTCATGACCAAAACTGAGCTCCTCATCTTCCCTCCCAACCCCTGTCCTTTCCCTGATTTCCCTATCACCGTGGATGGTACAACCATCCTTCCCGTCTCTCAGGCCCGCAACCTCGGTGTCATCTTTGACTCGGCTCTCTCGTTCACCCCACACATCCGATCCGTTACCAAAACCTTCCGGTCTCACCTTTATATCGCCAAGATCTGCCCTTTCCTCTCCACCCAAATGGCTATCTTACTGCTACAGGCTCTCGTAATATCCCGGCTAGATTACTGTGTCAGCCTTCTCTCTGATCTCCCTTCCTCCTCTCTCGCCCCGCTCCAGTCTATTCTTCACTCCACTGCCCAGCTCATCTTCCTGCAGAAACACTCTGGGCATATCACTCCCCTTCTTAAAAACCTCCAGTGGTTGCCTATCAACCTCCACACAAAACAAAAACTTCTAACTCTAGGCTTCAAGGCTCTCCATCACCTTGCCCCTTCCTACCTCTCCTCCCTTCTCTCTTTCTACCACCCACCCCGCACGCTCCGCCCCTCTGCCGCCCACCTCCTCACCGTCCCTCATTCTCGCCTATCCCACCGTCGACCCCTGGGCCACTCCCTCCCGCAGTCCCGGACTGCCCTCCCTCCTCACCTCCACCAAATTAATTCTCTTCCCCTCTTCAAAACCCTACTTAGAGCTCACCTCCTCCAAGAGGCCTTCCCAGACTGAGCTCCCCTTTTTCCTCTGCTCCTTCTACCCCCACCTTCACCTCTCCGCAGCTAAACTCTCTTCTTCCCCCTTTCCCTCTGCTCCTCCCCCTCTCCCATCCCATCCCCTCAGCACTGTACTCATCCGCTCAACTGTATATATCTTCATTACCCTATTTACATTGTTAATGAGATGTACATCCCTTTGATTCTATTTATTTGCTATTGTTTTAATGAGATGTTCTTCCCTTTGATTTTATTTATTGCCATTGTTCTTGTCTGTCTCCCCTGATTAGACTGTAAGCCCATCTAAGGGCAGGGACTGTCTCTATCTGTTAGTGATTTGTACATTCCAAGCACTTAGTACAGTGCTCTGCACATAGCAAGCACTCAATAAGTACTACTGAATGAATGGTCAAGCTATCAAAGCTGGAAGAGGATTGGGGAGCTGCATTTAAGTATCTGTTGCTCCTGTGGGCAGGTAACGTGTCTACCGACTCTGATGTTTTTTACTCCCCCAAGCTCTTCGTACAATGCTCTGCACACAGTGAGTGCTCAATAAATATAATTGATTGATTACCCCAACTTTCTGCAGCCCCATCCCATCAGTTTTTCTTTCTTTCTTTGACTGTCTCTATCTCTTGGTCTGTTTCTCTCTCCTTATGATAATAATTGTGGTATTTGGTAAGTGCTTACTATATGTCAAGCACTGTTCTAAGTGCTGGGATAGAAAAAAGGTAAACAGGTTGGACACCATCCTTGTCCCCCACAGGGCTCACAATCTTGATCCCCATTTTACAGATGAGGTAACTCAGGCACAGAGAAGTTAAGAGACTTGTCCAAGGTTACAAAGCAGACATGTGGCAGAGCCGGAATTAGAACCCAAACCCACATCCTCTGAGTCCCAAGCCCATGCTCCTTCCATCAGGCCATGCTGCTTGATCAGCTTGCTCAGCTTTTCCTATTGTTTCCAGTCCTGACCCCTATATGACCTAATTCCCTCCTCTTTGAGCTTCCCAAAACATAGTCACTTTACCATGGCAAGATATTAGGCCCCAAAATTGTTAATGTTCCTTTTAATTCCATTAAAGACAAGCCATGCAATCAAAAGGGCAACAGCATGGCCTAGTGGCATAAATATAGAAATATTTTTGCAGCATAATTGTAGTGAAATTGTAGGTAAAAAAGTGGTGGTTGGAAAATTAAAAACAACACAAAGTTGTATCAAGAATTAAAAACCAGCAGCTTAATGTCGACTAATTCAAGAATACCAATTCTGTCTACCAATTCTGTCATATTGTATGCTCCCAAGTGTTAGTACAGTGTGCTGCACATAATCACTACGCAATGAATACCACTGATCTTTGAATGGAGCTCAATTCATTCTCCCTGCTTATGTCAATTGGTGCTGAAAGCACCTTGAGTGCAGGGATCATGTCTGCCTACTCTTTTGTATTGTGCTCTCCCAAGCACTTAGTACAGTTTTCTGCAAACAGTAGCACTCAATAAATACCATAAATCGATTAGTCTGTATGAAATTTTAATTTCTAATATTAATAAAATATTACCCACGTTATCCATGTTAATCCAGAGTTCCCTAGTTAATCTACAAGAAGTGAAAGGTCACATCTCCACTATTAAAGAGTCTTCGGGAGCTTCAGAAATTCTCTTAAAGGGCAGCCATACCCAGCCTCCAACAGGCAGAGACATCACAGGATTGCCAATCGCTTGGCTAGCTCTGACTGAAAAAATGAACTCATTTTACAACAGAGAAGAACTAGAAGCCCCGGGGAAGTGGTAATGGCTTAGGAATCCACCGAGCAGCAGAGTGCTTGCATAGTTTTTTTTAACAAGCCAATGCCTCTCATGGGATTGTAGCCTTTTCTCCTGTCTCCTATCTCCTGCCTCCTACTGTCTCCACAATATACCCAGTGGCAAATGCGAACCATCTGATGTGCCCTTGCTCCAAGTTAATGCTTTTGATGACAGCATGCAGTCAAAGGTTTCTGTGGGCAAAATTCCAAGTCGATTTTCCAATCTTGCTCAGTCTGGCGGTGGAGACATTGCTTCATTGTAATAGCTCCAAATATTGAACAGTTAAATGCCTTCAGGAAAACAAACAAAAAGTGAATTCACACAATACAGAATAGATCCTTATTTGCTAAACACTATTAAGAAATCAATTCAAAAACTTTGTGTACTCACAAATTTGAATTCCAGAAAATTATTTCATAAGTCTCATTTATTACAACATATTTTTCTAACTCTGCATCCAGCACAACAAAATGAAATATTACAATGATAGCTTATCATTGCATCAGCACATACAAAGGATCCTTAAATCATTGCCCAGGGAATGGTAATCTTCACTACATTTTCTCTAGAAGTGAAGGATTGTGCCTTCTGGGGTTGTTTATGCCCTAAATTTCTTCTCCAAAATTTTCGCCAAAGAAATGTAGTTCAGGAGGATAATTTGAGAGAAAAAATGGAGAAAGTCCACACAGTGCAGGAATAAGGGAGTGGAGGGGTGAGGGGAGGGGGACATGTCACCACAGTCTGGGAAATGATTTCTCACAGACCACAAAGACGAAGCAAATACTGTATATAAATAGATTTTTTAATGAAAAAAATTATACTTTAAAGTGTTACCATTTCTTCCAGTATAATTCATGTCACAAGTAGATTTTCTTCATCTTGCATGATGAATAGTTGACAATTTTGAAATACAGATTAATCAAGTTCCATGTGACAACTTAGAAAGTTGAGGACACATTCTAGAAATAGTAGCATTGACAGCAACTCTCCTACCAACTACTGTCTATTCTAGTTATAGGTATGCATTCACATTTGCACAAACACACAAACCTGGGAATATAAGCCCAAAAATTTAACTGCATTTTCAAAAGCATCAAGCAACATCTACTGAAATGGGCAAGTCTTGAAAGCACCACTTTCGTCCAAATCAGAGAAGCTGATGACCTCTGTCACTTTGAATTCTGAGGTGTTTCAAAATGTTGGTTTCCAAAGCGGTGGGACTCACCTTGATTCTGGAGGTAGGCTGAGGTCTCTGAAAATTTGGCCCACCTCAGTGGAAAACAAAGTCCCAGTCTTTCCAGCCAAAAATTTCCTCCTTCTTTAAAAATGAGGGAAATCTGACCCCTATATAACACTATGATATTTACTTTGTTCACAAACTGCACTTTACTGAAGAACATCTGATGGCTCGGCTAGAGTTCCAGAAAGTGTCAAAGGTGCCTAATTTAAAACTTGGGAAGAGCCTGCTGTGTGTTCATTGGTGCATGTTTCTTTATGTATTTACATGCCTGTAACTATAGGTTTGTGGGAACATGTATGTGTACACAAATTACTTTAGGAAAAGTATTCTTTCTGTAACCCAAAACCACTGGTACACCAATAGCCACTACTAGGGATTTTCTTTCACAGAAAGAGTAAGACTTCGTTAGACCATTCCTTTGTTTCCTAACAAATCTAAGTATGTGATTTAAATGAGAATGGATTTGTACCTTCAAAATGAAACACTCAAAAAAAAATCCAACAAAATAATTTTCCATTTCCAAATGTTCTCCACACAAGCTTATTATTGTAGCTATTTAACACTTGGATACGGTTCTTCCTCCAACGGCTTAATATAAAGTAGTTTTTTAATTGCTTAACGTAAAATCCAACAAAATAATTCTCCATTCCCAAATGTTCTCCACACAAGCTTATTACTGTAGCTACTTAACACTTGGATAAGATTCTTCCTCCAACAGCTTAATATAAAGTAGTTTTTTTAATTGCTTAAGATTCCACATGGTCATTTGCTTTGGTCTGGAGTAATAAAATTAAAAAAAAAAACTTTACCTCATGTCAAGAGAAAGTAAATGTGATGCTACATTGTGGTGCATTAGGTGGATAATTGGACAAATGGCTGTTTTAAAAATAATGAGTGGACTAATACAGGTTTTTGTAAAAATGAATATAGAAAGTCTGGGTTAGTAGGTTCACATAGTTCTTCAATCGGAGCTATAAGAGGCAATACATAACATGTACAAAGACAATAGCTTAAATTTAATGTTCTTTAAATAGTTTTAAAGAAGACAAGACTATTTTAGAAGTGCCAAAAAAAATCATCAGTCATTTGGCGTATGCCTAATTCAAGTCTAAATTTGTCACCACCTTCTTTAGGAACAAACCAAATGCTCTATACTGAACTAGATTATAAGCAAAGTCATTTTTTTTAATTCAACATCTGAATTGGCTGAAAATAGTTCCTTATTAATATTGCATGTCATTTAATCTTAAGGCATACAAGTATGGGAAGCAAGACAGACTGCCAGGAAAACACCATTTTTGTTGTATAGACTTAAGGCTTAAATGTTGTGTAGCCAAGTTCAAAAAAAAGAAGTTTGCATAATACACAGGTCACTTAAAGAGCCGAAACTGGAGATTAACAATTATGAATATATATTCAACTAAATGAAAATACTGTAAAGGCAAATTCATGAAGCTTAGCCATCCCCAGCAGGGTGGTTTGGTTTCACCTTTAAAAGACCTCATACTAAGATTACTTAGATGTTCAAGACACCCCTCAAAAGTGTTGGGATGCTTGGGAGATATTTGGCTCAGAAAAAGTTTCACAAGTCAGGGCTGATGCCACCTCCCCCCTTTCTCTATAAATTATACACTTTAGATTTTCCTGAATAAAACTGAGATCAGCAGCAGCAACTCTTACAGACACTTTGGTTTGGTTTCATTAACCTGCATTGCACTTTAACCCTCATTAGCTGGAGCTGGCATATTGCCCTCCTGACTGGGCTTCCAATACAAATGACGGAGTGAAGAAGCATAAGTGGGTAACACCCCTGACTATTGCTCTTCGTGAATCATTTAGAAATGTTGGTTTAGAAAAAGAAAACACTTCTAAGTGACTTTAATTCCAGCTCACGCTACCACACAGTCCAGCTGGACTGTCCACAAAACTTGTCCTTTAATTGTTTGCTAGTCAGACCACTGTGTTGATGACAAAACGCTGAGGGTACATTTATGCTGAGGAGGAGTGAACATCTTGATTTTCAAAAGGGGGCAATGGCTCTCTCCAGTAGGTGAAATTGCTGTAGGTATCTGAACAAGGGAAATCAGAAGAATGGCTTCTCTTCAGTAAAGGAAACACATGATCTACCACTTCACAAAGTCTCACATACCTGGAAGGGGAAAAAAAAAATGTGAATCTAAACAGTCATCTCTGTTGTTTCATGGCAGAAAAAATGGCATTCAAGATGCAACATAAATATTTCTTCATCATCTAGAGTATTTCTTGAAAACCTATTATGTACTAGGAGCTAAAGAACATTAATCAGAAACCTCCTTAAATACCACAAAGGGAATGAATCAATCAATGGTACTGTATACAGAGCACACTGTACTAAGCACTCGGGAGAATGCAACAGAATTGGAAGACATCTTCTCTGTCCACAAAGAGGGTCAGTCAGATATTAATATAAATGAATAAATTTTGGATATATACATAAGTATTGTGTGGCAGAGGCTGGGGTGAGTATCAAGTGCTTATAAAGGGAGGTCTAGCAGGTGCTAATAATGTTCTAAAAATCGGAACAGTGATTATCTATGGAGGCAACTGTGCATTTAAAACATAATTCTCAGATGTGTTTTTAGAAATACCTGTCACAATTTTAACATCTACCCTCCACAGTGAGGAAAAAATATCTTGGCAGTCCTGAAACTAAACATTATCACTGAGCAAGAAAAATGCCGCACTTGCTATTCAGCTGAGTGCATCTGTGCTTCCAGCTGTGGGAAGACATTACTGCTAGGGAGTGAAATAATCCTTCCTGAATACCATGCATATTGCAGCAGTTGCCTGTCCCAAAGCTACAGCAAAAGACATTATAAATGCAAGGGTCAGATTCCCTTGCTCATCCATACTTAAAATGAGTATATTTTTTGGAGCTTAAAGGGGAAAAGAGAGCAGAAATTCTAGGGGTAGTGCTTCTGGGGTGGAACATTCTGAGAGAGGGACAATAATCCCTAAAAATAGGCTGGGAAGTAAAAAGAAGAGAGATTAAAAGGTGACCCAGAAAAATAGCGAGTGTTCAATCAATCAATGGTACTATGAACATGGGAGAGTACAATAGAATTAGCAGACACATTCCCTGCCTCTAACAAGCTTAGAGTCTACAGGGGGAGCTTTGTGTCAGCTTTTGTAGCTATAGAACCCTTGTAAAATGGGAAATCATCATTCTCTGATTCAGGAAGAGTGTTTTCCTATTGAGAAATGACAAGATATCTTCTGAAAGCGGGACTGTCCTGTCCATGAAACATAATATCCCAGAGAAATAAGCCCCAAATTTGCAAGTAATAATACATACATGATTTGAGGGCAGTAAGTCGACTATTTCAAACCATATCATAAAAATCTACGGATACAAACTCAGGCTAAAATGGAAGACTATTACCCAGGCAAAAATTCAATTCAATTTGCTTCTCTATAAGTCTGTCTACAATAAGTACTTTTTGATTCAGAAACACTTTTTATGTTGCTGTGAAGCCTAAGCAATTGAAGTGCTTTATTTTGTACTGTCCAAACTAATTCTGACTTTGGGCAGTAACTTGATGAAGGTTCTCAACTTTATTTTTATTTCCATTCTAAAATTGTGAGGAATTTAAAATAGGCAGCCTAAATAGTGCTATTTTGTGATCCTAACTCAATTTTCACTTTTGCAAATACCACAACAAAGTGAAGTTTAAAGAAAAACTACTTACGATGAGATATTGGTCTTTGCATGTTCTTGTACAAGTTCTCCTTTGGGATTTACAGTGAATATTCTATTCAGTGATACTCCCACTTGTTTGTAGGAATAAACATCCTTATTTTAAAATTGATAAAAATGTTATTAGTAAACCAATTAATCATACCAGTCATGTGCAACAATTTACTTTCCTATATAAAACTCCAATATAAGGAAAAAGTTGGAATATAATAATGTTGGTATTTGTTAAGCACTTTCTATGTGCAGAGCACTGTTCTAATAATAATAATAATAATGTTGGTATTTGTTAAGCGCTTACTATGTGCCAAGCACTGTTCTAAGCACTGGGGTAGACACAGGGGAATCAGGCTGTCCCACGTGGGGCTCACAGTCATAATCCCCATTTTACAGATGAGGTAACGGAGGCCCAGAGAAGTTAAGTGACTTGCCCACAGTCACACAGCTGACAAGTGGCAGAGGTGGGATTCAAACTCATGACCCCTGACTCCAAAGCCCGTGCTCTTTCCACTGAGCCACGCTGCTTCTCTTTTTCATAGTTAAAACTTAGACATGGTTAATGCTAATTACAAAATTCATGATAATGTGAATTAAATAGCACTTTTACTGTGCCAAAGTTCTTTTGGAGCAACCACTTTATTTTAAATGAGCAATATCTTTTAGAAGATAGGAGAGGTAAGGTAGTAATTCCCCTATTTTTCAAATAGAGAAACTTTAGGAAACAGAGAGGTTATGTGACTTGCCCAATGTCCCACAGCATGCAAGTGGTAGAGCAAGGATTAAGAAACCTAAGTCTCCTGGCTGACGGGACCCTGCTCTTTCCATTAGTCCATGGCGCTTCCTTATCCATCCAAATCATGCTGAGGTATGACAAAACCATTCTGCTCTTGACACTGGTGCTATTCTGGGCCTGCTGGAAATTTGCACCCCAGATGATACAACTCAATAGGGAATGCTGCACCTTGACCACCATATTTGTTTGGCCTTCTTCAGGACAACGTGTCTGAGTGGCAGTTTCATTCATTCATTCATTCATTCAATAGTATTTATTGAGCGCTTACTATGTGCAGAGCACTGTACTAAGCGCTTGGGATGAACAGGTCGGCAACAGATAGAGACAGTCCCTGCCGTTTGCCGGGCTTACGGTCTAATCGGGGGAGACGGACAGACAAGAACAATGGCACTAAACAGCGTCAAGGGGAAGAACATCTCGTAAAAACAATGGCAACTAAATAGAATCAAGGCGATGTACAATTCATTAACAAAATAAATAGGGTAACGAAAATATATACAGTTGAGCGGACGAGTACAGTGCTGTGGGGATGGGAAGGGAGAGGTGGAGGAGCAGAGGGAAAAGGGGAAAATGAGGCTTTAGCTGCGGAGAGGTAAAGGGGGGATGGCAGAGGGAGTAGAGGGGGAAGAGGAGCTCAGTCTGGGAAGGCCTCTTGGAGGAGGTGATTTTTAAGTAAGGTTTTGAAGAGGGAAAGAGAATCAGTTTGGCGGAGGTGAGGAGGGAGGGCGTTCCAGGACCGCGGGAGGACGTGACCCAGGGGTCGACGGCGGGATAGGCGAGACCGAGGGATGGCGAGGAGGTGGGCGGCAGAGGAGCGGAGCGTGCGGGGTGGGCGGTAGAAAGAGAGAAGGGAGGAGAGGTAGGAAGGGGCAAGGTGATGGAGAGCCTTGAAGCCTAGAGTGAGGAGTTTTTGTTTGGAGCGGAGGTCGATAGGCAACCACTGGAGTTGTTTAAGAAGGGGAGTGACATGCCCAGATCGTTTCTGCAGGAAGATGAGCCGGGCAGCGGAGTGAAGAATAGACCGGAGCGGGGCGAGAGAGGAGGAAGGGAGGTCAGAGAGAAGGCCCTAGTAGTCTAGCCGGGATATAACGAGAGCCCGTAATAGTAAGGTAGCCGTCTGGGTGGAGAGGAAAGGGCGGATCTTGGCAATATTGTAGAGGTGAAACCGGCAGGTCTTGGTAATGGATAGGATGTGTGGGGTGAACGAGAGGGACGAGTCAAGGATGACACCGAGATTGCGGGCCTGCGGGACGGGAAGGATGGTCGTGCCATCCACGGTGACGGAGAAGTCTGGGAGCGGACCGGGCTTGGGAGGGAAGATGAGGAGCTCAGTCTTGCTCATGTTGAGTTTTAGGTGGCGGGCCGACATCCAGGTGGAGACGTCCCGGAGGCAGGAGGAGATGCGAGCCTGAAGGGAGGGGGAGAGGACAGGGGCGGAGATGTAGATCTGCGTGTCATCTGCGTAGAGATGGTAGTCAAAGCCGTGAGAGCGGATGAGTTCACCGAGGGAGTGAGTGTAAATGGAGAACAGAAGAGGGCCAAGAACTGACCCTTGAGGAACTCCAACAGTTAAAGGATGGGAGGGGGAGGAGGCTCCAGCGTAGGAGACCGAGAATGATCGGCCAGAGAGGTAAGAGGAGAACCAGGAGAGGACAGAGTCCGTGAAGCCGAGGTGAGATAAGGTATGGAGGAGGAGGGGATGGTCGACAGTGTCAAAGGCAGCAGAGAGGTCAAGGAGGATCAGAATGGAGTAGGAGCCATTGGATTTGGCAAGAAGGAGGTCACGGGTGACCTTAGAGAGAGCAGTCTCGGTAGAGTGGAGGGGACGGAAGCCAGATTGGAGGGGGTCTAGGAGAGAATGGGAGTTAAGGAATTCTAGGCATCGATTGTAGATGACTCGTTCTAAGATTTTGGAAAGGAAGGGTAGTAGGGAGATAGGACGATAACTGGAGGGGGAAGTGGGGTCAAGAGCGGGTTTTTTTAGGATGGGGGGAGACGTGGGCATGTTTGAAGGCAGAGGGGAAGGAGCCCTTGGAGATTGAGTGGTTAAAAACTGGGACCAACTGGGACCAGTTTCTGGGACCAACGACTGGGGGCAAAACCTAACAAAACTCTATCGTCATCATCATCACCACAAATGAACATTTATTACTATGTGACACACTCTGAAAACTGTCCGGGTGTATTTGCCAGTCCCATATGGCAAATTTCTCTGCTCTGACTGGAGCTTTTGGGAGAGGCCTTGAGTTAATGTAACCTCCTCTACTGGAGGTTCTTTGTGTCTTTTTGTCAGTTAATTGGGATAAGGTACTTTCTTGGGACTAAAACACCCATTTCAGGGAAGCAAATACCTTTATGTCTGTACCAGCATTTGACTGAATTTACCTTTAAAATGGAATGAAACTACACTAGAGCCAAACTAAGTCACATACCAGCCTTTCAGATAAGTATAAAATTTTCTAGCCCAACCAGAAAATGGCATCATACCCTCTCCGCTGGAAATCAAAACATAATTGTTTCCCATTAGTCAGGCACTTATCATTTTGGCGGCTTTATACAGAATAAGTGGCTATTTGCAAAGTTGCATACTGTTCTGATTCAGTGCCATTCGGGTTTCACATACTGGTGAGCAAGTATAGTACTTTCAAAATATATTTGTCAGGGCATGCTGCTGTTAAAATTAGCAATATTTCTAGAAATTACTGTGCATTTTTAGTCTGTATTATACTTACAGCAGGTCTGTTCCCAAAAGCAGCATAAAAGGGTTCCATATTAGGATGGAACAAATTTTTAATGTCAGTCAAACACTGAACTTTAAATTTTTCAGGTTTCTTTTCAATTACTTCTCTGTTGAATAAAAAGCAGACAGAAGAAAATGCAAGGCACAATTTAAAAATTATGATTATGAAATAATTCCTTTTCTGCCATGTACCCATGCCCAGGTTCAATTTATCTCGCATTGAATCAATTAAAAATGAATTGAAACAGTATACTTAATTAAATCTCAAATTTTAGTCCCCTTATAGGGTAATTCAATATTCTCTTATTTTGAAGAATGTTTAAATCCATGTGGACCTTCCATGTATATGGAATTGAGTGAGGAATACCAGTACTCTAAGGTAAAATAGAGTAATAATCTTATTTTGAAGAAATGTTTAAATCCATGTTGGACCTTCCATGTATATGGAATTGAATGACGAATTCCAGTACTCTAAGGTAAAATATAGTAATAATGATGGTATTTGTTAAGGGTTTACTATGTTCCAAGCAGTGTTCTAAGCACTGAATGATCGTGTCTGTATATTTACATCACCTTTGTTTCATGCAATCCTGCAAGGTCAAATATATATATCCTTCAAATTAGGGGATTATTATTATTATTATTAGTTCCAAGGTCACTTCTACATAAACAGAAAAAAAATTTCCAATCATCATACATATATGAACTGCCAAGTTGGGAGTGGCTGGAGAATTCCTCCAGAAAGAAATCATCCCTGATACGAGCATCTCCATATTCTCTGGAGATCAATTACTTCTCCAACTGAGGAGTTAGGATGCCAAAGAACTCTTCGGAGAACTGTCTCAACATGGGCATGGCTTCTAGGCATTGTTTCTCATAATATGATTCTGTAACCAACTGCAACTTTGATCTGAAAAAGTTACAGGAGAACTACACTTGATTAAAGGGGTCTCTCATTCTTGCCTGTGGCAAACGTATTCAAAGCCTGCTATTTGCTTTGAAAAAAATCTTAAATGTTTCCTTAGCCCTTCATTATTGACAGTGAATAGCGAGCCTATCATTTTGGTTATATTCTAAAAGCAACGTGGCCTAGTAGAAAAAGCTCAGCCTTGGGAGCCAAAGGTCATGGGTTCTAATCCCAGCTCCACCACTTATCAATTGTGTGATTTTGGGCAAGTCATTTCACTTCTCTGTGACTCACCTCTAAAATGGGGATTAAGACTGTGAGTCCCACCTGGGACAATCTGATTACCTTGTATCTCCCCCAGCATTTAGAAGAGTGCTTGGCACATAGTAAGCACTTAACAAATACCATCATTATTGCCCTTTTACTTGCTTTGTTTTTTGTTATGTCTCCCTGCTTCTAGACTGAGCCCATTGTTGGGTAGGGATTGTCTCTATTTGTTGCTGAATTGTACTTTCCAAGCGCTTAGTATAGTGCTCTGCACATAGTAAGCACTCAATAAATACAATTGAATGAACGAATGAATGAATAAAAAGAAGCAAGAAGAAAGCTCAGATATAGAACTTTCATCCAAGAACCTTTATCCTTGAAGAACAATATTACTTCATGATATGCAAGTGATACTTTGGGGGCAATAAAAAAATGAATAAAAATGTTTCACAGAGTTGCTTCTGAACTTTTTACTGGAAGAATAATCAGTCAATGGTATTGACTAATTGCTTACTTTAGGAAGGGCACTGTATTAATGACTTGGGTAAGTATAATATAATAGAGTTGGAAGACATGATCCTTGCCCACAAGGCACTTACAGTCTACAGGGGGACACAGATATTAAAATTAATTACACATATGGGAAATAGTAGATTTACACTATTTACATAAGTTCATTGGGGGTGGGATTAGAATCAGAGTATACACAAGGGTATGCAGTCAACTGCACAGTTGACAGTGAGAGGAGAACAGAGGGAAAATGGAGGCTTAGTCAGGGAAGACCTCTTAAATATGTGATTTTTGGAGAGTTTTGAAGGTGGAGAGAATGGCAGACTTAATAATAATAATATTAATGGAATTTGGTAGGCACTTACTATGTGCAAAGCACTGTTCTAAGCACTTGGGGGAAAGAAGGTGATCAGGCTGTCCCACGTGGGGCTCACAGACTTAATCCCCATTTTGCAGATGAGGTAACTGAGGCCCAGAGAAGTTAAGTGACTTGCCCAAAGTCACACAGCTGACAATCAGTAGAGCTGGGATTAGAACCCTTGACCTCTGACTCCCAAGCCTGTGCTCTATCCACTAAGCCATGCTCTCCTCAATAATAGGATTTTTGTTAAACTCTTACTATGTGCCAAATACTGTTCTAAGTGCTGGGATAGATACAAACTAATCTGGTTGGTCACGGTCCCTGTTCCACATGGAACTCACAATCTTAATCTCTATTTTACAGATGAGGGAACTGAGCCACAGAGAAGTGAAGTGGCTTGTCCAAGGTCACATAGAAGACAAGTGGCAGAGCCAGGATTAGAACCCACATCCTCTGACTCCCAAATCCTTGAAAGGGGGAGGGAATTCCAGGCCCAACAGAGATGTGGGAAGGGATCAGTGACAAGACAGAAAAGATCAAGGTATAGTGAGTAAGCTAGCATTAAAGTAAGTGGAGTGTGTAGATTGGATAAGATAAAAGGGTTTCTTCTATCTTTTCTAATGTAGCCAAAGTCATCAGGACTCTGGGGAAAAAAAAATCCCATTGAAAATGACTGCATTGCTAGTGAAATCTATGCTACCACTTCGGTCCTTCAATATGTACCTTTCTATTATCGCTTTCTAATACAATTGAGATTTTGTATTATCAATGAAAGCTAATTTTTTGTTCTATTTTACCCCAGACATTTTCATGTTTTCTAAGGATAGTATCATAAACGTCAACTTTCCAAAAGTCAAAAATGCACTTTAATAATGTTAATATACTACAAATGCAATAGTATTTCATTTTCCTGGTTGGCCTTGATGTAGAGCAAATGCTCTAGGCCTCACAATTTGGGTGCTTAACAGAGCTAACCTTCTAGGCTGTAAATTCGTTATGTGCAGGGAATGTGTCTGCTAATTATCTTGTACTACACTCTCCCAAGAACTTAGTACAGTGCTCTGCAATAGTAAGCACTCAAGAAATACCACTGATCGACTGACTGATTGATTTGCATCAGCCACCTGGCCCCTCCCTCTCACTACCCTCTAGAACTAAGGACAACTAGTTCATTTGGGGAGAGAAGAGGAGAAAGGAGAGACTCTGATGCATTAGCTTTGGTTTAAAAAGAGGCAGAGGCAAGAATGAACACTAATGGATGTTGTCAAACTAGGAGCTAACACACAGAGCTAAATATATCCTTTTATGTGCAGTGACATGGGATGGGAAAAGAGAGAAAAGGAAGAGGAGAAAGAGAGAGAGAGCCAAACACAGAAATAGAAAAGTAAATGAACATGAAGAGAACAGGTAGAGAAGAGAACAAACTCTACTATCATTGTTAATGACTGTACTTCCTCATCAGAAAAGCAAGCTTCTATTCAAAATGATATAAGAGGAGATTTGATTTTGTGTTTGAAGGTTCTCCTGACTCTTTCACCAAAACAAATCTTTTAAAACCTCTTAGCTCTGGTCCCTAGGACCAACGTTATTAAAAGAATCCCATCTAATCTGACTCTAAGTCAACAAAAAATTCCTAGACTTACTTGGAAAGAAAACCAACTCTGCTAAAAAAAAAAATAATAATAATGAACTGTTCACATCAACCAAATTCAAAGAAAAATACCACCACCTTATAAAACAACACTATGGATTCTTATTCAAGACAAACAAGTGACTTTCACTTCATTACAAATCTGTTAAAAAAGCACACGATAAAATAAGCAATAGATTCTTATACCTGTGCAAAGCTGAGAACAGACTGCTTGGGCTCAGTAACAGGGGTCCCTGAGGTAGTACTGTGCCCCTCTCATTAACCCAATGTAAATACCCCCTTGTCATATCCGCCATCCCTATAGCCCGGGCTGAGCAGTACAAAAACTTGTATCCATTTCTAGAAAAAAAAAACAATAACATTATTAAATGGCTTCAGCTTTTGGTGCACTGATTCCTCACAAGAAAAGTTACTGTTAGACATTAAGTTCTATGCTGGACAAATATGAAGGGTACAATTATCTGTAGAAAGTAAATATTTTCTACCAAAGTAAATTATTTCTAAAAGTATCAGAAAGGGGGCTCACACATTTTTCCATAAAGAATCTGCTGTTGGAATGAAGGGAATGGTCTCCACATATGTTTTCCACAACATACCTAGTTTTAACTTGATAGGATGGAACTGAGCTGCTTTCTTATATATAGCAAAAGCTTACATATATATATATATATATATATATATATATATAGTCATTAAGAGAAAAGACATTCCTCCCATCCTCCATGTCATAGAACACATTTTATTGGACTAATTTTGAATATCACATAATTGTTATACACATATCTAATGTATAAAAAATACATGTGTAGGGTACGTATTGAATAAGATTATTATTATGCAATATTTATATTCAAATAAGAGAAGCAGTGTGGCCTAGTGAGAGAGCATGGGCCTGGGAGTCAAAAGGAACTGGGTTCTAATCTTCCAAGTGCTTCCAGTGTGACCTTGGGCATGTCACTTAACTTCTCTGTGCCTCAGTTTCCTCAACTATAAAATGGGAATACCTATTCTCCTTCCTTCTTAGACTGTGAGCCCTATGTTGGACAGGGACTATGTCAACCTAATTAACTTGAACCTACCCCACTGCTTAAAACAGTGTTTGATACTTAACAAATATTATAAAAATTAATAAAATAAGAAAAGGATTTGTCAACCATGCTAATCTACTCACTAAGCCTCATTCTCTTCTATTTCACCACTGACACCTTGCTCACAGCCTCCATCTTTCCTGGAATGCCCCCTCTCCCTTCATATCTAGGAGATCATTGCTCTCCCCATCTTCAAGTCCTTTCTGAAATGGCACCTTCTCCAGGAGGCCTTCCCTGATAAATCTCTTTCCTCCCTGCTCTATTCCCCAGTAGAGCAATATGAAATTTTCACACCTTCATGTTACCTGAGCACCTGTGTATTCAACGCCACAATTCCATTCTGTAACAATTTTATAAACCGTGTTGCCTTCCCTATCAGAAAATTATTTTAGTCTGCCTCCTCTGCTAGACTGTAAACTCCTTGAAGGCAGGGAACATGTCAACTAAAATTACTGAATTCTCCCAAGCGCTTAGAATGTATTAAGTACAGATTGATTGACTGATTACTGCTGGTTAGGTTCCATCTCTGGGTGCTACGATTAGCATTGGAAAGTTCTCGGTGGTGATTGACATGAAATACCCTAGGGGAATCATCTACCATTTGCTAGAGTCCTGTCATTTGAAGGAGAGATAAGATAGCAAAAATAAGCTTGAGGAATGTCCCGTTACATATCCCTTCAGATTGCTACCACTAACATAGCCTGGATGGAAATTCTGGTAGGGACTCCCTAGGAGGTGGCATGGGAAATTGACCAGTTAGCAGTAAGGCGGTGGTAGTGGGGAACGCATCAGAGAGTAAAGATATTAGAAGAAATGATAGTGGCGGCCACCCCTCTGCTACTTGTTTCTCCAATGCAAGTCTTACTGGTTCCAGGCTTAGATTGCCCCCCTGCTAACAGCAGTGGTGGTATTCTCAGGGGCTAGAGTTAATATGATTGTTTTAGGTGGTTGGAGATGGGGAATCATGCCAAAGAAGGGAGGTGGGGAGGTAAATGGGAGAATAAAGAAAAATGGGAAAGAAAGGAAAAGGAGGGGGAATTGGGAAGAAATAGAAAATGAGGCAGATAAAAGGAGGTGTAAAATGGAGAGCCAATCAATCAATGGTATTTACTGAGTCATTAGTCTGGTCAGAGCACTGTACTAAGTGCTTGGGAGAATATTGCAGAATTGGTAAATACAATCCCTGTTTGCAAGGAATTTTACATCTCACAAAGGAGAGGGGCAAAAAGCAAATGTGGAAGAGAGCTATGGGGAAAGAAGGATGAGGGGTGAGGGAAAATAGGAAGGGGCAGCTTTCACCTGCTGCTGGTTTTGGGTGAAATGGTCTGTCCTAATCCAGGGAATAGGACAGACACCCAAACTATGGAAGTTCTTTGCCTAAACTGAGGACTCAGCCTCATGAGGCTGGAACTGCATTTCAAATAAGAAAAGTCATTTTGGGGTGCCCCAAGTCCTCTGCTATAGGGGTAGGGTACTTGAGAGTTACCATCTTCTTCCTCTTGCTCAAGATGCCCCACCCTATTTTCACTCACCCCTCAACCTTCCTTCCTTATAACTCTCTTCCCTGTTTGCTCTTTGCCCAACTCCTCTGCAAGAACTGAAGTTCCTCTCAAATAGGGATGTTTACCTTCACAGTTGTACTCTCCCAAGCCACCATGATGAGTAACCCATATCATCATATGCCCTTTTCTATGCTGCCATCACAACCTCTCCCATGGCCACTACAGCCAAATTCAGGATTCTTAGAAGCTCTTCCAACCTTCTTTTAAGTGGCAGGACCAAATGGTAAAATTCATAATGATCCCACTTAACACTGGACCCAAAGGTGTAGCTAATCAATCAATAAATCAATTATATTTATTGAACACTTACTGTGTGCAGAGCACTGTACTAAGCATTAGGGAGAGTTCAATATACAGAGTTGATAGACGTGATCCCTGCCCACAATGAGCTTATGGTCTAGAGAGAACAGATTTCTCCTCATGTGCCTCTCACAAAAATATCCTCAATCTCTATTTGAAAATTCTTTTTTAAATCCAATGACATACATTATTTTTCTAATTTGATAGAGAATAAGTTTGCCTGATAGAATTTGCTTTTACACAAAGTTATCAATCAGTGGTAATTGTTGAACTATGTTATCTGCTTCTTAGCAACTCTTGCTGTTCTCGGTGTTCTGCAGATTGATTTCTTTTTGCAATTTACTCTAAAATCTATCTTTTGTTGAAGTAAACTGATTAGTGAATAAAGACTAGGATCATTCTTTTCCTCTTTATAAAGGGAATATGCCCTTTTTTGGTCATCAGGAATTCTTCAATTTTATTAAGAATTCACATTTTCAATATAACTGTTCAAACTGCATGACTATTTTTCCTGTAGTGTAGGCCCATGCTTTTTAAAATATCAACAGCAACATGTGTATGTCTTTCTCTACAATCATAGATGAGTATGTATGTGAGTGTGTGTGTGTGTGTGTGTGTGTGTGTGTGTGTGTGTGTGCTTGTGCATGTGTGCATTCATATCTCTTCCACTCCCACCGATTTCCCTTCCTCCAAAGGAACACGTTCTTTAATCCATATTGACCACTTTTCTGCAGTCACTTATAGTTTGCAGTCACCCACATTTTACACTGTTTTATGTTAGAAAGTTCAGTGTCCATATTAAAATTATTTGATAAATTCCCTTGAGTCTTCAGTTTCACCCTAAAATGTTGTTGGTCACATACAAAATTATCTTTCCTCCCTTTTTCTATCTTTTTATCCCTGACATTTCATTTATTTTGATCTTATCAACAAATTTCCCCTAGGTTTCCTGTTTTGCTTTATTGACTTTCTATTGGTATACATCTTTTTATTCTACTTTCTCAAAGGCTCATTGACTTTGTCCTTGGAACTGTCATTTGTAAAGTTGCATCTGAAACAGTCATTTGTCCATTTTTTCTGTATTCATCATTGCTATACTATCCCTTTTGTGCTGTACACACATAAAGGGCAATTTACATAAGATATTATGTATACATGTATTTCTGTCACAGAGAGAATACAACAAAGCACTTACTGGCTCACTTTATGATACAACTTTGCAATCCCCTGATGTGTCCAATCCTTGCCAAGTGTGGGCAAAATATGACCCAGGGTGTCTGACCTAAATGATGTTAAGAACAGAGACAAATAAATCAAGGTAAAGATTGAGCAAGAGCCCAGATAGATTATTTCAACGTAATTGTTGCTAGAATTATTCCTAGATTTTATAAAAGTCTCATGACTAAGAAGGCCCACAGTCCCAACCAAAAGTGACTGATGAAATGTTTAAGGCTTAAGCAATAGGATATGGGCAGTGGGAGCAAAACTAGTAGAATTTTCCAAACACCTTAGCTTTCTTACAGCACTGGAGGCTCAAAAATGTTAAATATAAAAGAAAAATGCTCACAGGGAATGAGTCTTTCACCATTAGAAAAGAAGGCAATTCTTGATTAGCCAAGTCTCCATATCAGGGTCAAAATTAAAAACTTTAGATCAATAGCTCCCTAAGATTGAATGACCAGCATTTTCTAATCAAAGTAACATCACCATGGAAACTTACAACAAAATACGGATAAACAGGTTGACAATAAAAACCAAGGATCAATAATCATGCTATTATGTTGAAAAATAATTTTCCTCAACAGGGAAAATGAGTCTGCTTATCTATACATACCGAGTAATCGTTCCATCTATGTCAGAAATAATAACTTTATCATCCCAGTTCCATAGATATATGGTGCCTTCACAGCGACAAGTGCCCTGATATTGTGTAGTAACGCTGAAGACCACATCATTTGGACCATTTTTTAATTTTAGGCTTATCTAAAAAAAAAAAAAGTATATTGTTATTGTCAAATGCTCACTTTTTATCACCACCTTGTGGGAAGCATAGAGAGGCTGTCAAGAATCACTGGAATTCTGCACCCTGGAAAGTTCTGCAGTTCTGGAGAAAATCAGGTCTCAGTGGGCTTCTGGCCTTCTTTACTTTGCTCCAAAGAAGAAAGGTTTTTAGTGATTAGAGAGGGACTTTGTTCTTCTCCTGACACATTATATCCATCAATAATTACCCCTCCAGGGGAATGGAGACATTTGTGTAGTATTTATAAAATTGTTTGTGATCTGTAGATGGAAATCAATGATGAGGCATAAAATATTATCTGGAGGCTAACTAGGGGGCTTTTAAAAATGTTTCACTGCTCTGAGGTAAAACATTTTTATCCACACCTAAAATAGTTGGCTCTTTTTCATATTATTGCTCTTCATCATTGTCATTATAAAGTTAAATGAGATATTTCAGAAAATGTGTACTTACACTATCCATATTTTACAATTAAACTATTAACTTATTAGTGGAGAAGTAGAAACACAACTTGTCAACATTCATCATGCTCTACCTTCGTCGAAGCTGAGATGAAACCATAGGAAATCATTTCCTGACTATACTAAATTCAGACAGCA
This sequence comes from Ornithorhynchus anatinus, assembly GCF_004115215.2. NCBI lineage: Eukaryota > Metazoa > Chordata > Mammalia > Monotremata > Ornithorhynchidae > Ornithorhynchus > Ornithorhynchus anatinus. The sequence continues at coordinate 87,340,894 of NC_041728.1, read as the reverse complement.
AACAGCCTCCCAGTAATTTCTAGCTTCACTTTATAATATGCTAATGAACAGCAGATGTCTTCAGGGACCAATAATGACTGTATGTTTGGAGGCCTTTCACCCCACAGGTCATTTGTAACGCCATGAGTCATGGAAGCAGCAAACAACATTTAAGGGCTGTTCAGTTGAGTAAGTGACATTAAATGGTTATCTTGGTCTGCTCAATTTCTCTTCCTATTAGTTAAACAGCCATCAAAATTGGCACTAGGCTTTGCCCTCCACATTCTTACTAAAGAAGCAGGAGACTGAATTAGTGTGGTTGCAGAACTGCCTCCTATAAGGAGAATCTTCCAGATTTAGTTTGATACACACTGGAAAGGCAGCAGATGAGAAAATCTGTGCTGTCACCTCCCACGGCCTTGACTTTCATCTCCATTAGGTTATAAAATAGCAACTCAGAAAGAACAAGTATAATGTACCAGTTGCTCTGAAGTGAGTCGAAGTGTCTTTTTGTAGCTGACGCCAGACAAATGGGGGAGGTGACTGGAGTTAGCTTGTTTGGCCGCTGTATGGTCTTCATCGCTTGAAGATGACTCATCCTTGATTCTGGAACATCGCATTCAACAAAATGATGCAATCACCACTTAGTAAATGCACTTGGGAATCCATTAAAAATACATTAGCACTGAATCAATGCATAAATCAATTGATTCTCTAATCTAGGTACTCCCTCTCCCCAATCTCCTGGGAAGGGAAGGGATAATCATTTTCCATCCGGTTCTAAATGTATCAATGTAAAACAAATGAATTCCCCTTCACAGATCTATTTCATTTTTCATTCTGGGGCATGCTAGTTGTCATCATTAGATACTAATTAAATAGGATTAAATTTATAAAAATAGATCAGGTAGTTATTGCTTCTAAAGATCTCACTCAAGAAGCATTACATTTAGGAATTACTGTAAAAAGTCTAATTTTAAAAAAACAGAAAAGAAATTTTAAGGGACCATTCAAACTTGATGATTTGCAAAGAACTCTCAGGAAAGGTAATTTATTTGGATTTCAGACATCTGCATGTATTAACATAATGGAAAATAGGGATTCAGCAAGAAAAGAACCGTGAAGGTGAGAGACTTTTAGCTTACTCCATGTTCAAGTCCCAGAGTGGTTTAGTGGAAAGAGCCTGGGCTTCGGAGGTCATGGGTTCAAATCCTGCCTCTGCTACCTATCAGCTGTGTGACTTTGGGCAGGTCATGTAACTTCTCTGTTACCTCCTCTGTAAAATGGGGATTGTGAGCCCCAGGTGGGACAACCTGATTACCTTGCATCTACCCCAGCCTTTAGAACAGTGCTTGGCACAAACTAAAGGCTTAACAAATACCATCATCATTATTATTATTATTATCTTAACCAACCAAGATCATGGCTCATTCCAACATGATTTGGACATGGCCTGGTGATTGGCTCTTGTCAACAGCTTCGTATTACCCTAAATCATTCCCAGTTCTGAGGATGTTATGAAAATGGGACAGCAGAATCCTCAAGAATCTCAGATGAGACTAGATGCCCCAGGCTGGTACTTAATTGTAAAACCAATAAGCATTTCCAAAATGCACTACAGTCAGTTGTTGGCTAAGCCATATAAATCATCTATGCCAAGTGGGCTACAGAAAAGCCCTCTTTTTCCTGAAGTCCTGCTTCTGTTCAGCAGTCTCATTCTGGGAAAATCAAAACCGAGAGTGAAAATGAATTGGAAATTGCTTTTCTGACCTGTGGCTTAAGTTAGAATGTAAAAACTCAGTTACTAGGCAAACTCTGAAAAAATTAGTATTGTATTTCATATTTTAAAATAATTTTGAAATTTAAAAATATTACACTGTATGAAAATCAGAGTTCATGCACCTAACAAGTATTTGCTTATTGTGATCTCCACATTATTCTCTGGTTTCATTTTAGGGCAGGTATTTTCCAGTACACAACCAAAACATGCCACTCCAAGCCATCCTGCAAAGATGCCAGCCTTTGGTCACAACATAGACACCAAATTCCTTCTTCATTTCCACAGTGCCACTCTGAGTCTGAGGCATCTACTTCAGAAATCTGAATCACAGAACCAAGCACCCCCTGATTTCTCTTCTCTGCCCCAACTCTGTGAGTGAGAGGGTTACTCTGGAGGAACCAGGATGGTGGTATAAGTTTCCAGAGCTCTAACTGTAGAACCATGGACCTAGACTACTAGCATTGAAGGTCACTGCAGTTCCCAGCCAAGAAGTTAGACAAGGCAAACATTTTGGATGCCTGATCACTTTTCTAATGTACTATTACTCTAAAGATTATCTATGCTGCAAGAAGGATTAAAAGAAGCTTCCAAGGTTACCTAACTTCCCTACAAACAAGGAGGAGCTTGGGCACTGACAGGATACAGTCGTTTCTGCTATAATACTGAAGATGTGTTCTGAAAAAAAACCCTCATTTTATGGGGAAACCATATTTTCCAGTAACCATGTCTTAGAGGGATGACTTTTTTTTTCCAATACAAATTCCTAATAATCATGGGTATTTAATGATTACTGCATACAGAGCTTTGTACTAAGTGCTTGGAAGAGTACATTTTGTCCACCACTAGCAGAAGATTTGATATGCTTGTCCTTTACTGCTATTTAAATGAATTAAATTATCTTAAAGTTTGGAAATACAAGACGTCTGATGTACTTCAGTAGAGTGAGGTTGAGGCTGAGGCTGGGAAACAAAGAGGCAGGCTCCTGCCTTAAACGATGCAACACACATGCACAAAATAATTTCATCCAAACAATTTCTTCTTGTGCCACCTTGAGATCACATTACATCTGGAACAGGTGTGCGTTGGTGAAAAAATTTTCCTTAATGCAACAGCATTTTACCCCAACTGTGTAATGAAAACATGCACTGTAGCAGAACTGGATTATCTTGCTAAAGAAATGCTCTGAGCATGTCACCCCCCTCCTCAAAAATCTCCAGTAGTTGCCTACCAACCTCTGTATCAAGCAAAATCTCCTCACTTTTGGCTTCAAAACTCTCCATCACCTTGCCCCCTCCTACCTCACCTCCCTTTTCTCCTTCTACAGCCCACCCTGCACACTCTGTTCCTCTGGTGCAAACTTTCTCACTGTGCCTCGTTCTCGCCTGTCCCACATCCTACCTCTGGCCTGGAATGCCCTTCCTCCTCAAATTCACCAAACAATCACTTTCCCCCTTCAAAGCCCTACTGAAGGCTCATCTCCTCCAAGAGGCCTTCCCAGACCAAGTCCCCCCCGTTTTCCTCAGTTCCCCTTTCCCTCCCCGTAACCCCGACTTGGTTCCTTTGCTCTACCCCATTCACCGTCCCCAAGCACTTCTATATATATGTACATATAAAATTCTATTTATGTATATTAATGCCTGTTTACTTGTTCTGATGTGTACATATAACACTAATTCACTTTATACTGATGCTATTGATACCTGTTTACTTGTTTTGATGTCTGTGTGCCCCCTTTTAGACTATAAGCCCATTGTGGACAGGGACTGTCTCTTTTTATTGATGAACTGTATGTTCCAAGCACTTGGTACAGTGCTCTGCACATAGTAAGCGCTCAAGAAATACGACTGAATGAATGAATGAACTGACTGTATATAATAGTGATGGCATTTGTTAAGCACTTACTATGTGCAAAGCACTGTTCTAAACGCTGGGGGGAGATACAAGGTGATCAGGTTGTCTCACATGAGGTTCACAGTCTTAATCCCCATTTTACAAATGAGGTAACTGAGACCCAAAGAAGTTAAGTGACTTGCCCAAAGTCAAACAGCTGACAAGTGGTGGAGCTGGGATTAGAACCCATGACCTCTGACTCCCAAGCCCAGGCTCTTTCCACTGAGCAACACGGCTTCTCCGATATAAATCAATATATGCTGTAGAAGGTATGCCTCACCACTTGTGAAAATTGTTCATATCAAAATCACACCATTTTTAATTAAACAAAATCCAGATTTCAACTAAACTGATTGCAGACTGGTGGATGCTTCTCTCCCTAAGTTGGAACCCAAATGGGATGTGGGCTATTTATAACAGTTGCAGTTAGCTTTTACTAAATTGGTGCATAATGCTATCTTTGAAGGACTGCAGAGATGAGAATATACATTACAGAAAATGAAAAAGGGTGGGAAATTCTCATTGACAGCAATGTCACCTTTTTAAATGAATGGACCCTTGTTAGCCATAGTGAATAATTTTATCTTTTCGTATTGTAATAGAAACCCGTCTGCCATTCTGTAGCACATCTATTTCAAATTCTCCAAGTTCGGGAAACTCTCAATTTTAATTCTTCAAAAGTGTTTTGGGGAAGAAAATGGCTTGTTTTGTTTTAAATCTCTGAGTGCAGGCTGAAAACGTGTCAGAAAAAGACCTGCTGTGGTATTTTAGATTTTAAAGTGTCATTTTCATTATTTTTATGATAAAAGTTTGGATGTTCAATTATAAAGCATCTCGTAACATTCTGTATACATTCTGTATTGGGAACAACCATGAATGAAATTAATCTTTTGTTTTTTTAATTGACCCTACAATACTAACTCTAAATTCATCTTTTGAGTAATCAGAAAGAAAATTCAAATAATAGGTTTAGCAAACAATGTATTAAATCTATCTAATTTATTGAGCACTTACTGTGTGCAGAGCACTGTACTAAGTCCTTGGAAGAGAACAATACAAGAGAGTTGGTAGTTACGTTCCTCGCTTTTAGCTTAACTTTTCCCTAAGGATACATTGGTAGTAAAATGACAAAAGAAACCCACTTTTTTCTATTTGTCTAATAGAATTTCTTACACATCGTGAAAGAATAAGACACTGTCTATTTTCAATAAAGAGCTAAAGAAATAACTGCTAGGAAGGCACATAGTTAAACACTGAGCACGGCATTATGTCACAGAATTTGATATTTTAGTTATGGGTCAATGAATCAATTGATTAATTATATTCATTGAGTTCTTACTGTTTGTAGACCATTGTCAGTTCTTGGCCCTCTTCTGTTCTTCATTTACACTCACTCCCTTGGTGAACGCATTCGCTCTCACGGCTTTGACTACCATCTCTACGCAGATGACACGCAGATCTACATCTCCGCCCCTGTCCTCTCCCCTCCCTTCAGGCTCGCATCTCCTCCCGCCTCCAGGACATCTCCACCTGCATGTCGGCCCGCCACCTAAAACTCAACATGAGCAAGACTGAGCTCCTCATCTTCCCTCCCAAACCCGGTCCTCTCCCAGACTTCTCTATCACCGTGGATGGCACAACCATCCTTCCCGTCTCTCAGGCCTGCAATCTCGGTGTCATCCTTGACTCGTCTATCTCGTTCACCCCACACATCCTATCTGTTACCAAGACCTGCCGGTTTCACCTTTACAATATCGCCAAGATCCACCCTTTCCTCTCCACCCAAATGGCTACCTTACTGCTACGGGCTCTCGTTATATCCCAGCTAGAATACTGTGTCAGCCTTCTCTCTGATCTCCCTTCCTCCTCTCTCGCCCCGCTCCAGTCTATTCTTCACTCTGCTGCCCGGCTCATCTTCCTGCAGAAACGATCTGGGCATGTCACTCCCCTTCTTAAACACCTCCAGTGGTTGCCTATCAACCTCCGCTCCAAACAAAAACTCCTCACTCTAGGCTTCAAGGCTCTATGTCACCTTGCCCCTTCCTACCTCTTCTCCCTTCTCTCTTTCTACTGCCCACCCCACACACTCCGCTCCTCCGCTGCCCACCTCCTCACAGTCCCTCAGTCTCACCTATCCCGCCGTCGACCCCCGGGCCATGTCCTCCCGCGGTCCTGGAACGCCCTCTCTCCTCACCTCCGCCAAACTGATTCTCTTCCCCTCTTCAAAACCCTACTTAAAACTCACCTCCTCCAAGAGGCCTTCCCAGACTGAGCTCCTCTTCTCCCTCTACTCCCTCTACCACCCCCCCTTCACCTCTCCGCAGCTAAACCCTCTTTTCCCCCCTTTCCCTCTGCTCCTCCCCCTCTCCCTTCCCATCCCCTCAGCACTGTACTCGTCTGCTCAACAGCGTGGCGCAGTGGAAAGAGCATGGGCTTTGGAGTCAGGGCTCATGAGTTCGAATCCCAGCTCTGCCACTTGTCAGCTGTGTGACTGTGGGCAAGTCACTTAACTTCTCTGGGCCTCAGTTCCCTCATCTGTAAAATGGGGATGAAGACTGTGAGCCCCACGTGGGACAACCTGATTCCCCTGTGTCTACCCCAGCGCTTAGAACAGTGCTCTGCACATAGTAAGCGCTTAACAAATACCAACATTATTATTATTATATATCTTCATTACCCTATTTATTTTGTTAATGAAATGTACATCGCCTTGATTCTATTTAGTTGCCATTGTTTTTATGAGATGTTCTTCCCCTTGACTCTATTTATTGCCATTGTTCTCGTCTGTCCGTCTCCCCCGATTAGACTGTAAGCCCGTCAAACGGCAGGGAATGTCTCTATCTGTTGCCGACTTGTTCATTCCAAGCGCTTAGTACAGTGCTCTGCACATAGTAAGCGCTCAATAAATACTATTGAATGAATGAATGAATGGAAGAACACAATATAACAAAGTTGGTAAACATGTTCCTTGCCCATAATGAGCTTCCAGTCTAAAGGGTGAGGGACATTTATATAAATAAATGAATTATGGATATGTACAACCTGCTGTAAGCTTGGGGATGAGGTAAAAAGGGTGCAAATCCAAGGTCAATGCAGAAGGGAGAGGGAGAAGAGGAAATGAGGACTTATAGGGGAAGACCTCTTGGAGGAGATGTAATTTTAACAAGACTTTGGAAGTGAGGAGAGTGATAGTCTGTCAGCTATAAAGAGGCAGGATTGGGTGGTAGTTCAGCAGTGAGATAAACGAGATTGAGGGACAGTGTGTAAATTGGCACTAGAAGAGTGAAGCATGCAGACTGGGTTGTAGTAATGACTTTCTAAAATGCCTGCAGTTGAATTAAGTGGGCTGCAGCTGTATTAATCGGAGCAAACTCTCACTGTACCTGTTTCCAATGCCCATCTGAGATGACTGCTCTCCTGTATTAAGTCCCTTTCCATCCAGGTCTTCTGGCTTGCTTTCCTACAAAGGAAGGAATTGTACATCAATAGCTGCTCAGGAGTATGAGTTATACTTAAGGAGGTTTTGCCCTATAGCGAGGGTATGAATTTCAGGTTGTCACAATTAATCAATCAATCATATTTATTAAGTGCTTACTGTGTGGAGGGTTTTGTATTAACTGCTTGGGAGAGTGCAATATAACAGAGTTGGGAGACATGTCCCCTGCCCACAGAGAGCTTACAGTCTAGATGGGGAGACAGATATTAATAGAAATAAATTATGGATATGTACATAAGTGGTGTAGGGCTGAGAGAAGGGTCAAAAAAGGAAGCAAATCCAAGTTCACGGGTGACACAGAAGTAATAATGTTGGTATTTGTTAAGCGCTTACTATGTGCAAAGCACTGTTCTAAGCGCTGATACAAGGTGATCAAGTTGTCCCTCATGGGGCTCACAGTCTTCATCCCCATTTTACAGATGAGGTAACTGAGACCCAGAGAAGTTAAGTGACTTGCCCAAAGTCACACAGCTGACAAGTGGTGGAACCAGGATTAGAACCCATGACCTCTGACTCCCAAGCCCGGGCTCTTTCCACTGAGCCACGCTGCTTCTCTAAGTGGGAGATATGGGAGAAGAAGAGAAGGTGTCACCTAATTATCTCAATTTTTATGCTCCAAACACTGTTTTTCATTATTGTAATAATAGACAAAAAACAAAAAAAGTATATTTTAAAAAACTGTTAATTTTTCTTAGCTTTTTCTCTGAGGGGGGCTATATGTCAATTCATTCACTGTAACTCCACCACTGTTGATTTAGATTGATTTGTCAGATTTGTAGGCTGATTTCTCAATATCCATACAATAAAGGGCAGGTTTTTTGGACTGTGATAGTTATAAGGCTTGGCTGCTTTAAAATCCATCATATTTTGGGGGGGCTCCATTAAAATATATTTTAGTTAGAAAATATTGAGATAGATTACAGATGATATTATTATCTATTAAGTAGATAATAGAGTTGACCGCCCATTTCCAACCAGGTCTTTCATTTGCCTTGACTTGCCATCAGGAAACACAGCATTGAAGATCAAGTTTCACCCAACATATCTTGCTACTGAATCCAGTCCAAAGAATATTTGGGCTATCTCTATTCAAGGAAATTTTATTTTCTCATCTTTTATTTGGAGGCATCTTAATAAAACAAATGTATTATTTTAGGCTGAAACAACTGTATAAATTACACGTTTCTGGAACTGAACCAAATTCTAATAATTGTGGCTACAGCAAACAAATTATTGTTCTTCTTGGAGTTCTTCCTTCAATCTTGAATGGAAGAACACACTATCAACAGAAATCAGCAAAAATGTCTTTATTCTTAATTTTGATGGTTCATAATGTGACAATCAATTGGATTTATTTAGCACTTACTATGTACAGAACACTATACACTATACTATTGGGAAATCACAATACCACAGAATTAGTGGATGTGTTCCTTCCCCTAATGAGTTTACAGTCCAGACAACATCTGTTCTGTGAAAATCCACTTAATATAGTCTGAACCTTCTAACTGGAAAATATGGGGATGTGCTCTCAATCCACCCCTTAACAAAGAATTCTCTGATATTTCTTATAAAGCTGCATTTTCCCCCTGAACCCTAAATGCTATAATATTAGCATCTGTATCACCCCAGTTGAGAAATTTTTCCCTACAAAAATAGCAAAATCTTTAGATAAATTACTCTTCTCTCTGCTCCTCAACCTCCTTTCCGCTACAACACTGTCAATGGGAAATAGTGGAATACCTGTTCAGATTAAACTGAAAGTGTGCTCCAAAATGTCTACCAATCAATCAATCAATGGTATTGACTGCGTGATTTCTTTGTACAGAGCACTGTATCTAAGCACATGGAAGAGCACAATTCTACAAAATTGGTAGATGTGATCCCTGCCCACAAAGAGCTTACAGTCTATAAAGGACTTTCTCATGACAAAAAGTTAGCACTACACTACACCAAACACCATCAACAAAGGAATACTGAGTCGGTGACAGAGGCGAAGCAGGGGATTAGTCTCGAACAAACCAAACATTTTGGGGCCAAATCATCATCCTAGTTATACAATCTGGTGAGCAATGGCATAAGCACTAGATATCCCAGAAAAATGTAGACTGAACATGTGAAGATACAGCAGAACCCACACTTATCGATCACCATTTCTGCAAAACCAGCATTACTGTTCTCAAGCCAGGCATGGCCCCTTCTGCAAACAAGAGCTCCTATTCCAGTGAACTAACTGAAACTCCCTTATAGAAGCCTTGGATATTCAATCAAAAATCACTGGCACAAATTATCTGTTTCTTTGGTTTTTCCCAAACTCACCTCTTTAGTGGTAGTGTTCCTCCCCCTCCATGAAAACCACCATCTTCCTCCCTTTTTTGGCATTTTATCCCTCATGATGTTTTCCACGGTGGCCTGTCATAAATGGATGGTAACATAAATAATGGAAACAAAAAAAAGGAGTAACTTATCACATGCAAACAAAAAATGGCACATACACATAACTTAAATCAGGAGAAAATAGAAGAAAAAACAACATAAACGCACTGTTTGTGGGCTGTAAACTTTAGAAAAGCAAAACCTAATGGTCTCCAGGAGAGCATTAAGGAAACTTAAGCATGAATACTTTAGAAAATTTTAAAGGAAAAATAAAAGACCAAAAAAAAAGCATAAGCCATCATTAGTAAGGTATTATGTCAAGAATTTATAAGCTAGCAATGGTTAGAAAATGGTTCTAAAATTGTTACTCTGGTTTGTACCTTGGTTCTAATCCCAGCTCCACCCTTGCCTGTTACACTATTAAATTACTTAGATTAACGTCTGCCTCTCTAGACTGAAAGGTCACTGTGGTAAGAGAACGTGTCTGCTAACTCTGTTGTATTGTACTACCCCAAGCGCTTAGTACAGTGCTCTGCAATAGTAAGTACTCAATAAATACCACTGATTGATTGATGTGACCTTCTCCTAGTTACCCCCTCTATCAAATAAGGTTTAAATTATTATTCTCCTTCCCCACTAGGCTGTGAGCTCCACATGGGGCCAGTGTCTAAATTGATTATCTTCTAACTACTCCACTACTTATGCAGTGCTTGAAACACAGTAAGCTCTGATATACCAAAATTATTTTTATTATTATTATAATTATTATATGATTTTTCATTCATTCAATCGTATTTATTGAGCTCTTACTGTATACAGAGCACTGTATTAAGTACTTGGGAGAGTACAACACAAAAATAAACAGACACATTCCCGGCTCACCACGAGCTTATACTCTAGAGGGGGGAGACAGACATCAATACAAATAAATAAATTACATGCACATACATAAGTGCTTCTGGGGCTAGATAAGGGGAAAAGCAAAATGAGCAAGTCAGGGTGATGCAGAAGGGAGTGGGAGAAGAGGAAAGGGGGTGCTTAGTCTTGGAAGGCCTCTTGGAGGAGATGTGCCTTCAGTAAGGCTTTGGAAAGGGGAGAGTAATTCCCCTACAAGTTGGTCGAAAGTTTAATTTTCATTTTAAATGTCTCAATTTGGTACACTGAATTTAAGAAATGCATTTTACTTCAAAATAGTTGATAAAATATAATTCTTTATTTCATATAATGAATCTGATGGGATTCATTAATGAGGAATGTTGACCCTAAATTTCAATACATCAATCAAAATGCATTTGAAGTATAATAATAATAACAACAATTCTTGTATTTTTTAAGCATTTATGTTGTACCAGGCACTTTACTAAGCTCTATGGTGGATACAAGCAAATCAGTTGGACATGGTCCCTTCTCATATGGGTCTCACAATCTCAATCTACATTTTACAGATGAGGAAATTGAGGTACAGAGAAGTGAAGTGACTTCCCCAAGGTCACACAGCAGAGAAGTGGCAGAGCCAGGATTATAACCCACAACAATCTGACTCCCAGGCCCATGTTATACCCACTATGCCATGCTGCTTCCCAATATAAACAATAAACGCAATATTTTCCTTAAGATCTCTGAAATGAAAATGGGAAATTTGCATTATTTAGGATTCAGGGCAGATAAATTAAGTCCCAATCCTAAGTATTTATGCTAGTGTGGTCCTTGACTTTTCCTTATGTTAAGTAATTCTCATATCTTCCTATTTCTCAGATTATTCAACTGTGAAATGAGCAGTATGCTATTTACTTACCACACATAAATACTTGTGCAACTTAAATAACTTTTATAATGAAACTTTAAGAATCCTCTGCAATCCACTATGTACTTATAAAAATCACTTCAATTACATGGCATCCAAAAAGGGAAACTTTAAACTGACTTTTTATGACTAGGCAAAATTCATTTTCTAGTGAAAAAAGGTTTAAAATAAAGCAATGGAAACAACACACCTCTAGAAAACATATAATGGGAAATTACTCTGCTTGTCTCTCTATTAGACCAATAAAGTATTTCCAAGATATATGTCCTCCTTTTTCTTTTCCACAGCTGCAGATTTCAATGGTTGCATAGAAATTGCAAGTCTTTGAACTCATCCATTAGCCAAAAATGGACTAATAAGTAGCTCAGGTATTTGGCACTAATGTATACATGTTCTTCAGCATAACAGTTAAAAACTTTTTTTTAAAGTTCCTATAATATCCCCACAAGATAACTCAGGTGAAGGGCAATTCCATTTTTACGAAGCAAGCCAATCATAGCATTTATTATAGCTTTAGGAGGTTGAAGATATTGTGAAACTGAGGAGAACCTAGGGAATTTTCCCTGCATTAGTTCTGTTGTATTTAGTTAAAATAATGAAAATGAAAAAATTGGATGGCAAACCAAAACTGAATCACAATTTTATGAATTCTGCAAGAGTAAAGGGTTGAGAAAGTTCACATGATGAAAAATCAGTTGGTCCCATGACTCAGTATGGGTCTTCCCCTCCCAGGATATGGATCAGACTTTGACAATGGCAGAAGTGCTGGGAGCAAAGAGTACAGGGGAAGGGGAAATTTGACTAGGTGGGCTAGTGCACAATCCTGTGATGTTGTTCAAGACTTCTCCAGCAAATGTTCCTGCATCATATGAAATTTGGTCAATGGAAAGTTGTCCTTTAAGTCCTACATTAATCGATGCAAACTGCTTCCAGACACAATAAGCTCATAGTTAGAAAAGAACTAGGTACAGCTAAGCAGTCATTGAATTCAAAACATTTCCTTTCCAAAAATTACTTAAGGCTTTTTCCTAGCATCCTTCCTCCTGGTACTTTTTATTTCTTTCCTAAATATGTAAAACTTCTCTCTGTAAAGAAGGAGAAACATGGCCATAGGGAGACAAACAGACATAGACAAAAATAGCTAGATAGGAATATAGTAGTTGTTTTTCATATTAAAAGATGACACCGTTGATCAACAAGAGAATGTGAATAGCTTAGTGACAATCCCACTACAACCAAAAAAAAAAAAATCAAGGTCTTGTCCCTCTCTCCAGAGGTAAACAATGTTTATGCTTAGCATAGTGCTTTGCGTACAGTAAATGCTTAATAATTGAATGAATGAATCAGCCTGCTGTTGGGCTCTTGTTGCTAGGAAAGCAGCAGTGTCTTTCAATACCAGCCTTTCTTAAATATGTGTAGAGAAGCAGCGTGGCTTAGTGAAAAGAGCATGGGCTTGTGAGTCAGAGGACCTGGGTTCTAGTCCCAGATCTGCCACTTGTCTGCTGTGTGACCTTGGGCAAACCACTTAATTTCTTTGTGCCTCAGTTACCTCATCTGAAAAATGGGGATGAAGACTGTGAGCCCCATGTGGGACAACCTGATGACCTTGTATCTATCCCAGTAGTTAGAACAGTGCCTGGCACATAGTAAGTGCTTAACAAATGCCATCATCATCATTATTATTTTTATTAAAAGACTATCGAAGACACTTACATACACACATGCATTGATAACATACGTAAAACACAACCCAATTAGAGCAACAATGGAAGAACTAAGTTATAATTGTGCAGAAACAAAGCAGGGAACTCCCTAATAATAATAATAAAGGTATTTGTTCCAGGCACTATACTAAGCATTGGTGGAGATGCAAGGTAGTCAAGTTGAACACTGTCCCTGTCTCACATGGGGCTCACAGTCTTAATCCCCATTTTACACATGAGATAACCGAGGTACAGAGAAGTGAAGTGACTTGCCCAAGGTCACACAGCAGATATGTGGCAGAAGAGAGATTAGAACCCCTATTCTCTGACTCCCAGGCCCAAGCTCTTTTCCACTAGGTTATGCTGCTTCCCCATTAGGCATTACTATTATTACTATAAGACAGGGAGACAGATATTAAAATAAATTTCAGGCGGATAAGTACATAAGTACTGAGAGAATGGGGGGAGGGTCTCTCTCCAGCCTTGAATTGTCATTTTCCTCTAGACTGTAAGCTTGTTGTGGGCAGGGAATGAATCTGTATATTGTTATATTGTACTCGCCCAAGTCAGTACAGTACTTTGCATATGGAAAGTGCTCAATAAATAAGAACGTATGAAGGGACAACACTGATCCTCTAGACTGTAAGCTCATGGTGGGAAGGGAATGGGTCAGTCAACTCTTGCACTGTACTCTCTCAAGAACTTGCTTGGTACAGTGCTCTGCACATAGTAAGCACTCAATAAATACCACTGATGGACTGATCCCTGGGAGGATCGTTTTATAGATGTTATGGATGAGGATATCAACTTTTGCCGAAAGCAGTACGTTATGGGAGAATTCACTCACTGGATTCTTAAGGGAATTTCCCATCTCAAATGAGGTTAATAATAATAATTGTGGAATTTGTTAAGCACTTACTATCTGCCAGGCACTGTACTAAGCACTAGGGTGGATAAAAGCAAATTAGGTTGGACACAGTCCCTGTCCCACATGGGGATCACGGTCTTAATCCCCATTTTACAGATGAGGAAACTGAGGCACAGAGAAGTTAAGTGACTTGACCAAGGCCACACAGCATTCACGTGGTGAAGTCAGGATTAGAACCCAAGACCTTCAGACTCCCAGGCCCATGCTCTAGCCACTCGGCCATGCTGCTTCCCCTTGAAGGAGCCTTGGCCCTGAAACTTTGGGAAGAAGATACTATGTGAAGGAATTGACCGTGGTGACAGAGGGTTGCCCAGCACCACTCCTTCCCCCGTCCCCCTCCAACATTTTTTTTTGCATTTGTTATAAGCCCTTACTATATGCCAGGCACTGTTTTAAGTGCTGGGGCAATAAAAGGTAATTAGGTTGTTCCAAGTGGGGCTCACAGTTTTCATCCCCATTTTACAGATGAGGTAACTGAGGCACAGAGAAGTTAAGTGACTTGCCCAAAGTCACACAGCTGACAAGTGCCAGAGCCGGGATTAGAATCCATGACCTCTGACTCCCAAGTCCATGCTCTTTCCACTGGGCCATGCTGCTAGGCTTTTCCAGCCATGTTCCTCCCAGGGCACCAAGGACAAAGACGAGTAGACTACAGTGTTGAAGCTTACTGAAAAGTGCCTCTGTGGTCTTCACCCATGTTAACTTACTTCAGGAAGAACCTGGATTCAAATCCATCATATTTCTTGAGTGCTTACTGTTTGCAGAGCACTGTACTAAGTGCTTGGGAGGGTATAATACAAGAGTTGGCAGTCACGTTCCCTGGCAAAACCCTGGTCTCCTGAATTCTAGAGCAGTGATTTTTCCCCTGGGCTGACATCAGAGCTAAGAAGCTCATCCTAAATGGTGATATTGTAAACTACAGTTACAGTATAAATCTATTTTGAAATTCTTACAGTTGGCCGGGTCACTAGCACTTTAGTGATAGGAATAAAAGTCTAAATCTTACAAAATCAGGACAAGAGGTTGTCAACGGGATTTCAACAGGAACAGTGCGGACTAGAAAACTTCATGATAAAAGCAACTTTCACAAATACAAGATGAAAAAAGGCTAAGTACAAACACCGCAGAAAAATACCTGGGTGTCAAAGTCATACTCAGTCAGAAAATGAATAAGTAATGTAGACGCAATGTAGACCCATTACTTGAAAAGTCAGCATTGTTCTGGGACATACTGAAGCGAAAATGGCATTCAAGGACTAAGAAATATGCCTTATTCGTGAGATCCATTTAGAGTGTTTTGTCCAATCTGCACTGCAAATGGTACAAGGAATGAGGACAAATTAAGGCGGGCCAAAAATAATTAAAGTTGTGTAAAAAGGGTTCTGAGAGGGAAACTAAAAGGAATTAGGGTGTTTAGCCTGTTGAAAGAGAAAATTAATGAGTAGAGACCAGTGAGGCATACTGCTATCAAGAAAGAAGTTGCTCTTTTTAAGCAAAAGCTTCATAAGGAATGAGAGACAAGGAGGCAAAAGAGAAAAAAGTGCAAATACTGCAAACATAGGCATGACAACACAGCAAGGGACACCCAGGTAACACCCATATCCACTGTGGCCTGGATAGTGGGCCCTGAATTGGCCTTTTCAGCTATGTATGCATTCAATCGCATTTACTGGGGCCCTACTGTGTGCAAAACACTGTACTAAGCACTTGGGAGACTACAGTACAAGAACAGACACATTCCCTCTCCACAAAAAGCTCACAGTCTCATTCAAAAGGAAATTGCACCATCAGTGCTACCTTCTAATACAAAGAATTACTTATATAGAGAATAGACTATAACACTTTGTGGACAGGGATCAAGTCTACAAACTCTGTTATATTGTACTTTCCCAAGTGCTTAGTACAGTGCTTTGCAAGTAGTCAGTGTTCAATAAATAACACTGATTGATGGATAATGAAATGTAACATTTATATGTTGAGTAGCATTTATGCTACTCAATTGTTAATTATTCTCAGAAAATGAAGTAGGGTAAACCTGTTCACTGTTTTAGAATTGCAGTGTACAAATGCACTTTTTCTGAGTAAAGGTTTAAATTAGTATAAATGAGTTTGAATAATCCTAAAAGGTTTATTTATGTCTAGAACTTGTTTATCACAATATTGCCAAGTTCCACCCTTTCATCTCCATCCAAACTGCTATCGTGCTGGTAGAAGCTCTCAAAATATCCCGACTGCATTATTGTGTCAGCCTCCTCTCAGATCTCCCTTCCTCCTGTCTCTCCCCACTCCAGTCTATTCTTCATTCCACTGCCCGGATCATCTTCCTATTGAAACGCTCTGGGCATGTCACTCCCCTCCTCAAAAACCTCCAGTGGTTGCCTATCAACCTCCGCACGAAACAAAAATTTGTCACTCTAGGCTTCAAGGCTCTCCATCACCTTGCCCCCTCCTACCTCACCTCCCTTATCTCTTTCTACTGCCCATCCCATACACTCCACTCCTCTGCCACTCACCTCCTCACTGTCCCCTGTTCACACCTATCCCACTGCTGTCCTGGAATGCCCTCCCTCCTCACATCTGCCAAACTAACTCTCTCCCCTCTTCAAAGCCCTACTGAGAGCTCACCTCCTCTAGGAGCCCTTCCCAGACTGAGTCCCCCTTTCCCTCTGCTCCCCCTTCTCTCCCTTCCCCCCCACCCCGTTCTTCCCCCTTCCACTCCCCTCAGCTCTGTGCTCATTTGCATATATTATTTATTACCCTATTTATTTTGTTAATGAGATGTATATCTCCTTGATTCTATTTATCTTGATGATGATGTCTTGATTTGTTTTGTTCTGTTTTGCTTTGCTGTCTGTCTTCCCAGTTTAGACTGTGAGCCCGTTATTGGGCAGGGATTGTCTCTATCCATTGCCGAATTGTACATTCCAAGTGCTTAGTACAATGCTCTGCACATAGTAAGCGCTCAATAAATACATTTAATTCAAAAAAGTTAGAATTTCACTAAAATTGAATAACAAAAAGCTGGTGTCCATACCCCTATGCAAACAGAAAAGCAGGCAATACCCAAAGATGGCCTTCTTAGTTAAATAGAGAGGCAGCGTGGCTCAGTGGAAAGAGCCTGGGCTTGGGAGTCAGAGGTCATGGGTTTGAATCCTGGCTCTGCCGCTTGCCAGCTGTGTGACTTTGGGCAAGTCACTTCACTTCTCTGTGCCTCAGTTACCTCATCTGGAAAATGGGGATTAAGACTGTGATGTGAGCCCCATGTGGGACAACCTGATCACCTTGTATCCCCCCAGCGCTTAGAACAGTGCTTTGCACATAGTAAGCGCTTAACAAATACCACCATTATTATATAGAGAATATAAAACTTCTGAAAAAGAAAAAGCATACTCTATCATCAGTCGATCAATCCAGGATACTACTGTGGACAGAGCACTGTACTAAATGAATATCACAATCGAATTGGTAGACAAAAAACCGAGCCCTCAAGAGGATTACAGTCCACTGTGGGTATTAAAATAAATTACAGAGAGGGGAAAGGGGAAAGTATAAGGATGAGTTCAGAAATTCTGTGGGGCTGTGGATATGGCGAGTACAAATTGTTTAAGAGGTACACAGCCAAGCACATAGAAGATACAGAATGAAGGGTGAATATGTGGGGAAATGAGGGATTAGCCAGGGAAGGCTATTTGAGGAGGTATGATCTCACTGTAAGTCTATTTAGCAATACATTTCACATTTTGAAATGTCCAGTTGTTTTTCATGTTATAGCTTACCTTTGGCAAAGGTTTCTGGAAGGCCTGCATTGCGAGGAGTAGAGGAGCTGCTGTTGTCCAATTGTAATATCTAAAAATATCAGAAAAAAAATTCAGTTAGTTTCAAAGCTAGTGTTGAATTTCTCAATAGAGCCATATATTGGGGATACATATTGTGGTCTAGTAGATATATCATGGGCCTGGGAGTCAAAAGACCTGCGTTCTTATTCAGACTCCACCACTTATCTGCTGTGGGACCTTGGTCAAATCACCTCACTTCTCTGAGCCTCGGTTACCTCACCTTTAAAATGGGGATTAAGAACGTTAGCCCTATGTGGGACAGGGATTATGTCCAACCTGATTAACTTGTATCTACCCCAGTGTTTAGTATAGTGCCTGGCACATAATAAGCTTTAACAAATACCATAGAGAGTAAGCATGAGGGATGGGGAGGAAGCAGTAATTTAAAAAAATTAAATTTACATAAAACATTTGTATTAATAATTTATGAGGCTTGCACATTTTAAATTGCAATTTGCATTCTATAAAATCTACGAACAAGCCGTCACATGGGAAATGATATGATGGGATTTCTTGCATGATTGTAGTAAGCCAGAAGTTTCATTAATTCATTCAATTGTATTTATTAGGCACTTCCTGTGTGCAGAGCACTGTACTTAGTACTTTGAAAGTACAATTCAGCAACAAAGACAGACAATCCTCGCCCACAACGGACTCACAGTCTAGAAAGTTAGACTAGTTAACCTGGCTCAAGGGGGCACATTCATTCATTCATTCGATTGTATGATTTGATTCATTCGATTAAATACGATTGTATTTATTGAGCGCTTACTGTGTGCAGAGCACTGTACTAAGCACTTGGAAAGTACAATTCGGCAACATATAGAGACAATCCCTACCCAACAACTGGCTCTCAGTCTGCAGTGACAGAGTGCCTTTATTTAAATAAGAAGTGATGGAAAAAAGGTTTAAAAGTGGAGCTCAATATTAAAAATGAGGTTATGCAAAAAAACTCACAGAATTATTATAATCAATCTTCCATGACATCAACAATTCCTTTGCTGCAAGGCATGATGTAATGACTATATTTTTGAAATTATGTATAAATTTTATCATTTAAAAACTAAGGAAATAATAGACTTATTGCCAGAGGGTGGCACTCCTCCCCTCCTGCTCCTTTCAGGTTTGTTGTCAAGTTTTGTCTTTGGTATTTTTGTTCACTTTCCCTAATGTGTTTGGCAACAACCCAACCCAATATTCTCATTCTGAAAGTGTGAACTCCTAGGGGGCCAGGGACACTGTCAGGATCTTCCCCATGGATTTCTTTCCCCGTGCTTACTACAGCATTGGTACAGAGTGCACACTTAAGAAATACTACTAGTGGGAAATTGACAAATCTATCTCTATTCACAGGAATGTATAATTCCATCCAAATTTCTCAAATATATTAGGAGAAGTCATTGGAGATCCCCAGTGGTTACTCAGGGAGCTTAGACTGTGAGCCCGTTATTGGGCAGGGATTGTCTCTATCTATTGCCAAATTGTACATTCCAAGCACTTAGTACAGTGCTCTGCACATAGTAAGCACTCAATAAATACTATTGAGTGAATAACAGGTTTTGGCAGCCACCTTCCCAAAAGAAGTGACACATTCCCTCCCTCAAGGAGTTTACACTCTTCCAAGTACTCTTTTTTTTTGATATTTGTTAAGTGCTTATTTTGTGGCAGGTACTGCTCTAAGTACATACTCAACAAATAATGCTGATTGATGGATGTGGCAGTAAACACTACTAATTGATGGATGTGTTAGTCAATACCTCCGAATGATGGATGTGTCAGTAGACCCTACTGTCAGTACACCGTAAACTCTCAATAAATACAATGATTGATGGATGTGTCAGTGAATGCTACTGATTGATGGATGGGTCAGTAAATCCCTCGGACTGATAGATGTCTCAGTAAACACTACTGATTGATGGACGTGGAAATTAAAATTCCAACTGAGTGAAATACCGGCTTTGCACGTGCCCTCGGCCCTCTCTGTATGGCTAAAGAGCTTTCTGCTGGCCACCAGCTTGCTCTGTGTGCACCAGGCTGGTTATAAAAGCCACTGTTCTGCCTTTTCAGCCACTCTTCATCTCCAACTGAGAGAAATAGCTGGTAATTGGATCCTCATCTCCCTCACCATGTCCAAGCAATCTGCCTTTCCTCTCCAGCACCCGGGGTTGACACTAGCTCCATTCCTCACCATCAAGGAGTCCCCATCCCAACCTGCTTTTCCCACCCCCCGGCCCCCTTACTGGAATGAGAACATCACTGGCATCTCGAAGCCTTGTAGAACCTTGCAAAAGCTAGTGACTGTGTATTCATTGCTTTGGACTCTGAATCATGAGAAGAAATTCAGCTCCTCTAGCCACAGGTCCTTACTCACGATTGTTTTCATTTTGTATTTTTTGTATTCGTCCTTGTTCCTTAGGCTGTTTTAATGATCAGTGTTCCATTGCTCCCTCTGTGTCTATTTTCAGTCACGCTCTCCTCCCCACCCTTAACCCATATTCATAAATTCTGCTGAACCCCTTGAGGGACAGGGTCCATGTCTCATTCCCATCAGGGTACTCTTTGCAAGCACTTAGTACAGTGTGCTGAACACAATAAACACTTAATAAATACTACTACTAACTGTGGTGGTGGCGAATATGAATCTAGTATCCACAGATGAGAGCTACAAGTTTTGGGATTTTTCTTTTTTTTTATGGATTTGATTAGGCACTTACTATGTGCCAGACACTGTCCTAAGCACTGGGGGTAGATACAAGATAACTGGGGTTGGTCACAGTCCATGTCTACATGAGGCTCACAGTCTTAAGCCTCATTTCACAGATGCGATAACTGAGGCACAGGGAAGTTAAGTATGTTACTAAAAGTCACAGAGAAGTTAGTGAAGGAACGAGGATTAGAACCCACGTCCTCTGACTCCCAGGCCCATGCTCTTTCCACTATGCCTCACTGTTCTCCTCCATACTATTGAGGAGAATCACCTTGTCCTGCTTTCCCCGGGTCTGGCAGAAATGAGAACAGCACCAGCACCATTAGGCCTCACATAAAACATTATGGCCTAATGGAAAGAGCCCAGGCCTCGACTGAATGAATGAATAAGCTGGGTTCAAATCCCAGCTCCACCACTTGTGTGCTGTGTGACCTCAGGCAAGTAACTTCACTTCTCTGTGTCTGTTACTGCCGGCCAGTAACAGAATTAGGAACAGAACTTGTTTCTATAGGAGACCCCGACTCCGAAAAGATTACAGTGAAGAAAAAAAAAAGAAGAGGAAGAAGAAGAAGAAGAACAGAAAGTGAGGGCCAAGGGATAGGGAGAAGCAGAGATAAACAGAGCAAATGCCCTAAACCCCACACTTGGACTTGGGCCCAAGTCCTGCTGGCTGAGGACACCTTGTGCTGTGCATTCACAAGTTGCAGCAGCATAAGCCTACCAATTGGGAGGTCTCAGGGATGGAGGGGCTGTGATTACACCGGCACTGGTAGACCAGAGGGAAGCATGACTGAGAAGGCACTGACAAAGGTTTTAGGACAGTGGCTACCACAGCAATAATAATGACTTTCTCCTGACCTGATGATGCCTCCCTACCCAGGATTCTAAGTAGAGGGGTCAACACCTCCACTTCACCAGCAATTTCTCCTACGTAGGAAGCCAGTGGGAGATATGAAGGGGTATATGTAGAGTAGAGAGGGAAGTGTGTGAGGTGAATGAGAACTGCAGAAAGAACACAAGGGAAGCCATTTGCATTCAAAGTTGGCTTAAAAGTAGTGCAGATTCTCCTCCTGTTTCCTTTAGTTATTAAGGAATGGCTTTATAGGGTTGTTTGGATTGCCCATCTTCCCCTGCTCCTCATGAACCTCCAATGGTTGCCCATCCACCTCCACATCAAACAAAAACTCCTTCCCATCAGCTTTAAAGCACTCAGTTACCTTGTCCCCTCCTACCTCACCTGGTTACTCTCCTAGCTCATTCATTCAATAGTATTTATTGAGCATTTACTATGTGCAGAACACTGTACTAAGCGCTTGGAATGAACAAGTCGGCAACAGATAGAGACAGTCCCTGCCGTTTGACGGGCTTACAGTCTAATTGGGGGAGACAGACAGACAAGAACAATGGCAATAGAGTCAAGGGGAAGAACATCTCGTAAAAACAATGGCAACTAAATACAACCCAGCCCGCCACACACTTCACTCCTCTAATGCCAACATACTCACTGGGCATCCATCTCATCTGTCTCACTGCTGACCTCTCAACCACATCATGCCTCTAGCCTGGAACGCCCTCCCTTTTCATATACGATAGACAATTACTCTCCCCACTTTCAAAGCCTTACTGAAGGCACATCTCCTCCAAAAGGCCTTTCCTGACTAAGCCCTCATTTCTTCTTTCCCCACTGCCTTCTATATCATCCTGACTTGCTCCTTTTATTCACCACCATCCCCAGGCCCACAGCATTTATTTACATAAATGTTTGTCTCCCTCTAGAGACTGTAAGCTTGTTGTGGGCATGGAATGTGTCCGTTATAGTGTTGTGTTGTCCTCTCCCAAGCACTTAATACAGTGCTCTACACATAGTAAAAGCTAATACAGTGCTCTACACATAATAAAAGCTCAATATGACTGATTGATTGGTAAGGTTCTAATGGGCAGGTGCCAAAAAATGTTGAACTACAATTTCTGCATCACATCAAGTATAAAGAAGGTGCTCCATAAATATTTAAATCAAGCACCTATATCTATAGATGTGTGAATGTATGTATATATGTGTGTTTCTGTAATATGTCACTCCTTACATAAAATTCACCTGGTCACAGCATCACGTACAACTGTTCTCCTTTCTGAAACTTCCACACAATGCCTTTACGTAAAGTGAGGACTCAATACATACATATTAACTGATGATAATCTCATGTTATTTTGTCTTCTCTACAATTTAAGCCTTTTCAGTATGAAGCAACCTAGATTTTCCAGGGCAAAAGTTCTTGATTTTGTGGGTACTTACTTATTCCCAATCTTTACGACAAGGTTAGGATCATCGATGATAGCAGGGTTGTCTACGAACTGCTGATATGACACGGCTTGTTCCAAAAACTCATCTGTGAAAGTAATATTATGGCAAAAAAAGTTGTGAGGTACAAGTGCACTGTAAAACTTTGTGGCAGATAAAGTGATCTTTCAGTGTGATACCCAGAATTTCCAGTTTTATCTATTCTCACACTGCTTTGGTACAATGCTTTGGTACACCTCCTCTGAGCTTTTTTTCAAAGTGAAACAGAAGAAGCAAAGCCTACTGAAAAATGCACAAGATTGGGCAGAATGAAAATCCCAGTTCAAGCTCTACCAGTGACTCTGGGAGCTTTAATAATGAAGAACAATTTCATTCCCTCACTGTTCGGAATGGATTGTTCATATTTTGCCTGATTTAAACTGAATTCTATCCCTAATTTTCTTCTAATTTGGGTCAACTCCTCCAAACCTCCCCAAACTGTAAGCTGATTTTGGTTTCATTTTTCTTTTAAAACAAATTTATCATTACCTTTGTGCATGTATGCAGCCAAGTGACTCAAAAAGCCATATTTCTGCTATTTACCAGAGGGATAAAAAGAAATGAGGGATAGAGGAGGGATAAGAGAGAAAAGGAGAAGAGGGAGGAAAGGCTCTCTTCACACTGTCTCTCCTGCCTCTGAGTCTTCCCGGGGCCTAACTCTACTCTCCCGTCTCCTTATCTTTCCCTCCTACCCCTGCTTGGATTATTGCTTGCACTGCCTACAAGCATCGCTTTTTGTCTCACTCTGGAATAGAGAAAATGTGGCCACTTCAAGCTAATGAAAGTGTTGCTAAATTATAGCCCAACAGTGCTCTGTAGCTCCTTCTCAGGAAACTGACAGCACAGCGAAGAGACACTAAATGAATGGTTCATTCTGCTACCATATCCTATTTCCCAATGAAATGATAAATGGTTTCCAAAAATACCATGAAGCATTTGTAATCACAAACATTAAATTTAACCCATTTTAAATAACCTGCTTCTGGTGTCAACTGATATTCTCTTTATTCCTCCTACATACAGCCACAAGAGGGAGTGATTTCTTGCAGTGTGAGGATTGCATGGAAGAAACTCTGTACCTTTAGTTATTTCTTTATTTTCACTAAGTCCTCCGCAGAGTGAGATGGCAATAGACGGCAAGTCCCTCATTCCATCTGAGGTGCTTTCAACTCCGCTGTCAACACCCGAACTACCCACAGACTGAGGGGACTGGCTGGCAGACCGAGTTCCATTTTCGTTCACCATTTTACCAGGTACAGTATTATCGCCACTAGGGAAAGAGAAGAATAAATGTTGGTTTGGACAGTTTTCCTATCCTCTGCCTTCATCATCCCTACAAAATCTCAAAAATACTCTGTAGAGTATTTACAAGAGTAATTTTAATGATTTTGCTTGGGAGGCATTCATAGCAGTTACTCTCATTGGTAAGTGACCACACATAGGTTTTGTGCTACTTCCTATATTTCTAGCACTGATCCCTTCAGTTTTATTCTTGTCACTCCTTGTTTTAAAGTTAAAAAATTAAAAAAAACAGAAAAAAAGTTTTTAGAGTAGTCTATCTTTTAAAACATTGACTCAGTTTCCAGAAAATACGACAGATAATAAGGAAAATTACTTAGACTGTGAGCCCAATGTGGGATAGGGACTGTGTCCTAGCTGATTAACTTGTATGTAACTGAGTGCTTGGAACAGTACTTGACCCATAGTATGTGTTTTACAAATTCCATAAAGAAAGAAAATGAAAACGGAATGGAAATGTATAGGTTAAAGTCCCCATAAAGAAAAGCTTTCCATGAAGGGTAACAGCAGTTTCTTCTAAAGGATTACATTATTTACTCAGTGCAAAAAGAGTTACTATACCCCCCAAAAAACTTTGGCTAAAGAAAAATCACTTTGGTCAGAATTAAGTTGCTGTGTTTTACTGCCATCTAATGGACTATGTCTTTACTCAACAATGTGTCTTTTTAAGGTGTGATAAGCATGACTTGCTCTCCTGTGAATTGATGCCTTATCGTGGGAGGAGACTTTGCATACACTGATGAAGCTTAGAGCTGTGCCAAATAGGCCTAAATCTAAAGGTCTAAATCAAAACGCCAGACAAAGTCAATTCACCTGTGCTGGGCAGCAGCAGAATGGGAAAGAGACAGAGGTGGATGATCAAGTGATCAAACTTTGATCAAAGACAATGGCAGAGACTGAAATTTTTACTGCACAGAAGAAGGCAATGATAAACCACTTTCATATCTTTACCAAAAAAAACGCTATGGATACATATATCAGAACAGCTTTATGATGGAAGACGGGATGTTCTGAAGAGGCTGTACTCATGGAGTCGCTATGGATAGGCTAGGAACCAACAGCATTTGTAGAAGCATGACTTCAGAGACAAGATCAGGATCAAGACTTAGTACAACATGTCAAGCGTTTGTCATGTACAGAATTTCCATTAATAGTAATAATAATGATAACAAAAATAACACTTAAGTACTTACTAGGTGCCAAACACTGTACTGAGCACTGGGGTAGATACGAGATAATCAGGTTAGGCACAGGCCCTGTCCCAATTAGGGCTCAGAGTCTAAGCATAGAATTTATGAGACAGCCAAATCTGGCCAACCAATTGATACACTCTGGCACACTACTAGGTCCAGCAAAGTTTCAACATATATCTCGTCCCTGTTGATGCAAATATAAAGGTTTTTCTCCCGTGCCCAGTATGAATACTTCTCAAAGGGTTCTTTACAGTTAAAATGCCATCATTTCATGGGTAGATGTTGCAGGTGCAAATTATTTTACAGGTGTGACCCTCGACGGCACGATGGATTTCATTAGCTGGTCCCTGGCCCATAACATTGCCCACCCAGATAAGATCTCCTACCATGGCTCTATGAGATTACTAGAGGACTATTTTGACACTGTTCCAACACTGGGAGGCCAACCCTAAGTGTAGGATTCAGGACACTGTCCTATACTTGGATGATAATATAACTAACTGGCAGCTCCAACTACATCTTGGACAGAATCACATTGTCAACCAGGACTACAGAATGAGCCTAAACGTCCACTGCCACTGGGAGGAGTGAGAAGCCTCTCCACCGACCGGTCCAGGTTGGGAAGGAATTCAGACACTGAAAAACTCAGGATTTTAACTGAGGTGAATTTATGCCCAGTCAGGATGCTCCCAAATTTTTGATTTTTGTCCATTTCAAAATCACCCTATTTTTACACCTGTGGTAAGGTGACTCTGCTAATGGGTTATTTTTTAAATAGGCAAATTGTTGAGGCTCAAAATGGAGTAGAAAAAAAACCTACTTGAAAACAGTGTATTACTACAGATGAGTCATCCCTTCTCCTCTTTTCTGATCTATTTCACATCCAGACATTTAAAAAGACCCATTAATGATAGGATTGTAACTTCATTAATACTCAAAACAACAAATAAAACTAAACAAGGGGACTTTACTTTTTGGGAAAGTAAAGTGCAGCAACTTCAGGATCCATATCAGTAAGATCATCTAGGTAGACACCATCAGCACCAAGATGCCTGCTTCGTTTATCTAAAACCAAAGAAAAATAATAATAAATATCCTATAAAGTTAAAGTTAAATTCAAAACATACTAGAAGGTGCCTCTAAGGACTAGATAATAATAATAATAATAATAATAATAATAATAATGGTATTTAAGCGCTTACTATATGCCAAGCACTCTGGGGCTCACAGTCTTAATCCCCATTTTACAGATGAGGTAATAATAATAATAGTAGTAATAATAATGCTATTTCTTAAGTGCTTAATCTGTGTCAATCACTGTTCTAAGTGCTGGAGTAGATACGAGGTCATCATGTTGTCCCCACATGGGGCTCACTGTAGTCAGAGGTCACAGGTTCGAACCCCAGCTCTGCCACTTTTCAGCTGTGTGACTGTGGGCAAGTCACTTAACTTCTCTGTACCTCAGTGACCTCATCTGTAAAATGGGGATTAAGACTGTGAGCCTCACGTGGAACAACCTGATTACCCTGTATCTACCCCAGCTCTCAGAAAAGTGCTCTGCACATAATAAGCGCTTAACAAATACCAACATTATTATTATTATTGTTAATTCCCATTTTCCAGATCGGTAACTGAAGCACAGAGAAATGTAGTGACTTGAACAAAGTCACACAGCTGACAAGTGATGGAGCCGGTATTACAACCCAAGACCTCTGACTCCCAAGCCCGGGATCTTTCCAATGAGCCACGCTGCTTCTCTAAACCAACAAAGCACCTAAAAAATTAATTATGGGATGAAACAAAACTGTAAAAGAAATGAGTTAATGAAAATTACTAAGAGGAAAGTGCCCTGCATTTAGTGAGCACTCCATAAATGCCATTAACTGAATGATTGAAGGCTAATGCTTTCATTAGTGATGCAACATAAACCTTAATGCAATAGAAAAATCAAATGGAAAAATTTATGAAATGCATCATAAAACTCATCTTTTAATTTTTAAATGGGAAGTAGTTTATCTCAGCTTCTTCAATCACAGAACAGGACATAAAATCATAGCCAGTAGCTACCTGAAGAGAACAAGAAGAGAATTGCAATGTCATGGCTTAGTGGAAAGAGCCTGGGCTCGGAAGTCCAAGGTCATGAGTTCTAATTCTGGCTCCATCACTTGTCAGCTGTGTGACTTTGGGCAAGTCACAACCTCTCTGTGCCTCTGTTACCTCATCTGTAAAATGGGGTTTAAGACTGTGGGCCGCATGTGTGACAACCTGATTACCCTGTATCTACCCCAGCGCTTAGAACAATACTTGGAACATATTAAGCACTTAACAAATACCTTCATCATTATTATTATTACTATTATTATTACAAGCAGCTTTTCCAGAAGTCATGGAAAGGTAGCATGGGTGGGCAGGGCAAAGACTTCAGACTAAAACTGCAGGAGTGATTTGTGCAGTTTTTTTATTACACCTCTGCACCAGGAACACCAGAGACCTACACACCTGCAATTCACGGTAACCAATCTGTGTGTACCCAGGGCAGGAAGGGGGCCCATGTGTACCAGAAGGTACAGGGAGGCTATATAAGTGCCTGCCATTCCCACCCTGCTGTCAAAACTACAATACTTGCAGTGTACCCAACTGTACCCCCGAGAATTCAAAATCAAGTTGTGTTTGGGCCAGGTATACAGACATCTCTGCAAATCGAGTCAGGTATGCACTTCCTTTGTATTAGCCTTTCAAAGGGGAGAGTTCAGTTCAGTATTTGAGGGCAGAGGGATGATGTCTCCTTCCTCTGTTGAAGAAGTAGTAGTACTTATTGAGGACCCTCTGGTGCAATGCACTGTGCTATATGCTAAAACAACAAAGAAGTGGCGTGTTTTCTGCTCACGAGAAGCTTCCAAGAGTGCAAGAATGCAAGCTACTTGGGGGAACAGAACATGGCTACTCTTCATATTTTACTTTCCCCACACTTAGTTCAATGTACTGTATAAATACCACTGATTGATTGATTGACTTTTGCTGACTTACGATTCTAAAATAGG
Source organism: Ornithorhynchus anatinus (assembly GCF_004115215.2). NCBI lineage: Eukaryota > Metazoa > Chordata > Mammalia > Monotremata > Ornithorhynchidae > Ornithorhynchus > Ornithorhynchus anatinus. Next base: position 87,312,524 of record NC_041728.1, on the reverse strand, counting down.
GCAACAGTCAACTGTGGAGCAGGACTGAGAGCATTCAGCTATAGCTTAACTCCCACGACCAGACGTGCACACACCATTTCAGGCTGAAATTCTGCTCCTCTAGTCACACAGTATAGTACTGATCTTTGTTTTTATCTCTAGATTGTCTTTGTGTTCTTTTTCTCCTCTTCTTATGAGTCTGTCACCACTCTTTATTTTTAGATTGGGATTCCCCTGAGGGACAGAGATCATATCTAATTCCTACCTTTGTATTCTTTCCCAGTGCTCAGTACAGTTCTCTGCCCATAGTAAGTGCTTAATAAATACTATTACTACTACTAGTTGTTCCCTTCAAAACTTTCTTGTGGCTGAAAGAAGAGACAACTTGCACCATCTCCCTCCCCTTCTTAGCACTACCCCTTGACGATTGCTCAGTCACTGGCGTAGCCAGGTTTCTGACTGCATACAGTCAAATTAAGTCTTTTCTGGGCACTGAAAAGCAGTATGCAAAAAGCCTGGCTTCAGAGTATAATATAAAAGCCATAATGCCTGTGTTTATCACGGCCCAATCTTTCCCACTAGTAGGAGTAAGGTCAGACACGACATGAAAAAAGCAATGAGCCAAGCACTTATCCCTTCTCAAGCCTGGCTTATGCAATTCTACTCTTGGAGGCCACTCTGTACTTTGAAGAAATATCTATGCTGAAAAGAGAGATTCAATGAGAGCTGGATATCCTAGACAGGTAAGCTAGACCTGTATGGAACAAAAGGTTTGGGGTGGGTACTTAGCAGGAATTTCCCATGGGAAAATACCCTCTTCTGACCTAAATCTGAGCAGGAAAACTTAATTGCCAAACAGCGGGACATGGACTATGTCTGGTTTGTGAACTTGTAGCTCTCTCAGTACTTAGCACATGTTTCAGCATGTTCAAGTTGCCTAATAAATTCCAAGACTAAATAAGGAATTACCCCAAACGGCAAGACAAATGCATTGGATATTACATTCAGAGGCCTCTCCAGGATCCACCTGATTGGGATACAGGATTTCAAACCTTTTCTACCTCCACAACTCTTGCTGTGGTGGGGACTGGCAAAGGGATGATGGAGTCAATCATTCATTCAATCATATTTATTGAGCATTTACTGTATTTGGAGCACTTAATTAAGCACCTGGGAGAGTACAATACAACAGTGAACAGATACATTCCCTGCCCACAACAAGTTTACAGTCTACCACAAAGCTATCAGCTTCTCATGTAACATTTACCAATCAGGCAATTGTAAGGCAATCAAAAGGCAATCATAAAGGTAGTATTCAAGCAAAGAAAATCCCATCTGACAAGGCTAATCTAACTGATATCAGTCCTTCTACATTAAATTGCGACAAAATATACCAAGAGCAAATCTTTCTATCATTTGCTCAATAATAAGGCAGATTTTGTTAAAACTTTTAAGCAACACGAATTTTGAAAATCAAAAGTCAAGCCAATATCAGATTTCTCCAGATGGGCAGAAAATTCTTTAACAATAAAAATTTTTCCATAAATAAATCTTGCAATTAATGTGACCATCATCACATGCCGTACTCTGTTCTTCCCCAAAGGCTTAATGCAGTGCTCTAAAGCTCAATAAATACCACACATTGATTGAGTATTTTATACATCCATCTGTGGCATATTTCCTTTGAGTCTATGACCCAGCACAAAGCATTCCTTAATTCTACTTAAAGTCAGACTTAATTCTACTTAAAGGTTAGGGAGAGGTAGCATCACACCTTTCTTCCGGGAAGGAGAATCTGTCTTACTCATTGGTTGGTTTAAGTTAATTGTGGGTGGCTTTGGTTCTTCATTTGTAGGTATTGGTGGTGCTGCTGCTCCTAAAGCCTCTACATCTGTTTCAGTCATAAAATCTGGACCTGGGGAAGGACCGGGTTCTTCTGAAGGTATATCATCTGGTGGTCCCAAAGTTGATGAAGGGGACAGGTCGCTCAAATTTTCTGAAGATTCACTCTGAATGATCCGAAAGTGAGTATTTTCAGAAAGGTTTATATTCACTGAACTAGATTCTTTTGCCTTATGTAGAGAAATAGTCTAGGCAAAATTGGAAGAGAGAGAGAAACAAATGGCAAAAAGACAAGTTATCAAAGATTGACCTGATATATATGCTAGAAATTAATTTTGTGGTAAAGATTTAATAAAATGATTAGTCATCTCTATTTTCACAAAGCTAAAAAGGAAACCAAGCAAAAATGGCCTTGGACTAATCTGCTCTGTTACATTCTCCCAAGGACTGAGTACCTGAGCTTTGCACAGAAAGTGATCAGTAAATATTACTGATTGATGAAGACCAGATTCTGCATTTACAATTAAACGTCTACTAAATATCCATTTGAAATGTGCAATGGAAGTATGATATCTCCCAGGTAATAGGTTGAATACTGGCAAATACTGGAGAAGCAGCATGGATCAGTGGAAAGAGCACAGGCTTTGAAGTCAGAGGTCATGAGTTCGAATCCCAGCTCTGCCACTTGTCAGCTGTGTGACTGTGGGTGAGTCACTTCACTTCTCCGTGCCTCAGTTACCTCATCTGTAAAATGGGGATGAAGACTGTGAGCCCCACGTGGGACAACCTGATTCCCCTGTGTCTACCCCAACACTTAGAACAGTGCTCGGCACATAGTAAGCGCTTAACAAATACCAACATTATTATTATTATTAAAGTTGATTATCTGAGGATCCATAATGGATTCACACTCAGAGGTAGGGATAAACCACTGTGGAGCTCATCTTTGAAGAAGTTCATTACTTTTAGCCTGATGGCTTATATTCCAAGAACGTTTCTCAGAAGCCATAAATGAAAATATATAATGAGAATAATCTAAAGGAAGTGAAAATACATACTGCTGCAAAGTTGTCTTTCTTTCACTTCTATTATTTAGCAAAAACTTTTTATAAGTGAAAAAAGTGGAAGTGCCCTACTAGTCCAAAATAATAATATCAATAGCTTTTACCTTGGAAAGTTTTCTTAAAAATAAAAACTACCTCTGGCTGAACTGATATGGTATTTCAAAGGAAATGTTTGATCAGAATTTTGCAGGGGAAATTACATTTAATATATGCAAAATTACATTTGGGAGTAATGACGGATAGAGATTTAATTCATCACCAGAATGGTAATGTCTCTGCAGAGTATCTTGTTAATATAACAGTGTATTCAGGTTTCCCTTGGACAATCTTATTTACCTTCAATCACAACATAATTATAATGGTACTTGTTAAGCACTTACTATGTGGCAAGCACTGTACCACGGTAAGTGCAAGATAATCACATTGGAAATAGTACCTGCCCCTCACTTGGCTCACATTTAGATGTTCTCCTGTTTCTTTTTGCCTTTAATCAGCACAAAACCAATTTCCCCACAAGCCTCTTTAAGAGCTGCCCCTGTCCCTTTTCCCTTCACCAATTTACATATAAAACGCTAAGCATTATATCACATTAAAACTTTACTTTCCATTTCCTTTACTGTACCCAATTTCCAAGGTTTTCATGTTGGGCCTACTTGGTGATGTATTCAACCCTGAAAGTGGTCTCCATGGTTAAGTATTTTACCATTTTATTTAAAATTATGGTATATGTTAAGCACTTACTATGTGTCAAGCACTGTTTTATATGCTGGGATAGACACAAATTAATTAGATTGGATGCAGTGCCTGCCCACCGGGTGTCACAGTCTAATTATGAAAGAGAACAGCTGTACACATTTTACAGTTAGTTCAGGAAACTGAGGAACAGAGAAGTTAAGTGATTAGCCCAGGGTAAAACAGCAGGCAAGTGTAGAGATAGGATTAGAACACTTGGCTTCACAGACTCTGGTCCTCTCCTGGGTCTCCTCTTATCTCTCTGGCCGTTCATTCTCAGTCTCCTTTGCAGGCTCCCTCTCCTCCCTCTCCCATCCCCTAACAATAGGGGTTCCTCAAGGGTCATTTCTTGGTCCCCTTCTGTTCTCCATCTGTACTCATTCCCTTGGTGAACTCATTCGCTCCCACGGCTTCAACTATCAGCTCTACACAGATGAAACCCAAATCTACATCTCCCCTCCTGTTCTCTCCGCCTCCCTCCAGGCTCATATCTCCTCCTGCCTTCAGGACATCTCCACCTGGATGTCTGCCCGCCACCTAAAACTCAACATGTCTAAGACTGAGCTCCTTACCTTCCCTCCCAAACCCTGTCCTCTCCCTGACTTTCCCATCACTGTGGACAGCACTACCATCCTTCCCATCTCAAAAACCCACAACCTCGGTATCATCCTTGACTCTGCTCTCTCATTCACCCCACACATCCAATTCGTCACCAAAACCTGCCGGTTTCACCTTCACAACATCACCAAGATCTGCCCTTTCCTTTCCATCCAAACCGCTACCTTGTTGGTACAATCACTCATTATATCTTGACTGGATTACTGCATCAACCTCCTTTCTGACCTCCCAAACTCCTGTCTCTCCCCGCTTCAGTCTATACTTCACTCTGCTGCCTGGATTACAGAAACACTCTGGGCATATCACCCTCTTCCTCAAAAATCTCCAGGGGTTGTCTATCAATTTCTGTATCAAGCAAACACTCCTCACTATTGGCTTCAAAGCTCTCCATCACCTTGCCCTTTCTTTACCTCACCTCCCTTCTCTCCTACATCCCAGCCTGCACACTCCGCTCCTCTGCCGCTCACCTCTTCACTGTGTCTCGTCTCGTCTGTCTTGCCATGGACCCCTGACCCACGTCCTCCCTCTGGCCTGGAATGCCCTCCCTCCTTACATCCGCCAAACTAGCTCTCTTCCCCTCTTCAAAGCCTACTGAAAGCTCACCTCCTCCAGGAGGCTTCCCAGACTGAGCCCTCCTTTTCCTCTCCTCCTCTTCCTCTCTCCATTGCCCCTAGTCCCTCCCTCAGTTCTACCTCCTTCTCCGCCCCACAGCACTTGTATATATTTGTACATATTTATTATTCTATTTATTTTATTAATGATGTGTATACATCATTATACATAGAAATATATTCTATTTATCTTTTTTAATGCAATTGATTCCTATCTACTTTTTTGTTGTCTGTCTCCCCGCTTCTAGACTGTGAGCCCATTGTTGGGTAGGGATTGTCTCTATCTCTTGCCAAATTGTACTTTCCACGCACCTAGTACAGTGCTTTGCACACAGTAAGCACTCAATAAATACGACTGAATGAATGAATGAAAGAACCCAGGTCCTGTGACTCTCAGGCCCGCCTTCTTTCCACTAAGCCACACTGTTTGCTTAGTGACTGGATCACACTTATAGTAGTAAATCCAACTGTACTGTTTACACTTGATTTTGAGTTAATTTTACTGGTGAGAAGTAAATGTAAGATAGATAGCAGCATGCCCTGAAGAAGCAGGGTAACTTGTTGGTTATGTGCACGGGCCTAGCATTCTGAGGACCTGAGTTGTAAGGCTACCTCTGCCACTTGTCTGCTGTAACCTTGGGCAAGTCATTTAACTTCTCTATGCCTCAGGATATTCATCTGTAAAATGGGGATTCAATACTTGTTCTTCCTACCCCTTAGACCATGAGCCCTATGTGAAATAGGGAATGTGTCTGATTTGCATATACTGCATCTACCTCTGCGCTTGGTAGAGTGCTTGGCACACAGTAAGTGCCTCACAAATTCCACAACTATCTTTATTATTATTACATGTACACTATAATAATAATGAATATGGAATGAAGTGCTAGGATACTGTAAGTACCATGTCCAGGGGTGAGTATTTTGTGGAGGCAGGGTTGTGCAGGGAAAGGTAAAAGGAAACCTCATGGTCCTCTTAACCAAAAAGGCCCAGAGTAAATAGCTTTACCTTTGCAGCTTGAGGCAGTTCTCCCCAAGGCCAGTGCATCTCCGGATTGTTCTTCTGCATTCCTCGCTCCAAAGGCTTGCTGACCAATTCCGAATCACTTTTCGGAGTGGAGGGCCGGGAGCACAAGGGACTGAAGAGAAAGCAAGTCTTTCATTAAAGAGGAAAAATTAAATTTACCTGCATCTTTCCCATGAGGCAGCATGGTCTTTTGGAAACGGGAATCGGCTGGAAGTCAGGAGAGCAGGAGTCTAGTTCCAGCTGTGCCGCCGGCCGCCGTGTGACCATAGGCAATCACTTAGCATCAGTTTTCTCATCTACAAAATGGGGACAGTAATGCTTGCCTCTCTAAGCTTCTGAGGGATGTTGGAAAAATAAAATGAGATACTTTGAAGAAATAAAAAAGCATGATATAAATACATCAATGCCTTTGGCATTTTTACAATTTTAAATGTTTTATAATTATTTACATTGTATTGACTTTTGTATGTTTACGGGTGGGCAGTTATTAAGTGAATTAACTACATGTACAAAATATAGATATATCTACATCATAATATATCTATATTTCTAGACTGTAAGTTCGCTGTGGGCAAGGAAGATGGGAAGCAGCTTGGTGTAGTGGATAGAGCACAGGTCTGGGAGTGAGAAGGTCATAAATCCTAATTCCTACTCTGCCACCTGTGTGCTGTGTGACCTTAGGCAAGTCACATCACTTCCCTGTGCCTCAGTTACCTCATCTATCAAATGGGGATTGAGCCTGTGACCCCAGATGGACAGAGACTGTGTCCAATATGATTTACTTGTATCCACTCCAGTGCTTAGTACTGTGCCTGGCACACAGTAAGCACTAAACAAATACCACAATCATTATTGCATTGTACTCTTCTGAGAGCTTAGTACAGTGCTCTACGCACAGTAAGTATTCAATAAGAACCAATGATTGATGATATGCTCTACATTTATAGCTGCTCTGCATATTTCAATCTAACAAATGTATCCAGAAAGATCATAAAGCATTTTTAGAAAGCAGACTTTAATGTGATTCAGATAAAATTTTAAGTACCTGATTTTGCAAGATAAATTGTTTCCTCCCCAAATATATTTATCTCGATCTTTCATTTCCCTAAAGTGAAATTTACACTGAACTGGAATGGCAAATTCTTTTTCCTTTAAGAAGAGAATTTCCAAATGGAAGTATTATCACACCTTGGAAACCAAAGGGACTGAATATTGCCAACTTTGAGAAACAAAAATAAGGAGAAAGTCTTGCTTTGGTAGCTAGAGACTTTTTCAACTGATCACAAAGAGTATGTAAAATTTAAATGCAAGAACATTTGTTTATGGGTTTGCACGTATAATATGGATCCAAGTTATACTTATAAAAGTAAACTTCACAAGATCCAGGCAAAAATTAGCCAACAGACAAAAAGGATACAGAGGAAAAGGAAAGGTTAGTCATTTATTAAAATTTAAAGAGGTTTATAATTTCACTGATTTGAATGAGAATATACCTCATAAAATATAATTTTAAAAGCACAGTCTATTTTTCTGCACGAGTAGCAGCGTGGCCTAGTTGAGAAAGTGTGGGCCTGGGAGCCAGAAGGACCTGGTTTCTAATCCTGGCTCTGCCAAACTGCTTGCTGTGGGACCCTGGGCAAGTCACTTAACTTCTCTGTGCCTTAGTCTCGTCAACTATAAAATGTGGATTCCTATTTTGCTTCCTATTTAGACTGAGCCCCATGTGGGACAGGGACTATGCTGAACCTAATTAACTTGTACCTTCACCAGTGCTTAGAACAGTGTACACATAGTAAGTGATTACCAAATGAAAAAGTAGAATTCAACCTAATTATTTTGCAAATAGATGAAAAAACTTGTAATAGTCATATTTTAGGTGGCTACTGTGCTATGAAATGATGAGATGAATTGCCTCTGGTTGCTATAATTTTTTTAAACTAAAATGTATGCAATGATGAGCTATTGGACAACTCTGATAATAATATATAAAGATAATTTTAAAATGTGAGAATAACTCTATATAATAAAATTAAAGTGCTCTCCCCAAATTCACAAATGATCACCCTCTTGCCAAATCAAAAGGACTCTACTCTTCTAATTCGCCTCAAAATTTTGACTACCTTCAACCCTGAACACACTAACTTTGGTTTTACTGACACAATCTCTAATTCTTCTCTTAAACTTGGGGAGTTCATGGTTTCATCTACCACAGTACAAGAGTGACTTCCAAATCTGCCCCTTTTGCCCTGACCTCACTCTTTTTGCAAACTCACATTTTCTCTTGCATCCAGGACATCACCACAGTCTTTGGCACTCAGTAAGTGAGCACTTAATAAATAGCACTGGTTGACTGATTGACTGGATATCTTAAACCTAGATAACCTAGATATTGATTGGATATCCTAGAACCTAAAGCTAAATGTGTGCGAAACTGTACCTCTCATCTTCCCTCTCAAATTTTTTCCTCCACTTAACCACCTCCATTGACAACATTCATTCATTCAATCATACTTATTCCCTCTAGACTGTAAGCCCTTTGTGGGCAGGGATTGTCTCTCTTTAATAATAATAATGTTGGTATTTGTTAAGCGCTTACTATGTGCCGAGCACTGTTCTAAGCGCTGGGGTAGATATAGGGGAATCAGGTTGTCCCACGTGGGGCTCACAGTCTTAATCCCCATTTTACAGATGAGGGAACTGAGGCACCGAGAAGTTAAGTGACTTGCCCAAAGTCACACAGCTGGCAAGTGGCAGAGCCGGGGTTCGAACCCATGACCTCTGACTCCAAAGCCCGTGCTCTTTCCAGTGAGCCACGCTGCTTCTCACTTTCCAGGCACTTGGTACAGTGCTCTGCACAAAATAAACACTCAGTAAATATGACTGGATGAATGAATTCACTTCAATGATGGACAGGACCACTATCCCTCATTTCTACATTTTTCTTGATTCCACTCTGTCTTCTGGACTATAAGCTCACTTTGGGCAGGGAATGTGTCTATTTTTATATATTGTACTCTCTCAAGCGCTTAGTTAAGCATATCAATGTCATCTGAGAAGCAGCATGGCTTAGTGGAAAGAGCATGGGCTTGGGAGACAGAGATCGTGGGTCCTAATCCCAGCTCTGCCACTTATTAGCTGAGTGATTTGGAGCAAGTCCCTTGACTTCTCTGTGCCTCAGTTACCTCATCTGTAAAATGGGGATTAAGACTGTGAGCCCCATGTGGGACAACCTGATTACCTTGCATCTCCCCCAGCGCTTAGGACAGTGCTTGGCACATAGTAAGCACTTAATAAATACCATTATTATTATTATCTTAGCATTTATCTACCCAGAACCTCAGGTAGTACTTTTGTTCATGTCTTATAGAGCCTATTATTTAAGTACTAATATAGAAATCTCCTTCTCCTCCTTTCTAACTGTAATTCCTGTAAATGTCTGCCACAGCAACTAGATGGTAAGATCCTTAAAGGCAGGGATCATATCAACTGATTTGATTGTATTAATTCTCCACACACAATAGGCAATCAAAAATACTACTGATTAATACAAATCGTAGGGGCTACCTTTACTGATCCATAGCCCACTACCTTAAATCCAATACGTTCAAATCTGAATTCGACTTCAAACTTAAATCTTTCCCTGTTCCTAATGTTCCCATTACTGCCCAAAACATCAGTATTCTCCATCCCAGAAGCTTTAACCCTGATGTCATTTTTCATTTCAAGTACAGGGGAGGACCTGAGCTAGAGGTGTCTGCCTTTTATCAATATGATTCTGAGATCAAGGATCATATTTCCAAACTAAAACTCAATCCTTCTAAAATTTATATACAGAGCCAGAAAAGCATCATAATTGCTACTTAGTGATGATCATAATCTGGGGTAAATCAAATCTATTAATGTACTGCATTAAAGGGAAAATTTTCTTCATGGATAATTCATGAGTGATTTGGTTAGTGGTTAAAGTAGTTATTTAAGTTAAACCAAATTTGCAATCAATTAATTTGTTACAGAATTAAGTATATATATATGTATATATACATATACATATTATATATATATATATGTATATGTATACATAAATATCCAAAATAGAAAAACAGTTCCTCTACCTTTGTGAAGCCGGAAAAAGAGAAGACTGTGAAGGGCAAGACCTAGAAAGACCACCTTCTACCGCCACCAGAAGATGAGGGGGTATCACTGTACAACCAACGGGCTTACTAGATACCATAGAATGTAGTAAAAGAAAGAAAAGGCACATCATTTAATTTAAGTGGACTTTCATGCAAACTGCTTAAACATGCCACCAGGCATTTTAAAGGAGAACATGAACATTTTTGGAATTTGGATGATGAGCCATTTTGGTTTGCACTATTGAGGCATAATGGGTGTCCATGCAAATAACACTGATATCTCCACTAGAAATCCCAAATGAAGTTTGTTTCAGCACTTAAAAGGGGAAAACGAGGCAAATACTTTCTGAGAGATAGAGCATCAGTAAAATAACACATTTAAGACTGATAGGTCTGCTAAACAGTCAAGGGTGAAGGAGATCATCAGAGACTTAAGAAAAAGGAGATATGGAAAGGCCTATTTGTCTCCTCATTCATCTATCTGTTTGATCAAGATCACAGTGCCTTCTTCCACCCCAACATATTTCTGGACCAGGTCACGTTTTCAGTTCCTTTAATTCTTTGACCAAACTAAACCCACCAGTATTCTGTTAATTCAACAAGCTAATGTACACTGATCCATCCTTTAAAAATTAGTCCAAGGCTGGAATGTAGCAGTGTGGTAATTATTTTCTCAGTGGGAAAAGTCAAACATCAACATTCACTACTTGGTACTGAAATGGCCTATGGCTTTCAGCCAGTTGATGGAAGATTTCTCCTGGACTGTTCTCACTGATGATTTGTCTCGCTTACCTCCAGTCCCTTTATCCCACTTTAAGAATGATTTATTTTTTTTGCAATTTTCTTTCATCTCAATCATTTAGGTGTCTCAATTACAGTAGTGTTTAAACTGAGCAAGGCAAGCTGCTCAAACAGAGGTCAGGAAGAATATTCAAGGTATCTTTAAGGTGCAATCACCTTTAAAAAAAGGAATATTTTGGATTCAGCATGCTAAACTCCTCACTCAAAACTAGATGCTTCAAGATTCTATACTGGTATTCTTGAGAAACTGGATAAAAGTGTGGGAGGAAATCATCCAATAACCTTCTGTCTCAAAACTGACATACATCCTGGTCTATTGACACTATATAAAGAAACTACTTGGAGACATTCAAAAATGTTTCATATACACACTTACCTTTGAATTGGTGACCATTCTCCTTCTGAATTGGGGTATGATGCGGATTGGGGATAAGTAGTGAGCGGGGAGGTCTTAATCTCAGAAACTTCACCCAGATAGGCAGATGCATCATGTATAGGAGTCCTGACAATAATGAAAATTCAAAATGAAAATTCAAACAATTCTTTTGCTTTAATACTTAGTAAGAAAGAACACGAAAACTTCTAGATAGTGAGATTTTAATTTATTAATTTATTTAATTTTATTCCTCCTTGTCAGTTATGTACCTCACTATCTAGAACTGACAAAGAGGAATAAAATTAAATAATTTCAAATTTGTTACATTATTCTCATACCAAATTATGCAGCATTTTTTATGTTTGTCTCCAAAGTGATATTAAAAATGCCCTAAAAATTATCCTAGAACACCAAACAATTGCCTAGAGCGATCAAATTTATTGGAAGTGTTGATACAGTGAAAAGAACCACTAGGTGGCATTACATTGAATCCTAATTCAGATTATCTCTTGATGATTTTAGATAAATGACTCAACCCCTGTCCATTTCCTCACCTGAAAAATGAAGTTAATTTAAAATTTCACCTCACTCATACATAGGTAGCAAGAGCTGAATGAAAATAGGGAAATGTGAATAAGTTTCTTTTATGAAATAATAAAGGAGACATGGATAAAATTAACCATATTTTTTGCTTTGTGTGCTTTGAAAAATAAACCTCAAAATATCAAAATGTATATTGAAGTTTAGATTTTTTTGAACTACCTGACAAAATTAAGTGTACATAATGAACACTGACTCATATTCCTCTGCAGGAAAAAGGCGATAGATAAATCCCCCAATTATGATGACAAATTCATTCCTGGTATCTTACATTTGTACACATTTTGTATTGTCCAGAGGCTCACTTTCCTCATCAGAACTCATTTCAATAGGAAACATATCATCATCTTCTGAGGTGTTCACATTGTCTTCCCTTTTTAAATTGTCTAGCTTGGTTTTTCTTCTCCTTTTCCTTCTTTTCTTTACTGAGCCGCAACCCGTGGGATTCTCACTTGGAGCCTGGGTTGCAATTGGAATCTGTGTGGATCCAGAAGGGTCTAGGTTTCTCAATCTGTCTACAGAGTTCCTTTTCAGTTGTGATTCCATTAGTGCAGCTCCTTCTGACAGAATAGGTGATGTTGCTAGATGTGATGGAATTCTTTCCTAAAAGAATATGAAATTTACAAAGAAATATTTACATCTTATTGAATCCAGTATAACCTTGGAAATCTTAAAAGAAGGCTTGCTCCTTCCTGAAACTTAATTGGTTTCGATATTCTAAAAAGGCAAAATCTCTCATTTCACTATTGCAATCTGACAAGTTTGGAAGTGGGTAGACTGGAAGCCCCCAACTAGACTGTAAGCTTACTTATAATAATAATAATAATGTTGGTATTTGTTAAGCGCTTACTATGTGCAGAGCACTGGTCTAAGTGGTGGGGTAGATACAGGGTAAGCAGGTTGTCCCAAGTGAGGCTCACAGTTAATCCCCATTTTACAGATGAGGTAAATGAGGCACAGAGAAGTGAAGTGACTTGCCCACAGTCACACAGCTGACAAGTGGCAAAGCCGGGATTCAAACCCATGACCTCTGACTCCCAAACCCGGGCTCTTTCCACTGAGTCATGCTGCTTCTCTACTTATGGGCAGGGATCATGACTACCAACTCTATTGTATTGTACTCTCCCAAACGCTGAGTACAGTTAAGGAAATGGAGGTGCAGAGAAGCTAAGTGACTTGACGAGGTCACAAGGCAGACAAGTAGCAGAGGTCCTCTGACTCTCAAGCCTGTGCTCTTTCCACTAAGCTACACTGCCTCCTATGTAGACTATGTAGACTATGGCTCTCCACTTGCGCATTGCCCACAGTGCAGCAAAAGCTGTGAGGAGTATGTAAAATTCAGGTCCAGCATCCAGTAGGACATATTTTCTTAAGCACTAATGTAGTTTTCACTTTCAGCTTTTGAAGAGTTCATGGAAACCAAAAAAAAACTGTTCCCTGGGCTAACATTTGTGGAGTGTGAAGGAATAAGTGATAGTGGATAATCTGGAACAATAATAGTGGATAATAGTGGAACAAGGAGCAAAAACTCTTTGAGTTGCAGCATGGCCTAGTGAATAGAGCACGGGTCTGGAAGTCAGAAGGACCAGATTCTAATCCCAGCTCAGCCTCCTGTCTGCTCTGAGATCTTAAGCAAGTCATTTAACTTCTCTGTGTCTCAGTTACTTCATCTGTATCGGCATTAAAACTATGAGACTCATGTGAGACATAGACTATGTCCAATCTGAGTAACATATCTACTCCAGCACTTAGTACAATGCCTGGCACATAGTAAGTGCTTAAAAAATACCATTAAAAAAAAGAACTGGCAGGTAGGCTAAGATTTGGCCACAGGGCGCATCTGCCCCCTTTCTCCAGCTCCATGGAAGTTTCAGGGATTCTCGTGGCAGGGATAGGGGATTCTGATTAAGGTCACTATTTGCTGATACTATCTCAAGGTGCACCCAAATGACCAGGATTGAACCGGCCTCTCTGGCACTGGAGACCAGGCCGGAGTCCCCCACCATACTATATCTCATGGCCAGATCCAGACCTGGACCAAATCCCAGCTCCACCTTTCTGCTGTGTGAACTTGGGCAGGTCACTTGACTTCTCTGTGCCTCATTTACCTCATCTGTAAAATGAAGATTCAATACCTATTGGAACTCCTACTTAGACTGTGAGTCCCATGTGGGACAGGGACTGTGTCCAACCTGGATTATTCTGTATCTACCTCAGCTCTTAGGAACATATAAGCATTTAACAAATTCATTTACAGGCTTGGACAGGCTTAGAGAAGCAGCATAGCCTAGTGGAAAGATCATGGACCTGGGAGAAAGACGACATGGGTTCTAATCCCAGCTTTGCCAATTCTTTGCTGTGTAATGTTGGGCAAGTTACTTTCACTTCTCTGTGCCTCAGTTTCCTCAACTGTAAAATGGGGATGAAATACCTGTTCTCCTTCCTACTTCGACTGTGAGCCCCATGCAGGACAGAGACTTTGTCTGACCTAAGTAACTCGTATCTACCCCAGTGCTAGTGTTGGACACACAGTAAGCACTTAATTCCATTAAGAAAAAAATGGGAGACTTGAAATAAAATTAAAACCTGGGGATACCGTAAAGGTGAAGAATCACTAGCTACGGGGCATAATTAAAATGGAAACTTGGAGCAAGAGTTCATTTAACTCTACCAAGTTCAGGTTTTGTCAAAAGGAGTCCTTGGCTGAAAAATCTGAGCAATTTCCACTGGATTTATAAGCTTGCTATGAGCAGGGAACTTGTCTACTAACTCCGTTCCAGTGTACTCTCCCAGGTCCGTAGTATAGTGCTCTGCTCACAGAAAGCACTCAATAAATACGATTGAGTCATTATGAGGTAAAGGAGATACAGCACAGGACTCGGAAGATCAAAGCTTCATTTTCCTTATTGCACAGTCTACAGTCTTTGCCACAGAACTACTATTTGGAGTGCTGAATCATGGTCAATGTCTAACAGAATCAATGGCAAGCCTTACCTGATTATTATCTGTTTCTTGAACAAAAAATGCTTCTCCATTATCTCCGAGTTTCATGTGCAAATTGACAGATTCCCCATTAATTTCTATGTCCACCTTGAGGATAAAAATATTTTCAAGAAAAAAGTATACTGACTTTATCAAACAAGTGAATGAGACATATGATTTATCATTTTAATGTAGCTAAGCAAGCAGTCGAACATGATTGTTTTGTCTGAAATTAATTGATTATTAATCAGGACTAATACATTCCCAAGAAAACAATATAAGGAAATACTTTAATAATAAAATCATAGAGTCGATTACAGTAGATAAATTCCAAATTGTACATCACACTGGGGTGTTCAAAGTACATTTGCTATAGGATTGTCAGTATGAAAATTACACTATTGTTTTGATACACACCAAAAAGCCACCTAAATATATCTGCAAACCATATATTCTGATTGTTACTATCTTACCACTTTCTCTCTGGAACGTAGCACCCCCATTTTCCCAAAACGGACATGAAATGGGGAGCACTGGAGATTGCCATTTGGCTGCCGCACAACAATTATATCGATGCATCCAGATAACGTAGCCGGATTTAATCCCTTGTAGAGTTCCTTCACAGTAACAAATACTTGGCCTGCTAACTGTCCGACGTAATTCATGGTTTGAGCCTGAAAAACATGGACACAAAAAGTGCTCAATATAATTAATCATCCATTATAAACCAAGCAATGTTTTCTGCAAAACTAATTTATCTTTTTTATATTTTCAATTAATAGAAAAAGTTAAATAAATTGGGGTAGGTACAAGTTACTTAAGTCAGATAAAGTCCCTGTTCCACATGGAGGTCACAGTCTAAATCACAGATAGAAAGTAAGGCATGCAGATTTAAAAGAAAGTTGAAAGCAAGTATTTCATTCTAACTGAAACTGATAATCCAATTCACAGCATTATAATTGCAGTAATAGGTTTAGCCAGTATATCTATCTATTTATCTACTGCGGGGAGGGAGGATGTAACTAGTAAGACCAATGTATGACTGACAATCCCTTCTAGAAGAATTTATTGAGTATGGACTTAGTGAGATACATTTTACTACGTGCTGGGGAAGGACAGAATAACCAAGAAGTCTGTCCCCAGTCCAAAAGGAGTTTATACACTAAAGTGGGATACAAACAAAAAAAATTATAACATGGACTAAATAAATCGAGTGGACAGATAAAGGTGAGTGTAATGGCTCAGAGTTCTGGGAAATTAATCAAGGAAAGTTTATTGGAGAACGTGAGAATTTATGAAAGATCTAAATGTGGGAGAGATGTGGTCTGTTTGGTGAGCAGTAGGTGGAAGTTCCAAGTTGGATAGGCATCACGAGTGAGGTCATGGAGGCAGAAGAGTCAAGAGAGAAGTACAGCTAAAAGTTTGGCTTTGTAGGTGCAAAGATAAGGGGTTGAGTAATAGTGGGTGAAGATAACGAATAGGGAAGGTGGAGCCAAAAGGCTGAGGCTTGAAGCCAATTGTGTAGTGTTTTTAATCTGACATCGAGAGGCACGGTGAGTCAGTGGAAGGTCTTAAAACAAGGAGAGATTCATTCATTCAATCATATTTATTGGAATGTACAATCAGCAACAGGTAGAGACAATCCCTGCCCAACAACGGACTCAGAGAGATAATAATAATGTTGGTATTTGTTAAGTGCTTACTATGTACAGAGCACTGTTCTAAGCACTGGGGTAGATACAGGGTAATCAGGTGGTCCCATGTGCACTTCTGTACCCAAACCTCTGCACAGTTCATAGGCCTAGTGGAAAGAGCATAAGATCGTGAGTCAGGAGAATTGGGTTCTAATTCCTGCTCTGCCTCTTGCTTGCTTTGTGACCTTGGGCGAATCATTTAATTTATCTGTGCTTCATATTCCTCAGCTGCAAAATGGGGATTAAATGCCTGTTCTCACTCCTATGTGGGAAAGGGACTGAGTCCAATTTGACTATTTTGGGACTACCAGCACTTAGCATAGTGCATTGCACATAATAAGTTCTTAACTTATACTGCAATTGTTATTATTGGTTAATATAAATGCTTGCTATGACATTGAGAAATGTAGAAAGAGCTGAAGGACTCATTTGTAAATCAATTGAGAAGCTAGTAATAAAATATTATAAAATGTTCACACAAATGAGAATTATATACACTGTTTTTGGGTTTTTGGCTAGTGTAAAAATAAATTATATGTCTCCATAAGTAACATATTCATAAGCATCAGAACAGATTGCTCCACAACAATCTCCAAGACTTGAAAAATTATCAGCACTCTATAAACTGATTATAACTGACTACCCCACCAAGATTATCTAACTCTTTTTGTTGCTTGCCCCACCATTTTTTTAACAATATTTATAAAGTGCTTTCTATGTGCCAGGAACAGTAGTAAGCACTGGGGTAGATTCAAGGAAATAAAGTGGGACACAGTCCCTGTCCCGGATGAGGCTCATAGTCTAGGTCAGAGGGAAGAGGATTTAATCCCCATTTTTCATATGAAGTAAGTAAAGAACAGAGGAGTTAAGTGACTGACTCTAAGCCACAGAGTAGAAAAGCGACAGAGCCAGCAATAGAACCCAAGTCTTCTGACTCCCATTCCCTTGCTCTTTCCAGTAGGCCACAGTGTTTCCATTTGACTTAAGAAAACCCAGGTGTCTGCCTGCCATTAATAGCATTTCAAATACATTCTCAATACACTGTCATGGATTTGGAGTTTTCCCAAATCCAAGAAAACTAAAAGAAAAAAAAAGGAAATAGAAAAGGACATACAATATACAAATTATACTTTAGGTACAATCCCTGATTTTCTTTGAAAACCACTACCTGATTTCCCTTAGGCCTACTCTGATTTATGTATATATACACTCATGCTTGGTATCTCCATGATTAATCAAACTGTGTAATGTCAAGCCCAGGTCACAACTACTTTTACACTAACTCATCTTTTCTCTTACCATAGCAGCTGCATACATGAAGAGAAGTCTAAGGTAACCAGTTCTCTCATTTGTGTCAAAAGATTGTTTAGGAGGAAAAATAAATAAGTCATTAAAGGTCCATGTCCCCACTATAAAAACACATTCAAACTCCAAAAGAGTGTGCTGCCCAATATTTTGATAGTAAGAGAGCAAGGGGAGCTACCAATAAAGCATTCAATTATTCACTACTATTTATTGAGCGTTTACTATGTGCAGAGCATTGTACTAGGCGATTGGAATGTACAATTCGGCAACAGATAAAGACAATCCCTGCCCAATAACGGGCTCACAGGCTTAAAGGGGAAGACAGACAGCAAAGCAAAACAGAACAAAACAAGATGACATCATCAAGATAAATACAATCAAGGAGATAGCCACCTCATTAACAAAATAAATAGGGTAATAAATAATATATACAAATATACAAATGAGCACAGTGCTGAGGGGAGGGGAAAGGGGAAGAGGAGAAGCTGGGGGAGGGAAGGAGAGGAGGGGAGGAGGAGCAGAGGGAAAAGTGGGACTCAGGCTGGGAAGGCCTCCTGGAGGAGGTGAGCTCTCAGTAGGGCTTTGCTTACCCCTGCAAAGCCCATGTTATGTGTTTTCTCAACAACAGAAACACTGCTCTAATTCTGCTTCAGAATTCTAAATTTTGTTTCATTAAATCTACACCATCAGTAAGAGGATACTGATTTTAAAAAAACACACAGCACATCAGTTAAAACTAGAACTACAGAATATTCTCTGACTGCTGAAGAGAAAACATTCAACCTTTATTTAAAACATAGAGAAAGAGGACTTGAAAATTGTCTAGCCTCATCAAACACAGTTCTAGTTAGGAATGGAAAAAGGCTAATATAAGAGCATGAATTTTGGTTGGACTTTTCTGCAGTGCAGAAAAACAATTTAATCATAAAAACCAAGATGTTCAACATTACTTTAGCTAAAAAGACCTAAACACAAAAACTAAGACATTCAACATTATTTTAGCTAAAAAGATCTAGAAGCCACTTCATTAATTGTATTAATAGTAGTAGAAATTATTTTTAAGAGCTTATTATCTGTCAAACTCTGTTCTAAGCATTCAGGTAGATACAAGATAATCTGGTTGGGCACAGTCCCTGTCTCACGAGGGGTTCACAGTCTAAACAGAAGCGAGTAGGATTTAATCCCCATTTTACAGATAGGAAAACTGAGGCACCAAAACATAAGTGACTTCCAAAGGTCACACAGTAGGAAAGTGGCAGATCCAAGATTAGAACCCAGGTTCTCTGATTCCTGAAGTCTTTCCACTTGGCCTAATATGGCGTAGTGGGAAGAGCATGGGTCTGGGAGCCAGAGGACATAGGTTCTAATCCCAGATCTGTCAAATGCCTGCTGTGTGACCTGAGTCAGGTCACTAAACTTCTTAGTGCCTCAGTTCTCCTGTTCTCCCTCCTATTTAGCCTGTGAGCCCCCAAAAAACCAGGACTGGGACCGACCTTATTAACTTGCTTCTACCCCGGCGCAAAGAACAGTGTTTGTCACATAGCAGGCTTTTAAAAATACCATAAAAAACAAGTATAATAAAATGTCTAGTTCTTTGAATATATATTTCTAGTCAAAAGAATTATGCTTATAATTGCTGCAAATTATGACAGTTGTCATTATTATATTAAGCACTTCATATGTACCATAGCACTATGCCCAGTGCAGGGATGGAAACAGGTAATTAAATCAGACACAGTCACTGTCCCACATGGGGCTCACAATCTAAGGGCTGTGGAGAGTGTCTATCTTCTTCCCATATTACAGAGGAGGAAACTAGGAAACTGAGGCAGAGTGGAGAAATATGGTGCTCAAGGTCCTACAACAAAAATTAGAACCCAGATCTCCTGAATTCCAGACTTATTCCCTCTCACTAAGCTACCTAGGCTCATTACAATTTAAATTTTGAAATACAGTTTAACTACTTTAAAATTTTCTGCATTCCTATGGGTAAAAACTGGGACTAGAACCAGTTCTGGAAGAGCTAAAAATAGAGCCAAGTGAACCAGTTCTGCCTAATCACCCATGACAGCAAAAGACTGCTCACGAAAGAAAGGTGCTGGAGGCTCAAAATAGCATCTAGATCCCTCCCCTTCCCAGTCAGGCACATATTTGTGGAGTCAGGAGACGGATGGCATTTTAGAAGTCTTAGCTGGGCTGTGACATACTGAACTTTCCTCAACACCCACACTGAAGTCACAGAAATGGCTACAGATAACACACTCAGTTCCACTAGAAATCTGTGTCATGTCTTCAATCAAAAAATGGTGAGTGCTTACTTTACTAAGCTCTTGGGAAAGTAAAAACAAGGGAGTTGGTAGACCCAACCCCTGCCTACAAGGAGTTTATAGTTTACAAGAGGAGAGAGACATCAGGAAAATAGTAGAGTACAAGAATATTTACAGAAGTACTGTGGGCTGGGGTGAGTATAAAAGTGCTTAAGGGATACGTGGCCAAGTTCAGAGTTGATGCAGAGAATTCAGGGCGGGAGGGCCTCTTGGAGGAGATGTGATTTTACTAGGGTTTTGAAGATGGATGGAACAATGGAGTGTCGGATATGCCGGAGAAGTGAGTTCCAGGCCTGAAGGAGAACAGGAGCACGGGGTCGGCAGTGAGACAGAAGAGATCAAGGTACAGAAAGTAGACTGGTATTAGAGGAGCAGAGTGTGAAGGTTGGGCTGTAGTAGAGGTTAGGTAGGTGGTGGAAAGCTGATGTTTTGCTTCCTCCTCTGCCTCTGGTCCGGTCATTATTCATAATTTTGAATCAGTGTATAAATAATGCCTTCATCCCCTGGGCCACCTTCCCCACCTCCAGCCATATCATGGCCTAGTGGATAAAGCACAAGCCTGGGTGCCAGAAGGACCTGGGTTCTAATCCCTGTTCCACCTCATATCTGCTGGGTGACCTTGGGCAAGTCACTTTACTTCTCTGGACTGTAGTTACCACATCTGTAAAATGAGGATTAAGAATATGAGCCCAATATGGGGCAGGAACTGTGTCTAACTTACTTATCTTGTATCCACCCCAGTGCTTAGTACAGCTCCTGGGACATAGTAAATGCTTGGAAAAAAAGTGCTACTTCCCCACCCTTACCCCAAGAAAACAGCTGACCAATTCCCCAGTTAAGGCTATAAAGGGAAAGAGAGAGAGAGATCACCAATAATCTCCCTCTTGCCAAATCCAATGGCCTCTACACCATCCAAATCCTCCTCAATCTCTCAGCTGCTTTAGACACTGTTGACCACCCCCTTCTCCTGGAAATATTATCCAACCTTGGTTTCACTGTCTTCTGGTTCTCCTCTCATCTCCCTGGATGTTTATTCTCGGTGTTTTTTTGCGGGCTCCTCCTCTGCTTCCCATCCCCTAATTATGCGGGTCCCTTAAGGTTCAGTTCTGGGTCCCCTTCTGTTGTCCATCTACACCCATTTCCTTGGAGAACTTCCTCCCTCCCATGGCTTCAACTACCACCTCTATGGATGATACCCAAATCTACAGTTCCACCCTGGTATCTCTCCCTTTCTGCAGTTTCACAGTTTCTTCTGCCTTCAAGACATCTCTACTTGGATATTGTCCCATCATCTCAACTTAAACTGTCCAAAATAAAACTCTGTATCCAAACTCTGTTCTTCCCATGACTTTCTCATCACTGCAGACAGCAGGACCATCCTTGTGAGACAGGCATTTTCCTTGACTCCTCTCTCTCATTCAAACCATAAATCAATCCATCACTACATCCTGTAGGTTCCACCTTCACAACATTGCTAAAATCCACCCTTTCCTCACCATCCAAACTGCTGGATATTAATCCAGTCATTTATCCTACACTGCCTTGATTACTTTATCAGCCTCCTTGCTGACCTCCCTGCCTCTTGTCTCTCTCCACTCCAGTCAATACTTCACTCTGCTACCCGGATGATTTTCCTATAAAATTGTTCAGGACATGTTTAATTAACCATTCTTCAAGAAATTTCAAAGGTTGCCCATCCACCTCCATATCAAACAAATACTCCTCACCACTGGCTTTAAAAGCACTCAATCACCTTGCCCCCTCCTACTTCACCTCACTATTCTCCTTCTACAACCCAGCCCACACACTTCACTCCTCTAATGCTAACCTTCTTACTTCACCTTGATCTCGTCTATCTCACGGCTGGCCACTCGCCCACATCCTGCCTCTAGAATGGAACATCCTCCCTTCTCAAATCCAACAGACAATTACGCTCCCCCACCTCAAAGCCTTATTGAAGGCACATCTCCAAGACGCCTTCCCTTATTAAGCCCTCCTTTCCTCTTCTCCCACTCCCTTCTGTCTTGCCTTGTCCTGCTCCCCTTATTTGTCACCCTTCCCAGTTCCACAGCACTTATGTACATATCTGTAATTTATTTATTTAGAATAATGTCGGATTTCCCCCTCTAAACTGTAAGCTCACTGTGGGCAGGAAATATGTCTGCTGACTGTTACTTTGTACTCTCCCAAGCGCTTACATTGTTCTGCTCACAGTAAGTGCTCAATAAATACAATTGAATGAATGAATGAATGAATAAATGGTGAAGGGACTGTGTTTGTGAGAAGCTGAGAGTTGCGTTCAGTAAGACAAAGTGGGGGCTATGTGTTGTATGACAAGCTTATGTTTTCCTCTCCTGCTAGAGTGTAAGTATCTTGTGGGCCAGGTATATGTACCACCATTGTATCAAGTGGGCCCTCAATAAATACTACTATTCCTGGGTGAGAGTTGTTAGAGGCCAGGAAATGAAATGAGAGGAAGAATGATGCTAGTGATACATCTCACTGCATTTCTTCTGGGCTCTCTCTTTGTGTATCTCTCTCACGCTCTTTCTGGGTCTCTGCCTCTGACTCCCTCTAGGCCATTTTCTCCCTCTACTTTCATCGCTCATTTCATCGTCAGACTACTTGTTTTGTTCTGTTTTG
The DNA here is from genome assembly GCF_004115215.2 of Ornithorhynchus anatinus. Lineage (NCBI taxonomy): Eukaryota > Metazoa > Chordata > Mammalia > Monotremata > Ornithorhynchidae > Ornithorhynchus > Ornithorhynchus anatinus. Next base: position 87,289,790 of record NC_041728.1, on the reverse strand, counting down.
CTCTGCTGTCTGTCTCCCCCGTTTAGAATGTGAGCCTGTCACTGGGCAGGGATTCTCTATCTGTTCCCGAATTGTACATTCCAAGTGCTTAATACAGTGCTCTGCACATATTAAGCACTCAATAAACGCTATTGAATGAATACACTGGACTATTGGAAACGCCCCCCAGTGTCCTCACCCCAAAATATCTCCACCTGCATCCTGCTGTGAACTCAGAAATAATCTGATCCCACTTAGGTTTCAAAAGCATACTATGAAATATAGCTGATAAAACATCTGCATGACACTATGAAAACATGAAATACCCCAATATGTTTATGATAAAAAATATACATATGCATTCAAAATAAGGTCACTCTTTGTTGCTGTCATTTAGACCTGTACTTGGCAACTATCTAACAGAAGAGTAATTTTCACCGTGCTTCCTGGTGAAGCAACTACTAAACTATCTCCTTCTGGTCAAATGTTTGTTCAAATAGGACTGGCCCCACGCCCTTTCATGCCCTCTCCTCCTCACGAGCCCCCCTGCCATGTCCCCAGCCCACAGACTGGTTCATTCAAAGCGCTTAGTACAGTGCTCTGCACACAGTAAGCGCTCAATAAATACTATTGAATGAAAGATTTCCTGCCGCCCTCCCCACACCCTAAACTTTCTCCTGTCTCCCCTGCCCCAGCACGCCTCCGTTTCCCCCCAGACTTTTCTTTCCAGCAGCTTTGCTATTTTTTTTTAAATGGTTGCTGCCACTTCCACTCATGTTGCACCCAGCGCAGTCACTAAGGGCAGCCTCTCTCCTTCAAAGCCATGGGGACAGCGATAAGAAAGGGCGGGATGAGGGAAAGGCAAGCAGCAGGAGTGACAGATGTCCATGGGGGAGCAGCGCAAATGACGACCTTGGCCATGTTTACCCTCCTTACCAAAATGGGGAGACCACAGCTATTGAGCTCTCCAATCACGTAATCTCTCACTACAACCCAATTCACACACTTTGCTCCTCTAACACCATCTGTACCTGTACCACCATCCCATCTATCCCACTGCACAACATTTGAATTGTACTTTCCAAGCACTTAGTACAGTGTTCTGCACACAGTAAGTGCTCAGTAAATATGATTGAATTATGAATGCCCACATCCTCCCTCAGGCCTGGAACTCTCTCCCGCTTTAGATCCAACAGACCATCACTCTCCCCACCTTCAAATCCCTCCTTAAATCGTATCTCCTCCAAGAGGCCTTTCCTAAATAAGACCCTCAATTCCACTACCTGTGTCCTTTGTGTCATTGCACCATTGTGTCCCCTATATACTCCTTAAGCACTTTAGCACTTTCCCCAGCTCAACTTACGTACATACCCTAATACACTACTAGTTCCCGTATCCTTAATCTATTTTACTATCTCCCTCTGTAGACTGTAAGCTCCTTTTGGGCAGGGATCATGTCTACAAACTCCACAGCACCTCACTTTCCAAAGTGTTTACCCTGGCAGTCTACAGACAATAAGCATGAAAAAAAGTATCACTGGCTGAAGGATTGGTTGGTTGATTGACTGATGTGGTCGAAGTGTGTATATGTAGTGTGGATCCACTTCCTGGATCACTATCTGGTTGCATACAAATGCAAGTGCTGCCAATAACAAATGGCATTATTAATACTTTGAAACTTATGATTTCCTTTCAGATGAATGGCTCTATCTTGCACCTGAATTGTCTGTAAACATAGAACAATTCCTGGCACATAATAAACAGTGAAGAAATATCACAAAAAACTATCTTGTACTTACCTCCACTGAGATGGATCACTTTTCTAAAATTTATTTTACTCTAGTCTACTTAAGTATTAGTTAGCATCCCTACAAGATTTTGTGTAGGAGCCTTAAGGAGCCTAACTCTTAAGGAGAAGCTGACCTTTTTTAAGACTCTTACTGCATCTAATTGTTTTTGACACTTGATATTTTCTAAGCTATTTAAAGAGAAAATCTAGAAGTTTTGCCTGGTGCAAAGAGCCTGGGACTGGGAGTCAGAGGACCTGGGTTCTAATCACAGTGTCTTATATGCTGTGTGACCTTGGGCAAATCACTTACCTACTTTATGCCTCAATTAATTCATCTGTAAAATGGGGATTAAGACTTTGAGCCCCATGTGGAACATATACTGAGTCCAGCCTGATTAGCTTGTATCTACCCCAGTGTCTAATGCAGTGCCTGGCACATAATAAGAATTTAACAAATAATAGTGAAAGGAGCAAAGGCTTGGGAGTCAGAGGATCTGGGTCTTAATCCTGGCTCTGTCACATATCTGCTGTGTGACCCTGACACAAGTCATGTAACTTCTCTGTGTCTCAGTTACCTCATCAGTAAAATGGGGATTATTACTGTGAATCTTTTGTGAGACAGGGACTGTGTCCAATTTTAATATCTTACATTACCCCAGTGCTGAAGCACTGTGGCTTAGTGGAAAGAGCATAGGCTTGAGAGTCAAAGGTTGAGGGTTCTAATCCCGCGTCTGCCACTTGTCTGCTGTGTGAAATTGGGCAAGTCACTTAACTTCTCTGTGCCTCAGTTACTTCATCTGTAAAATGGGGATTAAAAGTGTGAGCCACATGTGGGACAACTATGCTTGGCACGTAGTAAGCACTTAACAAATACCATCCTTATTATTATTATTATCACAGTGCCTGGCGCTATAGCAAGCGGTAAACAAATACCATTAAAATATTTTTTAAAAGGTCTAACCTAGATACCGCTTCGATATTCTATTTTACAGTTTCATTGTTATATTAGGTTTGCAAAAATATCAGTCATTTACTGAGTTCCCAATGAGTGCAAAGCACCATACTAAAATCTTGGAAAAGGAACAAGAAGCAAAGCATGTCTCCTACCCTCAAGGAGCCTATAATCAAATAGGGATGATGGGCATTGAAATGCATCAACAAACAGTAGTGTCAAAAGAAAAACATGGATCAAATAAATCATGCAGCAAATATGCGAGTCAGTACTTCCAGCATGACATAAGATATGACACATATAATTATTTCTGCTGTCTCTACTGTAATAACACCAAGAAAGACAGTAACAGCCTGAAAACCATTCAGGAACACAGATCTCAGATTGCTTAAACCAGGAATAGCCGGAAGACTGGGCAAGATGGGCCTTACAACTACTCCTATACACTACACACTTTTTTGATCACTTTTTAAGAAATGGTATTTGTTATGTTCATTCAATCATATTTATTGAGCGCTTACTGTGGCAGAGAACTGTATTAAGAGCTTGGAAATACAATTCCGCGAGAATAGAGACAATCCCTACCCAACAATGGGCTCACAGTCTAGAAGGGTGCTTATTATGTGCCAGGCACTGTACTAGACCTATTAAGTCCTGCCCAAATTTCTCCACAAATTTCTCTTGGCCAAAAATGAATTACTCTCACCTTGTTTCCACAACATGACAAGGATAGTCTTCCAATTCACAAAATGTTACTTCTCTTCTGGTTTGGGGGGACTCCTGAATTAAATCTCATAGTTGCAAGTTCAGAGGTTCCACTTTTCTGGACTGGTTCTGAACTAAAGATATCAAAGTAAAGGAAACTCTCTGATCTCAAATCAGTAAAAAATACACTAAACGTAATGAAAACTAAACCTTATGCTATCTGCTCTAATATTCACTTCATTGGAACATGAGGTTCCATTGGAAATTGATTATATCCTCAATAGTCAGAAATAGTTAATATGCTACTTCACTAATGTTTTCTGAGTTTATATCATATTAATAATGTATTTTATTCATCTTTAATAGCATCAATTATTCAAATGAAATATTGCAACCTAAATCCATATCAGAATTCTTTCTTTTGAAGGAATCACAATAAACTGTTTGGCAGAGTATTGTAATTTGATTTAGATTTTTTTCATATTTCTACTTCTACCTGTATATATGTCTTTTACTTACTGTCTTCTAATGCTAATTTCTCCTTTTCTAAAGTAGATATTCACTCCATCACCTTGCCCCCTCCTACCTTATCTAACTTCTCTCCTTCTACAACCCAACCCGCATACTTCGCTCCTCTGGTGCTCTCACTGTGCTTAGATCTTACTTCGCTCCTCTGGTGCTTTCTCACTGTGCTTAGATCTCGCTTGTCTTAGCACCGACCCCTGGCCCACGTCCTACTCTGGCCTGGAAGACCCTCCCTCCTCAAATCCCCCAATTATTCTCTGCCCACCAAAAGCCCTTCTGAAGGCACACCTCCTGCAAGAGACTTCCCAGACTAAACCCCACTTTTCCTCATCTCCCACTCCCTTCTGCATCATCCTGAATTGCTCCCTTTGCTCTTCCCCTCTTTCCCCCTCCCAGCCCCACAGCACTTATGTATATATCTGTAATTTTATTTATTTGCATTGCTGTCTATTTGTACTGATGTCTGTTCCCCCCACCATCCCAAGACTGTGAGCTCATTGTAGGCAGGGATTGTCACTCTTTATTGTTGTATTGAACTTTCCCAAGTTCAACTCTGTACACACTACACACTTAATGCGATTGAATGAATGAATGTTCATTTTAATACTTTAAAATCCTGAGAGAAAAGATCTTGAAATCAGAAATAAATATAAAATGTTTTTGATCTCCCTTTCTTTCCAAGAAAGTTGCTTGAACAAAGACATTGGCAAAATTCTTATCACTAAATAATGTCCAAATGTATTTCCACATTCACCTTTACTTCGACCCTTTGGGCATTCATTTGATCCTTTCTCACTTTGCCAATGCTTTTGAAAATCTTAAACATCTCCAGAGAGTCTGCATGGAGCTGGCTGAGGCAAAATCTGGTGGGAGTGACCACCAAACAGTGTACTGAGAATGAACCAGCTGCCATGTTCTTTTAAATCCTCTCGTATTAATAAAATCTCTGCAAAGCTATATTCTATAAATCTAATCCAAGCTATTTATTTCATTAATTAAATCCTTCTAGAGGGATTAAAAAGGCTTAAACTGGTGAGAAGCATGGTAACCATGATCTCCTAATACTAGATTTGATTAGCCGCTTAGAGCTTTCCTAATGTTAACTGTCCAGGCTTCTTTTTTCATGGCTGCAGGGTAATTGGAGGATTCACACAGGTACCACGGGGGTATTTGAGCTATTGGGCAAGAGTGGCAACTACCCCAGGCTTTCCATCCCCTCATCTCCACAGTGCCACAGAGGGCTTAAAAACATCTTTACCAGTTTTGAAGAGGGAAAACATATTCAGAGATAATGGCTTTGAACTTGACTACCTTTTGGCCTTTTACCCTGGAGCTCCCCAAAGTGAGAATATCTCTTCTGAAAAGGCTGGGAAATTTTTCTTTTCTTCCCTCTTCCTGTATTTCTCTTTTGCTCTCATTTAATTTCCCTTTGTCCACTGCTTCCCACTTTCTCCCAGCTCCTGACTTCTCCACTTATCTGCTGTGTGACCTTGGGCAGGTCACTTCAGTTCTCTGGGCCTCAGTTACCTCATCTGTAAAATGGGGATTGAGACTGTGAGTCCCATGTGGGACAGGGACTGTATCCAACCTCATTTGCTTGTATTCACCACATCCCTTAAAACAGTGCCTGAAACAAAGTAAGAACTTTACAAATACCATAATAATAATCTCCTTACACTCTTAGGCTTTTCTCCTAATCAGAATATTCTAAAATGAGAAGTAGTGTGGCCTATAGGAAAAAGCCTGGGCTTAGGAGTCAAAAGGAATTGGGTTCTAAACCCAGCTCTGCCACTTGCCTACTATGTGACCTGGGTTAAGTCACTTAACTTTTCTGTGCCTCAGTGAAATGGGGACTCAATCCACTTTTCTCTGATGAAGACAGTGAGTCCCATATGGAACAGTGACTGTGTCCAATCTGATCAGGTTGTATCTACCTCAGCGTGTAGAACAGTGACTGCTATATAGGAAGTACTGAACAAGTACCATACAAAAATCCCCAATGACGTTCTCAAGAAAATGGAGATTGGATGAGAATGATCTTACTTACCCCTCTACAATTTTTGCCAAAGCCTTTTGGGTGCACTTTGAGTTGTGATTAAAAAACCCTTTCTCAAACTGTAGAGAACATATGAGCAGAATGAAAAAATCTTAGTCTGTACTTGAACCCTGACTTTTCACAATTTCTAAGGCCTAGGTTCACCCAAGGATTCCTGAGGTGAGTTACGATGGCCATCTGACAACCCAGAGCCTGAGCTGCCATGATAAATAGCATATACTAAACGATAGAGCACGGGCCTGGGAGTCTAAAGGACCAGAGTTCTAATCCTGGCTCTGCAACTTCTCTGCTGTGTGACCTTGGGCAAATCACTTAACTTCTCTGGGCCACAGTGACCTCATCTGTAAAATGGGTATTAAGACTGTGAGGTCTATGTGGGACAGGGCCTGTATTAATCTGTTAACCATGTTGGCCTGATTAACTAACCTGTATTTACTCTGGTGCTTAATACAGTGCCTGGCACATAGTAAGCACTTAAAAATACCACAGTTATTATTATAATTATTATTATTATTAGCAGCAGCAGCAGCATCCTCACTATCACCAGTAATAGCTGAGTGTTACTCTATGCACTGTTGGATAGTTTCTGTCTGCTGCACAGTGTTACTGGGACAGAAGGGGCATCCTAGACAGAGGTCCTTAAACCAAGCTAGTAACAGAAGATACCGCTCTTGTTGTGGCTACTAGGATTATCCAGTCCCCTGCCCCAGCGGCTTCTTCACTACACCAGATTGACAGGAAAACATTTGCCAAGAAAGTCTAAACACAAATTCATTTAAACAATTGCTTTCATCAACAATTTCGTATTACTCTGAAATACAGGGGTGCCGTCGGGGAGGATATAGCAGTAAATGTTGGGAAGGATATAGCAGGAAAGATGTTTCTACTGTCTGAATGACTCTTGGAGAGTTTTCACAAATGTGGGCTCCAACAATGACTGCTGGATATTCAGCACCAAGTCATCTCTGAGAGCGAGACAAGCCTGTGTCTGGGTGTTCAACCTGAGCTGTACAATAACATAAAACCGTCTGAGGAGCAGTGGAAAGAACACAGGCTTGGGAGCCATAGGTCATGGGTTCGAATCCCTGCTCTGCCACTCATCAGCTGTGTGACCGTGGGCAAGTCACTTAACTTCTCTGTGCCTCAGTTACCTCATCTGTAAAATGGGGGATTAACTGTGAGCCTCAAGTGGGACAACCTGATTACCCTGTATCTACCCCAGCGCTTAGAACAGTGCTCTGCACATAGTAAGCGCTTAACAAATACCAACATTATTATTAAGAGTATTAACTGTCTTTAAGTAAAACATAAATTACAAATTAACCTGATTTGCCTGCGTCCACCTCAGTGCTCAGTACAATGCCTGGCACATAGTAAGTACTTAACAAATACTATAATTATTATTATTATCCTTACAAAAAGGGAAATGGGTGAAAGAATGACACCTTACTACAGTAAAAAACTGCTCTCTTTGTTTTTGCAAAATACTGTTGTACTTTAAATAGAATTTTCACTCTTGAGGAAATGTGATTGAGATGCTGTTTCAACTTTAAAATTCCTTTCCCAGGAATAACCCTGCAAGGAAGCTTCTTGTTTTCTATACTTCAATCTGGATTTTGTCCCCTTCACTCCGCAGAAAAGCCCTCTCTAAGGTAAACGCCTGACAGTTTCTACTCCATCCTAATCCTCCTAGACTTCTCAGCTGCCTTCGACTGTGGTCCACCACCTTGAAACTTTGTCTAACCTTGGTTTTACTGACACTGTTCTCTCGGTTCTCCTATCTCGCTGAACACCCCTTCTCAGACTCTTCTGTGGGCTGCCTCCCACCCCCTGAGGTGCAGATTACTCAGTGCTCAGTACTGGATTCCCTTCTGTTCTCTATCTACACCCAGTCCCTTGGATAACTCATTCACACCCATGGCTTCAACTACCATCTCTATCCTGATGACTCCCAAATCTACCTCTCCAGCTCTGATCTCTCTCCTTCTCTGCAGCCTCTCATTTTCTCCTGCCTTCAAGAGATCTCCACTTGAATGTCCCAAACTAAAACTAAACACCTCAAATTAAACATGTCCAAAACAGAACTACTTATCTTATCACCCAAATCCTCTCCTTCCCATCTTTTCCATCACTGTAGGCAATACCACTATCTTCCCCATCTCAAAAGCCTGTAACCTTGGCATCCTCTAATCATCTCTCTCATGCAACCCACATACTCAAACTGTCACCAAATTCTACTGGTTCTACCTTCACAACATTACTATTACTGTCCACAGCTCTTCCCCTCCATCCAAACTGCTTCTATACTGATCCAAGCATTTATCATATCCCAACATGATGACTGCATTCGGCTCCTCGCTGACCTCCCTGCCTCCTGTCTCTTCCCATTCCCATATTCTTCACTCTGCTGCCCAGACGATTTTCTAAAGAACAATACAGCCCACCTTTCCCCACTATTCCTGCCCACAACGAGCTCAGATCTTCCCAGTTTGATCATAAGATCTGTGAAGACAGGGATCACGTATGCTAATTATATTGTACTGTCCCGAGTGCTTAGTAGAGTCCTCAAAATACAGAAGGAACTCAAAAAATACTATTACTCTACTGAATTAATTTTAACTTTAACTTCATTGTCCTAACCAAATCAGGAAATTAAATACAAAAATGAGGACTTTATTTCTCAAGCAAGATTTTAAATGAAGCCTACCACATGCAGTACATGCACTACTGAGTGATAATTCTAAAAGTAAAATAAACACCTAGGCTGAATGATACAATACGTAATCTGGAGGAGATCTTAACAGGACTGGACTCCCCCACCAGAACAGATCGGGCAGACTTTCATAAGGCCAGCCGGTAGACTGAACCTCTGAAGGGTGGGCTCTAAAGAAGGCAAACTCACAAGAGAATAACCATTCTTCTTCTCTTCCCCTCATTTCCGATGCATGGTAGCCATCCCCATCCCCCTCCTCCTCCTACTAAAACTGCATCCTTTAAATGCTTTCCTATCCCCAGTCAGGGGCTTCAGGACCAGAACTATAAAGCATCAGAGACACTAAAGGTGAAAACTGAGGTTGACCCTGGGCCAGATAAGATGGCACGCAGGATGGATTTGGTATTTCTCTGCTCGCGGCACCATTTCATAAAGTCAAAATCTGGAGTAGAACCCAGGACACCTAACTCCCAGCCTGATGTCATCAGGATGCTATATTTTTTACCCTTTATCCAGTTTGTTGAAAAAAAAGTTAGTGACACAAAAATCACTGTTAAGAATACCAAAAGCATATGGTCTACCTTACTCTTCTGTTGCCTCTCCTCTAATTTCCCTTTTCCTCCTCATAATCTCTTCTCACCTGATTTCTCCCAGGTTTATCACCTTCTCAGAAGCAGCAATCATGGGCTCTCAGCCACTTTCAGGGTTCCCCAGGCCTATGGTTTTCGCTGTATACATAGTTTATTTGGCATATAAAGGAATGCATACATATCTATGTTTTTGCCTGTAATGCCTGGCTGATTCAGAAAAGTGGTTTACAATCATTTGCATGCCCTTTTGGGACAGTGTTTTTGCTTCCAACCTCTTCCCTTCCCAGTCTATATTTCACTCTGCTGCCCAGATCATTTTTCAAAAAATAATTCGGCACACATCTCCCCACTCCTAAAAAACCTCCAGTCATTGCCCATCCAACGCCACATCAAACAGTCACTCCTTACCACCAGTTTTAAGGTATTCAATAAGCTCTCTAGCTTGACCTAACCTCACCCAGAATACACACTTCACTCCTCTAACACCAGCATGGCCTAGTGGAAAGAGCACAGGCCTGGAGTCAGAGGAGCTGGGTTCTAATTCCAGCTCTGCCACTTGTCTGCTGTGTGACCTTGGGCAAGTTACTTAACTTCTCTGTGCTTCAGTTTCATCTGAAAAATGAGGATTCAATTCTTGTTGCCCCTTGCACTTTGACTGTGAGCCCCAGATGTGACAGGGTCTGTGTCTGACCTGATTAGCATGCATCTACCCCAGTACTTGACATATAGTAAGCGCTTAACAAATACCATCATTATTATTAGTGTTGTCTTATGCTGCCGAGTCAACTCCAACCCATAGCAACGGCTCAGACACATCTCTCCCAAAATGCTCCACCTCCACCTGCAATCATTCTGATAGTGTATCCATACAGCTTTCTTAGTTAAAATAGGGAAGTGGTTGAACATTGCCTCCTTCCGCACAGTAAACTTGAGTCTCTGCCCTCCACTCTCTCCCATGCCGCTGCTGCCCAGCACAGGTGAGTTTTATCTTGTAGCAGATTGACTTCCACTTACTAGCCACTGCCCAAGCTAGGAAAGGAATGGGAATGCCTCAGCTTGACTCTCCCTCTCACAGCCAAGACTGGTAAAGTACTGGAAACTCTCTAGGTGTGATCCTGAGAGGAAGACAAACCTCGACTCTCCCTATATTCAAAGCTTTTCTAAAAGTATATCTTCTGTTATGAGCAACCTCTCATTTCCCCACCCTATCCTCTCTACCTCTCTCAGGGTAGCACCTGGAGAGTTTCCAGTACTCTACCAGTCACGATTACAAGAGGGATAGTCAAGCAGAGACATATCCATTCCATTCCTAGCTTGGCCAGTGGCTAGTGAGTGGAGGGCAATCGGCTACAAGTCAAAACTCCCCTGGGCTAGGCAGCAGAGGCATGGGAGACAGTCGAGGGCAGAGATTCGTTTACTGCGTGGAAAGGAGGCAACAGTAAACCACTTCTGTATTTTTACCAAGAAAATTCTATGGATACGCTAACAGAACGATTGCAAATGGAAGTGGGGCATTCTGGAAGAGATGTGTCTATGGCATCGCTATGGGTCAGACATGATTCGAGAGCATAAGACAACAATAATCCTTTCTATCGTCTGCTTTGCCTATGCACTTGGGTCTGGGTTCCTTAAGCACTTTGATACTCACCCCACTCCCAGCCCCACAGCACTTATTTACATATCCTTATACTCTCCTGCTTTTCCAATCTATAATTTATACTAATGTCTACCTTCTCTAGACTGTCAGCTCCTTGAGGGCAGAGATTGTGTCTATCTACTATATTGTACTGTAGTCTCCCAGTACAGTGTCTGTCACACAAAAAGTGCTTAATAAATAGTATTAGTTGATTGACAGATTGTGTTCACAGTGCTTTCGAATCTGTGGGACTCACACTGGCAGCACTAGTAGTATTAGCTTTTACTGAACACCCACTTAGTGTGGTGCACTGTATTAGATGCTTTGGGAAGTAGAGAATAACTAAAAGGTATTCCCAGCCCACAGTCAACCAATCAATCAATGGTATGTATTGAGTGCTCACTGTGTGCAGAGCACTGTACTGAGTGCTTGGGAGAGTTTATATTCTAAATTGGGGTGGGAGATAAACACAGGGATGTTTACAAACCAGAGTACCTCAAATAAATAATTCAATTCACATATAAACATGAGTGCTTAAGGAGGGTGTGAATAAATTCACAGATGCTTTAATTGGGATAATATGGCAAAAAGTGCTGGGAGATCAACTGAAGAGAGCTTGTTGAAGGAGGAAGGTTTCAAACAAAGGAGGAGAAACTAGGGCTGAATGATGTGGGGAGGGAAGGAGTTCCAAACAGGGGGAACTGCAGAAGAGAGAGGATGGAGACGGGAAAATCATAAATGAGCTAGGTCACTGGCTTAGAAGGAACAAAGACAGTTGGTTGGGGAATAGCAAGTAAAGAGATCAGGTGGAGCCAGATGATGATGGTAATCTTGAAGATAATTTTGAAAATTTTTCATTTAATGCATAAAGGGAGCCCCTCTCCCCCAATATTTTTACTCTTTTTTGGGGGGGTAAAGCCTTTCAGAGACCTCTGGGCATCACCACCATCCTCACTGATTGAGCCTGCTATATGAATTCCATTATACTACATATTCAGGAACGTTCAGTCAAAGTAAAACACAGGCCCTACCCTCAAAAGGTTGGAGGAGGGCAAGGAATTGCAGCTTGATACAGTGCCTAATTTAGATTTTTTTGGGTGGATTTTCTCTGCAAAATCACCAGTCCTTCAGGGAAATTACTCAAGGAGAAACTGGCCCCATAACAAAAATCCCTGATAATTAATATAAAGCATGGGGAAAAAATATATGAAACTTTATGAATAAAGACATTCTTTGTCTAACCACACTAAACTCTCTTTCAGGCTCAGAAAGAGATTATATTTTTTAAAAAAATAAAAACTGTTCATTCATTTCCAAATAAATTTACTAAGGTCTTTAATGTTTGTGGCATTATATTTTGCTATGAGAAGCATAGAGTGCTGTATTCTGGAATACAGAATCATAAAGATTATGAAAATGAGGCATACTGCTCACATGGAACCACCATTCCTAAGAACCCTAGGGGGCTGAAATTCATTCAGCCTGAATTTCTGAATATCTGAAGTGGAAGATTAAAATGAAGGATGTTTATCTATAGGCACAATAATTTCTGAAGATAGCTGCCAAATAACCATAAATTCTCACTTTAACAAAAACGACAGCAATAATAACTGTTGGTGTCCCGCATTCTTAAATTTAGAATGCTCTATGTTTGTTGAATGAGACTTTAGTTGAGGCTTAAAGAGCATTAGCATTCCTTGAAAAATTCTTTCCCTCCCAAGGAATTTGTGGGGGATATGGCCTAAGTAAATTAACATATTTTGATACTGCAATAAATTGACTTCAGCCCACTTATTCCAGCCACTTTAACAATATGTACCAACTTTAAAGATCTAGCCCTCTTTTGCCAACGATACATAATTCATCCTTCTTTTGACCTATGGTAAATAGCAAACCACTTGCACTGAAACAGCCTTCCTAAAACAGTTAATGTATATCATGAGAAAAGAAAGCACCCTTATCAGGAAATCAAAATGCATTTCCTCCTGCATAAACATAACCACCTTTTTGGTCCCTGCACTTTACTGAGTATACTAGGCTATTTCAAATTGATGAAGAATCATAAAAGGCCCTTTTAAAAGACATTCTATTGTTAACAGTAATAACAATTTTTTAAACATCCCATCTTCATTTTGATCCCAAATCCAATAAAGAGAATTAAATCTATTGATATTTGGATCACCTGGAGAGTTATCTTTTGCAAGAAAAACTGTAAGTTCAGTTTCAAAGTGGACTTTTAAAACTTGTCAAATGATGCTCCATCTTTCCTAGGAATCACCAAAAAACTAAAGCACTTTAAATTTTCTTTCCTACTTCAAAAGGGATATTTTGTTCAGTATTACATGTAGTAGAAACTAGCCTATCTTATCAACAAGAATAAAAGTGCATTGGTGGATTTTCCCACTACAATATTCATCACTGCAGCTTCTTCATTAGTGACTGAAAATGCTGAATAATGCTTCTTCTTTCAAGCTAAAACATCCATTTACTAGCTTAGGAAAAAAAATTGAAAATCCTACTTTTTTTAATGGAATCTGTTATGCATTTAATATGTGTCAGGTACTGTACTAAGCAGTGGTATAGATACAGGTTGGACAAAGTCCATGTCCCACATGGAGCTCATGGTCTTAATCTCCATTTTACAGATGAGGTAACTGAGGCACAGAGAAGTTAAGAGATTTGGTTAAGATCACTCAGCTGAGAAGTGATTGAGGCAGAATTCGAACCCAGGTTCTCTGACTCCTGGACTCATGCTCGTTCCACTAGGCCATGCAAATGTTCCTTCTTCAATAGAAACAGGTGAGATATATGTATAAAATAAGTACCCCTCAAAATATGCAGGTTTATACAACTAAGAAATGGATTTTACCAGGCACCTTGCAGAGTTCCCATTTTCTTTCATCTTTGAAGCACATCTAAATTTAAGGGGCCGGCTCACCAAATCTGCATCCTGAAAACGACTGACTTTGTGGACTTTCTGTTTTCAAAATCAAATGTAGAATATCCATAATTTAGAACAAGCCCTTGTATTGCCTAAAAATAATTACACTTATGAGATTTACCCCGTTTCTACAATCTAGTCACAATAAAAAGCATGTTTGAAAAGTGATCAACACATTATGTCATACTAATATATGAAATATATGGGCAGTTTCTGTCAGTTCATTACAGCAGGGACCCAGCACATTAGTGCACTTCAGAAATACCACATTTAAATGCAGAAGATTATGTATTGTTGGTGATATTACTACAGATAAAAGAACATAAAAATGGAAGAAATCTAAAAGATAATAATGTAGAGTTAGTTCCTGAAGCACAAAATACTATATCATTTGCCAAGTACCAAAGAGAATTTGTTATTTTTTAAATGAAAAAAAATATTTTTCCTTAGGAAACAGGAAGCATACTTATCTGTAACATATTCATCCCACTAACTAATTCTAGTCTATCAGTAGTTTAGAAGAAGAGTTAGAAGAACAGAGTAGAAAAATAACATGTTCAGTGCACTCAAGGAGTTTATACTCTACTGGGGAAACCCATCATAAAAATATTTACAACTAAACTAGTCAAAATAAATAATCAAATGTATAATTAAATAAACATATTTACAAGGGTGCTAAGAGTCGGTATAAATAAGGTCATAAGTGTGAGAATTTTTTAATGGTATTTGTTAAGCACTTACAATGTGCCAGTCCCACAGTAATCAGGTTGGACACAGTCCCTGCCCCACATGGGGCTCACAGTCTTAATCCCCAGTATACAGATGAGGTAATTAATGCGCAGAGAAGTTAAGGGACTTGCTCAAGGTCACACAGCAGACAAGTGGCAGAAGGCGGCGTCGACCCCAGGTCCTCTGACTCCCAAACCCGTGCTTTAATCAATAGGCCACCTTGCTTTGACTTCAGGTTTCTGGGAAATGAAGTGGGGAGAGCTTGCTGGAGGCCGTGGGACTTGAGGACTTGCCTGAAGTGGGCAGCGAGAAAGGACTTCTAAACCAGGGAAACAGCTTGAGTCAGGGGATGAAGGCGGGAGTAGAGTGAAGCATGACTGGAAAGGGGTGTAGTCAAGGCAAAGGAGGATGGGTTTTGAAAAGTCACCTTCTCTACTATTTACCAAACAAGTTCAGGGACCCCAATTTCAATCTAAAGGCGACCACTCTTGAGAAATTCTACAATTTCCCTTTCCAATGTGAACCTGACTGCGAGAAAAGGGAAGCAGAGGCAATAATTCTGAAATTCTTTTCTAGGGAACAACAACAACAACAAGTAACAACAACAACAAAAATCCTGCCTTTTGCAAGGAAGACGATCCCTTCTGTGTCACCCTTGCAATTGGATTTGCACTCGTTATTCACACTCCTTCAGCCCCCCCAGAAGGTCTGTACATATCCGTTATTCATTTATATTAATGCCTATCTCCTCCTCTAGACTGTAAGCTCATTGTGGGCAGGGAACATGTCTACCAACTCCATTATAATGTACTCTCCAAAGCACCGAGTACACAGAAAGTGCTCAGTAAATATGATTCATTGATCGATCTTACTAAATATGTAATATCTCAGTAAAGATATATCTATATATCTTTATATACCTTAATATATGTACTTTATGTAAGATATCTTACTAAATATACTAAAAATAATTACTAAATCTTATAGGTTACTATATATGATTTCCAAACCAGAAAGTATGCATGAGTCAATTCTTGAGGGTGAGTTTTTCAGTGACAAAAGTGCCACTTTTGGCAGAATCACAAGCTGTTAAATATGCAGAGAACTTCTGATATAGCACCATTCAGCAGATACCGTTTGTTAATGACACAGAAGAAGGAAAATTCCTGAAAACATAATGGAATTCTCCCATTTCGAGGGAAGCAGCCTACAGCTTCTGCATCTGATCACTCTAGAAAGATATGGGAGCATCGCTGCTTCCTGCAGCCTTTGTCTCTGGCTGGAAGCAGACTAAAAATAGTTTACAATCATTCTGCAAAACAGGGATGCCTTTTCTCACTGAGGCTTAAGGTCCAGAGTGCTTCCCCACATCCCACTTCCAGAACTACACCCCCTGCTCCTCAACCTACATCTGCTGACTGGAAACACAGAATGGGAGGTAGGGGATGAGGACTGGTGAGCCTGGAGCAAGGCAGAAGGATTAGCTGAACCATTAACTAAACCCTGAGGTTTGGAGCCTTAGTTCACTTCTGCCCTCAAGCTAATCCTCTCTCTTCTTTGGGCTGATTATCACCCTTGCAGCTGAAACACTGAAAAATGGTACAGCAACATATTTGACAGCATTCCTGCATACGTTAACACCCAAGGATGGGATTATGGTTTCCACATCTTTCAGAGCTTTCCCTTAACATATGGAACACTGAGGAGATGCCCAAGGGCTTGGAAGGATCATTTTCAAAAAAAAAAATAAGACAAAAGCTGACAATGGAAACTAGCCTGCAAGTCCTTTGTTATCAAATGCAGGAAACATCTTAATTAGTTATGAAACATATGAAAAATTTACTATTCAAGACCACTGTGCTAAAGCCCTGGGCTATACCCAAAATGCAATTCAATCAGAAGCTAACCAGCATCCTTTCGGCTCCGCTCCGAAAATTACGGCAGCCCTAAATTCCCTGAATTGCAACTCAGCTTCAGATCAAAATTCACTACAGTAGCCATTCTTTAGAGCAAAACATGAAGACCTCTATATGCTATTTCTAAACTTTACTCAAGCGTTTGATCCCAACAGAAGGTGTGGGCCCTGGCAACTCTCAGAAAAATTTGGCAGTTCTGGGAAATTTTCCAAGATCCTAAGAATACACCTCAACAGTTTGGCTCATCGGGTGTTCTGACGGGCCCTTTCCCATCAACCCAGAAAAAAAAAACAGGACCCCAACTGTAAAACACTGCCTAAGCTGTTTTTTCTTAGTGAGGTGATAGGGGACCTGGAAGATAGAAGGATCTGGTAAGAACTCATTCTTGATACAATGAAAATATCTTAAAACTGAAAACACTACCCAAGTATTATCAAGAGTCTTTGAGACAATCATCTACGAGTTACCGTTTAATAACTCGACATGCACACATGTCATTTCAGAGTCAAGCCAGTGTAATAGGCTCACTGACCTTATGATTTACAAAAAAAACACAAAGATGACATTTGATATGTATGTAGATACATATCAGGGAAACCTTACATCTCACCTGCATCAGGGAAACCCTATACACAACCAGAGATCTTCACTGAAAAAAACAGGTGAAGGAGAAAACCAAATTAAGAAAGCTAATGTACTCAGCAAAATTGGCAAAGTGTTGGGGAAAAATAGCATTCATTCATTCATTCAATAGTATTTATTGAGTGCTTACTATGTGCAGAGCACTGTACTAAGCGCTTGGAATGAACAAGTCGGCAACAGATAGAGACAGTCCCTGCCGTTTGACAGGCTTACAGTCTAATCGGGGGAGACGGACAGACAAGAACAATGGCAATAAATAGAGTCAAGGGGAAGAACATCTCGTAAAAACAATGGCAACTAAATAGAATCAAGGCGATGTACATTTCATTAACAAAATAAATAGGGTAATGAAAATATATACAGTTGAGCGGACGAGTACAGTGCTGAGGGGATGGGAAGGGAGAGGGGAGGAGCAGAGGGAAATGGGGGGAAAAGAGGGTTAAAATAAAATAAATAAAATAAATAAAATAAATGTTGGTATTTGTTAAGCACTTACTATGTGCCGAGCACTGTTCTAAGCGCTGGGGTAGACACAGGGGAATCAGGTTGTCCCACTTGGGGCTCACAGTTAATCCCCATTTGACAGATGGGGTAACTGAGGCACCGAGAAGTTAAGTGACTTGCCCAAATTCACACAGCTGACAAGTGGCCGAGCCGGGATTCGAACCCATGACCCCTGACTCCAAAGCCCGTGCTCTTTCCACTGAGCCACGCTGCTTCTCTAAGCTGCGGAGAGGTGAAGGGGGGGTGGTAGAGGGAGTAGAGGGAGAAGAGGAGCTCAGTCTGGGAAGGACTCTTGGAGGAGGTGAGTTTTAAGTAGGGTTTTGAAGAGGGGAAGAGAATCAGTTTGGCGGAGGTGAGGAGGGAGGGCGTTCCAGGACCGTGGGAGGACCTGGCCCGGGGGTCGACAGCGGGATAGGAGAGACCGAGGGACGGTGAGGAGGTGGGCGGCGGAGGAGCGGAGCGTGAGGGGTGGGCAGTAGAAAGAGAGAAGGGAGGAGAGGTAGGAAGGGGCAAGGTGATGTAGAGCCTTGAAGCCTAGAGTGAGGAGTTTTAGTTTGGAGCGGAGGTTGATAGGCAACCACTGGAGTTGTTTAAGAAGGGGAGGCATCAAATCCCATGCTAAAGTGAAGGTTTACAAAGCCAAGTTGGTGCTCAACTACTAAACTGCTGTAACATTGGGACCAGGATGAGCCGTATCATCAGCATCATACTTGACATGGTAGGCAGGATCACACCGAAGTCCTGAAATGCAATCGGACTCCCCCAACATTCAAGCCATCCTCAAATCAATGCAGCTCGGCTGACTGAGTGAGCATATAAGGAGGACTGATAGCAAGACAGCTAAGCAGGTGTTGCTCTAGGGTGAGCTCAGACTGGGCACTCGCAACCCCAGAGGACAGACTTACAGTTATCGACATAGTGGTGCCCTGAGTCTCCCGGCTCCACCATTTGTCTGCTGTGTGACCTTGGGTAAGTCACGTCACTTCTCTAGGCCTCAAGTACCTCATCTGTGAAATGGGGACACATTAAGACTGTGAGGCCCATGTGGGACAGGGACTGTGTTCAATCTTATTTGCTTGTATCCACCACAGTGCTTACTACAGTGCCTGGCACATAGTAAGTGCTTAACAAATATCATCATCATTATTATTATTAGCTGAGAGACAATGGCTGTGAGCAGATGTCCTGCAGGCAGCAGCCAGGCAAGGGGCTCTCCACAAACACAAACCAAAGTCCAAACAAGAGGCACGGCAAAATGGCAAATAATTGGGCAAGGAAAGAGATTATCTTTATGGCAGTCACATCCATCTTTGCAATCACCTCCACAACCTACTGTCCTCACTACTAGTAGAGTCAACTTCAGGATCAAAGGATGGTGTACTAGGATGTACTCGTTCTCTCTCACTTGCTACATGGTTGCAAAACATGGTCCCATGACAGACTTCACGTACGCTCATTGAACACTTCCTATTTAATAATAATCATAATAATAATGTTGGTATTTGTTAAGCGCTTACTATGTGCAGAGCACTGTTCTAAGCACTGGGGTAGATACAGGGTAATCAGGTTGTCCCACATGAGGCTCACAGTCTTAATCCTCATTTTACAAATGTGGGCTGAGGCACAGAGACGTGAAGTGATTTACCCACAGTCACACAGCTGACAAGCGGCGGTGCTGGAATTCGAACCCATGACCTCTGACTCCCAAGCCCGTGCTCTTTCCACTGAGCCATGCTGCTTCATGGCAAATGGCAAGATGTGGCTGAGATCCTGGAATTAACAGTTCAGCAGCATTGATTCTAAGTTTTTTGCAATACAGTTTCAACTGGTGAAACAGGAGAGGAGAATGATACCCAAATCTACATCTCAAGCCCTGATCTCTCTCTCTCTCTCTCTGCAGGTTTGCATCTCCTCTTGCCTTCATGACACCTCTATATGGATGCCCTTCCGTCACCCCAAGCTTAACATCTCCAAAACAGTAAGCCCGTCAATGGGCAGGGATTGTCTCTATCTGTTGCCGAATTGTACATTCCAAGCACTTAGTACAGTGCTCTGCACATAGTAAGCGCTCAATAAATACTATTAAATGAATGAACTCCTTATCGTCCCACCCACACCCTGTCCTCCCCCCTGACTTTTCCATCACTGTAGACAGCAACATCAGTCTTCCTGTCCCACAAGCCCGTAACTGTGGCACTATCCTTCACTCCTCTGTCTCATTCAACACACATATTCAATCCATCACTAAACCATATTGGTTCCACCTTCACAACATCGCTAAAATCCTCTCATTCCTCTCCATCCAAACTGCTACCACATTAATATAATCATTCAATATTATTATTTTATTTGTAAGCACTTACTATGTGCCAGGCACTGTACTAAGCACTAGGGTGGATTCAAAGAAATCAGGTTGGACACAGTCCCTGACCCACCCAGAGCTCCGAGTCTCAATCCCCTTTTTACAGATGAGGTAACTGAGGCACAGAGAAGCAGAGTGACTTGCCCAAGATCACACAGCAGAAAAGTGGCAGAGCCAGGATTAGAACCCATGATCTTTTGATTCCCTGCCCCACGCTCTATCCATTATGAGCTGCTCCACTCATCCTATCCTGCCTGGCTTACTGCATCAGCCTCTTTGCTGACTTTCAGGCTCCTGTCTCTCCCCACTCCAGTCCATATTTCACTCTGCTGCCCAGATAATTTTTCTAGAAAAACATTCAGGACATGTCACCTCACTCCTCATAAAACTTCAGTGATTGCCTATCTAACTCCACATCAAACAAAAACTCCTCACCATCGGCTTTAAAGCACCCCACCACCTTGCCCCCTAACTCACCTCCTTCTATAACCCAGCCCGCACACTTCGGTCCTCTAATGCTAACCTTCTCACTGTGCCTCAGTCTTACCTCTCTCTCCACCAATCCCTAGCCCATGACCTGCCTCTAGTCTGGAACGCCCTCCCTCCTCAAATCTGACAATTACTCTCCCTCCATTCAAAACCTTATTGAGGGTGCGCCTCCTCCAAGAGGCCATCCCAGTCCAAACCCCTCCTTTTCTCTTCTCCCACTCCCTTCTGTGTCACCCTGATTTGTTCCCTTTGTTCTTCCCCTCTCCCAGCTCCACAGCACTTATTTGTAATTTATTTTTTTATTTATTTAGTATTATTGTTTATTATTTATTTATTATGTAATTTATTTATTTGTACTGATGTCTGTCTGCCCCCCTCTAGACTGTATAATGACCACTTTGGGCATGGGATGGATCTGTCTACTGTTCTGCTGTACTCTCCCAAGCGCTTAGTACAGGAAATGCTCAATAAATATGACAATGAATGAATGAATGAGAATCTATGACAGCAGAATGTCAAAATGGTTGCTTTATTTCAAACAGCGATGGAGATTCCCCAATTAAACAGGAATATTTTGATGAGTCAGTAAAGGGAAGCTGCAGCTAACACAATATGGCCACAAACCATTGAACAGCTCTATTCATATCACATGATAGGGAAGGGATTGTCAGTCACACATTGGTCTTATCATACAATCATACTTATTGAGTGCTTACTGTGTGCAGAGCATATTTCTAAGCATTTGGGAGAGTACAACAGAGTTGACAGACATGTTCCCAGCCCACAAGGAGCTTATAGTCTAGAGGAGGCAATAGATATTAAAATATATTAGTGATAGGAACATAAGTGCTATAATGCTGAGGATTGGGTGAATATCAAGTCCTTAAAGGGTAAAAATCCAAGTGTAAAGGCCACGCAGAAGGGAGAAGGAGTAGTCGAAAGGAGGGCTTAGTCAGGGAAGACCTCTTGGTGGAGATGTGATTTTAATATGGCTTTGGAGGTGGGGAGAGTGACTATCTGTTGGATATGAAGGGGGATGGAATTCGAGGGCACAGACAGGATATGGGCAAGGGGTTGGTGGTGAGGTAGACGAGATCAAGTTACAATGAGTAGGTTGGCATTAGGGTGAAAGTGCTTAGTACAGTGCTCTGCAAAAAGTAAGTGTTTGATCAATACAATTGAATAAATATGATTATATGAATGAATTAGAGGAGCAAAGTGAGATTGCTGGACTGTAATAGGAATCGGTGAGGCAGAAGGCAAGGTGACAGTGCTTTACATCCATGGTAAAGTGTTTCTGATGCAGAGGTGTATGGGCAACAACTGGAGGTTCTTGAGGAGGGGAGAAACACAGAATGAATTTTCTTTTTAGAAAAATGATCTAGGCAGCAGAATAAAGTATGGCCTGAAGTGGGGAGAGACAGAAGACATGGAGGTCAGGAAGGAGACTGCTGCAGTAGTCAAGGTGGGATAGGATAAGTGCTTGGATCAATGAGATATTAGTTTGGAGGGAGAGGAAAGGGTAGACTTAGCTCAAGAGTCTGTGTCCTCTCCCTCTCTCTCCCTTCCTTTGCAACTGCTCTACCTCCCTCACTTTCCCTGTCTAGACAAAGATACTGACCAGCAGTGACCAAACTGCTGTTCACAAGTCACATGTGGCTAGCTGCCGTAGGCCTGCACACATATTCTACTGCTGCCTCCATGGCAGCAATAATAATAATAATTGTGATATTTGCTAAGTTCTGACCAAGTGCCCAACACTGTATTAAGCACTGGGGTAGATACAAGGTAACCAAATCAGGCACAGTATCGGACCCACATGGGGCTCACAGTCTAAGCATGAGGGAGAACAGATAATGAAATCTCCACTTTACAGATGAGGAAACTGAGGACCAAAAAGGCGAAGTGACCTGCCCAAGGGAACAACGCATGGTAGTGGTGAACCAGAATTAGAATTTAGGTCCTTGGACACCCAGGCCCATGCTCTTTCCACTAGACCACACTGCTTCCCTCCTGTTATAGTGTGTCCATGCTGCTTCGCCTCCTCAACAGCAGCAGGGGCATTCTCACCCTCGTACATTCAGGAAAGGGCACCTCCAGGACTTGACCAGGCTGCCTCTTCTTCACCATTACCCTTCTGCTCCCCTCCCAGACATTCACAGCAGCTCCCCTTTGGTGGTCCTTTGCTTTTGTTTTCTTTATGATATTTGCTAAGCACTTACTACGTGCCTGGAACTGTACAAAGCACAGGGGCAGATATAAGATAATCTGTTGGCTACAGTCACTGTCCCACTTGGGCCTCACAATCTTAAAACTTATTTTACAGATGAGGTGACTGAGGCACAGAAGTTCAGCGACTTGCCTGAGGTCACACAGCTGACATGTGGCAGAGCTGGGATTAGAACCCAGGTCCTTCTGACTCCCAGGCCCGTGCTCTATCCACTAGATCACACTGCTCTTCCATTCATGAGGCTTGGCTCATGAGGCTATTTACTCTCACGGAGGAGGAGAGAACAGAAAGCAAACCTGTGGCTTCTCAAACGGTTAGGTTCTTATTAGTGTCTGTGAGGGTTACTGATAAGGTCAATGCATGGCTCAGTCTCTTTCACCACAAGTGACAATTATGTAGCTCTTCAAAGACAGCTCAAATGTTAACTTTGTTAAAACACAGCGCCTGGAACCATATCAGTTTCTCCATCTTTGGGGAATACTCTCTATTCTGCGAGAGTAACCTCAACTTCTAAATGCCAAGCAGGCTTGATTCTGCTGCTGCCTCCAAACTGTTGCTCCCTATCACATTGTTTGAGGTTTTACTATACTGGGTCTTTAAATCATTTCTTCAACCTACCCTGCTGGCTGTTTCCTCACTTCAGCTTCTGAGAATAATAGCGTTTTGTTTTTTTTTGGAAGTCCACTTTCCTCACTCAGTGAGGCCGTCAGACGACTAGCATTGTTTCAGTGCAGGCAGACAAACTACATTCCCAGACCTCACTGCTCGTGATCCTGTCACGCACTCGATGTTCTCTCTGGCCTGCGGGTAGCATTGCTAGAACCGCTCTAGAAGTCAGATTTGTTTTAGGTCCAATTCTTCTGTGCAGTTTCAGCAGCTAATCTCGTGAGCCCTATCTGGTTATTCTTGGAACCAAATGTGGTTCTTCAGGAAAAAGGGCAGTCACCCCCACAGATAGCACCAAAAGGGCCACGCCATTAGCTTCACCCCCACTGCTTTTGAGACAGGAAGCAGGGGCTCTCCTCAACTTTTCAAACCAGAAACAGCTGAGGTACAGCCAAGATAATAATTGTTGTAACAGCAGTATTGATCAAACTCTTAATAAGTGGCAGGCATTCTGCTAAATTCTGGGGTAGATGGAATGCAGTCGGATAGGACATTCTCCCTATCCCACATGGGGCTTGTTGTCTAAGAGAGAAAGAGCAGGTATTTAATCACCATTTTATGGATTAGGAAGCTGTGGTACACAGATATTCCGTGACTTGCCTAAGTTTACACAGCAGGCAGGTGGCAGAGTGGGGAATAGAATCCAGACCCCCTGACTTCCAGTCCTGGGTTCTTTCAACTAGGTAATGCTGCTGCTAGTAGATCCGCTTGCCCTCTGCCAACAGGATGCACCTCCCTCCGGCCCAGCACAGGGACAAATGGGGTTCCCTCTGTCCTCACCAGATGGCAGGACAAGACGAAGCTGCTATGGCTCCCACCCTCTATGTTCTGTCTGCCCTCTGTCCCCATCAGCAAGCAGCACTGGCACCAAAGCAGGCCAACCACGTAGGGCAGGAAATGATCCTCCTACCCATCAGGGATGTTGGTGCAGAGGGCAAGAGCAGCCACTGTGCTGGACCCAGAGGTGACTAATAGCGACTGAGCATGCTGAGCAGAGAGGTGTTGGGGTAGGGGTGTTTTCAGCCTGTGTCAGGTGCCGTGCACACTTATCTCAATCCCCACTTGGTCCTGGAGAAGAGGAAGATTCACCCTCATAAGCACCAGGTTTGGAGCAGCAGTGGCAATTTAGGAGGAGGAGGAGAAGGGAAGTAAGTTGAGCTCATTATTGGGCAGGGATTGTCTCTATCTGTTGCCACATTGTACATTCCAAGTGTTTAGTACAGTGCTCTGCACATAGTAAGAACTCAATAAATACTATTTAATGAATGAATAAAACAACAAGCATAGTGCATTTCTGGCCTCCACCTTTCACAGATGAAAATAGCCAAGAATGGGTACATTACAGCTATCTCTTTCCCTCTCTCTTCCTTTCTCATCCTCTCCCCTCTCTCCCCTTTCTTTTCCTCTTCTCTCTCCCTCTCTCCTTGCCCTTCCTTTATTTTCCTCCTCTCTCTCTCTTCTCTCATTCCCCCATTCTTGTTTTCTCCCTTCTCTCTTCAGTCCCATTAGAAAGCAGACATAAAAGTGCAATATTAACTTCTAAATGTTCTGCATGTTATTGTGTGATTACACTTCTGTCATTTTAAAATTGAATTTGTTTAAATTTATTTAAATTGTATGACTAGCTCTTAATGGTATATTTGTTAAGTATTTCCAATATATCAGGTACTATACTGGGGGCTGAGGTAGATACACGTTTAACAGGTTGTCCACAGTCCATGTCCCACATGGGGCTCACCATCTTTATCCCCATTTTACAGATGGGGTAACTAACTGAGGTCCTCAGAAATTAAGTGACTTGCCCAAGGTCACACAGCAGACAAGTGGCAGAGTCAGAATTAGAATCCAGATCCCTGGGCATCAGGCCTTTTGCATACCAACTGCTCAAAGGTTTCATATTGTTTGGTTATTCTGAACAAATAGGTTGCCAATGCCTGTTCTACTGTAAGAAACACTGATTCACCCATATTCATAGTCACACATATATCCATACCAATGTAAGTGACACAAACAAATACTCTCTGCAGTCAGTGTCCAAAGTAGTGGTCAATCAATCGTATTTACTGAGCACTTATGGTGTGCTGAGCACTGTACTAAGCACTTGGGAGAGTAGCATGGCACAGTGGATAAAGCACGGGCCTGAGAGTCGGAAGGTAATGGGTTCTAATCCTGGCTCCGCCACTTGTCTGCTGGGTGACCTTTGGCAAATCTTTTCACCTCTCTGTGCCTCAGTTACCTGATTTGTAAAATGGGGATTGAGACTGTGAGCCCCACATGGGACAGGGACTGTGTCCAACCCGATTTGCTTGTAACTACCCCAGCGCATAGTACAGTGCCTGGCATACAGTAAGCACTTACAAATACCATAATTATTATTATTATTACAATATAACAGAGTTGGTAAACACATTCCCTGCCCACAACAAGCTTACAGACTAGAAGGGGGAGCAGTAGGTAAAAAGATAGCTATGTGGAAGGGATAAACTACATTGGTCCAAGTGTCTACGCTCCTTCTCTAACTTCTCTAGGGCTTCCCACAGACATCACAAACAATAAAGCTGCTGAGGTGGTAGAATGGATGAGCAGGGTAGGTGGGCAGGAAAAAAAAGAGTCCCTCTAGACTGGAATCTCCTTGTGGGCAAGGAATATGTCTACCAACTCTGTTACACCATACTCTCCCAAGCACTTAGTACAGTGCTCTGCTCACATTCAGTGCTCAATAAACACGACTGAGTGACCCTGACCTTTGGTTCCTCTGCCACTAGAGATGGGGCTGCCACAGTCACCAGAGAGGCATCTTCATCAAAAACATCCATGATATGTATTGAGCTCTGGTGAGTACAAAGCACTGTAGTGAGAATGAAAGGGTAAATGTGGGAGCCACAGTGTCAATCATATTGCCCACACAATTTCAGCACATTAAACAGTAGCACTTGGGCGATCCTTCTGCTGCTGTCCATTCATTCATTCATTCATTCAATCATATTTATTGAATGCTTACTGTGTGCATAGCACTGTACTAAGCACGTGGGAAAGTACAATACAACAATAAACAGTGACATTCTCAATTCTCCTCACATGACCCCCCCAAAACAATAGTACACTATTCTGATGAGCGTAGCTTTAACACTTTGAGAGTGACTTTATACTAGGACTTAGTTGCGTGAGACGTTGTCTTGCCATTTGATATGGAGCCAAGCCCATAAATGACGCTGATGGAATTGTTCAAGGAGTCAGATGTGACATCTTTGGTGAGCCCAGGCCACACAGCACTACAGAAGGTTGACAACACACTGCTTTGTAGACCTTTAGTTGCAACTTGAACCTAATACCTTACACTGGAACATTCTCTGGAACAATCTCTCAAAGGATAACAATAATAATAATAACGATGATATTTGTTAAGCGCTTACTAAGTGCCAAGTACCGTTCTTAGTGTTGGGGTTGATATGAGTTAATTAGGTTGTCCCAAGTGGGGCTGACAGTCCTAATTCCCATTTTACAGATGAGGTAACTGAGGCACAGAGAAGTTCAGTGATTTGCCCAAAGTCACAAAGTTGATAAGTGGCGGAACCAGGCTTAGAACCCTTGACATCTGCTTCCCAAACTGGGTTCTTTTCACTAATCCATGCTGCATGTGCTGGCCTTTTTGATAATGTTTTCTACTTCCTTGTCTATCACGTGTCACTGATCACTGTGTTGTCCAAGAAACAGAATTATGTGACGGCATTTACAATACAAACTTTCGGGTCTCTCCGTGACTTCCTGTTTCATTATTATATTTTTACCTCATTACCTCACATATTAACACTTTTACGTCATTTCTATTCTTGCACATTATCTCCCTAGGCACTTTTATTATTGTATTTTTAAGCACTTACTATGTGTTAAGCACTGTTTTAAGCACTGGGGTAGATACATGTCAGGTTGAACACATTCACAGTCCCTTTCCCACCTGGGCCTCGCAGTCTAAATAATATACACTTATCATATCATATATATGTACATATATTATGCATACTATATGCAAAGGTACTCAATATTATGATCAATGACAGTGATCATTTTCATGAGACCTATCCTCAGCCCAAAACGCCAAGCTGATTTAACACAGTGCAATTCTTTGCATTTCCCCTTGCAGGGCACAGTTATCTTCACAAAGCAATTCTTTCAGGACTGTCTCTACACTTCCAATGACACTCAAAGCCAGCCGATTTGGAAGCATTTGCCTTATTATCTCTCTTTTTTTTTTTAATCTTCCAAATTGGCCGTGTAGAATAAATTGAACTGGACTGGGCCTTCTGAACATGCCCACTTTCCTCCAGTATGGTGATAGGGAATTGAATGGATAAGGTCCCCTCTGCTCTGACCCAACCATCCACATCCCATCACAAAATAGTTCAGGACCTTCGCACCATTCCAAGAGTACAAATCTACTGATAGTGTCAGTGTTTTTGTTACATTACTATGCATGCCTTAGAGAGTCCTCTCCCCCTCCCTTCAGGCTCGCATCTCCTCCTGCCTCCAGGATGTCTCCACCTGCATGTCGGCCCGCCACCTAAAACTCAACATGAGCAAGACTGAGCTCCTCATCTTCCCTCCCATGCCCGGTCCTCTCCCAGACTTCCCTATCACCGTGGATGGCATGACCATCATTCCGTCTCTCGGGCCCGCAATCTCGGTGTCATCCTTGACTCGTCTCTCTCGTTCACCCCACACATCCTATCCATTACCAAGACCTGCCGGTTTCACCTTTACAATATCGCCAAGATCCGCCCTTTCCTCTCCACCCAAACGGCTACCTTACTGCTACGGGCTCTCGTTATATCCCGGCTAGACTACTGTGCCAGGCTTCTCTCTGACCTCCCTTCCTCCTCTCTCGCCCCGCTCCAGTCTATTCTTCACTCCGCTGCCCGGCTCATCTTCCTGCAGAAACGCTCTGGGTATGTCACTCCCCTTCTTAAACACCTCCAGTGGTTGCCTATCAACCTCCGCTCCAAACAAAAACTCCTCACTCTAGGCTTCAAGGCTCTCCATCACCTTGCCCCTTCCTACCTCTCCTCCCTTCTCTCTTTCTACCGCCCACCCCACATGCTCCGCTCCTCTGCCGCCCACCTCCTCACCGTCCCTCGGTCTCGCCTATCCCGCCGTCGACCCCTGAGCCACATCCTCCCGTGGTCCTGGAATGCCCTCCCTCCTCACCTCCGCCAAACTAATTCTCTTCCCCTCTTCAAAACCCTACTTAAAACTCACCTCCTCCAAGAGGCCTTCCCAGACTGAGCTCCCCTTCTCCCTCTACTCCCTCTACTGCCCCCCCTTCACCTCTCCGCAGCTTAACCCTCTTTTCCCCCCATTTCCCTCTGCTCCTCCCCCTCTCCCTTCCCATCCCCTCAGCACTGTACTCGTCCGCTCAACTGTATATATTTTCATTACCCTATTTATTTTGTTAATGAAATGTACATCGCCTTGATTCTATTTAGTTGCCATTGTTTTTACGAGATGTTCTTCCCCTTGACTCTATTTATTGCCATTGTTCTCGTCTGTCCGTCTCCCCCAATTAGACTGTAAGCCCGTCAAACGGCAGGGACTGTCTCTATCTGTTGCCGACTTGTTCATTCCAAGTGCTTAGTACAGTGCTCTGCACATAGTAAGCGCTCAATAAATACTATTGAATGAATGAATGCTTAGTGTTGGTTCTTACATTTTTCCTGTTTCAGACAGGCAGCAAAGATCCCATCCACCCTACCAAGCTGTGATTTGCAGCCACACTCTGATTCTAGGAGGCACCCTTAATATTCAACCTGTAAATCCTTCCGGCTCATAATATTTCATGAAGCCACCCCATCCAGCTCTCATCAGTTTCTTGGCAGGCTAGTCTCTCAGCTTTCTTACTGGTCTCCTTACTTCTAACCTCTCCTCTCCAAACAGCTGCACATAAATTTGTGTAAAAATCTGATCATAAAACAACATTCTTCTAAGAGATCTGCAGTGAACATTACTCATATCTCCTACGATAAAATCAGTTAATCATATTTATTGAATACTTACCGTGTGCAGAGCACTGTTCAAAGTCACTGGGAAAGTACAAAATAACAGAGTTAGTAGACACATTCCCTGCTGGCAACAAGCTTACAGTCTAGATGAGGAGAAAGTAATGTAAATGAATAAATTATGGCTATTTAGTAAGTGCTGTGGGGCTGAGGGAGGGGTGAATGAAGGTAGTAAATCCAGGTATCTGGGTGACACATAAGGGAGTTGGAAAAGAGGAAATTAGGGCTTAATCAAGGAAGGCTTCTTAAGGAGATAAGGTTTTGAAAGTGGGAAGAGTTATTGCAGAGGAAGGGCATTCCAGGCCAGAGGCAGAATGTAGGCAAGAGGTCGGTGCCTAGACAGACCAGATCGAGGTACGGTGAGTAGGCAGGGTTTAGAAGAGCAAAGTGTGCGGGTTGCATTGTAGTAGAAGAGTAGCAAGGTGAGATAGGAGGTGGCAAGATGATTGAGTGCTCTGCACACAGTAAGCACTTCATAAATACGATTGAATGAATGCTTTAAAGCTGATGACAAGGAGTTTCTGTTTGATGCAGAGGTGAATGGGCAACCACTTGAGGTTCTTGGGAGAACATGGCTTGAACATTTTTACAAAAAATGATCTAAACAGCAAAGTAAAATATGGACTGGATTGGGGAGAGACCAAGTACATGTCCTTGGAGAAAGGTCACCAAGGAGACTGATACAGTAATCAAGGCAGAATTTGGTAATAGCATGGATTAACATGGAAGCAGTTTGGATGGAGAGGAAAGGACAGATTTTACCAATGGTGTGAAGTTTGAACAAACAAGATTTGATGACAGAATATTTGGATTGAGTGAAAAAGAATGAGTTGAGGATAAAGCCAAGGTCACCTGTGAGACAAGAAGGATGATGGTGCTGTCTACAGTGGTAGGAACATCAGGGGGAGGAAAGGGTTTGGGTATGAAGATAAGGACTTTTTCTTTGGATAAGTTAGGTTTGAGGTGTTGGTGGGACATCCAAGCAGAGATGTCCTGAAGGCTGGAGGATATGCAAAACTGCAGAGAAGGAGAGAGATCAGGGCTAGAGATGTAAATTCCTTAATCATCTAGAGAATCATCTGCATAGAGATGGTAGTTGAAGACACAGAAGCGAATGAGTTGTCCAAGGGAGTGGGTGTAGATGGAGAATAGAAGGGGACTCAGAATTGAACCTTGAGGGATACCCACCCAAAGTTAGGGGGTGGGAGGAAGAGGAGGAGCCTGCAAAAGAGACTGAGAATGAGTGGCCAGAGAAATAGGAGGAGAATCAGGAGAGGACAGTGTCAGTGAAGTGAAGATTGGATCACAGTGCCAGGAGAAGGGGGTGGTTGACAGTGTCGAAGGCAGCTGAGAGGTCGAGGAGGATTAGGATGGAGTACAGGACATTGCATTTCACAAGAAGATCATTTATGACCTTAGAAAGGACAGTTTCCGTGGAGTGAAGAGGGCAAAAGCTAGTTTGGAGGGGATCAAGAAGAGAATAAGAGCACAAATTTGTAACCGCTGGCTTCAAAGTTTTCTTTTAGTGAATTTTATCTTACCTATCCACTCTCCCCAACTTCAAAAAACCCTCCTAAAATCACACCTTTCCATGAGGTCTTCCTGACTATGCCCTTATTTTTTCTATCTGTCCTTTCCTCTGCATCAACTGTGTAATTAGCTGTGACCTCCTTAAGCACTTTGATACTCACTCCAATCTCACAACACTTATGTATGTATCCTTATTCATTCAATCATATTTATTGAGCGCTTACTGTTTGCAGAGTACTGTACTAAGCACTTGGAAAGTACAATTAGCAACAAATAGAGACAATCCCTGCCCACAATGGGCTCACAGTCTAGAAGAGGGAAGACAGGCACAAAACAAGTAAACAGGCATCAATAGCATCAATATAAATGAATAGAATTATATATACACTTCATTAATACAAATTAGTAGCATTATAAATATGTACAGATATACTGTAAGCCCGTCAAATGGCAGGGACTGTCTCTATCTGTTCCCGACTTGTTCATTCCAAGCGCTTAGTACAGTGCTCTGCACATAGTAAGCGCTCAATAAATACTATTGAATGAATGAATATACACATTATACTAACTCCCCTAACTGTAATTTATTCTGTCTGCCTGCCTCCCCCTGTGGACTGTAAACTCTTGTGAGCACGAATAACATCCACCAATTCTATTATATTGTACTTTTCCAAGTTCTTAATAGAGTGAACTGTTCACGGTTAGTACTCAATAAATACCACTGATTGATTAAACCCTAGATCACACTCCTCACTCCACCCAAACAAACCTTCAAAATTTACCCTGTTCGTACTTCCCTTCTCCCATCTCTGACACCTGCTCATGGAACTTCTCTTACATAGAGCGGGGACATTACTCCAGTCATGATTGAGAAGCAACAGCACTTCAAACAAACAAGTAAATATGAATACACCTTGAGAAATTACTGTGACATAAATATTTGTAATAATTGCTGATGGATTTGCCTGGAGTTAAAGACATTTTTCTAAAACCACAAGGCACCATATATTTTAAGACGTTCAATTATACAGAGTGGGTGGGAATGGGATGTGATGGGGTGTGTGTATGTTTCTGTATGTCTAGGGGGTAAGGGGGGGGCCTGGTTGATTTTGAAAGAAGCTGCATGGCCTAGTGGAGAAAGCACAAGCCTGGACATCAGAATGACTTGGGTTCTAATGCCAGCTCCAACATTTGTCTGCTGTATGACTTTGGGTGGGTCACTTCACTTCTCTGGGCCTCAGCTGCCTCATTTGTATAAAGGGGATTGGGATTGTGGGATCCACGTGGGACATGGACTATGCCAAACCTGATTGGCTTGTTTCAGCCCCGGCAGCTCATGCGGTGTCCAGCACATAGTAGGCACATAAATACTATTAAAAAAAAAAGCTGCACCCAGTACCTAAGACTGTGGCTGAAGCAAGGAGCTGGTCTGGAGGTGGCAGCTAGACTGGGGTTCATCCCCTGTGCCTCTCTGAATGTATCTTTTTATTGTTATACTATATCTGTTTATTGTCACACTGTGTTCTCTCAATAGCTTAGCATAGTGCTCTGCATATGGTAAGCACTAAATAAATACGATTGACTGACAAATCATAAAACCTCTCCTGTTCAAATAATATCAAAGATAACATAAAAACCACAGAACACACTAAACTTTCATGGCATATATAATCAAATAAATTCCAGACCATCATTATTCCCATGGCTTTATTTGCCATTATGGAAAATGCATTTTCATTAGAGGTTGTGGGGCCTAAGGGAACGAGCAGAGGACTGCTGTGACACCCTTCCTGATGGTGAGAGCAGAAATGACTATCCACCTAGCTGTGCTGGCCAGGCCAAGGGGCAGAGCCCAGATCCCAGCCTCGGGGGCACCCGCGTGGGCAGTGGGGTCTCTGGATCCCCTGAAGTATGGGAAACTGACAAGGGTAAGAGAGGATGCACTTCCCATTTGGGGAGTTCAGGCCATCCCAGACACAGAAGGGCACTAGATTGTACTGCATATATACGATACACTATATCGTACATTATATTGTGCTCTCTAAGCACTTAGTACAGTGGTCTGATGACAGTAAGTGCTCAATAAATGCAACTGATTGACTGATTGACACCCTCTATGCCCTAACCCCAGACACCATCCCAGTAGTAATAGTAACCCTGGTTCTGACTCACCTCCCACCCAGAGCTGGGCAGTGAGCAGAGCTCAGATCCTAACCTTTCCCCAACCCCTCCATCCCCTTCCTACTCCCACTGCTTAGCCTGGAGGTGACAGTGCTATTTATTCATATTTATTGAGTGCTTATTGTGTGCATACTAAGAACTTGGTAGAGAACAACAGCACAACAGACACATTCCCTGCACATTCCCTGCTCAGAAGGACCTTACAGTCATGACCTCCAGTGTGGTACTGGGATCCCAGCTCTAACTTCCTGCAATCTGACCACAGCACCATGCCTCTACCCAGCACCTCAAGCCAAGGAACTTGGCCACATAGTGGCCCTGATTGTCCCCAGAAGGGGCAACAGACTATGATGACAATGATGACTGATGGGCTGCAGGATTGGATTGCTTATCCAACAACCAGTGACAGGCCAGGAAGGATTCTCACTGGCAGGATTACGTGGGGGAGGCGGCTAGGGGAGAGATGTGCCAGGGGACTAATTATCTAGCGGTGGCAATACATAAAGGGACAAAGAAATAAAAATCTAAGACTAATCAGGCAACGCATGCTTAGTGCCAGGACCTGTGGAACCATGCTGACACCGTCCAGGAATAGGAATAAGGGTACTCTGCCTGGAATAAGCTGCCGCTCAAATCCTTTTTTCCCCTTTTTTCCTTTTGTTCTTTCTTTCTCTTATAGGATTTGCTATTACTATGTGTCAGGCAATGTTATGTACGGAGGTTAGATACAAGATAATCAGGTGGAACACAGTGGGGCTCACATTCTTAATCTCCATTTTACAGATGAGGTAACTGACACAGAGAAGTGCGGGAGATGGGATTAGAACCAGGTCATTTGATTCCCAGGCCTATGCTCTTTCCACTAGGCCAACCTACTTCTACCCCAAACCACTCTGAAAATAGCTCGGCTGGAAGTTTGGGGACCTGGGCTCTAAACCTGCTTCTGTCATGTGCCAGCTGTGTAACCTTGGACAAGTCATTTAATTTCTCTATGCCTCAGTTTCTTCATCTGTAAAATGGGCATAAAACACTTGTTTTTCCTCCCTTAGATGGTGAGTCCTGATTTGTCTGATGTAATTACCTTAGTACAGTGCTCTGCACATAGTAAACGCTGAACACAATTGACTAACTCCCTCTATGCCCTCACCGGATCATCCAGCACTTGGTAGAGTGTGCCTCGATCTCACCTGTCTCGCCGTCAACCCCTGGCACATGCCCTACCTCTGGTCTGGAATGCCCTCCCTCTCAAATCTGCCAAACAAGCACTCTTCCCCCCTTCAAAACCCTACTGAAGGCACAACTTCTCCAAGAGGTCTTCCCAGACTAAGGCCCCTCTTCCTCAACTCCCCCTCCCTTCTGCATCACCTCGACTCACTCTCTTTGCCCCTTGCCCCATCCTCGCCCCACAGCATTCATATATATATGTGTATATTTGTAATTCTACTTGTTTATATTGATGCCTGCTTACTTGTTTTGATGTCTGTCCCCATCCCCTTATAGACTGTATGCCCGCTGTGGGTAGGGAATGTCTCTATTGCTATATTATACTTTCCAAGCACTTAGTACAGTGTTCTGCACACAGTAAGTGCTCAAATAAATACCAATGAATAAATGAATTGACAGTTATTATTCACAAGATACTCCAGGCCCTTATTCTGATGTTCATTTTATGACTAAGGAAGTAGAAGTATAGACAGGTTAAAGAACTTGAGTTGGGTTGCCAAGTTCAACTTGGCAAGGAGGTAGAATATTTCATGAGATACAGATCTTCACACTAGTCTTCTAAACTACTGTATTCTGTCTCTTCTCTAGTTTCCAGTACTTTTAAATGGTACACAAACACATCAAATTTTGAAATAATGTGCAAAAGGAAAGAAGCTTTTCTCAGCATAGTCAGTTCAGTTCACATTTCCTAGCTTAATCTTTAAATCTTGAGAACAGAATTTGAAGTCAAGAACTCAGTTTTTGTCTGGTTTAGCCATTTAATTATTCTAATTTTTTTTTTCTTTTGTAAACAGGGAATTACAGTGCTGGTGATTTCAAAATTACAGTAAAGTTATTTTTAATAGAGAGCCACATAAATGTAAAGCAACAAATCAATCCTTTAATATATTTTCAATAATTCAAAATTTAAAATTAAATATCTTATGTAAAATGGGCCTGCTCCCAAGTCCATTCATAAAATGTAATCATTTTATTGGAAACAAAAATCATTTGATTTTCAGGTCACAAAGCATCTCTGAAATCAAATTCCTAGAGCATCCTCAAATATTATTGTTATCATTACTATTACAGTATTTGTTAAATGCTTACTATGTGTCCATAATTGTTCTAAGTGCTGGGCTAGATATAAATCAATCAGGTTAGACCCAATCCCTCTCCCTCATGGTGCTCACAGTGTAAGCAGAAGGTGCAACAGGCACTGAATCCCCATTTTACAGATGATGAAACTAAGGCACAGAGATGTTACATGACTTGTCCAAGGTCAGACAGCAAGCGGCAGAGGAGGCATTAGAACCTAGATCTTCTGACTCCCAGGCCTGCAATCTTTCCAATACGGCATGCTGCTCCTCAAGTCCATAATGAGGAGGAAACTGTAACTAAAACATTATGAATATTTCTGGAAAATGAATATGATATATGATACACCTACTTGGTAAACTGACTGCTTCATGATTAAACATTTTCCTTAGACTTGAGTTATAACAAAAATCCTAACAGAGTTTTACCAAAACATTGTAGTTTAGAATATCTTCTATGATTGTGTGGTCTATTTCCCTAGTGAATACATAAGGAAAATGTAAAACAATAACTTCATTCTTGGAATGTGTCATTCTCAAAAAGGAACTTATTAAACATCCTGCTCTACCTGGCATAGTGCTGGATACTTTAGGTAAATCAAAGAAGAAACCATGAATGCTAGAAAAGTTGGACATAATTTAATGTCAAAACAACATAGTAGTTGCCTGCTTTCTAAAATGACAATGGTTCACAGTAACTGGAATACCTAATAATTATTTACACTACGGACGTAATATGACATTGTAACCAGATTTTTCTTCAATAACAATAATTACAGTATTTAGTCAACTTTTCCTATGTGTCAAAGCACAGTACTATGTGCTGGGATCGATATAAAATTATCGGATTCAAAACACATTATCCTTCCAAAGAAGCCTAAAAAGCTGCCACTTAATACGAAACCATATTTTTAAACAGCAAAAATCAATGTAGTTTAATAGACTCTTACCCCGACTATAAGCTCCTCTCTAGACTGTAAGCTCCCCTTTCTAGACTCTGAACTCGTTGTGGGCAGGGAATGTGTCTTTTCATTGTTGTATGGTACTCTCCAAAGCGCTTAGTACAGTGCTCTGCACACAATAAATTCTAAATAAATACGATGGAATGAATATAAAATCCGTATTACCTTAACCTTGCTGGTTAAGGAAATACTACCCCTCAGAAAAGCAAATACAATTTATGTGAAGAATGAAAAATAACCAATGCCTACTAGGAAGAGTTTCATTTAGTGATAAAACTCCAAATTCCCCCAAACCCATTAAAGTATGGTCCATTGTTTCATTCCAGGCTAGCGTGCCCTGGTTTGATTTCTCGGGCAATCAGACTGTGGTGACAAGGTGCAGAAAGGTTACCTGGAGATACCAGCATTATAACCTTCCCATGAAAAATTGGGATAATCGCAACCAAAAGACTGAGAATATCAGTGAAAACTTCCCATAAATCACAAATTAAGAAAACATACTCTGTCTCCCAAGAATTTCCTTGCGCTCTTCTCATCAGTACACTAGAAAACATATTTTAAAAATAGATTTTGCTTTCAGAATCATTTCCAAAGCACCAGGCTGGCCAGATGAAAAAATGAGCTCTTACAAAATTATTTCAAGAAGCTAACGCACTGTCTGTCACCCGGAGAGGCCCCAGCTGGAAAAAATAAATAAACGCACAAGCAAAAATCCTTAGCTGCTGCAGTCCGATCCCCTGGTGCCACCCCAAATCTGGGGTGAAATAGCCACCCAATGTCATTCTTCTGTGCCACAGAGGCTTCTCCTACTCTACTCCCTGGCTACATGATACCCTTCCCTCCCCACCCCTAATACCTGTACCTTTAAGGTCAATAGCTATTTTTCTATCAGAATTAAAATACTTTCTTCCGCGGGGGTCCTCCATTCTCCCAAAAAACGGGAAAAAAAGAAGAGAAGGAGCATGGAAATGTGCTTACTTACAGTCCTGCTGCCCTGCGCATGTGTGTCCTCTTTGTGTGCAAACAAGAGCCTACTGCAAGGAAGTCAATTCACCCCACTCACAGAATAAGCTTTGGCCCGCCCCAGAGGAGGGGCTCCCAGGCCATAAGAGTTGGGGGGGTGGAAAGGGGGTACCATGTAAATAGTCCATGGCCAATGTCCAGGACTGCGGTAAACAGCGAAGCTGTCCTCTGTTAGAGGAAGAACTCCTGCTCTCTCCAAATTCACTTTAAAATGTCTTCCTTTGATAGTAATGAAGTCTGCTGCCAACTGGGATCCGCCAATGTACTCTTCTGAAAATGTTTCACTGCAATGTTCTTTGAAACTAGGAGTAGTCGTTTTAAAGGCAATAATGCCACATTCCAAAACGTTGGTAAAATCAGGATGGATGGTAAAAAGTGCTTTCGTGAACTCTGATTATTTTAGAGGTTCGCAAGGATTGTGAAAAAAAATCACAGTACTGCAAAATGTTAAGGGAACAAAAAGAAAGGTCTTGGAAAGGACGGGGAGAAAGCCGTCTTACAAAGGACTTAAATATATTGTATGTCTTACTGAAAGTTCCAGTGTCACAAATTGGAATGGTCAAACAAACAATTTGGAAAAGTACCCAAAACCAAACTGTAGGTCTATTCTTTGTCATTTAAGAAGGTTGATCCTACCTGAGGACTTTAGCAAAAATTATCATTTGGATCCTCACAGCGTTCCCAGGGGCCTATGCCCTTCTTCCCCTCCCCAGATGGAGAAAGCAACACAAAGTCATGGGGATCTATTGAAAAAAATCAGGAAAAAGTAGAGAAGATCCTAGCCCCAAGGGCAGAATATAGGTCATACTGCTCATGAAAATCATAAAATGGCAGAGTTTGAAAAAAAATTCAAACATTTACGATGTCTTTCTTTGCTAGATTGCAAAAAATGATCATGGCATCCTCTTTTTTCAAGAACTCCAGGAAGATTCCAAAATCTTCCTCAGTAAATTAATTGAAGGTTTTTTGTTTTTAATGACAACCCCTAGTTAATACTATTTGGGTTTGCAATAAAATAGTAAACATCAAGGGAAAATGACTGCCCTAGGTAGATAGATGGCTGATTCACGCATCATGCCTGACAACTCAAAAGGAAATCTAGTATGCTGTGTACTCCAAATAATGCAGTTTTTTTTTTTCGTTCCTCAAGAATCCCCTTGAAGGGCCCTTCTGCTGAAATGTTGTGTCTGTGCTGAGCTCCTCTACTGAATTGTGAGTCAGAGCCAGGAGGTGGAGAGCTGAGGTGATCCCCTCAGCCAATCGGGAAGCGTTCTGCGTTCATCCCAATTCAACTGGTGAGAAAAGGAAATCTAGTGATCTTGGAACTCGTGAGCAAAGGGTGGGAGAATGGTGTTCTCTTGGTTTCGGGCAGGGGGTGGGAGGGAAAGGAGAAAGAAAAATGTTGCACTACACTTAAGATATTTAATCTATGCGGAATATGCTAGCTCTAGGTTGAAATTTACTATTATTATTATAGTATTTTTTAAGCACGTACTATCAATCAGTTGTGTTGTGCACTTACTGTTTGTTAGGGATTGTCTCTGTTGCCGAATTGTACATTCCAAGCGCTTAGTACAGGGATGTGCACACAGTAAGTGCTCAATAAATACGACTGAATGAGCTAAACTATGCGCTTGAGAGAGTACAATGTAACAGATTCATTCCCTGCCCACAGTGAAGTTAATATGTCACAGTACAGTGTACAGTTAACATTTAAATGGGCAAACATCCTGTTCAACTTTTACCCTGCTAACTGTTCTATTCCTTGAAGCTAAGAGATTAGATTCTCCCCAAGGCCCCCAAGCATATCCCAGAATCTTTGTAAAAGAAACCTAGTCCACTCCGAGAAAAATATGATACAGTGGAACATGAAAATCTGGCTATGGACCATCAATTGTGGAGAACAACAGGCAATCAATCCCTTGTCTTTTTTATATGTTCAAAGTCAATTTCCATTTTCAATAACCAATCCCAGTAATTCCATAATTATCTACTTTTTTTTTACATTTACCCTGGGACTAAAAAAAAAGTTTAAAAACTCTCATTAAGCCAGACCACTGGTTAAAATATCAAAGATTCAGGACTTAAAAATACATAATATCAAAATAGAAATAAACTGCGCTTGGATCTGTGACCTTCGGGCATATAATATATTTGCCCCCACCCTCAGCTCCACAAAACGTATCTACCATCTATAACAAATATTATAATTTATTTATTCATTAATTCCCTCAATCACATTTATTAAATGCTTACTGTGTGCAGAGCAGTGTACTAAGCTCTTGGGAAAGTAAAATACAAAAACACAGAGTGACAATCCCTGCCCACGATGAGCTCACAATCTAGAAGGGGGAGACAAACATCAATACAAATAAACAGATATCAATACAAATAAATGAAATAAATCAATTGGGTAAACCAAAAAATCTAATCTCCCACCAGGGGTGGAAGTAAATTAGAACTACCAGAACTCTGTTCCAGTAAAATACAAAATTCCAGAATTTCCATTCCACCACAGCGTGGTTTAGTGGAAACAGCATGGGCTTGGGAGTGAGAGGTCATGAGTTCTAATTCCAGTTCCACCACTTATCAGCTGTGTGACTTTGGGCAAGTCACTTAACTTCTCTGGGACTCAGTTACCTCATCTGTAAAATGGGGATTAAGACTGTGAGTTCCACGTGGTACAACCTGATTACCTTGTATTAACCCCAGCACTTAGAACAGTGCTTTGCATATAGTAAGAGTTTAACAAATACCATAATTATTATGAAAATTATTTTGGTGCAGTGGTTCCATGCTAGTCCATTTAGCCAGCAGAGGGGATTTCATTCAATCGTATTTATTGAGCACTTACTGTGTGCAGGGCACTGTACTAAGCGCTTGGAAAGTACAATTCAGCAACAGAGACAATCCCTGCCCAACGATGGACTCACAGTCTAGAAGAGGGGAGACAAATATCAAAACAAGTAAACAGGCATCAATAGCATCAATATAAATTAATAGAATTATAGATATATACACATCATTAATAAAATAGAGTAATATATACGCATATACAAAAATTCTGTGGGGTGGGGAGGGGGCATAGATCAGAGGGAGCAAGTTGGAGCAATGGGAAGGGGAGGAGGAGCAGAGGAAAAGGGGGGCTTAGTCTGGGAAGGCCTCCTGGACCTCCTGGAGGAGGTGAGCTTTCAGTAGGGCTTTGAAGGGGGAAGTGTGCCAGTTTGGCAGATTTGAGGAGGGAGGGAATTCCAGGCCAGAGGTAGAACATATTCCCTGTCCACAAGGCGCTTACACCCACCACCTCATTCTAGGGGGTGGCATGTTGACCCACCAAGGCCTGGGCTTGGGTGTAACTGCGGTTCCCAGTTATCCCATTGGCATTTGCTGTGTCTCTGGTTGCCATCACCCCAGGTTTTCCTGTTGTGAGTCCATAATAATAATGATGGTATTTGTTAAGCATTTATTATGCACCAGGCACTGTTCTAAGCTCTGGGGCAGATACAAGATGATCAGGTTGGACACAGTCCCTGTC
The DNA here is from genome assembly GCF_004115215.2 of Ornithorhynchus anatinus. Lineage (NCBI taxonomy): Eukaryota > Metazoa > Chordata > Mammalia > Monotremata > Ornithorhynchidae > Ornithorhynchus > Ornithorhynchus anatinus. Next base: position 87,248,785 of record NC_041728.1, on the reverse strand, counting down.
CCATATAGGTCTAACAGTCTTAATCCCATTGTATAGATGAGGGAACTGAGGCACAGAGAAGTTAAATAACTTGCTCAAGGTCACACAGCAGACGAGTGGTGGAGCTGGGATTAGAACCCATGAATTTCTGACTCCCAGGCACGTGCTGTATCTGCTAGCCCAAGCTGCTCCTCAAGGCCATGTGCCTGGAACTTAGCACCTGTGACTTCATGTACATCTCAAGCGTTTAGGCAGTGCTTTGTACACAGTAAGCGCTCAATAAATACGATTGAATGAATCTCCTGCAGTGGATGGCCACCCACTATTCATTCATTCAATCGTATTTATTGAGCGCTTACTGTGTACAGAGCACTGTACTAAGTGCTTGGAAAGTACAATACAGCAATAAAGAGAGACAATCCCTGCCCACAACGGGCTCACAGTCTAGAGGGAGCCCAGAGGATGCAGCCCACAGTCTGGGGACCACTGGCAGGGGATCCAGGCCCTTACCCTGGTGGCAGGGCAACCCCAGGCCCACTTCCCACCATCCCCCTCTGCCCAGTGTTCTCATGTCCCTGTAAGCAGCAGTAGTATTAGAGTTAGAAAACATTTATATTTCCACTCCATTTTCCCACTCACCAACCCCAGAGGCTTCTGACCTATTGTCTGCTTTCTCTAACATATCTACCCACTCGTTTATTCTACCCACTCCCAGTCCACCCCCTATCTGCCAAGTCTTCATGTCACTTTTTTCTTTTTGTTCATCAGATATCCCTTATCCTTTCTTTTTTTACTTTTTGCCACTTCTGCCTTCTCAGTTCTGTCCTCTTAGGTGTTAACACCCTATATTCATCTCTTTTTTGTTCTCTTCTCCCATCCTGTCAACTTATATTTGGAATATTTGGCATCTGCTGTCCTTTGTGTTCCCTCTTCCACTTTTCTGTCCTGATCTATCTTATACCCCAATTAGAGTCCAACAACAGTAGGGAAGAAAGGAGGAGACACTAGTAACAATAAACAAGGAATGTGTTAAAGTGCTTACTCTGTATCTAGCACTGTATTCGGTACTGCGGTAGATATAATATGAGCAGATCAGTTAAAATCCCTGCCCCAGTGGGGCTCATAGCTCTAGTGGGAGGGAGAAATGGGAAGAAAAGCCTTCTATTCTCATAAGCACTTAATAGGGGGCTCCATAGTCAATCAGTCAGTCAATTGTATTTACTGAGCACTTACTGTGTGCAAGGCACTGTTACTAAACACTTGGGAAGGGAGCAATTTAGCATTATAATTGACACATTCCCTGCCCACAGTGAGTTCACAATCTATAGAGGGATTGTACAGTCTACTCATTGTATACTCTCAATAAATACTGTTGATTGAAACTAGACTCCTCCCAAGTTACTAGACACTGTTTTCAGATCACTTCTAGAGAGGGAAGAGAGAAGGCCAGCCTAATACTCAGAGAACCAACAAATGGCTCAAACAGGTTGAGAAAATACAAGAACCCAAATCCTGAGGCACCCTCATCATTCTGTCCCCAGACTCACTCACAGGAAGGAAATATATGATGGAGAGACTCAAAAGAGTGAGCCTGTTCACTTTGGCAAGTCCATGACTAGTCCAAGGGTGAAAAAATCAGGTAGCATATATGACTTGGCCTTCTCCCCAAGTCTTTTGGTTCTCCCATCTGGCAAAGTGCTGGCATTTCATGTAGCTTCCTTGTGGACAAGCAAGTGTTCACTTCTTCGGTTTCATTCGATCATTCAATAATATTTATTGAGTGCTTACTGTGGGCAGAGCACTGTACTAAGCACTTGGAAAGTGCAATACAACAATAAACAGACACATTCCCTGCCCAAGACGAGCTTGCAGTCTAGAGGGAGGATGATAGACATCAAGAAAAATAAATTACACAGATATAAGATATATACATACGTTCTGTGGGACTGGGAGGGCAGAAAAACCAAGGGAGCAAGTCAGGGTGATGCAGAAGGGAGTGGGAGAAGAGAAAAGTAGGGGCTTAGTTTGGGAAGACCTCTTGAGGGAGATGTACCTTCAATAAGGCTTTGAGGGTGGGGACAATAATTGTCTGTCAGATTTGAGGAGGGAGGGCATTCCAGGCCAGAGGCAGGATGTGGACTATGGATTGGCGGCGAGATAGACAAGATCGAGGCGTGTGTTTTGCACTTCCCAAGCACTTGGTCTAGGACATTATACCCAATGGGTGTTCAATGGATGCTATTACTTCTACTACTATCATAACTACAATGTCTACTACTTCTGCACCTTGTACTCCTTCCTTGGAGGAGGAAGGAGGACCTATGAAGATGGAACGTTAAGGGGACAAATCTCTATTCCTCTCCCACTCAACATGTATATACCCCTCTCCCACCCACATGATTTCTCTTATTCATGGACTCCACTATCCAACCCCCATTTTTGCAAAATTGGTGATATTGCTTGCCTAAACCATAATTCCTCTCCAGGCTTGGGCTTTTTGATGTAAATATAGGGGAATCAGGAAGCTAGAGGGAGATTGGGGATGGAATTCTTGGATATTGAGAAATTGGGGATGGAATTCTTGGAGATTAGGAATTGGGGATGGCCAGTTCTTGGCCCTCTTCTGTTCTCCATCTATACTCTCTCCCTTGGTGAACTCATTTGCTCCCATGGCTTCAACTATCACCTCTACGCAGATGACACCCAAATCTACATCTCCTCTCCTGTTCTCTTCCCCTCCCTCCAGGCTCGTATCTCCTCCTGCCTCCAGGACATCTCCACCTGGATGTCTGCCTGCCACCTATAACTCAACATGCCTAAAACTGACTTCCTTATCTTCCCTCCCAAACCCTGTCCTCTCCCTGACTTCACTGTCACTGTGGACGGCACATCCATCCTTCCCGTCTCACAGGCCCGCAACCTTGGTGTCATCCTTGACTCAGCTCTCTCATTCAACCCACACATCTAATCTGTCACCAACACCTGCCGGTCTCACCTTCACAATATTGCCAAGATCCGCCCTTTCCTCTCCATCCAAACTGCTACCATGCTCTAATTACAAGCTCTAATAATATCCCGACTGGATTATTGTGTCAGCCTCTTCTTGGATCTCCCTTCCTCCTGTCTCTCCCCACTCGGTCTATTCTTCATTCTGCTGCCCGGATCTTCTTCCTACAGAAACGCTCTGGGCATGTCACTCCCCTCCTCAGAAACCTCCAGTGGTTGCCTATTAACTTTCACATGGAACAAAAACTCCTCACTCTTGGCTTCAAAGCTCTCCATCACCTTGCCCCGTCCTACCTCACCTCCCTTCTCTCCATCTACAGCCCATCCCCTACACTCTGCTCCTCTGCCGCTAACCTCCTCACTGTGCCTCATTCTCACCTTGTCCCGCCGTCGACCCCTGGCCCACGTCCTACCGCTCTCCTGGAATGCCCTCTCTCCTCACATCTGCCAAACTAACTCTCTTCACCTCTCTGAAGCCCTACTGAGAGCTCACCTCCTCCAGGAGGCCTTCCCAAACTGAGCCCTCTTTCCTTAGACCCCCTTCTCCCCTCCCCACCACCCTCTGCTCTTCCCCCTTCCCCTCCCCTCAGCACTGTGCTCATTTGTATATTTTATTACCTTATTTATTTTGTTAATGAGGTGTACAGCTCCTTGATTCTATTTATCTTGATGATGTTGTCTTGTTTTTGTTTTATTCTCTTTTGCTTTGCTGTCTCCCCTGTTTAGACCGTGAGCCCGTCATTGGGCAGTGATTGTCTCTATCTGTTGCTGAATTGTACATTCCAAGCACTTAGTACAGTACTCTGCACATAGTAAGAGCTCAATAAATACTATTTAATGAATGAATTTGGACAGGAGATCAGGAAACTGGGCCAGTGAAATGGAATAACTGTATCAGCAAAGAAGAAATACTTTTATGGCACAAAAAAGTAAAATCTTAAGCTATGGACAGTTGGAAGAGAGCAGTGGAAAACTGGTTGGTCGGGCGTACAGCAATCTGAAATAAGGTGACCACCTTGTAGGCTCATAGAATATTGTAACAGAAGATAAAACAGTGTTAAGGCATTCTGGGTAACAGATGTGACTGGGCAGAAAAGGGCAATATTCATTCAGTATTCCATAGTATGTAATGGATTGTCAGTAGCAGCTTAGTTTAGGGGATTAGAGCACAGGCCTGGGAGTCAGAAGAACCTGAGTTCTGATCCCAAGCTCTGCCACATGTCCGTAGTGTGAACTTGGCCAAATCATTTAACTTCTCTGTGCCTCAGTTACCTCATCTTTAAAAATGGGGATTAAACATGTGAGCCCAATGTGGAACAGGGACTGTGTACAACCTGATTAACTTGTATCTACTCCAGCACTTGAAACAGTGCTTGGAGCATAGTAAGTGCTTAACAAGTACCATAATAATAATTAATAATAATAATGTTGGTATTTGTTAAGTGCTTACTATGTGCAGAGCACTGTTCTAAGCACTGGGGTAGATACAGGGTAATCAGGTTGTCCCACGTGAGGCTCACAGTTAATCCCCATTTTACAGATGAGGTATCTGAGGCACAGAGAAGTTAAGTGACTTGCCCACAGTCACACAGCTGACAAGTGGCAGATCCGGGAGTCAAACCCATGACCTCTGACTCCGAAGCCCAGGCTCTTTCCACTGAGCCACGCTGCTTCCCAATAATTATTACTAACAAAATCTCAGTAAGCAGTGTCATCTTTGAAACTGAAGGACAACCTTGTACAGGGCTTCCTATTACACTGGGAGGAATTAATAAAGGATCGTGTTTGATAGTGATTACTAAACCTCCATAATAGGCAGGAGCATAGCCCAACTCTAGCAACCTTTGAAATGGTCTCCCTTTATGATTCTAGGAAAAAAAGAGGATAAAAAGGTGTAGCAATCTTGTCTGAATCTGTGTTCTCCAATGAAGAAAACCACAATTAAGACATCTTACATGAATCTTGTGGTTTCCTAAGAGTTGCTCAGCAAACACAGCCAAGATTGATATGGCCAAACAAGTTCAGTGACAAGCAACATCTTGCTGTAAGAAACCAATTCCCTGTTCACCTATTTTTACTCCCAAATGATCCAGCCGATTCTGGCAGCCACATGGCAACTCTCCATCCTAGCCACTGCCAAGGGAGATTTAGTTCCCCGACAGAATGACGGGACATAAAATCTCAGGGGAGTTCAGGCAAAATCACAAGACATATTGTGCTATGGCCTTCCTATATTCCCCTGCATTTTTCCAAAACAACTATTCCTAAATTTATCCCTAAATTTCTGAAGGATTGAATAAAGTTCAAGACACAATAATAATAATAGATCGATTTCTTTAAGCACTTACAATGTGCCAAGCTCTATACTAAGCACTGAGATGGATACAAGATAAGCAGATCAGAGAGAGTCCCTGCCCTACACAGGGCGCACAGTCTAAGGAGAAGAGAGAACAGGTATTGAATCCCCATTTACAGATGAGGAAACTCAGGTTCAGAAAAGTTAAGTGATTTGCCCAAAGTCACCAACAGGCAGGTGGCAGAGCCTGGCTTAGAACTCAGATCTTCTGATTCCTAGGCCTGTGTTCTTTCTTCTAGGCCATGTGACTTGCTCCCTGCTCTTAAGGTGTTTACACTCTTAATTGGGAAGACAGAAATAGAAATAACCATAGAGACTTCACACATGGTTTTCCTAAAGTACCTGCACAGAGAGCGAAATCAACTATGCTCATAGCCATGTATTTCTGAACACCGTATAATCTTTACTGTACTGGTGTCAAAGCACATTTCCATTTACTTCTTTAATGCTACTGCAGTAGGCTGTGCTGAAAAAAATCTCTTTCTGTAGCTATTTCCAACTTTCTCTTCCCTCCAAAATAAACATCCATAGACTAAACAAACTTGGCATTGAGAGATGGGGAGGGAAAACAGAAAGGGAGTTGAAGGAAAAGAAAAAGGGAGATGCTGGAGGAGAGGGAAAAGGTTTCAGAGGAGGAAGAAGAGAAACATAAAATAGGGGAAGCAGAAAAAGGATAAATTAGGAGAAAATGCTTTCTTTCAGAAAAACAGCATAAATAGCAGAGTAAACTAGCTTGGCACAGTTACAAAAGAAAATAAGAAAGGCCATTTTCTTGATCAATTTGAATTGAGCAATCAGTTGCATTTATTCAGCATTTACTATATGCACAGCACTCTAGTAACCCCATTTGGTAGATTACAATATAACAGAGTTGGTAGACACATTCCCTCCCTAAAAGGAGCTTACAGTCCAGAGGGAACAAGACTGTAGGAATTTGAGCTTCTTGAAAATGGGGTAATAATAATTATTATGGTACTTGTTTAAAGTGCTTACATTGTGGCAATCACTTTTCTAAGCACTGGGTTAGATTCAAGTTAATCACAATGGATTCAGTCCCTGCCTCACACTGAGCTCATACTCTTAACTCCTATTTTTAACAGATGAGGATGTGGTAGCTACAGTCACAAAGATCATTTACTCTCAGGCACAAACAAAATGTCCCCAGGCAGGCCTGATACATCCCTATGATGTCAGGTTCCTGGGAAAACCTCCAGAGGCAGAATGTCTAGGGGACTGCTTATGTTCCATATAATGTCACTGGGGAGGGCAGGATGTAGGTGAAGTTCAAAAGTGATTTCTATTGGACCCCCTCACTTGTCCTGGAAAATAAAAAACTGTCCTGCAGCCCAGCAGGAAAGAGCCAGAGGGAACCCTAAATGACTCTAATCTGGAAACTAGGGAACTGGCAAAGTATCTGGAACAAGAATAAAGAAAAGAAGGTGTTAACTATAAGTACTTCTATATTCTGAGACTTCCCATTCTCATGACATTGCCCTTCTTTCTGGGAAGAGACAACTATACCCTGTCTTTCAGGACTGAATTCTAGACCTTCAGCAAGTTCAGCTCTTGTGGAAAAAGTTTGTTTCCTTTCCATCTCTTCTCTGCATTAAGCTTTCAACAAGCTGAATCCTTGTTACTGGACATCAGCAGACCTTGATGTTTCTAAAAGTCTTTTGGTTCCTGATCCACATAAAGCCTCCTTTAAGGAGTGCAACCCCTCTCCCTTATTGCTTAAACTGGTTTGTAATCCTGGTCTCCCAATTTTCCACTATTTAGAAACCTCTGTTAGAGAAAACTTTTAGAGACTTGTTTGTTTTGCTTTTCCTATTTGTATGTTCTTCCTTCCTGTACACCAAACAGCAGTTTGAGTATCCTGTTATCACCCATGTTGCTCACATGGCCCACAAGGTGAAACTGTATTGTACTGAGCATAATGCTGGAACTCCCTCCCACTTCATAACCAACAGACCTCTCCTGACCTTCAAAGGCTTAGTAAAATCACATCTCCTCCAAGAGTTCTTTCCCCAACTAAGCCATTTTCTCTACTCCCTCTCCCTTCTGTGTCACCCTTGCACTTGAATTTGTACCCTTTAAATATTTGATACTCCACCCACCCTCATCCTCACAGCACTTCCAAACATATCCATAATTTAGTTCCGTGTCTGTCTCCACCTTTGAATTGCAAGTTTCTTGTGGGCAGGGAACATGACTGCCAATTTTGTTGTATTGTACTCTCCTAAACTCTCAGTATTTGTGCTTTACACACCATAAGTGCTCAGTGAATACAACTGATTGATCGATTTATAGAAGGTCACAACAACTTTGAAAACCTTTTAAACATTAATGCCACACTCTGACAATTTCCCAAAAGATGTTGTGACCCTTTTCATTCTGTTTCTTTCTACTATCCATGTAACATTGAATAATTTACTTCCTAGAAAGTCAAGGTTGGTGACAACATTTTGTTCTGTGGGGAGGATGAAAATTTTTGGTTGTGAGTCTCTCACTTGCTCAGCAAGGACTTATTCGTTACCTTGGGTTTCTTGAGGCTTATTTTCAGTACATAGTACTGTGCCTATCCTGTGAAGTGATTCATAATCATTTGAATGTCTGCTTGTTTCATTCATTCATTCACTGAATCATATTTATTGAGCACTTGTGTGCAGAGCACTGTACTAAGCATTTGGCAACAGATAGAGACAATCCCCGCCCAATAACAGGCTCACAGTCTAAAATGGGGAGACAGACAGCAAAACAAAACAAGTAGTCAGGCATCGATAGCACCAAGATAAATAGAATCATAGATAAATACACATAATTAATAAAATAGACTAATAAATAATATATACAAATACACACAAATACTGTGGGGAGGGAAAGGGGTAGAACAGAGGGAGGGAGTAGGGGGAATGGGGAGGGGAGGAGGGGCAGAGGGAAAGGGAGGGTTCAGTCTGGGAAGTCCTCCTTGAAGAGGTGAGCTTTCAGTAGGTCTTTGAAGAGGGGAAGAGAGTTAGTTTGTGAGGAGGGAGGGCATTCCAGGACAGCGGTAGGACGTGGACCAGGGGTCGATGGCGGGACAGGCACGAATGGGGGACCGTGAGGAGGTGAGCGGCAGAGGAGCAGACTGTGCGGGGTGGGCTGTAGATGGAGAGAAGGGAGGTGAGGTAGGAGGGGGCAAGGTGATGGAAAGCTCTGAAGCCAAGGAGTGAGGAGTCTTTGCTTCATGCGAATATGCCTCATCAGGCAGTCAACACTTCCAGAAGTGTCTTGAGGACTTCTGACAATTCATTCAGTTGTATTTATTGAGTGCTTACTGTGTACAGAGCACTGTACTAAGCGCTTGAATAATATTGATGGTATTTGTTAAATGCTTACTATTTGCCAAGCACTGCTGTGAGCACTGGGGTAGATACAAGGTAATCAGGTTGTCCCACATGGGACTGTCTTAATCCCCATTTTACAGATGAGGTAACTGAGGCACAGAGAAGTTAAGTGACTTGCCCAAAGTCACACAGCTGATAAGTGGCAGAGCCAAGATTAGAACCCATAACCTCTGACTCCCAAGCCGGTGCTCTTTCCATTAAGCCACCATGCTTCTTATAGCCTGTTGAGTTAAAAATACTTCCCAGTAAATTGGAAATTTATTCTGATCAGTATTTCCAGGTCCTTTCCATTTCTTTGGCAATAACAATACGGACCTACTACCGTAATCTGGCCTTATTCTGCCCCAGTAATGGAGAAAGAGAGAAGAGTGTGAGAAGCAGTGTTGCCTAGTGGAAAGAGCATGGGCCCAGAAGTCAGAGAACCTGTGTTCTAATCCTGCCTCTGCCACCCATCTGCTGTGCGACCTTGGGCAAGTCACTTCACTTCTCCATGCCTCAATTACCTCAACTGTAAAATGGGTATTAAGACTCTGAACCCCTTTGTGGGACAGGGATTGTGTCCAACCTGATTAGCTTGTATCTGCCCCAGCACTTAGTACCATGTCTTGCACGTAATAAACACTTAACAAATAGCCATAGCCTTATGAAAAAGTTTAAATATCTGAGGTAAACTTTGAGAAACACTAGGATTCTCCTTTAGTATTAATTTTATTTATTATTCATTTTCTGGTGTGACTGAAGCAGGGTTTTATCGAAGATCCAATTCTATTGAACCTTTTTTTTTGCAGTTATGGTGGGAAGTACAATGAGGGATGTACTTAACTCCACTTTAGGCACAGTAAGGTAATGGCTCATCTTCCATTACTACTGCCACCCTGACCCCCACCCTCACTTTCAGGTACAGAGCTTCTGCTGCGCCCTAATTAATCTCTGCCCAACCTTGCTTCCCTACAGCACTAATCTGGATACTTCCTGGGGTCCCCTATCCAGCCCCCCACCCTCCTTAACTCATCATGACCTTCCTTCAGGCTTTGAAAATTACATTCCAACATAATCAGTTTTTATCCTGAGGGTAAATTGATGTGTATTACCCCATGGATATACAGAAGATGATATATAGCAGATTATGAATTTCCAGTCTCAACAAAGTCAACAGACAAAAACTTAAAATGCAAAGGTATTTGTCATACCGCAGCAAAGCACAACTTCATCTGCCTCGTAATTTTATGATCATCTCATTTCAGATGAAAGCCCGTACTGCATCCTATTACTTTTACAACAGGATAGTTCAATGTACCAATAAACAAGGAATTAGAAAACCTGATGTAAGAAAAGCAATGTATCATTTGACAGGCGGACACATAGAATCTGGCATCAGAGGGAATTGGGCTTCAAATTCGAATAGTGGCCTTTTCAGTGAAGGATATCATATGGGTGGCCTAGTAAACAGAGTATTGGCCAGGAAGTCAGAAGAACCAGTGAAGCAGCTTGGTGTAGTAGATACAGCCCGGGCCTGGGAGTCAGAAGGTCATAGGTTCTAATTCCGGCTATATCACGTCTGCTGTGTGACCTTGGGCAATTCACTTCACTTCTCTGTGCCTCACTTACCTCATCTATAAAATAGGGATTGAGATTGTGAGTCCTATGTGGGACAGGGATTGTATCTAAGCCAATCTGCTTGTATCCATCCCAGCATTTAGTAGAGTGCCTGGCACATAGTAAACACTTAAATACCATAATAATTATTATCATTGTTATCATTATTAATCCCAGTTCTGCCACTTGTCTGTTGTGTGACCTTGGCCAAGTCGCTTCACTTCTCTGAGCCTCAGTTACCTAATCTGTAAAGTGGGGATTAAGGCTGTGAGTCCCTGTGGGACAGGAACTGTGTCCAACCTAATTTGCTTGTACCCAGTGCTTAGCAGAGTGCCTGGCACAAAGTAAGCGCTTAACAAATACCACAATTATCACTATCATTATTATTATACAGTAAGGCTTTAGAAAGCACACTTACCTCAAAGTGATTTTAGTTACTGGGCAAGTCTCACCTGGTACATCTTCATGTTATATTTCAAAGGAAATAGCCAGAACAAATTTGAGAATAATTTTCTTTAGGAAGGAAAAATGAGGGACAAGAAAATCAGGACAATTTTCGGAAGCTCTAATAGATTGCCATGCTGCAAGGGACACTAACACCAGCTACCTATGGTGCCCATCTCTCACTCTCTACATGGTTAATGCCCACTGCCACTATTGCCAGTCAATCAATGAATGCTATTTGTGGCAAGAAGCATGGCATAGTGGATAGAGCAAAGGTCTGGGATTCAGAAGGTCATGGATTCTAATCCCAGATCCTCCACTTGTCTGCTGTGTGACCTTGGGCAAGTTACTTCTCTTCTCTGTACCTCTGACCTCATCTGTAAAATGGGGATTGATAATGTGAGCCCCATGTGGGACAGGGAATTTGTCCAAACAGATTTGCTTTTATCCACCTCAGAGCTTAGTACAGTGCCTGCACATAGTAAGCACTTAATAAATGCCAAAATTATTATTATCATTATGGTTATTACTGAGTACATACAGTGTGAAGAGCAATGTTCTAAGAACTTGGGAGAGTATAAAGCATTAGAGTCGATAGAAATGATTGCTGCCTCCAAGGAGCTTAGTGTCTAGAGGGGGAGGCAGACATTAAAATAGACTACAGTTAAGGGAAATGGCAGAGTATCATATGTACATAAATGTTGTGAGGCTTGGAATGAGGTTAATATCAGGTTCTTAGAGGGTAGAGTGAATAACAAGTGCTTAGGCACAAATTCAAGTGCATAGGCAAAGCAGAGAGAGGGCTAGGAGGGGAAATGAATGTTTAGTCAAGGATAGCCTCTTGGAGGAGATGTGATTTCATTATAATTCCAGGAAGACTCCTGGCCCTGCTCCCTACAAGTTGTGCTTGTGGACAAAGTAGGAACATGTCCAAATATCCCGTAATGCAAGCTCCACACCAATAGTGCATGGCTTAGTGAATAGAACATGGGTCTGGGAGTCAGAAGGGTGCAGGTTCTAATTCTGGCTCTGCCACACATCTGCTGTGTGACCTTGGATAATTCACTTCATTCCTTGGTGCCTCAGTTACTTCATCTGTGAAATGGACATTAAGAGTGTGAGCCCCACATGGAACAGAGATTGTGTCCAAACTGATTAACTTGTATCTACCCTATTGCTTAGGACAGTGCTTAGCATAGTAAGCATTTAAAGTACCATAATTAATCTTATTATTACTAGTGAAAGTAATAGTATTTATTAAGCACTATCTGAGTGCTGAGCACTGTACTAAGCAGCTAGCTATGGTCCTGATTTCAGTTACTTAACCATATTTACTTCAGCTAGAAAGAGTGAAAGGAAATACACTTGGAGATATAAAAACAAATATAAAAAGTTGATGGACAGATTAATCCTCCCAAACATCAGCCTCATTGGCCTAGTCAACCATCAATTGAATGTGAGTCAACAGTAAAATGCTGTGATTGCAAAATCAAACATATTAATGAGACCTGTTAATATGGCAATCAGTTACCTGCATTTGTTGCGTTACCTACTGTATACCTAGCACTGTACTGAGCACTTCGGAGAGCATAACAGTGTTAGAAGACAGGCTCCCTGCCCTGACAGTGCAAGAGTTCACTTTCTCCCCATTTCCTTTACCTTTGCTCCCTTTTTCCCCTCTGTCTGGTCATCTCCTTTCCTTTTTATTTCAGAAGCTTACAAACTTGGTGTCATCTAGAGAAGCAGTATGACTTAGTGGAAAGAGCACGGGCTTGGGAGTCAGATGTCGTGGGTTCTACTCCTGGCTCCGCCACATCATCTGTGTGACTTTGGGCAAGTCACTTAACTTCTCTGCCTCAGTTACCTCATCTGTAAAATGGGGATCAAGACTGTGAGCCCCACATGGGACAACCTGATTTCCTTGTATGCACCCCAGTGCTTAGAACAGTGTTTGGCACATAGTAAGTACTTAACAAATACCATCATCATTATTATTATCTTTGACTCATCTCTGTTCAGATTTCCCACCCACCACATTCAGGCTTGCCTCTAAATTCTGCTTGTTCTCCAAAATTTTTCCAAATCCTCCACTTCCTCCACCCTTTTTTAACCACTATGATCCCTTCCTCACAAACTTTCTCTCTTTCTCTATCCCTACTTTGATCCTTGGAGACTTCAATTTCCACATATATGTTTCTGATGATCCTTCCCGCCCACTTTCTATCACTCATCAACTCCACTGACCTCCTGCTCCACCCCAGATCGCCCACTCACAGACTTGGACAATAATAATAATGGTACTTGTTAAGAACTTGCTGTGTGCCAAGCACTTTTCTAAGCACTGGGGTAGAGTCAAGTTAATCAGGTTGAACACAGTCCCACACATTCAATCTCATCCTCTCTAGCCACTGCACAATCTCTACCCTCACAAACTCTGAAATCCCTCTGACCACAACCTCCTCCCTGCAAATCTATGCTGTTCCCCTACAGAGACCTCTTGTTCTTTTGACCCCATCTGATTTTCTCAACACATCATGCCCCATTTAGCCTCCACATCCAAACTATCTCCCTTTGATGACCAAATTGACACTCTCAACTCAACTCACTCACTCCCCTATTTCTTCATAGATCTAGTACCACTAACCCACAGCCCTGGATCATCTCCATAGTCTTCCTCCTTCACTCTTGTGCAAGAGGAGCAGGGCACTGCAGGTGGAAATCTGGATATCAGTCCAACCTCATCCATTTTAATTTTATCCTTAGGTGCTTTAACTCTGCCCACTCCCCTGCCTGGTAAAATTATTTCTCCATCCTTATTGACACCCATACCCACTACCCATGACAGTTGTTCCAAAACTCCTTCCTCAAACCCCCTGTTCCCCCGCCTTCCCAACACCTTGCCCCTAATAACATGGCCACCCACTTTATTGAGAAAATCAAAACTATTGGGGCAATCTCCCTAAAATTTTCCTTGCCCCTCCCTAAGCTCTCCCCCCTCCTGCCCCTTCCAAAACTCTCCCATCTTTCCCAGTAGTATCTCGAGTTATGCTGTATTTTCTCAAAATCCACCCCTCCACCTGTGCCTTCTACTCCATCCCTTCACATCTTATCAAAACATTTGCCTCCCTTCCTTCTTCTCTCCCGGCCATCTTCAACTGTTTCCTTATTCAGTGGTTTCTTTCCTGCTGCTTTCAAACATGCCCATGTCTCCCTGTCCTAAAAAAAACAAAACCCTCCCCCTTGACCCAAGAGCTCCCTCCAGTTATTGCCCTTCTCCCTCTTACCATTCCTCACCAAACTCCTTGAGCAAGTTGTCTGAACCCACTTCCTCATGTTCCTCTCATCCAGTTCTCTCCTTGACCACCTCCAATCTGGCTTCCGTCTACTTCACTCCACAGAAACTGCCCCATCAAAGGTTACAAATGATCTCCTTCTTGCCAAATCCAACAGCCTCTACTACATCCTAATCCTCCTCAACCTCTCACCTGCCTTCAACACTGTTGACTATCCTCTTCTCTGGAAAAATTATCCAACTCCGGCTTCACTGACATTATCCTCTCCTGGTTCTCCTCGTATCTCTCTGGCCATTCATTCTGAGTCTCTTTTGTGGGCATCTCCTGTGTTTCTCACCCCCTAATTGTGGGTGTCCCCGAAGGTTCAGTTCTGGGACCCCTTCTATTCTCTATTTTCAACCAGTCCCTCAGAGAAGTCATTTACTCACATGGTTTTGACGACTACATCTATGTAGATGGTAGCCAAATCTACAACTCCAACCCTGATCTTTCACCGTCTCTGCAGTTCTTCCTGCCTTTAAGACATCATTACTTGGATGACCTGCCATTAGATTAAACTTAACATGTCTAAAACTGAACTCATTATCTTCCCACCCAAACCCTATCCTTCTCCTGACTTTCCCATCTCTGTAAACAGCACCGCAATCCTTCCAGTCTCACAAATCCATACCTTTGGTGATATCCTTAACCCCTCTTTCTCATTCAACCGACATATTCAATTCATGACTAAATCCTGTCAGTTTGACATTCATTACAACACAAAAATCCACCTTTTCTCTCCACCAAAATGCCACCACACTAGTCAAAGAATTGATTGTATCCTCTCTTGATTACTTATCAGTCTCCTTACTGACTTCCCTGCTTCCTGTCCCTCCCCACTCTAGTCCATACTTCACTCTGCTGCCCAGATCATATATCTACAAAAACATTCAGGACATGTTTCCATACTCCATACATGTTTCCATGTTTCCAACTTCCAGTGGTTGCTCATCTACATCCCAGCCCACACAGTTCACTCCTGTAAAGCTAACTTTCTCACTGTACTTTGAGCTTGTCTATCTTGCCACTGACCTCTTGCTCACATCCAGTCTTTGGCCTGGAATGCCCTCACTCCTCATATCTGACAGGCAGTTACTTTCCCCTCTTCAAAGGCATAATGAAGGCAGATCTCCTCCAAAAGGACTTCCCTGACTAAGCTGTCCTTCCTCTTCTCCTGTACCTTTCTGAGTTGCCCTGACTTGCTCCCTTTATTCACACCACTTGCAGCCCCACAGCACTTATGTACATATCTGCAATTTTGTTTACCTTGTTTACCTTACCAGGCAGGAAGGTGGGTGTGAGCAAGAGGTCAATGGGAGGGGAAATGAAAGCAAGGCACCATTAGCAGGCTGGTGCTGTGTGTGGGCTGGGTTAGAGTGGAAGAGGAGTGAGGATAAGGAGGAGCTGATTAGTGTCTTCAATCTGATGGTGAGGAGATTCTGCTTGATGCGCTGGTAGATGAACCTCTGTTGGATGCAACTCATGAGTGGAGATGTGTGTACAGAATGATTTTTTTAGAAAAATGATCTGGGCAGCAGAGTGAAGTATGGATTGGAGGGGGAGACTTTGGAGGTGGGGAGGTTGACAAGGAGGCTAATACTGTAGTTGAGATGTGACAAAAAAAGTGTTTGATCAGTAAGTGTGGTAACAGTTTGTATGAAGAAAAAGGAACAAATCTCTAGAGTTGTTGTGATGAATAAATCAACAAGATTTAGAGAGTCTGACTGAATATACAGGATGAAAGAGTAAGATGAGTCAGAATAAAATTAACCTTGGATAATGCCAAGATTGTGGGCTTGTGGTTGTACGGGTAGGATGGCATCTCTTAGTTTCAGTTTATCCTATTTAGAACAGTTTGGATTGTCATTATAATGTGCTATTCAGAACCCATGCTCGTAATTTGCATCAGCTTGTCTCCCCTATTAAGTTGTAAGCTCCTTGAGGGCAAGGACCTCATCTTTAACTTCTATTGTATGTTCCCATGTGCCTAGAACAATGCTCCACCCATAGTAGGTGAGGGATAGATATTGATGATGATGATGAAGAGTTGGAAAATAACCTCCACTGGTGAGACATTTCAGAAAATACTATATCCAGTAGTAAACATATGGATGGAAAGGTGTGTGGGCAAAAAACATCAGTAGTTTTACAAGGGGCTTAGATGGATTTTAAGAGTGTAAGATTGGAAACATAGAAATGGAAAGTTAGAAATTTAGTTAAACATACATGTCAAGGAGGGCAACTATCAGATGATAAATCCAATTATCCTGTTCCCACTGTCAGACAGCCTTCTGGGCTGGAGAGCCACCCCACTCTCTGCCTCAAAACTCTTACATGCCTACACTTACCCCCTGCCATTGCCCCTATTTGTAATTTATTTTAATGTCTGTTGCCCCTCTAGACTCTAAACTCCTTCTGGGCAGGTATTGTGTCTACCAACGTTAGTATATTGAATGTTCCCAAGAACTTAGTACAGTGCCGTGCATGAAGTAAGCACTTGATAAATGCCACTGATTGATTAAATGGCCATTTAGAAGCAAATTATTCAAAGTGACTCAATCAGAAGGCCCAGGTTTTAAAATCACTTAGGGAACTCAATTCCCAAATAACTGAGACTTTCATCTCCATTAACAATTTTATCTGTCAACCAGTAGTTGGTAGTAGTAATTGCTGATCACCAGCATAGTGCAATATGCTACACTTTTGGGAAGTACATAATAAAGGAATAGCAAATTCCCTTTTTTAATAGTATTTGTTAAGTATTTATTATGTGCCAGGCACTGTTCTAAGCACTGGGGTATATACAAGATAATCAGGTTGGACACAATCCCTATCCCACATGAAGTTCATAGTTGTAATGCTCATTTTACAAATTGAGTAACTGAGGCACAGAGAAGTTAAGGGACTTGACCAAGAGCACACAGCCGAAAAGTGATAGAGTCTAATTAGAACCCAGGTCCTCTGACTCCCAGGCCAATGCTCTTTCCACTAGACCATGCTCTTTCCACTAGCAAGGTTCTTCCTTGCTCAAAGAAGCTAACACTAATTGGGGAGACAAACATAAAAACATTTATAACTCTCTGTCCTACCATTTGGATAACCCATCTCTCTGACATGAGTGTTGTGAGATTACCAAAGTTATAGCAGATCAATCCTCCTAGGTGATAGAAGTACCATGGAAACAAAGAGCTTTTACACTGGATCATTTGAAAATTTCCCAAACCCAGAGTTTGGCATTATATATTGGCCAGTTCTAATAACTGCTAACTCTGTTGCATCTGTCTTCTCAAATACACTCAGGGGACTTTCTAAATATACTCAGAGGACTTTCCAAATAAGATGTAGGAATTGCTTCACCCATATATCTACCAATTGGAGTAGCACAAAATCTCACAGTATTCCAAGGCAGGAAGCCACAACAGCTGCTATAGCTAAATGAATCTACCTTAGCAAGCAAAGAGATTTTTTTTAATCGTATTTAAGTACTTACTATGTTCCAAGCACTGTTCTAAGTGCTAGGATAGATACAAGTTATGCAGGTTGAACACAATCCATGACTCAAGTAGGACTCACAGGCTTAATCCTCATTTTAGGGTGCGGTAACTGAGGCATAGGAAAGTTAAGTGTTTTTCTCAAAGTCACAAGCAGACAGGTGGCAGAGCAAGGATTAGAACCCAGTCCCCAGGACCTATGTTCTTTCCAATAGGAAATACTACTTTTTCCTACACTGGGTTTGGCCAGAATGCCTGCATTGATTCTTTTGTGAAGTTACCATGGGTTAGCCATAGTTTAAAATGTTGGGTTGTATTTTTGTAGGAATCTGATAGCAAATTTCACCTTTCATACACAGAATCATCACATACATCTGGATCGATGAAGAGATAAAGTTTGCTTCCCCTTCCTTTACTTTTCCCTCATCAGACTTTCCCTCTTTCCATTTCCAGTTTCCCTCTTTCCATATCCAGAGACATCCTTCACCTGTCTTTTCGTCTTCTGCCTCCTGCCTATCTCACTGTCTCCCGGGTTTGGGGTGGGGCTATGGATATTTGTTAAGCACTGTACTAAGTTCTGGGGTAGATACAAGTGAATAAGGCTGGACACAGTCCATGTCCCACAAAGGGCTCATGGTCTTAATCCTCATTTTACAAAATGAGATACAAAAAAGTGATTTGCCCAAGATCACACAGCAGACATATGGCTGAGCTAGGATTAGAACTCAGGTCCTTCTGAACTTCCAGGCCCATGCTCTTTTCACAGGGCATGCTGCTCCTCAGGTAGATAGTCTGTCGGATATGAGTTGGGATGGAGTTTCAGCTCAGACGGAAGACTTTGGCAAGGGGCTGGCAGCAAGATGCAATTGAAGTATAGTAAGTTAGTTGGGGTAAAAAGAGCAAAGTGTGTGGGTTGGGTAGTAGGAGAACAGAAAGGTAAAATAAGAGAGGGTGAGCTGATTGAATGCCTTAAAGCCAATGGAGTGCCTGTTTGATGCAGAGATGGATAAGGAATGACTGGAGATTTTTGAGGAGTTGGAAGATGTGAATTTAACTTTTTTTTAGGAATATGATCCAGGCAACAGAGTGAAGTATGGACAGGAAAGGGGAGAGAGAGAAGGCAGACATGTCAGGAGGAGGTCAGAGAAGCAGTGTGGCTCAATGGAAAGAGCCCGGGCTTGGGAGCCAGAAGTCATGGGTTTGAATCCCAGCTCTACCACCTGTCAGCTGTGTGACCGTGGGCAAGTCACTTATTTCTCTGTGCCTCAATTCCCTCATCTGTAAAATGGGGATTAACTGTGAGCCTCACGTGGGACAATCTGATGACCCTGTATCTACCCCAGCGCTTAGAACAGTGCTCGGCACATAGTAAGCACTTAACAAATACCAACATTATTAATGCAGTAGTCAAGGTGAGATATAATAAGAGCTGGGATCAGCATGATAGTATTTCAGATGGAGAGGAAGGAGCATATTTTAGAGATGTTGTAAAGGTAGAACTAACAGGATTTGGTGACAGATTGAAAATGCAGGATGAAAGGAATGAAAGAGATAAATCGAGGATAATGTCAAGGTTTCAGGCATGTAAAGATTGGGAAGAGGATGGTGTTGTCAACAATGATGAGAAAGTCAAGGGAAGACAAAGTTTAAACTGTACTCTCCCAAGCACTTAGTACAGTGCCCAACAGACAGTGAGCACTCAGTGAATGCCACTGATTGATTGACTGATTGACTGTTTGGACATTCAAGTTTGAGATTTCAGTGGGAAATCTAAGAAAGATATACTGAAGGCATGAGGAAGAGAAGGAGAGAGGTCACAGCTGGAGAGGTAGTTTTAAGAATCATCTGCACTGAGGTGGTAATTGAAGTTGTGGGAGAAAATGAGTTCTCCATGGGAGTAGGTGCAAATGGAGAATAAGAAGGGGACCTAGAATTGAGCTTTGAGAGACACCCTGACATTTAGAGGGTGGGAAACAGAGGAGCATCTCTGCTCACCTTGCTGCCCTGTCCTCACTTCCCACTCTCGATGATCAGCTCTCCGCTCTCAACTCCAACCTTTCTACTCATCTCAACTCTCTCGCCCCCCTTTCCCTCTGCCGCTCTCGCTCCACTAACCCACAGCCCTGGATCACCTCCTCTGTCCGCCTCCTGCGCTCCTATGCTCAAGCTGCTGAGCGCTGCTGGCGAAAGTCCAAGCACCAAGCCGACCTCACACACTTCAAATTTATCCTTTCCTGCCTTAACTCTGCCGTCTGCTCCGCCAGGCAAAACTTCTTCTCCTTCCTCATCGACACCCATGCCCGTCTCCCCCGCCAATTGTTCCGGACCTTTAACTCTCTCCTTAGGCCCCCTGTTCCTCCCCCTCCCCCCATCTCTCACCCCCAATGATCTGGCCACCTACTTCATCACAAAAATCAACACAATCAGGTCTGAGCTCCCAAAAGTCACCCCTCCGCCTCTCCCCTCCCCCCCACCAACCCTCTCCCCTACTTTCCCATCCTTCCCTGCAGTATCCTCAGAGGAGATCTCCTCCCTCCTCGCAAGTGCCACCCCCTCCACCTGCACCTCGGACCCCATTCCCTCTCACCTTATTAAAACCATCGCGCCTGCCCTCCTCCCTTCCTTAACTTCTATTTTTAACCACTCAATCTCCAATGGCTCCTTCCCCTCTGCCTTCAAACATGCCCACGTCTCCCCCATCCTAAAAAAACCCGCTCTTGACCCCACTTCCCCTTCCAGTTATCGCCCTATCTCCCTACTACCCTTCCTTTCCAAAATCCTAGAACGAGTCGTCTACAATCGATGCTTAGAATTCCTTAACTCCCATTCTCTCCTGGACCCCCTCCAATCTGGCTTCCGTCCCCTCCACTCTACTGAGACTGCTCTCTCTAAGGTCACCCATGACCTCCTTCTTGCCAAATCCAATTGCTCCTACTCCATTCTAATTCTCCTTGACCTCTCTGCTGCCTTTGACACTGTCGACCATCCCCCCCTCCTCCATACCTTATCTCACCTTGGCTTCACGGACTCCGTCCTCTCCCGGTTCTCCTCTTATCTCTCTGGCCAGTCATTCTCGGCCTCCTTCGCAGGTGCCTCCTCCCACTCCCATCCTTCAACTGTTGGAGTTCCTCAAGGGTCAGTTCTTGGCCCTCTTCTGTTCTCCATTTACACTCACTCCCTTGGTGAACTCATTCGTTCTCACGGCTTTGACTACCATCTCTACGCAGATGACACGCAGATCTACATCTCCGCCCCTGTCCTCTCCCCCTCCCTTCGGGCTCGCATCTCCTCCTGCCTCCAGGACGTCTCCACCTGGATGTCGGCCCGCCACCTAAAACTCAACATGAGCAAGACTGAGTTCCTCATCTTCCCTCCCAAGCCCGGTCCTCTCCCAGACTTCCCTATCACCGTGGATGGCACGACCATCCTTCCCGTCTCTCAGGCCCGCTATCCTGGTGTCATCCTTGACTCGTCTCTCTCATTCACCCCACACATCCTATCCGTTACCAAGACCTGCCATTTTCACCTTTACAATATCGCCAAGATCCGCCCTTTCCTCTCCACCCAAATGGCTACCTTACTGCTACGGGCTCTTGTTATATCCCGGCTAGACTACTGTGTCAGCCTTCTCTCTGACCTCCCTTCCTCCTCTCTCGCCCCGCTCCAGTCTATTCTTCACTCCGCTGCCCGGCTCATCTTCCTGCAGAAACGATCTGGGCATGTCACTCCCCTTCCTAAAAACCTCCAGTGGTTGCCTATCAACCTCCGCTCCAAACAAAAACTCCTCACTCTAGGCTTCAAGGCTCTCCATCACCTTGCCCCTTCCTACCTCTCCTCCCTTCTCTCTTTCTACTGCCCACTCCGCATGCTCCGCTCCTCTGCCACCCACCTCCTCACCGTCCCTCAGTCTCGCCTATCCCGCCGTCGACCCCCGGGCCACGTCCTCCCGCGGTCCTGGAACGTCCTCCCTCCTCACCTCCGCCAAACTAATTCTCTTCCCCTCTTCAAAACCCTACTTAAAACTCACCTCCTCCAAGAGGCCTTCCCAGACTGAGCTCCCCTTCTCCCTCTACTCCCTCTACTGTCCCCCCTTCACCTCTCCGCAGCTTAACCCTCTTTTCCCCCCATTTCCCTCTGCTCCTCCCCCTCTCCCTTCCCATCCCCTCAGCACTGTACTCGTCTGCTCAACTGCATATATTTTCATTACCCTATTTATTTTGTTAATGAAATGTACATCGCCTTGATTCTATTTAGTTGCCATTGTTTTTACGAGATGTTCTTCCCCTTGACTCTATTTATTGCCATTGTTCTCGTCTGTCCGTCTCCCCCAATTAGACTGTAAGCCCGTCAAACGGCAGGGACTGTCTCTATCTGTTGCGGACTTGTTCATTCCAAGCGCTTAGTACAGTCCTCTGCACATAGTAAGCGCTCAATAAATACTATTGAATGAATGAATGGATCCTGCAAATGAGACTCAAAATGAGATACAGAAGCTGAGTTGCCTAGTGGATAGAGCACAGGACTTGTCAGAAGGACAATTTTCTGCTGTGTGACCTTGGGTAAGTCACTTCACATCTCTGTGTCTCTATTCCCTTATCTTTAAAATGGGGATTAATACTGTGAGCTCTATGTGGAGCTCAAATACCATTTGAAAAAAAAAATGAGCGGCCAGAAAGAGTGAAGGAGAGCCAGGAGAAGAGAGTGTCAGTGAAGCCAAGGTGAGACAGTGTTTCCAAGAGAAGGTGGTGGTCCACAGTTCTGAAGTAGCTGAGAGGTTGGGTGAAGAGATGGACTTGACATTTTTTCACTTCCAAAAACTGCATAACAATGAATGGAATCCTATTCCGAGGTAAATGCCTGGTAATGTAGCTACATTTAATAAGGCCTACACCTGGGAAGAAAGATTTAGTCCAAATAACCTTAAATGTGTTCAATTTCAAGATGAAATTTAATCCAGAAATTTAATGTGAAAGTAGTCTGCAATCACCTCAGTAGAGAAAAAAATACTGAAATAAGTCCATTAATGAATATATTTCAATATTCTTTCTAAGCAAAGGTAAACCAAAAAAGAAATTTGCAGGTTAAAAGCAGAATATTGTAAAATATTTATTTGAACAGTCAGTTGTCTTTCCTTGAATAAATACCAGCCAGCTCAAGCTTTTGGATGCATAGTGTACATATCCATAATTTATTTATTTATAATGATATCGTTCTCCCCTTCTAGACTGTAAAGCTCCCTGTAAGCAGGCAACATATTGTATTGCACTCTCCCAAGTAGTTAATACAGTGTTCTGCACACAGTAAACAAGCAATAAATACTATTGATCGATCGATTGATGTACTGAGAAAAGTCACTGTGTTCCCCTCTTTCTGGCCTTTGCTACTCTCTTCTCTTTGAACTCTTAGTGGGAAAAGCTTTTTGTCTAAAAAGAGGCAAAATACCGAGGCAATATGAATAAATAATTTGCCTTGATAGCACAGTATTTTAATACACTTAAAAAAGAAACAAAATCTTAAATACTGCACAAGAAAATAATACAAACCACAGGTATTTTCATTCCTTGGGATAACTCAGAACTGCAGGCAGTTTTGTACTTCCAAAAATATAAGATTTCTTTGACTCTTCCCATGTCTTCTATGCTTTAAGCTTGCTGGAAAAGTAAAATGTATGAAGAAATTCCTTATATATCTCTTACTCTTATATAAAGGGCTTCTTTTTTTCCTTTCCAGTATCTGGTCATGGAGCCATTGAATAGTTTTGTGATTAGTGAAGAAATGGAGGTTCTATTGTTCTGTTGCTAAAGGATTGACAGGTAGGTTCTGGCATCTGCACTATGCTTGTTCACTGCTGTTTAGTGCCATTGTTCTTGTCTCTCCGTCTCCCCCGATTAGACTGTAAGCCCGTCAAACGGCAGGGACTGTCTCTATCTGTTGCCGACTTGTTCATCCCAAGCGCTTAGTACAGTGCTCTGCACATAGTAAGCGCTCAATAAATAAATACTATTGAATGAATACATTGGTTTCTCAAGTGTATGCAAGGCAAGACACGACACCTCTAACAGAAAATGGATAAAGAGGCCTGCTTAAGCTTTAAGACCCAGGCACTACCATGAATTTTAAATGTTATAGGTAATTTTGCTTATCCAATTTTCTGCATCTAAATCACTTTTTTAAACCCATGAAATTCTGTCCCCAGTTTTGGGTCAGTTCATTACTTAGGCATAGAAAAAAATATAAAAAATGCTGGACAGGGGCAGATCCATGCTGTATCTGGAGAGCTAATATATCCCTAAGGACAATGTGATGGTTGCCTTCCTTAGCATCCATCCCTACTCTTTAGGTACCATCCAATAGCCTTAGCTTTCAATTATCCTCTATTGTCCATGATTATTGTCCATGATGATCTAAATCCTTCTTTAGCTATTAGTTGTGTTTCCTTCTAATATCCATTATGGACCTTTAAATAAAGGTCTCTAAATAAATCCCTTCAAGTAAATATTTTTGGACTCCACAAATCTGACGCAACATGGCCTAAATGAGATGAGCACAGGCCTGTAAGTCAAAGGGGCCAAGGTTCTAATCCTGTCTCTGTCACTTGTCGGCTATGTGATCTAGGGCAAGTCACTTAATTTCTCTGCACCAAAGTGTCCTCATCTGCAAAATGGGGATAAAATACCTGTTTTCTGTCCTTCTTGGACTGTGAGCCCTATATGGAAAAGGGACTATTGGATCTGATTGATAAATTGCATTTATGAGTACTTACTCTGTCCAGAGCATTGTCCTAAAATAACAGATTTGGTAGATGTCTTCCCTGACCACAGTGAGCTTACCTGAGTGTTTTGTAGCTTGTATCTTGCTTGGCACATAATATGCATTTAACAAAGAACCTTATTATTATTATTAACCAATTCCCTATCATTACCAACCACTATGAGAAGAAATGAAGGTACTGTTCATCCCCCTCTAGACTGTAAGCTAACTAGACTGTAAGTTGTGAGCAGGGAATGTGTCTGCCAACTCTGTTATATGGTTCTCTCCCAAGCTCTTAGTACAGTGCTCTGCACACAGTAAGCACTCAATAAATATGATTTATTGATTTCCTCAGGCCTCAAAAGAAGCCCTATCTATAGGCTCTGTACAAAGAGTATAAATGGTTTGTGTATAGTCTTTCATCTGTATCTCTGCCTGTGTGTCTGTGTGTCTTTATGTGTCTGAGTCTCTGCTCAATCTAGGTTACCAATAATAATAAATAATAACAATTATGATATTTTTAAGTGCTTACCATGGATCAGGCACTGTACTAAGCATGTGGGTAAATGCAAGATAATCAGGTAGGACACAGTCCCTTGCCCACATGAGGCTCGCAATCAAAGTAGAAGGGAGTAGCCTTGCTTTTATCATAGCCTATTATTCCTTGTTTCACTTTTCAATCCTTGACTGGATTTTTCTCCTGCTTTTCAACAAAGATGTCCCATCTCCCTAACCCAAATATGGTTGTATGTTGCTCATACTCAATTTAGGTTTATGAATTAGGTGAGAATCCAATGGTGTCTGCTGCTGCAGAATTCCCAGAAATACTCTGTTCCCTGACCACAAATTGCATTTTCTTTCCCTAACAGCCAACTTTCGATGCTTGCCACTGAATGCAAGTGGAACCAGACAGAGGGTGTATATGGCTCAGTGCAAACCCTCTCCATTGTTGAGAAAAACTAACTCTGATACATGACCTGTTGTTTCTGGGATACATGTAGATCTTTTCCCTCTAGAACACTATTGCTGTCAGATTAATGGTCACTTTGAATGATAAGGGACTTGAAAAAAGTTACTTACCATATTTTCATTGAAAATAAAATATGCTCTATAAATATGATTGATTGATGTGTATAAGAGCTTCCCTGTCAATGACTATCACCCTCTTGGACACAGTCTGACCAACAACCTCTCACTAGTCTTGTTACTGTCGAACCAAGGGACAGCTCTGTAAAAGCCCAGACTGAACCTGTCACAATTAGTCAGGAGAAACATGATGACAGACCCAGTTTCAGATATTTGGCTGCCCTGAGACAGGGAAAAAATTGCATAAGTAATGGCATTATACCAGTCTACTTGAACTCCTCAATTTAGAGCATTTCTCTTGAGGGCTTCTAACCCTCCCCTTTGCTCTAGAACTCTTGGATTCCCCTCTCACATCCCTCTGTGCTATTTCTGATGGGAAGGAGTTTCCAATTTTAAACCACCGTTATGCTGTCCCTTGGCTGCCCTGCAGTCAATTACCTACCTGAACGCACCCTGGGAGCAATTTCCTCACTTGCTTCTCATATGATGCCAACCCCAGATGCTGAGGAATACCTTGTCCCCCCAGGGGGGACCCAAACCCAAACAGGGCCCACCTCTGGACCCAGGACTCCCAGTTACCTACCTCAACACCCAAACTACATGGAGAATGGCTAGCAATTCTTTTTCCCCTTTCACTTCTAGTTTTATTCCTTTTACTCATTCACCTCCATGAATGGTGCCTCTACTTACGAGGACTTTCCTGTCATAACCTCTTCATCTCCCTTACCTTCTTCAAGTTCCTTCACCACTCACTAGTCCTAACTGCCACCAACTGCTCACTTGGGCCCATCCCCAGCTTCTGATTGGAGCAATTCTCTGCTCATCACTGGCGGGCAGAGCATCCAACAGATCTTTGATCTGGTCTGATCATTGGCTCTAGGGAGTTTGCCAGGGAGTGGGGGTATGGTGGAGGGATGGAGGAACAGAACAGTTTAGAATCGGAGCTACCCAAAGCAACAAGAAATCTGAAAACACTCTTAGTAAGAGCTGTAAGAGAGATGCTGAGAGCAAAGATAATGAGCTGAGTCGTGTGTAACATAGTTATTAAGGTTTGAATTTGGATAGATTTACCAAAGCAAGTCACTTAACTTCTCTGTGCCTCAGTTACCTCATCTGTATAATGGGGATTAAGACTGTGTGCCCCATGTGAGACAGGGACTGTGTCCAACCTGATTTGCTTGTATCCACTCCAGTACAGTGCCTGGCACCATTGTATGCACTTAACAAATATGACAATTATTATTATTACTAAATCTCCTGAATTATACTCTCCTAAACACTTAGCTGTGCACACAGTGAGTATGCAATAAATCCCATGGATTGATTGATTGACCTACATATGGAGTGTGATATTGTGAATAACAAAGAGTGTTTGGAGGAAATTAGCAGGTGGAGAGGGGAAATAACTAAAATCGCAAAAACCTGAGGAGCTTTGAAGCCAATGGGAAAAGGGTGTGTTTTTTTTTCTTGCTGTGAAGGGAAATGAATAGTCACTGGAGCTGTTTGAAGAGTGAAAACATGTGTGTCGAGTACCATTTCAGAAAATAATCCAAGCAATATATTGATGGGAGGAGCCAATGAGGACCAATGAGGAAGTCAATTAACAGTCAAACTGCGATTTGACAGAATCATGGGCCAGGATGTAGCTGCTTGTATGTAGAGGAAATGAGGTGAGGGCAGGGGCGTGATTCTGCTAGGTTTCCCCTATTGCTTGAATGTGAGGACTGAAATAATAATAATAATATTAATAATGGTATTTGTTAAGTGCTTACTACATGCCAAGCACTGTCCTAAGCTCTGAGGTAGATACAAGGTCATCAGGTTGTCCCACATGGGTCTCACAGTTTTAATACCCATGTTACAAATGAGGTAACTGAGACACAAAGAAGTTAAGTGACTTGTCCAAAATCACACAGCTGATAAGTGGCCGATCTGGGATTAGAACGCACAACCTATGACTCCCAAGCCCGTGCTCATTCCACTAAGCCATGCTGCTTCTCTAAGTGAAGCATCAAAGATGACACAAAGGTTGCAAGCATATGGAACAAAGAGGATGACAGTGTTATTGGCTGAACAGGTGTGTTAAGAGGGAAGATAAGAAATTCAGGTTTAGACATGTTGAATTTGCAGTATTAGTGTTGAGACATCCAAATCAGGATGCCACAGGGACAAGAGAAAATGCCCAATTATAAAACAGGTGAAAAGTTGTGACAAGAGAGACAGAAATTTATAGATTTTCTTAATCGTATTGGTTGAATGCCTACAATGTGCCAAGTACTATACTAAGTGTTGGGCTGGATAAAGATAATTGGGTTATACAAAGTCCCTGTGCCACAATTTTAAAATTAATCCTAATTTTAAAGATAAGGTAACAAGCACTGTGAAGTTAAGGAACTTGCCAAAGGTAATACAGCAGACAAGTGGTGGAGCTGGGATTAAAACCCAGGTCTTCTGATTCTCAGGCCCATGCTCTTTTTATAGCTATATAGATTTAGATAGACAGTGCACTCCATGTGGGACAAGGACTATGTCCAACCTGCTTATCTTATATGTACCCCAATCCTTTGTACAGGTCTTAGAACATTGCAGGCAGTTAAATACCATCATTCATTTCTCTGTGCTTCAGTTACCTCATCTGTAAAATGGGAATGAAGACTGTGAGCCCCATGCGGAACAGGGACTGTGTCAAACCGATTTGCTTGTATCTACCTCCAGCACTTAGTACAGTGCCTGGCACATAGTAAGTGCTTAACAAATGCCATAGTTATTATTATCATTATTATTTGGAAGCAATGCATATACAGGCAGTCTTGAAGCATTGCAAATGAATGGGCATCCTAAGAGAATAGAGATTTAGGAGAACCAGACCCAACCTTGCCAATGGTTATGATATCTGATAGTGTTTCCAAGAAGAAGAACTGGTTCATGGGATCAAAAGTAAGCAAAAGATCAAGAATTATCAAGACAGAGTAAAGCCCATTGGATTTGGTCAGGAAGAAATCACTGGCAACCTCGGAGAATGTGGTCTCAAATGAGTGAATGGAGTGAAATCCAGTTGTAGTGGATTAAGAGGAGAGATGGTGGAGAGAAAATAGAGGCAATGGGGATATGCAAAAATTAAGGAAGTATGCAACCTGTTCCAATAATTAAAGAAGAATGGGAGCATGGATATGGGATTAATCTGAAGGAAGCAGAGTGATCCATAGAAGGCTTTTTTTTAGAATAGAGAAGACACCTCCCTCTTCAACTCTCCCTATATTCCCTGCAGTAACTCAAGATGAAATCTCTCACTTCTCTCCCCTCCACCTGTGCTTCTGACCCCATCCCTCCATACCTTTTTAAAACAATCACCCTTCCCTTCTTCCCTCCTTGGCTGATTTCTTCAACTATTCACTTCCAATGGTTTCTTTCCCACTGCTTTCAATCACGGTTACATATCCCCTGTCCAAAAATAACCTCCTTTGATCCCCTGACTCCCTCCAGTTATTGCCCCATCTCCCTCCTATAGTTTCTCCCCAAACTTCTTGAGAGAGGTGTTTACACCCACTGTCTCCACTTCCTATCCTTCAATTCTCTCCTAGATCCTTTCCAATATGGCTTCCTCACTCTTAGCTCAACAGAAGCAGCTCTCTCTAAGGTAACCAGTGACCTTCTTCTCGCCAAACCTGTCTGCCACCTTTGACACTGTAGACCACCTCACCCCCTCCTTGAAACGTTATCCAACCTTGGATTCACTGACACTATCCTCTCTTGGTTTTCCTCCTTTTCCCACAGCTCCTTAACAGTCTCCTTTGCTCCTCTTCTGCCTCCCACCCTTTGACAATTGGGGTTCTTCAAGGCTCAGTTCTAGGTCCCCTTATATTCTCCTTCTACATACAGTCCCTTGGAGAACTTATTCACTCCCATGACTTCAATTACTATCTTTGTGTATAAGATTCCCAAATCTACATCTCCAGCCTTGACCTCGCTCCTTCCCTGCAATCTCACATTTCCTCCTGCCTTCAACACATATCTAAGTGGTTGTTCTTTTGACACCTCAAATTAAACATGTTCAAAACTGAACTCCTTATCTTCCCACCCAAATCCTGTCCTCCCATGTCTTTTTGATAACTGTAGACAACACCATTCTCCTCCCTGTCTTACAAGCCCTTAACCTTGGCACTATACTCATCTCTCTCATTCCACCCACATATTCAATCTTTCACCAAATCCAGTCAGTTCTACCTTCACAACTTTGTTAAAATCCACCCCTTCCTCTCCATCCAAACTGCTGCCGTGCTGATCCAAATACTTATCTTACCCTGCCTTGACTACTGCATCTGCCTCCTCGCTGACCTCCCAGCCTCCTGTCTCTCCCCACTTTACCCACTCCAATCCATACTTCACTCTGCTGCATGTGCATCATTTATCAACAAAAACAATCAGTCCTTGTCTCCCCACTCCTCAAGAATCTCCATTGAGAAGCAGCGTGGCTCAGTGGAAAGAGCCTGGGCTTTGGAGTCAGAGGTCATGAGTTCGAATCCCGGCTCTGCCACTTGTCTGCTGTGTGACCTTGGGCAAGTCACTTCACTTCTCTGGGCCTCAGTTCCCTCATCTGGAAAATGGGGATGAAGACTGTGAGCCCCACGTGGGACAACCTGATTCCCCTGTGTCTACCCCAGCGCTTAGAACAGTGCTCTGCGCATAGTAAGCGCTTAACAAATACCAACATTATTATTATTAACATTATTATCCACCTTCACATCAAACAGAAACTCCTTACCACTGGCTTTAAAACATTCAATCAGCTTGCCTCATCCTACTTAACCTCACTAATGTACTACAGCCCAGCCTACACTCTGCTCCACCAACACCTACTTACTGATCCCTGATCCCATCTATCTTTGCCAGTGACCCTTTTGCCACGGTCACCCCCTAGTCTAGAATGTCCTGCCCCTCAATATACACCAAACCACTACTCTTTGAACCTTCAAAGCTTTATTAAGGTCAGACCTTTTTTAAGAGGGCTTCTTGAATTAAGCCCTTTTCCCCAGCTTGCTCTCCTTCTGAGTCATTTATGCACTCTGATCTGTGACCTTTGGAATTTGATATTCATCCCACCCCCAACCCCATAGCACTTATGTACATATCTTTAAATTATGTGTTATTAATTATTTATTTATATTAATGCCTGTATCCCCCTCTAGACGTTAAGCTCAGTATGAGCAGGGAACATTTCTGCTATCTCTGTTGTACTGCACTCTCCCAGGTGCTTAGTACAGTGCTCTGCACATAATAAACTCTCAATAAATACGATTGATTGAATGACAAACCATCAGAGAGTGATTGACCCGTTGATAATAACAGTAAAGGAGGGAAGAAGAATGGAAGCAAGTACTTTTAAAAGGTGAAAGGGAATAGGGTGGAGAAATTTACAATCTAAGTTTCAGAGGCCACTTCAGTGAAAGATTTATTGTTGATACTGCTCATTACAACTCTAGACTCACAAAAGATAACAGGGTGTTACATCACAGAACAAATTAACACAGGTTTGTGCTTAACAGGTGACAGCTACATTTAGCCGAAACTTAACGCAACATTAATGAGGAAAATTGGAAAGAAAACTAATGCATAGTCATGAGACCAATCTTATCTGTCGAGCACAAGAACCAGAAGAGATCAGATCAGCCCTAGGATTACTTAAAACTGCCTTTCCTGTTCCTGTTTATCGAAACAGTAAGACAGGCACTTACTGATAAGACCCCCTCAGTTACTGTGAAGTCTATTTGGAGGCAACTAAAGAACGTATTGCTAACCAACTTCTAAATGTAGTATTATACCATATTTGATTACCTCCTCCTCATTTGGCAGGAATGTCTGTTGGGAGCCTTGCCCTGCAGGAAAGTCTGTCGGGGCCCTTGCCCCTCTGTGGAAACAGAGAGAGGGCGAAGCCAAGTCTGCAGCCAATGGTCTGGACTTTCACAATGGAAATCTGGCACCTTTAGCCTGGGATCTAGGATATGGAGTCAAGAAGGAGAGGAAAGGGTATAAAGGGCAATAGATGGGGGAGTCTTCACACTGTCCCTTTAATTTCCTGAAAATGTTTAAACATGCATGGGTAACACACAGGGAAGCTTGAGTGAGGCCAAATCCAATGTGCAAAGCAGAGCCAAGATTGTGGGTGGGACCATAACAGGCACTGAAATTGGAAGCTGGAAAAGGAGCTTAGAACAGATCACTGCAGTGGTGGATTATTTGCCCTCCATGGGTTTTGTTACAAGTTTCATTCACTGTTCTAGGCTGCAAACTCCTTCTGGGCAGGGAACATACCTCCCAACTCTTTTATTGTGTACTTTCCCATGTGCTTAGTACAGCGCTCTGCACATGTGAAGTGCTCAATAAATATGACTGATCACTCAGCCAAGATGGGAAATACATTGAGAGCTTAAGCAAACAGCTGTCTACAGAAGTCCTGCATAAAGGCTGAAAAAAGCTGATCCAATGTAAATTTAACCCAAATTGTGTTTAGCAAGACTGTCGTGATTAGTAAATCTGCAACTGTCCAAAAAAGATTCAGATTTACATTCTGAATTTATCCACTTTGTTTTTTTCATTTAATTTCTAAATTTAAAGAAAGACACAAACATAGATCCCTTTTCTGCCCTGAAATGGTTTCACTGTTTTTCTCCCATTTATTTAAGAGCCATTCAATCAATGGATGGTATTTATTGAGCATTTTCTGGATGCACAGCACTGAACTAAGCACTTGGGAAAGTGAAATGCAACAGAATTGGCAGACACAATCTCTGTTCACAAGGAGCTTACAATCTATAGGGGGAGGCAGACATTAAAATAAATTACAGTTAAGGCAAAATGGCAGAGTGTAGAGGTATATCCATAAGTGATGTGAGTTTGTGGGTGGAGTGAAAATCAAGTGCCAGGGAACTTTCCTTCTCTCCACCCTTCAGCATGGCACTGGGGCCAACTTGTAGAAGTGGAAGTCTAGAGCTGGGTGAACAAGGGTCAGCTCTTTCTGCTCAGTGCATAGGGACCACACAGGATGGGATCTCAGTGACCCACACACACAGCCTCGCCTCTCCCTGACAGCCCAGAGGCAGCAGATCAGGCAGCTGAGGAGAGGGGAGACAAGTCACCCAGAGCTCGCTGTGGGCAGGGAATGTGTCTGTTTATTGTTATATTGTAGTCTCCAACATGCTTAGTACAGTGCTCTGCACATAGTAAGCTCTCATTAAATACATTTGAATGAATCCAGAGTCATGGAACTTAGGGCTGGGAAGGTACAGGTTGCAAGGAGTTGGTGACCAGCAGAGAAGATGTCTCACAGGTATCATGCGACATGTCAACATAGACAGATAATCGCTCTCCCCCACTTCAAAGCTGTTTTGAAGGCACATCTCCTCCAAGAAGCCTTCCCCAACTAAGCTCTCCTCTGCTCTTCTCCCACTCCCTTCTGCTCCACTTTTACTTTCTCCTTCCTTCTTCCCTTCTCCCATCCCCTCAGCACATATGTATACATCTGTATCTATGTGTAATTTATTTATTCATTTATATTATGTCTCTCTCCCCCTCTATACTGTGAGCTCATTGTAGTCAGGAATGTGTCTGTTATATTGTACTCTCTCAAATGTTTAGTACCGTGCTTTGCAAACAGTAAGCACTCAATAAATATGATTGAAAGAGTGAATGAGAGAGCAGGGCTGCCTGTAGGCAGAGAGAACAATGTTCACCTTGGCCCTGGAATTTGTTTTGGTTCCTGTGGTGGGAAGGGAGAAGAAAGTGAGGTCCCAGATGGGACGTGTGGGATAGGGGGAGTCCGGAAGGGCCCAGTCCACCAAAGGGAACAGAGGGAAGAAGTGGAGAGCAACAGGATGCAGGCTACAGCAGAGGATGTAAAGTGAAGTTGTGAAGGAGAAGAAGAAAGTAAGGCAAAAGGCAGGAGTTGCAGCTGATTTGGGAAAGACCAAGCAGCATCAACCCCAAGCACTTCTTGCTCCACATCCTGAGGGTGGGCTTCAAGTAGTTAGGGGAGTTTGGAAGCAAAAACTTCACTCCACAGGATCTCCAAATCTGCCTTTGTGTATGCAGAGTGGGAGTAGGGTTAAGCTTAGAGGGCCAGCAGACCCTGGAAATCACTTTCTCAGGGAAAAAGCGCAATTTGCCTAGGACACATGCCACATCTTGTCACATCATTCTCTAGACTGGAAAATTGTTGTAGGCAGGGAACTTGTCTACCAACTCAGTTGTACTGTACCCACCAGCACTTGGTACTGAGCTCTGCACATAGTAAGGGTTTAATAAATATGATTGATTATGATTGTTCTGTGTCCTAGT
Source organism: Ornithorhynchus anatinus (assembly GCF_004115215.2). Taxonomy (NCBI): domain Eukaryota; kingdom Metazoa; phylum Chordata; class Mammalia; order Monotremata; family Ornithorhynchidae; genus Ornithorhynchus; species Ornithorhynchus anatinus. The sequence goes on along the minus strand of NC_041728.1, from coordinate 87,215,031 downwards.
TGCTACATCATGACCCGTGTGAGGGCCAGCATTTTGAAGTTCCCCCACAGGGCCCATGATGGGCTAAAGTGGGAGTGGTGCTAACTACAAATTAATGCACTCACACCTTCCCATAGCACTTCTGCATATATTAATTACATCCTCTAATATTTAAACACTTAATAACACAACCATTTTTTCTTTCTCTTCTTCTAACTGTAAGTAATTTTGTGCTTGTCTCCAAAGCTATACTGAAAGCTCCTTGGAAGCATGGATCACATCTACCAATTTGTATTCTACTCTCCTAAGCACTTAGTACAGTGCTCTGCACATGGTAAGTGCTCAGTAAATGCCACATGTCAGGATGAAATAGCTGAATAAATAACTGAATGTTTAGCATAACATACATACATATACACAGATAAGCAATAAGTATATATATAAATATATGCTCACCAAACTAATTCTCTTCCTCTCTTCAAAGCCCTACTGAGAGCTCACCTCCTCCAAGAGGCCTTCCCAAACTGAGCTTCCCCTTTTCCCTCTCCTCTCTCTGCTGCCTCTCTGCCTTCCCCTTCACCTCCCCTCAGCTAAGCCCCCTTTTCCCCCCCTTTCCCTCTGCTCCTCCCCCTCTCCCTTCCCTTCCCCTCAGTACTGTGCTCATCCGCTCATTTGTATATATTTTTATTACCCTATTTATTTTGTTAATGAGATGTACATCCCCTTGATTCTATTTATTGCAATTATTTTAATGAGATGTACACCCCCTTGATTCTATTTATTGCTATTGTTTTTGTCTGTCTCCCCCAATTAGACTGTAAGCCCATCAATGGGCAGGGATTGTCTCTATCTGTTGCCGATTTGTACATTCCAAGCACTTAGTACAGTGCTCTGCACATAGTAAGTGCTCAATAAATACTATTGAATGAAATACTGAAGTCCTCATATTTAAAATCATGTTCTGACAGTTTTAAGAAATATAATTGCATCAGATTTTATGGTACACAGATAAAAACAGGAAATATTTAAGAAAGTGATAAAAGATTAATTAGTTTAGAACCAGAAATTCACCTCACTACTACACTCATAACACTTATGTACATGTCCTTCATCAATCAATTTATTGAGTTATGTATATATCCTTAATGAATCTAATTTTTGAGCATTTACTGTGTGCAGAGCACTGTAGTAAGCACTTAAAAGAATACTATATAACAGAGTTGGTAGACACATTCCCTACCCTTAATTCTGCTGTTTCCTCTATTTGTAATTTATTATAAGGTCTTTTTCTGCAACTAGATTGTAAATTCTTTAAGGGCAGGGATCAAGTCTACCAATTGTTTTGTATTCTCCCAAGTGCTTAGTTCAGTGCTCTACACACAATACATGCTCAATAAATACTGATTGATTGAAAGTCCCATTGGCTCTGTTTCTTAGGACTCAGATTTATCAACAGAAAGTACTCACACTTGGCATCATCGACTTCAAACTGCAGGGAATCAGGAATCCTTCCTACTCTGAATATAGTAGTTGACGCTGCACTCAGCAGGTGTTTAGTGAATACTACTAAATGAATTATCGCTATTTCTGTCACATCTTAAAATTCATTCAGAATGCGAAGTAGCAAAATGTTTAGTATTACTACATTTTTTATTATGCTATTCAATGCCAAGTGAGACATCAGATGGCTTATTCTACATCTGGGCTTAAATAGTAACATTTGCAGTGATTGAAATTTTACTCACATTTAGGTTAGAAGACCATACATTTCGAATCCAGCCAGGGTCTCTCATCATTGGAATCTAAAATAAATGCAAGGGGAAATAAAATGATTATTTATGTGATTTCACACATCCGATCAAATAATAATAATGGTACTGGTTAAATGCTTACTATGTGCCAAGCACTGTTCTGAACGCTGAGGTAGATAGAAGTTAATCAGGTTGGACTCAGTCCCTGTCACACATGGGGATCCCAGTCTTAGTCCCCATTTTGCAGATGAGGTAACTGAAGCCCAGAAAAGTGAAGTGGCTTGCTCAAGGTCACAAGAGCAGACATGTTGTGGAGTCAGGATTAAAACTCTGACTCCCAGGCCCATGGTCTATCCATTAAGCATGTTTTTTCTCACATGAGGTGCTTTTGTTGAGTGCTTGCTTTGTGCCCCAAGAACATTGTGACCCGAGGAATGCTACATGGTACCCCACCTCTGACCTTGTCTTCATGCTCCCTGCTCACACACGTAGATGCTTAGCCAGTGCAGGGCAGAAGAGGTTGGGGAGAAGACCATATCAATCAATTAATCAATCAATCAATCAATCGTATTTAGTAAGTGCTTACTGTGTGCAGAGCTCTGTACTAACTGCTTCAGGCAGTGCAATATAAAGAGTTGGCAGATACATTCTCTGCCCACAAGGAGCTTACAGCCTACACTTTACACCAGTTTTTCAAATCTTCAAATGTTCAAAAGGCTGCAGCTCTGCCATCTGTCAACTGTGTGACTTTGGACAAGTCACTTAACTTCTCGGTGCCTCAGTTACGTCATCTGTAAAATGGGAATTAAGACTGTGAGCCTCATGTGGGACAACCTGATTACTCTGTTTCTACCCCAGCGCTTAGAACAGTGCTCGGCACATAGTAAGCATTTAACAAATACCAACATTATTATTATTATTTTGACCACTGGACTCTGGGCAGTCCTGCCAGTGCTGTAAAGGAAACTGCAACTGCCTCTTTTTGCCACAGTGTGTCCTGCAGTTCTTTTTCTGTTTAATGTTCCCCTTGTGTTCTTTTGTTATTATTATTATTGATAATAATAATAATTTATGGCATTTGTTAATCACTATGTTCAAAACACTGTACTAAGCACTGGGATAAGTGCAAGCTAATCAGGTTGGAAATGGTCCATATCGTATTTGTTATGGAATTTAAGTGCTTACTATGCACTAGGCACTGTACGAAGCATTGTACTAAGCCCCATGTCCCACATGGGGCTCACAGTCTTAATCCCCATTTTACAGATGAGGGAACTGAGGAACAGAGAAGCTAAGTGACTTGCCCCAGGTCACACAGCAGGCACTTAACAGAATGGGGTTTAGAACTCAAGTCCTTCAGACTCCCAGATGGTGTTGTTGCATATTCATCTTTTCAACCTTCAATCTTTCCCCATGTACCCTCACCCTACTTCTGGATTGTGATGGCCTGAAGAAAAGGAACAGGTCTACTTTTATCTTTTATTGTATTCTTTTACAGAGTCTAGTATAGTGCTCCTTACACTGTAGGCTCTCAATAAATAACATCGAATAAATGAATTAAATCAGCATGTCTAATTGGCCACCTTTATGCTCCCTCTCTGTCTAATCTGTAAACCCCTTGTGGGCAGAGATAACATCTACCAACTCCATTGCATTCTACTCTCCTCAGTGCTTAGTATGGAACTCTGCACACAATAAATGCACAATAAATACCATTGATTTATTGAATGATTCTTCTACCAGATACTAGTGCTGTGTCATCTTTATCCTGACTAATTTCTACATTTCAGACATTATCTTCATTTCTAGCTTAGAGAAGAATCACTTCCTTCATCCCTATATATAGTGCAAATTTAGAAGATGAATAATGAACAATAATGGAGAAATATCCTGGAGATAAGCCTTCTTCAAAAGAAAGAACTTCCTCTCAAAGTACTATATTACTAATCATAATGGAATTAAAGCCCTCAGTAAAAATAAAGAGAACAATAATACCATTTACCAGTTATACACTTTCATCTCAAAGAAAAAGAAACTTCCCAAAGTCTCCACCAGCCCAGAGGAAATGATTTCCTCTCTAAAGGCTTGAAGTAACTCTCCTTGAAAATCTATAAACAGCAAATGCAACTGGAAAGCTCACAATCGGTGAATTAATTAGTGGTATTTGAAGAGTGCTTTCTATGTGCAGAGTACTAAGTACTGTACTAAAAGTTTGGGAGAATGCAATACAACTAAGTTGGTTGACACTCCACTACTAGGGCAGCAAAGATTATACCCAAATTACAGTTCAGATCCTTTCCTTTAAGGAAAGAAAACCTGATCAGTAATTGACTGTCTTCCCCTCTTCATACCTATGCTTGGCTGGGACTTGACAGCAAATTATCTCCAACTTGATCAGAGAAAGTACTGGAGGGGGTTGGGGGCTGAAGACAAATATAAATCTTGCCTCACAAAGCTCCTGGTGAAAACTGACATTGGGACAGTTAAGAAAAGAATGTAAGACTTGTAACTTAATCTTGGCATTCCAGTCAACGCTAAACAATTATCTTGGCATGGAAAATGTACTCCTAGGATAGTCTGGAATTATAAGCAAAGGCTCTTTCGTAAATTACTTTTCATGGGTGATCTTATTAACCAAGTGATCATGTTGAAGTGCCTAAATTTTGTATGTAACCTACCGGTGAAGAGACAGGTAAATGGATAGAGTTTTCCATAAAAATTTTTAAAAGCCTTCAGTAAATAGAAACCATCTAGCCCCTAGGATCCCAAGCAGTGATTGAGAGAGAAAATTTGGCTATATTTTCCAAGGGAAGCCCAGATCATTGCAAGAAATAATGCAGAGGGTATTTCAAAAGTTTCTACCAACGTGTCTACCATCCTTGTTATATTGTACTCTTTCAAGCAGTAAAGTACTCTGGACACCCTAAGTGCTTAATTAACACCGTTCATTGTTTGTTTGATTCTTAGCTAGATAACTCTAGCAACAGAGCTAATAAACAGTTCTAACTGAACACTACATTGTGAAACACTTCAAGATAAGCCTAGTATTAGTTATTTTGAAATCATCTGTGGAATATGTGTGTTGCAATAAAATCAAGAGACTTGGGTACAAATATTCCTCTGGTATCAAATTCTTTAGGGTGCACGAAGCAGTCATATTCTTGCCAACTTCATTCTCTGAATACAATGGCTACATTGATTTGACACTCACACGGATGGTTAGAAACCCAGCCAACAGTTTAAAGCTGCTGTGCCTGGATTAGAAATTAAGTTTAAATAGAAAAGAAAATAAATATTTTCCCTTGTAGGAAAGCCCTGCATGTTCACACTCTGGTAAATGTCTCTCAGAGATAGATTTGAGAAGGAAAAAGGAATTCAGCTAAGACATCACACCAGTGTAAATTTCAACAACAAATTTCTTCAGTACACCACAGCTGATGGCAAAGGGTATCTTTTTCAAAACATCTGCAATTTTAACAATGGATTCAGGAGGACTTGAGGTTTTAGAGATCTGAAGATTTGAGTAATAAGTGGAACATCAAAGACCTCCAAAAATCACAATCATAACAAATCTTTCTTCATTGCCTCTGAGTTTTGTACCACATCGTTGGAGTCATGAAGAGCATGCCAGAGAGTCACTTTATACATCTTCCAGGCTGGAAAACTAGATGAGGCATTTATCCAGTCACTTCATTCCATCAGTCTCCAAGAATTACTCTGGGAAGATATCCAGATGTATCGAACTCGTTCAACTTAATTAGTCCACTTTGCTTCCTTTGGGGGCAGTGTGGACTAGTGGAAAGTACATGGGCCTGGAAGTCCGATGATTGGGTTCTAATTCTGGCTCTGCCATCTGTATACTATATGACCGTGGCCAAGTCACTTAACTTCTCTGTGCCTTAGTTACCTCAGCTGTAAAATGATGATTCAATATCTGTTCTCCTTCACACTTAGGTTGTAAACTCTGTGTGGGTCAGGGACTATTTCTGACCGGATTATTTTGCATCTTCCCTGGTGCTTTGAACAATGCTTGACACATTGTAAATGCTTTAACAAATACCACAGTTATTATTATCACTACCACTGTGAAAAAAGTAATTGCCTATTCATGAATAACCTCACTTATTTCTCTGAAAGTTATTCCTGGACTAAAATAAACCTGAAAGGAAATCCCCAAGAGATCTATTAAGGACAAAAATATAATTTTTGTTAAATTTGATTACAGCAAGACATATTACGGGCATCAATTCGAGGGTGATGGGCTTCAGACCAAAGCAAACTCCCCTAAATTTCAGGATTCCTCTCCTACTGTGTCCGACCTAATTAACTTGCATTTACCCCAGCAATTAGGATGGTCCTTGACATGTAGTAAGCACTTAAAAATATGATGATGATGATGATGATAACAATAATAATACAAGTCCAAATCTCCCATGGAGTGGGTTGAAATAATTGGATGATTTGGACTGGAAGGAGAGGAACCTTAAAGCCCTCTGCAAATAATTCCCTGAAAGGATAAAATATGAGGAAATTCTTTGTCTTCACAAGCATTCTTCTCACTGACCTTCAAGCTCTGGAGCAGGCTGATTTATCTTCTACTTCAAGGGCAAACTGTACTCCAGAGAATCATTGTGGGTTATCTTGTCGTGCCATTTGATGAGAGGTATGGTTCATAGGTGATGTAATACAACTATTCATTCATTCAATAGTATTTATTGAGCGCTTACTATGTGCAGAGCACTGTACTAAGCGCTTGGGATGAACAAGTCGGCAACAGATAGAGACAGTCCCTGCAGTTTGACGGGCTTACAGTCTAATCGGGGGAGACGGACAGAAAAGAACAATGGCAATGGCAATGGCTTACCCAAAGGTCTTATAACAGGCAGGTGGAGCCAGGATTAGAACCCAAGACTCCTGGTTCCCATCCTACAGGCTTTCCGCTAGGCAAACTTGTACCAAGTCCTAGCCAGGTTAGAGCCAAGTTCTCCAGTTGAGCAAATGGGCACCTCAGTACCATCCCTTCTCTAAGCTATTTCCTTAGCTCTGATTAGATTTTATCACTAAACAACTACTTTAAGAAGCTGGATGGGTCTTCTGTAAAAGGTTCAGGGAGAGAGAATATGGCATCAAGCTCCACATTAAATTGAACAGCTTAATGCCTGGGAACAAAATGTTGGGAAGAACATTTTGTTCTGTGTTTCTTTTTGTTTGTTTGTTGTTATGGTATCTCTTGTGTCAATCACTGTTCAAAGATTGGAGTAGATACAAGTTAGACTGGAGCCTCACAGTCTATGTAGGAGGGAGAACAGGTATTTAATCCCTATTTTGTACTTGAGGAAACTGTGGCAGAGAGAAGTTAATCATTTAATCAATCTTATTTATTGAGCAACTAATATGTACAGAGCACTGTACTAAGCACTTGGAAGAATACAGTATAACCAAAAACAGACATATTCCCTACCCATAATGAACCTACAGTCTAGAGGGAAAGACAGACATTAATATGAATAAATTACAGATATAAATTATGTAAGTGCTGTAGGGATGGGGGTGGTGGGTAAAGGGAGCCGGTCAGGGTGATGCAGAAAGGAGTAGAAAAAGAGGAAATGAGGGCTTAGTCAGGGAAGGCCTCTTAGAGAAGATGTGCTTTCAAAAGACTCTGAAGGCAAAAAGACTAGTGGAAAGAGCACGGGCTTTGGAGTCAGGGCTCATGAGTTCAAATCCCAGCTCTGCCACTTGTCGGCTGTGTGACTGTGGGCAAGTCACTTAACTTCTCTGTGCCTCAGTTCCCTCATCTGTAAAATGGGGATTAAGACTGTGAGCCCCACGTGGGACAACCTGATTCCCCTATGTCTACCCCAGCGCTTAGAACAGTGCTCGGCACATAGTAAGCGCTTAACAAATACCAACATTATTATTATTATTAATTGTCAGATATGGAAAGGGAGGCTATTTCAGGACAGAGGCAGGGCATGGGCAAGGGGTCAGCAGTGAAATACACGAGATACAGATACAGTGAGAATGTTTGCATTAAAGGAGCAAAGTGTGCAGCTGAAATGCAGTAGGAGAGTAGTGAGGTGAGGTAGGAGGGGGCAAAGTGATTGAGTGCTTTAAAGCCAATGCTAAGGAGTTCTCGTTATGGACAACGACTGGAGTTTCTTAAGGTGTGGGGAAACATGGACTGAACATTTTTGAGGAAAAATGATCTAAGCAGTAGAGTGAAGTAAGGACTGGAGTGAGGAGAGACAGGAGGCAGGGAGGTCAGCAAGGAAGCTGATACAGTTGTCAAGGCAGCATAGTAATTGGATTAATACGGTAGCAGTTTAGATGGAGAGGAAAGGGTGGATTTTAGCAATGCTGTGAAGGTTGAACCGACAGGATTTAGTGATAAATTGAATTTGAGGGTTGAATGAGAGAGAGGATAATGCCAAGGTTAGAGGCTTGTGAGACAGGAAGGATGGTGGTGCTGTGAACAGTGATGGGAAAGTCAAGGAGAGGACAGGATTTGGGTGGGAAGATAAGGAGTTCTGTTTTAGACATGTTCAGTTTGAGGTGAAAGCAGCACATCCAAGAAGAGATGTCTTGAAGGCAGGAGAGAAAGTGAGACTGCAGAGAAGGGGAGAGATCAGGGCTGGAGATGTAGATTTGAGAATCATCTGCAGAGAGGTGGTAGTTGAAGCCATGAAAGTGAACGAGTTCTCCAGGGGAGTGGGTGTAGATAGAGAATAGAAGGGAACCCAGCCAGAACTGAAACTTGAGAGACACCTATAGTTAATGGGTGAGAGGCTGAGGAGGAGCTCATGAAAGGGACCGAGAATGAGCTGCCAGAGAGATAGGAGGAGAACCAGGAGAGGACAGTGTCAGGGAAGCCAAGGTTTGATAATGTTTCCTGGATAAGGGAGTGGTCTACAGTGTCAAAGGTAGCTGAGAGGTCGAGGAGGATTAGGATGGAGTAAAGGCCACTGGATTCAGCAAGAAGGAGATCACTGGTGACCTTTGAGAGAACAGTTTATGTGGAGTGAAGGGACTAGAGGCCAAACTGGAGGTGTTCAAGGAGAGAATCGTAGAAGAGGAACTTGAGACAGTGGATTTAGACAACTTGCTCAAAGAGTTTGTAGAAGAATTGTAGGTGGGAGATGGGATGATAACTGGAGGGAGCCATGGGGTCAAGGCAGGTTTTTTTTAAGATGGGGAGACATGAGATGTTTGAAAGCAGTGGGAAAGAAGCCACTGTGGAGGGAACAGTTGAAGGTCAAGGAGGGCAAGTGTTCTGATGAGGTGTGAAGGGACTGGATCGGATGCACAGGTGGATGGCCTATATTTTGAGAGAAGTTAGGAGATCTTCTCTTGAGATACTGCTGGAAAGTATGGGTAAGTTGAAGAAGGGGAAGGAGGAGGGAAGGACTAGAGAGGAGCAGAGAAGGTTTTAGGGAGATCATTTGCAACATGACCAAGGTCACTATGGTGAGCACACAACAAGCTGCCTTATTAATGACTGTTTGTGAACCTGAGAACAACAAGAAAGAAGAGACACAGAAGGCAGCACTGAAGAAGAAGCATGCAGAGGAGAAGCAAGGAGGAAGCACCCTGAGAGCAGCACTTGGAAGCTGCAGAAGGCAGCAGCACTTGGAAGCAGAAAGAAGAAGCACTGGCAGAATGGGCTTAATTGACCATAGACTAGTATTAGGCCCTTGGTGGATTGGAATGAGTGACTGTGTGTATGTGTCATTCCCTTGCACCTTGGTAAAACTAGGTAAAAAACTTTTCACAGTAATCTTGGTGATCAGAGGTGTGGTTTGACTTTACTACATGGCACCGAGTCTTCCCGGGTCCAGGAAGGTCCTGATTGGCACGAACCGGCAGCTTGTGACAGTCACAGAGCAGGCAAGTGATGGAGTAGGGATTAAAATCCAGGTCTTTGGGCTGCCAGGCCCATGCTTTATCCACTAGGCCAACCTTGGTGCATGTAGGCTTCCTGGGTAATGGCTGGCTCATAAGCTTGGTTTTCTTTGGGCTTATTTCCAGTCCAGCCTTTCTCTTGGTTCAGTGAGATGAGCCATGCTCTGAAAACCAGGAGACTTGGGTTTTAGTCCCAGCCCTGACCACAGCTGATTAATATTGGCAGAGACTTGACCAGAACTTCACATAACACCTCTACCTAGCCATGCCCCAGTGGAATCATGACTGGTACGTAATAATAATAATGTTGGTATTTGTTAAGCGCTTACAATGTGCAGAGCACTGTTCTAAGCGCTGGGGTAGATACAGGGTAATCAGGTTGTCCCACGTGAGGCTCACAGTCTTCATCCTCATTTTACAGATGAGGTAACTGAGGCACAGAGAAGTTAAGTGACTTGCCCACAATCACACAGCTGACAAGTGGCAGAGCCAGAATTCAAACCCATGACCTCTGACTCCCAAGCCCGGGGTCTTTCCACTGAGCCATGGTACGAGAGTGTGTGCAGAGTACTGTGCAATCCACACTCACTGCACTCAATTCCTCTCCAGAGATTTTCAGTCCTGAAATCTCAGCATCAAGGCTCAACCACTGTTCTTAAAAGGAGAATGCATCATCACAGAAAAAGCACTTAGCTTTACTGTTACAGAATAAGGTATTAACCTAGGCATTTTCTTTCTTGACAGTATGCCGTTCAAGTAGCACTTTCAAAGTTTTCTATATTGGGAAGGGATGCAATTTAACTTCAGTAGAAATTATTCAAAAGAGCACATGCAGTTTTAAAATATGAGAGGGGAAATCAGAGAACAAATGATACGTCCAAGAGGTTCAGAGTCTCAAGATGCTCAAGAAATGCTGTTGATCATGAACACCATGATCATTCAGGTTGGAACAATTACTAATGAAAGTGAGAAAAGGTACATTGTAAGGAAGTTCTAAGTGCTACCCTTGATGGAGGAAAAGTCTCTTGAAAAGACTGATACCAAAGGACCAAGAAAGCAGCTGTTTCTAGGAGGTTTTTGAAGATTGAGCATACAAAGAGGAAGCAGGTGATCTAAGGAGAAACCTATTAAAAATGTAAGGGGTTTAAACGTTGGCATTATCCTTGATTCATCTCTCTCATTCAGCCCACATAGTCAGTGTATTATTAAATCCTGTCAGTTCAGCCTTCACAACCACTAAAATCTGCCCTTTCCTCTCCATCCAAACTACTACCAAGTTAATCCAGACAAGTAGCAGAGCTGAAATTTGCACTCAGGTCCACTGACTCTTGCTCTAGCCATGAAGCAACACTGCTTCTCTATAATATTAGAAAGCCTCTACTGGAATACTGACCAATATACATCAGTGTCAGAGGAGAGCAGCAGCCAGAGATGGTGAATAGCACGGGTCAGGGGTGGGGGAATGCAAAAGACAGTGGAGGGGGAGAGTACCAGATGGAGGTGGAGGAGAGCACCAGCCAGGGATCAGTGAGAGCACCAGGCAGAAGTGGGGAAGAACACCAGCCAGGAGTAGAGGAGAGCACCAGACAAATGAGGGGGAGAGCTTCATCCAGGGGTGGGGAAGAGTAGCTGCCAGGGGTGGGAAAGAGCACTGTCCATGATGAAGAAGAACACTAGCCAGGGGCAGGGGAGAGCACCAACAGGGGAGAACTTTGGGGAGAAATATCAGAGGGACTCGAGGGATACCGGGCTCCACCCCCAGCTCCCACAAAATTAAGGCTCTTACCATCTTCCTGCCTGTGTCCACTCTCTCCCTGTGCTCACTCTTTCCAGCCATTATCCTGTCACTTCCCAGCTGCCATCACCCCAGCCAAAGCATACACTCTCCTTCATAGCCCTAGCACTAGGAAGGTCATCCTGATTTGGATCAGTGGTCCTTCTGGCCCATTATTCTGCCTTCAGTGCAGCACCAACCTGTCTACCATTCCAGCCTCCTGTAATTGAATAGGGCCTCAGTCATTAAACATTAGGGACTATAATAATAAGGATAATAGTATTTATTAAATGCTTACTATTGTCAAACACTGTTCTAAGCTCTGGGGTAGATACAAGGTAATCAGGTTGTCCTACATGGGCTCACAGTCTTAATCCCCATTTTACAGATGAGGTAACTGAGGTACAGAGAAGTTAAGTGGCTTGCCCCAGGTCTCACAGCTGACAAGTGGCAGAGGCAGGATTAGAACCCACATCCTGACTCCCAAGCCAGGGACTCCTACTAAGTCTTCCTACTAAGCCACGCTGCTTCTAGTTTAGCTTCCATACCACAGTAATTTCAACATCAGAGCATTAAAATGCTCCATCCCAAACTGATCTGCCTCTAAAATGCAACCTAAGTTTTGTTTTTTTTAAATGCTTTTGATTAAGTATGCCAGACACTGTACGAAGCATTGGGGTAGATACAAGCTAATCAGGTTGGACATGGTCTATGTGTCACTCATTTTACAAATAAGGCTACACAAATGAGGCAACCCCTCCCACTTTCCTCTCCAGGCTCTTGCTAACCCTGTCATACTCTCTTTTCTTTTTTCTTGTACAATCATCATCCCTCCATATCATCAATCACTTAACTTGATTTATTGAGTGCTTATCACATATTGAACACTGTCCTAAATGCTTGGGAGAGGATATGGTAGACACTTCCTCTTCCCACAAGAAGCTCATAGCTAGAGAGACAGACCTTAACATAAATAAATTACGGATGTGTACATATAAGTGTTGTGGGAAGTGGTGAGGTCATTATCAAGTGTGGGATGACGATCAAGTATCTGAAGCGTACAGATCCAAGAGCATAGGCAACACAAAAGGGAGAGGGAGTAGAGAAAAAGAAGGCTTAACTGGGGGAGGCTTCTGGAAGATGTATTTCAAGGCTTTGCGAGTGGGGAGAATGGGGGAGAAAGTTTCAAGCCAGAGGGTGGACATGAGCAAACAAGAATGAGGCACACTGTGCAAGTTGGTGCTAGAAAAGCTAAGTGTGCAGAGGGGGCTGTAGTAGGAATTCAGAGAGGTAAGATAGGAGGGGAAGAGCTGATTGAGTGCTTTATAGCCAATGGTAAGGAGTTATTGTTTGATGGGGAGTTAGAGGGGCAACAACTGGAGGTTTTTTGAGGAATAGGGAGATGTGAGCTGAGAATTATTGGAGAAAAATGATGTATGGACTGGAATTGGGAGAGGCAGGAGGCATTGGTCAGAAAGGAGGCTGATGCAGGCATCAAGGCAGTTACATTGATAGAACCCTTAAACAAGCTGTTTGCAAAAGCCTTACAGCAAAGGAAGACTGATCCCAATACCATCTGCTCTAGCCTTGCCAAATCCCGTTTCAAGTTACTGAAACATATATCTCCTGCTTTGCTATGCAATTATCCTGTTGCCTTCCACCTCAACTTTTTCTGCCCTTTGGACTTCAGATTTCCAAGAAGATCAAGAGCCCTTGTTTCATAACTGGAAACATATTCTTCACCCTAGGGATCATGTGGAAACAGTTGTAAATCCAGAGGCTCATATGGAATCAACAAGTTCTCTAAATGGCAAACTTTCAACGTTTTTCCCCACAAAAAATACTATTCTTTGTCCCTCACACTGGAAGCTTGTAGCCCTGCCATTGAGCCAGTGTAAAGTTCATGGCCCTGGGAGTCAAGAGGGCTGAGTTTTAGTCCTGTTTTCTCAAGTAGGAATATTGCCAGCCAAGATTACACCATCATGGGATAGGTTTCACCTATGGTGTTCTGCAAGCTGGACAGGCATAGAAGAATCTTGAAAAATAATTAGCTATTAATAATAATGGTCTCTCCTAGACCCCCTCCAATCTGGCTTCCGTCCCCTCCACTCTACCGAGACTGCTCTCTCTAAGGTCACCCATGACCTCCTTCTTGCCAAATCCAATGGCTCCTACTCCATTCTGATCCTCCTTGACCTCTCTGCTGCCTTTGACACTGTCGACCATCCCCTCCTCCTCCATACCTTATCTCACCTTGGCTTCACGGACTCTGTCCTCTCCTGGTTCTCCTCTTACCTCTCTGGCCGATCATTCTCGGTCTCCTACGCTGGAGCCTCCTCCCCCTCCCATCCTTTAACTGTTGGAGTTCCTCAAGGGTCAGTTCTTGGCCCTCTTCTGTTCTCCATTTACACTCACTCCCTCGGTGAACTCATCCGCTCTCACGGCTTTGACTACCATCTCTACGCAGATGACACGCAGATCTACATCTCCGCCCCTGTCCTCTCCCCCTCCCTTCAGGCTCGCATCTCCTCCTGCCTCCGGGACGTCTCCACCTGGATGTCAGCCCGCCACCTAAAACTCAACATGAGCAAGACTGAGCTCCTCATCTTCCCTCCCAAACCCGGTCCGCTCCCAGACTTCTCTATCACCGTGGATGGCACGACCATCCTTCCCGTCCCGCAGGCCCGCAATCTCGGTGTCATCCTTGACTCGTCCCTCTCGTTCACCCCACACATCCTATCCGTTACCAAGACCTGCCGGTTTCACCTCTACAATATCGCCAAGATCCGCCCTTTCCTCTCCACCCAAACGGCTACCTTACTGCTACGGGCTCTCGTTATATCCCAGCTAGACTACTGTGTCAGCCTTCTCTCTGACCTCCCTTCCTCCTCTCTCGCCCCGCTCCGGTCTATTCTTCACTCCGCTGCACGGCTCATCTTCCTGCAGAAACGATCTGGGCATGTCACTCCCCTTCTTAAACAACTCCAGTGGTTGCCTATCGACCTCCGCTCCAAACAAAAACTCCTCACTCTAGGCTTCAAGGCTCTCCATCACCTTGCCCCTTCCTACCTCTCCTCCCTTCTCTCTTTCTACCGCCCACCCCGCACGCTCCGCTCCTCTGCCGCCCACCTCCTCACCGTCCCTCGGTCTCGCCTATCCCGCCGTCGACCCCTGGGTCACGTCCTCCCGCGGTCCTGGAACGCCCTCCCTCCTCACCTCCGCCAAACTGATTCTCTTTCCCTCTTCAAAACCTTACTTAAAAATCACCTCCTCCAAGAGGCGTTCCCAGACTGAGCTCCTCTTCCCCCTCTACTCCCTCTGCCATCCCCCCTTTACCTCTCTGCAGCTAAAGCCTCATTTTCCCCTTTTCCCTCTGCTCCTCCACCTCTCCCTTCCCATCCCCACAGCACTGTACTCGTCCGCTCAACTGTATATATTTTCGTTACCCTATTTATTTTGTTAATGAATTGTACATCGCCTTGATTCTATTTAGTTGCCATTGTTTTTACGAGATGTTCTTCCCCTTGACGCTGTTTAGTGCCATTGTTCTTGTCTGTCCGTCTCCCCCGATTAGACTGTAAGCCCGTCAAACGGCAGGGACTGTCTCTATCTGTTGCCGACTTGTTCATCCCAAGCGCTTAGTACAGTGCTCTGCACATAGTAAGCGCTCAATAAATACTATTGAATAATGGTGGTATTTGTTAAACATTTACTATGTGTCAGGTACTGTTCTAAGCTCTTGGGAGGATACAAGAGAAGCAGCATGGTGAAGTGGATAGAGCATGGGCCTGGGAGTCAGAAGCTCATGGGTTCTAATTCTGGCTCTGCCACTTGTCTGCTGTGTGACCCTGGGCAAGTCGCTTTATATGTCAGTTACCACATCTGTAAAATGAAGATTGAGACTGTAAGTCCCACATGGGACAAGGACTGTGTCCAACCTGATTTGCTTATATCCACCACAGTGTTTATCATTATTCCTGGCACATAGTAAGCATTTAGCAAATACCATTAGTGCTAATATTATTATTATTGGGTAAGACACAGTCTCTACCCCCACAGGGCTCAAAATTTAAGTAAAAGGGAGAACAGGTATTGAATCCCATTTTACTGATGAGAAACTGAGGCACAGATAAGTTAAATGCCTTACCCAAGGTCACACAGCAGGCACGTGGCAGAGCCAGAATTAGAACTCAGGTCCTCTGACCCCCAATTCCAGGTTCTTTCCACTAGGTCACACCGCTCCTGACCAATGTGGGCCTTAAAACCATAGTGACTATCAAGGCATTCAGCCACCTGCTCGGTTCTGGCCCTATATGGCACAGCCTCAATACTATGCTTCGCTATCCTGCAGCCATTTCACCCATAAGTGGGTTTAGCATGCTAAAAAATATCACCAAGATCCGCCCTTTCCTCTCCATCCAAACGGCGATAGTGCTGGTACAAGCTCTCATAATATGCCGACTGGATTATTGTGTCAGCCTCCTCTCTGATCTCTCTCCCCACTCCAGTCTATTCTTCATTCCGCTGCCTGGATCATCTTCCTACAGAAACACTCTGGGCTTGTCACTCTCCTCCTCAAAAACCTCCAGTGATTGCCTATCAACCTTCGCACGAAACAAAAACTCCTCACTCTTGGCTTCAAAGCTCTCCATCACCTTGCCCCCTCCTACCTCACCTCCCTTCTCTCTTTCTACTGCCCAGCTCATACACTCCACTCCTCTGCTGCTTACCTCCTCATGGTTCCCCTGTTCACGCCTGTCCCGCCATCTTTCCTTGGCCCACATCCTCCCGCTGTCCTGGAATGCCCTCCCTCCTCACATCTGCCAAACTAACTCTCTTCCCCTCTTCAAAGTCCTACTGAAAGCTCACCTCCTCCAGGAGGCCTTTCCAGACTGAGCCCCCCTTTCCCTCTACTCCCCCTCCTCTCCCCGCTTCCCCACCCTCTGCTCTTCCCCCTTCCCCTCCCCTCAGCACTGTGCTCATTTGTATATATTACCCTATTTATTTTGTTATTGAGGTGCATATCTCCTTGATTCCATTTATCTTGATGATCTTGTTTTGTTTTGTTCTGTTTTGATTTGCTGTCTGTCTCCCCGTTTAGACTGTGAGCCCGTCACTGGGCAAGGTTTGTCTCTATCTGTTGCCGAATTGTACATTCCAAGCACTTAGTACAGTGTTCTGCACATAGTAAGCGCTCAATAAATACTACTGAGTGAATGAATGAAAAACAAAACAAAAAACTCTAAATGCATGTCACAGTGGGCTTCATTCCTGCCCACCTACTAACTCTCTACATTCTGTGTCCTAGCAGGAATATGACTGACAGGGATGAAAAAGTGTGAATGGCACTACATGACCCACTTTTAATTAAATCAATTCCTTTGTGCACGTTCCTCGTCTAAAGCCTCGAGATCAAGGTTCATCCATCAGTCTCAACAGGGAACTCCATTATATTGCAAGCTTGTAATGAGACAGCCTTGGTACTATTTCAAAATAACATGAATTATAATATGATGGACACTGATAATACAGTCTGTGAAAATGTGGTTGCCCTAAAACACTATTAAAATTGAAAAATTTGCACTCTTATGTGTGATCACAAACCATGAAAAGCATGTACAACAACATCTATCTCGCACGTTTTGTTAGTCGAGTAATAGCAGCAACTGTTTGTCCCTTTTTTATTAGGAGACAGCTGCTACTCACTTAAATGTCATGTTCTCAGTTGATTCACACAGAGCAGTGCCTCATCCCTTTGTGATTATCTTAATGAATGTAGATGCTATTTTAAAATTGTCTTGCAGTAAGATGACTGTGGCAAATACAAACACTATCTGTCTCTTCCAGCCCATTCATATTTTGTGTTCCGAGGGCTACACAAATCCACATAATGCTCCGAAGTGCTACATCACTCATCTGGAGTTCTCATCCGGCAGATGATATGAAAAGAAAAAGGGCAGGACCAGACAACTCCCTTCCCTGGGCTTTACACAAATACCAAAAGGCTACAAGACATTCTCAATAAAATCAATTTCCTCTAAAAAGAGTTTGGGCCCAGAGCCGAGAGTTTCTTTTGGGACATTATAGGCCATGATGTACACTATTTTTCACAGGACTTGTGTCAACTGATCCTCATTTCAAGGGGATCATAAGCCTTGCTTGAACGTAAGCCTTGCTTGGATATATTTGATACAGTAAGAAAGATTTTAATTAGATCCTGTAGTCATAAATCACCCTCAATTTCTGAATACTCAATTCTTCATTCCAGTATGCTTTCTGGATTCATTAATTCATTCATACAATCATATTTATTGAGCGTTTATAAAATAAATACTGCAGTGCTCAAATCCATCTATGAATCTATATAACTTATCAACCTGATAACTCTATCAAGTAGCAAGATTAACTGGTCTTAGGATAATTATAGTAATAATGGAATTTGTTAAGTGCTTACTATATGTCAAGCACTGTTCTAAGAGCTGGGGCAGATACAAGTTCATCAGGGCAGTTCTGTCCCACACAGGGCTCACAGTCTAAGTAGAAGGGAAAACAAATATTTCATCCACATTTTATAATTGAGGAAACTGAGGCACAGAGAAGAAATGAAGTAACTTGCTCAGGGTCATACATCAGGCATGTGGCAGAACTGGGATTAGAATCCAGACCCTCTGACTCACAGTCCTGTGTTCTATCCCCTAGGTCATGCCGCTTCCGTAAAACCTCTTTTGATAAAACTCTTGGAAGTATATTTCTAAAGTGGTGCTTCCCAGTTGAAGTATGCAAAACCAGAAATTCCACCCTAAGCAGCATATTTAGACTTACACTTCAATGACAGCTTGCCATTAAACCTGACAGAAGCAGTGATCCATCATATGGCATTATTGTGAAAATGTAGTGGGTTTTAATGTTCCTTAACAATGTGAGAGACCAATGGGCGTGCCGCAGGAAGTTGGTTCATGTAAAGAAATCTTAAAGTTGCAAAATGATCATGTAGGTGAGATCTAGCATGGCCACTTTAAATTGGCCAGTGTCTCATTCTCAGGTATATTCCAACTCTCTCAATTTAATGTCCCTTCATAAAAGACAAGCATCCAATTTTGCTTTCTTACTTCAGCTACAAGTGTGATTCCCTGAGATTTATTGTTTTATCTATCAATATGTCTGTTGTTTCATATCTCTGTGCTATGAATGGAGCATTATCAAATGGATTTCAAAACATTTAATGTTTGACATATCCAATATAGCAACTGATTCCCCTAATTCCATAACAGTCTTCCATCCCAAACAGTGCTGCTGCTGATCCAGTGAATTGAGCACTGCCCTGAGAATTAGCAGACCTGGGCACTATGCCAGTTCTCCCGCTAGCTGGGTAAGGTGGCCAAAAACAGCATCTGCAATATGTAGTTTCCCTGCCCCCCCTCCACTATCTCGCCTCACACAGAAGCTCAGTGGGCAGAGGGCTGGCAGGAAGACACACATGTAAGTTGTGTTGTTCAAGGTACCAATACTAAAAGCAATTCCTTTATGCAGATTCTCAATCCTGAAGTCTCAAGACCAAGATTCATCCATTGTTCCTATTGGGAGAATTCATCCTCAACTATTCAAAATGCAGAGCAAAACACATGCTATGATTCCCAAATCAACATCTCCAGTCCGGACCCCTCTCCTTCCCTGCAATCTTACATTTCTGCCTGTCTTCAAGACATAGCTACTTGGTGGTCCCACCAACACCTCAAATTAAACATGTCCATAAACTTGTCCAAAACTGAACTAGTTATCTTCCCACATAAATTCTGCTTTCCCCTATCATTCTCATCACTGTAGACAACACCACTCTCCTCTTTACCTCACAAGCCCATACCTTGGCATTGTCCTTGATTCATCTCTCTCAATCCACCCATCTTTTCAATATTTCACCAAATCTTATCAGTTCTACCTTCACAACATTGCTAAACTCTTCATTTTCCTCTCCATACAAACTGTTAAATAATGATGGCATTTGTTAAGCGCTTACTATGTGCAAAACAGTGTTCTAAGCACTGGGGAGGGTACAAGGTGATCAGGTTGTCCCACGTGGGGCTCGGTGTCTTCATCCCCATTTTACAGAAGAGGGAACTGAGGCCCAGAGATGTAAAGTGACTTGCCCAAAGTCACACAGCTGACAAGTGGCTGAGCTGGGTTTTGAACCTGTGACCTCTGACTCCCAAACCCACGCTCTTTCCACTGAGCCATGCTGCTTCCCCACACGTTGCTGTTACCACGCTGACCCAATCACTCATCCTATTCCACCTTGACTACCAAATCTACTTCCTCACTGACCTCCCTCCCTCCTGTCTCTCCCCACTCCAATCCATACTTCACTCTGCTGCACAAATCATTTATCAACAAAAATGTTCACTCCCTGTCTCCTCATTTCTCAAAACCCCAGTGGCTGCCCATTCATCTCCACATCAAACAGAAACTCCTCACCATTGACTTTAAAGCACTCAGTTTGCCCCATTTTACCTCACCTCATAATCTCCTACTATATGCTCCTCTCCTCTAGTGCCAGCTTACTTACTGTGCCCCGGATCTCTTCTATCTCACTGCTGACCCCTTTAATAATAATAATAATAATGTTGGTATTTGTTAAGCGCTTACTATGTGCAGAGCACTGTTCTAAGCGCTGGGGTAAACACAGGGGAATCAGGTTGTCCCATATGGGGCTCACAGTCTTAATCCCCATTTTACAGATGAGGGAACTGAGGCACAGAGAAGTTAAGTGACTTGCCCACAGTCACACAGCTGACAAGTGGCAGAGCTGGGATTTGAATTCATGAGCCCTGACTCCAAAGCCTGTGCTCTTTCCACTGCGCCACGCTTTACCACATCCTCCCCTTAGCCTGGAACTCTCTCCCGTTCCATATACACCAGACCACCGCTCCTTCCATCTTCTCCAAGAGGTCTTCCTGGATTAATCCCTCTTTTCACCCAGCTCACTCTCCCTATTCATCTATGTACTTCAATCTGTGACCTTTGGACATCTGATTTTAACCCCACGCCAACTCCACAGTAATTATATACATATCTTTAAATCATATATTATAAATTATTTATTCATATTAATGTCCATCTCCCCCTTCTATATTATAAGCTTGTTATGGGCAGGGAAGGTATCCGCTAATGTTGTTGTACTTTCCCAAGCCTTTAGTACGGTGCTCTGCACATAGTAAGTGCTCAGTAAATACGACTGATGGAAGATTGATTGATGGAAGAGTGGAGCGTACACCAGTTGCAAAATCAAAGCCAACCTGTAAATTTGAAGGAGGATAAAGGAAAAGGAAAGCAACCATTTTGACAACTGAATAGAAGGCTTGATTTTAATGTTCCAGGTTTATGTGTAGTATCTTCTGGTGGGCAGGGAATATGTCTCTACTTCTGTTGCACTGTGCTTACCCTAGCGCTTAGCACAGTATTCTTCACACAGTAAGCACTCAAATATCATCAATTGTTTGATTGTATTGAGTTACTCCATAACTCATTTCAGTGGCCGGAACTTCTCTTACTTCTTTTTATGTCCCCCAGACACATAGTACTGTACTTCACATCTAGTAGGTGTTTCATAAATGTCATTGATATTGATAAGCAATTATTTAATTTTCATGATTAACCATCATCTTTCCTACCTTGCTACTCCTGCACCCATCTCTTGGATAAAGTGTAAACGAGGGATTTAATGTATTCTGGGAAAGAGGACTATGCACCTGAGCCCATAGCTTCTTCAGTTTTATAAAACAGATTGTATTACAGACAGCCAAATGAATATCACAGTTCTCAAAGAAAGAAGACGAAAAAAAATCCCCTGACTCATTAATATTTTGGACCCAGAATTTAAGCTTTAAACTTCTTCCCAACATTTCTGAATTTTTTTTATATACAGTCTTAAAATTAATCAGAAACAAAACAGCATAGCCTAGTAGATAGAGCATGGGCCTGGGAGTCAGAAAGGCCTGGGTTCTAATCCTAGCTCTGCCACTTGTCTGCTGTGTGACCTTGAGCAAGTCACTTCATTTCTCTGAACCCCAGTTACCTCATCTATAAAATGGGGATTAAGATTGTGAGCCCTAAGTGGATCAGGGACTGTGGCCAAACTGATGAGCTTGTATCTACCCCAGCCCTTAGTACAGCACCTGGCGCATAGTAAGCACTTACCAAATACCATAAAAAATATAAATTCCATTTGGATAGGACACAGTCTCTTGCAAAAGCTAAAAAAAGTTCCACTCTGATTTACTTTCCAGGGCATGGGAGAAAGAAGTTGAGTGTAGGTTATATGCCAAAATAACCTGAAGAAAATATTGAGTGTTAAAGGGAACAAGCATCTTGAAACTTGGTCTATAGTACTTCTATCTAGCATAAAGGCAATTCTCTTAAAGTAAATCTTGCTATATTTCACACAAGATGAAATTTTACTCTGTGAATGGACAAATTAATCAGTTGTGTCAGTCAGTGATGCAAATCCTTTTATTAGTATCTAAGAAATGGTCATGTGTGGCTTTTTCAGGACAGATAACATTAAGCAGACGAGGCTTTCCATAAACAACTTGAAGCTTTCTCTTGCCTCTGAACTTTGTGTGGTGTCTGTGCCTGAGTGAATCACTCAGAAATCAGGAACTAAAAATGAATTTATTAAAGTTTGTCTTCCCAGCTAATATGAGTCAGTCTCCTAGTCAGTCTCCTATTCAGCATTCTATTGTAGGTCACTTATCCTGTCTCTGAGTTTCTTCATCTGCAAAATCAGATTTATGACACTTGATGTAGTAAGCATAAGCAGGGCATTTGAAAAGCATGACAGGAATTTGATAATAATGTTGTTGCACTACTCTTGGGTCATTTCTTCTTTTATCTTTTCCATCAAACCATGCCACCAGGAAGGGAGGTCACCTGAGAAACAGCACACAATATTGCTGTACTTAAGTCCAGAAGCCCAAACTAGAGTGACAGTGCCTTACCAGTTATCAACATAAGGTATTTTGCTAAAGCTCTCTATCATAAAGTGTAGACTGTAAATGCTTTTTTTTAATGGAATTTGTTAAGCCCTTACTTTGTGTCAAGTTCAAAGCACTGCGGTACGTT
This sequence comes from Ornithorhynchus anatinus, assembly GCF_004115215.2. Lineage (NCBI taxonomy): Eukaryota > Metazoa > Chordata > Mammalia > Monotremata > Ornithorhynchidae > Ornithorhynchus > Ornithorhynchus anatinus. The sequence continues at coordinate 87,192,513 of NC_041728.1, read as the reverse complement.
CAAGATAATCATGTAGGACAGAGTCCCTGCTCTTCTTCAGAATCAAAATGCAAAACAAATGTAAACTATGGTGTTGAATGGAGCTCACGGGCACATGCTCTTTCCACTAAGCCTTGCTGCTTCACATAGTGATCTTGTGGGCAAAGTTGTCATCTACAAACTCTGTTGTTTTGTACTTTCCCAAGCACTCAATACAGTGCTTGCACACAATAAGCACTTAGTAAATACCATTGATTGATTGGTAAGGTAAGTTAGGAAAGTATAGAATAAAATGATGATAACTCTTCAGTCTAGACATAGGACTTAACATTAAGCATTAAACATTAAGAACATTAAGCGGGAATAAATTTATGACTATTAAGTCACTAAGGGAAATGAAAGAGTGAATATAGAACCATTCAAATCCACAACGGCAAGACTATGGGACACCCACCAAAGCTTGATGGTGGAAATTTCAAAATAAAAATTAGGAAAATCTTTTCATATAAGGGGTAGTAATAATGGCATTAAGTGCTGAGTGCAGAGCACTGTTCTAAGCATTGGAAAAACTAGAAGGATGGGAATTAAAGATGGTTCCTGTCCTTCAAAGAGGCTCACAATCTCAAAGTACACCAGTTTAATCAGAACTTCAATTTTGTGTGTCCTACGGTTGGTATCTGAAATTTGGTATCCCAGAATATGAAGCAAACCAAAAACATTTTATAGATTTATAATTATACATTCAGGGAGAGAAACAAGTTTGGGTAGTAAAATGAAGAGCTCTGTTGTGAATATGTTAAATTTGAAGTATCGGTACCTTCAAGTAGATATGTTCTGAAGGCAGGAGGAAATGCATGACTGCAGAGAAGGAGAGCAGTCAGGGCTGCAGTTGTAGATTTGGGAATTGTCCACCCTGGCCGCATGGTGGTGGAAGCCAAAGGAGTGACTGAGTTCTCCAAGAGAGTGGGTTCGGTTGAAGAGAAGGGCACCCAGAATTCAGTCTTGAGGGACTCCCACAGTTATAGAGTGGGAGGCAGAGGAGGACTCAGGGAAAGAAACTTAGGAATGGTCAGAGATATAGGAGAACCAAGTGAAGGCAGTGTCAGTAGATCCAAGATTAGCATGGTCTAGTGGCCAGGAAGTCAGAAGGTCGTCTGTTCTATTCTCAGCTCCTCCACTGCTGTGTGGCCTTGAGCAAGTCACTTCACTTCTCTGTGCCTCAGTTACCTCATCTGTAAAATGAGGATTAAGACTGTGAGCCCCATGTGGGACAGGGACTGTGTCCAACCTGATTACCTTGTACCTATCCCAGTGCTTAGAATGGTGCTTGGCACATAGTAAGCACTGTACAAATACCATAACTGTTATTGCTGTTATTATGTTTAGTATAGTGCTCTACATACAGTAAGTGCTCAATCAATATGATTGAATGAATGAATAAGGTTTCAAGGGGAAGGGGGTGGTCCCAGCATCAAAGGCAGTAAAAAGGTTGAGGAGGAATGGGATAGAGTAGAGACCCTTGGAAATGGCAAGAAGGAAGTCATTGATGACCTTAGATAAGGCTGTTTCCATGGAGTAAAGGGGGCAGAAATCAGATAGCAGGTAGTCAAAGAGAGATGGAGGAGAGGAAGTGCAAACAGTGGGTATAGGTAACTCCCTCAAGGAGTTTGGAAAGGAACGGTTGGAGAAAGATGGAGTGATAACTCAAGGGTGCTGTGGTGTCAAAGGAGGACTTGCTTTAGGACAAGGGACGCCTCGGCAAGTTTGATAGCAATAGGGGAGGAGTCATTGGAAGTCAGTGGTTGAAGAAGGCATTCAGAGAAGGAAGAAGGGAAGGGGCAATTGTTTCGATAAGGAGAGAAGGGATGGGTGAGAAGCACAAGTGGAGCAGTTAGAATTTGAGAGAAAGTGGTAGATCTCCTGTTGAATTACTGCTCGGAAGGATGGGAAAGCCTAAAAAAGAGAAGGAGAAGGAAGGACCTGAGGAAGAGCAGGAAAAATTTTAGGGAGACCACTCCTAATGGCTTTAACTGTATCAACAATGTACCTGGAAAGGTCTTTCAAGACCAGACATGTAAGGGCATAGAGATAAAGGGAGGGTTTCAAGAGGGAGTTAAAAGTCTGGCACAGCTGTCACATTCATGGGAGTCAATAACGATGTAGTGGCTGGGTGAGAGCAGAGTTAGACAGGAAGTTGAATTTAAAAGAGATGAGGTAAAGCTGGGGTCAGGATTTCCACTAGCAGTGCGTGGCAGCTTGAGCCCAACAGTGGAGATGATACATGGCTACTGGTTGGTGGTATGAGATCAGCAGAGGGCAACGGGAGTGGAGGCTTTGAGTTCAGTGGAGCAGGTGGTGTTGAGGGCATGAATTTGTGTATTAAAAGAACGTAGGTTGGGTATGGGGGCCATATGGGGCATGATGACTTCAGATGATTTTAAGGGAGTCAAAAGATCGGAGATCTTGATGGAAGAACTAGACGGATTTACCGAGAAGGTAAGCATGGGAGAGAACACAAATCAGGAGGTGTGGTCAGAGAGGGGAATTTCAGACCTCTAGGAAAAATCATACTCTGTCTGAATTTCAGTTTTCTCAACAGTGAAGTGGACTAAGTCATACATATTTGTCCATACCTTACAAGGTTGTTGTGAAGATAAAATATCTGATGGAAAACACTTTGGAAAAATAAAAGCACTCCAGAAATTCAAGCTACTAATACTTAAGAAAAGGGACTAAAAGAATGCTTGCCTAGAAAATCTTAGCATTTTCTTTTGTCTGTTTTAAGGACTATTTCATAATTCAAAGGAAATAAAGGAAATCCTGAAAAACAGAAGCATTAGAGGTTGTACCTTCAAAATAAAACCAGATAATAATGTTAATAATGTTGGTATTTGTTAAGCGCTTACTATGTGCAGAGCACTGTTCTAAGCGCTGGGGTAGACATAGGGGAATCAAGTTGTCCCACGTGGGGCTCACAGTTTTAATCCCCATTTTACAGATGAGCTAACTGAGGCACAGAGAAGTGAAGTGACTTGCCCACAGTCACACAGCTGACAAGCGGCAGAGCTGGGATTCAAACTCATGACCCCTGACTCCAAAGCCCGTGCTCTTTCCACTGAGCCACGCTAGATCAAAACCCTAGTTGCAATACATTAGGAAACCCAATTTTTAATATCTAAGTAGTAAATCAATTAGGGTTTGTATGTATGTGTGTTTTGCATACATGTGTGTGTCTGTAGAAATTGATATTTGGAAATGTGAAGAAACATGCTCTTCTGTTGAAATTCTATTCCCAAGTGTACCTCCTTCTGGCTATACAGAGTTCAGTACTTACATTTCTTAGAAAAGGAGGTCAGCCTCAGCCAAGTGAACCATTCAAGTAGACCAAATGGACATCACTTTTTATTTTTTTTAAGGCAAACTTGCCTTAGTAGTGGAGCCTGACAAGGAAGCATCTTACAAAATTTATTATGGTTAGGGTACAATCAAATAAATATGCCTAGCCATAAAAGACTAATCCCCACAGCAGTCATCAAACTATGTTAGGAGACTAAAGAAACTGAGTTGCTGACTAATTCCTTACTAGACTTAGCTCATTCACAATCTGATAATGGAGGGCCCCATAAGGAATAAGGGAGGACCCTCAGTCCCGAGGCTTCAGAACCAAAACAAGAACCCTTGCGGAGGAATTGATTCTTGTGTCAGTGACTTGCTCACTGCAGCCATTCCTGCTAGGGCACAGAGTGTAGCGAGTGAGTACATGGGGAATGGATGCAACCAGGGCTGCCAAGGGCTGAGGTCATTTTTACAAGCAGTATGAAAAAAATTACTAACTTTCTACTGAAATCATTTTCCATAGAGAGATGGTATTTGAGCATCCATTCATAGAATCGTATTTACTGAGCACTTACTGTGTGCAGAGCACTGTACTAAGCACTTGGTAAGTACAATTCACCAATAGAGACAATCCCTGCCTACAATGGGCTTGCAGTCTAGAATGGGGAGACAGACATCAAAACAAGTAGACAGGCATCAATATAAATAGAATTATAGATATATACACATCAAAACAAGTAAACAGGCATTAATATAAATAGAATTATAGCTATGTACATATATATACAACTGCCGTGGGGTGGGGAAGGGGGGTAGAGCAAAGGGAGTAAGTCAGGACAATGGGGAGGGGAGGGTCAGCTGAGGAAAAGGGGGGCTCAGTTTGGGAAGACTTCTTGCAGGAGGTGAGCCTTCCGTAGGGCTTTGAAGGGGGAAAGTGTGATTGGTGGATTTGAGTAGGGAGGCCTTTCCAGGCCAGAGGTAGGACATGGGCCAGGGGTCGATGGTGGCACAGGTGAGAATGAGGCAAAGTGAGAAGGTTAGCACTAGAGGAGCGGAGTGTGGGGACTGGGATGTAGAGGCTTGATAAAGATGTTGACAGGCAACCACTGGAGATTTTTGACGAGGGGTGTGACATGCCCAGAATGTTTCTTTAGCAAGATAGGGCAGCAGTGTGAAGTATAGACTAAATTGGAGAGAGGCAGGAGATTGGAAGATCAGAAAGAATGCTAATAAAGTAATCCAGTTGGGATAGGATGAGTGATTGTTCTAACATGGTAACAGTTATGCCATCTACTTGAAGTATAGCATCAGTGGGGGTAGAGTGCAGCAGAACATATAACCCGGGCATGGGGAGAGGGAGAAGCATTTAGGTGACTAGAAATTGTGTAGAGACCATAGCTTCCCCACTCCCTTTCTGCTTTCTTTTTCCACAGAGCTCCCAGACCCCTTTCGCCAAGACTGGGGGGTCCGGAAAAAAAGGGTCTGAGTAGGGGAGGAGGGGAAGGAGAACAGAAGAAGCAGAAGAGAGAGAGGAGGGAAGAGGTAAGGGGAAGAAGAGAGGGGAGGGAGGAGAAAAAGGGAAGGGGAGAGGGGAGGAAAAGGAAAAGGGACAATATTCTGTTGTACTTTCCCAGCTGCTTAATACAGGGTTCTGCCCACAGTAAGTGTCAATAAATACTACTGATTGATTGGATTGACTGGTAAAAGTGAAAAAAGAGGGGAGAGAGCAAAATTTCTCCCTTTCTCCTCTCCTCCCTTACACGTTTCCAGTACACCTTTGGAGAAATGGAGTGTTTGGCGGCGGGGGGGAGGATACAGGACCTTCACAAACTGGGGAGAAGAGGGTCAAGCAACCTTAGCAATGGCCAGGGGTGGAAGGAAGAGGAAGCCATGGCAGTGAGGAGCTCACCTGGCCCAAGTGCAATTGCTGCCAGAGGTGAGTTTCACCTTCCCTTGCTAGGTAGGGGAGGAGCCCCTCTAACAAGTTTCAGGGCTGGAGCTGCTACTGTTTGGCCACTGAGAGCAGGTATTCCCTCCCCATCCTCCTGGGCAAAAGAGCTGTTTTCCATCCCAGCAACTGTGGCTGCCCCATATATTCTGGGGATCTGGGCTCCCACAGGGAAGATAGCAAGTGCCCGTGAGTTGAAGCCACTGGGCCATGATGCAAAGCAAATAAGATTATTCCTGCCATTACCCCAGTGTGACAGCCATCCTCATTTACTGACATTGAAATATTTTTACGTGCTTTACCGACACAACTGATTTGAGGTCAATTTGAGAGCCTGTTTATAAACTTACAGGTGGTTGGCAGATCTGTGTTTAGCATGGTGTGAGATACATGTGTGGTCTTCACCCAGGTTAGCAAACTACAGGCAGAATCAGGATTAGCACCCAGATCTTCTGATTCCTAGGTTGGTGCTCTTTCCCATTGACCAATAATAGCGGGACTCAATTACACTAAGAACTCTGTAAAAATACTCTACTAATGGTTATAATTGAATCGGGCAATAGAATATAAGCATCCATCAGAAAATAAGCACTGGTCTTTGACCCCAGACTTAAGGATAACTCCAAGTGATTCCAAGCAGTAGACCTAATAAAATCTAGGAAATAAAACCTAAAATAAATTTAATCCATTTAATTAATCAATTGTATTTATTCAGCACCATAGTAAGCACTTGGACGAGTACAATACAACAGAGTTGGTAGACACAGTTCCTGCCCAATAGGAGCTCACAGTCTAGAATTTAAATGAAAGTTAAATTTAAAGTAATTTAAACTATTCTTTTTTATGTTTTCATGAGAATATGGAGTTTAAGGGAGAATGTGTATACATTTATGTGCAGACACATGTGCCTATTTTTGAATGTGCAACTACTGTCTATGAAAATCTATCCCTGTGTGCAACTATAGCTAAAAAGTGTGAATGGCGATCCATTTCACACTGTGAGCCCATTAAAGACACAGCAGCCACTCAAAGGCCAAGTTCATTGAACAAAATAGCATCTGTGTAAAAAAATTCAGAATCCATATGTCCCCTATAGAAGATAGAAGTAGCCTTATTTTAACCCCATTGAAGGGAGAATAACAACTAGCATTTTGTCCCGTTATTTTTTCCTGACAGACTGAGAGCACCGCTCTGCTCAATCAATCAAAAAATCAATGGTATTTTTTGAGTGTTCACTTCCCCCCACATGTCTACTTGTGGGACATGAACTGTGTCCAACCTGATTAGCTTGTATCAACCCCAGCATTTAGTACAGTGTCTGGCACATTAGGAAGTGCTTAACAAATACCATAAAAAAAATTGGGAAGAGCACAGTAAAGTAGACAAGGTCCTTGCCCTCAAGGAACTTACTACCCTGACAGTCTTTCGCATTTACAGCTACTGTTGAAGGGGCTATCCAAGATATACAGCAAACCAGTCTTCCTAACATTCAAGTTGTCCAAGACATGGGATTATTTGCTTATTATCTCAGCAGGCATCCGTGTAGCTCAGATTTTACTTCCAATCACTGCAGGCAAGTCTATTTTCTCCCAGTTTCTTTCTCCTCTCATTCAGACCCTTTCAGCCCTCCCCACTTTCCTTCTCCTCAAACTCACCCCACTTCTTGGGTCCCAGGACACTGGTCCTCTTTTTCCTATGTGACCACAGTGATAGCAGATACAGGGGCAGGAACCACCACCTCTTCTCCTTCCCAGTTTTTGGTCCCACCTTTCATATGGCAAGCACGGTCTGATGAGTGGAAAGAGCATGGATTTGGGAGCTTGAGGATCTGGGTTATAACCCTGGCTCTGCTGCTTGCCTGCTGAGTGACCTTGGGCAACTCACTTCACTTCTCAGGGCCTCAGTTTCCTTATCTATAAAATGATCATTCAATTCCCTTTCTTTCTCCTAGACTGTGAGCCTCATGAGGGACAGAGACTTTGCCCCACCTGATTATAATAATAACAATAATAATTATGGTATTTGTTAAGCACTTACTATGTGGCACTATATATACTAAGAGCCGGGGTGAATAGAAGCAAATCCATTTGGACACAGTCCCTGTCCCACATGGGGCTCACAGTCCTCAATCGTATGCTTCATGAAAATCATTATTATTATTATTGTTATCACTGTCATTATTACCGTCCAGTCAGAGCCACAGAAGCAGGAACAGGGACAGACTAGTGACAAGGACCATGTTGCCACTCCGACCTATATAAACTAGAAAGAAACTGCCCCAGAACTGGTGTAATCTTTCAATTAGGTAAATGGACTAACGTCAGGGTTCCTGGAGCTGGGTAAATACAAGATTCAAAACATCACCTTTGTTCACAAAGTTCAGTGCCTGTTAATATTAACTTGACCCTGAATTTTTTTTCCAGACTTCCAAAACATGTTCCTGCCTCAAGATTTGCCCAATAGACATTGTTGACTGGAAGATAATGTTATGGTATTTGTTAAGCATTTACTATGTGCCTGGCACTGTACTAAGCACTAAGCACAAGCTAATCAGGTTGGACAGAGCCCCTGTCCTACATGGGGCTCACAGTCTTAATCTCAATTTTACTAATGGGGAAACAGGCACAGACAAGTTAAATCACTTACCCAAGGTCACCCAGCAGAGAAATGATGGAGCTGGGTTTAGAACACAGGTCCTCTGACTCCCAGACCCATGCTCTTTCCTCTAGGCCACACTTCTCTGAATTTATGAGTGGATGTTTGTTTTCCCTTAACTGCAGAGCAGGAGCAGATAGAGATATTAATAGGAAAGGGAGGATGTAGGCCTAATTAATTTTTTTAAATTCTCGGCAAATCTGGTGAAAGAAGCCTCATTACTAATATGCAGCTCCTGATCTTGAACTTTAGGCAAGTCTTAGACACTTCCCTTCATCCATACTATGTGATGGCACCAAATAACAGAGGGTGATAGATTATAGCTGGGTAATTCAGATGAAAAAGATCTCTATTTTCCTCAATTTATTCTCTTTAATTATCACAGAAATTCTTCATAGTTTTACAAAACTGTCCTTTAACTTGTCTTTTCACCATTTGAGTGACATTCCATAAATAATTGTTTAATAACTTGAGTTGGTAGAACTCATATTTTTTCTAGAGCACATTTATATTGGTTATTTTATTTCATCCTTAGCATACCCACATAAGGAAGGTCAGGGATTGATACCCAAAATGGAGATTGTAAGGTTTGGGGGGCAGGGATTGTGTCTACTAACTTTACTATACTCCTCCAAGTGCTTAATACAGTGTTCTGCTCAAAGTAAGAACTCAGAAGATATCACTGATTGACTGAACTCAGCTCTTCAAAAGTGACAATATCATGGACTTGGTGTCAAATAATAATATTAATAATAATAATGGTATTTGTTAAATACTTACTATATGTCAGCCACTGTATTAAGTGCTGGGATGGTTACAAGCAAGTCAGGTTGGACACAGTCCCTGTCCCACGTGGGACTCACAGTCTCAATCCCCATTTTGCAGATGAGGTAACTGAGGCACAGAGAAGTAAACTTGATTAAGGTCACACGACAGACAAGTGGCAGAGCCAGGGATTAGAACCCTCATCCTCTGACTGCCAGGTCCATGCTCATCCACTATGCCATGCTGCTTCTCCTAGAATTTTAAGGGTAAGAATTCAAATGCTGACACTATCTTGGGATTGCTTAGTGGCACTGGTTAAATGACCTAATCTTTATTTTTTCTTCTAGGGAAATTTCAGGTGATCAGGCAAATGTTTAAACTGAGAGAAGAATGGAAAGCTAAGCAGAGAATCTCTGATTGTTTGAACACTGTTAGGCTTCCAAAAAAAATCCTCCTATCTGCCATGAGTTCTGGTGGAAGCAAGAAACAGGTATAGATTAGTTCCTGAGGAATATGACCTTGAGATAGGTTTTTTCTGTCATTGAACATACTATTCAGATCATTTCTCATGATACAGCTGTCATAAAAGAGTCATTTCATTTCTGCTGTTGCTAAAACTCAATTTGAGCTTTTACTTCAAAGGAAGATGAGGTGAAGACAGAGGCCTGAGGAACTATATTCAAAAATTCAGTCAATGGTATTTATTGAATGTTCACTGTGCAGAGCACTGTATTAAGCACTTGGGAAGCTACAATATAATAATGTTGGTATTCTACAAGGGGAGAGAGTCATTGAAATGAATTACAGCTAGGGAAAATAGTACAGTGTAAGGAAAGGGAAGATACTAGAATATAAGGATATTTATATAAGGACTGTGGTGCTGGGGTGAATATCAAAGTGCTGAATGTATTGATCAGGATTATTCAGCAATCGAAGTGGGAGTGGATAGAATACGGGCTTGGGAGGCAGAAGGACCTAAGTTCCAATTCTGACTTGGCTACCTGTCTGCTGTATGACACTTAACCTTTCTGTGTCCAACCTGATTAGCTTGTATCTATCCAAGCACTTTGTACAGTGCATGGCACACAGTAAGGGCTTAATAAATACCATTAAAAAATTGAGATCACGTTGCTGCCATGCTCATTCTCTACCTCTCTCAAGCATTAGAGAAGCAGTGTGGCCTAGTGGAAAGAGTATGAGCCTCAGAGTCAGAAGGACCTGGGTTCTAATCCCAGCTCCATCGCTCATCTTCAGTGTGACCCTGGGCAAGTCACCTCACTTCTCTGTGCCTCAGTTCCCACATCATCAAAATATTTGTTAATTGCTTTCTATATCCCAGGCACTACTAAGCATGGCATGTATATAAGTAAATTAGGTTAGACACAGTCCCTGTCCCACACAGGGCTCACAGTCTTAATCCCCATTTTACAGATGAGGTAAATGAGGCATAGAAAAGTGAAGTGAAGTGACTTTCCCAAGGTCACACAGCATGTAAGGGTCACAAGTGGGATTAGAACCCAGGTCCATCTGACTCCCAGGACTGTGCTCTATCCACTAGGCCACAATTCAATAGGTGATGATGATGATGATGGTGTTTGTTAAGCACTTACTATTGCCAGGCACCGTTCTAAGCGCTGTTCTTCTTCCTCCTTAGACCATGAGCCCCATGTGGGACCTAATTATCTTGTATTTACAACAGCATTTAGTAAAGTACTTGGCACATTGTAAGCACTAAACAATACCTCCAGACTACTTGTTTTGTATTGTTCTGTTTTGCTTTGCTTTGCTGTCTCCCCTGTTTAGACTGTCAGCCCTTTATTAGGCAGGGATTGTCTCTATCTGTTACCCAATTGTATACTCCAAGCACTTAGTACAGTGCTCTGCACATAGTAAGTGCTCAACAAATACTACTAAATGAATGAATTGTTATTAGAGGATGCAGAAAAGTTTGCTGTTAGGGTGAGATCAGTGGGTAGCCAGCCTGAATTGAACAAGACAAACCAGGGTGCCTCAGAGCACATTTAAGCAGGCCTGTGAAACAAGACTGAAAGAGCACTAAAGGGGAAAGCAAGACATCACCTCTTTTTATATAGCTGCTCTTCAAAGTTGAAGAAGCCACAGACAGTAAGTTCACCAATTGGCAAAGATGAGAACAGTCACAGAAGGAAGCCATAGTCCCAACCATGTTTTGCACACACAAAAGCTGTTTCAGTTTTGCTGGTAGGACCTGGCACTGTCTTTTCTTTTGCCTCTTCACCTTCCAATCTACTTGATGCCTCTGTTGGAAAAAAGTGACTGCAATGAGCCTTTCTTGATTGCAGTGAGCTTCGCTGGCCCATCTCTTTCAGAGATCCCATCCCCTTTACAATTCCATCTCTGGAGGGGCATGAACCTGTCCTGATAGGCCTTCTCCCCCTTTCAAAGCCTTATCTGAAAGCACATTCAAATAAATCTTAATTCAAAGCACATCTCCTCCAAGAGGTTTTCCCTAATTAAGCCCTCCTTTCCTCTTCTCCCGCTCCCTTCTGCATCAACTTGACTTACTCCTTTTATTCAGCAACCCCACCCCCCAGCTCCACAGCACTTATGTATATACCCGTAATTCATTTATATCAATGTCTGTCTCCCTCTCTAGACTGTAAGTTTGTTGTGGGCAGGGAATGTGTCTGTTTATTGTTGTATTATACTCTCCTAAGTTCTTAATACAGTGCTCTGCACACAGGAAGTGCTCAATAAATACGAATGAATGAATGAATAATGGAACCCAAGGACCATTTTAACTTTTGCCCTCCTGAGGGAATTCCATAAGCAGAAGGAATATGACCCTAATCTCATCCAGTTCTCTCCCCTGCCCCCCACCCACAACCCTGTCCAACCAAGACAGCAGCTAATTCCTGTGTGTCATTCAGGCAGTGGGCAAGGTGACATGTTGACGTACTAAAGTTCATTTGATCTGGCTGACACGTCCTGGAACGTGCAGCAGAACAGTCTCGTGACTGGTGTGCCTCAGTAAGCAGCTCCGATTTCAACTCTAATTTGGTCGAAACTGCTTCGTGTCTGAAAGATCACCCATCTTAAAAATAAGGTGAAGGAGCACCAGAAAAAATCCTTCCTCCTTGTTCTGAACTTTCTAATTATAAAAGTGTATTGACCACGCACTGGAAGTACTCCATGGCAACTGCAGTATACAGCAGTCCGCTTCCTGATAAACTCTGAGGCACTGAGCATCCGGTTACCATCAAGTGATTCTGCCCTCAGAGTTGAAATGTCAAAACATCTCATGATATTGCCTCTTTCTTACCTATTGTTTTAATCTCTACACTATGTACTCTATTTAGCTAACTATAGCTCATGTATTAGACATCAATTTCATTTCAATCAATTACATATTAATTTTTCTGTGAGCAGAGTATTATCCTAAACTAGGGATAGTGCAATAAAACAGATTTGGTAGGCATGTTCTCTGCTTACTAGGAGCTTATATCTAGATGAGGAGACAAGCATTAAAATAAATAACAGCTATGGAAAACACTCATTTATTCATTAAGCCAAGAAAAAACAAAATACCCCAAGTCAAAGAACAGTAAACCTGAAAGGAATGCTGATGAGTTAGAAAATGCATGTGCTAACGTATGTAAATGAAAAGATTTCCTTTATTTACTCTTAATTCAGAATTAGAACCCAATCACTGACAATTGGAAGCCTGATTTTTAAATTCTTCAATGAGAAAAGAATAGGGCAATACAGAAACTATTTCTTCAAAATAACCAAAGGTTGGAGGCAGTGTGGGTCTAGGGAAATGAGCCTGAATCTAGAAGTCAGATGACCTAGGTTCTAGTAGCTTTCTGGGTGACCCTGGCAGATTACTTAACCTCTCTGGGTCTCAGTTTCTTCACCTATAAAATGAAGTTAATTGCCTCTACCTCATATATTGTGGAATATTGTGAAGTTAAAATGAAAGAATTGATATGAAAATGCTTTGTAACAATAATAGTGCTCCTCAAATTCATTCAATCGGATTTTTTGAGTGCTGTGTGCAGAGCGCTGTACTAGGCGCTTGGAAAGTACAATTCGGCAACAGATAGAGACAATCCCTACCCAACAACGGGCTCACAGTCTAGAATACATTTTATAGTATTTGTAAAGTGCTTATTATTTGCCAGGCACTGCCCTAAAAAAAATTGCATTTGTAAAGCATTTACTATGTGCTAGGCTCTGTACTATGTGCTGGTGCACTGGGTTAGATATAAGATCATCAGTTTGGACTCTCCCAAGGGCTTAGAACAGTGCTCTGCACATGGTAAGTACTCAATAAATAAACACTGATTGCTTGATTGATTGGACAAAGTCTCTGTCCCACATATGATTCAATCCCCATTTTACAGATGAGGTACTGAGGCATAGAGAAGTTAAGTTACTGGCCCAAGGTTACAGAGAAGATAAATGGTGGAGACTGGATTAGAATCCAGGTCCTCTGACTCCTAGGCTCACCCTGTGACTTCTAGACCATGCTGTTTCTCGTAGACCACAGTAAGTGTAGTTTATTTCCTCCTCTAGAATGTAAATTCTTTGAAGGCAGGGATCATAAAACTCCTTAACACTGGCTTTAAAGAACTCAGTCACCTTGCCCCCTCCTACCTAATCTCACTACTTTCCTACTACAACCCGGCCTACAGACTTTACTACTCTAATCCTAACCTTCTCACTATACCTCGATCTCATTTATCCCACCACCGACACTTCACCCACTTCCTACGTCTGGCCTGGAACACCTTCCCTCCTCAAATCTGACAATTACTCTCTCCTCCTTCAAAGTCTTATTGAAGGCACAGCTCCCTCCTAGAGTCTTCCCTGACTAAGCCCACCGGTCTCCTCTCCCTCTCCCTTCTGCATCAATCTGATTTGCTCCCTTTCATTCATTCATTCATTCATTCATTCATTCATTCGCATTTATTGAGCCCTTACTGTGTGCAGAGCACTGCGCTAAGAGCTTGAAAAGTACAGTTTGACAATAGATACAATCCCTACCCAACAATGGGCTCACAGTCTAGAAGGGGGAGACAGATAACAAAACAAAACAAGTAGACAGGCATCAATAGCATCAAAATAAATAGAATTATAGATATATACATATTAATAAAATAAATAGAATAATAAATATGTACAGATATACACAAGTGCTGTGGGGCAGGGAAGGGGCTAGAGCAGAAGGAGGGAGTTGGGATGATGGGGAAGGGAGGAGATGAAAAGGGGACTGACTCAGTCTGGGAAGGCCTCCTGGAGGAGGTGAGCTCTCAGAAGGGCTTTGAAGGAGGGAAGAGAGTTAGTTTGGCAGATGTGAGGAGGGAGGGCATTCCAGGCCAGAGGCAGGATGTGGGCCAGGGGTCAACAGTGGGACAGGCGAGAACGAGGCACAGTGAGGAGGTTAGCAGCAGAGGAGCAGAGTGTGCAGGCTGGGCTGTAGAAGGAGTGAAGGGAGGTGAGGTAGGAGGGGCAAGGTGATGGAGAGCTTTGAAGCCAATAATGCGGAGTTTTTGCTTCATACCTTCATTCATCCCCCCCATCCCAGCCTCATAGCACTTATGTATATATCTATAATTTATTTATATTAATGTCTTTGTGGGCAGAGAATGTGTCTATTTATTGTTGTATTGTAGTATCCCAAGCACTTAGTACAGTGCTCTGCACACAGTAAGCACTCAGTAAATGCGACTGAATAAATATGATAGAATGAATGAATAGCTCATGTCTCTCCCAACCACTTAATTCAGGGCTCTGCCCACAGTAAGTTCCAATAAATACTATTGATGTAGATGACAAATCACAGTCTTGCTCCACTGCATAGCAGATAGCCAAAATAGACAATACTTCAATAGTGATTTTTCAGCTAAGGAGTTTCTTCCAGAAATCCTCTAGTTCCCACACCTAAACATAGTTTGGGCAGGGAATGTGTCTGTTTATTGTTATATTGCACTCCCCCAAGTGCTTAGAAAGTGTTCTGCACACAGTAAGCACTCAATAAATACTATTGAATGAATGAATGAGCTGAACAAGAATTGGGTCACCAGTTCCTTTAGGGATCACTAAGCCTAAGTAAAAGCCCAGTTGTTTTCTGGGCTTGTTTTGTCTTTCATACTGTCTAGTCATCTCCAACCCATAGCGACTCCATGGATACATCTCTTCCAGAACGCCCCACCTCCATCTGCAATTGTTCTGATAGTGTATCCATAGAGTTTTCTTGGTAAAAATTCAGAAGTGGTTTACCATTGCCTCCTTCCATGCAGTAAGCTTGAGTCTCCATCCTCGACTCCCTCCCATGCCACTGCTGCCCAGCACAGGTGAGTTTTGACTTGTAGTAGATTGCCTTCCGCTCGCTACCCACTGCCCAAGCCAGGAATGGAATATGTAGGCCTCTGCTAGACTTTCTCTCCCATAGCCAAGACTGGTAGAGCACTGGAAACTCTCCAGGTGCTATCCTGAGTGGGAATTTTCTGGACTACAGAATGGAAAGTTAACAATTGACTCTATCTCCATACACTTCCCCATTTCTACTCTTTTAGAACACTTTGCCCTGAGAGCACTTCACAAACACCCATCAGTTTCACAGGACATAAGTACTAATTTCCTCCATTTCATAAATGGGAAAGTCAGGCAAAATCAACTATAACAATGGCCAAGAGTGGCATGTCATAGATGTGATTAAAGGTGAAGGAACTTGTATTTTAATGTGACCTTGGCAAGTCACTTAACATCCCTGGGCCTTAGTTAAGTCATCTGAAAAATGGAGATTAAGACTGTGAGGTCCATGTGAGGCATGGACTGTGTCTAACCTGTGTCCAATCAGCGCTTTAACAAATACCATAAAGCAAAAGAGGAAATGATTTAAAAAATAGTCCATTCCTTGTCACTGTTGTGGAACTGTTTTTGAAGAGTAGGTTTAGCAGATTTACCTTTGAGCAGAGTTGTCTGAGAGCTGGATTAGCATCTGGATTAGGTAGCTTTATCACATTCCCTCTTTACCTCTACCTGTGGTTTCTATATAGCCCTTTTCACACCGACCTAAATTTTCTGCCTGGTGTTTGATTAATACTGAAAACACCACCAGGGAGAAGCCATCCTTCTTAACCTTTATTCCAGGTCACCCTGGTGCCTAGCGATAAAAAGCTACTCATTACTACAGAAAGCAATATGGTATTTGAAAAACCAAATTAAACAAGTTGTCAAAAAATCCCAAGATCCTAACTTCTCGGTCCTTCCATATTTAGCTCCATTAGTAACATTTTGACCTTCCTCAGGGTCTTTTGAGATGTCACTTTAAATATTTTTACTAAGTTTTTAAATTCTAAATTTTGAGAAATAAAAAAGGTAGTCATCATTTTTGAGGATTTTTTTTTCGGGAACCTTTTAAATGCATTCAGAGATTTCACTGCCTGGTGCAGAACATCCCTTCCACTCTGAAGAAAAGAGGAGGAATTCTATTGAGAAGTGAACCCACCAGCATCCATCAACTCAAAAGACCCAGTGATTCTTACAGATGTGGCTCACCATCCTCCTCTATAACCACTGAACCATTGTGTCTAGGCATCAAGTTGCATACTGTGAGAAATGGGTACAATAAAAAGGGTTTTCAATCAATTCATTTATAGACTGACTACTGTATGCAGATCTCTATACTTACTGCTTGGGGGAGTATAACAGAAGCAAAAGATATATTCCCTATCCCCATGAATCTGAATGGGAAGGTAGGCAGGCACAAATTATTTTGAGACAGTGAGAGCAGATGGGAGAGGACAGGTACAACTGATAGTGGCAAAGGTATGGGATGAGTAGATGAATGAATGATTGAATAAATAAGAAGTATGCAACAATCCATCCTCCTTTTGCGGAACTTGCATTTTTGAAGAACTTTGCACTAAGGAAAGTTCATCTCATAATTCATGTTAACTGACAGCATTCAGGAGCTCAGCTGTTTCTCTGACTCTTCATCAAGTTTTATCCAGATTGCATGGGGAAAACACATGCTATAGGAGAACTAACTCTATTCATGTGTACTGAGGATGGCTGAATATACATAATTGCTAAGGGTGACTGAAATGAACCAGAGAATAATAATAAAATTAATGATAGTAGTAATATGGTTATTAATCCCCATTTTATAGATGAGGAAATTGAGGCACAGAGAAGTCAAATGACTTGCCTAAGGTCACACAGTGGGCAAGTGGCAGAGCCAGAATTAGAATCCCTGCTAATGCTGGTGCTCACTGCTGCTCCTCTACTTCCTACAGAAGGTGGGATTTCAGGAGGGTTTTGAAGTTGGGGACATTGAGTTTAACCATTATAAAATCACACAAACCACAATCATTAATGTTAGCTCCCTGCTAGATTGTTAGCTCCTTGAGGGCAGGAATCATTTCTGCTAGCTCTATTGTTCTTTCCCAAGTGCTTAATAGAGTGTTTTGCATGCTTAATAATAATAATAATGTTGGTATTTGTTAAGCGCTTACTATGTGCAGAGCACTGTTCTAAGTGGCAAACTAGATAGGGTTTGCAAACTATCTACCCTGGTAGATACAGGGTAATCAGGTCGTTCCACTTGAGGTTCACAGTTAATCCCCATTTTACAGACGAGGTAACTGAGGCACAGAGAAGTTGTGACTTGCCCACAGTAACACAGCTGACACGTGGCAGAGCCTGGATTCGAACCCTTGACCATGAATATCATAATGAATGAATATCATAATGAATATCATTGATTAATTCACAAAACTAGAAAATTGTATCTGAAAAAATTACCTTTCTAATGCTTTATGCAAGTCCAATGAAAATCTTGGCACTCTGCTTTCAGCACCTCACACAAAATGTTCTCTGCAAAGCATATATTACTCTGTTTCCTCTAAATTGATCATCTGTCACCTGTTGGGCATTTATTCTTGAACAAACTTTAGAAATTTGATCCAATATGGCCCCTGAAGGAGAGGGGAAGGAGTCTAAGAAGAGAGTCTATCAAATGGCTATTAATAAACCAGCAAGGGATCAGGCCAAATTATGAAGTTTGCCAAAAACTCTGCCCCCATTTCCCTTCCAGAGAGACTCACAAATTGATGATTTTGAAACGCCCTCTTGTCCTGGTCAGGAAAGCATTTGGAACAGAATTTAAGGAAGGAATTTTCTATTTTGTCCAGAATTTATTTTGGATCCCAAGATCATACCAAATGGCCCCAGTTTAGGACAGGCTTTGTGTAATTTAGCGGATCGTTTTGGACACTTTCCTAGGAAGACTTTGCAACTTGCTACATAAGCACGCCCTCTCCTGGACACCGACTGAATAATAACTTCCCCCAAAGTGGAGAATGTTTGGGTCTTGGAGAATACTGTTGGTATTTGTTAAGCGCTTACTATGTGCAGAGCACTGTTCTAAGCGCTGGGGTGGATACAGGCTAATCAGGTTGTCCCACGTGAGGCTCACAGTTAATCCCCATTTTCAGATGAGCGAACGGAGGCGCAGAGAAGTGAAGTGACTTGACCACAGTCACACAGCTGCCAAGTGGCAGATCCAGGACTCAAACCCATGACCTCTGACTCCCAAGCCCGGACTCTTTTCCACTGAGCCACGCTACTTCCCTAACTGAAGTAATACTAGTTTAAAGTGCTTATTAAGCACTTACTACTTGCAGAGTACTGTACTAAGTTCTGGGAAAGAGTTCCCTGGTGGGAGTTGATCATGGATCCCATCCCTCAAGCAGCTGAAAACCTACGATGAGGGAACTGAGGCAAAGAGAAGTGAAGTGACTTGCCCAAGGTCACATAGCAGTCAAGTGGGAGGAGCTGGGATTAGAACCCAGGTCCTCTGACTCCCAAGAGAGCGCTCTTTCCATTAGACCACACTCTTTCTCTAAGGTTCTCTAAATTAAGGTTCTGAACCATTCACAGTGTGAAACTCACTGCTTTTCTGAGAAGCTTACTTTCCCTCTGTACTGTAGGCCCAAAGAATAATAGTAATTCTTAGAACAAAAGACACACAGGCTTAAAAAAACTATTTCACTAAACTTAAAGGTGAAAATTAAGATTAATTTATGGTATTTGTTAAGAGCTTACTACGTGCCAGACACTGTACTAAACACTGAGATGGACACAAGCAAATCAAGTTGGACACAGGTCCTGTCCCACATGGAGCTCACAGTCTTAATCCCCATTTTGCAGATGAGGCGGCTGAGGCACAGAGAAGTGAAGTGACTTGAGGAAGGCCACATAGCAGACAAGTGGCAGAGCCGGGATTAGAACACGTGACCTTCTGACTCTCGGGCCCTTGCTCTATCCACTATGCCATGCTGCTTCCCATAGTCACACAACAGTTTTGAGCATTTACCAGGCAAAATAAAGCCACATCAATACAACTTCCAAATAATCTTAAAAGAAAATTTAGTTACAAAACACAAACATTCCCTTCCTTGGGTTTTTCCAGCACCAGGTTCTGTGGTTTTAGGGCTTAAAAAATACTCCAGATCTGGCAGAGGTTTCTCTTTCCTTCACCATATGCTCCGATCTGGAAAGTTCTCTGTAACCCATGATTCCACCTAATATTCAGCCATCGAAGAGCCTTAGGTCCCTGTCTTCCTTCTAATGAACCCTTCCTCTGGTTCTGGTTCCAGATGTAAATCCTGAACTGATTATGTGTTCGGTCCCCAGCAGTGTTATCTAGGCCATCTTTCTGGATGCAAACTGTTGGAGAGGAGAGGAGAGTTTGAAGTTGCAAAGTTACAAATGATCTTTCTGTCCTGCACAAACCTATAATCTGGCTGTCAGTTTCAGACCCCAGCTGAATTTCCTAAAATCATTTCACAAATCCAACCCCAATCCCATAGGATGGATATTCCAAAATAGTTTAAAATCAAAATATGGCGTCCCATCCACCCAGAGGGATACTGAGGACCATGTGTGGGGCGTCTATGAGAGAGATCACCGGCAAAAGTGCGTGGGTCAGAGTTGAAATGGCAGAGTGGGTGGACATGTGTTGGGATGAGAGAATGTTGAAAGTTGGACCAATATCTACTTGGAAGGCAACAAAGACTATCACGCTTTTCCAAGCACTTATTCTTTGCTGACTCTACAAAAATGTTAGCCTCATAACTGACCTCCCTACTTCAGAGTCCCTCTCTTCTCCAGTCCACACTTCACTCTGATGTCTGGATCACTTTTCTATAATATTTTTTATGGTATTTGTTAAGTGCTTACTATGTATCAAGCACTGTTCTAAGGATTGGGGTAGTTACAAGTTATACTGGGTGGGTACAGTGCCTCTCCCTCATGGAGCTCACAGTCTAAGTAGCCAGAGTCTGATGAGCACTCGGGCCCAGGGTAGTGGCCATTCCAGTGAAGGAGAAAGGATGGATCCAGGAAATAAAATGGAGAAAAAATTGGTGGGATTTTAATGTTTAACTAATGTCACTGATTGATTTTGCACACACATCTTCCCATTCCTCAAGGACCTTCACATTTGTCTATTCGTCACCACATCAAGCAGAAATTCATCGCCACTGGCTCTAAGGTACTGCACTCCATCAACTGTTACCTTTACCCTTCCTTATTTTAGCTCTTCACACATCACTCTTCCCGAGTCAACCTACCCTCTCTCTATGTCTCATTCTCTTATCTTTCAACATCAACCACTTCTACCTGAAACTCCCTTTCTACAGAGGACTATTTTTCTCCCCAACTTCAAGCCCCTTCTGAAATCACATTGATCAACCAATCAATGGTATTTAATGGGCACTTACTGTGTGCAGA
Organism: Ornithorhynchus anatinus; assembly: GCF_004115215.2. NCBI lineage: Eukaryota > Metazoa > Chordata > Mammalia > Monotremata > Ornithorhynchidae > Ornithorhynchus > Ornithorhynchus anatinus. Next base: position 87,172,046 of record NC_041728.1, on the reverse strand, counting down.
GCACTGTACTAAGTATCTGGGAAAATACCATACAATAACATTGGTAGACACCATCCCTGCTCACAAGGGGCTTTCAGTCTTCAGGAGGAGACAGACATTAAAATGAATTACAGGTAAAGGAAATGGCAGTGGGTATGGATTTGTACGTAAGTGCTCTGGGGCTGAGGGTGGGGTGAATAAAATGAATAAAAAATAAATGGTGGTCTTTGTTAAGCAGTTACTATTTGAAAAGCACTGTTCTAAGCACTGGGGGATACAAGGTGATCAGGTTGTCACATGTGGGGCTCACAGTTTTAATCCCCATTTTACAGATGAGGTAACTGAGGCACAGAGAATTGAAGTGACTTGCCCAAAGTCACACAGCTGGGAAGCAGCAGAGCTGGGATTAGAACCCATCACCTCTGACTCCCAAGCCCAGGCTCTTTCCACTGAGCCACGGTGCTTCTGTAAGTGCTTAAGGGGTACAGACTTTCCCAGAGTAATCACTCGTCTCCCCACAGTATTTCATCCCCCCCACCACTTCAGTGCTTTAAGATCTCCTAAGTGCATGTGTAGTCTCTCACCATGTCTCCATAAATAAATAAATCATATTTATTGAATGCTTACTGTGTGCAGAGCACCATACTAAGCACTTGGGAGAGTACAATAGAATAATAAAGAAGTATAATACGGAAACAGCATGACTTAGTGGAAAGAGCACGGGCTTGGGAGTTGGAGTACATGGGTTCTAATCCCAGCTTCGCCATTTGCCGGCTGTGTGACCTTGGGCAAGCAACTTAACTTCTGTAAGCCTCAGTTACCTCATCTGTAAAATGGGGACTAAGATTGTGAGACCCACGTGGGATAATCTGATTATCTTGTATCTACCCGAGTGCTTAGAACATAGTAAGCGCTTAATAAATACCATTATTATTATGATGATTATTAGTATTAACAGAATTGGAAGATACGTACTATTACTCCATTGTTTCCTCCCACCTGTAATGTATTTTGTGTGTCTCGATTAGAATTTAAACACCCTGAGGAAAGGGATCATGCCTACTAGATATACTTTGTCCAGTGCTCTGCACACAGTAAGCACTCAATATTATTGATTGATTAGGAGAAAGAGAAGTAAATGGAGGAGTAGGGGGATGGCAGTGATAGGCAAAGAGAGAGGGGCAGTCAAGAAAAAGTGTAACACCACCCCTATCCCCAACCAGCTGTACAGTAGCCCAAGGAGGAGGGAGGAACCTGAGTCCCCAAATCAAGAAGAGAGGGATGAATGGGGAGTAGAAATGTGCATGCATACATTTATGCATGCTAAAGCCATACTTGTGAGAAACAGATTTTCCTGATGGAAAGAACATAGGCCTGGGAATCAGAATACCTGGGTTCTAATTCCAGCTCCACCACTTGCCTGCTGCATGACTGAGGGCAATTTCTCCATGCCGCAGTCTCCTCATGTATAAATAGGGATCAAATACCTCTTCTCATGTGAAAAACAGCATGGCGTAGTGGATAGAGTATGGGCCTGGGAGTCAGAAGGTCATGAGTTCTATTCCCAGCTCCGCCACGTGTCTGCCATGAGAACTTGGGCAAGTCACTTCACTTCTCTGTGCTTCAGTTATCTCATCTGTAAAATGGGGATTGAGACTGTGAGCCCCACGTGGGACAGGGACTGTGTCCAACCTGATTTGCTTGTATCCATCCCAGCACTTAGTACAGTGCTTGGCACATAGTAACCACTTAAATACCATCATCATCATCACCATCATCATCATCTTCTCCCTCTCACTGAGACAGTGAGCCCAGTGTGGGACAGAGACAATGTCCAACCTGATTATCTTGTACCTATCCTGTTGCTTATTACAGTGCCTGGCACAGAGTAAATACTTAACAAATGACATTATTGTTATTATTATTTATTCAATAGTATTTATGGAGTTCTTACTGTGTGCAGAGCACTGTACTTGGCACTTGGGAGAGTACAATGTAACAGAAGACTGATTTCATGCCCACAATGAGCTTATAGTCTAGAGAGGGAGATAGACAGAAGTTTAGGGGGGCTCAGGGGGAATGAATAAAAGGAGCGAGTCAGGGCAACACAGAAGGGAGTGGGTGAAGAGAAAAGGAGGGCTTAATTAGGGAAGGACTCTTGGAGGAGATGTTATTATTAATTATAATCTTGTAAATATAAATAGAAATTACAGACCCCAATTACTATTTCTACTGAATTAAAAACGTGCAAAGAGATAGATTGATAATACCGCAAACTCATAACCTCTCAGTTTTGCCTACAGATTGTTCATACTCTGGACCGAAATCGGGCCTTCTGGTATTAACGCATGCCAATGTACCTCATTCTCAAGATAAAGAACCTCTTGAAAAGGGAAGAAATTCAGCCTTTTCAGGATTCTAGACCCCATGATCTAGGGTGAGGCATTAATTTTCATGGGCTGGTGCTAACTCTAAAATACTATGCTCTTGGAGAGACTCGGAGAGGATCAGGGCCAGATGGGGCTGATGCAACTCTAGACTAAGAGGGAACCCCTCAACACTCCTAGTCAATCAATCAATGATATTTATTGACTGCCTACTATGGGCAGAGCACTATACTAAGCTATTCTAAACAACACCCAATGTTTTCACTGTAACTCAATCTAGTCTACTGACCTCTCACCCTCATCTTGCCACTGGCCTGGAACTCCCTTTCTCTTCATGACCAACAGACAATCACTCTCCCCTCCTTCAAAGCCTCATTAAAATCCCATCTCCTCCAAGAGGTCTTCCCCAACTAAGGCCTCATTTCCTCTTCTCCCACTCCCTTCTGTGTCACCCTTCCACTTGGATTTACACTCTTTATTCACCCCTCCCTCAGTCCCACAGCACTTTTGTACATAGCCATCAATTCATTTATTTATATTAATAACCATCTCTCCCTCTAGAATGTAAGCTCAAGGAGGGCTGGGAATGTGTCTACCTATTCTGTTGTATTGTGTTCTCCCAAGCACTTGGGATAGTGCTTTGTAAGCAGTAAGCATTCAGTAAATACAATTGACTGATAATATAACAGAATTGGTGGATAGGTTCCCTGCCAACAAGGAGCTCACAATGCGACCCCCAAGAGGCACAAGGTGCCACTACTGCTCCAAACCCCTGCCAAATGCCACTCTCCAAAGCAGCAGGGTGAGGACCCCATACTCCACCCATCATCCTCCTTCTTGCCACAAAACTACCTCCCCTCCTTGCTGCTCTGGTCCGATGCCAGATAACAAGCAGGAGGGGCAGTTATAGCTATATCCCTGGCTAACCCAGCTCAGAAGACCCTGTGCTTAGCTTGAGTTGATCCCCAAAATAGAGAGAGCCCCAGACCTGCAGAGAGAAAAGCAGGGCCAGGATCTCTTCCTCACCTGTCCTCTCCTCCCCCGACCAACCCCAAAAAGTCCTTGACCCAGGGTGGAGCTGCACTTGTTGTAAACCTGAGAAAATGCTGCCCCCCACCCAACCTAAAGGTGAATAGCCCCATTAACAATGGCTAATAGTAATAATATTGATAGTATTTGTTAAGTGCTTAGTATGTGCCAGGCACTGTACTCTGTAAGCTCTGGAGTGGATACAAGCAAGTCAGGGTGGACACAGTTCCTGTCCCACGTGGGGCTCACAGTCTCAATCCCCATTTTACAGATGAAGTAATTGAGGCACAGAAAAGTGAATTGAATTGCCCAAGGTCCCAGAGCAGACAAGTGGCAGAGCTGGGATTAGGACCCATGGTCTTCTGATGTCCAGAGCTATGCTCTATCCACTGCCCCATGCTGCTTCTCAGGCTCCTGGTAGCCCCATAGTCTGTAAACTCGCTGTGGACAGGGAACATGTCTAGCAACTCTGTTTTATTATACTCTCCCAAGCACTTAATATAGTGCTCTGCATACAGAAGGTGCTCAACAAATACCAATGGCTGACTGATCGATTCTAATTGAAGAGGTATTAGCTATTGTTAATGAGAACTATGCTCGGGATACACAAACAAGTGATCAGTCTCTCCCGGGGTTGGGAGAGTAGAGCTGGAGAGCCCACATGGGAATAGAGAAGGCTCAGGAGTCAGTGTTAACCAAGTGTAGGAAGCCTGTGCCTATATCACCTTACAAATCAGGATGACATCCATTAGCTCCTGGCAAATGAAGGTGTCTGCACAGTCCTGGGTGAGAATCCAGAGGAAATGTCTCTCCAGTATTGTTAGAGCCACTCTTTCTCTGATCTGACATTGTTTAGTCCCACACAATTATGCAAAACTCAAGGAGAAAACACACTTTGCATATCTAGCTTATCATCTGCTTATAGAAGAGAGAGATGCTGACACACAGGAATAAATATGCATGGTCACTGGGCAACACTTGTGTTTCAGCCTCCACTAGCTCGAGGACACTTAGAGAAATGAAGAAGTGTAAAGGGCAGGATTCTCTCTCAGCCATCATCTCCAGAATGGATAGTTATGAGAGGTACAAGGGGAATGTCCAGTTATGGGACTTGGAAATAAAGCCTAGAAATGAAGATGAAATTGCTTTATAATTTGAGTTGCCTGTCCAGTTTGCATTTGAGTTTGTGACAGAAAAAGAATTAAAACCGGTCGTAATTTGAGCCCATCGATCAATTGATCGTATTTATTGAGCCTTTACTGTGTACAGAGCACTGTACAAACCACTTGGGAGAGCACATTATAAGAGTTGGCAGACATGTTCCCTGCCCACAAGGAGTGGACAGTCTAGAGACTATGCATAAGGAAAAACAGAAAAAACAGATTGCAGCAGTAAAGTCTTTTAGGCAGTGATTTTACAGTGTCCAAATACTGAAAGCTATGAAGAAAGCAGAGGAAAAGTATTTAACAATGAACTTGTCTGAAATTTTGTTCTTTTAGATGGAGGAATGAAAGTGGTGTCCCTGGGAAGTCTATGAAACATCCAAGGTTCCATTTCATAACCTGCCCTCCAGAGAGATCAGCTTTATGCTTGCCCCAGAAAAATTTGAGATGTCAAAAAGCTTATATGTGTAGGAAAGCAGCTAGCACAAAGTTCCTGCAAGGATCCCTTCGTGCTCCAGCTGGCAATACAACCATGGCCTAGATGCACCCTTAGTCTGACTCCCTTTGACATGACTTATGTGCTTATGAGAGTATTCGCTCCAGGTAATACTGCTGAACCAATTGCTATAATTAGTTTGGGCAAGAAATAGCTGACTGTGGCATTGGCCTTTAGCTCATATGCTTCTCTGTGAAGTAAATGGTCAGAGCAAGCTTGAGGCATGACAAACAGTGAGCTACACTATCCAATTCATCCACCTGGCCACCTTGAGGGATGAGAGAACCAGAAAGGTCATCCCAGCAGGTCTTCCTCCACAAAGATCTAGCTCCTGGTTAATAGCGTGAAGACTCTGCCAACGACCGAATATTCTCACAAGACTAGTGGCTAGCTGTTATATTGGATATCTGCATTAGATGCAGGCTCTTTTCAAACATTTTCTACACTTTGGGCTCGTTATGGGGAGAGAACGTCTGTGCTAATTTTGTTGTATTGTACTCTCCCAAGTGCTTAATACACTGTTCTGCACATATTAAGCGATCAATATCATTGATTGATTTACTAATAAAGTGACTATATTCCATACCTATTTAAGCAAATCTGAAGCATCTGTGAAAGCCCTCTCCCTTCAGTTTTTCAGGGCTTTACAGCATCCCTGATGTCATTATCCCATTCTGTACCTGTTTCTCCAATTCTGGAAATTCAAGTGGTAGAAAATGAAGCAGCTTACCACTGAGGTCATTTACTTTTACTTCAGGAATTTTAGGGGTGGGCAGACCTGGACATTTCCTCAGTGCTGTTATTAGAGAACATGTGGATTTTATAATAATAATAATGATAATTGTGGTATCTGTTAATACTTTCTATGTGCCAAACACTGTGCTAAAGGCTGGGGTAGATACAAGCCAAACAGATCAGATGCAGTCCCTGTCTCACATAGGGCTCATAGTCCTAGCCTAAAGAGAAGGAGAACAGGCATTTAGGCAACATTTTACAGATGAGGATACAGAGGCCCAGAGAGGTAAATGACTTGCTCAAGGTCACACAGCAGGCATCCGACAAAGCCAGGTCTCCTGACTCTCAATCCATGCTGCCTCCTTCCTACATCACATATGCAATTCTCAGTAAACTGACCAATCTACTAAATTAGTTTCCTTGGGCTAGAGACAACTCCAACAGAAAATTCTGTGAGGCTTTTTTGCCTTTTTCCCTATTTTCTTTGAACTTTGGGAATAATAAGCTCATATAAGACTCTATGGGCCATGATAATACAGAATTAAGAGCTGCCAGAACTTAGAGCATGTATGGAGTCACTCAGAATCAATCATTGATATTTATTGAACATTTATGTTGTAAAGATCACTGTACTCAGTGTTCAGGGAAGTACAGTAGAGTTGGAACACATGTTCCTGGTCTACAAGAAGCTTACAGTCTCAGGCATAACCTTCGAAAATCACTTCCACTCCTAAAACTTACCCCACTCATCCCAAGCAACCAGAAAATAATAATAATAATGGTACTTGTTAAGCGCTTACTAAGTGTCAAGCACTGTTCTAAGTGATATGGTAGATAAAAGTTAATCAGGGAGGACACTGTTCCTGTACCACATGGAGCTCACAGTCTTAATCCCCACTTTACAGAGGAGGTAACTAAGGCACAGAAAAGTGAAGTGACTTGCCCAAGGTCACACTGCAGACATGTGTTGGAGCCAGGAATAGAACCTAGATCTTTCTGGACTCCCAGGCCTATGCTCTATCCACTAAGCTACGTGCCTGTCCAAGATTTCTTCAACCTCCCTAATTTACCAAATCAATCAATCAGTGGCATTTATTGAACTTTAGTGCACTGTACTAAATGCTCTGATGAGTAAAATGCACACTATAACTGATCACCACAACAAGCTGCTCTTCCCTGTCCCTGGCCCCACTGAGTTGTGGCCAAAGTGCAGTAACTAAATATAAATGCAGTTTAACGTCAACCTTTGACTGATAGCTCAGTCCAACTTCAGAAGCTCTTTCAGGGATGAGGGCTTCCTTTAGAATTGATGACTCATTATAGGAACTATGAGTCTCAGGGCTTTTCTGGGGGTTTTCTGAAAAATACTTCTTTTTTTCCTTTCTGCACCTGATGCTGAAGTTGAATTAATGAAGGGGATTTATCTGGGCAGACTTTATTGTAAGTTCCCTGTCTTCGACTGCACTGTGCATTTCCTAAGAGCTGAGTGAGACAGACGCTTGATGGGGGCTTCTCTAAATGGATATAGACATCATGAAGCAGAACCGATGCTGAGTCAGAAGTGGAGTCAGAGACCTAAACTAGATCAAGGGGTAAGGGAAGGCAAGTGAAGGAGAACTTTCTTTTTCCTTATGGAGTTTAAGGGAGCTGTGACGATGACAGAAGTCAGCAACAGGAAGCAGTGTGCCAACTGGCTTACTGAATCAGAGAAAAAAATCTGCAATATAACTGGAATTGGCAGGTTAACTTTTCTGGAATTCACCTCTAAACCATATCTTAGAACAGAAATCTACTAAGTGAGAGTATAGCCAGTCATAAAGACTGGACTAGATTAGCTGAAACTTTAATGCTTTTGGGGGAAATCTCTTAATGGTATTTGTTTTTGTTTGGGTTTTTTAAAATTAGAATTGTTAAGCACTTACTATGTGCAGGCAGCCGGGTAGATACAAAGTAATTAGGTTGGACAGAGTCCATGTCCAACATGGGATTCACAGTCTTAATCCCTATTTTATGGATGAGGTAACTAAGGCACAAAGAAGTGAAGTGACTTGCCCAAGGTCACACACTAGACAAGAGATGGAGCCGGGATTAGAACCCAGGTCCTTCTGACTCCCAAGCCCGTGCTTTATCTACTAGGCCAAACTGCTTCTTGTTAGTTGCTGCATGGTGACAGTATTTTTGCCTATAATTTAATTTAATTAATTACTTTAAATTAAATTAATTTAAATTAATTTAATTTAATTATAATTAATTTAATTAACTTAATATAATATAATTTAATTTTAATTCATTGTTTTTACGAGACGTTCTTCCCCTTGACTCTATTTATTGCCATTGTTCTTGTCTGTCCGTCTCCCCCGATTAGACTGTAAGCCCGTCAAACGGCAGGGACTGTCTCTATCTGTTGCCGACTTGTTCATTCCAAGCGCTTAGTACAGTGCTCTGCACATAGTAAGCGCTCAATAAATACTATTGAATGAATGAATGAATAATTTGATCTAGCTGGGAAAGACTCCTTAATGCCACTAGTAATAATAATAACAACTGATGTATTTGTTAAGTGTTTACTGTGGGCCAGGCAGTGTATTAAATCCTGGGGTAGATACAAGAAAATTGGGTTGGATACAGTCCCAGTCCATGTCCATAGGCCTCACAGTCTTCATCTCTATTTTTACAGATGAGGTAATTGAGGCACAGAGAAGTTAAGTGGCTTACCAAGGCTAAACAGCTGACAAGTGGCAGAGCGGGGGTTAGAACCCACAACCTCTGACTCCCAGGTCTGGGCTCTTTAAGCCTCGCTGCTTCTAGTTACAGCTAGTATTGTCTTGAATGCTTGGCATGAACAAATGTCCAAAACCAAAGCTCCTAGGCCTTTTTGTCTTTAACTTTGGGAGAATTTGTGGCCGAAGAAAATTTGTCCATCTTTAGGTCATGTGAATATTTCTAATTTTCTCTAATTTTTCAAGATCATTACCAAACTTTCCAAGGAGTTCTCTGCCTTTTCAGCTATGATTTCCTTTTACTCCAACTGACCATTTGTGGCAGTCAGAGTCTGGCCATATGAGTGCAAGATTTAAGGGACAGCTGACTGTTCTACCCAGGGCAATATTTGGTCTTGAGATCTAAAATGCTTCTGAAGGTAAGAAGCTTCAAAAAGGGCCACTGTTTCTGAAAAGGCTTCCTTGAGTTATAAATTCACTATGCTGGGGAGGCTTATCCAAGCAGGGGAAGAAGAACTCATTGCTCTCACATTTGCTCATTCCTCCACTCACTAGATCTTGAAGTGGAAAGCATAGGAAAGAGAAGTCAAATAGTAAACCCATTTGGAACAGTATAGACTCTCGGGCCACCAATCTACTCTACAATCAATCAATGGTATTTATTAAGAACTTACTGGGTGGAAAACACTGTACTAAGCACTTGGAAAAGTACAATACAATAGAGCTATTAGACACACTCCCTGCCCACAAGGAATTGACAGCTTGAGATGTCTATTTCTGCAACTGATTAGTTGTGGGAAAAACGAGATGGATGTTGGGTAGTCAGCATTCCCACTTGCCGGAGTTTCAGTGGAAAGATCTTAAATAACGTAGCTCTCACCTAAGGCTGCCTGCTTACCTCTGTCAATATTTAAACAATAGCACCTAAAGACTTGGAGTCATAGTGGACAATATGTGAACAGTATGAGACAGGATTTAAAAAAATTAAAATCAGCATAATGCATTTGTATATTTTTAATATGATAGCTGATTGTCAAGAAGTCATTTTGCTCCATTAACTATTAGCAGGTCTTTATTAATCAATCAATGGTATTTATTGAGCACTTTTTTATGGTATTCCATAAGCACTTACTATGTGTCAAGCACTGTTCTAAGCTTGACAAGACAAGACAAGACAAGAACAATAGCAATAGCAATAAATAGAATCAAGGTGATGCACATCTCAAAGACTTGGAGTCATGGTGGACAATATGTGAACAGTATTAGACAGGATTTAAAAAAATTAAAATCAGCATAATGCATTTGTATATTTTTAATATGATAGCTGATTGTCAAGAAGGCATTTTGCTCCATTAACTATTAGCAGGCCTTTATTAATCAATCAGTGGTATTTATTGAGCACTTTTTTATGGTATTCCATAAGCACTTACTATGTGTCAAGCACTGTTCTAAGCACTGGGCTAGATACAAGGTAATCAGGTTGTTCCACATGAGGCTCAGAATCTTAATCCCCATTTTACAGATGAGGTAACTGAGGCACAAAGAAGTTAAGTGGCTTGCCCAAGGTCACACAGCAGACAAGTGGCGGAGGCAGGAATTAGAACCCATGACCCCTGACTCCCAAGCCCATGCTCTTTCCACTAAACCACCATGCTTCTCGCAGAACACTGTTCTAAGAACTTGGGAAAGTACAAGACAACAGAATTAGCAGACACATTCCTTGCCCGGAGCGAGCTTACAGTCTAGTTGGGTAGAAAGTCATAGAATACTCTGGCCTGTTTAGAGTTCTGCATTTTAAGAGGAAATTTTGGGAAATCATAGAGAACTAAATAGAACTAAAGTTTAAAGGAGTTAGGGGTGTTTAATCTGGAGAAGAGAAGGCTAACAAGGAATTTAATAACAGTCATTTTATGAAGACTTACGAGAAGGTGCATACTAGCCAGTCCTCCGTCTCCACGAAAGACAGTAGTAAGAGGAAGGGGAAGCAGCATATCCCAGTGGAAAGAGCTCAGGCTTGGGAGTCAGAGGACCTTGTTCTAATCCCAGCTCTGCCACCTGCCTACTGTGTAACCTTGGGCAAGTCACCTCACTTCTCTGTATGTTAAATTTCTCATCTGCAAAATGCAGATTCATACCTTGTCTCCCTTCTACATATACTCTGGGACCAGTGAGGGTCAGGGACTATTCCCAACCTGATTATCTTGTATCTATCCCACCACTTAGTACAGTGCTTGGCACAGAGTAAGTACTTAATCATTATTATCATTACTGTTATTATCAGAACTCCTTATCTTCCCACCCAAACCGATCCCTTCCTCTGACTTTCCAGTCATTGTTGACTACACCACCATCCTTCCTGTCTCACAAACCCATAACCTTGGTATTATCCTTGATTCCTCTCTCTCATTCAGCCCACATATATTTAATCTATCACTAAATCCTGTTGGTTAAACCTCCATAACGTCACAAAAAATCTGTCCTTTCCCCTCCATCCTAACTCCTATCACATTAATCCAAGCACTTATGCTATGCTGCCATGATTACTATATCAAACTCCTAACTGACCTACCCGACTCCTCCTTACTCCAGTCCATACTTCACTCTGCTGCCTGGATCACTTTTCTATAAAAATATTCAGTCTGTTTGCCCATTCCTCAAGAAACTCCGGTGGTGGCCCGACCATCTACACATCAGACTCATTCATTCATTCATTCAATAGTATTTATTGAGCACTTACTATGTGCAGAGCACTGTAATAAGCACTTGGAATGTACAAATCAGTAACAGATAGAGACAGTCCCTGCCCTTTGATGGGCTTACAGTCTAATCGGGGGAGACAGACAAGAACAATAGCAATAAATAGAATCAAGGTGATGCACATCTCATTAACAAAATAAATAGGGTAATGAAAATATATACACTTGAATGGACGGGTACAGTGCTGAGGGGAGGGGAAGGGAGAGGAGGAGGAGCAGAGGGAAAGGGGGGAAAAGAGGACTTACCTGAGGAGAGGTGAAGGGGTGGGTAGAGGGAGCAGAGGGAAAAGGGGAACTCAGTCTGGGAAGGCCTCTTGGAGGAGGTGAGCTTTAAGTAGGGTTTTGAAGAGGGGAAGAGAATTAGTTTGGCGGAGGTGAGGAGGGAGGGCATTCCAGGACCGCGGGAGGACGTGGCCCAGGGGTCAACGGTGGGATAGGCGAGAACGGGGGATGGTGAGGAGGTGGGCGGCAGAGGAGTGGAGTGTGCGGGGCGAGCAGTAGAAAGAGAGAAGGGAGGAGATGTAAGAAGGAGCAAGGTAATGGAGAGCCTTGAAGCCTAGAGCAAGAAGTTTTTGTTTTGTGTGGAGGTTGATAGGCAACCACTGGAGGTTTTTAAGAAGGGGAGTGACATGCCCAGAGCATTTCTGCAAGAAGATGAGCCTGGCAGCGAAGTGAAGAATAGACTGGAGCGGGGAGAGAGAGGAGGATGGGAAATCAGAGAGAAGGCTGACACAGTAATCGAGCTGGGATATTACGAGTGTCTGTAACAGTAAGATAGCCGTTTGGGTGGAGAGGAAAGGGCAGATCTTGGCAATATTATACAGGTGAGAGCGGCAGGTTTTGGTGACGGATTGGATGTGTGGGGTGAACGAGAGAGCCGAGTCATAGATGACACCGAGGTTGTGGGCCAGAGAGACGGGAAGGATGGTCGGACCATCCACGGTGATAGGGAAGTCAGGAAGAGGACAGGGCTTGGGAGAGAAGATGAGGAGCTCAGTTTTGGTCATGTTGAGTTTTAGGTGGCGGGCAGATATCCAGGTAGAGACATCCTGGAGGCAGGAGAAGATACGAGCCTGAAGGGAGGGGGAGAGGACAGGGGCAGAGATGTCGATCTGTGTGTCATCTGCATAGAGATAATAGTTGAAGCCGTGAGAGTGAATGAGTTCACCGAGGGAGTGAGTGTATATGGAGAACAGAAGAGAGCCAAGAACTGACCCTTGAGGAACCCCACAGTTAGAGAATGGGGTGGGGAGGAGGAGCCTGTGACAGAGATCGAGAATGATTGGCCAGAGAGATAAGAGGAGAACCAGGAGAGGACGAAGTCCGTGAAGCCAAGATGAGATAAGGTATGGAGGAGAAGGGGATGATCAACAGTGTCAAAGAACTTTAAAGCACTCAATTACCATGCCCACTCTGACCTCAAATGGCTACTCTCCCTCCTACTACAACCCTGTCCACCCTTCAAAGCCTTATTGAAGGCATATCTTCTCCTTTCCCTTTTCTTCCAGTCCATTCTATATTGCCCTGACTTGCTCTCTTTATTCATCTCCCTCCCACCCCCGCCCCACAGAATTTATGTATATATCCATAATTTATTTATTTTTATTAATGTCTGTCTCCCCCTCTAGACTGTGAGCTTGCTCTGGGCAGGTATATATGTTATATTGTATTCTCCGAATAGTCCATGTTCTGCACACAGTAAGTGTTCAATAGATACAATTGATTTTGTTATCATCTCAATTGTAATGAGTTTGATTTGACTGAAGAAGCAAGTTCATAACTATGAGAGTGACCTCCCGGGCAATGAAAAGATGTTATGGGATTCTTTTTTCCCAAGACTTTTCAAAATGGAATCAATAATCTCTACTTAGAAGGTTAGAGTCAATCTTGCCCGAGTCAGGAGGCTGCAACATATCACCTCTATAGATCCCTCCCAATTTTCATATTTGGAATCTACCTGCTCCTTGAGGACAAGGATGGTGTCTTTTCTCTCCATTGTGCCCTTCCAAATGCAGTGGTTACATAAGATGCAGCATGATATAGTGGATAGAACATGGACTAGGGAGTCACAAGGTCATGGGTTCTAATCCTGATTCTGTCATTTGTCTGCTGTGTGACCCTGGATAAGTCCCTTCACATCTCTCTGCCTCAGTTAATTCATCTTTAAAATGGGGATTGAAACTGTGAGCCCCTCATGGGACACGGACTGTGTCTATTTGCTTGTGTCAACCCTTCACTTAGTACAGTGTCTAGCACATAGTAAGCACTTGAATGCCACACTTATTAAATGCCACTTATTGATGGGAAGTAAACAAATTAAATGACAGTGACTCAAATGAAACTCAAAATCAGGTCAGCATATTTATCAACTCCCTTCCTTCGAGGCAATGAAATCAATACACACTATATCCCTTTCTACTCAACCAGCATGAATCAATTAATTGTATTTATTGAGCACTATGTGCTGAATTCTGTACTAAGCCCTTGAGAGAGTACAGAACAACAGAATTAGGAGGCACGTTCCCAGCTTAAATGCTTAATTGTCCTTAGTTGGTAGGCCAATGATGACTTGAGAGCTCTTAGGAAAAGATTGTTCCCGTAAGGTTTTAAATATGTAGGTTCCAAAGCACATTCAAACATAGTCATTCAATCATTCATTCAATCATATTTATTGAGCACTTACTCTATGCAGAACACTGTATTAAGCCCTTGGGAAAGTACAATTCAGCAATAAAGGGAGACAATCTCTCCCCATATCGAGCTCCACTCTCAACAGTCACCACTGTAACTGAATACCAGCATAACCAGTCAGTCAATTGTAGTTATTGAGTGCATACTGTGTGCAAAACACTGTACTAAGCACTTGATAGAGTACAATATAACAATATAACAGACACATTCCCTATCCACAATGAGTTTACAGTCTGTGAGCATTCAGGCAGCTTTTACTCCAAGTGTAATAAATAGATATAAAAAAGAATGTTTTCAGACATCCACTGGCTATATATTTAGCAACTGCTTTGGGGGAAGCTGACTAACTGAACTTCTTGATTCTACTCATTTTAATAATGAGTATTTATTACAGTCTACTATGTGCCATTCACTGATGTGAATACAAGATAATTGTCAGATCCATTCCTGTCCTAAATGGAGCACACATTCTAGGAGAAGAAGAGGTAACAACAGTAATAATAATAACAATGACAACAGTAATTTCTATATACTTACTAAGCACTGTACTAAGCACTGGGATAGATACAAAATAATCAAATTGGAAAGGGTTCTTGTCCCACATAAGGCTAGCAGCCTAATCCCTATTTTGCAAATAAGTAAACTGAGGCACAGAGCAGTCATGTTTGACTTGACCGAGGTCACACAGAGGAGACAAGTGATACAGCTGGGCCTAAAATTCAGGGCTCTTTACTCCCAATCCCACACTCTTTCGACTAGGTATGCTTTTTCTCTCTGCTACTCATATTCACTGAACTCTAAAATATATTTTAAGATCACCTACAGCACCCCAACCACAAAGGCAGATGTTCTGTCTCCCCCATTAGGCTGTAAACTCCTTGAGGACAGGGATCATATCTACCAACTGTACTGTACTTTCTCAAGCACCAATAATAATAATAAGCATAATGGTACTTGTTAAGGGCTTACTATGTGACAAGCACTGTTCTAAGTGCAGGGGTAGTCACAAAGTAATCATGTTGTCCCACATGGGGCTCACAGTCTTAATCCCCATTTCACAGATGAGGTAACTGAGGCACAGAGAAGTTAAAGGACGTGCTCAAAGCCAGAAGGCTGACAAGTGGCAGAGCCAGGATTAGAACCCATGACCGCTGACTCCCAAGCCCGTGCTCTTTCCACTGAGCCACACTGCTTCTCTAGTGCTCGGCGCACAGTAAGGGTTCAATGAAGATCATCGCTTTATTGGTTGGCAGGGGTTGGAGATGTGGTGATCAATGCAATGATATTTTCTAGGCAGGTTATAGAACTGAGTTTTATACAGTAGATCTGAAATTATCATTTTCTTCGAACAAAGATCATGCATTCTCTCACCATTTTGTTCAGATAATCTTTCTTAATTTCCATTCAAGGCAGAAAAAAATCCAATCTTCTATACTGTGGCATCTAGAAATGATATCCTATTCTGGAGTTCAGTCAAAAAGCAAACAGAATTGTTCTCTCAGAAGGGAATCAATCAAGCATATTCATTGAGCACTACTTTGCGCAAAGTGCTGTACTAAGCACTTGGGAGAGTACAACAACAGAATTGGTAAATACGTTCCCTGCCTACAAATGGTAAAATACACCTCACTGGATGTTTGAATTAAAGATTATCCTTCTCATGACTGGGCAGCGAGCTAGTTAAACAGTTTCAAGATTTTAAAACATTTAGGAAAACTCTCCATTAAGAGTCCTTACCCAAGACCAGGGAGACTCCGACATGCCTCGTCCAGATGATGTGTCCTCAGCTGACCCCTCAAGCTGATCATTTTCCTCCATTGCCAGCAAACTTTTGAGCGAGACGTTCCAAACACTGGCCCCACTTCAACCGTTACCCAAATGTCTGCTGCCTAAAAATCACTGTTTGTGACAAAGAAGAAGAGGGAATATTCAGGCGATCGTGATTGCATGCTAATTTTACTTGCTTAAGTGCTCAGAGGCGAAGCCAGACCAGAAACACGAGCTCAGTTACCAACACGCTCTCCCTTACAACTGACTCCTCAAGAATTCCAGCCAAGTCACAGGGGCCAGGGGAAAAGGGCATAAAACCTAAAAATTTCTTCCACCTGAAAGACTTTGTATGAGTGCATGGCCTCCCGCACAAAAAAAAGATGGTTTACTTGTAACATGTACTCAATCCCTTACAAGCTTTTTACTGAGTTTGTAAACAGGGCAATTGGTTATAAAATCCATCCAAAGCAAGAAATAGGCTTCCCCAAACTGCTGACATACTCTCTACCTGTTTGTGTACTGTGAGCCCATTGTTGGTCAGGGTTAGTCTCTATCTGTTGCTGAATTGTACATTCCAAGCGCTTAGTACAGTGCTCTGTACATAGTAAGCGATCAATCAATATGAATGAATAAATGAATTAATGTGTAGACTGAATCAAAAAGACTGCCTTGCCACTGCCTTTAAACTCAGATTCTCTTTGCTCAAGGGAGGAAGGAAATTTCAAAGTAAAGCCATAGATAATCCCTTCGCTCCAAGTGTTCAAAATTTAAACATAGAATAATAATCTGCTCCTGAGTGGAAAGAGTGGGCTGAGGTAGAATTCATTCATTCATTCAATCGTATTTATTGAGTGCTTACTGTGTGCAGAGCACTGTACTAAGCACTTGGAATGTCGAATTCGGCAAGAGATAGAGACAATCCCTGCTTAACAATGGGCTTATAGTCTAAAAGGGGGAGACAGACAGCAAAACAAAACAAGTAGTTAGGCATCAATGCCATCAAAATAAATAGAATCATAGATATATACGCATTAATAGAGTAATAAATGGTAGTATATACAAATATACACAAGTGCTGTAGGGAGGGGAAGGAGGTAGAGCAGAGGGAAGGAGTAGGGGGAATGGGAAGGGGATGTTAATGTAATATAATCCTCTAGAGGGCAAGAGTTGAGTCTATTTCTATTGTAGATTTCTAAGAGTCTTGTTCAATACCCTGTACACATGTCCAAATAAAATCTGCTGGGGATATCTGTAAAGATACCTCCCTCTTATTTAGAAGCTTTGTTTCCTAACTATACTCCAGCTTCTCTTCTTTACTCCACCCAAAATAACTTTCTCCCTGGGCCCCACTCTAGTCTTACATCTCTAGCCTCTTTCTCAAGCCTCTCCTTCCTGTAACAAATTTACCAGACCATAGCTCTCTCCATCTTCAAAGTTCCACTGAAACCCCTCCCAAGTCATGTGAATCCCACAACCACCTACAGCACTTTTGCTAATACTCCTACTGTAAGTGTTAACGTATGTTTCAATTTACATGAAGTCATTGGCCTAACATTGAAGCTGTGATTACCACAGACAAATTGTGTTGGCTGGAACTTATTAAGAAAATGGGTGACAGCAGACACCCCACCAACCACTGTGCGGTGAACTGAAATTGGAAAACTGAAAGCGAGAAATTTTTGAAGGACACAGTAAAGTCAAGTCTTATGTGGCATCTCAACTGAAAGAATGGCATTTTGTAATCCAGGAAGAGGGGCTCAGTTGGGCTTTCAGGATCATTGGTTCTGCACTGGCATTTTCCAGACTAACATACACACCAATTAGTGAATTTTACCATCAGTGGCATTCTCTTAAAATCTGAGGAATAACTATAAGCCCCACATCAAAGACCTACCATTCAGACATTCTGGCAAAGCAGTTCAAGTAAATAAAACACCCTTGCCTCCTCCCCCAGGCTGAAATTAAGCTATCCATAATCAGTCAATCAATCAGTGGTATTGAGGACTGTGTGCTGAGCACTGTACTAACCTCTTGGGAGAGTACAGTACAACAGAGTTGGTAAACAAGTTCCCTGCCCAAAATGAGCTTACAGTCTAGAGGAGGAGACAGACATTAATATAAATAATAAATGGATCTTGAAAGAAGTTCTTACCCAAAGTGGGTGTCAGATTTTTCAAAGCTTTGAAGCGTATAACTCAGCAAACAGGTTGTTGAATTGGGGAGTTGAAAATTTAGAAATGGATGAGACAGGTATCAGTGAGTTAGTTGCTTGTTATTCAGTGCGCTCATCCAGTGAGAAACTCATCATTTGGAAATCCAGTGCACCACTGCAAGATGCCACATGAATGAATAATTTATGGTTTCTCTACCACTAGCTAAAATATTGGGATTAAAAAATTTCATAACTTAATTTCCAAGAAAGCAGAGGAATTTACAAAAAAATAAGCCTAATAGAGGAGTTCAAAATTGAGCAAAAATGTTCAGCAAGATTTTGTTTGCTCTAAGGTGCTTTAAAAGGAAAAGAAGAATGTTGCTATTCAACATAAAATGAATAATACTTCACTAAAATTATGCATCTTATACTGCAGGCCTGCCTTTCTATAAATAAAATTGTCAATTTCATATGTGTTTTTAATAAGGCATGATAGTGGTAACAAATAGAAACCATGCAATTAAGCAGACTGAACGTGATACTTACTCTATTTGACAGTATTGCTACTGAATTCAGGTTTGTAGAGTATGTGAAAACTGGAATTTTATTGGAAAGTGTCAATTTGTGAGTCTTATAATTGGGAAAAATAAGCTGAAGAGTAGCTTGAACACTCTGATAATTTGAGTTCCATTTGAACATCCCTATCTCTAAAGGGGAACTGACTATACCTTTAAGTATAATTCCAACTCTTCCACCAAAACTCTATATACTTCTACCATGGCTATTTTTAGCTGATTCTTTCAAAATATTTTAAGCACATCATGCTGAATCAGTGATTAAAACATGATAAATTAACATTGGACATAGTTAACATTCAATAAAAAATCAAATTATAGTTGCTTTCAATCAATAATTCTGTTTGAAAAATATGACCACATTCATTAGTAATGCAGGATAAGCATGTGGCATAAATTACAAAATTAGAAGGCAGCAACTTGAACTTTTGCTATTAGTACATGGAGTTCAGGGCAGAGATCTGTCCAGGTCTCACTAACTTTGGCAGCATTACAGGGGAAAGCCAAGCCAAATTTTCAGTTTTGACTTTAGGGAATGGTTGATGAGAAGGTTTGGACTGGGGAGGCAAACTAGTCAGGCAGTTCTATTTACTGAGTGCTTACTGCATGCAGAGCACTTGGAAAAGTACTATATAGTAATAAACAGACACATTCCCTGCCCACAACAAGATTACAGTGTAAAGAGTAGAAATGCTGGGTGATATACAGCCAGAAGCTTCCCTCTCCTCCTACAGAGAGGATAGGAAGAACTCATTCGTTCATTTAATTAGTATTTATTGGACAGAGCACGGTACCAAGCACTTGGGAGAGTAAACATAACAATAAACAGTCACATTCACTGCTCACAATGGACTTACAGTCTAGAGTGAGGGAGGCAATACAAATTAATAAATTACAGATATGTTAATAAGCCCTGTGGACTTGAGTGGGTGGGAGTGGAAGAGCACATCAGGGCAATGCAGAAGGAGATGAGGAAAAGTGGGGCTTAGTTTGGGAAGGGGTTTTGGAAGAGTTGTGAGTTCAGTAAAGCTGTGAAAAGGTGGGAGCATAATCTTCTGTCAGATTTGAGGAGGGAAGTCATTCCAGGCCAGAGTCAGGACATGGGCTAGGGGTCGGCAGCGAGACAAGTGAGACAGAGACATAGTGAGAAGGTTAGTACTAGAGGAGCAAAGTGTGGGGGCTGGGTTGTAGAAGGAGAGAAGGGACATGTGGTAGGAAGGGGCAAGGTGGTGGAGTGCTTTAAAGCCAATGATGAAAAGCTTTTATTTGATATGGATGTGGTTGGGTGACCACTGGAGTTTTTTGAGGAATGGGGTGACAAGTACTAAATTATTCTGTAGAAAATTGATCTGGGCAGCAGAGTGAACTATGGCCTGGTGTGGGGAGAGTTAGGAGGCTGGGAGGTCAGCAAGGAGGATGATACAGTAATCCAGGCAGGATAAGATGAATGATTGTATTAACCTGGTAACAGCTTGGGTGGAGAGGAAAGGGTGGATTTTAGTGATGTTGTGAAGGTGGGACCGAAAGGATTTAGTGATGGATTGAATGAGAGAGAGGAGTCAATGATAACGCCCAGGTTACGGCCTGTGCATCGGGAAGGATTGTGGTGCCATCTACACCAATGGGTAAGTCAGGGGGAGGACAGAGTTTGGGTGGGATGATAAGGAGCTCTGTTTTGGACATGTTAAGTTTGAGGTGATGGGAGAACATCCAAGTAGAGATGTCTTAAAGGCAGGAGGAGATGTGAGACTGGAGAGGAGAGATATCAGGGCTGAAGATGTAGATTTGGGTAACTCATTCAATAGTATTTATAGTATTTATTGAGCGCTTACTATGTGCAGAGCACTGTACTAAGCGCTTGGGATAAACAAGTCGGCAACAGATAGAGACAGTCCCTGCCGTTTGACGGGCTTACGGTCTAATCGGAGGAGACGGACGGACAAGAACAATGGCAATAAATAGAGTCAAGGGGAAGAACATCTCATAAAAACAATGGCAACTAAATAGAATCAAGGCGATGTACAATTCATTAACAAAATAAATAGGGTAATGGAAATATATACAGTTGAGCGGACGAGTACAGTGCTGTGGGGATGGGAAGGGAGAGGGGGAGGAGCAGAGGGAAAAGGGGAAAAAGAGGGTTAAGCTGTGGAGAGGTAAAGGGGGGGTGGCAGAGGGAGTAGAGGGAGAAGAGGAGCTCAGTCTGGGAACGCCTCTTGGAGGAGGTGAGTTTTAAGTAGGGTTTTGAAGAGGGAAAGAGAATCAGTTTGGCGGAGGTGAGGAGGGAGGGCGTTCCAGGACCGCGGGAGGACGTGACCCAGGGGTCGACGGCGGGATAGGCGAGACCGAGGGACGGTGAGGAGGTGGGCGGCAGAGGAGCAGAGCGTGCGGGGTGGGTGGTAGAAAGAGAGAAGGGAGGAGAGGTAGGAAGGGGCAAGGTGACGGAGAGCCTCGAAGCCTAGAGTGAGGAGTTTTTGTTTGGAGCGGAGGTTGATAGGCAACCACTGGAGTTGTTTAAGAAGGGGAGTGACATGCCCAGATCGTTTCTGCAGGAAGATGAGCCGGGCAGCGGAGTGAAGAATAGACTGGAGCAGGGCGAGAGAGGAGGAAGGGAGGTCAGAGAGAAGGCTGACACAGTAGTCTAGCCGGGATATAACGAGAGCCCGTAACAGTAAGGTAGCCGTTTGGGTGGAGAGGAAAGGGCGGATCTTGGCGATATTGTAGAGGTGAAACCGGCAGGTCTCGGTAACGGATAGGATGCGTGGGGTGAACGAGAGAGACGAGTCAAGGATGACACCGAGATCGCGGGCCCGAGAGATGGGAAGGATGGTCGTGCCATCCACGGTGATAGAGAAGTCTGGGAGAGGACCGGGTTCGGGAGGGAAGATGAGGAGCTCAGTCTTGCTCATGTTGAGTTTTAGGTGGCGGGCCGACATCCAGGTGGAGACGTCCCGGAGGCAGGAGGAGATGCGAGCCTGAAGGGAGGGGGAGAGGACAGGGGCGGAGATGTAGATTTGCGTGTCATCTGCGTAGAGATGGTAGTCAAAGCCGTGAGAGCGAATGAGTTCACCGAGGGAGTGTAAATGGAGAACAGAAGAGGGCCAAGAACTGACCCTTGAGGAACTCCAACAGTTAAAGGATGGGAGGGGGAGGAGGCTCCAGCGAAGGAGACAGGAGAAACTTAGATCCCCAAAAATGGGATCTTTAAAATAAATAAAGCTATTTGGACCTTGTTTGCAGAAGCAAAAGTAAACTTTACAAGTTATTCTCCCAGGGGACTTCTGAAATACAACCAAGAGACTTATTTTCCTAACTAAATGAACTTTCCCTGAACTGTATGAAGATGCAGGGCCAAATTATGGGCCAAATTATGCACACTAGAGAAGAAAACAAGTTTCTTTTTCTTCACTTTCGTCCAAGTTCATAGATAAGGAGCTAGAAAATAAAACTTCCTGTCTGCAGTTTTGGTGAGCTTTATGCTGAGATTGAGAGACTTGAAGAAATAATCAAAGGTATTTATTGAACACTTACTATGTGCAGAGCACTGTAATAAGCAGTTGGGAGAGTACGATACAACCGAATTAGCAGACATTCCCTACCCGTAACAAAGCATTATATGTAGATGATGTTTGTCTTCATTTTCTTTTCCCCACATATATATAATAATAATGTTGGTATTTGTTAAGCACTTACTATGTGCCGAGCACTGTTCTAAGCGCTGGGGTAGACATAGGGGAATCAGGTTGTCCCACGAGGGGCTCACAGTCTTAATCCCCATTTTACAGATGAGGGAACTGAGGCACAGAGAAGTTAAGTGACTTGCCCACAGTCACACAGCCGACAAGTGGCAGAGCTGGGATTCGAACTCATGAGCCCTGACTCCAAAGCCCATGCTCTTTCCACTGAGCCATGCTGCTTCTCTAATAATGAGGGGTGGTGCTTGAATATCCTAGTACTTGAGTGATGCAAAAGTGTTGAGGTGACAATGGTGAGGGATATGGGAGAAGGAGAGATGAAAGAGTAAATACAGAGGGCCTCGGGGAGGAAATGTGATTTCTCTTTTGTTTTCCTGCTTTAGGTCACACACTCTCTCAAACATCCACTTAGCTTTCACTAGAAAAACAATGTAGCATAATGGAAAGAACATGGGACTAGGAGTCATGGGACCTGGGTTCTAAACCCAGCTCCACCATTTGTCTGCTGTGTAACCTCGGGCAAGTCACTGACTTCGTGTCTCACTTCCCTCATCTGCAAAATGAGAATTCAATACCTGTTGTCTCTTCTACATATATTGTGGTACCTAATCATCTTGTATCTACTCCAGCAACCAATCAGTCAGTCATACTCATTGAGCACTTACTTTGTGCAGACCCCTGTACTACGGGCTTGGGAGAGTAGCATATAAAAGACACATTCCCTGTCCACAGTGAGCTTACAGTCTAGAGAGGGAAACAGATATTCATATCAATAAATTATGTATATGTACATAGCATGTACATATGTACCCAGTACATATGTACTTAGTACAGCCTTGTCTTATGCCATCGAGTCGTTTTGGGTCTGTAGCAACACCACGGAAAGATGATAATCATGATGATATTTGTTAAGTGCTTACTATGTGCCAAGCACTGTTTTAAGCACTGGGGTAGATACAAGGTGATCAAGTTGTCCCACATGAAGCTCACAATTCTAATTCCCATTTTACAGATAAGGTAATTGAGGCACCGAGAACAATAATAGTAATAATAATGTTGGTATTTGTTAAGCGCTTATTACGTGCCGAGCACCATTTGAAGCGCTGAGGTAGTTACAGGGTAATCAGGTTGTCCCACATGAGGCTCACAGTCTTCATCCCCATTTTACAGATGAGGTAACTGAGGCACCGAGTAGTACAGTGACTTGCCCAAAGTCACACAGCTGACAAGTGGCAGAGCTGGAATTAGAACCCATGACCTCCCAACTGACTCCTGAGCCTGTGCTCTTTCTACTAAGCCACACTGTTTCTCACATCTCTCCCAGAATGTCCCACTCTCTATTTGCAATCGCTGTGGTAATGTATCCATAGAGTTTTCTTGGTAAAAATACAGAAGTGGTTTACCACTGCCACCTTCTGTGCAGTAAACTCAAGTCTCCATCTTCGACTCTCTTCCATGCCACATATTAAACATTTAACAAATACCACGTTTATTATTATTATTACTCCCATCACTTCAATCTGTTTCTAGTCCCACCATATGCAAAACAGTCCTTAGTGAGGTCTCCTGGATAAATCAGGGGAAAGCTCACCTTTTCATTGACTTCATCTCGGCTGATCGCCTCCCCACTCCCTCCCCACCAGCCCAGATGAGGCCATATCATCCCAAATGAGCAGGGTGAGCAGGTTCACTGATGGGGAGGGGAGAGAAGCCTTCTACCATCTGCAGAATTTCAATCCTCCAATCTGCAATCAAAGCTTCTCCCACTGATAAACGGAGAGAATGCAGAAAGGCCTCCTAGGGTAGGGGTGGTTGTAAGCATTTGAGCACAGGTGGCCCTCTGGGACTAAGGACTATTGTCTATTCCTGCCTTACACCTGTTGGTTTGGTCACCGTTGAATTGTGCTGGATATTTATCCTGTTATTTCTTTATCTGAATGGCTGTCACCAGTTGTCCCGCACTGTAACAAGCACTGGAGTAGATACAAGATCACTGGATTCCACATAAGGGGTCCGGCCTAATTGTAGGGAGAAGTATTGAATCCCCGTTTTGCAAATGAGGCAACTGGGACACAGAGAACTAAAGTGCTGAAATATCACCCAGCAGATAGGTGAAGGAGCCAGGATTAGAACCAGGTCTTCTGATTCCCAAGCCTGTGCTTTCCACTGGGCCTTACTACTTCACTAAATTTTAAATTTAGAGAAGTTTTCAATGGGCAATACTTTGTGGGTCCATAACTGTGTCTGAAATGCAGTGGTGTTTTTCACATTGTAAACCTTCAATAAAGGACATCGGTAATAATAATAATATTAACACTAGAAGGGTTTGTTTTAAAGGCACAATCATTTTTTGAGTGCCTTCATTTCTTTTTGACTGGTTCTTGTCATGCTCCACAATGTGTTTATCTGAGAAGGTTTGACCCAGGTCTGCTTCTCTTCTCTATCTCCTATTTGGTGAGCTCTTAATTTATCTTTTCATGTCTGATCCTTCCATACAATTCAGTCCTATATATAAAACTCTCTTTCCAAGTAATCTCTGTCTCTGCCCTTCCATCTAAAATCTCTCCTCCAATCCCCCATTTCCAGGAAGTCCCTCCCAGTCTAGGGAGGAAAAAATTTAAGGAGCACAGAAATAGACATACAAATCAATAATAATAAAAAAAACTAGCCAATATATACCTGTGTGGTGTTTGTCTGCCATGCCCCTTGTCAGATTAAAATGCAAGCTCCTAGCAGGCAGGTCTATCCATCAGTGGTATGTATTGAATGTTTACTGCTTAGTACAGAGCACTGTACTAAGCACTAGAGAGAGCACAATGCAGTAGAGCTAGTAGACAAGGCCGCTGGCCTAAAATAGCTTATAATCTAGTGGGGGAAACAGACATTAAAATAAATTGTAGATAAAGGAAGGAGCAGAGTATAGGACTATATATTGTGGGGATTTTCTCTACTTGTTGCTGAATTGTACTTCCCAAGCACTTAGTACAGTGTTTTACACAGAGTAAGCACTCAATAAATATGATTGAATGAAGGGGACTGGGGATAGGATGAATATCAAAATGCTTGGGGGATACAGACCCAAGTGCATAGGCAATACAGAAGGGAGGGCAAGTAGGGTGAGAGGGGAGATAGGTTACTAGGAAAGCCTTTTTGGAGGAGATGTGATTTTAGTAGGAGCTTTGAAGATGGGGAGAATTGTGGTCTGTCATATAAAGCAGTATGGCATACTAGCTAGAGCACTGGCCTGGGAGTCAGAAAGTCATGGGTTCTAATCCCGGCTCTGCTACTTGTCTGC
Organism: Ornithorhynchus anatinus; assembly: GCF_004115215.2. NCBI lineage: Eukaryota > Metazoa > Chordata > Mammalia > Monotremata > Ornithorhynchidae > Ornithorhynchus > Ornithorhynchus anatinus. The sequence goes on along the minus strand of NC_041728.1, from coordinate 87,146,603 downwards.
TGTGTGACCTTGGGCAAGTCACTTTACTTCTCCAGGCCTCAGTTACCTCATCTGTAAAATGGGGACTGAGATTGTGAGACCCCTGTTGGACAAGGACTGTGTCCAACCTGATTAATTTATAGCTACTCCAGCATTTAGAACAGTGCTTGGCACAAAGTGAGCATTTAAGTACCATAATAATAATAATAATACTCAAGAAGGAGGACGTTCCAAACCAGAAGGAGAAAGTAAGATTAATGAGATACTGGCTCAGTGAATAGGTTGTTGCTAAAAGGGTGAGAAGCCTGGGTTGAAACAAGAGAATAACAAGATTAAGTAGAGTGGGATTGCTGGTGAGTGGATGTTCAAAGCACATTCATATGTCTAGCAAATAAAAGCTAAACGGCAATATGCAAACAGGATGATGGACTTTTTTTAATGCTATTGGGAATATCAGATTATCTTCATTGTTATTGTAAAATTACAGATCATTTTATTAGACAGGTCAATTTATCAAGTCAATTATCTTCCATTGTTAAGGGTAGATATTTAAATTACATTATAGAAAAGTCTGATTTGGTGGCTTACTGGGCCTCAGTGTATATGTAAGTAGGATTATTAAGGTTTTTGTGAATGTGTCACTCACAAAGGCAAACAAGAGAACAGTGACAATGAAATTAGTAATGATTGTGGCTGGAATCTGCAACAAGGTGTACAACTTAAAATAAACCACAGTACCCCGTAATTAGTGAGAAAGGACACTCTACTTGATCAAAATGATTCATTTTGATCCAACTATGAATACCTCATTTGAGAGGGGCTACTCAAAAGCAGAACCCTCCCTCAAAAACCTTCCCATTTCTGCTGCTTAATTTATCCTTGCCTCAGTTGCCTCATCTGTAAAATGGGAATTAACAGTGTGAGCCCCATGTGTTATATTGTACTCTGCCAAGTGGTTAGTACTATTCTCTGCATTACAGTAGGTGCTCAATAAATGTGAATCATTGGAACAAACACTGTCCAACCTGATTAGCTTATTTCTATCCCAGCACTTAGTACAGTGCTCAGAATAAGTGCTTAACCATTTAAAAAAAATCATGATGTCCAGTCAATCACTTCTCCTCTGCTCTTATATCTAGAAAATGGTTCTGACCCACTTGAAAAATGAGAGAATAAACTGCCCCATTTTAAAGTGAGAAATTTTCCATCAACTCAGCCCCTACGAGCAAGGGATTTTGGAAGAGTCATAAACTTTTCCAGAGAAACTTGGAGTAAATTAAGGTATGTATAATTGATTTAGGGCATGTACATGGTTTTATTCATTGCCTAAAGGGAGACTTCTCTTTTAGGTAGAGAAAGATAGAGAAAACAGTTGTTTGTCCCCTACTGAAGTCAATGAATGACTATTGTTTTAATGTTGCACTTCTGTGGGATAGAGAGTTCTAGGGACCAAGAATCTGTTCAGGCCACTGTGTCCTCAGAGCCAGTTACCCAAGCTCACAGTGAAGGGTTTGGGTTGGCTGCTGATTGAGAAAATGAAGCAACAGAAGCACTGAAAACTCTGACTTACTTTGCTTAATAATGAGCCCCATTCTTCTCCTCTTCTTCTAGGTCACATAAGGACCCACTGCTAAGGTGGAAGAAACGTCAAAGTAAAACGTAAATAGCTCCACATATTGGGACTTCAAAAAGAAGTTGTCAAAAGCCTACATAGGTCTTCCACAGGATGTAGAAAGGTTTTATAAACTAACTCAAAATCCATCTTGGAATTATTCTAGTGAGTGTGCTCAGGAAAAGCAAGCATTACACAGCATCAAAATAAAGTCCTCATACGAGCTAGAAAATCAAGCTCCTTTTCAAAAATGCAATATGATCTTTCCCTTTATGGACTGACCCTATTTATTTCTTTTCATCTTTGCTTTGACCCTGCGTGTAATGGTTGATACAAAGGAGCAGATAACAATGAACAAGCATCATTTAACGAATAGTGATAATGAGGAGATACCATTAAAAAGTTTAATGATGAAATTCAAAGTCACTGCTTCTCAACAAATTCAACCTGAATTAGATGGTAATTTAATTTACTAAGGAAGACCTAATTGGAGCCAAATAATGGATGTGAATCCAAAGTAGGAACAGTCCCCTAACCAGTAATTATTAAAAAGAGTTATCTGCAGTTTTTTTAGATGCCTTTCAGAGCTAAAACTGAAACCAATGGAAACACTATAATGTGAGCAGAAGTATGATTGCATGTATAATTTCAAAGCCAACTGAGATGCCTGTGACTGTTTCACCTGAACTCCCCAGTGAAAGTAGCTAGTAACTTGCCACTTAAATCCCTTCTTCATCATCCTCCTCCTCCTCATGTGGAACTTCCCAGTGAAGGTAGCAGATTACACTTATACCCCTTCGACATCATCATTATCATGTAGTATTCACTGAGTGCTTACTATGTGCATACAACTGTACTAAGCGCTTGGGAGAGTACAATATAACAGAAATAGTTGCCATGTTCCCTTATCTACAGTGAAAGGAAGCAGCATGGCTCAGTGGAAAGAGCCTGGGCTTCGGAGTCAGAGGTCATGGGCTCGACTCCTGGCTCTGTCACTTGTCAGCTGTGTGACTGTGGGCAAGTCACTTAACTTCTCTGTGCCTCAGTTACCTCATCTGTAAAATGGGGATTAACTGTGAGCCTCACGTGGGACAAGCTGATTACCGTGTATCTACCCCAGCGCTTAGAACAGTGCTCTGTACATAGTAAGCGCTTAACAAATACCAACATTATTATTACAGTGGTCTTTTGCTTTCTACCTATAAGAGTGAGTGGGCAGGGAAGATTAGTGCATAACAAACTCTCTTCTGTATTATGACTGCATAAAGATATTTCCCTGTTGCTTTGAGAGACTTGGAAATAAGGTGTCCATACAAGGCTTATCTTTGTTTCCCACACTGCCTCTTGGTATCTTGATTTCATCAAGACTTTATTCAAGGGGAACAACACTTTCAGTTGCTGTCCACCAGCCTTACCCACATGCTGATGTGGCCTCCCAACATTCAACTCTTAATATTACTTGGTTTATCAATCAATAATATTTATTGAGCACTTACTACATGCAGATCACTGTACTAAGCACTTGAGAGAGTATAATACAAGAGTTTGCCGCTGTTCTTCACTATATCTCTAAAGCACTATGTCTACAGAAGCAGCATAGCCTGGTGGAAAGAGCACAGGCCTGGGAGTCATAGGTCCTGGGTTCTAATTCTTGATCCACCACACGCCTGCTGTGTGACCTTGGGCAAGTCACTTAACTTCTCAATGCCTCAGTTACCTCATCTGTAAAGTGGAGATTAAGACCGTGATCTCCCTGTGGGACAGGGATTGTGTCCAAACTGATTTCTTTGTATCTACCCCAGCACGTAGAACAGTGCTTGGAACATAGTAAACATGTAATAAGTACCATAATTAGCATTTTTATTGCTACCACTATTATTATTGCATTTATTCTGCCCTTTTTGCTTGTGAGAGTCCTGTGAGTATGGCCACGGCTTAATTATGTTGAGGGCAGGGCCAAGTTCTCATGAAGTAGAACTGTCAATCAATCAATGGCATTTATTGACCAGTTACTGTGTTCAGAGCACTGTACTAAGCAATTGGGAGAGTATAATATAACGAAGGTGGGCTACAGGGTTCCTTCCCACAAGAATTTGGATGGTTGGATTTGGAGCTACTTGTGCCTGTCTGCTCCCCGGAGTCCCAACAAATCATGGTATTTGTTAAGTGCTTGCTTACTGTGTGCCAGGCAGTGTGCTAAGCACTGGGATAGATACAGTCAGATGCATATTGGACACATTCCCTGCTTTACATGGGCCTCGCAGCCTAAGTAGGAGAGAGAATGGACATTGAATCCCTATTTTGCAGATGAAGAAGCAGTTGCAAAAACAAGTAAAGTGACTTACCCAAGGTTATTCATCAGGCAGGGGATCAAACTGGGATTAAAATTCAGGTCCTCTGACTCCCAGGCCCATGTTCTTTCCACTTGATCAACCTCATTCTCTGCCAGAGGAAGTTTCACATAGTAAACTGTTTCTCTCAGTTTAATGATACTAGCAGTAAAAGGAAAGCTAGGGAAAGTTCATTTCAGGTGATTTTTTCGGTGAAACTCTTTTGTCCAGCCATTTTCCCAAGAAAAGCCTTCAGGAAGCTGCAAGGTAAAACAACTGGTGCCTTATTTCTGGAAACAGACTCCCAAGCTTGGCCCTAGCAGTTTTGAATCTCAGTGGCTTTAACTATTATCTTGCACACTTGATTATGGTATTCTCTGATGTGAGTCTTTCCAATATATGATACTGATTACATTCCATATTTGGATGGGATTGTTAGGGCCTGGTTTACTTGTGATCTATGGGGCCTTCACAGAACTTGCATGTCCTAACTAGAGTTTTTAATTCCGTATTTTTCTTGGATCTTCCTCAGTACAGAATGGATGGCATTGGTCTTAGTTTGGGGCTATACTCCTAAGTCTTCCTGACTTAATTTTCCTGATTCGAAAGTCTCAGACTCTGTCGTATGCCTTCTTTCAGTTTACCATACAGCAACTGTTCAGTGAGTGGACTGTGGTGGCAAACATTTCCTGCCATTTGACACTGAGGGTGATTCACAGGTGAAAATGCTCAAGAATCTGGATGTGTCTTCTGGTAGATCTCTACACACCACTACGACTTTACATATCATCAACTTTGTATGAATCTTGATGCTCCACCGTCTACAGTTTTGGCTGTAAATTTTCAGAAAAAAAAAGTCATGCCAGCTCTCTCACTTATATTTCTCTAGCAACTACTACATCATTAGATAGTGTATTGTTAAGGTAGCAGAATTCAATGACAGCATTAAATGCTATGATAATGATTAAAGTATTTGCTAGTATATAGGTTTCCCAGATTAGCTTGGTATATAGACTTGTGGTTTTTCAGGTTTATTGCCTGAAAATTATTTTATTATTTATAAGTCAACATATATAAGTGCATATGTAAATAGAGACTATGCGGACATGTAGGGAAAATTCACGATGGGTGCTTTTTATCCTATGAGGAGTCAGGGTACTTGGGTTCTAGTCCTGGCTCCACCAGTTGTCTGCTATATGACCTTGGGAAAATCACTCAACTTCTCCATGCCTGAGTTTCCTTACTTTTAAAGTGGGTATTTGGTGCTTTATCTCCCTCCCCCTTAAATTAGGAGCCCCATATGGGACAGGGACTGTGTCTGGCTTGATTATTTTTTTAATCTACCTCCCGTGCTTGGCACATTTAACAGAAATAATTCTATTTATAATGATGCTACTAATGCCTGTTTACTTACTTTGATGTCTGTCTTCCCTCTTCTAGACTGTGAACCTGTTGTGGGCAGGGACTCTCTCTATTTGTTGCTGAATTTACTTTCCAAGCCCTTAGTGCAGTGCTCTGCATACAGTAAGTGCTCAATAAATATGATTAAATGAATGAATGAAGTACCATAATTATTATTTTATACTATGCAGATTTTGAACTTTTGGAAAAAAAAATCCCTTGTACTTTTTTTCTTTTTAATGGTATTTGCTAAGGACTGTCAGGCACTGTACTATGCACTAGGGTGGATGCAAATTAATCAGGTTGGACACAGTCCCTGTCCCACATAGATAATCAATGGAAGCAAAAAAAAGTAATAGAAAATTGATGGAATAATTGCGATATTCATGTAAAGACCTACTTGAGAAACATGTTTGGAAAATATCAAAAGTCATATAAGAATCCTTGATAAACGCAACTAGGAAACATGTGAAGCAATCTACACAGCAGCTGTGTTTTCCCAAAATCAACTCTCTTTAAATAGCTCTGATTCTAGTAATTTATTGCCTCAAGCTGTAAAGTTGTCCTTTGGTTCAAAGAGGACATTGGATTTAAGCATAACTACTTTAAATGCTTTACATAAAAGCTAATATCAAAGTTGTAGACAGAATTGGTGCATTTGAAAGGTAGAAAGTTTAAAGTTGGTGAGAAGGAAGTCTCCCTCTACTGCGCTCACTGTGGGCAGAAAACATGTCTGCCAACTCTCTTGTAGCATACTCTCCCAATTACTTAGAACAGTGTTCTGCACACAGTAAGCACTCAATAAATTCCACTGATCATGATGGAAGTCCTGGAAGATACTGTTGAGCCACCTTAGTTATGCATTTGATATTGACCCCACGTTCAGCCCCAAAGCACTTGGGTACATATCCATATTTTATTTTAAGATGTCTTCTCCTCTAGATATAAGCTCTTTTCCAAAAAAAATATATTTATTAAGCACTTACTATATACCAAGCACTGTACTAAGCACTTATACATGGGGTATAAGTTAATCAGGTTGGACACAGTTTGTGTACCACGTGGTGCCCACAGTCTTAATCCACATTTTACAGATAAGGTAGGTGAGACACAGAGAAATGAAGTGACTTCCCCAAGGTCACCCAGCAGACAAGTAGTGGAGTCATAATTAGAACTCAGATCTTTCTGACTCCCAGGACCGTACTCTTTCTACTAGACCATGTAGTACTATCATTTCTGTTGTATTTTACTCCACTAAGTGCCTAGTATAGTGCTCTGCACACAGTAAGTGCTCAATAAATACCATTGATAGATTGATCATTCACTTCAAACTTGGCTGGAGGGAAAAAAAACATACTACCTAGAGTTTTCCATTCATGGACAATACTTCATACACAGTCGTCCTTCAAACCTGTGTACGATCACTTCGTCTACCCTGCTTATAGTTGTCTTTTAGTCTTTTCCCTTTCCTCTTGCTCAGAATATTGACATATAAATGTTTGTTTACTTAATTCCCCCACATTAGATTGCAAACCTCTTAAAGGCTGAGACTGTCTTTCCTTTCTCTTGTACCATCCAAATGTATAGACCAGTGGTCTGTGGAGTGCTGGAGCTCAATAAATGTGAGAGATGAATTGAATGGATGATTGTGTTCTTCAGTCTACTGTCCTTGGTTTCTCTGGCTTTCAGGAGCCATATTACACACAATATAATGTATCGTCTTTGAGAGTAGAGTATTTCGCTTCCTGACGGGCTTAAGCAGAAGTGTATTTGTAATAAGAAGGGAAATACTCAATATGAATAAAAGGGCCAACACTACAGACAGAGAAGGGCAAGTGACTTGGAGAAGGTCTAGCATCCCTGAAGGTCTAGCATCCCTCAGAGAACTGTATAGGGGATGAAGGAGCCTCTACAATCTCCAACTTCTCCTGCCTCTCTGCTCCTCTGGCTCCCTCTCTCCAGGAGGATCTAGAGGGACAGAAGAGAGGTACTTACCCGAGGGAAGAGGAGAAAGTGAAGGACACCCTCCTGGCCCCGCTGTGGCCCAGGGCTTGCCCGCTCTTCACCTGAGGGGCCTGAACGAACCTGTTGCTCATGCAGAATGGAGAAGGCCAACCAGTCCCCAGGCGGAGGGAGCATCATCCAGCCTCTGCACTGGGCCAGTGGGCAGGCTGGGAGAGCAACTGAGATTGGACACACACCTGTCTGTCGTCCAAGGAGGTGTCGACCGCGCTATACTAGATCGTTTTCCTCCTGGGCACCAGGGGCAACGTGCTGTCCTTCCCCGGGGTGCTGAAACAGCAGCACCACCTGGTCAGCCTGGCACTCTCCCACTTGCTCCTGCTCAGCATCGAACTCTACAATTCCGGTGACCTTCGGTGACCCGGCCTGCCGGGCCGAGGGTTCTAATCTCAGCTCTGCCACTTGTCTGCTCTGTAACTTTGGGCAAGTCACTTCACTTCTCTGGGTCTCAGTTCCCTCATTGTAAAATTAGTTCTGAACCTGGGAGGCCCATGTGGGACAGGGACTGTGTCCAACCCGATTTGTTTGTATCCACCCCAGCACTTAGTCCAGTGCCTGGTACACAGTAAGCGCTTAACAAATACCACAATTATTATTGTGGTATTTGTTAAGATATGAGAGATACAAGAAGCAGCGTGGCTCAGTGGAAAGAGGCCGGGCTTTGGAGTCAGAGGTCGGGGTTCGAATCCCAGCTCTGCCCCTTGTCAGCTGTGTGACTGTGGGCAAGTCACTTCACTTCTCTGGGCCTCAGTTCCCTCATCTGTAAAATGGGTATTAACTGTGAGCCTCACCTGGGACAACCTGATGACCCTCTATCTCCCCCAGCACTTACAACAGTGCTCTGCACATAGTAAGCACTTAACAAATACCAATATTATTATTATTGTTACTACTTCCTTCATTCAGGGGTATTTATTGAGCGCTTATCATGTGCAGAGTGCTGTATTAAGCACTTGGGAAAGTACAACAATAAACAGTGACATTCCCTGCCCACAATGAGTTTCCTTTAATGCTATAATGCACTCTCCTAAGAGATTAGTACAGTGTTTTGCACACAGTAAGCAATCAAGAAATATGATTGACTGACTGTGGGATTTCTGTGCCTATGCCATGGTGTTCAACATGGGCAGTATGGGAGGGGAGGGCTACCGGACCAGCTGCCAGGCCCCCAGGGTGTGCACCAACCTGGTGAGAGAGAAGCAACAAGGTCTAATAGATAGACCCTGGGCCTGGGAGTCAGAGGTCATGTGTTCTCATCCCGCTCCTCCACTTGTCTGCTGTGTGACCTTGGGCAAGTCACTTCACTTCTCTGGGCCTCAATTCCCACAATTCCATGTAAAATGGGGATTGAGACTGTGAGCCCCATGTGGGACAGGGGCCATATCCAACCTTATTTACTTGTACCCACCCCAGAGCTTAGTGTACTTAGTACGGTGCCTGGCACATAGTACTTAACAAAGGCCACAAAAAAAGCCACCCTGAAAGCCTTCATCCAGGTAAAAGTGGATCAGGAAAGGGAGGATGGAGGAGAGATCAGGAATGATAGAGGAAAGGAGAGGAGGGACAAGGGAGAATCGAGACAGGAGGAGGAAAAGTAGGAAGGGAAAACCCAGACAACTCCTCATCCTGCCTTTGTCTCTTTTCCTTCTCTTTTCCCACCTCCTTTTTCAATCGTCTGTCCTCTCCCCATATTGTTTTTCTCTGGTTCCCACCTCGAATCTGCCTCTCTCTGAGAGGGAGATGAAAAGAGAAAGAAAAATCACAGCCTTTTTATTTCTTAGGTTCAAGCTTCCTTCCCTCCCTGCTCTGTAGCAGTCAGAGAGCAGTAACAGAATAGTGGTGACCTGCTAGAGGTTCCCTGAACCCTGGTCTTGCCTTTCAGAAGGTCCATTACCAAGGTGCACCAGCCCCCGCCATCCCCCAACACCCCTCCATCCCCCCAGAGAGGAATCAACCAATTAGTCAGATTAATTAAGCGCTTACAGTGTGCAGAACACTGTACTAAGCGCTTGGGAGAGTACAATATAACAATATAAAGGTCATATTCTCTGCTCACACCAAGCTTACAGTCTAGAGGATGTATTGCTGTGGGCATGATTTTAGTGATGCTTTTCTAGAGTTGGCCTATCTGATATATCAGCCATCCCTAGCAACTGCTTTCACTCCCCTGGACTCCCAAATATGTAATAATAATAATAATAACGGTATTTGCTAAGTGCTTACTATGTGCCAGGCACTGCTCCATGCACTGGGGTAGATGCAATATAATTGGGTTGTACACAGTTCCCGTCCCACACAAGGTTCACAGACTTAATCCCCATTTTACAGATGAAGGAACTGAGGCATAGAGAAGTGAGGTGACTTACCCAAGGTCACACAGCAGATATGTATGTAGTGGAGCTGGGATTAGAACCCATGACCTTCTGACTCCCAGTCCCGTGCTCTATCCATTAGGCCATGCTTTCTACCTATATATGCATTCTGCCCCAGGAAAGATACTATATTAGTTTTGTTAAAAAGGATTTCCTGCCTCTCCCAAGTCCCCACGGAGCTCCAAACTCACAGTCCAAGTCCCCCTCAGAGAGCCTGGTACTTGTGCATTCCCTTTTAAGGCAGTCCTTAGCGACTTCCGCCCTTTCAAAAGGAGATTGCCGCTTTAGTCTTTTGTTATTGCTTCCTTCGCTGCCTCTTTACAGTTCTATTAGTGGCCTTGTCTTTCTTCAGGAGCACTTAGGGTATCATTAGAGAATGACCGGGACTCGGGACTTCCAGCAGAGGTATCTTTTATTTTCAGTAATATGTGGAACATATAATGGTGTCTGGTTTATGCCCAGTAGTCACAACTTAGGTTACATAAAACTATTCAAGTACATTCAACAGCTTAAAATGAATCTGAGTGAGACTCAAAAGGAGTGTATTGACCCCGGAGACACTCACTTGATTTTGTAGCCTATCTATCCTCGGCAGAACTCCAAGTCAAGTTCCTAACGTTATAAACAAGGATATCTATCTAAAAGATGGAAAGCTTGGTTATTTTTGCATAACAGCCCTAGCCCTCAAATGGCATTTAAAGAATCTCATGCAGCATCCATGCAGTATGACTAATAGAGCATGGGCCTGGGAGTCGAAAGGATCTGACTTCTAATCCTGCCCCACCAACTGTCTGTGTGACCTTGGATAAGTCACTTCACTGCTCTGTGCCTCAGTTTCCACATCTGTAAAATGGGGATTAAGACTGTGAGGCTTATGTGGGACAGGGACTGTGTCCAATCTGATCAATTTGAATCTACAAGCAGCATGGCTTAGTGGCAAGAGCATGGGCTTGGGAGTCAGAGGAAATGGGTTTTAATCCCAGATCCACCATTTGTTTGCTCGTGACCTTGGGCAAGTCACTTAACTTCTCTGCGCCTCAGTTACCTTATCTGTGAAATGGAGATTAAGACTGTGAGCCCCAAGAGGGACGTGATTACTTTTTGACCATCCCAGCACTTAGAACAGTGCTTGGCACATGGTAAGTGCTTAATAAATACTATAATTATTATTATTATCTACCCCCGTGGTTAGTAGAGTAGTAGAGAAGCAGCGTGGTGCAGTGGAAAGAGCACGGGCTTTGGAGTCAGGGCGCATGAGTTAGAATCCCAGCTCTGCCACTTGTCAGCTGTGTGACTGTGGGCAAGTCACTTAACTTTTCTGTGCCTCAGTTCCCTCATCTGTAAAATGGGGATTAAGACTGTGAGCCCCATGTGGGACAACCTGATTCCCCTGTGTTTACCCCAGTGCTTAGAACAGTGCTGTGCACATAGTAAGCGCTTAACAAATACCAACATTATTATTATTATTAGTACAGTGTCTGACACATAGGAAGCACTTAACAAATTCCATTTAAAAAAATGGAAACCCAGAAGAGTTAACCATAAAGCCTTCCATTTCCATAAAATTAGCAGCCTGCACATTGCTTTGCCAGAAATTGAAAGCTTAAAATTTCCTAAACCTAAAAAATAGTATTCATTCAATGGTATTTATTGGTTTCCAAAGCAAAAGTCTTAACTGAATTCAATTTCTTCTGTCACATTTCCATTATTCATAGTAATTTTCTTGCTCCATCTATTTTCATTTCATTAAGCCCTCCCTAAATATCACCCTATGTGAGCTTAGACAAAGGGGTTCAAAAAAATCAGCATGCATTTGAAAGGAGCAGAAAGGGTTAGGTTCCGCCAGGCACAGAATATCATTCAACAGTTTTCTGTCAAGTGGCTCAAATAACTGCTTACATGCTATCTCAGCTCCTCTCAAAACCAGTTTGCAAAGTTGGCCGAGGAACTGAAACCCAGGATCATATTCTCCCCATTGGGCCAACCAGATTGTATTTTCCCCTCTAAACCACAAAAAGTGCCAGCAGCAGTGACTGTAGAAGATTTCAGTTAAGCCTCTTTAAAGGTGATGCAATTTGAGGCTCTCTGGGTAGCAGAGCAGTGACAACATGTCGAGTGATTACTTACAGTTGGCACATCATCAGGCCATCATCAGGGTTGTAACAGAAGGTCACAGCCGTAAGTGGAGCATATGCATTTTGGGGAGGAGATACTCTTCTTGTTGGTACAATGCAAGACTAATGCTAATTTGTTCAGAACCATCCCAAATCCACACATTTTCTTAGACTTAAACAAGCACAAGGAATGTGTCTACCAACTCTGTTATATTGTACTCTCCCAATTAGAGTGCAGAGCAAGCACATACATGTCACTACTACTGCAAAAAGGTAGTTGCTATTTGGCAACTAGATGGATAGCTGTTAGAGATGCAGAGCAGGAGCAAAGGAATCTGAAATACTTTTCACTAATTAGATAAACTTGCTGATTATTATGGTTCTTGTTAAGCACTTATTATGCATCAAGCATTATTCTAAGCTCTGGGGTAGATACAAGCTAATCTGGCTGGATGCAGTTCCTGTCCAACAAAAGGCTCAAACTCTTAATACCCATTTTACAGATGAGTTAACTTCAGAGAAGTGACTTGTCCAAGGACACACAAGACAAGTGACAGAGCTGGGATTAGAACCCATGTCCTTCTGGTTCCCAGGCCCAAACTAAACCATGCTGCTCCACCACGCTGCTGATGTTATGCCTCTGTCTCCAGATTTCACAGTCTATGAATACTCTTTCTCTGCTTCCCTCTTTGGACTGTATGTCGCTTGAAGACAGAGAACATATGTCTTGATATATCACAATATCCCAAGTGCTTCATTTAGTGCCCAGTACTAAGTACTTCTTCCCACTAACATTTATTTGAATTGCAGATCTAGATTTGCCTCATAGAGATTTAGGATAAAACCAGACTTTTATGAAAACCTATACTGTGATATTATTGTGTTTGCACAGTCCAAGTGAAATGATGATGATGTTGGTATTTGTTAAGCACTTACTATGTGCCGAGCACTGTTCTAAGGGCTGGGGTAGATACAAGGTCATCAGGTTGTCCCACGTGGAGTTCACAGTCTTAAACCCCCTTTTACAGATGAGGTAACTGAGGCCCAGAGAAGTTATGACTTGCCCAAAATCACATAGCTGACAAGTGGCGGAGCTGGGATTAGAACCTAAAACCTCTGAATCCCAAGCCCATGCTCTTTCCACTGAGCCACGCTGAAAACTGAACACTTGTCTTCAGGTTAGACCCATTCAACCAAGTTTCCCACCTGCAAAGAGAGAGCGGGCACACGATAGGAGTGGTGACAGGAAAGAAAGGAAGGCATGGAACTGGAAAAGAGAAGGGAGGGCATGGATGGGTAAGGAATAGGATCTCTCTGTCTCAGTTAACGAGTGTGTGAAAGGTCCAGAACCAGGTATCTATCTTACTTTCAGTTTAGTGTCCTTTTTCCTAGACCATACAGAGTCCCAAGCTTCTGTGACATGAAATTTCTTAATTTATACATTCTATCTTCTATTGGTCTCTTTGGAATACTTTTTTAAAAATTAGGAAGGAAATAATGATGAATAAGAAAACTTCAACACTGGGAAAATATACAAAAAAGAATCTTTACCATAATGATTATTTCCTGTAGGCACTGGTTTGAATTTTAGAAGCCAACCATACCTTTTAAGCAATGAACCAATCGAGGTGTATCTTAAGGAGTGCAGAAAGACTGACTGGAAAAGGAGTGGAGATGGGAACTTCCATCATCATTAGGTTTAATTGAAACAGCATGTTTCTGAAACCTTAGAAATGCTTGGGAAAACTTGTAATCTCATAGAAAATGGAATATCTGCTTTTAACTGAAATATAGCATATAGCATGTGAGTATTTACAGCCACTTTGGCAGTTTCAGGCAAGTGATTCAAAGCTAATAAACCTATCAACTTCAAATTCATTACCATTTCAGTTTCAGAGGGAACAATACCCAGATTCATAATGAGATGGCAGATGATCAGAGGACCCAGTGTGGGTGGTGGGGGGGAAAGCTGGGTGAAGGGAGGGAGGGAGGGAGAGAAGGAGAGAGAGAGATGGGGGTGGTGTGGTACCAGGGACTGGTCATTTTAAACTACTACCAGAGATAACTATTTCCAAATATTAGAAACAATTTTCATGGCTCAAAATTCAAGCTATGTTCTGATTTTCTGTGAAACTAAGGGAATGAATAAATCAGAATACAGATGAACTTGTGGGATGTATATTTTGCAGAGAAGCAATTTAAATGCAGTTCTCAGGAAAGCTTCTCAATTCCTCCTCAACTCTCCACTCTGAGAATTCTTGAACCAATTCTTTCTCATTTCTTCTTTTCTATAATGATGGTAATTGTTAAGCACTTACTATGTGCAAAGCACTGTTCTAGGTGCTGCGGGGGGATACAAGGTGATCAGGTTGTCCCACGTGGAGCTCACAGTCTTAATCCCCTTTTTACAGATGAAGGAACTGAGGCACAGAAAAGTGAAATGATTTGCCCAAAGTTACACAGGTGACAAGTGGTAGAGCTGGGATTAGAACCTATGACCCCTGATTCCCAAGCCCTTTCCACTGAGCCAAGCTGCTTCTCCAATACATAGTCGTCTTGCCTCTAGTGGAATGCTCTCCTTCCTCTCAGTTTTAAACAATATCGGAATAGAGCTGACTCCTATACCCATTCTTAAACTCGTTTTTTTTTTTAAATGGTATTTGTTAAGCACTTATAAGCGTTGTACTAGTACTAAGTAGTGGGGTAGATACAAGTCAATCAGGTTGCATACAGTCCCTGTCCCACATGAAGCTCACAGTTTAAATAGGCAGGATTAATAGCTATTGAATCCTTATTTTTTCAGATGAAAGAACTAAGGCACAGAGAAGTGAAGTGACTTGCCCAGAATCAAAAACAGCTGTCATGTGACAGACCTGGGGTTAGAACCCATGTTCTCTGACTCCCAGGCCTGTGCTCTTCCTACTAGACTTTATTGAGTGCTTGCTATATGCAGAGAACTGTACTAATCATTTGGGAGAGTACAATACAACAGAGTTAGTAGACATGTTCCTTGGCCATAATTGCAGTTTTAATAGAAGGATATAAGAGGTGAGGCAAAGCCTTAGGCAGGTCAAAGCCTGGGCCTGATCTGATTATCTTGCATCTACCTCAGTGCTTAGGAAAGTATTGGCCCCCACTAAGTGCTTAAGAAATGCACAGCTGAAAGAGGGAGAGAAAAGAGTTGGGTGGCTAAGAGGAAAAGACTGTATCCATTGCTCTGCCCCATGTTCTGGCACGATGAAAATTTTCCTGGCCAGGACCAGTCAGATAATCTAACCGGAGCTGGCTTCAGACATTTGGCCACTCTGAAGTGGGGTAAAGGTCCACCTCCCATCCCAAATGATGTCATTTTCCTGCACTACATGGGCAAGCAGCATCTCATAATAGCATCAGGTAGAAAGAAGAATAATAAATAATAATAATATGGTATTTACTAAGCATTTACTACTCTCTCAGGGTTGCACATGTAGAGTTTCCAATATTCTACCATTCTTGATTTCTGGAGGGAGAGTCAAGCAGAGGCATAGCCATTCCATTCCTAGTTTGGCCAATGACTAGTGAGTGAAAGGCAATCTTCTATAAGTCAAGACTCCCTTGTGCTGGGCAGCAGTGGCATGGGAGAGTCAAGGGCAGACACTCAAATCTACTGTGCAGAAGGCAGCCATGGTAAACCACTTCCTTAATTTTACAAAGAAAACTCTATGGATACACTACCAGAACAATTGCAGGTGGAGATGGGGCATTCTGAGAGAGGTGCATCTATGCTGTCCTTATGGGTCAGAGACAGCTTGACAGCAGAAGACAATAATAATAATGTTGGTATTTGTTAAGTGCTTACTATGTGCAGAACACTGTTGTAAGCGCTGGGGTAGATACAGGATAATCAGGTTGTCCCACGTGAGGCTCACAGTTAATCCCCATTTTACAGATGAGATAACTGAGGCACAGAGAAATTAAGTGACTTGCCCACAGTCACACAGCTGACAAGTGGCAGAGCTGAGCACTTAGTATGTACCCAGCACTGTACTAATCACTGAGATAGATGCAATATAAGCAGGTTGGACATGGTATCAATCCCACATTGTTTAATGGGGAGGGAGAATAGGTATCTAATCCCCATTTTTACAGATGAGGAAACTGAGGCACAGTAGTTGCCCTAGGTCATGCAGCAGACAAATGGATTAGAACCCAGGTCTCCTCCCTCCCAATCCATTAGGCTCACAGTATGTTTATTCAAATCCCTGAACCTGAAAGCCTGGACACCAGCCCCATGTCTACTGAGGAACATCTTACCTCTTCCTCCCTGCTCCAGTCACTGTTTTCCCCCTCCTCTGCACCCTCCCCAGGTCCCTGTAAACAAAAGCACCATTTTCAACTCAATCTGAGTTCTTTTAAATGTTTAACCACCTCATGCCATACCCCAAGCCCCATGCCAACTGTTTTATCCTGAGTGTGTTGTCTCATTCATCGCCTGAAGCCAGCCCTGACTCCAACTACACACCCACTCTAACACAGCTCACTCGTATTCTCTTGCCTTATTTGGCCCTTTCTAATCAAGCAATCAGCGGTATTTATTGAGCACTTACTGTGCAGAGCACTGTTTTCAGCACTGGAGAGAGTATAATATAGTTGATAGGCATAAATGCTGCTCGCAAGGAGCTTTTCACAGCACACCCTCACCCACATTCTGGTTCTGCTTTAACCTGCCTCTGTCTTGAACCAGCTTAGCTCCTTTTGTGTTTATCCTTGTCCTCGTCTTTTACATTTCTGTTCATCTTTCCTTATATGTAAGCTCATCTCTAGACTGTAAGCTCATTATGGGCAGGGAATGTACCTGCTAATTTTGTTCTTTTGAATTCTCCCAACTGCTTATTTCAGTGCCTGGCACATAATAAGCACTCAGTAAATTTGATTGATCGATTGTCCATCACCAACTCCTGTTCTGCCTGCCTCATTTTTAGACTGAGGACCTCCTGGGGGCCAGAGACCCTGTCTGTATCTCAGCTATGTAGCTATGTAGTTTCTTCCCAGTGCTTAGGACAATGTTCTGCACAGTAAGTGCTCAATAAATACCACTGAGCACTTAGCAAGTCTTAACAAATACTACAACCATTCCTAGTACCTCTCATAATCTTATGAATGGCCAGATCTCTGTTCTTCAGCCTCCCTCAGCTCCACCCTGCCAAAGTGCAGAGAAAGGATTATTTACCTCAGTGTCACAGAGTTGGACCCCAATTTCCACACTTTTTCCCTGGGCAGTCTTCCTCCATAGCCTGGCTGCACAGCCTTTGGATTTGGGTATATGGCTAGCACAGCTACTCATACACAGAGCTGATTCACCTCCCTTTCTGCTGCCACCGCAGATGTGATTTATGGCAGTGCAGGTGGCTCCTGTTAAGGAAAGTCAGTTGACCCTCTGCAGGCCCTGCCTGCTAATCCATCTCACACATTCCTCTTCAAAGAATCCCAGGCCCCTCCGCAGAAATATGTGAACCCTGGCCAGAGATCTCATAGCATATACTCGTGCAACTTGCTCTCTGTTCCAGTTATCCTACTCCAAACACAGTTCAAGCCTAACTTGCTCAGCTTCCTCCAGTGTCTCCTCTTTCAGGTGGCTCTAATGACTCTAGATGAGTAATTCCCTTTCCCCCCACCATTCCATGGGCCCAAACTATTTTATTTATTGATCACTTATATGCAGAGCCCTGTACTAAGCCCTTGGAAGAATAGAATATAGCAGAGTTGGTAGATGTGTTCCCTGCCCATAAGGAGCTTACAGTCCTATCAAGGGGAGGGTGCTTTATTTTCCTTTGGAGCTCAGGTGATACTAAAACAACAAAGAATGGTTGTACTTCCCTCCTCTGTCTCTTTCTCCCTCCTTTCTTTCTACCCTCCTCGTTCCTCCTTTCACTTCCTCCCCTTTACCATACCACTCTTCTTCTCCATCTCCCTGAACCCTCACTCTAACCTATCTCTCCCCAATTCCCCTTCTCCCACAAACATGCTTGGTAATTGGAAAAAAAAATTTAATTCCCAAGTTAGAGTCCCAGAGATGCTGTGTATTTCACAGAAAATCTGGATTTTTCTAATTGGGCCAAAATTCCCTGGCCCATTTTGGTCATACTGATCTGCCACTGTTTCTGCTGGTGAATGTGTTGGTGTCCTTTGTACTGCTTCTAGTGTCAAATGCATCCTGAACTGGGTAACGGTGAGGCATCTGTTAGCCCTGTGTTCCCAGAGCTCCCACAATTCTTCACAAAGTAGCACCTGAACTATTTCCATGATGCTGGACAGGAGGAGGGGAAGGAGGAGGAGGTGCAGAGGTTGTCCATCCTGTTTACCACATGGAAAAAGCAGTTCTCTACTGCCGGAAAGGAAAACCTGGTCATATCTGTGGAACTTAGACACACACAGGCACTACAGCACAACATCTGTGTGCTTAGTTAAGTAAACTACTAAGTGTCCAGCTGGGGCAAGTCTAGGGGGGCCTGCTGAGACAATGGAGGCAAGCCTTTAGTTGCATCCTGAATATGTTGAAAAACTGGTCAGGATAAGAGAGGAAGGGGAATGTGGAAGCTCCATCCCTTGAACCACCATATCAGATCTACCTAGCACAAAGTAACAGGGAAAGAGACAATTTTATAATAATAATTCATGGTTTTGATGTCTAAGGGCTTTTTAGGGGTTATATACAATCAGTCTCAATCTCTTTTCCACAAAAAGTCACCAGCTAAGGGGAAGGGAGTAGATGTATTTAATTCCCATTTTATAGAAAAGGAAACTGAATCAAAGAGAAGATAGTGACTTGCTTAAGATCGCACAACAGTAAGGCCACAAAAAGGGTGGAGTGGGATTAGAACACAGGCCACCTAACTCCCACTCCTATGCTCTTATCACTTAAGTGCACTGTTTCCCAGTTTAGGTTTATGCCATGTTGCTAGTCAAATTAGGCTAGGCAGGTCTTAATCTCATTCTTAAATACCCCTTTGAAGCACAATCTGGATGGCCACCTACTCAGTCTAAATTCATAAGTGCAGTGCCCCCCTACACCTTGGGTTTTACGTACACCTTCTCCAAAATGGGGAAGTTTTAAGATTTAAGAATGTGTCCCCCAACTCTGTTATATTGTACTCCACCAAACAGTTAGCATGATGCTCTGTACATAGTGAGCACTCAACAAACATGGTTGATTGGCTCATTCGTTCAATCGTATTTATTGAGCACTTACTGTGTGCAGAGCATTGTACTAAGTGGTTGAGTTGATTAAACTGAGTTTAAATGGTTATAAAAACATGGATAAAAGAACCATATTCACCTCTCTCCTGAACAAGTCAAAGGCCACCTCCCAATCCTCTGTTCCTGTGTTTGCTAATCCAATTTAGTAGATGATAAAACTTGTGGATTTTTTTTTCCCTTTTTATTCTCAAGGAGAGTTTGAACTGAATCGGGATGACACTCAGTGAGCTGAAATTCCAGGTGTTTGCCCCACCTTCCCTTCCTCATGTAATAATGTTGGAGAGAGGGGGAATTCTTTCCCAAGTTGAGCATTTATTCAAGTGTTTGTGAACTGTAAAATCATGACTAGGGGAAAGAGGGATTTTCTTCGTCTCTTGAGAGCTTTATAAACAAGCTAGATCTTGGCCTACCCTTTTCTTTTTCTCTTCCGTCCCCTTTCTGAGGTGCCAACCCCCTCAGACATTTTCAGAGGATTAGTGGCACACTGAGTGTGTCATTATGTGCACACAGTACAATGAATAAAATGGAAACTATAGTCTATACTATTTTCTAAAACACTTTCCTCTGATAGCCAGTAAAAATAAAGTTGTAACACCACTACATTTATCTTCAGTTTTTACAAGTAAATCTGACATTTTAGTCTTTTAAAAATAAAATCAGTAACCTTCTAATTATAGTTTCTCATCATACTATTCATAAAACATACTGTGAGACTAAAACTTTAATAGAATTGTCCTTTGGTTCATAGACCATGGTGCTGACAGTGAGCTAGAACTGCACTCCATATACATTACTAATGACTCATAAACCCAAAGGAGGACTGTATAGAAACCTAATGTATGGTTCCTCTTTACAGTATCATCATTAGTATGGTATATATCAAGCATTTACTGTGTATCAAGCACTGGTCTAGGTGCTGGGGTCGATACAAGTCAATCAAGTTGGACACAGTCCCTGTCCCACATGGGGCTTACAATCTAAGTATGGGGAAGAACAGGTAATGAATCACCATTTTACAGATAAGGAAAGTGAGGCACAGAGAAGTGGCCTTCCAAGGTTACACAGTAGACAAGTGTGAAGCAGCATGGCTTAGTGGATAGAGTACGACCCTGGGAGTCAGAAGGACCTTAGGTCTAATCTCAGGTCCACCACATGTATGCTGTGTGACCTTGGGCAAATCACTTAACTTCCCTGGGCCTCCATTAGCTCATCTGTAAATTGGAGATTCAGTACCTGTTCTCCCCCCTACTTAGACTGTAAGCCCCATGTGGGACAGGGACTGTGTCCAACCTGATTGACTTATATCTATCCCAGCACTTAGAACAGTACTTAGCACACCATAAGTGCTTAACAAGAACTATAATAATAATAATTATTATTATTAACTGTCGGAGCTAGGATTAAAAGCCAAGTCCTCGGACTCCCAGGCCCATGCTCTTTCTACTAGACCACATTGTACAGTAATTAATTTGACAGATTCTCTTGTTTCATATTATTCAATACCACTTGAGTAAGGTCAAGCAAGATAGGATTGGCATGAGACAACCATGGACTATTGAAAACAAAAGTCTCCATTTCCTCACCTCCTGAACTGTCCTTTCCCCAGAACGTAGATCCAATGAAATGTGTGAGCATATAGAGCTGCCTGCCTCTGCTCAGGAGGTCTCAAAGTCAAACCGTTCTGGGGCCAGGAGTGAAGCCTCTCTCCCCACCAGGTGATTTACATTGATTGATCAATTTGTAGGATGATACTATTTTCTGTGGGGCTGAAAGTTGACATGCTTCTTTTCTTTGGAAAGGCAGAGACTGGAGTGGTGGAAAATGCCTCCTTCAGCTTGATACTTTTACAAAATCAAAACCATTCAGACTTCGGGTCAGTGAAAAAATCGTAACAGAATCGTAACAGTGAGGGTTCCAATATTTATCCAGTGATGCCAGGCTTAAAGGCATGAGTAATGGTCTCCTTTTTAAGTGGATGAAGGGAGAAGAGCTTGATCTTCCTGACCTTATGTGTTGTACAGCTGGGCAGTGAATGGGGCTTCTAGTGATGGAAATGGTCAGTCAACTTTTGGTGAATAATATAGGCCTGCCTAAGCAGTTAGTACAGTGCTCTGCACATAATAAGAGATCAATAACTGACATTGATTGATTTGCCTCTGCCTATGAAGTCTTTTGGAGGAAAGGCTCTGCATAAATCCAAAATAAAGAAGTTAATCCTATTTCCTGAAGACTCTAGTTTTTTTATGTCATTTTTCAGTTTCATTGTAGCTTTCTCTTTGATTTTCACCACCACTTCTACACGGATGAATACTCTCTACTATGTGATTTTGACTTTGAATCCCATCCTGTACATCATCATATCTTCTTTCCTTCAGGAAATTTTTCTTGGAGGACCTTACTCGCCCTGTACAAAGAACGATCAAACAGTGCCAATGCCTCTGACCACGCAAGTATTCCCATATCGCCCAAGCCAATTTTGTGCTGTTAGTTTCACCCATTGAAACCCTCCAGATGGAAATTCAAGATTGACCCAGAAAAGCAGAAGGAGACTTTTACCACCTAGTCTTTTTCCCTGCTGGAAAAGTGAGCTCGTCATAATGTTTATTTCTAAAATTCACTGGGTTCCAGATCAGCTCACTGAACCTATGCTGCAGTTATATTTTAATTCGATTTTGAGAAATACTTAGACTCATTCATTCAATCATTCAATCTTATTTATTGACTACTGAATGGTTTTGCAGGATCGGAGCTGGCTGGCCTCCAGCCTGCCTCAGCCAGTTCTTTTACTTCACAAAATCCTCTGGTGTCATTATGTGGCAGCTCTCCATCTGGAAGTGAATTAGCCCAATTCAGAAATGAACTGAAACTAATTTCCAGAGCCCCCTGTGGACATGGCAGTTGCCCTGTGGGCTGCTGTCATCATGGGCCAATTGGAAACACATGGTAATGCCCCCCCCAAAGTGAGCTCTTGACCAGTTCATGTTTGAACAGGATCACTTCCTGTATGGCGGGATCTCTGCCTCCTCATCCCAATCAACAACAGGCTGTTTTGGGACTGGAATGGGATGTGCCAAGCAGGCTCTGGATTTTCCAGCCCATGCAAGACTCTAGTGGGTGAGATGTGATTATTCCTAATATCCAAAGTCCATAACAGAGGGCTGTTGATGTAAGATATAAGATGGATGGATGGATGTAAGATGTATGTATGTAAGATGCATATAAAATGTATTCATGGGACTTTACAAGTATTACAAATGGAATAATTAGTACTCAGAAAGGTTTTCTTTTAAAAGAACACCACAAAAAACTAGACAACTCCTTCAGAGTACTCCAGTCTGTCAGTCCAATAGCAACAATGAAGCCAAATGTAGTTCTGCATAATTTCTTCAAAAGCAGCATGGCATAGTGGAAAGAGAAGAGACCTAGGAGACATTGAACCCAGGTTCTCATCCCAGCTCTGCCACCTGTCTGCTGTGTGACTTTGGGCAAGTCACTTCATTTCTCTGTGCCTCAGTAATCTCATCTGTAAAATGTGGATTCATACTGAGAACTCCATGAATATTAATGTCACCTTCCCCTTTAGACTGTGAGCTCGTTGAGAGCAGTAGATGTGTCTATTTGTTGTTATATTGTAGTCACCCAAGTGTTTAGTACAGTGCTTTGCACACAATAAGTGCTCAATAAATATAACTGAATGAATGAATGAACACTGACTGTGTCCAGTCACCTAAGCACTGGGGTATATGCAAGCAAAGTACAGTGACTGAGACATAGCAAGCGCTTAACAAATACCATAAAAAAGGGTAGATGTTCCAAGAGGTGTTGTTATAACCCTATTCTCATCTTACCTTATTCATAATGTACAACTGAATGTGTGCTTGGGCACCTACCAGATCTAGGTGTTGAGTATTCTTATTGCCCACAGAAAAATACAATCCTCCAGGGCATTGTAGGAGACTAGTTTAACTTGCTAATCATTTGCTTATCATACTATCCTCTTGAACTCTTGAGAGTGAGGCTGTCAAATGTAAGCCACATTTGACTACCAGGACAAGCCCAACTTTGCACACAAGTCCAGCCCTCATGTTGGGTGGGAAAAAGGTGGTCTTACTGGAACTGAATCCTCAACAAGCTACAAGATGCTCATTGAATTGAGATCCAGCCTATGAAAGGCTCCACATCACAGATGAAAGGATGCTGGGGTCTGGCTGGAAAAATGAGACATAATAACAATGACAATATTTGCTAAGTGCTTATTGTGTTTTCAAGAGCTGTTGTAAGCACTAGGGGTAGATACAAACTAATCAAGTTGGATGCAGCCCCTATCCCACATGGGGCTCACAATCTGAATCCTCATTTTACAGATGAGGTCACTGAGGCACAGAGAAGTGAAGTGACTTGCCCAAGGTCACCCAGCAGACAAGTGGCAGAATTGGGATTAGAACCCAATTCCTTCATACCAGGGGCAGATTCCCTTCCTACATCCCATTTTGTACTCCTAGCATACAGAGCTAAAATCAGAATGAGGTTTCTTCCAAGAACCTGCTTGGGTGTGGTTGAGGAGTAAGGATGTGAATATAATGTCAGTAAGTTTGTAGACTAGCAGGGAGTACAACCATTAAAGCACTGATTTTTTTCCCAGACTCCTCTGCTCCTTTCTTTCTCCTACTTCTTCCCTCCCTTGCTACATCACCTCCAAGCCCCGGAAAGATTCTCCAAGGAGAAAAGATCTATCAGAAACATGCCCATGAATGTAGACCTTCCTAAAATCAGATCATGGGACCCTACAGAAAAACATCCCCCTTTAAACCTTGAGGTCACCTCAGGGTGTGTGGGAAGCACTGCAGCAACCCTCTCAGTTGCTTGGGAGTGTGCGCTAAATCCTACAACAACCCCAAAGAGCATTTCCTCCCTTCACAGTGCACCTGAAAGCAATGGGAAAATGCCCTTCTTCCAAACACCACAGAGAACGCTGTCAGCTAAAACCAGCCCTTAGTGAAGGTCACCAAGATGACAAGATCCTGTTACAGCATTCTGCCTCCCACTGGGTCATGGAGGACCCCCTCTAAGGAATTGCTGCAAGCCAGTCAGGCCATCAAATTTACTGAATGCTTACTGTGTGCAGACCACTGTACTAGCTACTTGGGAGACTACAATATAAAAATAAGCAAATGCATTCCCTGCCCACAACAAGCTTACAGTCTAAGATCATTTTTCTACAGAAATGCTCAGTCCATGTTTCCCCACTCTTCAAGAACCTCCAGTGGCTGCCCATCCACCTCTGCAAACAGAAACTCCTTACCATTTGCTTTAAAGCACTCAATCAACTTGCCCCCTCCTACCATACCTCACTGCTCTCCTAGGACAATTCAGCCCTCACATTTTGCTTCTCTAATGTCAACCTACTCACTGTACCTCAATTTCCTCTATTTCTCCACCAACCTCTCACTCACATCCTCCTGCCTCAGGCTTGGAATGCCCTCCCTCTTCATATCCGACAGAGGATTGTCCTCTCCACCTTCAAAGTCTTATTGAAGGCAAGTCTCCTCCCAGGGGACCTCTGTGATTAAGCCCTCATTTCCCCTTCTCCTGCTCCCTTCTGCATTGCCCTTGCAGTTGGATTTGCACTCTTTATTCACTCTACCCTCAGCCCAACAGCACAGTGCTTAGAACAGTGCTTGGCACATAGTAAGCGCTTAACAAATACCATCATTATTATATACACATCTGTAATTTATTTATTTTTACTGATGTCTGTCTCCTCCTTCAGACTGTATTCTCGTTGTGGACAGAGACTGTCTACTAACTCTGTTATATTGTACTCTCCTAAGCGCTTAGTATAGTGCTCTACATCGAAGAAGCATTCAGTAAATATGATTAATTGATAGACAAATATCTCTGTGTCCTTGCTGACACAGTCTCTGCATAGCAAACACCAGAAGAGGAAAGGCCTAGGTGGAAGTCAATTCCTCAGACAGCATTTTAGGTTCACGGGCCTCCTTCCGGCTCTCTCCTTTGTTGGCAATGGCACCAGAAGTTATGGTCGAATCTGTGGCAAATACGTAGAAAGTCTCCAAGAATCCAGGATGAAAAGCACCCAGAAAAGCATTTCAGAAGGTGCTTCTCTCCTCCTTCCCCAGGGTTGGACAGGTTGGACAAACTCAAGTTCTTCACAGAGGAGGATCTTGAAAGCAATCCACATGGAGGTGTTCACACCCTGCCAGGCAGTAATTCAAGAACAGCTTTGGAGCGACAGACTCCCTCAGGCTGTTTATGGCCCACGTAACATTCCACCCCAAATCCCTGCTGTTTGACTGTTCCCATCTTCAACTGAAAAGCCCCTAAAGACATGATGTGAAATCAGCCCATTCCCATTTACTAACTGGCACAGTGGCTCAAAATAAACTTGACTAATCAATTGTTCTTTGCAGAAATGTTCTGATTTAAGTTTTTTGAAGAAAGCTGGCTTTATCATTATTATTATTATTAATAGTGATATTTGTTAAGTGCTTACTATGTGCCAAGCATTGTCTCCATGTTGAAGTAGATACAAGGCAATCAGGTCAGACACAATTCCTGTCCCATATGAGATTCAAAGTATAAGGGGGAGGGAGGACAAATATTTTACCCCCACTTTACAGATAAGGAAACAGGCTCAGATAAGTAAAATGACTTGCCCAAGGTCACACAGCAGGCAAGGGGCTTTATGTTTTAGCTTTAGAGGAAGGAAACTCAAAAAGCAGGTAGCATCAATACCAGATAGTATCAGTAAAATGGGAGGCAAAATACACACTTTGTTTAGTAAAGTACTAGCATTACATGGTCTACATTTCAAAATATTTGCAGTACCATGGGCCTATCTTTTAAAATTTATCTAAAAAGACATAGAGAACAGAGAATTCATATCCATATTTTTCTTGGAAGAACCATATCCCTCAACCCTGCTCCCACAAACAAATTTCATTGACAAGCATTAAGCCATACTGTGTTATGGTCAGTTTCTGTTGAGAATTGTACATGTCCAAAACTCAGAGAAGCAGCGTGGCTCAGTGGAAAGAGCAAGGGCTTTGGAGTCAGAGGTCATGAGTTCAAATCCCAGCTCTGCCACTTGTCAGCTGTGTGACTGTGGGCAAGTCACTTCACTTCTCTGTGCCTCAGTTACCTCATCTGCAAAATGGGGATTAAGACTGTGACCCTCACGTGGGACAACCTGATTCCCCTATGTCTACCCCAGCGTTTAGAACAGTGCTCTGCACATAGTAAGCGCTTAACAAATACCAACATCATCCTAAAAGGTCCTTTGGAAAGGCCTCGGCAATGCAAGGCCACTGCAGAGAAAGAAAAGAGAAACTACATTTCCCAAGAGCTGACTCATGACCTTTTGTATCAAGGTAAGGTGGTTTTCTGGGCAGAGACAAAGCCTACTTAGTCATACTCCTAAAGCTAGTCGAGGCAGGAGACTCTTTATCCATTCTGCTCTGTGACCTTGGTCAAGTCACTTAACTTCTCTGTGCCTGATACTTCATCTGTAAAACGGGGACTGATAACTGAGTCTCTCATGGAACAAGGGACTGCATCCAACTCAATTTGCTTGTATCCACCGCAGCACTTAGTACAGTGTCTGGCACATAGTAAATTCTTAATACCATAATTATTAATATTGTTATAACTATTATCCACCTCTGCAGAGCTTGCTTCACATGGATAAGTTCAAATTTCCAAATTACGATGATGGAACTGTAGGTTAGGAAAGTGGGAGTTGATGATCTATTTTGGAGTTTTCTGATGTAAAGCTTAGATTTGGTTTTAAATCTCTGAGCTTACTTTCTTGTACTCTTTTCAAATGTATCTCTAATTAAAAAGTTATTTGTTAGCAGACATTAGTAATCGGCACTTTGGAATTCCTCAAAGTGCTCAGATAAAGTTGCCTTTTGATTTCTGGCTAGATTTCAGAGTCTTGTTTCCTTTCAATTTCATGGTCAAATTCATGGCTTGGTCCTTTCTGATCTCCCAACCTCCTGTCTCTCCCCACTTTAGTCTATACTTCACTCTGCTGCCTCTTTCTACAGAAACGTTCTGGGCATATCACCCCACTCCTCAAAAATGTCCAGTGGTTGCCTATCCACCTTTGCACGAAGCAAAACCTCCTCACTATTGACTTCAAAGCTCTCCATCACCTCACCCCCCTTCTCTCTCTCTACATCCCAGACTGCACACTCCACTCCTTCTCTCTGTGCCTCGTTCTCACCTGTCCCACCTTCGACCCCTGGCCCACATTCTTCCTCTGGCCTGGAATGCCCTGGCTCCTCAAATCCACCAAACTAGCACACTTCCCCCCTTCAAAGCCCTACTGAAAGCTCATCTCCTCCAGGAGGCCTTCCCGGGCTAAACCCCCCTCTCTCTTCTCTCCCTCCTTTCAACACCCCCACTCATTCCCTCTGCTCTATTCCCCTCACCACCCCACAGCACTTATATGTACAAATTTATAATTCTATTTTATTAATGATGTGTACATATCTATAAATCTCTTTATACTGATGCTATTGATGCCTGTTTACTTCTTTTGATTTCTGTCTCCCCGCTTCTAGACTGTGAGCCCATTGTGGGTGGGGATTGTCTCTGTTGCTGAATTGTACTTTGCAAGTGCTTAGTACAGTGCTCTGCACACAGTAAGCGCTCAAGAAATGCAACTGAATGAATGAATGAAAAGGGTTATTAACATTTCTCATTCTAGGTGTTTTAGTCAGGTGTCTTCTCCCTTACAGGAGAATGTAAGTGACTTGAGGGCAGGGAGCATGTCATTTCAGTTGTATTTATTACAGTACTCTTCACCCAGAAGGCAGATCATCATAACAACTATTGATAATAATGACTTCTC
This sequence comes from Ornithorhynchus anatinus, assembly GCF_004115215.2. Taxonomy (NCBI): domain Eukaryota; kingdom Metazoa; phylum Chordata; class Mammalia; order Monotremata; family Ornithorhynchidae; genus Ornithorhynchus; species Ornithorhynchus anatinus. The sequence continues at coordinate 87,118,659 of NC_041728.1, read as the reverse complement.
CAAATGTAGTTCTGGAAAAAATTTTGCCAGCTAAAACTACAGTTGTCGTCAGTATGATTCCTGTATAGGAAAAGCTACAAAGTTGAAAAGCAGAAATTAAGGTCAGTTAGAAGAACAAACAATATTAAAAGGTTCTATGGGATGGATGGATGGATATTTTAAAAGAGGCGAGCTGGGACAGATGACTCAAGAAAAGACAAATGCATCCACATAATTTCTTTTCCTCACATCGATACAAGGGGCTTCTTGTCTTCTTTGTCCTTTTCTAGTGCTCAATCCATTTGAATTCTGCTACCACAGGGCTGACTGAAAAGTGGCGCTGAGGGCATTTCCCAAACAGACTGAAAAGAATGATCAGTGCACAATTTCCTGAACACAGCTGGACATAGTTGCAGGTGCAGTGTCATTCTGGAAAAATAATTCTTCCTCAAGCTGAATTTCAAATGGAGTGATCGGGTTTAAGTGGTTCGATAACCAAAGCAACTTGTAAACACTGATGAGAAAGCTTTTTATGGATTTTGATGGCTATACACCCCTTCGGATGCAATTTGGAATGCCATTCTCTTACCAAGGGCAGTAACCCTCCTAAAGGATTCATTCATTCATTCAGTTGTATTTATTGAGTGCTTACTGTTTGCAGAGGACTGTATTAAGTGCTTGGAATGTACAATTCAGCAACAGATAGAGACAATCCCTGCCAACAGTGGGCTCACAGTCTAAGAGGGAGAGAAAGACAGCAAAGCAAAACAAGTAGTCAGGCAACAAAACAAGTAATCAGGCAGTGCATTATACTCTGCTGCACTCCCTTGAGTGCTTAGTAAAGTGTTCTGCAAACAGAAGATACTCAAGTATGTACTTCTGATGATTGGGTAATTTATTCCAATTTGGAGACTGCATTATGTGAGTAGTATAACATGTACTATGAAGCGGAGAATTTAAGGATACAGTAACTAGGCAAGAAATATACAGCAATGTGAATACTTTGTCCTTAGAACTATACTGTGATTGCTTTGCAGGTATTCTTTTAAAATCCAACTGCTCGATTAACATATACCAAAGACCCATATGCAAAAGGAAGGGAGTCTGAGTCCCAGAAGTAACTTGGATTAGTTAATAATGCCTCCTTTTACTTGCTTGAGAATTTGTCAGATGACATTGTGGTATAAACCCTTCAGTTAGGTCTGTCTTAACAGGCATGCATTCATCTGAGGAAGTCATCCTCAGACCGACGTTTTCCCAGCATAGAAAAATGACACATACAAGAGAGGTCGCCACCCAATGAAGCAACCACAACAGCATTTCTCAACAGCACTCTCCTTTCACTCTCACTCACAGGTCCCTCTTTCAGGATCTGTGTTCCCACTCTGAAAGATTCACTTCACCCAGTTGTGTATCTCTTCCAGGACTTATTAGCAGGACTGTCTGGCTGGGAACCTCTAGTTCTTAAAAAAGATGTACAGGAAGGGAGCAAGACCAGGAAAGAGAAACAAGATAATTAAAAGAATGGCAAGCAGTACTGGGAGTCCACATGATCTAGAGTGGGCAAAGGGTGGGGGACTGAGAATCAGGTGATACAGCTTCCAATCCCAGCTCTGCCATTGAGCAGATGTGAGAATGACCTTGGGCAAGTCACTTAACCCCTCTGAGCCTCATTTTCCTCATCTGTAAAATGGAGATGAGACACCTGCTATAGCTGCCTTTTAGAATGTGAGCCCATATATGACAGAGACTCTGATCTGATTATCTTGTTTTTACCCCAGTGTTTAGCACAGTGCATAGCTCATAATAAGCACTTTATCAATGCCATAACGAACCAGTAGGAGAAAAGGTTAAGGAGACAGATACCGCTGAGCCTGAAGAAGACCAAGAGGTGACTTAAAAGCTAGCTTTAAGGATATAAAGGGCTACTATGGGGAAAAATACTGACCAGTTTTCATCTATGTGCAGAGAGAACCCACTGAGGTTTACACTGCAACAGGAGAGGGTTAGGTTAGCTAGAAGAACTTTGGAGTGCTCTAAGTCACACATTGTTCTTAGAGGCAGCCCTGCTTTCCCAGATCTGTATCACATTAATGAGTCAACAGAAAATGCATTACAAATTTTATTTATAAGCCTGGTGCAGACATGAATATTTCAGTTCATTAAAAAGTTTAAATTAGCTAATCAAATGTGGAAAAAAATGCACAAGACTATTTACAAGGGGCAAATAAATCTAAAAGTAAATTCTCATTCCAAAATAGGAATAATGAAATATACAAGGTTACCATTTTCTAATAAAATAATTCTGTAAACATCAACCTAAATCTCCAACACTCACTGAAATTCTTTCCTGGGGGGTGAGGGAAGGGGATAGGACAGGGGAGTTCTTTGTCAATTCTTTGGCACAATCCTGTTTAAACATCACCTTATTGCAATACGCATTTGGCAATGTTTCCAAAGTCAGGCAGGCAACAGAAAATAATACATTAGTTAAGAATACTATCCTTCTAAACACGTAAAAGGAGATGTTTGAAAATGCATATCCTTCACACATCTCTAAATACAAAACACTTCAATTCCATCTCTCCTAATATTCTAACAGGCCAGGTAAGTTTATTGTTGCAGGATTTCAGAGTGAGGAATAACTTGATTTTGGGCTTATGTGAGAGTCTCATATACATTTTCACTCTCTTTGATCTTTTCAACTGCTGTATTGAAATTGCATTGCTAGGAAACCATAAATTAATTCAGGGATTTGAAACCCTTTCTCATTTCTCATCAATCATTTTTCCATACCACCCAGAGATTTATTTAGAGAACAAATATAGCTCTTCCTGTCTGTTACTTCTCTTTACTGAGAATCCCAAAACAGGCACCATAACTTTCTATTTAGCATTAGAGAAGCAGCGTGGCTCAGTGGCAAGAACCTGGGCTTGGTAGTCAGAGGTCATGAGTTCAAATCCTGGCTCTGCCGCTTGCCAGCTGTGTGACTTTGGACAAGTCACTTAACTTCTCTGTGCCTCAGTTACCTCATCTGTAAAATGGGGAACAGTGCTTTGCACATAGTTAGCGCTTAACAAATACCACCACTATTATTATTATTCAGTCAGTATTTCCCTTTTAAGAAGAGTCTCTTCAATTACAGCTGCTCATAACCCACAATGAACTGTAAGAGCATCATATTTAATACGAAAATATTTGCTTTTACGTAACATTATCTTCTAGTCCAGGAAAACTTCAAAATGGTTATTTATTTTTAAATTGGTAGTTTCTAACTCTGGCCATTAGTATTTTAAACACTGCTTCTAAAGCTTCCATTTCCCCATGGGACAATTTTGATCGAAGAAATGCACGTCTCATTGCTAGCCGCTCTCCTTCTCTATAAATGTTCTCATCTTGTGAAATTCTAAAATTACGATGGTGTTCCTGGAGAGTGAGTCTTTAAAGGCTAATGAAACTGCAGGTTTTAACCATGGAAGTATAAAGATAACCTGATGGATAGTCCCCATAAAAAGAGACTTCCTAGATGATCCTGTTGTCAAAGGCTCTTGCAACTACGACGACTGTATTAGCATTCTGAAGCCACTGCTCTTGAAGGAAGCGAAGCAGTTCTTCTCAAATGTGGCGTCCGGTGAGAAAGAAAAGTGGCCTGTCTTCTTTGGCATTAGCTGTTTGGAATTCATCCCTCAACCGGAACTGCCACTCGTCTTCCAGCTCCAGGCGAACAACAGTCTGGCGGAGAGAGTTGCGATCCTGACAGATCACACATAAGGTGGCTCCTAAATATGGTTTGAGAATGAAAAAGAAAAATCAAATTAGTCGTCTAAGGATGAGGTTACAGTGACTGAAGTGAATTCAGCTTGTCATGTCACATTTTGTTCAGTTTCTACTGATTCATGGAAAATAGAAGGCAGAGCAATTGGAATGAAAATCAATTATATGCATGGTATGTGGAAGATGAGAGAGGAAAGGAAAGAGAAAAACAGTTTGGATGGAAAATAAGTAATGGATAAGGAGAATATGAATCATGGGTGTCTCTGCCCTGAAGTCTTTCATCATGATTACAAGCCCATGAGAGGGAAAGGGAATAGAACCAAGACTTCAGTCAAGATCAGACAGAATCATCTGCAGGTTAGATATTAGAACAATAAGCTTTAGGTCTCAAGGGTCATCTTGTTTTAAAAAACAGATAATGGGGTGGAAAGACAATTAATCATATTGATTGATCACTTCCCCTATGCAGAGTGCTGCATGAAGAGCTTGGGGAGTAAAAATAAAAGAGTTAGTAGACGTATTCCCTGTACACAAGGAGCTTACAGTCTAGTCAAGGAGGCAGGTAGACATCAATATAATTTATGGCTATGTACATAAGTGCTGTGGGACTTGAGGGTGGAATGAATAAAGGGTACAAATCTAAGTGCAAAGGTAGAGGGAGTAGGCCTCTTGGAGAAGATGTGATTTTAATAAAGCTACGTACGTGGGGAAAGTGGTGATCTGTCATACATGAAGGAGGAAGGAGTTCCAGTCAAGGGCAGGACCGTGAGGGTTCAGTGGTGAGATAGATGAGATTGAGGTAAAGTGAATAGATTGGTGTTAGGGGAGTGAAATGAACATGCTGAGTTGTATAGAAAATCAGTGAGGTAAGGTAGAAGGAGGTAAGGTGATGGTAAGGAGTTTCTGTTCCATGTGGAGGTGGTTGGGCAACCGCTATAGACCCTTAAAGAGTGGGGACACATGGACTGAATGTTCTGGTAGAAAAATGATATGGAGTGGGGACAGACAGGAGGCTGGGAAGTCAGCAAGGAGGCTGATGCAGGAGTCAAGGCATGAATCGAACAGTGATTCAACTTGGAATGGAGATGCTTAAGATAAAATGGAACACTTTTATTCCCACGGTACATACCTCCAGACATAATCATTCATCTCTTACCTTTTAGAAAATGAAACTTTTTCAGAAAACTAGCCACCACGAATGAATCACAGAGATACAACAAGAGTCCACTGAATATCAAATCAGTGCAGCTGATATTTAAAGAATGAGGACGAGAACTGACGTAACACACAGCAATCTGATGGAAGGGGAAATACAGAAAAATACCATTATTAGTTGCTTAGGGATATCCAGCAATATTATGCTCTCTCTCTTTCCACATACTGATATATTGAATTTATTTGATTTCAGTCATTTCAGGGTGCAAGACCAAAGCAAAAAATGGGAAGAAAATCATGTAAATAATATTGGAAAAGTCTGTACCCCACCTCAGATGCGCAAATATGGGCCAGTAAAGAGGGAGGAGTGTGGGGAGAAAAGAAGGGAGCCAGAATAGGCCTAAAAGAGGATGCAAGAGTAGGGAGGAGGAGGAAGCAGTGTTACCTAGTGGAAAGAGCACAGGCCTGAAGTCAGAGGACCTGGGTTCTAATCCCAGTTCCACCATATACCTGCTGTGTGATCTTGGGCAAGTCACTTAACTTCTCTTTGCCTCAGTTCCCTCATCTGCAAATGAGGATTCAATACCTGTTCTTCCTCCTACTTAGATTGTGGGTCCTATATGGAATGGGATTATCTTGTATCTACCCCAGCGCTTAGAACAGTGCTTTGTACACAGTAAGTGCTTAACAAATACCACAATTATAATGATGATCATTATTGTTAGAAGAACTAGTACTTATTAAATGCTTCCTGGTTACAAAGCACTGTAGTAATCACTGGGAAAGAGTATACAGTGGGAATTAGACATGGACTCCCCCTCAAGGGATTCTCAATCTATGAAAATATTAATGAAATAATAATAATAAAAATTGTGATATTTGTTAAACACTTTCATTTAATCGTATTTATTGAGCTCTTACTGTATACAGAGCATTGTACTAAGTGCTTGGGAAAGTAGAACACAACAATAAACAGTGATGTTTCCTGCCCACAACGAGCTTACAGTCTAGAGGCGGGGAGACAGACTTCAATACGAATAAATAAAATTACAGATATGTACATAAATGCTTTGGGGTTAGGCAGGGGAGAGCAAAGGAGCAATGCAGAAGGGAGTGGGAGATGAGGATAAGTGGGGCTTAGTCTGGGAAGGCCTCTTGAAAGAGATGTGCCTTCAATAAGACTTTGAGTAGGGGGAGAGTAAGGGAGAGTAACTGTCTGTTGGATCTGAGGAGGGACGGCATTCCAGGTCAGAGGCAAGACGTGGGCTAGGGGTCGGCAGTGAGACAGGCAAGATTGAGGCACAGTGAGAAGGTTAGCGCTTACTATGGGCCGGGCACCTTACTAAACATGAGGTTAGTTACAAGGTAATCAGGTTGGACAGAGTCCCTGTGCCACAGAGGGCTCACAGTCAATCCCCAATTTACAGATGAGGTAACTAAGGCACAGAGAAGTGACTTGTTCAAGATTACACAGCAGGTAAGTGGCAGAATCAGGATTAGAACCCAGGTCCTTCTGACTCTCAGGCCCATGCTCTATCCTCTAGGCCATATAATGAAGCAGCACTCAAGAGTGGGTCCAGGGCCTGTAACTTCTGTAGGGAGCCAGGTCAAGAGTTATATCAGTCTCTAGGAGGCAGGGGAAAAGGGAGTGCAGGGGGTGGGAGGACAATAATAAAGAAAGAGGGGATGATGACATTCTCTCAAGATTTGAACTGGGCAGAATTTTCAAAGATATATTCCTTAAAACAACTACAATCAGTCTCCCCAGTTCCAAATCAACTTTTTAGAGCTCAAATCTTAATTGTTTTGTAGATTACCTGAGGTCCTAAATTAAGATAACAGTCCACAGACAACACAGGGTGGTTGTAATTCTTCAGGGAAAGAGGGAAGAAGCGATGGCTGTGATACTGGAGGAATTTTTCCAGCAGGAGTTGAGCAGGAGCTGCGAGGAAAGTGTTTTTACTGTCAGGAGCACAGATATACTGAACAGGGGCAATGGACACTGGATTATCAGACACCTATGAAGGAAAAAAAAAAGGAAGAGCTCAAATACATTGAGGTGGGAATAAATACACACCAATCAGAGGATTCTGGGGGTACACTGTGGTGGACTGATACTGAAATAATTGATTCCAGGCTGGTGGGACAGAGGAAATGTGTTTGCCAAAGGTAAGCAATGCTCTACACCCCCTAGCATGATCAAGATAATTTTAATAACACATTTATGGATGTTGCATCTGAAAACTTGTTTGGAAAGGAGACACAAATTTAGACCTATATGTGACCAAGGAAGAAAGCCTTTCCATTTAAAAATTATCCAAAAGGTTTCTCTTGGGTTGACCCAAGTAAAAGGAGGATGATTTTATTTTCAGGATTAGAATACATTCAATGATACAATGGAGTTTTGTGCTGGGTATTAAATTTTATATGATGAAGATGATGACGTGAAGATGACAGTAAAGATGAAGGACTTCATTTGGAGTATTTAGATCCCTCTGCCTTAAAATAAACTAAATGCTTGTAAATGGTAACAGGACCTGGTGGGAATAGCAAGGGTTTGGGAAGCAAGAGACCTAGGTGTTTTTTAATGGTGTTTGTTATTATTATTAATAATAATAATAATGGTATTTGTTAAGTGCTTACTATGTGCCAAGCACTGTTCTAAGCACTGGGGTAGATAATAGGTAATCAGGTTGTCCCACTTGGGGCTCACAGTCTTAATCACCATTTTACAGATGAGGTAACTGAGGCACAGAGAAATTAAATAACTTGCCCAAAGTCACACAGCTGACAAGCAGGCAAAGCAGGGATTAGAACCCATGATCTCTGACTCCCAAGCTCATGCTCTTTCCACTAAACCACACGGCTTCTCAAAATATAGTGTGAAACCGCACCCGTGCACATTAGGAGCAACTGTGGAGAAAAGTGGCTAATGGGGACACCGATCCCGCTACCTCTCAAATACTAGGCGAACGCTCTAGCTTTTGAGCTAATTCTCCCAACCCAGTGCTTACTATGTGCCAAGCACTGTACTAAAAGTTGGAGTAGATACAAGACAATCAGTTTAGATACAATCCATGTCCCAAATGGGGCTCACAGTTTTAATCCCCATTTTACAGATATGGTAACTGAAAAGCGACTTGCCAACTCTGCCACTGAGCTGCTGTGTGATCTTGGGCAAGTCATGTATCCTCTCTGCACCTCTCCATCTATAAACCTCCCAGTCCAATGTAGGACGGGGACTATGTCTGAACTGATTTGTATTTACTCTACAGCTCAGCACAGTGATTGACACCTTGTCAGCAAGTAACAATACTAGAGCAAATTCATGCCACCATGTCTGCCAGAAAGTAAAGCTAAAAATTGAACAATAGCGAGCCTATGAAATTCTAAGGGGTTCTGGAGTTCTTCCCACATTAAGAATATGAGGAGGCTGACCATAACAAACAGAAATCTGATTTTTCTCTCTACTACTTAACAAAGAAAGGCTTTTTTTAGGATGTGATCTTTGATGCTATAATAGCACTCTGTTCTTCTCTTTGCATTAGCCCACCAAAGCCAATTTTTAGATTAACTTAACAGGGAAAGAGAAAAGGGATAAAACACATAAATCTCCTGAGTTGTTCATGAGCCTCAGCTAGTAGAAACATTAAAAAATCCTTCTCTATTTCTCCAGAATGTGATATGCCTTTAACACATCCTGGATTGGAGTCAGCAGGAAAGATGCCTTGCCATTATTATGCTAAAGAGCCCATTTCTCAAGTGTTAATTGTCATTTCTCAGGAAGAAGTTGTTAAAACCCTATCTGCTTATGGACTCCAGAGAAGTTGAAGCTGGCATCAATCCCACATAAAGATCACCTCCTATTTTTGTTGTTGTTCTACCTACTAATAATAGCAATAGTGCCATAGGGACTAAAGTGGATGCTCACTAATTCTTTTACCCCTCTGATGCCTCACAGTCCCATTATCACTACTCATTTTCCTTCTCAACTGCCAGCATCAGGCTTGGTACATGTCTGTAATCATTTTCTATCGGCCATCCACTTTATGGAGGTCACTATGAGTTGCATGAGTGGCAAGCCAGTGGAGGGGCTTGGAAACTCGGGGGAAGTATGGTCAAACCTGAATCAAAGCCTCAGAATTAATTCTGTACTTCCAACAATTTGATTAGTGAGCACCAACCTAATCTCAGTGAACATCAAGGTGGCTATTATAAGTTCTCTTTTATTGGGGAGATGTACCCCAAAGACCCAACTCTAGTTTAAAAGTGAAACAAACATTCAGGTGCCCTCATAGAGCAATGTAGAGCAATAGAACATAGGTGAGAGATTCTTTCCTACCACACTCACCTTGGATTTAATGTGAAAAGACCTGTGTCCTCCCACTGCAATTTGCTTCTTCATCACACTGAAGCGATTGAATCGACAGAGCAGCAGGCCGGCACTGTGGGCTCGTAGGTTGAAGTCAACATCATCGCACATAAATCTAACCGAAGGTGGAAGCAAATGTACTCAGTAAGCACCCTAAGGATTCTAATATTAAAGTCCTGAATTCCCAACCGAGCTGACATTTACACTAAGCATATACCGCATTCAAAGTTAGTAAAAAGAAATCAAATCCACAACACTAAATTAAAATGATCTCCTGACATTTCTCGTCAAGATTTCCTGTTTTCATTATATCCCTATTTAGATCATTGATATGTGCACTTCACATTAAGGTCTCCTGTAGTTTTCTTTTGAGAGAATTCTTAGCTTTGGCTTTTAAAGCTTGCATGAATGCAAAAGAGGGTGATTAAAGACATTCCCCTTGGCTGTCCTTCTTTAAAGATACAGAGTCTACATTCACGTGGGCTAATAACTTTGGGGAAGTGCTGAGTTGCACTAAGTAGAGCTTGCTCACGAGAAACCCAGAGATGTTTTAGGTCTTCATTAAACAAGAATTTAGAAACCAGGTAAAGACTACATTCCTGTCTTAAAAACCAAATTCAAGGAACTAAAAACGGAGGAGCAGCGGTGGAAGAGAGATTTGATTCCAGGATTAATAGAGGTATTTTCCTTCTACTAATTCATCCTAAAGAGAGCAGATAAGGAGTTAATTCTGATTCTTCCTATTGTATGTTTATATTCCCAAGCTCCTGGTACAAAATACTCTCCACACAGTAGGAGCCAGGAAATAGCAAACCTCATAAAACCACAGCCATTACTAAGCTCTTAAATACCAGGTCCCATGTCTACCTCACTTTGTGTAGAGACCGGCCTGGCCCCTCTTCTTACTGGAAGGAGCCTGGCCCCTCTTCTTACTGGAAGGAAAGTACAGTAAATGCACCACTGATTGTCTTATCGTAATGTTGGTATTTGTTAAGTGCTTACTATGTGCAGAGCACTGTTCTAAGCGCTGGGGGAGATACAGGGTAATCAGGTCATCCCATGTGAGGCTCACAGTTAATCCCCATTTTACAGATGAGGTAACTGAGGCACAGAGAAGTTAAGTGACTTGCCCAGAGTCAAACAGCTGGCAAGTGGCAGAGCCGGGAGTCAAACCCATGACCTCTGACTCCGAATCCCAGGCTCTTTCCACTGAGCCACATTGCTTCCCCAATCATTCCAGGTCCTGGGAACCATATAATGCCCCAATCAGCCAGTGGTACTTATTGAGAGCTGTGTGCAAAGTACTGTACTAAGCACTTAGCAAGCTCCCTGTCCCCAATTAGCTTATTGTCTAGCGGCCTCCATTTGCTAACTCACCTGTTCTGGTTATATTGAACGTTCTGTGTCAGATCTACATTCAGGATGAGAAAATCATGGATGTGACAGCGAGAGAATGGCTCCCGGATCTCACCACTGCTCATTTTACTTGACCACTTCCTCATCCCAATAACAGCATAGTGAGTAATGTTGGGAGTTGCTTCAATGTGCTGCAGAATGTGCTTTAAGGAAACGTTTTTTTCTGACCATAAATAATCCCTAAAAATATTAAGAAAACAAAAAAAAGGCATCAGAGTGTAAGAAGTACACATTCCTTTATGTCCCAAAACTCCCAGCCTAAAAGGGCTAAGCAGGGGAGCTAATGTCTCCCACACCAGTCATAACAAGTTAACTAAAAAAAGTTATTGCTTTTATTATGAAACATTAAGAATCCACTAGCGGTTACAAAAAGAAAAAAACTGTGGGTCTATGGTAAGTGTCTTCATATTTCAATATTACAAAAATGATCAACAGCAAGACTCACTGGAGCAATATTTGAATCAGTTTATGTGGTAAAAATTTCCAGGAAAAACATTATTCATTTATTTTTCCTTATTGTTAATGGAGTTGGAGAAGGATTATTGGGAAAACATTCCTTTTCATTTATGTTTTACCTGCTTCTTTCTCCTGCACAATCAACGTCAATAGTATTCCACATGACACAAGAGTCATCTGAAATGACAATGAAAGGCCAGATATCCTGGGGTTTAATACCCAGCTCCTCCTGCCTGTTGCGTTCCAATTCCAGATTGTGATAGGAGAGCTCCTTTATTAGGAAATGTGCGGCACCTGAAACAAAAATAGATCATTTTACCGCATATCCATTCATTAATTCAATAGTATTTATTGAGCGCTTACTATGTGCAGAGCACTGTACTAAGCGCTTGGAATGTACAGTTTGGAAACAGAGACAATCCCTGCCCAATGACAAGCTTATAGTCTAATCGGGGGAGACAGACGGACAAAAACGAGACAACATAATCATGATAAATAGAATCAAGGGGATGTACACCTCTTTAACAAAATAAATAGGGTATATCATTCATTCATTCAATAGTATTTATTGAGCGCTTACTATGTGCAGAGCACTGTACTAAGCGCTTGGGATGAACAAGTCGGCAACAGATAGAGACAGTCCCTGCTATTTGACGGGCTTACAGTCTAATCGGGGGAGACGGACAGACAAGAACGATGGCACTAAACAGCGTCAAGGGGAAGAACATCTCGTAAAAACAATGGCAACTAAATAGAATCAAGGCGATGTACAATTTATTAACAAAATAAATAGGGTAACGAAAATATATACAGTTGAGAGGACGAGTACAGTGCTGTGGGGATGGGAAGGGAGAGGTGGAGGAGCAGAGGGAAAAGGGGAAAATGAGGCTTTAGCTGCGGAGAGGTAAAGGGGGGATGGCAGAGGGAGTAGAGGGGGAAGAGGAGCTCAGTCTGGGAACGCCTCTTGGAGGAGGTGATTTTTAAGTAAGGTTTTGAAGAGGGAAAGAGAATCAGTTTGGCGGAGGTGAGGAGGGAGGGCGTTCCGGGACCGCGGGAGGACGTGGCCCAGGGGTCGACGGCGGGATAGGCGAGACCGAGGGACGGTGAGGAGGTGGGCGGCAGAGGAGCGGAGCGTGCGGGGTGGGCGGTAGAAAGAGAGAAGGGAGGAGAGGTAGGAAGGGGCAAGGTGATGGAGAGCCTTGAAGCCTAGAGTGAGGAGTTTTTGTTTGGAGCGGAGGTCGATAGGCAACCACTGGAGTTGTTTAAGAAGGGGAGTGACATGCCCAGATCATTTCTGCAGGAAGATGAGCCGGGCAGCGGAGTGAAGAATAGACCGGAGCGGGGCGAGAGAGGAGGAAGGGAGGTCAGAGAGAAGGCTGACACAGTAGTCTAGCCGGGATATAACGAGAGCCCGTAATAGTAAGGTAGCCGTTTGGGTGGAGAGGAAAGGGCGGATCTTGGCGATATTGTAGAGGTGAAACCGGCAGGTCTTGGTAACGGATAGGATGTGTGGGGTGAACGAGAGGGACGAGTCAAGGATGACACCGAGATTGCGGGCCTGCGGGACGGGAAGGATGGTCGTGCCATCCACGGTGATGGAGAAGTCTGGGAGCGGACCGGGCTTGGGAGGGAAGATGAGGAGCTCAGTCTTGCTCATGTTGAGTTTTAGGTGGCGGGCCGACATCCAGGTGGAGACGTCCCGGAGGCAGGAGGAGATGCGAGCCTGAAGGGAGGGGGAGAGGACAGGGGCGGAGATGTAGATCTGCGTGTCATCTGCGTAGAGATGGTAGTCAAAGCCGTGAGAGCGGATGAGTTCACCAAGGGAGTGAGTGTAAATGGAGAACAGAAGAGGGCCAAGAACTGACCCTTGAGGAACTCCAACAGTTAAAGGATGGGAGGGGGAGGAGGCTCCAGCGTAGGAGACCGAGAATGATCGGCCAGAGAGGTAAGAGGAGAACCAGGAGAGGACAGAGTCCGTGAAGCCAAGGTGAGATAAGGTATGGAGGAGGAGGGGATGGTCGACAGTGTCAAAGGCAGCAGAGAGGTCAAGGAGGATCAGAATGGAGTAGGAGCCATTGGATTTGGCAAGAAGGAGGTCATGGGTGACCTTAGAGAGAGCAGTCTCGGTAGAGTGGAGGGGACGGAAGCCAGATTGGAGGGGGTCTAGGAGAGAATGGGAGTTAAGGAATTCTAGGCATCGATTGTAGACGACTCGTTCTAAGATTTTGGAAAGGAAGGGTAGTAGGGAGATAGGACGATAACTGGAGGGGGAAGTGGGGTCAAGAGCGGGTTTTTTTAGGATGGGGGAGACGTGGGCATGTTTGAAGGCAGAGGGGAAGGAGCCCTTGGAGATTGAGTGGTTAAAAATAGAAGTTAAGGAAGGGAGGAGGGCAGGGGCGATGGCTTTAAGAAGGTGAGAGGGAATGGGGTCCGAGGCGCAGGTGGAGGGGGTGGCACTTGCGAGGAGGGAGGAGATCTCCTCTGAGGATACTGCAGGGAAGGATGGGAAAGTAGGGGAGGGGGTTGTTGGGGGGGGAGGGGAGAGGCGGAGGGGTGACTTTGGGGAGCTCAGACCTGATCGTGTTGATTTTCGTGAGGAAATAGGTGGCCAGATCATTAGGGGTGAGAGATGGGGGAGGGGGAGGAACAGGGGGCCTAAGGAGAGAGTTAAAGGTCCGGAACAATCGGCGGGGGTGACGGGCATGGGTGTCGATGAGGGAGGAGAAGAAGCTTTGCCTGGCGGAGGAGAGGGCAGAGTTAAGGCAGGAAAGGATAAATTCGAAGTGTGTGAGGTCGGCTCGGTGCTTGGACTTTCGCCAGCAGCGCTCAGCAGCTCGAGCATAGGAGCGTAGGAGGCGGACGGAGGAGGTGATCCAGGGCTGTGGGTTAGTGGAGCGAGAGCGGCGGAGGGAAAGGGGGGCGAGAGAGTCGAGATGAGTAGAGAGGGTGGAGTTGAGAGCGGAGACCCGCTCGTCGAGAGTGGGAAGAGAGGACAGGGCGGCAAGGTGAGGTGAGATGCTATTGGAAAGACGGATGGGATCAAGAGAGCGGAGATCTCTGTGGGGCAGTAGCGAAGATTTGCAGGGGGAGGGAGTGTGAGAGATGAGGCAGGTGAGAAGGTTATGGTCAGAGAGAGGGATTTCAGAGTTGGTGAGTGAGGAGATAGTGCAGCGGTAGGAGATGACGAGATCGAGGGTGTGACCGAGTCGGTGAGTGGGCGCGGTATGGTGGAGGAGGAGGTCGGCAGAGTCGAGGAGGGATAGCAGGCGGGCGGCAGAGGAGTCGTCGGGTACATCCGTATGGATGTTGAAGTCTCCAAGGATCAGAGTGGGCAGAGAGGAGAGGAGGAAGGTGAGAAAGGGGTCAAGGTGGTTGAAGAAGTCGGAGGTGGGACCGGGAGGGCGGTAGATGACGGCGACAAGTAACTGGAGTGGGTGGTAGAGGCGAATGATATGGGCTTCGAAGGAGGGGAAGGAGAGGGAGGGGCGAGGAGGGATAGTGCGGAAGCGGCATCGGGGCGAGAGGAGGAAGCCGACGCCTCCTCCCTTACCGGTGAGTCTGGGGGAGTGGGAGAAGGAGAGGCCTCCGCCGGAGAGAGCGGCGGCGGAGACCGTGTCTTCGGGAGAGAGCCACGTTTCCGAAAGGGCGAGGAGGAGGAGAGAGCGGGAGAGGAAAAGGTCATGGATGAAAGGTAGCTTGCCTGTAATAGAGCGGGGGTTCCAGAGGCCACACTTGAAAGTAGCTGTGGGTGCAAGGGGAGGAGGGGGGGAAGGGCGGGGGGAGGGGAGGGTTTGGATGGGAAGGAGGTGGCGGGGCCCTGGACGAGGAGAGGGGGATGAGGGGTGGCGGTGGGACAAGAGGACTGGGATGGGGCGTGGGTGGGGAAGAGAGAAGGGGGGAGGGGGTGAAGAGGGGGTTTGGTGGGGGGAAGAGTAGGGGGAGGGGGAAGAGGGGTAGCGCTGGTAAAGTGGGGTTCTAGGGCGGGAGAGAGGAGGGGGGGAGGAGACAGAGGAGAGAGCGGGAAAGAGCTGAGCGAGAGAGGGGAAGGGGAAGGGGAAGGGGAGGATAGGAAGGGGCGGGAGGGGGGAGAGGGGGAGGAGGGACATGGCGAGGCCAGAGAGGTGGGTGGCAGCACTGACAACAATAAACAGTAATAAACGAAATCGGTAATATAGCAACATGATACAATATGATACAATACAGTGGTGCTAATATAGCAACATGATACAGTATGATACAATATAGTCGTGTTAATAAAAGGGGTGATGACCAGGGTCGGGGGTAGACTCGATTAAGGGGCGACCTGATCAAATTCAAAATCTGACGACAATAAACAATAAAAAGCGACATCGCAAATATAGCAACATGCTACAGTAAGGCACACTACAATAGTGTTAATAAGCAGGCGATGACCAGGGTCGGGGGACGAGCCGACCCTACCCGATCAGACTCAAAGTCAAGCGGCTAGCGGCCGAGAGAGTCCCAGAGCTCATGACCAAATAACCCTGTGGCGGCGGGGGGGCCCTGAGGTTGTCCGGGGTGGGTGGCGGCCGTGGGCAGAGAAGCAGCGTGGCTTAGTGGAAAAAGCACGGGCTTGGGAGTAGAGGATATGGGTTCTAATCCCTGCTCTGTCATTTGTCAGCTATGTGACCTTGGGCAAATCTCTTAACTTCTCTGTCCCTCAGTTACCTCATCTGTAAAATGGGAATGAAGACTCTGAGCCCTACATGGGACAACCTGATGACCTTGTATCTACCCCAGCGCTTAGAACGGTGCTTGGCACATAGTAAGCTGCTTAACAAATACCAACATTTGTATGCTTAGAGAGAAATGCTCTAAGTCCATGGGCTCCTACCTTTCCCCCTGCTCTGATTCTTGCTCCTGCTACTGTCCCTGTCACATCAACAGATACCTGCTCCTGCCTAAACTAGACACACTTTCCAAGAGTTGGTCCTGCCCCCTTCTATGCTCCATCTGTCTGGTGGTTTTCTGGCTCTCAAGCCCTAGTCCCCCTGTTTCCTTAGCTTCTGTCTCCTCTTCCCCAGTGATCGCTTCCTCTTTGCTGTTAGTCACACACCCCAATCAATCAATGGTATTTATTAAGCACTTACTACTGCAGAGTACTATACTAAGCACTTGAGAGAGTGCAATACAACAGAATTAGCAGACGTTCCCCTCTCCGAACGAACTTACAGTCTAGAGGGGGAGATGCCCAATGCTCTGACACCTGGTCTGTGTCTTTGGTAAATCAGTTCTTCCAGCCAGTCACCACCAGAGAGCTGCTTGTGAGTCAGAGCATCCAGCACTGTCCCAGATGGAGACAACTTCTCATACATATGTACACACACACATATATACATTTGTATATGTGTTTACATTTCATATTGTGATTGTTTAGGTCTGAGGAAATATCATTGTCAAGAAGCTAGTGCTAACTCTAGTGTATTCTGTGGGTGGGTCCCTTCCTTGGAAAACTTCATATTATCCCGGCCGAGGAAGGTAGGAGATTTACCTCATCATCCTGCTCCTCTGACAGCTTTCACTAGCCCTGGCTACTAATCTGCTCACTCTCATTGAGCTCCCCGATTCATACAAATCCTGGGAAGCAGTGGAACTATCCTAAACACTACTTTTTCCAATACCATATTGACTATACATTGACTCATTCATCCATTATTTTAAAGTGAATCCAATGTATACTACAAATTCTCATGCCAGAAAAGAAATAATAGAAATTATAATAATGTTGGTATTTGTTAAGCACTTACTATGTGCCAAGCACTGTTCTAAGCACTGGGGTAGATACAAGGTAATCAGGTTGTCCCACATAGGGCTCACAGTGAAACAGCGTGGCTCAGTGGAAAGAGCATGGGCTTGGGAGTCAGAGGTCATGGGTTTGATTCCCGGCTCTGCCACTTGTCAGCTGTGTGACTGTGGGCAAGTCACTTAACTTCTCTGTGCCTCAGTTACCTCATCTGTAAAATGGGGATTAAGATTGTGAGCCTCACGTGGGACAATCTGATTACCCTGTATCTACCCCAGTGCTTAGAACAGTGTCCTGCACATAGTAAGCGCTTAACAAATACCAACATTATTATTATTATTATTGTTCATATCCATTTTACAGATGAGGTAACTGAGGCACAGAGAAGTTAAGTGATTGCCCAAGGTCACACAGCTGACAAGTGATGGAGCCAGGAGTAGAACCCACAACCTCTGACTCCCAAGCCCATGCTCTTTCCACTAAGCCACGCTGCTTCTCCAACGTAATAAAGGTATTTGCTAAACTTGTGAGGGCGATATTTTTTTTCGAGGAGGTTCTGATATATCTCTCCATCAAGTGTATTTATTGATCACTTACTGTGTGCATCTTACTAAACACGTGGGAGAGTACAAAATAACAGAGTTAGCAGACATGTTCCTCATCCACAAGAAACTTACAGTCTAGAGGGACTTTTGATCCCTAGTTCTCTCTACACAACATGTAAACCAGTAATTGACCCATCTGTTTCTGACTGCTGCTTCAAAGCTTTACAGCTTATCCAGCCTGTAACTCCTATCTGACTAAACTTGCTTTCCTATGGCCCCTTATGCAACATCCATCCTCTCTACCTCCTCTGAGACCAACTCTTCAAGGCATGCTGTTCTTTCTCCCTACATATTCATATTGACTACGTTTATCTGCTTATCATCCTCTTTGATTGTAAGCACTTGATTCAAATGCTGAGTACAATTCATCATTCACAGTAAGTGCTCAGTAAATACCACAGTTGATGATTTTAGGGTAAAGGCTGTATCTACTGTTTAATGTTCCCCAAATGCTTAGAACTGAGCCTTGAACCTTGAAACGCTGATGTCAGTTAACATATGGGAAGATGAATATTGAATTTCAGAAGTCAAAAATAGGAAAATTCTTCTGCTGAGCACTGGACCATCAAGTTCACAATTTTTTTTTTTTGAAGGAAGAGCAGTATTCTTTATACCTACCAACGCCAGCACTGTTGAAGATGCTTGGGAGAACCAGCATGATGTGATTTGGCCAATACTTCTTATAGATTGCCATTTCATACTCTTTGACCACTAAAACATGTAAATGACTAGCACCATCCATTGCATGATATAGGTTGAAAAGTCCATGTTCATGGCGACCAGTTGTTGGAGTGAACGTAGGACTTTTTATATATTCTTGACTCTGTAAAGTGTAAGGAGGGGAATATCAAGCATACAAATTCAATTCCTTAATTAAAATCTAATAGCATACTCAGCAGAAGATGTTCACACAAATTCAATCCCACATACACTACCCCATTCGTGATCTACTAGTCCCCTTTTGGATGTGCTGATGTAAGTCTCTGAAGTAGAATCCATTTTTAACAAGCAATATGAGGAGGCAACATGATTTTAATATCGCTTATAACTCATTCCAGGTGCTTCCTATATCACGTAATTTATTTTTCCCAAGAATATATTTTTTTTTCCCCCGTAAGTGGCAACCTCAATCATAACGACAGTAGAATTTCTGCATCATGGCATAGTGAATCACGGGCCTTGGAGTCAGAAATTCATGGGCTCTAATCCTGCCTCTGCCTCTTGTTTGCTGTGTGGCCTTGGGAAAGTCACTTCACTTCTCTGGGCCTCAGTTACCTCATCTGTAAAATGGGGATTGAGACTGTGAGCCCCATTTGGGACAGAGATTGTGTGCACCCCAGCTCTTAGTACAGTACCTGGCACACAGTAAGTGCTTAACAAACACCACAGTTATCATTATTATTTCTTGAGGCTGAATTTCATGCGGACCTAGTGCCAGAAGGGAAATAGTGGTGGCTGAGAGGAGATGGAGAAGAGACTCTATATCAGTGGCTGAAAACTTAAATTAGCCCTGAGATTCTCCATCAGGATCATCATCAGTTGTATTTATTGAGCATCACTAGATGCAGAACACTGTGCTAAGAGTTTGGGAGAGTGCAACACAACACATAGTAGACACATTCCCTGCCCACAATGAGCTAACACTCTAGAAGGGGAGACAGACAATAATATAAATAATTTTCCATTGCTGAGAAGACTGGGATGGGTATGGGTAAACCCCCATGTTTCAGATAGACAGAGAAGGGACTGAGGGAAGGAGTCAGTGAAGGAAGGGAGAGAGAAAGGGAGAGAAAGTTGGAGAAAGAGATAGAAAAAGAAATACAAATACCGAGAAGGGAAAGAGAGAGACAGAAAAGGAAGAGAGGAGCAAGACTGTATTAGTGGAAGAAATTATTCGGGTTAGCAGTTTTCCATTCTTTCACATGACATTCATTCAATTGTATTTATTGAGCACTTACTGTGTGCAGAGCACTGTACTAAGCACTTGGGAAAGTGTAGCTTACCACCTGTGTGACTTTGGGCAAATCACTTAACTTCTCTGTGCCTCAGTAATCTCATCTGGAAAATAGGGATTAAGGCCGTGAGCCCACGTGGGACAATCTGATTACCTTGTATCTCCCCCAGCACTTAGAACAGTGCTTGGCACATAGTAAGCACTTAAATACCATTATTATTATTATTAGTATTATTACAGTGCAACAATAAACAGACACATTCATTCAATCATATTTATTGAGTGCTTACTGTGTGCACAGCACATGAGGGCTCCCCTCTCCATAACACTATATGAGCACCAGGGTTTCCCAGTGTCTTCCCCACACATGCACGTGGAAAGCCCTCATTCCCTAGCCCCTGGTGGACATCATCCTTTCTGAGCCTGAATTCCAAAGAAGGTATCTCAACAAACACTTTTGATAGAAGTGATGAGAAGAGGGATTACAATTGCGTTTTATAAGAACCAGGAAGAAGTGTGGTCTCTCAAGAGGAAAGCAAAAATGACAATGGCAATCTTGACATCTGGTAAAGTATTAATGAGGGGATCCAGCTCCATGGGAACTAAGAAGGGCTGCCAGCCACTGAACTGTACTTTCTCAAAGCATTAATCCTAGAATCCAGAAGTAGGGGGCTATACAGCTGTGGTATTGTGTTCCCATTTTGTGGGGACAGAGGGGGAACCTACCTTTATATCTTGGAAATCCACATTCTCCTGCCACTACAGACAATTCTGTTGCCAAATTGTACATTCCAAGCGCTTAGTACTGTGCTCTGCACACTGTAAGTGCTCAATAAATATGACTGAAGGAATGAATGAATACAGACAGCATTCTGAAGTTTCATGGAAATGAATTGTCACTTTCTCTTCACTCCATCCCCTGTCTTCCATGTCTACCACCTCCTTTATCTCTTCTCTCCACTGTAAGTTCCTTGTAGGCAGTGATCCTGTCTATCAACTCTTTTGTATGGAATTCTTCAAAGGGCTTAGTACAGTGCTCTACACACAGTAGGCATTAATAACTATTGTACTTGTTAAGTGCTTACTATGTGTCAGGTACTCTTCTAAGTGCTGAAGTAGATACAAATTAATCAGGTTGAACACAGTCCCTGACCCCATGGGGCTCACACTCTGAATCCACATTTTACGGATGAGGTAACTGAGGACAATAATAATAATAATAATAATAATGTTGGTATTTGTTAAGCGCTTACTATGTGCAGAGCACTGTTCTAAGCGCTGGGGTAAACACAGGGGAATCAGGTTGTCCCACGTGGGGCTCACAGTCTTCATCCCCATTTTACAGATGAGGGAACTGAGGCACAGAGAAGTTAAGTGACTTGAGAAGTGAAGTGACTTGCCCAAGAACAGACATGGCAGACACGTGGCAGAGCCAGGATTAAAACCCAGGTCATTTGGACTACCAGGCCTGTGCTTTACCCACTAAACCATGCTGCTTTCTGTAAATACCATTGATTGATATCTCTTTTCCTAGCCTTGCTGTCAGCTTTCCTACTACTGACTACTTGCATATTTTGAGCACTGACATGGACTTTTCAGTTGTTGGATTTTTTTTAACCTCTCCACACAAAGAGATATTTGACCTCTATGTTCTTTTTGTTTTATTTTTCTGGTTCTACCTTTTGCTTTTCCCCCAGGTTTTCAGAAGAAAATGGAAAAGACTCTCTGAACCCTTCCTAAACCACTCTGGATTAATCAAACTCAATGATGACTTTCAGAAAAAGGTGAGGCCACAGTGGTGTTTGCTGCTGTTGAGGTGTCAGGGATATTCACTTTGTGACCACATAGCGTATTTCGATCATATTTATTGAGCACTTACTATGTGCAGAACACTGTACTAAGTGCTTGGGAAAATACAGTACAGCAACAAACAGACACAATTACTGCCCACAATGAGTTCACAGTCAAGAGAGGGGAGATAGACATCAATACAAATAAATGCACATAAGTGCTGTGGGGCTGGGAGGAGAGAAGAACGCAGGAAAGGGGAGCTTAGTCTGGGAAGCCCTCTTCTAGGAGATGTGCCTTCAGTAAAATTTTAAATGGGGAGGGGCTGGGGAGTGGGTGGGAGTAATAGTCTGTTGGATTTAACAAGGGTGGAGGTTCCAGGCCAGAGGTAGGTCATGGGCTGGGATAGGCAGTGAGACAGGCAAGATCAAGGCACATTGAGAAGGTTAGCATTAGAGGAGCAAAGCATGTGGGCTGGATTGTAGAAGGAGAATAGCAAGGTGAGGTAGGAGGGGGAAAGGTGTTGGAGTGCTTTAAGCCAATGATGAGGAGTTTTTGTTTGATGTGGAGGGGTTTGAGCAACCACTGGAGGTTTTTGAGAAGTGGGGTGACATGCCCTGAATGTTTTGGGAGAAAAGTGATCCTGGCAGAAGAGTATAGTAAGGACTGGAGCGTGCTGCTGGGCACAAGAGTCCAGGGGGATCAATCAATACTGCAAAAACAACTCTCACACATGTCCTGCTGGCAATAGGACTTAACTTTCTCCTTAACACTTGGTATCTGAGCAGCTGTCCCCCAAATCAATCAATGCTATCCATTGACACGGTGCAGAATACTGTACTCAGACTAGAGTAGACATGGTCCCTGCCCTCAGGGAGCTCAAGGTCTAGTGGCAAGAGGTCAGGAAAGGTGAAATTGTGTTTTCATGGGCCCACTTGCACACTAAGGAATTCTCTTTCAAAGATAACTCACACTCATGGACACAGATCCCCTGTTGACAGAGTTCTCTTTGAAGCAAAGACTATTCTATGCTGAGAAGCAGCGTGGCTCAGTGGAAAGAGCATGGGCTTTGGAGTCAGAGGTCATGAGTTTGAATCCCAGCTCTGCCACTTGTCAGCTGTGTGACCATGGGCAAGTCACTTAATTTCTCTGTGCCTCAGTTACCTCATCTGTAAAATGGGGATTAAGACTGTGAGCCCCACGTGGGACATCCTGATTCCCGTGTCTACTCCAGCGCTTCGAACAGTGCTCGGCACATAGTAAGCGCTTAACAAATACCAACATTATTATTCTACACGGTACACAGTCTTCCTTGTCCTGTCACCATTCATTCAATCATATTTATTAAGTGCTTACTGCATGCAGAGCACCATACTAAGTGCTTGGGAAAGTACAATACCACAATAAAGAGTGACACTCCCTGCTCACAATGAGTTTACAGTCTAGAGGAGGGCGACAGACGTCAATACAAATAAACAGACATCGATAAAATAAATTAAATTACAGATATATACACAAGCGCTATGGGGCTGGGAGAGGGGAGAAGAGCAAAGGGAGAGAGTCAGGATGACACAGAAGGGAGAGGGAGATGAACTGTGTTCCCCTGTCACCTGAGCCTCAAATATTCATAGCAGCTGGGTCAGTGTGCCCTTTCCCTGAGGAAATTTTTTCCCAATAAGTGATAATTGCCATAATATCATCAGATCAATACCAGCCTCGCTGAGGTTTGTGTGAACCGGAAATCTAATTATCTACTTACCTTATCTGTGACGAGGGGAAGTCTCATACTCTCCAGTTGGCCTCCTGGGTGACTGAAGACAAAATGGTGCTCTTTTGATTTAGGTATGATAAAATGAAGCTGGATTTCCTCTCCTAGCATGGAGTAAGAAAAGGCAAAGGCATGCAGGGAAGATTCAAAGAGCTGAGGCCAAGGGAATGGGAGGGGAGGGAAAGAGAGAGTAGGGGAAAGGACAAGAGCTGATCATTAGGGTCCAACTACACATGCCAGTAACACACAAGTCTCTTAAGTTATCACTACCTTTATGCTGGGCAAAACCTACAAATTCTGGAAGACAGAATCAGTGCTAGGTTGAGGTGTTCACTGGGCAAAATCTCTTCATATAAAGTCCATGCTGCTGTTCAATAGTTTATGCTACATCTGTTACTATAGCTTATTTATTTCATGTCTGAAAGCTAGCCTCACCTACTTACATATTATTGAATACCTGTCTCTACTGTATATAGTTCACTGTCTTCTGCCAATATTATATTCTGAGCTGAATGTAATCATGTAGTTATATCCAACCTATTTACAGGATTCCAGAACAAATTTGCAATAGGTGCTTGGTGTAAATTCTAAATCATAAAATCAAAGGCCTAGAAGAACCCTTAAATTCTATCCCCTTTCCTCTTCTGGAAGACGAAATCCTAAACCAAGAGAAACGATTGTTGGTGCAAATTCTCAATCATAAAATTAATGACTTAGAAAAACCTTTTAGTCCAATGCTCTTCCTTCCTCTGGAAGATGAAATCCTTAATGAGTCAAGATAAATGAAACATAGCTCAGAGAAAGAGTCCGACCCTGAGGGTCAGAGGACCTGGGTTCTAATCCCAATTCTGCTACTTTCCTGCAGTGTGACCTTGAACAAGTCACACTTTTCTGGGATTCAGTTTCCTCACAAGAAAAATGGTCTTCCTTCTACTTAAATTAAACCCAGTGTCTAACAGGCACTGTGTTCAACCTGATTAACTGCTATCTACCCCAGCACTTAGTGTAGAACACATAGTAAGCACTTAACAAATATCATTATTATTGTCTATCCCAGATTTAAAATTCTCCAAGGATAGTGAATCCACTGCATATCTTGGAAATCTATCTCAATGTTTAATAACCTTAAACAGTTTTTCCCTTATTTCTAATGGAATTTTTCCTTATTGTAATTTTGGCCCATTTGCCCTCATTTAAGCCTCTGCAAAGATTTCAAGCATATATCTGTTCTCTCCTCCCCACCCTACATCATTTCACTGGAAGAAACAAAAAAAATTTTCTAGGTTGCTTTGGTTCATTTCATTCTCTTTTTAAAGACTTCAAACTCCCATAAATAAATTTGTATTGAAGCACAAGATGACTCATAAACCTATATATTAATAACCATATAATACACAGACTGCAGTGTAAATTCAACCAGGCGGGAACATTATAGTCTTTTTTATAAATAAAACTATGGAATTTTAAAAGAATTTACTAAATGCTTAGAGTTGGGTAACTACAAGGTAATCACATTGGCCAAAGGCCCTTGTCCCTTATCAGGCTCCATTTAATTACCATTTTATAGAAAAGGAATCGGAGGCCTAGAGAGGTTAAGTGGCTTATCCAAGGTCAAAGAGCTAGCCAGTGGCAGAACCGGAACGAGAACCCAGGCCTTCTGACTCCTGGGCTCATGCTCTTTCCAGTAGGTCACACTGTCTCCCCAGTTTAAAAAAAAAATGAGATTCAGGAGAAGCTGATCAAGTTTGTAAATGACTCACAATTTAATGAGCTCTAAGTGCGGATTCACTGAATTGTGTCATTATTTGTTATTCTCTCTATTTCTTGAATCTCAGTTGAATTAATGTTTGCCAGGCTCTACTACCTTTCTATTTTGAAAATAATAGGCAACTTTGTCAAGCTTTCATCAGTAATACATTAGACTGAGGAGAAACTTATTAAACTAATTCCCATTCAAGTGGAAATTGAAAACTCATTAAAATGGGAATGTTTCTGTGATTAGTGAGTTTGGATAGACTGAGTACTTTTCTTTAGTGCCAAAATCAATGCATAGTCAACTCCCAGTGGTTAAGGCAATTAACCATTAATTAGCCATTAATTGTGCACTTTTTGCCTTTGCCTGACAACAGTGAGATTGCTAAAGCCTGACAGCATGGGAGATGTAGAATTCAGAGGACTGGATAACCCACAGACTGAATAACCAGTTTCTAAGGGCAACAAATGATATAGAGTATCAGAAAGACAAAGCATTGGGCTAAAACAAAAGTGAGTTCCATCTATAAAGTCCTCTATATTCACGTTCTCTCAGCTTGACACAAATGCTCATGATCAGAGATGTCAACTTGTTGTTTTGCAGAGGTGAAAAAGGGGTAGGGATTTTAGTGGAGGGAAGGGCTGGGAGGGGAAAGGCTTCCAAGAGCTAACAGGCCACCATTTTGGATCCTTTCAGCCCTGATTGGAAACTCTCAGGTCTGGTCAGAGACTTCTGATGAGTGAGGCTGGGACTCCTGCTCAAAAGCTATGGGAGGCAAATGCCCCAATGTCCCCATTGCCTTGACTCATAAGACTTCTCTACCGACTCTGTGTTTTTAGGTAGTTTTACTTGTACGGTTACTAATGTTCAACTTAAATCACTGGAAATGAGATGTGACCTACCTGGTACCGTGGGTTAAAGCCCATGTACTGGTGACACTGTTCACAGTGGTGGTATGTATTATAAGCCGCATATTTAGATAATCTCATTCGGGTTGTTTGGCGCCGCACGTACAAATCCTCTTGTTTTCTGGCCATTGACTGATCTGTATAAGATGCCCTATGGTTATTAGCTACAGCAGAATAGAAGACATCCCCCAACCCATTTTCTCATACTGAAACCCAGTGCTCTAACTTTAATAAGCCAGGGAGAGTGTGTTAGCCATATTTATTGAATAAAATTAATTTATTTTGGTATCTGTTAAACACTTACTATGGGTCAAGAGAAGCAGCATGGCGTAGTGGATAGAGCATGGATCAAGGGAAGCAGCATGGCATAGTGGATAGAGCATGGGACAAGGGAAGCAGAATAGCGTAGTGGATACAACATGGGGCCCGGGAGTCAGAAGGTCATGGGTTCTAATCCAGCTCTACCAACCTGGGCAAGTTGCTCCTGTTCTCTGTGCCTCAGTTACCTCATCTGTGAAATGGGGATTGAGACTGTGAACCCCACATGGAACAGTGTCCAACTTGACACTGTTTGTATCCAACTCAGCGCTTAGTACAATGACTCTTGTTTTCTGGCCATTGTTTGGTCTATAGAAGATGTCCTATGGTTTTTAGGCTACAGAAGAACAGAAGATATCCCCCAGCCCATTTTCTCCTACTGAAACCCAGTGCTCTAACTTTAATAAGCCAGGGAGAATGGGCCAGCTATATTTATTGGAAAAATTAATATTAAGCATTTAACAAATGCCATCAAGTACTGTCTAAGTGCTGGGGTAGATGCCAGTTAATAAGGGTGGACATGGGTGAATGTCCCCCTGGTGTCAGAGGCTCATCAACACTACGAACAATACTGTGGGCAGGTGGGACAGCTCTGCTCTCTCTCTCTCCCTTCCCAGCTCTAGTGAGAAGGATATTTATTGAGCACTTGCTTTATGTTAAGGACTGTTCCTATTCTATGTAAGCACTGGAGTAAATATAAAATGCGCACCAGTCTGCTTAGGATGGGACTGGAAGCAGCAGAGAGAATGTGCTCAGAGCTAAAAATGGTGAGGAGGAAGGGTAGAGAGGTCTTCAGCAGCAAAGGACTGGAAAGTTGGGGGAAGACTTGGTAGCAAGGATGACACTAGTTTCTGCTTCATCAAGAGCTACATGAACATGGCCCCAAGTGAAAGGTATAGGGTACTTACTTTTTTTTTAATGGCATTTGTTAAGAGATTTCTATGTACCAGGCACTAAGTCCTGGGGGTTGATACTAGCTAATCATGGGTACAGTCAGTATCTCCCATGGTGCTCACAGTATTGATATAATAATAATAATAATGTTGGTATTTGTTAAGTGCTTACTATGTGCAGAGCACTGTTCTAAGCGCTGGGGTAGACACAGGGGAATCAGGTTGTCCCACGTGGAGCTCACAGTCTTAATCCCCATTTTACAGATGAGGTAACTGAGGCACAGAGAAGTTAAGTGACTTGCCCACAGTCAGACAGCTGACAAGTGGCAGAGCTGGGATTTGAACTAATGACCTCTGACTCCAAAGCCCGTGCTCTTTCCACTGAGCCATGCTGCTTCTCGATTTTACCGATGGTGAAACAAGCACAGAGATGTTAAGTGACTTGCTTAAGGTCACACAGCTGACAAGCGGCAGAGTCAGCATTAGAACTCAGGTCCTTCTGACTCCCTAGCCTGTGCTCTATTCACTAGACCTCGCTTAACTGAAGACATTAAAAGAGTACCTAATACATGACTTCAAGAATGTATTCACCATTGTGAAAGGTTCACACACAGCCTTAGCTCCTGGCTTTGTAATAGGGACAGGACCATCAAGTTGACTTGTCCTTCATTTTAACTTAGATTAATTCTTACCCACTTTTTTGATGCTCAGAAAGGATTTCAGTTGTAATAAGCAGAAATTCACAGCTTTATCCAACTACATGCTTAAAGACCAATCTTTGGGATGAATTCTTGAACCAAAATACCCAGCCAATAGCAATAAAAAGAAAATAACTGACAATGCACTGTATTAAAACCATTTCCCAATGGTTCTGAGCTGTATTCCTTCATTCATTCAATTCATTCATTCATTCAGTCATATTTATTGAGTGGTTTACTGTGTGCAAAGCTCTGTATTAAGCACTTGGGAGAGTACAAAATACGAACAGACATATTCCCTGCCACAATGAATTTACAGTCTAGTGCTGTAATTGGATGATAATTAGTATGAAGAACCAACAGTGCCTTCCAATGCATTCCAGT
Source organism: Ornithorhynchus anatinus (assembly GCF_004115215.2). Classification (NCBI taxonomy): domain Eukaryota; kingdom Metazoa; phylum Chordata; class Mammalia; order Monotremata; family Ornithorhynchidae; genus Ornithorhynchus; species Ornithorhynchus anatinus. Next base: position 87,090,674 of record NC_041728.1, on the reverse strand, counting down.
GTGCAAGGATGATTCATTGTATCAGTGCATTTATCACCTCATTACAGCAAACAATGATATCTTCAGGGGACAGGGATAAAAGCCAAGACAAACTCACAGCAGTTAAAGGGAAGCAATGGAGGCTTCATTTAGTTTATTCCATTTCTACTCAACATGGACATGAACCATCAGGTTCAGGTGTTTATCATGTGGCTAGTTAACTACTACTAAATCATTCAATCCCCAATAAATTATGGCCTCACTCTCTAATTCCATTCACTGAATCCACTGCCAGAGAACAAAATCCAATCTGAAATTTAAAGCCTTACCCTCACTCTTCACATTCTGGGGTCGAGAACAAATCAGACTCGCATCTTCATACTTTGGATCGTGGATGGTGTAATCAAAAGGCATCTTCTTAAATACCTCCAAATCAGGCCAGACTACTGAATGTGAATGATACTGTTGATCTGATTCTTCTCTGAAAACTTAAATGTTGAAAAAAGCCCAGGTAAATGACAAAAAAAAATGAAGAGAATTATTTTTTGTATTTGAAATGCCCAGAAGGGTTGAAAAAAAAAACACACCATAATTATTCAATGTCTGCATCCACTAAGCGTTCAATAAATGCCACTGATTTATTAATTGAAAGCGTACTGCATGCAGGGCATTAAACTAAGTGCTTCAGAAAGTGCACTACAATAGAATTGGCAGATGTGATTAAGAATGAAATTCCTAGAAAGCCTAATGAGATAGTCCACAAAGGATTAAATACTATCCTCTCAGATGGATCATATTCAATTTTTGGTATTATTCCAATGATAGAAGAAAAGGAGGGATTTTAATGAATGTGCAAGTAAGAGGCACTAATTACTACTGGGAAGCAGCGTGGCTCAGTGGAAAGAGACCAGGCTTGGGAGTCAGAGGTCATGGGTTCTAATCCCGGCTCTGTCATTTGTCAGCTGTGTGACTTTGGGCAAGTCACTTCACTTCTCTGTGCCTCAGTTACCTCATCTGTAAAATGGGGTGAAGACTATGAGCCCCACGTGGGGACAACCTGATGACCTTGTATCCCCCCAGCGCTTAGACCAGTGCTTCGCACATAGTAACAAATGCCGTCATCATCATCATCATTACTGCTTGAAGAGCAAACCAGGTTGTATGTAAGTGCTCTGCTGCAGGGTAAATCTCATGCAATGTTTCCTGCACCTCTCCACTCTTCTGCTACACAGCTGGACAAATGTTAAATGCGGAAAGAGAAAGGTACACTGGAGTCAATCAACAGGGCATTACTTCCAATGTTCACCATTAACTAAGAGTTTCTGTTCTGTTTCTTAATAATAATAATGTTGGTATTTGTTAAGCGCTTACTATGAGCCAAGCACTGTTCTAAGCACTGGGGTAGATAAAGGATAATCAGGTTGTCCCACGTGAAGCTCACAGTCTTAATCCCCATTTTACAGATGAGGTAACTGAGGCACCGAGAAGTTAAGTGACTTGCCCAAAGTCACACAGCTGACAGACGGCAGAGCCAGGATTAGAACCCATGTCCTCTGACTCCCAGGCCCGTGCTCTTTCCATTGAGCCACGCTGCTTCTTGTGGGTAGGAAACAATATCTCTACCAACTCTGCTGTGTTGTACTCTTGAGAATTTAGTACAGTGCTCTGAACACAGTAAGCACTCAATATATACCATTGACTGATTGATTTCTGATTAGAACAGTAATTACATGCTAAAAAAATAAAACACTCAATTTTTCCATTTTCCCTAGGGGACACAAAAAAGAGAGCAATGTGAAAAAAACAGTAGCTTTTAGAACACATTTTACCCTTGAGGTTGATTCTGTTGTTTTTTATTCTTTAGTTTGTTTGACATTTGTTAAATGCTTACTATGTACCAGGCACTGTACTAAATGCTGGGGTAGATACAAGCTAATCAAGTTGGACATAGTCTGTGTCTCACTTGGGGCTCATGGTTTTAATTCCCAGGGAGAAGTTAAAAGACTTGCCCAAAGTCATACCGCAGATAAGTGATGGAGCTGGGATTAGCTCAACTCTGCATTTAGTTCTTGATGAGAACCTGAATGTAAGAAAGTATCTCCAAATGAAAAGGGATCATTTTTTATACATTTTAACTCAACATGACTTTTCATGGCTTGTTTTCATACTGACTAAATAAAAGGGAAAGTAGCTATAAAAATGAACTGATCATCTGAAAACAAAACTGTGACACAATTATTAATCTATGGGCATCTTCCTTCACATAAAATATGCAGGGGAAATGAGCTTCAGTGTTTATGAAAGCTAAATTGATCACTGAAAACATAAAGGACATAATAAATGTTACTCAACTCTTGTTCAACTTTTTCCAGAGTAGATGTCAAATTAATAACTTACTGGTATTTATCTCTTCTTCATCGTAAACATCCACTTCTGTCAGCCTGATGAGCATCCGAGATAAGATACTGAGGAACTGAAGATAGGCACCAGTCTTTCCAATCTAAAATAATAATAATGATAATAATAATAAAAAAAATATAGTGTTAAACACTTACTATGTGTCAAGTACTGTATTAAGCGCTGGGGTAGATACAGATAATCAGGTTGGGCACAGTCCCTGTCCCACATGGGGTTCACAGTATAAGTAGTATCCCAATTTTACAGATCAGGAAACAGCCACAGAGAAGTTAAGTTGACTCGTCCAAGGTCACACAGCAGAAAAGTGGCAAAAAGGGAACAGAACCCAGGTCCTCTGATTCCCAGGCCTGTGCTCTTTCCACTAGGCATGTGAGCCAGTGAATAGGCACACAAAGCTTCAGAAATAAGAGGTGACATTTGAAAGCTGATAAATGCTCATATTACTGAAGAGAAACATGTCAATAGAATAGTAATTTTATAGTCTCAAAATATTCCTATCTGTACTTAAAATGTAATAATTTGACATGCAATCTGGAAAATAAGGTTTAAAATTTTAAGAAATGTTTTAACAACAGTTGATGATATAATCAAACCAAAGTTCTCAAAGAAAGGAAAGTAGGTCCATAAAAAAGGATCCCATAAAAAAGGACCTCTCTTCTCCAATCTCTGGAAAAGAAGAGGGTGGGTGAAGTTTGAGAACAGCCCAAATGCCCAGCCAAAAGGACTGGGTTGTTTGAGGAGTTTCAAAGCTCTTCCCCAAGACATCATACAATGACTACCACCACCACCATCAGGACCAATACTAGTTCCAGGCCAATCTCGCATCTGCCAACCAACCCAGAAACATTTTTAATGTCGAGATAATTGTGGTGATTTGGACTGCAGATCATGAGAGCTTCAAGATTATTTCCTCCCTGCAGTGATGACAAGATAGTCTTACTGCTTCTGTTGAATTTACCATGATTCTGTCCCTGGGCGCTCATGAATGTTTGAGTCCCGTCATTCCACACCCTGCAACAATATCTGAATCACAGGTCTTGCATCCCTAGGGTTTAGTGCAATGCTCTGTATAGGGAGAACATTAATGTGATTTTAACTACTAACTCTTCCTCTTTAACTACTACTATCACCATTCTACCACTTCTCTCCCCCAAAAGTGGTGTGGATTAATCCATTTCTTCTGATTCCCAAAATCGGTGGGAAGGAATGGGGAAGGGAATAGAAGACTTAAATGACTGGGTTATATTTTTATCTCACCTGTAAAATGAGGATTAAGACTGTTAGCCCCATGTGGGACAACCTGATTACCTTGTATCTACCCCAGAGTTTAGAACAGTGCTTGGCATATAGTAAGCGCTTAACAAATACTATAATTATTATAATCATTATTCATAATATTTTTAAACTGTATATATAATACATTAAATATATAATTTTTGTTTGTAGTAAAGCTTGTGTTGGAAGAAAATTTAAGCAAAGTAAATCCTCTTTCATTTCCACTATCCCAAATAAACATGAGTTTAAGATTTAAAAAAAAATACTAATTCAAATCAAGCCTGTTATTACCAGTGAAACCAAAGGATATTTAAGCACAAATGAGATTTTCTGGGTTACCTCCATGGTAGCATTATTTTAATAAATGAGGGTAAATATTGAGCAAAATTGGACCTTTTACTTCACAACTGAATAAGACATTTAAGAGGAAGTTGCTCTAAAATACTGTGTGTCCTGCTTGCGCCTTACTGTTTCACCTGGGTATACATAAATGCATATAAGCACTTAGTACAGTGCTCTGCATGTAGTAAGCACTAATAAATGATTGACTGAATATGAAGACTTTTGAAAAGAGCATTTTTCACCTAGAATTCATTCGTATTTTTTCCTATATTGCCGCCTTTTGTTCACCCATAATTCTTTTTTTCATGTTTGCATTAATTTTTTGTCATTCCAAAAAACTTTGGAAGAGCTTTTCCCTTGGCAACATACAATGGAAACAATCAAGAGAGCCAGCTTAACCTATGGAATCTGTGGAATACCTTGACTCTAGTACATTGGAGTAGCTAGTCAAACCTTATTCTAAAGCAAATTCTGTTTTAATCTCAATAGTCTATTTAGTTGCCTGACAGCTCTTTATAAAACAGCTTAAGAAAGAAATGCACATCCCTTCAGTTCAGGAATTAGATTGTGGGTGTGATAAGGCCTTTCAACATAAGTAAACCCAGCAATAGAAGGTGAAGAATGAATTGTTTTAGTTCCTAGAAAAAGCTTCACCTACAAAAAAGGGACACTATGAGTAGAATGATGCTAGTGAGAAAATGACTGTGACCTCTGAACTATAAGCTCCTCTCTAAACTGTAAGCTCATTGTGAGCAGGAAATGTGTTTGTTAATTGTTCTATTGTACTCTCCCAAGCACTTAGTATAGTGTTTTACACACAGTAAGCACTCAACAAATAGGACTGAATGGAACCTCTTGCTCGCAATACACACCTGTGGTGGGCCACTCAACAACAGACGCCTGGGGTGGAAGTTATCCATTCTGCCTTCATTCCTGTTATTGTAGTCCATATGAATGGGTTTGGGCACCGTCCACTGGCGGTAATAGAGAGACTGCTCAGTGCAGGTCATCATCTTACTGAGAAGAGGGCGAAAAGAACTGGCCCACATGACAGAATGGTAGGGCAAGAGAGAAGAGGACTTGGGAAGCCCACTGCTGTCTGTTGAGGTGACCATGTCATACACCAACTTGGGCAGGAAAACAATGGGGGGCTGCTTCGAGGCCTTTGTCAAGGAGCACTGAGGCGTCTGCAGGATGAAGGAATTGGGAGTCGGTGCCGAAGAGCAAGACGAGGAAGAAAACGGTGATGAGGATGAAGTCACGGAGACTTGGGCGTTTTTCTGGTTAGGTTTCAGATTTGAGCCAGGCTCCTGTTCGCTTGCTCCTGAATAGTGCCGGGTGATGGTAGTCTGGGCTGCCTGATCTACTTTGAGTCTTGGTTTTTCACACTTCATTGTGTTCTCCTCCGTAGTGCTACTCAGGCGTGGTGATTTTGCTCTGTCTCCCAAGGTGACTCCAGGTGGAGATGACTCAGTGCAAAAGGCTGTGCCTGGAAAGAAAAACTGTTTTTCAGCCCAGGGTGAAAGTTAAACCAGGATTAATCCACTCATAAGAAAACAACTTTGTAGAAATTGAGTTTTCCAGTGCAATATAGGAAGACCTTCCTTCATCCCGCTGCCACACAATACCAACCTCTGGAATGTACAGATCTACATCTAGAGAGGTTGAAAGTAAAAGGAAATGAATTATATATAGGAGCTCTGGAACCTGGGAAGCCATGATGGTAATTGGGGAATCACTGCCATACTCACCAGCCCTTTCTCAGAGTGGCCTAATAAAAAAAAGTGTGAGCCTGGGAGTCTGAGGAAATGGGTTCTATTTCTGGCTTTACCCTTTGTCTGCTTTGTGATGTTGGGTAAGGCATTTAATTTTTCTGGGCCTCAGTTTCCTCATCTGTAAAATGGGATCCAATACCTGTTCTCTCTCCTTCTTAGACTGTGAATGAACCTAGACTTGAGTAATCTGAATAAGAGCTGAGGCATCTGAGAATGGGTCCATACTGGACCTGTATTATTATAGTCATCTTGGGGTATGGGTTGGGATTTGTTTTTAAAAGAAATAAATGATTATTATTTTGCTGATTATATTGTAATGTACATTCAGTTGAGAACCTAAGAACATATTTAATTTATTACCATGTTATGAATTCATTTATTCTTAGTACCACCGCATAATTTATAAAAAGGAAATTTTTGCATTTGGGTCAAAGAACATCACTTATGGAATTTGAATTTATTCAACTGAAAGCTATGTATTATATATAAAGCAAGGTATCATTAACGAGAATCTTCTGAGAACTATAAATTCAGTGATGCACCTACACTAGAATGGTTGAGCGACACTGAAAGCAATTTGGGGCTATAATGACTATCTTTCTAGTCATTATACATAAATAGCAAAAATTCATCAATCAGTGGTATACTTTTAATGGTATTTGTTAAATGCTTACTATGTGCCAGGTATCATAATAAGCACTGGAGTAGATACAAGATAATGAGGTGGGACATGGTTCATGCCCCACATAGGGCTCACAGTCTTTATCTCCATTTTACAGATGAGGTAAATGAGGCGCAGAAAAGACAAAAGACTTGTCCAAAGTCACCCAACAGACAAGTGGTGAAGTAAGGATTAGAAACCAGGTCCTCTGACTCCCAAGCTCATGCTATTTCCATTAGGCCACAGTGATTCTCACTACTGAGCACTTCCTATGTTCAGAACGCTGTACTAAAGTGCTTGGGAGAGTACAATACAACAAAGTTGGTAGACACATTTCCTCAAAGCTAAAAGTCTTTTGATGTTGTTTTCTTCTTATTGTTGTTTGCTGTTTCGGTGTGTCTGTCGCCAGCCTTTGCATCCTTTCATTCTTAGATTGAAGACCCATTTGACTTCCCCATCACCGTGGATGGTACGACCATCCTTTCCGTCTCTCAGGCCCACAACCTCGGTGTCATCTTTGACTCGGCTCTCTCGTTCACCCCACATATCCAATCCATCACCAAAACCTGCCAGTCTCACCTTTATAATATCACCAAGATCCACCCTTTCCTCTCCACGCAAACGGCTATCTTACTACTACAGGCTCTCGTAATATCCCGGCTAGATTACTGTGTCAGCTTGATCTCTGATCTCCCTTCCTCCTCTCTCTCCCCACTCCAGTCTATTCTTCACTCCACTGTCCGGCTCATCTTCCTGCAGAAATGCTCTGGGCATGTCACTCCCCTTCTTAAAAACTTCCAGTGGTCGCCTATCGACCTCCATACGAAACAAAAACTTCTCACTCTAGGCTTCAAGGCTCTCCATCACCTTGCCCCTTCCTACCTCTCCTCCCTTCTCTCTTTCTACTGCCCACCCCGCATGCTCCGCTCCTCTGCTGCCCACCTCCTCAACGTCCTCCGTTCTCGCCTATCCCGCCGTCGATCCCTGGGCCACATCCTCCCGCGGTCCTGGAAAGCCCTCCCTCCTCACCTCGGCCAAACTAATTCTCTTCCCCTCTTCAAAACCCTACTTAAAGCTCACCTCCTCCAAGAGGTCTTCCCAGACTGAGCTCCCCTTTTCCCTCTGTTCCCTATACCCTCCCCCTTTACCTCTCCACAGCTAAGCCCTCTTCTCCCCCCTTTTCCTCTGCTCCTCCCCCTCTCCTGTCCCATCCCCTCAGCACTGTATTCATTCCCCTCAACTGTATATATCTTCATTACCCTATTTATTTTGTCAATGAGATGTACATCACCTTGATTCTATTTATTTGCTATTGTTTTAATGAGATGTTCTTCCCCTCGATTCTATTTATTGTCATTGTTCTTGTCTGTCTGTCTCCCCTGATTAGACTGTAAGCCCGTCAAAGGTCAGGGACTGTCTCTATCTGTTACCAATTTGTACATTCCAAGAGCTTAGTACAGTGCTCTGCACATAGTAAGCGCTCAATAAATACTACTGAATGAATGAATGAATTAAGGGCCAAGAACCTCATATAATTTTCATCCATGTACTTTTTCATTCTTTCAATTGCATTACTGAGTGCTTACTGTGTGCAGAGCGCTGTACTAAGCACTTAGGAGAGTACACTATAACAATAAACAGACACAATCCCTACCCACAGTGAGTTCCTAATGCTTAATACAGTGTTTTGCATATAGTTGGTCCTTAATAAATACTATTATTATTACTACTACTATTACTGAACAATATGTTTTAGAACATGGGCTAGGAAAATGTTTCTAGCATATTTAGAATACTGTAGCAAGAATGAAACAAAAAAAAGTGCCAGTTTATTCAATTGGCCTTACTATAAAGGATGACAAACCTGTTTGGATTGGTTTTGTTTATGGATTTGGGGGTGTTTTTTTCTTTTTTTTACATTATAGATTTGGGGAATACGTGGCTAATCATGAGAAATAGTTGACTTTCCTGAATTTGAAATTACAGGATCCTTTGTCCCTATGAACCAAATCTTTATTTGGACATGCTGGTATCTCAATAACCTATGGATTATGAAAGGGATTGTGCGATAAACCAAAACAAAGGAAATTTGCTCAGTCTAAATTATAACTAGTAAATTCATGTCTTCTTGGTAATCTTGCATTCATCTCTATACTTCACATAGTACTTTACATGAAGAGCATAAGAACAACATTAAGAATAATAATAATATCCACTACTAAGCCCTTCTTCATATACCATCATCCAATCACAAAGCATAGATGTGGGGCAAGACTAAGGCTGGACTTGTCACTCTATTAGTGTTTTTGGTGTGGAAGAAATAATGATAAACCTTTTCAAGAAACAGCACAAAATTAAATCAATGTAGGGGTTTTGGTTCTTATAACACATCTAAGATATTGCAGTGAATATATCAGTGATATTTATTGAACGCTTACTGGGCCAGAGTACTGTACTAAGTGCTTGCAAGAAGCAATCAGATGACCAGATTATGAATGGTAAAAAAAGAAGTAATAAATAGGGCTATTTTCTTTAATTCTCCACTGACGAGTCCCAGTATTTTTCCATTTCTATGCCCTTTATTTGTGAATCTTACTTGAGGCCTTGGAGGAAAGAGATGAAGATGCAGAATCATGTGAAGAGGATCTTTCCCTTTTCACAGGACTTCTTTTCTCTGAAAGGGAACCTGTTTTAAAACAAACAAGTAAAGTTCAAGTTTATCCATTTTATATTTTTTCCTTACATCTCTAGATATTATCTTTCCGCATGATGACCTAACTGCACTATTCAACTACCACCAAACTTCCCGCACAGTTTATCCTCTAGGTGCAAATGATCTCTGAAATTTCAGGTGAAAGGCTAATTCACATAAAGCTAAAAAATTATTCAAAGTTGAATACATTCATGCAGTAACAGTGAGAATAAAGCAAAACTCTCACCCTCGTATGCGCAACTGAAATTTTTTCTATTAGTGGCAAGAGCATGGGCTTGGGAGTCAGAGGATGTAGGTTCTAAACTTGGTTCTGCCACTTATATGCTATGTGACTTTGAGCAAGCCACTTAATTTCTCTGTGCCTCAGTTATCTTATCTGTAAAATGGGGATTAAGACTTTGAGCCACACATGGGACAACCTGATCACTTTTTATCTACCCCAGCACTTAGAACTGTGCTTAGCACATAATAAGTGATTAAGTGTAGCAGAGTCAGCATTAGAACCCATGTCCTTCTGACTCCCAGACCATGCTCTATCCAATACATTGCAGCTTCTCTAAGTGCTGTTCTAAGCACTGGGGTAGATACAAGGTAAGCAGGCTCACAGTCTTAATCCCCATTTTACAGATGAGGTAACTGAGGTACAAAGAAGTTAAGTGGCTTGCCCCAGGTCACATAGCTGACACGTGGTGGAACGGGGGTTAGAACCCACGACCTCTGACTCCCAAGCCCGTGCTCTTTCCACTAGACCACACTGCTTCTCCTAGGACATGCTGACAGGAGTGTAAGCACTTAACAAATATCATTATTATTAAGAAGCAGCATGGCTTAGTGGAAAGAGCACTGGCTTGGGAGTCAGAGGTCATGGGTACTAACTCTAGCTCTGCCACTTTTCAGCTGGGTGACTTTGGGCAAGTCAGTTAACCTCTCTGTGGCTCAATTTTCTCATCTGTAAAGTGGGCATTAAGACTGTGAACCCCACGTGGGACAACCTGACTTCCTTGTATCTGCCCCAGCATTTAGATCATTGCTTGGCACAGTCAGTGCTTAACAAATACCATCATTATTATTATTATTTAGTGGATTGCACAAGCCTCTTATATTATCTTATCCCTCACCTTCAGTCACAATCTCCTCATCTTCATTGTCAGTGCTGCTCAACTTATCCGCGTCACTCTCCAAGACCTCGCTTGCCGCCACCTTGTCCGTGGGTATTTCTGAACTAACAAAATAAGCTGCCAGTCCAAGCTCTTGCTCTAAAGCCGTCCTTACCAAGCAGGAGGAATTTATTAAACGAAGGTCACAGTATCTTAAAGACCTAGAATTGGATATGAAAACAACATGAAAAGTTCCCATCCTCTGTTATTTCCTCAACTGTAACCCTGACATTTCTTCATTCAAGCCATAACAAAATCCAAACTTTGCTCGTGGAGTGGGTAAAAGTACACACTTTTCAGACTTAAAGGGGTAAGCACAGTGTGGCCTAAATGCCCATTCATAAATCTGTTCAGCATTACCTTTCCATTTTCTCTCATCTTTCGATCATTTGCCCTTAGAAGTACTCATTTGCAGCTCCAATCTTTGAGAAGTGGAGTTGCTACCTTTCTACATCCACAATTTAGTAACATCCTGACCCTCTCCTGGGATGCTCTGGGAATTTCTGAGTTACAATATCACTACAGTATTTGGGAATAAATCAGTGACTGAAGAGTTATATATTAGAAAATGGCCTGGGCTACTAGCATTCTTGACTAGAAGTACAAACCCAGTTTTCAAGTGGACTGAACTGTATCTTCCTCTGCTTGGAAGCCTTTTCATTCATTCAATCGTATTTATTGAGCTCTTACTTTGTGCAAAGCACTGCACTAAATGTTTGGAAAGTACAGTTCGGCAATAAAGAGAAACAATCCCTGCTCATGATGGGCTTACAGTCTAGAAGCGGGGAGACAGACATCAAAACAAGTAAAGAGGCATCAATATATAGAGAATTGTAGATATATACACCTCAAAACAAATAAACAGGCATCAGTATAAATACATAGAATTAGGCTGTGGGGTGGGGAGAGGGAGGTAGAGCAAAGGGAGTGAGTCAGGGTGACGCGGAGGGGAGAAGGAGCTGAGGAAAAGGGGGGCTTAGTTTGGGAAGGCCTCTTGGAGGAGGTGAGGCTTCAGGAGGGCTTTGAAAGGGGAAAATGTGATTGGTGGATTGGAGGAGGAGGGCATTCCAGGCCAGAGGTAGGAGGACGTAGGCCAGGGGTCAACGGCAAGACAGGCGAGAATTAGGCAAGAGAGAAAGTTAGTAGCAGAGGTGCGGAGACTGCAGGCTGGGATGTAGAAGGAGAGAAGGAAGGTGAGGAAGCAAGGGGCAAGGTCATGGAGAGCTTTGAAGTCAATAATGAGGAATTTTCGCTTGATACAGAGGTTAATAGGCAACCACTGGAGATTTTTGAGGAGGGGGATGACATGCCCAGAATGTTTCTGTAGAAAGATAATCCAGGCAGCAGAGTGAAGTATGGACTGAAATGGGGAGAGACAAGAGGTTTGGGAGGTCAGAAAGGAGGCTAATGCAGTAATTCAGTTGGGATAGGATGAGTGATTGTACTAACGTGGTAGCGGTTTGGATGTAGATGAAAGGCGGATCTTGGCAATGTTGTGAAGGTGAGATCAGCAGGCTTTGGTATTGGATCGGATATGTGGGGTGAATAAGAAAGCGGAGGCAAGAACGATACCAAGGCTGCAGGCTTGTGAGATGGGAAGGATGGTTGTATCATCCATAGTGATGGGAAATTCAGGGAGAAAACCTTCTGTAAACCTACTAATTGGAAACATGATGTTGGGATATTGTATTTAACTTGTAATTCCGGGTCCTTCACGGGGGCAAAACCAGAAGAACAGAATTTTATCTTCTAACACTGAAATGGCTGCAGCAGACCATCAGTCACATAAAGACTATAACTATGAAAAATTGCCTTGAATTACACATGCTAAAATAAACCTTTCAAATACAGTTGTTCTTTCACACTTACCTTGGCAAAGATTCCCCATGCGGGTCCATTCCGCTTAATATTAATATGCAGGGAAGACCTTCTAACTCCAAGTAAGTCTGTGGTCTCCACTCTCCGTCTTCAATTTTCTGCCACACCTGACATAGGATGTGAAAAAGAATAAGATAAGGGGCCTACATATATTCATTTTGTGTTCCTTAACAATTCAGTAATAATAACAATGATGGAATAAATTTACTCTGTGCCAAGCATTGTACTAGGCCCTGGGGTGGATGCAAGATAATCATATCAGACACCATCCCAGTTCACAGAGGGCTCATAGCCTAAGCAGGAGGAAGAATAGGTATTTTATCCCCATTTTACAGTTAAGCCAACTAGGGCATAGAGAAGTGACTTTCTCAGAGTCACACAGCAGGCAAGTGCAGAATCAGGACTAGTACCTGGATCTTCTGAATTCCAGTTTCATTCTCTTTCCATTAGGCCATGCTGCCTCCCAACTAGGTTTATTTGTAAGCTGAAAGCATATGAACACTTCATGTTTCTTATCTTTCTAAATGTGGAAATACTGTCTCTCATAGTATGTTGTGCAAAACTATCACTATAAACTCACAAATACAGCCATTCCTCTACTTTTTGACAATCTAAATAGTCATCCATAGCACTTAGTCATAAACTGATCTATAATACACCATTCATTTTCCATACTTTGGCAGACATAAGTTATATCTTTGTTTTTCCTCTTGCTCTCAATGTGTGTGTGTGTGCGCGCACGCGTGCATGCTTGTGCAACTTATAACTTATGCCTGCCTGTCTCCCTATTGGACCGTAAGCTTAGAGATCGGGAACCGTGCATTTTATGTACCCTCCCAAGTAGTACCCCTGCACGCAGCTAAATACCGGTGGAGGAGTAACTTCATTTTAGGTGCACAAATGCCCATTCACCTTGAGCTGTTCTATAAAATGCTTCCCTATGGTTATTCCTGAATTGGGATTGCCCAAGATGATTTCAAAATGGTCTTCGAGAGCCAGCCTCTCTCTCACGTGATAGAGACGCTCGTAGGCCACAGCCGCGAGGGGAACGCAAGGGATCCGGAGCACCACCATGAGGCCGTGGCCACAGGAACATTGCTTGGATGAGTTGATGAGATTCTGGGTGATCTCCAGGGTCTCCACAGAGGTGTAGTTCTTCATCTGGGTCAAGCCGCTGACTGCCATCATGGCGGCAGAGTAGTGCTGCACCAGGACGAAGGTCCTGATCACGGCACTATGCAGCCTGGGAAACCTGAAATCCACCAGAAAAAGCACCATTGACTTTTGAACTGGGAAGGGGGGAGATGTTCATAAAATGAGATTTATTAGTGCTCCAATCTGCTTAAGACCCGTTGGGCCATCAAATAGTAGTGTGCCAGTTCTCAAGCAGTAAGGAACCATGTCCTGATTCGTTCTAACCCCCTTTCAGAATGACACCTGGAGAGTTTCCAGGACTCTACCAGTTTTGGCTACAGGAGGGAGAGTCAAGCAGAGGCCTACCCATTCCATTCCTAGCTTGGGCAGTGGCTACTGAGTGCAAGGCAATCTGCTACAAGTCATATCGAAGCAATGGGAAACTGTATCCAGAGAGAGTGGAGTCAACAAATTCTGAGAGTCCAAAGTATTTTTTGTTCTCATGATATAAGTCCAATCCCTGTTTTCGTCTGTTCTGGGCACCAGTGGAATGGGAGAGAGTAGAGGGCGGAGACTCAAGTTTACTGCATGGAAGAAGGCAATAGTAAACCACTTCCATATTTTTACCAGGAAAAGTGTCTGGATACACTACCAGAACAATTGCAGATGGAGGTTGGGAGTTCTAGGAAAGATATGTCCATGGAGTTGCTATGAGTGGGAGATGACTAGAGGGCATAAGGGAAGATTACGTTCTAAACAGTGCTCTACCATGAATAAGAAAATGTACTTAATGCATAAAGTGCCCACCAAGCTGCTGTTGTATATCTGCACTGCGTAGGTCAACCCTAGATTTCTATTTCCTCATGATTTTAGACACCAAAATAATGAAACTGAGATGTTACATCATTTTTTCAACAACGAGCTGTGCCACGAATCTCACTGAATAAAGGAGAGGTGAAAACTCTACAAAGGAGAGTAGGAATGAAATAGTGTGGTTCTGATGAGATTTGTTATGACACAAGACACCCAGTTCACTAGAACACATGTTTCCACTATAGGTTTTGCCTAGAATCGTGTTCAGCAATTAGAGAACTTCTGGTTAAAACCCCAGGTTGCCAAAAATGGCTTGTGAGAATGCAAATGACACCGGTTGCCGTGAGTACCACAGTATGGGTTTTCCTTCAAGGGGGCTTAATGAGAATTCAAGCCCAGCATTGAGGAGAACTGGATGAAATGTCCTTGGGACACTTCTTGATCAAAGGCAGTTTATGTGGCTGTAAATCTCATCTGATCCATTTCAGGGAAAATGAGAAATTCACATAGTCTCATAATAATAGTGGTAACTCTTATGTAATTATAAATATTTACATTTTAAATCTGCTAGGCTAACTCTATGTCAGACATCTCTAACCTTTAATAGGCTGAAGACTTCTTTTTGCTAGGGATTCCTATGACCACCTTCAAAAGAGATTGATATTTTTCCTCAGTTTAATGGTTCCATACCCTACAGAGCCTCAATGTCACCTCAAAGTTTAGCTTTCTTTTTTCCATCCTGGTCATTAAAAATTATTCTTGGAGTGATCTAATCTGAATATCTCAGGGACATTGTACTAAAAACACATTTAAACAGTTTTGAATTATAACATTCAAAATGTCATGACTTGTATTAAACGCCCATTAGTGATCTCATAAAAGACTGCATATTCATTCTCATTATCTGTTGGTCAATTTGGCTTCCAAATTGAAACAAGTAAGCTTTTATTATTATTAAAGTTAAAGCTTGCCACTGTACTGAATGCCTCTTATGGTCATAAATTTAGAATGGGCGATTCCACAGTAAAGCAAATCGTCATTGAAGATCCATAGTCTCAGTAGTGGAATGAAGGGTAGGAGTATTCTACTCTGCTAGAGAAGGTAAAAAAATCCTTCACAATTGTTAAAAATGAGAGCTACAATTTCTTACTGTCACAAAATTCATAAGAAAATCCCTTTTATAAGAAATTCAGAGCCCTTACTTTTTGAGATGGAATAATTTAGACTAAAGCATGATCATATGATTTGTACACAGGCATCAAAAGCACAGGGCTAAATTCAACCATGAGCAAGAGCACCCAGCTCCCATCTGCAATATGCCTAAAATCCCCAAGGTTGGCATATCACAAAATTATCTGAAGTCAGGACCAAATGCCTTTATTCTTGTTCTTGTAATTAATCAATTTAAAGCTAGGATATCATCACTGTTATTCTAGAATGTAAATTCCATCTAGACTGTAAGCTCACTATGGTCAGGGAATGTGTCTATTATATTGTTTATATTGTACTCTCCTGAGCACTTAATACAATGCTCGGCACATAGTAAGTGCTCAATAAATACCTTTGGTTGAGTAGTACTAGAGTGGGGTTAGTCTGGAAGGGTTTCATGGAGGAGGTGATCCTCTGGAGAACCATGTGTTGCACAGAGGAATTGTAAACTCTCGCTCTTTATAAGCTCCTTCTGGGCAGGGACTGTTTCTACCAACTCTGTTATGTTGAACTCTCCCAAGCATTTAGTATAGTGCTCTGCATGCAGTAAGCGCTCAATAAATACAACTGAATGATCACTGAAATAGAGAAATCCACAAGAACTGCAAGAGGGGTCTCTGCTCCAGAAAGCAGGTTTTCCATTAGCTAGGAAGCAGATGGGAGTACCCTAATGGGGACGATGTTTTTCTTCATATATACTTATAATTTGCTCACTTTTTCCAAGTATTTCCCCTCTGTTTCTCTTCCCTTCTGTCTTTCTCCAGTCTATCATATATCTATCCTTGAATCTGTAATACTCTAGGACTATAAACTGAGTGACAAAGTACAAGCCATAAAATGCAGCCCCATCTATCATTATCTGCACCACTTTGTCTAATGAGATAAACTCATCAGGAACATCAAGGAAACCGATATTTCTGGGATCTCAATAAATATTACTTCAATAACTTCAAACGGAAAGAGGTACCTTTTTCCTAGTGCCATGACCATGGCCTCAAAGGAACTATCATATCGAAGCAATGGGAGGCTGTGTCCAGAAAGAGTGGAGTCAACAAATTCTGAGAGTCCAAAGTATTTTTTGTTCTCATGATATAAGTCCAATCCCTGAAACAAACAAAACATTAGTCATTCAAGCATACTGGTTGATCTTCCCTGAACTCCTTTACTCATATTTATTCCATTCATTTGTTTGGTTTGTTTATCGCCTTATTGTTTTTTATCAGTGATAGCTTTGCTTTTACTCCTTTTTCTACAATTTGCAAGATGCTCTACCTATCAATCAATGAATGGTATTTATTGAGTCCTTACTATATGCAGAACACTGCACTAAGCACTTGGGAGAGTACAATACATCAAAATTAGCAGACATGATCGCTGCCCTTATGAACTAACAGTCTACCTATAGCCCCAATCAGATAGATGAAAAGCTCATGGAGAACAGGGGATATGTCTTCTACTTCCTGTCATATGTTCCCAAAGCACCTAATTCAGTGCTCTGTAACCAGTAGGCACTCAATTAATACAGATGATGATGATACCAAAAATGCTTAATTTGATACTTATATGTGCACCTGTAACACCTATAGGTGCATTCTGTAACAGTATTTGCATAAAAAGACAACATTTTAATCCTTTCTCTTGTATTTATAACTCATAATTTTATAAGTTCCTAAAAAAATACATCAAATGATTTTCGGCCTGCAGTTCTGATACACCTCCTTTACTCACCTAGTATCTAGGCTCAGACTTACACCATAAAAGTAAAAAGCTGATATTATTTCCATAAGGCTAAATTATTCAACTTTTTAAATCCTATAGCATATTACCAGCACCAAAAAAACTGCAGGAAATGTCCAGCTTTATCTGTTGTACATATTTTACTGCAGATAAATTTATTCCTTTCACAAATTAAAAATGAAAGGGCTTTGTGTGTACTACCCAGGGCAAGGTTGTTTACCACTACAGGTAAAAATTATACATCACCGCCACAGTGCTGGTGCTTACACTAGTAGTCAACTTTCTGTAGGGTTTCTACCCCGTACTTCATACCAGACTGGTGTCTCTGTAGCTATTTTCTAGTATCTGCCAGATTTTAAAAGATTATTTCTCACTATCCATTAAAGCATTAATTCTGCTCTTCTCAAATGCACATGCCCCATATCAGTTAACAATAACGTTGCAACTAATGGGTTATCCTTCTGTCACCCTTGTTACTTGTCCCACATAACAAGGCTGTGTTAACTGTAAGCGTTGCTTCAAACCTAGTTGGCCGAAAGCATTCTAGGACCTGGTTGTTGGTAATCTTGCCCTTGATGTTGAGTAGAGTTCAGAGATTTGGTTGTCAACTGCTAGGGAAGACGGCTGTACCTACTGGGTTACATATGGCTCTCACAATTGCACAATGTTTAACAACTTGGTAGAACCAGATTTTTGGATCTTGACTCAGTCATACTCTGTCAGGCTTCCCAAGGATATTTACTGGGGTTCCTATTTCTTTGTCATTATTGGATAGTGTACAGTACTCTGGTGATTAGGATTTCACCATCAACAGTGTGAGAGCAGTATGGCCTAGTGGATAGAGCATGGGCTTGGGAGTCAGAAGAGTCTGGGTTGTAATCTCTACCTTGTCTACTGTGTGACTTTGGAAAAGTCATTTAATTTCTCTGTGCCTCAGTTACTTCATCTGTAAAATGGGGATTAAGACTGTGAGTGCCATGTGGGACACGGACTGTGTCCAACCTGATTAACTTGCACTTAGTACAGTGCCTGACATATCGTAAGGCCTTAATAAATACCATGAATAATAATAATTATTATTACATTTGTTAAATGTTTCCTAAGCACCATACAATAGAATCAGATCAGACATGGTCTCTGTTCCACATGGGGCTCACAGTCAAGGTAGGATGCAGAACAGGTTTGAATCCCCATTTTACAGATGAGGAAACTGAGGCACAGAAGAGTTAAGTGGCTTAAGTGCTAAATGCATACCGTAAAAATGGGTTATGAGAATCACAGAACAAATGACTAGGTGTGTTCACTCATTCATTCAATCATATTTATTGAGTGCTTACTGTGAGCAAAGAACCGCACTAGCTGCTGGGAAGAGTACAACACAGCAACAAACAGACACATTCCTGCCTACAACAAGCTCACAGTCTGGAGGGGAGACAGACATTAACATAAATAAATAAATAAATTATAGATATATGCATATACATAAGTGTGTATACATATGTGATATATTGATCAGTTAAAAGCAATATAAAAACACAAAAGCTAAAATCTGTTTCTTTCAACATTCAGCATAAACATTAAAAACAATCATTTAATTTAGTGAAACGTCAAGTCACTTACATTAGTATAGGAAGCTGGCCAGTGGATCTCATTGTAAGGACTTATGAGGGTGTGCTGAGTCTGCAGAGCATATGGGAAGGAAGTTACATGAAGGGTCACAATGTTGGGGGCCTCCTTCACTTCGCGGCAGTTCAGCAATCGATCCACAAGTCCTATAGCTGGTTCGTTTTGAGGATAGAGATGGTGGACAGCACTGCCGAGGTTAAAGCCACAGAGACATTGTTCACGTTTGTAGTCCAGCAAGAAAAGTTGAGGCAGTTTTAATCTCAGGCACAGTGGACTCCACATGGTCTGGCTTCTCTAATCCTACTTCATAACTCTAGAAAACTAGGGACTAGAAAGCTTGGTCAACGATTTACATGTATGAAAAGTACTCTAAACATAGGTAATTTTCAAAGGTCTTTGTCCGTAATTCAATCCCATAAACTTCCTTTCCCCACCAGGTGATGATTTTCCTCACTGCAGATCTTACCACATAACCTTCCAACTGTAGTCTGCCCTCGACTTTCTTGCCTCCATCTCCTCACTCTCACTGGTCCCCTCACTGATCGAAAAACCTCACCACCAAATCCAACAGGCAACAGATCACCCCATATTCAAAATCTCACTTATTCGAGCATGCTTGCCCCCACGAATTCTCAATCATAGAAGTAATATTCCAAGTCACATAAACCCATCAGCTTATTTGCTTCTACTCATCCTCAGCCCTTAATGTATATATGTTTATTCACCTGTATGTTCAATTATCATCTTTTGATTACCCTGTAAATAATTTTATGCCCATATCCCATTAATGTGTAAGCTCCTTGTGATCAGGTATTGTGTCCGTTGCATGCTTTTTATTTCCCAACTACTTAGTCCAGTACCTTCTACGTAGCTGATGCTCAGTCAATACTATTACTATCTGCTATCCAGACCAAGATTCTCATTTAGACTCTTTAATTAAGATTTCTCCCCTTTGGAAGACAAATTAAATAGGTCTTATTCCTCGTCTACTTTTCTTGAGGTGCTCAGCTGTCCAGATCAGACACCCAAGCAGCATCTGGGGTGGGCGATTCTATGGGCTTTGTGTTTTTCTTGGGATTAGAACTCTCAAGTTGCTAGGTCTTCAACCACCAACTCTGACCAGGGATAAATTGCTCACTCTCGGAGATAAGAACATTAATTTGTCTTACAGAATGCAGCCTACTGAAAATACAAATTGTGATACACACTGAACATTATTGTCTTTTAATATTTGCCCTTTTTAGCCACTGGCATAACAACTTTTTAAATACTAACTGGGCACTGCATAGAAGTCTAATTAAGAAAGCTGGATCAACCATAAAGTTTCAAGGAAGAAGGGTTTGAGCTTGGTTTGATGAAGAGAGAAGCACAGAGCTGGAAATTAGAACTGATTTCTATGCTGGGTCTGGGCTTCATCTATGGATTTTTGCAGAGAAATCACTTCATCCCTTCACATTTAACCTCTTCAGAGTGCACATTTTTGGTATGCCTTTTTAAAGTGGAGAAAATACCCTTCCTCCCTACTTCACCAAAGATGAGATATAATTTATATGAAAGGACTATGGAACATAAAAATGCCCTTGAAATTCAAGAAGCCTCTTCCTGAGTTAATTTATAAGCCCCTGTTTTCCCTACCCTCCTTCATTTCTGGATCACCTGTGCACTTGGATCCGTACCCCTTATACAGTTGACAGTCACCCAATCCACAGCACTTATGTATATTTTTGTAATAGTATTTGTTAAGTGTTTACTACATGCCTGGCACTGTTCTAAGCACTGGGGTAGATACAAGGTAATCAGGTTGGATACAGTCCCTGTCCCACATGGAGCTCTCAGTCTTAATCCCCATTTAACAGATGAGGTAACTGAGGCACAGAGAAGTTAACTGACTTGCCCAAGGTCCCACAGAAGGCAAGTGACAGAGCCAGAATTAGAACCCAGATCCTTGTGTCCCTCTACAATGCCATTTCCTTAGCAATAATTAAAGGTCTGTCTCTCCCTCTAGGTCATAAGCTTCCTGTGGTCGGGGATCATGTCTATCAACTCCATTGTATTAAACTCCTGTAACCACTTAATATAGTGCTCTGCATACAGAAAATGTTAAGTCAATACTCTTGACTGTGGGCTGGGAATTTTGGTGAATTGTACTCTCCCAAGTGTTTAGTACAGTGCTCTGCACACAGGAAGTGCTCAATCAATATTATTGATTTATTGATTGATTTCCAGAAAAAATCTTATCACAAATCTCAAAAGCCCAGAGTGTGCTCTCCTCATAGTCCTTCAACAGAGAAAAAAGAGTAACCGACTAAGCTTTATCAATGGCATTTATTGAGCACTTACTGTATGCGGGGCACTGAATTAAGTGCTTGGGAGACTACGATACAACAGAGTAAACGTGGGTCACTCTTACCTCACAAGATCCCAATGGGCATGATCATGGATTAAAACAAAAAGAGTATGGGGGTTCTGAAGGGAGTTTTGCAAAAAAGCTTTAAATTTGGTTGGGGCTTCAGCATCCAGCTTCACCACATACTGTTCCACTCGCTGCTTGGTAACATGTTCCTTCTCCAAGCCGAGCTCCAGTAAGACCCCTACAAGAAAGTAAAAACTCTCCAGTCAGATCTCTTGACAGAGTCACCCCTACGCAAGATCTATCTGACCCAAGAATGCAAGCAGCAAGCCATGCAGGAACCTGAAGGCACTAGTACTGGGGCCAGGGGAACTAAACCAATGGTTAGGGGAGAGGATGCAAAGAGTTGGTCTTCACCTGGGACTGGAAATCCTCTGACCAACACTAGAAGCTTGTAGCCCCATTCTGTGAGTTAAAATGTCTGTTGAAAGAAAAGTCTCTCCCAGTACTTTCTTCAGCCCACCACCACCGCCACCACAACCATCACCACCAGAGATGCACGGCTAGGTAGGCAAGGAGGAGGCTCTGGAAGCGTGTGGGAATTGGGTGGATGGGGAGGTGGCATGCAAATATCGGGTTCATAGTGGATGATGAGTGCAGACCAACACACTCGCAAGTTATCCAACCTGAACCGTGGGCATCTCCAGCAAACTGACAGGTCGGGCCAAGTAAGTGGAGTTTTTTGCGGGGATGGGAGGAGGATGGTCTGTGGGCATGGGCTGGCAGGTCTCTAGAGGATGAGAAAATTATGGGATACTGAAAATGACTGTGGGCAACTGATACTTTTCAATACTACTGCTACATCTGATTCACCCAAAAGAAAGGAAGTGAAGGGTGGAAATTGTTCTGTTCAGGACCAAATAACCTCAAAAAATACCATTGCATTTGGAAAGAATTCACTCTCACAAATGCTAAACCTAATGTACTTCCAAAGTTTGATTCCAATTTGGATGCAAAGTCTCTATACGCAATGCCAATAAACATAAAAAACAACATAGCTCACCTGAATGCCAGAGATGAAACAAGGTCTGTTGAAACGTCACTTCAGATGGAGGCACACAGATGAGAAAATCAACTTTCTCAAAGGACCCCAAGTCAAGGTTTTGAGTGCTGGAGTCAGCAATTGAACAGACATGAGAAAGCAGTTTCTGAGCCACGGCCAATTGGAATGGACGTATTCGATGGCGCTCAAGATTATAACCTGGAGGCAAAGACAAAACATGCTGTTGGCATAGCTTGAATTTAATTATTCACTTTAAGCAGTTGTTCTTTAAGTTCTAAACAGATAAGCAATGATGTTGAAAAGAGCACCACAGTAGATACCACTAGACTGAGAGTGAGGAGACCCAGGTTCTGATCCCAGCTCGTCCACTTTGTTGCTATGGGACTTTGGGCAGGCCCCTTATCATCTCTATGCCTCAATTCCCTTGTCTATAGCATACGGAAAGATGCCTGTTCTCCCTTCCTCATAGACTGAGTCCCATGGGGGATGGAGACTGTGTCCAATCTGTTATTTGGGATCCACCCAGCACTTAACACTACTTTACAAAGTAAGTGCTTCATAAAAAGCATCATCAATGTCATTGCTGTAATACAATAATGATGATACTAATAATAAAAAGAATCATTAGTACCTAGTAGCTTCTGTGGGCTTCATTCTGGTTATTAACCAGTCCGATCCTGCTTAATTCCAGGGATTTAAGGAAATGTGATGATGGAAGAACAATACCTTAGGCTGGATGCACATCTAGAGAATTTTAATTAACCGCTATCTCCATGATGCCTGCACCTGCATCACTGTAACAACTAATGAATCTACTCTCCTCCATGGAGATTGGAGAAAAACTGTCAAGGTGCCTATTTATATGGTGGAATTTGGATGCCCTAATCAATTTCAAAAGTAGATCCTCCATGAGGAAAGGTTTAATAGTATATATTTACATAGTGTTTTATTTTCCAAAGTTCTTTCACATTTCTTCCAGGATCATCTATGTAGTTGGATCAATCAATCACATTTATTGAGCGCTTGCTGTGTGTACAGCACTGTACTAAGTGCTTGGAGGAAATACAATATAACAGAGTTAGGAGACAAGTTCTCTGCTCAGAAGGAGCTTAGAGTTGAGAGGATACAAACTTTAAAATTACATATATGTAAATAAGTGTCATGGGGCTTACCATAGGGTGAATAAACAGTACAAATCCAAATGCAAGAGTGATGCAGAAGGTGAAATGAGGGCATGGTTGGTGAAGGCCTCTTGGAGATGTGATTTTAATAAGGCTTTGAAGGTCGGGAGAGTGATGGTGTGTCAAATATGAAGTGGAAGGGAGTTCTGGGCCAGGAGCAGGACATGGGCAAGGGGTTGGTTACAAAATAGACGAGAACGAGGAACAGTGAGTAGGCTGGCATTAGAGGAGCAAAGTGAGTGTGCTGGGTTGTAGTAGGAGAATAGCAAGGTGAGGTAGGAGTGCTTTATAGCCGATTGCAAGGAGTTTTTATTTGATGTGAAGGTGGATAAGCAACCACTGGAGGTTCTGAGGAGGTGGGAAACATGGACTCGACTTTTTTTTGAGAAAAATGATCTGGGCAGCAAAGTGAGGTATGGACTGGAGTGTGGAGAGACAGGAGGCGGGTAGTCCTCTGACTCCCAGACATCTGCTATTTCTACTGGACCAGGCACTCCCTGTCACAACCATTTCTTCTGGAAATTCTCTTGGCCATTAAAACCAGGTGAGGAAGTTCCAACGGTAAGGTGAAATATTTGTCTATTTATAGGGGACATATATAACCTCACATAATGCTTCATTTTAGGAAGAGGAGCTTTCTGCACTTTGGTAAGGGACCCGTCCAGCCTGGCACCATCTCCACAAAACCTAAAGAAGACTGTTGCAGCCACTGTGGCTGTGAGCTGCAAGAAGATTGAAATTCTGCTCCTCTAGACACAGTATCCTACAGATCTTTGCTTTTGCATTATGTTTTCTAAAGCTCTTATTACAGTGCTTTGCACACAGTCGGTTCTCAGTAAATACATTGATGGATTGGTATTTTGTTTAATCTTTCCATATGTGTCAGCCTCTTCCCCCCTTTCTTTTTTTTAGATTATGAGTCTCCTGAGGGATAGGGATGGTGTTTAATTCCCTCCTATGTATTCTTTCTCAGGGATTAGTAAACAGCAAATACTTAACAAATACCACTGCTTGATTGATTTTGCACTTCACTCCTCAGAGGGTCAGATCAACCCAAGGAAGGGAACACCTCACTCCCCCCTGAATTTTCTTTCTCTGTGTACTTACTTGTGCATACAGCTGCCCCACTGACATCCAAAGCTGTTGCTTTATTGACTGACACAGTGAGAGATGAGGAAATATGGCCTTGATTTTCTTGATAAAATTTGTCCAGCAAAACATCAATGTCCCCTTCTAACAACAATAAAAGGAACAAATGGAAATGTGGTTTGAATCCAGTGAGACACACTTAATCCTAGAAATTAAATAATTTTGCAGTCATAAAAGGAAAGGGTTTCTAATAATCAAGAACCCTCACCAACAAAAGGGGATAATCGTACAAGTCAGGGAATAAAATTTAAAATAGGAGGAAACGCAGGGATTCCCTGGATATTTAAATGGCTATTTCTGGGTTATTTTCAAGTGGAAATCATATACACCTCTTGGACAAGCTAATTCAATCAACATGAAAATCCTTCAGTAAATTGTTAATTTCTGAAAGCAGGGATAGTATCTCTACCAACTTCATTATATTGTACTCTTCCAGCCTTAGTACACTGCTCTGTACATAATAGCACCCAATAAATACCACTGATTAAGTCCATGATGATGTTTAAAGCACTTGGGATAGTAGTACAGGACCAAAATATGTTCCCTGGCTTCAAGAGAAGCATCATGGCCAAGACCAAGAGCACAGGTCTTGGAAGCAAAGGATCTGGGTTGTAATTCCAGTTTTGTTACTTGACTATGTGACCTTTGTACTTTGTGCTTCAGTTTTCTTATCTGTAAAATGGGACTATAATACCTGTTCTCCCTCCTACTTAGACAGTGAACCCCTGGAGGGACAGGAACTGCATCTGACTCATTCATTCAATCATATTTATTAAGCACTTACTCTGCGCAGAGCACCGTATTAAATGCTTGGAGGAGTACAACAACAGACACATTCCCTGCGCACAGTGAGCTTACAGTCTAGAGTCGGGGAAACAGACATTAAAATAAATTAATTATAGATATGTACATAAGTGCCATGGGGCTGCGGGGAGAAAAAAGGGAGCAAGCCAGGGCGACACAGAAGGGAGTGGGAGAAGAAAGATGGGACTTAGTCAGGGAAGGCCTCCTGGAGGAGATGTGCCTTCAATAAGGCTTTGAGGGGTTGGGAGAATAATCGCATGACAGATTGGAGGAGGGAGGGCATTCCAGGCCAAAGGCAGGAAGTGAAGGAGGGGTTGGCAGCAGGATAGGTGAAATTGAGGCACAATGAAAAGGTTAGCATTAGAGGAGTGAAGTGTGAAAACTGGGTTGCAGTAGGAGAGTAGTGAGGTGAGGTAGGAGGGGGCAAGGTAATGGAGTACTTTAAAGTCAATGGTGAGGAGTTTTTATTTGATGTGGAGGTGGATGAGCAACTATTGGAGTATTTTGAGGAGTGGGGTGACATGTCCTAAACAGTTCTGTATAAAAATGATCCAGGCAGCAGAGGGAAGTATGGACTGGAGTGGGGAGGAGGTAGGAGGCTGGAAAGTCAACAAGGAGGCTTGACTTGTATCTACTCCAGTTCTTAGAACAGTGCTTGGCACAAAATAAGTGCTCAAAATACCATAATTATGATCAAGATGCTTATATACTGGAGGAAACTGACAAAAATTATTGACAAATAGTGGGACCAAGAGGAAGAATAAAAATAAAATAGGTCAGAGTGTGATTATGTCAAGATGAAGTTAGCAGAATAAGTAACTACATAAATTCAGAGAGACTGTGCGTGCATGTATGTAGGTGTATAAGGACTAAGGATAGCTATTGGCTTGATGTGACTTTGGGATTTAGGAATTCATCTGGAAAAGGCTTTGTCAGAAAGAAGGATTTTAGGAGGGGTTTATGGCTTAGACTACAGCTCTTTGTAGGCCGAGAATGTGTCAACCACCTCTATTATATTGTACTCTCCCAAGCATAAGTACTCAATAAATATGATTGATTGACTGATTGATTAGGAAGGAGTTTCAAGCTGAGGACCTCTGTGAGCGAGAGGAGTGGCAGGAAACAGTACTGACCGGTAAGAGCCAGGTCTCAATGAGGACAAGGAAGAAGTGGGTCAGAAACAGGTCAGAGGAAAAAGAGACAGGCCCGCTGTCTACAGGGCAAAACGGAATGGAGTCGTAGTTGGGTAGGAGTTGAGGTTTCAAGTGGTCACTGAAAGCGTGAATATGAAGGAGTGGAGACAGGGGAGGATGAAGGTGTGGTGAAAGGACACGACAGGGCAATCAGACACTTGTAAGAAGCAATCAATCAGAAATAATAATTTGCTATTTGTTAAGTTCTTACTATGTGTTGAGCATTGTTCTAAACACTGGGGTAGATACAAGCTAATCAGGTTAGACACAGTCCCCATCTCAAAGGGGGCTCACAGTCTTAACCCCCATTTTCCAGATGAGGTAACTGAAGCCCAGAGAAGTGAAGTGAATTGCCTAAGGTCACACAGCAGACAAGTGGAGGATCCAGGATTAGAACCCAGGTCCTTCTGACTCCCAGGCCCGTGCTCTATTCACTAAACCATGCTGCTTCACAAATACCAATCAATGGTATTTACTGAATGCTTACTGTGTGTAGGGTACTGTACGAAGCTCTTGGGAGAGTCCAAAACAATAGAGTAGGCAGACAGTTCCTGCGTGCAAATTGCTTACAGACTAGAGAGGGAGGTAGACATTAACTTAGAGGTGGATACGCATGTAAGTGCTGTGAGGGTGAAGTGAAAACCAACATGCTTAAGACACAAGTATATATACCATGCAAATATATGGTACCTCCAAGTATATGCCATGCAAAAGGGTGGGCGTTTGTGGGGGGGGAGCAAATAGAGGAAGTAAGGGTTTAGTCAGGAAAGGGGTCTTGGAGGAGATGTGATTTTAATATGGCTTTGAAGATGGGGAGAGTGGTAGTCTGTCAGAAATAAAATGGGAGGGAGTTTCAGGCCAGAGGGAGAATGTGGGCAAAGGATCAGTAGTGAGAAAGACAAGACAGAGGTACAGTGAGTAATTTGGCATTAGAGGAGCAAAGTGTACAGGTTGTATTGTTATAGGAAGTGAGAGGTAAAATAGGAAGGCAAGAGTTGACTGAGTGCCTTAAAGCTGATGGTAAGGAATTTTTGTTTGATAAGAAGATGGATGAACAACTACTAGAGGCTTTTGAGGGGCAGGCAGGTGCAAACTGAGCCTTTTTTGGATAAAAATGATCTGCAATGCAGAATGAAGTATGGACTGGAGATGGAAGATGCAGGAAGCAGGGAGTTCAGCAAGGTGGAAAACGATCAGTGATCAATGCTTCCATCCATGAAAACATTTTGGATGGAGAGGAAGGAGATAATTCTAGTGATGCTGTGAAGGTAGAACCAACAGGACGTGGTGAAAGATCAAATGTGCAAGATGAATGAGAGAAAATGAGCCAAGGATAAAGCCAAGGTTGCAGGCTTGTAAGATAAGGAGGATAATGATGCTCTACCTCTAGTCTGTAAGCTCCTTGTGGGCAGGGAACAAGTCTACCAACTCTGTTGCACGGAACTCTCCCAAGTACTTAGTACAAGCTCTACACACAGTAAGCACTCAATATATAACACTGCTTTATTCATGGTGTCTACAGTTATGGGGTAATCTGGGAGAAGAAAGGGTTTGGAAGAGAAAATAAGGAGTTCTGGTTTGAACATGCTAAGTTTGAGTGTCAGCAGGCCATCCAAGTAGAGATGTACTATTGTGATTATGTTGTCTTGTTTTTGTCCATCTGGCTCCCCCGATTAGACTGTGAGCCCGTCACTGGGCAGGGACTGTCTCTATCTGTTGCCGAATTGTACATTCCAAGCACTTAGTACAGTGCTCTGCACATAGTAAGTGCTCAATAAATACTATTGAATGAAGGCAGTAGAGAGTGTGGCCTAGTGGATAGAATCAGAAAAATATGGTTTCTAATCCCAATGCTGCCTCTTATCTGCTGTGTGACCTTAGACAAGTCACTTCACTTCTCTGTGCCTCAGTTATCACATCTGTAAAATGGGGATTAAGACTGTGAGCCCATGTGGGACTGGGACCATGTCCAACCTGTCTACCTTGTATCTACCCTAATGGTTAGTACAGTGCCTGGTACATAGTAAATGCTTAATAAATACCATTTTTAAAAAAGAGAGAGAGAGAGGTCTGGGCTGGAGAGGTAGATTTGGGAATCATCAGCGTACAGCTATAGAAGCAATGGAAGAATGCAGATTTACAGGGTCAAGAAACTCAGGATTACAAAATCTGGGAGCACAAGGAGGCCTGGGGAAGAGATTTAGACAAAGAGCAGGATGGGGTGAGTTTAGAAAATGATGAAAAAGAGATGGTCAGGCTTTCGTTAACTGCAATAACATAAAATGGAGCAAAAAAATAGGACTTTGAAAGGGCAGGGTAAAATGAGATGACACCTACTCTCCTGTTTCAAAGACTGTGAGCCCTATGTGGGACAGGGACTTTGTCCAACCTAATACTCTCGTATCTATGCCACCACAAAGCACACCATCCAACATATAGTAAGAACTTTCTTATTCCAGTTGTTATTAGTACTTTCACACAACACACTCACTCGCTCACAAGCACCAGCTGGATACTCCCTAGATATGCTCAACACAAAGCTTAACAGAAGCAGCCGGGAGAAAGAAAAAACGGCAGCAGCTGCAACCCTACCCTTGGATAGATGAAGGAGGAAACAGCGAGAACTCCAGGGAACCGATAGCTCTGTCTGCCTTGCTTATTTGCAACATAAATTGTCTCCTCCTGACACTTGCTAGCTTCCAACAAAGACCATCTGCAATCCTTACTCTTACCACTACTGTCATGAACCAAAATGCAGTTTGTTTGCCAATCCTGTACACAGAAAGCCGGGTGGCCAGACCAGGGGACCAATGTGCTTTGAAAATCACTCCCAGGGTGGGGCAAAATGTCATTTTATCTAAAGATGCTTCATTTAGGGGAAAATCATTTTTTTTTTTATGGGGGCTTGGGGTGAGCCAGCTCAACTGTAACAAACCATTCATTCCTGTCTCTGCCACACCGGACTGGGGGTGTCACATCCCACTCACACAAAACCAAATGTAAAGCCAAGGTGTAGGCTGCAGCTGAAGTTTTATTTTTTTGTTTACCAAGCAGATATATGACATGGTAATATCTTGTACTCGGATAGGGTTTTTGTTTTTCCAAAATACTTTCACATCCACTATCGACTTTAACTTCACAACAGCCCAGTGAGGTAAGAGAAGCGGTCATCATTCCCCCACTTTATAGTTGAGGAAATGAGGGGCAGAGATGTTTAGTGACCTGCCCAAGGTCACGTAACAGGTGAGTGACCGTTGGGACCAGAGCCCACATCAACTGACTCGCAGCCCTATGCCCTTCCCACTAGATCCAGTGGTTCATTCTCAAAGTTCAGCTGGATGGTCAATCCCATCTTGAGCCTTTCTTTTTTGCTTTGCATGTCCCTGAGCTACTAGACATCCTACCTGGACAGAGGGTGCTAAAAAAGGATCCTAGTGACTCCACTTTCCCGGTCACAAGTTCATAGTTAACTTCTTTCTGATAGTCAGCAGGGGTGAGCAGCCTTTCAGAGAGAATCCGGGCCTGATATTTTCCTACAAAATAAAGGTCAATTTTTAGGAGACATTTAATTCAAAACCTGAAATGAAATGCTGAAAGTGGACTCTCCCTAATTCCATATTTTACTTACACACAAACACACACACACATACACCCTCCTCCCCCCCATCACTTTTTCAAATTAATGCCATGACAACAGTAAAATTAGATACTAGACTGGCATTCTAGGGGAAACAGCCTTTCAAATAACACTGGGCAAAATTTTCCAATATAGAGACAATTGGTGTTTCTATGTGGAAAAACCTACCAGTGTTCTTTAACTTTCCAATCCATTCATTCATTCATTCATTCATTCAATAGTATTTATTGAGCGCTTACTATGTGCAGAGCACTGTACTCAGCACTTGGAATGTACAATTCATCAACAGATAGAGACAATCCCTGACCATTGATGGGCTTACAGTCTAATCAATCTATTAATCAATGGAATTTATTAATAAGCTTATTGAGGGCAGGGAACGTGTCTACCAACCCTGTTGCATTTACTCTCCCAAGCACTTTGTGCAGTATTCTGTACATGGAAAGCATAAATAATTACTTTAATTATTTAATAACATTTTGCAGAGCATTACACTAAATTCTTGGGTGAGTATAATGCAATAGAGTTGGTAGACACAATCCCTGCCCCCTTGGAGCTTACAGTCTAGAGGGGGAGATAGATATAAAAATTGAATTACATATAGGAGAATGGCAGGAAATAAGGATATGTACATAAGTGCTCTGGGGTGAATAGCAAAGTGCTTTAAGGGTACACACTCAAGTGCTTAGATAACCCAGAAGGGAGGGTGACTAGAATGGGGAAATGAAGGGTTAGTCAGAGGAAGTCCGCTTGAAGGAGATGTGATTTTTGTAGAGCTTTAAAGGGGGAGGGAATTCCAGCCCAGAGGTAAGATGAGGCAGGGAGTAGGGAGTGAGAGAGACAGAATTAAGGTACAGGGAGTAGTTTGACCATTAGAGGAGCCACGAGTGCAAACTGGGTTGTAGGACATCAGTGAGGTAAGATAAGAGGGGAAAAGCTGATTGTGGTTTGTAAAACATAGCAGATTATTTGAGAGAGAGGGATTCTTAAACTTTAGCTCTGCATAATACAGAATTCTAACTGCAATTTGCAAGAAAATGTATTTAAAAAAGAAAAAAACAACTACCCCTGTACTGATCAGTCTAAAGGAGATGGAATGGAGTTGCGATTGGGCAGTGGCTAAAAGCAGTAACATGCTTGGGGCACATAGGTTCTTGCTCTTGATGAGGACTACATAAAAAAAAATTACCTGTTGCAGTTTAAGTTGAATACTAACTCAATTTCTACTATTCCTGGTTTTGTCAACCCAACAGCCACTATTTATGTATGTACAGCATACTTATTACTTATGTATGCACCTATTACCATATTCCACCTATTTGTGTAATTCACTCTTTCATGTTATTTCCAACAATTGTACATAGATGTTCTCCTCCAACTCTCACTGAAGGTATAAAATTCAAATTTGCCAGTCTCCACCATTAGATGGTGAACTTTTTGAGAGCAGGGATGGAGCTCTCTTGTAATATGAGGGTTATATTTTTAACACCCAATTAATCAATGGTATTTATGGAATGCTTACTGTATGCACTCTTTGTGTTAAAGAAAAATTGCATTTGAGTATTTGCACACAGTCCTCATACACATGCACACAGCTATTTATTTTGATGTCATGTCATATTCTACCTAAGTATACACCTGCAGTAAGGAGATAGTTTCCTAATTTCCTAACAATGTTCTAGTCAAAGTGCATATTGAAAACGTGTGTCACGGAAGAACTGAGTATATGTATCTGTAATAATAATAATAATAATAATGCTGGTATTTGTTAAGCGCTTACTATGTGCAGAACACTGTTCTAAGTGCTGGGGTAGATGCAGGGTAATCAGGTTGTCCCACATGAGACGCACAGTTAATCCCCATTTTACAGATGAGGTAACTGAGGCACAGAGAAGTTAAGTGACTTGCCCACAGTCACACAGCTAAGTGACAGAGCCAGGATTTGAACCCGTGGCCTCTGACTCCCAAGCCCAGGCTCTTTCCACTGAACCACACTGCTTTTCTACCATTGGGCATTTGGAATTCACCCCACCCTCAGCTCTACAGCACTTATGTACATATCCATAAATTATTTATACTAATGTCTGTCTTGGCCTCTAGGCTGTAAGTTTGTTGTAGGCAGTGAATGGGTCTACCAGTTTCATGGTATTGTACTATCCCAAACACTTAGTACAGTATTCTGCACATAGTAAGTGCTCAATAAAAAACAATTGATTGATTATGCCTAGTCTCCGAATGCCTAGTATGATGCTCTGCACACAGTAGGAATCAATCAATTGTAAGTACTAAGCACTTACTGTATGTAGATCACTGTAATAATAATTATGCTATTTGTTAAATGCTTGCTATGTGCCAAGCACTATTCTAAATGCTGAGGGAGATTCAAAGTGGGGGTCACAGTCTTAATCCCCATTTTACAGATGAGGTAACAGGCACAGGGAAGTTAAGCGGTTTGCCCAAGGTAACACAGCAGACAAATGGCAGAGCCAGGATTAGAACCCATGTCCTCTTGACTCCCAAGACCATTCTCTTTCCACTATGCCACGTCACCTGGGAGTACAATATAATAGACGTATTCCCTGCCCACAATGTGCTTACAGTGTAGAGGGAAACAAATGAATAGTTCATCCTTCAAACTGAGGGACAGCGGTTTACACGCCTCAAGCACTGCCTAAGAGAATCTCCTTGAAAAAATCTCATCATTCATTGCTCACAAGCTAAATCCCCTAAACGTAAAAAGAGAAGGAGGAGTGTCAGGACTCGCCTGTTACCACAATGCAGGACTCTATCGATCGGTTTCTGCAAGCACAGATGATCACAACGTAGTTGGTCTTCACCAGTTTCCCTTCGCTGAGCAACCTGAACAGCTCAGCCAGCCCCTCCGCCAGAGAGTAGCTGCACTCGATGATGTGGACGCTGTCGTTGCACGAACTGGCAGCCAAGCCCGCAAGCCATGGGAGCTGAGCGGATGTCACAGGGGCGAGGTGGCCAGGGACTGGGGGGAATGCTTGGGGCGCCGCCTGCTGATACTGCCGGATCTCTGGGAGGTGTGACTCCCGCCAGGAGCGCATAAATATCTGCTCTAGGTCTTCAATCAGTGGAACCTGATCGGAAGCTGGGAAAACAACAGTTGAATTGTATTAAATTCACACCATCTGCCTTGGCCATAGTCCTGGCTCCCAGTGGTGTTGCAGCTGCTCATGTGTATTTATTGAGCACATACTATAGTCCAAAGCATTGTACTAAGCACTCAGGAGAGTGTACTATAACAATAAACAGATGCATTCCCTGTCCACAATAAACTATGTAAAGGTATGGTCTTCTCAATGTCACCAGATGCAGATACATAAGGGACAAGAGTCCTTTTGTGTGCTTCAGAGATTCCATCCTTGCTCCGACAGCATTTCCTCAGAAAATCACTTACAGGCTCTACTAAGGAAGATCATTTTACCAGTGCACTCTTTGTCTGCCCTTTCTGACACAAACACACACACACACACACACATAAATCTCTTACAACTTCCAGGGCTGCTGGGCCACAAACACAACCCAGAGTCCATCTGAAATGTGCATCTGGACCAGCCTAGTGCCCAAGAGGACACTCC
This sequence comes from Ornithorhynchus anatinus, assembly GCF_004115215.2. NCBI lineage: Eukaryota > Metazoa > Chordata > Mammalia > Monotremata > Ornithorhynchidae > Ornithorhynchus > Ornithorhynchus anatinus. The sequence goes on along the minus strand of NC_041728.1, from coordinate 87,056,975 downwards.
AGTCTGGAAAGAACCCAAGCTCTCCCCTGGCCCAGAGAACGGTTCTTAGAATCCTGCGGACCCACCGTAATCCAGTCTCCCTGTTGTGGGCTGGAATCCAAGATGGAAGACCAAATGGACTCATTCCCATGAGGGCTTTCAAAGGGGAGCTCCGGGCAGAAGTGGATTACCTGGAAACCCCCAGCGCCCCATCAGAGCCCATCGCCATTCTAGACACACTCACTAAAGAGACCCAAGGATCCTTGCAGCAACAAAGACTGAGTCTCCCTGGGGATGCTATGACACTGAGCTATGACAACATGCTGGGTATATATCTCCTGGTTTCAGGGCAGTAAAGCATTATTCAATCCCTATAAGAAGTGTTTAGTCCCTTCAAAATATCCCAAAAGAATAAACTAGTCTTGTAGCCCATCTTTCCTCTTAAGTAATAGCTTTTCACTATCTAGCTCCTAGGGTTAGTCTGCAGAGGTTTTGTTCTTGCGGATGTTTCAGGAATGGTATTACATGTTATTTATCATCCTGCAGATCTCTCTGTAGAATCCCCCTAAAAACAGAATGATAACATCATTGTTCTTGGAAATAAAAGTCCCCAGAGCATTACACCACATTTTCCTTTTAGCGATAGCAACAGTGGAGGGTGAGTGGGGATAAATGAGGAGTATAGGGTTATGACCCCAGCATTTAGACATTAGTAATGCATGTCCCAGAATGCTGTGGGGCCTTTCATATGCTGAACAAGCTCCAGCTTGGATGTGGAAAGCCAAATAGTTAAAATGAACCAGCTTAGCTGAATAGCATAAACTCTTTAATCCCAATTCCTGGACATTGTTCATTTTCCTTAAAATTGCTCAGAAAGCTCTATGACAATCCAGAACTGTCGTGGTGATAACAGGATTTGTGGTCTATCTGAAAGGAAATGTTACCCACCAAGTTGGACTAGATAGTAGACTGTTAGTAAGAGCTGCATCTCCTCGGAAATAGGCTGTATTGTCGAGGCACCATATTGCTCATAGGGTCGGGATATGGACTGGGAATTTCTGTAGCAAGTGTACAAAAGAGGGCTTACTACAACATCATTAAGGTTACCACAAAGGTAAGGGAAGTTTCCGTGACCTGCAAAGCAAACAAAATTTACTGTCAAATTGTGAGCCCTGCATCTCAGGACAATACCTAAATCTACAGCTTCAGGTGGCTCTAAAATAGATCTTTCATGCCAGCTTCATGCTCACCTGTGTGCAGAATGGAGGGCACCCTCCCCTCCCAAATCCCTGGGACACTGAAATAACTTTTGTATCTGAAGTCCCTGCTGTGCAGCACTGGCCAGTAGGAAGGCCAATCTTGTGTACGTGCAGCTACAGAGCAAAGAACCTGTCAATGGACCCTGAAGAGCTCCATGGAACTCAAATGTTTCCCAGCATGTCGCACAACGCCCCCTTTGAGAAAGGTATCACTGGAGGTCACCTAGAACCACCTTTGTCAAACACAGTGCAGAGATGGAAGTGACATGTTTCTCCTAACAGCCTCTTTCTTCCACTCTCAGGAAGAAGAAGAAATGGGGCTTCAAGGCTGTTCATCCCAACTGTTCTTCACTCTTCATGCTTGAGAGGGAGAGGTAGCTGGCATATTACACCAGAATTCTACCCTCTGCACTGGCTTCCCAATTGCTTCAGTGTGAAATTCAAGGGTTCACTGACTTTCAGAGATTTCTACTGACCTGGAAAAATATGGTGGATGTTTTTCTCAGGTCTTTTACATTCCACCACACCTCACCCATCCCCAACTTGTACAAGTAGCAAGAGACAGGATCTCATGTTGAACAGAAAGCTTGGCGGCCTCCAACGCTACTGATACTGGTGGATCCCTTTCTGTTGCCATTCCATTTTCCCTTTTATCCCCTACTTCCCTGCACTCCCTGTCTTTTGTCACCCTGACTCCTCTTTCTGCTCTTTATCACTTCCTCTTGTCCTAGTTTCCTCTCCTCCACATCACCCTTCCCCCCAAGAACAAGATGTTCCTGAATTATATGTTTTTAGTTCTTGTCAGTCACCAAGTATTTACTGAGCGCCAGAGGGCCCACAGAAGCGTACTTGGCACCCATATAGTACACCGTGCTTCCCAATGCACTTACCAGCTACAGTGAAAGTGACACATAAATAAACACGAGATGGCCATGTTAAGTCTCATCTCCAAATAGACAGATGCTTGGCAATTTCTCTTTTTAGGTTTTTTTTTTTTCATCTATTACAGGGGATAGCAATCTTTCTTTAGTTTCTCCCAAATGGGATGTGTTCAGTTTTACCTTTAAATATAACTGGCTTGGCCTTGCATATTTTCAGCAGGTTATCAGGAACAGACACCGGCTCTCCTGAAGCCACAGCAGGAGAAGAGACTGGACCCACCAAACCAGACGGGGGCAAACACGTCAGCCCTATGCTTTCTAAGGACAAATGGAAACGTTAGCAGAAACGCACCACCCAAAAGTTCTTTTCCCCCAGTTATTTTACACCAACATGTGCAATCTGAACTGACATCTAATTCCTTTACTGAGTTGAGGTACAGACAATCCATGAGCCTGTGAATAACAGGTTTAGCCTTTTTTTTTCATTCTGTAAGACCATTGTTGCCACACTAATAAAAACTGTTTCTGATCCTATAGATTTAATAGCAGTAATAATAAAAAATTCTGAAACTCCTTAGCACACTTATGGCAAACAACTTAAAAAGAAACTATCAATCCTTGAAACCAAACAATAATAATGATGGTATTTATTAGGTGCTTACTTTATGCCACCCACTGTATGAAGTGCTGGGGTGGATACAAGCAAATCGAGTTGGACACAGTCCCTGTCCCATGTGGGGCTCACAGTCTTAATCCCCATTTTACAGATGAGGTAACTAAGGCACTGAGAAGTGAAGTAACTTGCCCAAAGTCACACAGCAGACAAGTGTGGATCTGGGATTAGAACCCATGACCTTCTGACTTCCAGGCCCATACTCCATCTACTATGTCATGCTTCACGGTAGAAGGGATATGTGTGGATACTACAATATTATTTCCAGGAAAAATAGGTCTCATTTTAGTGTAGTGGAAAAAACATGGTCTGGGCATCAGTCCCTGCTCTACTGCTGGCCTGCAGCAACAAGCAGTTAACCATTCTGAGGATTAGTCTCCTCATGTGCACAGCAAAGATAATAATCCTCACCTCTCCCTAACTCACAGAGATGTTTGTGCAGACAAAATGAGATGAATAAAGTGAAAACACTTTGGGGAAAAAAATGGTACATCAAAGGATTATTATTTCAACATTTGCAACACGCTCATAATGGTTACCATTTCCTGTTACCCCACCTCTATGGAATAACCACATTATTTTCCCCTGAAGTCTGTTTCCAAAAACCTAAATAAAGCCTGTATAACTCACCGTTTTTATTTCTCATAGCGCTTTGTGAGTAGCAGGTGTCCATGGTCGATGGTGACTCTGGAGACCATCCTTTATGGCGTTTTTTTGGAGGGCCCGAGTTCGATAAAGTGCCTAGACAACAGCCATAATTTTTGAAAACCGTTATTCAGGAATGCCTCAACATTTTTACTATGTTCAAGAATTATGGGCTAATCCATTCTGGAAATTCAGTTTGTATTTGTAGAGAAGCAGCGTGGCTCAGTGGAAAGAGCACGGGCTTGGGAGTCAGAGGTCAGGGGTTCTAATCCCAGCTCCGCCACTTGTCAGCTGTGTGACTTCGGGCAAGTCACATAACTTCTCTGGGCCTCAGTTATCTGTAAAATGGGGATGAAGACTGTGAGCCCAATGAGGGACAGCCTGATCACCTTGTATCCCCCCAGCACTTAGAACAGTGCTTTGCACATAGTAAGCGCTTTACAAATACCAACATTATTATTATTATAATCGTTATTATAATCGTTATTTCAAAACAATACTAGAGCTTCAACCTCAAGGCCGATATGTGAATGATTTTTTTCCTTTTATTTTAGCTTCCAAGCAAATTTCAAAACTCAAAATTTTAAGTATTCTGCAAATTTGAGCAAAACCTTCATGGGCTCAGGGAAACTATCTTAGTTTGGCCACTAGAGGTCAGGCCGAACCTAGTTGTATTAATCATCAAAAAACCTCTAAAAAGCCCAGGAGCAAAAGGAGCCAGTTTAACCCACTCTCTTGTAACACTTGCCAAGTCTGAAATAAGGCTGGACTCCGATCCAAGGTCATGTTCGTGGGTTACACTGTTCTTCTGAGTGATCCAAAACACCAAGAGTGTGCTAGCCAGTGATTTTTTTCTAATAGAACCTCACAGGGAATTTTAGCTATCCCTGCACTTCTTTTCTTGAACTAAGAGGTGTCACCACTACCAACAGTTTTATGCTCCCTTCACTCCACGGAGACTGCATTCCCCAAAGTCGTCAATGACCTCCTCCTCATAACCAAATCTCTGCTCTGTCTTAATCCTCCTCAACCCTTTGGCCACCTTCAACCTTGTGGGCCACCCCCTTCTCTTTAAAATGCTATCTGATCTTGGATTTGCAGACTTGAATTCTCCTAGTTCTCCAATCTCTCAGACCACGCCTTCTCTGTCCTCTTTGCTGGCTTTTTACTTTACCTCTCATCCCCTAACCATGTGAGTCCCAAAAGGATTTCTTCTGGGCCCCTTGCTCTTCTCCCTCTACACTCTCTTACTCTTATGGCTTCAGCTATAATTGCTCTGTGGATGGATTGATAAATCCACCTCTCTAGACCTGACCCCTTCTTCTCTGCAATCTCGCATCTCCTCTTTCTTTTGGGATATCTCCACTGGGATGGCCCACCAGCATCTTAAACCCAAAATGTCCAAAACTTTCCTCTGCACCTCCCAACTTTCACTGATAACACCACCTTCTCCTGTGACTGAAGCCCTCGGTCTCTATATCATCTTTGCCTCTTTTGGTCTCACATCAATATGCTACCAAATCCTGATGTCTCCTCAGAAACATTTTGCAGATGTGCCCCCTTCACCTCCACATACATAGCCATTACCCTGTTTAAAGCTCTCATCACAGCCCAATTAGACCACTGGCTCTCTGGCCTCTTTGCCTCTAATCCCTCCCGCCTTGAATACGTACACACTTCACACTACTGCCCAGATCACTGTCCTGAAAAGTCAGGGGAAGAAGCATGGCCCAGTGGATAGAACAATTCACTTGGGCAATTCAGTTCACTTTATTTTTATTTCACATATCCCCCTCTCCTCAAAACTGTCTGATGGTTGTCCATTTCCCTTTGCATTAAGCAAAAACTCCACAATACTGTCTTCAAGACTAGGAGAAAATCACTATAAATCCTGCTGCCTTCCCTTCATGTCACTAGGACCCTGCTCTCAACATATTATGGGTCCACCAAGTAACATGACAAAGTGCAGCCAAGCACCCTTGGTGTGTGTCCCTCAACCGGAAAACCAGCTGTTCTGCCTCCCTGGGAATGCTCACCAGCTCTCCTCTGTTCCATGGAGAAGACTCCATCCCAACCCAATTTCCACAGTCTCCATGGGAAAGAGAAAATCACCCATAGCATGAGACCTCCACAAAACCCAAGGAAGACTGGTGGCTTCTGTGGCCATGGATGTGCCTTAAACTCAGAGCCACAAACGGCCTGAAATCCTGTCCTCTAGACACAGCACCCAGCTGATTTTTGTTTTATTTTCGGTATTGTCCTTGTTTTGTATGCTGCTTTATTATTGTTGCATTGCTCCTTATATGTCTGTCACCAGTCCTCTCTTGCCGTTGAAATTCTTAGATTATGAAATTCTTGAGGTACGAGGAATGTGTCTAATTCCCACCACTTAATACAAAGCTCTGCATTTAGTAAGTGCTTAATCAATACTATTACTAATGCTACTTCTCTCCACCAGGCATGACCACCTCACTGATAAATTCTTCTCGCTCAGAACTCCCCTGGTAGCACTCGACACTCCTCCCAAGCCCACCTCCTGACTGTACCTGGTTCTTGTCATGCCTGCCTCTGACACTTAGTTCATGTTTACCACAGAACCTGAAACCTCTTGCTTGTATGAATGTATGATAGAATATAGAAGTACATGTTTATTCAATCTATGCCTCCCTTGTTAGAGCATAAGCTCCTAGTGGACAGAAAAAAAATCTTGTATTTCCTTGCTCTTCCCAAGCATTTAGAATAGTGCACTGCACTCAATTGGCAGTCAAATACCACTATTAGTAGTCAACTGTATGTATTGAGCACTTACTTTATGCAGAACACTGTACTAAATGCTGGGGAGTGCACATTATAACAATAAAAAGGATATATTCCCTGCCCTCAGTGAGTCCTATGCAGGAAGAAATTTTTTTTTGCACTACAGAAAGATCTACAAAGGTTTATGATCATTCAGATAAACCAAGTGGTCAATGAGGAGAAAGTGATCATCTGTTCATCAAGTCCTCATCTGTTAAATGGGTATTAAATATCTGTTCTCCCTCACCTTGGACTGTGATCCCCTATCCCAAAGAGACTGTGTTCTATCTGATTATAATAATAATAATAATGATGGCATTTGTTAAGCACTTACTATGTACCAAGCACTGTTCTAAGCACTGGGATATTCATTCAATTGCATTTACTGAGCTCTCACTGGGTGCACAGCACTGTACTAAGCACTTGGAATGTACACCAGCAACAGATAGAGACATTCCCTGCCCAACGATGGGCTCACAGTCTAAAACGGGGAGGCAGACAGAAAAACAAAACAAGTAGTCAGGCAGGGATAGATACCAGATACAGGTTGTTCCACAAGGGGCTCACAGTCTTAATCCCCATTTTACAGATGAGGTAATTGAGGCACAGAGAAGTTAAATGACTTACCCAAAGTTATGCAGCTGACAAGTAATGGAGCCTGGATTAAAACCTGCAACCTATGATTCCCAAGCCCGTGCTCTTTCCACTAAACCATGCTGCTTCTCTATCTTGGCTCTACCCCAGGAATTAGCACAGTGTTTGGCACATAGTAAATGTTTAAAAAACACCACAATATTTAGACTGTGAGTCCGTTGTTGGGCAGGGATTGTCTCTGTTGCCGAATTGTACATTCCAAGCACTTAGTACAGTGCTCTGCAGACAGTAAGTGCTCAATAAATATGATTGAATGAATGAATATTATAAATATAATCATTTAACAGGCTATGGGACATCTAAACTTGAATCCAATCAACAAGTGGTCCAAAGCAATTTCCTCAGCAGAGGCACAACCTAGAACTCTTCTGGTCTGGAAGTACCAAGGGACATTTTATAAGAACGAAGTGGGCGAAAATGCTCAAATTTACCCTTCACCTCCCCAACCCATCTCCTGCACATCACTTCAGGATGGGATCATCCTGGAGGGTGCTGGAAGCTGTGGCCTCCCAGCTGTCTCACTCTTGTCCTTTCTTCATTCTGGCCAGCAGAGAAGAGAGACTAGGAGGTCAAAAGATATGACTCATGATCTCTCCTGACCACTCTGGATCTCTCAGACAGGTGAGAGACAAAAAAGCAGCATGACCTAGTGGATAGAGCATGGGCCAGAGAGTCAGAAGGACCTGGATTCTAATCCCAGCTCCGCTGCTTGTCTGCTGTGTGACCTTGGGTGAGTCACTTCACTTCTCTGTGCCTCAGTTCCCTCATCTGTAAGACTGTGAGACCTATGTGGGAAAGGGACTGTGTCCAACCCGATTATCTTGTATCTATGCCAGGACGTAGAACACTGCCTTGCACATAGTAAGCATTTTGTAATAGTATTTTTTTATTATTACTATTATTATGTGAGACATATTGAGCAGTTCCCAGAGGACTGCCTGGGAGGTTCTCAGGGTTGCCCTGGGAGCATTCTGAGTTGATGAGGGTGTTCCTTCAGCAGCCGGGAGGGTAGGGTAAAGAGTGCAGCTTGTGGCATTATTAGAACTCAGATATCCTGTGGGTCAAGTTGGGTGTGGAAATATGAACTGGGCATCCCCATGCTGTTCCTGCTTATTTAAAAGCCCAGAGTTTCCAAATTCTAAGACTTACCAATCAGTCAATCAATGGCATTTACTGAGCATTCTCTGGGTCCAGAGCACTGTATTAAGAGCTTGGGAAAGTACAGTCCAATAGAGGAGCTAGACACGATCCCTTCCCATAAGGATCTTAGACTATACAGGGTGAGACAGACATTAAAATAAATGATGGGATTCAAAAACATTACATGGTTTTAGGGTCCGTTCTAGGGCTACTGGACTGGAATCTACTGACACAATAAGAATATGTCACTTAAATTAAATATATCCCCCTCAAAGAAACTGATTAGAAAGACTCAGTTTTCTTTTTTTTTGCTATGACCATTTAATTTTCAACCCAAATATGTTAATACTAAGGATGAGAGTATTATAAATTACTTACAACCACTACCAGTTCTTAAGTACTTCTGATCCAGAAGCAAAGGAATTTAATTTAAACCCCCTTTCCAGATGAGTTTATCTGCCATACCTTTGTTTGAAGTCAGGAAATAACAAAGAGAAGACCATATAAACCTACCTAAAACGGAGAGTTTTGCTGGGACTGACAAATTGGTTTTCACAAACTGTTGATGTTTAGGGAGATCTATCCCATTAAAAACAGCAGGATTCATTGTTGCTGTTGCCTGGAGATGATCAGATGTAGACCCTGATAGACAAAGAGAAAAAAGGAAAGAGCGGAGAATACATTCAAAAGAGCACGGTCTTGGGAGTCAGAGGATGTGGGTTCTAATCCCAGCTCTACCATTCGTTTGTTGTGTGACCTTGGGCAAGCCACTTCACTTCTCTGTGCCTCAATTACCTCATCTGTAAAATGGGGATTAAGACTGTGAGCCCCAAGTGAGATAACCCGATTACCTTGTATCTACCCAGCGCTTAGAACAGTGCTTGGCACATAGTAAGCACATAACAAATACCATAATTATTATTTATTATTATTAAGGTTTTTCTTATGAAATCCTGTTTGGTGGCTACAGTCTACTCAGACTATTCCACTAAACTATTTTTTCATAACTGTTCTTCCAATCATTCTTCTACAAATAAAACAAAGCATAGATAAACTTCTTGGTATGAATGAACCTAACAACCACAAATTTAAACTACTTCTCTAGTGGTAAGGTCTATTTGTAAGCCCACTGAGCACAAAATGAGAAAAGTTGAAAACACAAAGACTGGACATTGTCTTTCTGAAAATGGAATTCTATTACACTAACATATTATTTGATAATTGGTAGTGCTGTAAATGAAGGCAAGAAATGTACTAGTCTTAGTATAATGGTAAGACCATTAGAAAATGCAGACTGCCTTCTTTCTCATTCTTTTTCTACCAACTGGGTCACTTTACAGATGAAACTGAACTTGAAAATATACAATGTAAGTAAAAGAAAGAATTATGAACTCCTGAAAAATTAGCAATTTTAGAGTGAAATTTTAAAATAAACAAATATCAAAACAGGTAAGTCTTTACTTGGATTCCTTCCTGCCCAGTGAATATGGGTTCTTAAGGTAAAATCCCATGCTGTAAGAATCAGGTCAAAAGGGCTTCTATTTTTAACTAATGCTTCATCATATAATAGGGAATACATATAATAACTGATTTGTTTCTGCAGAATTCCACAAAATTGTTCTGCAGGATTCTACAAAATTGTTACTTCCATTTATGAGGAAAATGAAAAATCATACTTTAGGGTTCAACAGGCAAAAAGAACAGGTACTTATGTTAATAATAATAATGGTGGTATTTAAGTGCTTACTATGTGCCAAACACTGTACTAAGCACTAGGGTAGATGCAAGATAATCAGGTTCCTGTACTACATGAGGCTCAGGAAAAGCTAGTAAGAAAAGAGGTAGAGGAACATGGAGATAAACTGTTTGTTGTTTAAATACTGCCTTGACCCTGATATCATTATGTCCTTTGGCTTGATCTTTGTATTTTCATCTTTTCCCATTTTGTACTCAGTGGGTTTACAAATGTAATTTTTTGAGTTTGCCTGCTATGTGACACTTCACTTCACTTGTCTGGGCCTCAGTTACCTCACCTGTAAAACGGGACTGAGATTGTGAGCCCTATGTCAGACAGGGACTGACTACCCAACCTGATTTGTTAGTATCCATCCCAGGGCTTGGCACAGAGCCTAGCACATAGTAAGCATTTAACAAATACCACATTCATCATTGAGAAGCAGCATGGCCTAGTGGAAAAAGCACAGGACTGGGAGTCAGGAGACTTGGATTCTCATTCTGGCTCTACCACGTGCCTGCTGTGTGATTTTGGGCAAATCACTTAACTTCTCTATGCCTCAGTTTTTTTCATCTGTGAAATGGGGACTAAATAAATACTGGCTGTCCCTTCCTTTTAGACAGAGACCCTATGTGGGGTACGGTCTGTCTGATATGATAGTATTGTATCTACCCTAGCTCTTAAAACAGGGCATGCCATATACTAAGTGCTTAACAAATATCACAGCTGTTGTTATTAGTATTATTGTTATTATTACCAGGGAAGGAGAGCGGGTATTTTATCTTTCCACCCCAGTTCCAGACCCTGGGGCTTTCCAATGTATTGTCTTGGCAGTCGGGTCCTCCTTGTAGCAGCATGACTCAGTGGAAAGAGCCCGGGCTTGGGAATCAGAGGTCATGCGTTCAAATTCCGGATCTGCCACTTGTCAGCTGTGTGACTGGGCAAGTTACTTAACTTGTCTGTGCCTCAGTTAGCTCATCTGTAAAATGGGGATTAAGACTGTGAGCTTAACGTGGGACAACCTGATTACCCTGTATCTACCCCAGCACTTAGAACAGTGCTCTGCACATAGTAAGCACTTAACAAATACCAACATTATTATTATTATTGTAGCATCTGGAGGCAGTATGATGAATTAAAGGGAAGCATCTGACTTCTGAAAGTTTGCACAAGGTTTGAAAGTGACTGAAAAGAGGTGAGAGGGTGGAAAGTGTCAAGGAAGACCAGTGGGACCAGGATTGCTGTGGAGAGCTGCAATATTTCTCCCGAAATTTTGTCCCACACAGATCTTGGTAAGAGGGGAGTCCCAAGCTTCTCCCACTCCCCTAGACCACGCTCCAGAAATCACTGGGGAAGGCTGAGAGATCATCTGTCATCTAATCAAGTGACAATGACCAAGCTTCTCTTCCCCATCCACTGTGGTCTCAAAACTGCTCTCGCACATGAAAGTCAACAGAACCGGATCCCTTTTCAGGGAAAAAAAAAAGCTCCCGGCATATATAATTTGGCCCCATCATGTATTTAGCACCCACAGATGTTCTTCTCTTTGTTACCTGAGTGTTGAGCTCCAAGGAGAACATGTGGATGAGGTCCTTGAATAGGCTCATTTGTGATGGCAGCCATAGACCCTGAACTCTCCGGAACTTGGAACAGGGAGCTGGAACAGGGGCCAGAAGAGGACTGTCGACTTCGGAACTCTAAGGAAAGAAGACTCTGAGGCTTACAGAACTGCACAGGTCCCATGGGCTGCAGTTAAAATAGTGGCCTACTTTAAAAGAGCCCATATATGTTATTGAACAGCTTTAAGTGGCAGAGTCAATAAATGATCTTTAGTGCTTAATATGTGCAAAGCACTGGACTAAGTGCTTGGCAGAATACAACACAATTCGCAGACACATTTTCTGCCCATAACAAGCTTACAGTTTACAGTCAGGACAGAGACCTTCGTATCACCCCATAGAACAGGCTGCCAAACTCAATTTCCTAGCCCCCTTTTGGCAGTTATGAAGTTTAGGTGGGCGCTGGGAAGCTGATGGGTTGGGAAATAAAATGGTTCATAGGGAAGCGCAGCCCGCAATCTCTGCCTGCAATTTCCGCCCTTAAAAAGGCCGAGGAAATTACAAAACAGAGAATATCTCCAACTTGCAGATCTTAGAATGAAAGGTTTCTTTCATTTCATTTTGGATCTTGTTTCTAAGAAAGAGAAGGTTAGAAACAAACTCATTTAATGTGAGATTCAACTATTAAATCAACCATATCTTAGAAATCCTTTCTTCTGTTCCTATGCATAAGGGTGATGGTCCTATTTACCAGATTCCTCTAAATCAATTTAGAGGGAGCAATTGAAGGAAGAGGAAGAAGTGTTAAGCATCAAGTCAATATCAGTTGATCAAAGATTAAAAGTATTTACTGAGAGCCTACTGTGGGCAGAGCACTGTACTATGCGCTTGGGAGAAGACAACAAATACGGAAGCCATATCCCTTTGCCCACAAGATGCTTACAACCTAATGGAGGCAGATGGTATTTTGCAGCTAGGAGGAAGAGGTCCTTAAACAATTGAGTTTGTAAATCAAAATGTGCAAAAGCTCAGAGGAGGTTGTGAGTGTAGAAGTGCTGATATGATACTTGGGTGGTGGCAAGCTGGGGAGAAGAAAAGATATCAAAGAAATCTTCCTAGAGGAATTTCAGAGGAGCTTCAAAAATGAGGAGAACTGAGGATCTGGCAGATTTGAAGAAGGTGGAAATTTTCAGGCAAGAGGAAGGTGCAGTTTGGGGGTTGGAGGGAGAAAAGCCAGAAATGAGGCACAGTGAGTAAGTAAGAAGGAGAATGTGGACTGTTATGTGATGTGCCCCCCCTCAAAACCTAAACGAAAAAACCACCATTCTCCCAACCTTCAGAGACTTATTAAAATGACATGCAGAGATTTCCAAGAGGCCTTCCCCAACTAAGCCCTCATTTCCCTACTCCCTCTAGCTTCTGGACCACCTGTTCACTTTGATCTGTACCCGTTAAGCACTTGATACTCACCCCTCAACCCCACAGCACTTATATACATATCTGTAATTCATTTTAATGTCAGTCTCCCCTCTCAAATGGTAAGCTCCTTATGTACAGGGAACATGTCTACCAATTAAATTGCATAGTAAGTGCTTAATAAATACCATCATTATTATTATGAACATACACTACTTAATGAAATGAAACAAAAAGTGAGAGATCAGTCAATTAGTCACAATTATTGAGTGCTTACTATGTGCAGAGTACTGTACCAATCACTTGGGAGAGTATGTCAGAATTAGCAGACATATTCCCTGCCCACAATGGGCTTACAGTCTACAGGGGGAAACAGATATTAATATGAGTAAATAAGCAATTTATATGTAACTTGAAGATTTGTACATAAGTGCTGTAGGATTGGAGGTGGGGACAATATCAAATTCTCAAAGGTCATAGATCCAAGTGCATAGACAACCCAGAAAGGAGAGTGAGCTGGAGGAAAGAGGGTTTAATTGGGGAAGGCCTCTTGGAGAAGATGTGACATTAATAATGGTTTGAAGGTGGAGAGAGGTGAACTGGTGCATTGGAAGGGGGACAGGATTTGGTGACAGATTGAATATGTGAATGGAATGAGAAAGATGAGTCAAGGGTAACGCCAAGGTTATGGGCTTAATAATAATAAAAAATTTTGGTTTTTGTTAAGCACTTACTATGTGCCAGTCACTGTACTATGCACTAGGCTGGATACAAGGAAATCAAGTTAGACACAGTCTCTTTCCCATGTGGGCCTCAGAGTCTCAATACCCATTTTACAGATGGGGTAACTGAGGCACAGAAAATTGAAGTGACTTGCCCAAAGCCATACAAAGCTGACAAATGGTGGAGTCGGGATTAGAACCCATGACCTTCTGACTCCCAGGCCCATCTGAGCTAGGGAAGATAGTGGTATTGTCTACAATGATGAGTTAAGCAGTGGGAGGACAGGGTTTGGTTGGGAATACTAGGTCAGTTTTGGACATGTTCAATTTGAGGTGTCAGCAGGCAAGACATCCAAGTAGATGTGTCATGTAAGCAGGAGGAAATGTGAGATTGCAGGGAAGGCGAGAGGTAGGCCTTGAGATACAGATTTGGGAATCACATTTGGGAGATGGGGTCAGAGGCAGTAAGTTTGGAAAATAGGCCAAAGATAACTGGGAAAGAATGAGAGAGTGGATGATCAGTCAGAAGGGATTTGAGGAAGTAAAGGGAACATTTTTTAGAGCTTGGCCTCACAGTTTAATTTTTTAATGAAGTACTAGAGATCTGGAGCAGGGGGACTTCAAAAGGGAGTGAAAGGTCTGGAATAAGAGGTGAGGAAATGGACAGGAGAGTCAATTAGAAAGAAGTAATAGTTCTGAGTATAGATGTTCCTCATCAGTGCTCTGCAGCATAAATGCTGATGTCAGGTAACTGCACCTCAAGAGTGATTCTGAGTTGAGGTTTGGTAGATTGAGACTGAGGAAAGGTCGGGGGGTGTGGGAGTTGAGAGAGCAATTTCAAGGGTGTGGATTTGCACGCCAAGGAGGGGAGAGGGTGAAATCAGTTGGGGCCTGTCAGCTAGCGATCAGTGAAGTAGGGATATATGGATGAGAGGTCTCTGTGGGAAGAGAGAACTAATGTGCTATGTAGCTGCAGGAAGATTAGCCTGAATATCCAACCAACTTCCTTACTGCCCAGAGGGATCGGGGAGAAAGGGAGAGAAAAGGGTAAAGGGGATGGTGCTTTTGAGATAACCTTCACTATTAATTACAGCCGTTAGACTCTAAGACCTCTAGACTTTAAGTTGTTGTAGGCAGGGACCATGTCTACCAACTCTGTTGAATTGTACTCTCCCAAGCGCTTAGTACAGTGCTCTGAATAAAGTAAGTACTCAATAAATATTACTGATTGATATTGATTTATCACAATTTTTCATTTCTAATTATTTTCTTCCAAATCCCAGGGCTATTAAAATGGAGACAGTCCCAAAACCTTAATTACCAAACATGATACACATTTTAATTGTGTACATTCATTCAATCGTATTTATTGAGCAATAACTGTGTGCAAAGCACTGTACTAAGCTCTTGGAAAGTACAATTCGGCAACAAATAGTGACAATCCGTACTCACCAATGGGCTCACAGTTCCTTAACACACAAGGACATTTTAAGGTGTCTTAACCCCTGCAAACTAAGCATTCTACAAAACCTCACACCTTCTTAGCTTTATTAATTGATGCAGTGTGATTTACTTCGACAAAGATAACTTGCCAGTGACCTTGCAGCCTTGAAAGTACGTAAGAGTCTATCCGAACAGTGACCAGAGAATATCTTGGCCTTACCTGATCCTTTCCAGCAGATTAAGGGGCCTTTCATGAGAACTCCATGTGCATTCCTAACCAGATAATACTTTAAATGTTTCTGTTTCTTGGGCTGGGTGGTCAACTTTAGATTTATGTGATTGGAAAACTCAGTGAAGTAACAAAATCCTTTCTTTCCACAGCCAATGCAGTTGCCAGAAAAACCTAGAAAAAGAAATATATCAATACGTGAGACTAGGAAAAATGCAACATTTCACACTTTAATATTGGGCAGTTTCAAATTATCATCTTCAAGACACACAGAATAACTCAGTGTCATAAACTCTTTTGTCCATTGCAGTTGAACAATCCCCTTGCGAATACTGGCACTGAATACAGTGTAAACCAACACTCTCATCAGTCAACCCTCTGGCCTTCCATTAGTTTCCCATTTCCTTCCACATCAAGGGAAGAGTCTTCTCAGTCAACTTCAAGGAGCTCCACCACATCTTCCCATCCTACATATTAGTTCTTTTCCTGCTACTACTTAACTTCCTCTCTTCACTCCTTCCAAACTAACATTCAGAATGTATCTTTACTTTCAAATCTCTTGCCTCTAACCTGTTGCTCAAACCTTTCTCAACCAATCAACTGTATTTATTTAGAGTTTACAGTGTACTTTACTAAGCACTTTGGAAAACACAATATAATAGAGGTGGTAGACACTTTCCTTGATGACAAAGAACGAACTCTCCTAGCCTAGAAGTCCCTTTCTCCGCAAATCCAAATGGACCAGAGTTCTCCCTGTGTTCAAAGATCCCCTAAAACCCCATCTCATCCAACAAGACATCCCAAGTCACATAGGCCCAACAGCCAACCTCTAGTACTTGCATATGTAACTCTTTCTTCAGCATTTGTGTACAGACAGATAACCATTTGTACAGTCAATAATTTATTATGACTACTGTACTGTAAATATTTTTATATTGTCTTCCTGGTTCTAGTGTAGTGTTTCATTTTTCCAGGAATCTAGTATAGTAATTAAGGGGAAGCATTTTAGCGTAGTGGATAGAGCACAGGCCTGAGATTCAGAAGGTCATCGATTCTAATCCCTGCTCCACCACTTGCCTGCTGTGTGGCCATGGGCAAGTAACTTGACTTCTCTGTGCCTCAGTTACAGCCTATCTGTAAAATGGGGATTAAGACCCTGAGCCCTGTGTGGGACAGGGACTTTGTCCAACTCAATTTGCTTGTATCCACCCCAATGCTCAGTATAGTGCCTGGGCCTAGAAAGCACTTAAATAGGACAATTATTAATTAATATTATCATTACAGTGCACCTAATAGGCACTCAATAAATATTGGAACTCCTACTACCACTGTAGCCAAGCCATAAAAATTAAGACAGATCCTCCAGAAATCAGAGTGGATCTGTAAATTTAATAAGTGGCCTTGATGAAAACTTAAGCAGTGTACCTAAGGCAATTTAATAAACTCTCATTCCTATCTTTCCCTTTACTGTGCAGTTTCCAGGAGATTTTTTTTGGTTGGGAGAAGGGAATAAGGGGGAATTATGAGTGTATTGGATTCCCAACAGATGTGAATAGCTCACTCTAGTCCAGTGGCACTGAAACTTTCTCATCCTACTTCACTCTCCATATCAAAGATCCCCTCCAGGATGTCAAAGCAATTCTTCATATACTCCTCCTGAGTTTGAATTGGGAGGAGAAAGAGAATTAGAAATTGGCAGTTACCTTATGTTTTCTCACTGCCTTGGACCTCTGATGCCCCCCCCCCTCCACCCTCTACCCAACCCTGAAGTCCTTCAGGATACTTTTTTGGGGGAAGCCCTGTCTTGATTAAATGAAGAGAAAAAAAAAAGAAGTGAAGCAAGACCAACGACTGAAAAACTTGGAAACTTGATATGCTAATGACTTGGGAAAATGATTTACTGGGAGGCAATAAAGAAAATGTCTTAAAATGAGCAAGGGACAGGATGGAGTAGGTGGTCTGACAAAGCATTAACTCATCAGGCAGAAGGCTCAGCCCTGTCAAGCCCTGTTCTAAGTGTCAAGCCCTGTTCTATGCCCTGGGGTAATACAAGTTAATCAGGTTGGACACAGTCCCTGTTCTAAATGTGGCTCACTCTTAATACCCATTTTACAGACAAGGTAACTGACACACAGAGAAGTGAAGTGACTTGCCAAGGTCATATAGAAGACATGTGGCAGAACTGGGATTAGAACCCAAGTCCCTCTGACTTACAGGCCTGTGCTCCGTCCACTAAGCCACGCTGCTTCTCTTGGAGGACTCTTGGGAAATGGGGTAGACTTCAGGCATGACTATGTCTTACAGCCCTGGGATCTGGTTTTAAACATCCAAGGAGCCACCCTAGAATGACTGTGAAGTGGACACTTGGCCCCAGACCAATCCTGGACTCTACCCAGTCTGATACTGGGCATCCTCGAGGCCTGAGGATCTCACAGCAGATTTCTGGGGCCATTCCAATCTGAGGAGAACCTATCCAACTCAACCTTGCAGGACAAAACTGGATCTAGGCACAAGACAATGTGGGCCCAGAGTTTGTTCGCTTCCTTTTGAGCATTTGTGGCTGTGAGCATGACACCCTTAGCTCAATTCCCATGAAATGCCTGCCCTGTCAGCTGGGATCTGAGTTTTGCCGCCTCTCCACTGGGAGACCACTTATTTTCAGGATTCCCTCCAATCCAGTGTAGCCCAATCCCCAGTGACTTCCACTCCTTCGAGGAGATGCCTGAGCTTCCGTTATAAGGTGCAATGGAGTGACAGGTGCAAGAGTTGGGGAACCCTAAAAAGAAAACGTTCCTCAACCTGAATAAGAACTGAAATGCTAGAGAACTTTAGGATCCAGGGCAGTTTGACCAGGGTCTGGGAGCTCCTGAAGTGACGCTGGGGGCTCTTTCATCTGGAATTTAAGGCTGTCAACTTCTCCCCACCTCCATCTCACTCCCAACCCCCAACCAGCCCAAAAACATCAAAGTACTTCAGGGTCTTAGAGTATAATTTTTGAAATGCCCACAGGGTAGAAATAGCAGGTTTTAACCTGGCAGCTGTCAGGGCAGTTCATTTCTGTGGTGAATCTGTTCTTGATCCTGTGGCACATAAGCAATCGTATTTGTTGAGCACTTAGTGTGTAGAACATTGTATTAGGTACTTAGAAAAGTATAGTAACAGAGTTGGTGGACATGTTTCCTGCCCACAAGGAGCTTACTCATTCCAAATAAGCATTGCGGTTTTTTTTAACTCAGCATAGCATTATTTTAGCATTCTTGTTTCAATGAGACAAAGGTAACCATTTCAGCAAAGTGTCCACCCATAGCACCTTTATTCCATATTAAACTGCTATAAAATATGATTTTCCAATAGGTTACAGAGCTTTCTGTCAGACTTTTATTCAATATACTACTAAAATATATTTCCCTAGTTTAATCTATATGAGACGCTCGCTACTCAACCGAGGAACCTAATAGCCAGATTTATTAGAAGATAGTATATGTGACAACCATAAAGTGGATGATCATAACAGTTATCATGAATAGCCAAGGAAAAATTAACACAGGTATTCGGATTTCTCCTAAGGGTTATAAAGCTTCAAGAAGAACAAAAAAGGAAATTACAAGGTCAAGTGGTAGCAAGCATTTGAAAAGAGAAATTGGTATGTAGTAAGAATTATTAAATACTATTTGATTTTTTAATTCCATTTTCTGAACAAACGTGGGTTAGGAAAACACATAAAAACAAAAAAAGTGGGGCTGTGAGAATCCTCTACTTACAGCTGAATTATACAGTAAGAGAATTCATTAATCTACAAGGAATGGTGAAAAACAATGAGGAAGGTACCAATTAAGATACTCTGTGGACAAAAATTGATGGCAGAAACCCCAGAAGGAAAACCACAAGTCTCAGTAGCACTGTAAATATTGAGGGGGGGAAAAGGAAGAGGCCAATAAATAATTTACCCAATAAAAATTTTCTGCCAAAAAAACCCCCCTAGCTTTCAAGCAGCAATACTGAACAGATTAGAAACAAGTAGTAAAAAAAACCACTAAAGCCATTTGTTTACTGGCTTGGACAATAATTACAATCTTTCAAACACTTTTAACCATCTCATCCAAGCCCTTTCTAGGAAAAAGGGAAAACATTCAATTTGGGAGTAAATTATTTTGCCGAGAAACAATTTCTCATAGGTTTAAATGACATGAGCAGAGATGAGACCTGCTATGGATAGAAAGTTACTTTGGGACTTCAGGAGATCCTTTGACCTTTCATATATCTAGGATATCTTTCAATGCTCTATTGAGACAGCCCAAATTAGTGATGTACCACCATAAGTGCCAAACGATTTCACAGCGAAACTTGGGAACTGGGAGAAGTGGTCACCATAGGCAGGAAAGCTTGAGCTTCTCAAAAGGAAATGAATAAGATCCTTTATCATCATCCTCCATACCAACAAATACTTCAAGGGCACCGGTTGAGTTTAGAGTCTGTACCAGTCACTAGACTCAAGGCATTTGAGATCAGATCAATCTGATATTAAATTTACAGTGAGTTCCCAATGATTTGCAGTCTTTCTTCCAACAATGACTGAGACTGTAGGGATAGAGGCAGTAGAGCAATGGATTGAGGCAAATTGAGCAAGGGGGTGAGGGGAATGATATGCAGCAACAGTTTATTACTAAGCCACTGCCCTCCCCTCCTCCAGCTCCCCATCTGCCAACAAATATAGCAGGGTCTGTGAGGGAAAGAGTGGTTTAGTGAAAAGACTAAGGGCCTGGGAGTTTGGGGAGCAGATTCTAATCCCAGCTCTGCCATGTCTGCTGGGTGTCCTTGGGCACATGGAAGGTGTATCACAGAGTCTTCATCTATAAAATGGGTTTTCGGTATCTGCCCCCCCTCCTCTTAAATTGGGAGTCCTTTGTGGGGTAAAGACTGAGTCTGACCAGATTATTTTATAATAATAATAATAATAATGATGCTATTTGTTAAGCGCTTACTATGTGCCAAGCACTGTTTGAAGCGCTGGGATAGATGGAAGGTAATAATGTTGGCATTTGTTAAGCGATTACTATGTGCAGAGCACTGTTCTAAGCGCTGGGTAATCAGAAGGTCCCACATGGGGCTCACAGTCTTAATCCCCATTTTACAGATGAGGTAACTGAGGCGCAGAGAAGTTAAATGACTTGCCCAAAGTCACACACCTGATAAGTGGTGGTCAGGATTAGAATCCATGACCTCTGACTCCCAAGCCCATGCTCTTTCCACTAAGCCACACTGCTTCTCTAAGAGTCCTGCTTGTTACTACCCCAGCACTTAGTACAGTGTGTGGCACATGATAAGCACTTAACAAATACCATATTTACTCTATTAATGGATTATTTTCATTGACCAGTAACTCCACGTGGAGTCATTCAATGTTGGTTGTGGTTAATTCTGCAGATAGAACTTCTTGATTTGTTGAGAAGCCTTCACAGATAAATACCAGGCAAAAGAACTATGTAAAAACAGAATTGGATGCTTTTTCTAATTTTTTGGTAAGGGTGGCATTGTTAGCCTTATTATTTCTATTCAGTTTCCTTTAGCACTAGTCTGCTGTGTGACCTTGGACAACTCACTTCACTTCTCTGAGACTGTTACCTCATCTGTCAAATGGGATTAAGACTGTGAGACCCACGTGGGACAGGGACTGTGTCCAAGCCAATTTGCTTGTATCACTCCTATAGCTCAGTACAGTGTCTGGCACATAGTAAGCCCTTAATAAATACCACCATTATCATTATTTAGCTGAATTTACCTCATTATTTCTTTCCCTATCTGTTCTCCCTCCTTTCTCTTCCTCTCTCCCTTTTATTTTGGGTTGTGAGCTTGCTTTGGGCCAGAGACAATGTCTGAATTAGGACCTGCCAATCAAGCTTAGTAATATGAAAGGCCAGTGGTGGAATTCTAGAGTTGTCAGAAATCTACTACCAACTAAGAACTTTTACTCATTAATAAAGTGGCTCAATGCCCACCCCCCAAAACCCACAACTACAATATCATATCAAAAACTGACCCTAATATTTCCAGGCAGGCAGCTAAAAAACTATTGGAGAAATTATTTAAAACCCAGGGTTGAGTGCACCTTTCATTCTGAACAAACTTTTTTATTCAGGAGAGTGGAAAGAAGATATTCTCAACCTGAAAAAATAATTTCCTCTTTGAAAGAAATATCCTCAAAGACACTCACCAACTCTCAGAAATACAGTAGAGAGAAGCAATGATAATGCAGTGATGCAGAGAGGAGTTTCAGTGGTTAAATAATGACACAACACATGGTGTGGCCTCTCTGACTTTAATCACACAAAAATTCTTGAGCACTATTTAAGTCACTGGTACAAAACCTTAGACATTCTAACTTCTTGGCAAATGTTAAAATTTTCAAACGCACTGCTTGCCTAACTGGGATGTAGTTTTAGTGTGTAGGCCATTAAAGAGCAATAAACTTTAGTCACTTAGTCTTCCCCAATTATCCACAAGAGCTAATTGAAGGAGTTTTGAAATAGAGTCAATGAACAAGCAGAGAACATAGAGCAGCATTTTTTTTTAAAGAAAAAAGCATTTTTCAATCCTAACTGTCCTTTGTTTCTCATTTCTGTGCTTGTTTAGCAAACTGTTAACAATGACACCACTTCCTCTAGGCTAACTGCTTTGAGCTTTAAGTTGTTAACAGGGCTAGCATTGAATGAAAGGCAAGATTCCTGTGTCTATAAAGACAACACTCAGGTTGATTTACCACCCCTCGATTCTTTTACAGTGACTAGTCAATTGTATCCTGACCAATCTAAAGCAACTAGATGACATACTGAAAGAAGTTACTGTACAAGCAGTCCTGCAAAACACATTCACACCATTATCTGAAGTGGCTTGATGTCCTATTCAGTGTGAGATTGAATCAATGGGTTCACCTTCCATTCCCAGCAATCATAAAAGTGAATTTGCTGGGATGTTGCCAAGTGGGTCAGTTGGCTAAAGAAGCCATGTTCTTCTGCAATGACGGATCAGCAGGTATCACTGAAGTGATGTTGAGAAACAACATTAACGACAAGAGAATGCAAGAATTAAAGGAGAAATGTGTTACATTTTACAGATGAATCGCTATTTCAGGCTACACTAACTTTGGAAGTTTTTGTCCAAAAAATCTCAAACCCTCAGTTTTGTTTGTTTCAAAACATGCTTGTTACAATTTGCAATGGTGGGTTTTCTATCCATTACTGTATTAAGTCTGCCTCCCCCTCTAGACCATAAGCCCTCTAGATTGTGAGCTCATTGTGGTCAGGTACTGTCTCTCTTTACTGCTGTATTGTACTTTCCCAAGCACTTAGTACAGTGCTATACACACAGTAAGTGCTCAATAAATACAATTGAATGAATGAATAAAAGTAATAATAATAATGATGGTACCTTTTAGGCGCTATGTGCCAAGTACTGTTGTAAGCGTTGGGATAGATACAAGTTAGTCAGTCAGATTGGACATAGTCCCTGTCCCACATAGGGCTCACAATCTTAATCCCCATTTTACCGATGAGGTAACTGAAGTCCAGAGAAATAAAGTGACTTGACCAAGGTCACACAGCAGACATGTGGCAGATCTGGGATTAGAACCATGACCTTCTGATTCCCAGGCCTGAGCTCTATCCTCTAAGCCACGCTGAACTCACTCATTCATTCAATTGTATTTATGACTGAGCCCTTACTGTGTGGAAAGCATTGTACTAAGCACTTGGGAGAGTACAATAAACAGACGTTTCCCTGCCCACAGTGAGCTTACAGTCTTGTGCAGGGACCACGTCTGTCTACCAACTCTGTTATATTTTACTCTTCCAAGGACTTAGTACAGTGCTCTGCACATAGTAAGCGCTCAATAAATGTGATTGATGGATTGACTCAGGTTGAAGATAATACCAATCTCATTATTTTGCACAGGCACAAAGGTACAATTGTACTCAAGAAACAGGAGTACCAAATCTGTTTTTCCTAGAACCTCAACACATATTAAAGTTGTGGATAGAGAGGCTCAGTCAATGGCCATTCTCAAACACAAAGGGGAGTGAATAGCGGATGTCTCTTTGAGGCTCTAAAACTCTTTACCACTAAAAGCAGTGAACAACATCAGATATCTTTCCATGAAGACAGACAGGGGTTGTTGAGGTTAAGGTATTGGCTAGCCTAATCTTGCCTTTCACCATGACCCAAGGCAGAGAGGTAATAAAGTATATAAAGTATAAAGTAGAGAAGCAGCGTGGCTTAGTGGCAAGAACACAGGCTTGGGAGTCAGAGGATGTCGGTTCTAATCCTCCCACCGCCACATCTCTGCTGTGTGGCCTTACGCAAGCCATTTAACTTCTCTGTCACTCAGTTATCTCATCTGTAAAATGGGGGTTAAGATTGTGAGCCCCAATTGGGACAACCTGATTACCTTGTAACTACCCCAGCGCTTAGGTGCTTAGAACAGTG
This sequence comes from Ornithorhynchus anatinus, assembly GCF_004115215.2. Classification (NCBI taxonomy): domain Eukaryota; kingdom Metazoa; phylum Chordata; class Mammalia; order Monotremata; family Ornithorhynchidae; genus Ornithorhynchus; species Ornithorhynchus anatinus. The sequence goes on along the minus strand of NC_041728.1, from coordinate 87,033,366 downwards.
CTTGGCACATAGTAAGTACTTATATATCATCATCATTATTATATATGATTAAAAGTCCTTTCTGTGTTTCCTTCCTAGTAAATCAGACAAAGCTTATAACTAAAATGTAAGAGATCACTGCACACTCAAATTTCTGTTCAAAGTAGCTAGACTTGCTTAATTCTAACAATCTAAATGAAATTAAAAGACAACTTTTTTTAGACCTCAAACATGTTGTGTTTATAAAATTTAAAACATTGTACTTACCTAGTAGTGCATTCCGTCCATTATCATCTGGCAAGAACCTTTTATCTACTGCACATACTAGAAGATGATCTGGCAGATTCGGTGACTTGGCCCCGACCAGGAGAAAGCCTGAGGGAACTTCAATTTGCTCATTGGAAATCGATACCAGTCGTAAGTCTTTTCCAGCTTGACAAAAGCCTAGGGAAAATAAACATGACTAACACATATTTCTAAGTGACCTTTTGCAAAATATATACATAAAGCAAGAAAGAAAGCCAAATGGGTCAGTTTTGAGTGTGCTCAGCATATTCCAATTGTAATTTAGAAGTCATATAAGCCCACCATGCTTTGCTATCGCTCTTTTTAAGGTATTGTTTTTCTTAATAGCTAGAGATTCACTGTTGAAATGAGAATAGCCATGATCTAAGAAAATAGTGAACCAGTGTGGATATTTTTAAAAGCTTTTAAGAGGGTATCTAAAGACTTAATTTCTCTGCTCTCTCCAGGATTGGGCTTTTTGATAATAAAGAGTTTGTAGAGATTCTCTCCACCATCTTCTTTGTCTGGGATCATCATCAACAGCAGCACTGGTTGAGCAGCTACTGGGGGAACAGCACTATAGTAGCCTCTCGAACACATACAGTAAAAGTAAAAGGCATAGAGTGCACTAAAGGAGCTTGCAATCTAGTATCCTTTTTCCTCCTATCATTTACCCTTAATCATTAATAATAATAATAATAATGGTATTTGTAAGGGATTACTATGTTCCAGGCACTGAACTAAGCACTAGGGTGGATACAAGCTAATCGAGTTGGACACAGTCCCTGTCCCATGTGGGGCTCAAAGTCTCAATCTACATTTTACAGATGAGGTAAATGAGGCCCAGAGAAGTGAAATGACTTGTCACACAGCAGACAAGTGGCAGAGCAGGGATTAGAACCCATGACCTTCTAACTTGTTTTGTTCTGTTGTCTGTCTCCCCTTTCTAAACTGTGGGCCTGTTATTGGTTAGGGATTGTCTCCATCTGTTGCTGAATTGTACTTTCCAAGTGATTAGTAAAGTGCTCTGCACACAATAAGCGCTCGATAAATATGATTGAATGAATGACTCCTAGGCCCGTGTTCTATCCACTATACCATGCTGCTTCTCCTATCCACATAGGCAATAGAATCTCAAAGATGGCAGCAAGTACCCCATAAGTTAACCATGTATTTCCAATATATTTCACTGTTTACAAAAACTGTGAGCCCATAGATTGATATTTAAATAGCTGCCACATTGATACCACAGGGGGCCCAGAAATTGGGTAGTTCTTCCCTGAGGCCTGCAGTTTCACCAGGATGATTCCATTCATAGACAATTCAATGCCTGGGCTCTGTCAGACATGATCAGTTCATTGGGCAGCCATGTCTACCAACTCTGACCATTATACTATACTCTCCCAAGTGCTTAGTACTGTCTTCTACATACAGTAAGCTTTCAATAAATATGATTGATGGATGAGAAGCTACCGAGATTTGTGATTATGGCCTCACACCGAGAAAGGTCATTTTTAACCTTCTGAATCGTTTTTACCTAAGGCTGCTCCACAGCTATGATCAATTAACCGAACTGAGAAGCAGCGTGGCCTAGTGGATAGAGTGGGAGTCAGAAGGACCAAGGGCTGTGAGCCCCTCTAGACTGTAAGCTCACTGTGGGCAGAGAATATGTCTCCCTGTTGTATTGTCCTCTCCCAAGTGCTTAGTACAGTGCTCTGCACAGAGTAGGCACTCAGTAAATACAATTGATAGATCGATCATTTGATTCTAATCCTGGCTCTGCCAAATGCTTGCTGTGTGACCTTGGACAAGTCACAATTTCTCTGGGCCTCAGTTTCTTAACTGTAAAATGGGGATACCTGTTCTCCCTCCTATTTAGACTGTGAACCCCATGTGGGATAGGGACTGCGTCTTACCTAATTAATTTGTACCTACCCCCTGTGCTTAGATCAGTGTTTGACACATAGTAAGTGCTTAACAAACACCATAAAAAATGGGGAAACTTATGCTTCAGTAGTGCAGACATAAAATGATCCTATAAAGCTACACTTAGTTTTCAAAAGAATGACCCTATTTTTACCCGTCTCCAATACCCATTTAAGATCTTTAAGTAGAATTCTAAATATCGCTCCTCTCCAAGAGCTTAATTTTTTTTATGGTATTCGTTATGTGCTTACCATATGCCAGGATTGATTGAAATTGATAGTTCAGGGCAATTTCACATTGAATTCAATTTCATATGCCATTTTCTTTGCAAATTACTAAATTGTTTAGGGACCTTAGTCTAATATAAACAGACCATCCTGTAAGCATTGGGGTAGACACAGGCTAATCGGGTTGGACACGGTCCATATCAAACATGAGGCTCACAAAATCAATCTCCATTTTACAGATGAGGTAACTGAGGCACCAGGAAGTGAAATGACTTGCCCAAGATCACACAGCAAATGGTGCCAGACCTGTGATTAAAACCCAAGTCCTTCTGATTTCCAAGCTTGTGCTTTTATCCACTACTCCAAACTGCTTCATTAAAAAGAGAGGACTCCACCCTTTCCAAGCCCATCAAAATAGTCCCGTTATTAGACAGCATAAAAGACTATTTGTCACCAGGTAGGTACAGAATTCTACCCAATTCTACCCAATTCTGTTCAATTCAAAGGTAATTATGGTATTTTTAAGTGCTTACTATGTGTAAAGCACTGTACTGCGTGCTGGGGTAGATACTAATGAATCAGTTTGAACAAAATCCCCATCACACATGGCGCTTACAGTCTAAAGAATGGTTTGTTTACATTAGACTAAGTTCCCTAAACAACTTTGTAATTTGCAAAAAAAAGGGCATATAAATTGAATCCAAATGTAAAATTGCACTGAACTATCAATTTGATTTGAATCAAATAATTAGTAGTCCATTTAATATGATGATATATCATCAGCTAGAAGTATTTCAGTTGATTTAGAGGAATGGTTGATAGACAGCTAAAATGAGTCTGAAAAATATATTTCCTTTCTCCAGGGGCCTTGGCTATGCTATTAGGCCAAAGTGAACTTTTGTTATCCATAAATGATGAACCCTCTAAGAAGTACGGAAACAGCCTGGGGATGAACCCAGTCAAGCCCTGACTGGTGAATATAGAAGTTGGTTAAGTGCTGGTTCCACTGAGGCTGCCTACCATCTCAGACAGAAAAACCAATAATCTCCCATACCCTGCAGTACTAGAAAGAGAGGGATATAGCCTTCTATGTAATAACCAAATAATAATAATGATGATGGCATTGCTAAGTGCTTACTATATGTCAAATACTGTAGTAATTCCCAGGGGTAGATACAATTAGATCAGATCCAGTGCCCACATGGGACTCACAGTCTAAACAGAAGGAAGAATAGGTATTAAATAGAAGGAAGAATAGGTTTGAGAAGCAGCATGGTTCACTGGAAAGAGCACGGGCTTGGGACATGGGTTCTAATCCCGGCTCTGCCACTTGTCTATGTGACCTTGGGCAAGCCACTTATCTTGTCCTCTGTAAAATGGGGATTAAAACTTTGAGCCCCATGTGGGACAACCTGCTTATCTTGTACCTACCCCAGCACTTTGAACAGTGCTTGACACATAGTAAGCACTTAACAAATAACATAATTATTATTTATCATTTAAAACCCTATTTTACAGATGAGGAAACTGAGGCACAGAAAGTTAAGTGACATACTCAACGCTATCCATTAGGCAAGTGGCAGAGCTGAGATTAGAACCCCAGTCCTCTGATCCCCAGGTCTGTGTTCATTCCACTAGGGCACTCTGCTTTCAGTGGTAGTAAGAGGTCAAAGCCATCATCAGCGAAGCAAGACCCCTTCAGGGCATTGCTCAAGGCACAGCCTATCCTGGGGATTGTTGACAGCAGAAATGACCAACACCCCATAGTAAATTGGCTAACCAAGAGCCCAACTTTGGTGGGAAAACACTGGTGATGGAGAGAACAGTGGCAGATAAAGGTAGTGGTATAGACTGGAAAATGGAGCCATGGACCTTGATGGGGACGTGCAATGCAGACCCCAAACCTAGGAAGTCCTTACTCACTCCACTCCGGTCACTCACTTCACCTTCTCCCCATCTCAGCAATCTGTAAGTGCCTTCACTCACTCTCTCCAAACCCCTTCTTTCTCCCTGCACCTTTCTTTCTCTGCCATTACTCTCCTATCTTCCCAGCTATAGCACCTCAACTTTGAGCTCTTTTTCTTCTCTTCCATTTTCTTCCCTAGGTCCAGTTCACTCCCCTCGTCTCCCTTCCATAAGTTTCTGCCTTCTATTTTTGCCTTCTGGTTGCCTTCCCCCACACACAAACACACTTCCTTCAGTCATCCTGAGTCACTGAAATTGATCCTGCAGCCTAGCAAGTTCTGAGTTAGCTTCAGTTTAGCATGACTCATGTAAGCCCAAGGTGGTCCAAGGCAGGGTGAGCTTTCCTTCGATCCTTTGAAGTTTACAAGCTGATTAAAGTGTTTCACATTCGCTGCTTCTATTGCAGCCTAACAGCCAGAGAAACTATGAGCTCCATTGGCAAGGTGGGTGAAAGGGGGGAAGAGAAGAAAGAAGGGGGGGTAATTTACCAAACCTGACCAAGGGGAAGTCAACCTTGGCCCACAGATGTGCATTTTGCTAATCTATGGCTTCCTCTGCAATTCAAAGGCTTCTGGGAAAATTCTGTTTGGATTTTTCCAATCAAAACATTGGTTCATGATCTGCTCTTCCCCTGGTGAGAAAATCTGCTTGCTGAGTCCCCCATACTATTGACATAACAGCCTTAGGGCTGTACAGGACTCCCTCTCATGGGGCACACTTGTGCCTTCCCCAGCACGGATCAGATCAGAGCACTAGTTCTGTCCCCAGCCTCACAGTGATAGGAAGGGGAAAGAGGAATGGGTCCAGAATCCAGGACTATGGAGGACTTCCTTCTACATGGTAGTCTCTGAGGAGGCTCCTCCAGAGGAAAACAGAACTGCAGATCTGGTGGCTTTTTCTGTCCTTCCCAGGTGTAAGCAAATCCACTGGGAAATGTGGAGTACACCACTCTAAACGCCCAACCCTGCCCCTGAGCTGGTTTGGGGAGGGGCTCCACCCTGCTTCTCCTTCCTCCTCCTTTTTCCTCTTCACTAGAAATGTGGATACCAAGCACAAGCAGTCTCACCTAGTGGAAAGAGTTTAGGCCTGGGATTCATGGGATGGGGGCTTTCATTCCTTTCCTGATGTGTGACCTTGGGCAAGTCACTTCACTTCCCACTGCCTTACTTTTTCCATCTGTAAAATGGGGATTAAATAATTGTTTTCCCTCCCACTTTGGATTATGAGCCCTATGGGGTACAGAGAATTTTGCTTGATTAGATTAGCAATTAGTCTGATTAGAGTTTACAGTGCTCAGCACCTAAGAAGTGCTTAACAAATCCCACAGTTACTAGTAGGAGGAGGAGGAATAGTAGTAGTAGGAATTCACTTGAGAAAGGGAATAGTTGCTTTGAAAAGCTGCCTCAAAAAAGGTATATCATTGGCGAATTCTCCAGACAAGAGGATCACTGTCCATAAAATTGTACTGATTTCATGGTAATAATAATAATAATGTTGGTATTTGTTAAGCGCTTACTATGTGCAGAGCACTGTTCTAAGCGCTGGGGTAGATACAGGGTAATCAGATTGTCCCACGTGAGGCTCACAGTTAATCCCCATTTTACAGATGAGGTAACTGAGGCACAGAGAAGTTAAGTGACTTGCCCACAGTCACACAGCTGACAAGCGGCAGAGCCGGGAGTCAAACTCATGACCTCTGACTCCAAAGCCCAGGCTCTTTCCTCTGAGCCATGCTGCTTCCCTCTGGTACCCTACAGAGCTTAGAGAAATTGAGAAAAGAGATCAGAAGAAGTCTGAAGTTAACGGAACAGGAATCACATGGCTTCAGCGATGAAAATGAAGAGAAAAAAAAAGTGAGATGATAAAAGGTCCAGACTTTAGGACAGGAGGTAGGAGAGCTAGAGATTGGTAGTGGAACAGATAAAGGATAAAGAATAAACTAGCAAGTAGGGGTGGAGGCAGATGGGATAGTGAGTGAGATGAGAATTTGGGTCTTTATGGGTGGGCATAGGTTGCAGGGAGTAGAAAGAGAAGGGCTCCACCATGTGCCCATGATGACTGCATGCGAGGCTCAAGCTTCCCTCTGACCTCCTACCAGGGCCTGCACCCCGCCCCGGATGACACCTCATATCTCCGCCACTTCTCCTCTCTGCCATTCTCTAGTCAGCCAATTGTATTTATTGAGTGCCTACTGTGTGCAGAACACTGTACTAAGTGCTTGGAAGGACACAATACAGCAATATAACAGACAATTCCCTGCCCACATTGAGCTAACAGTTTACCCAACTCCATAAGTCTGTACTTTTGCCCTTTTTGCCCTGACATTCTCCACCTTCTATGCACCACCGCCTTTCACCCCCATCCTCCTGCTTCCTCTCTCACAGCCACTGGCTTTTTCCAACCTTCTTGGACTACTTTTCCATGATCATCATTTCCTGACCAATAATAACCGTGGGTAAAACTACATGGAGGAAAGCACGGCAGATGGCCACCTTATGCCACCTACCCTTTTAGCACGTGGGATTTTGTCAGGACACTTAACGGCTGGGGAAAATCTATGGTATTTGAGCATTTCACAGCATATGATACCTGAAAGGTAAACTTGCTCCCCTGAAAATGCCATTAAATCTTACCATCTGTCGTACAGCAGCCTTCAGGAGGTGGATTCATCTGATAAGAATTAGGAGGGCTGTTTGAGTCTGATCCCTCATCATCATCTTCCTCTTCCTCATTGTCTGCCCTGCTACCTGCTAAATCGAGGTGGAAAAGTGAGTAGGGCAGTACTCGTTAGAGGCACAAGCAGTGCACCTTTTTGAAAGTGGTAAACTCTTGTTTCTGACTCTCAGATTTCGATACCTGAACCCTGAGAAGCAAGAAAATATCTTCTGGACAGTTTCTTTTGTACTCAGGAAGCTGTATATGTGTGTTCATTTCAGGAGTGTGAATGTGTGTGTGCATGTGGGTGTGTGTGTGTGTATATATATATATAAAATCTCCTCTCAGTGATTCCAGGGCAGGTGGTACAGACTGTGAACCACTCAAAGCCCTTTAATTCTCTAACTACCTTGTTTTTGTCCATTTTTCTATTCTTAGCACCTTCACTAGGTAGGCAGAAGAATTTAAATGAGGTAAAGCTCAGACTGACCAATTTTGCTACTTACTACCACCCCTGGCAAAAGATATGGTGATTAAGAATTTCTTTAAACAACTGACTCATATGAAAGTTTTTAAAATCAGGTTGCCCAAGCTCTTCCTTCTATAAATCATCAAGTGTTGATTAGAAGCACAGCTTTTCTGGTTGCTTATAGTCTGGGAAAAGGGACCTATTCTTCTTTATAAGAACATAATAATAATTGTTGTTGGTGATGATGATGGTATTTGTTAAGTGCTTACTATGTGCCAAGCACCGTACTAATCGCTGGAGTGGTTAAGCATTTGCTATGTGCCAAGGACTGCACTAAGCCCGGTAGTAGAAACGTACAATATATTCAAATACAGTCCCTGACCCACATTAACATACAGCCTAAGAGGGAGGGAGAACAGGCATGAAATCTGCATTTTAAAGTTGGAGAAACTGAAACACAGAAGTTCAGTGACTTGCCTGTTCATATAGTAGGCAAGCAGCAGAACCGGGATTAAAACCCAGGACTTCTAAGTCTCCATTCTGTGTTTCTTCCACTAGACCACACTGCTTCTGCCTCACCTGTTTCTTCTCCAGTATGTATGTGGTATTTCCACAGAGCAACGGAAGTAGCAGAATCCATCTCTGACAGAAAAGAGCCTTCTTCTCTACCCTTAGTATGGAGGCGGTTAGCTCGTAAAGTGGGAACAAGCAGAGCAAATTAATTTTAAGGATTATGTAGTGCTTCCAGCACCCTCTCAGGGTCACATCTGGAGAGTATCCAGTACTCTACCAGTTTCAACTACAAGAAGGAGAGTCAAGCAGAGGCATACCCTTTCCATTCCTAGCTTTTCCTTCCACTCTCTAGCCTCTGGCCATCTGCTACAAGTCAAGACTCCTCCGTGCTGGGCAGCAGTGGCATGGGAGAGAGTCAAGGGTGGAGATTCAAGTTGACTGCATGGAAGGAGGCAATGATAAACCAGTTCCGTATTTTTACCAAGAAAATTCTATGGATACACTACCAGAATGATTGCAGATGAAGGTGGGGCGTTCTGTGAGGTGTGTCCATGGTGTCACTATGGACTCGACAGCATAAGACAAGACAAGGATTTCCAGGGGCAGACTAGTACGAAGCTTTGGTGTCTTTCAGACTGACTGTCAATTTGTCAGTTCTTTGCTGATTTGGAGGAGCAGTTCAAAGTCACCTCAGCCAAGAGCATCTAGAAGCTCCTGTTTCAGTGATTCAAAGACAGTCAATGATGCTCTCTTTTAGATTAAAATAGTTTTCCAGAGAATTGGAATCCCATTTGATGCCAGCTTCCAAATTCTCCACTGCATTCTCAAGCATGGCTGCTTAGAAGTTGACCATCTACTTTAGTCAGTTTGTGAAGGGGGAAGTGGGGGCTGAGGAGGAGGATCAAACAAAACCCTTCCAATTTTGATACAATCTGCCACATTATTTTGAAGAAACCTTAGGTTCTTGATGATTGTCTCAAGATAGCCAAAAAGATTCAGTAGATGCCAAAGCCCACATCTAGGATGGGGTCAGGTGCTCTTGTTTGGTCTGTGAATAACGTAGAGAGTGGTCCTTAGGTGAGATTGCATCCAAAAGTGAGAGTGCAACCATGAAAATATGACAGTCTATGTCTTCTAGTTCCTTACCAATCAGGTTGGGCATCACTCAAGCATGAATGATTAAAAGGCCAAATAAAGGTATTTCCTACTGCCAACATGGTACACAGATCTTGGTGCTGTTCCCTGCACTTTTCCTCTAGCAGATCGAAACCTAAAATCACAGGCTGAAACCTCATTGTGATTCTGGGGGTGAATGGTTCACCATATTCTCAGCAGCTGGACCGGGATTTTGGCTAAAATTTTACCAGCAGTGGGATTCCATGGGGCCCTCTACTGTCAGCTCTCTCCCGAACTAATTATCAGTAACCGGAATCTTTCCTACTCTTCAATTGCTTCTTGAATTTGTATTTATATTTATTTGTGCACATCTTTAGCTGTGTGTATTTATTTGAACATTCAATTTTATTTATTCTATTTTCACTATGTGCAAATATCTCTATGTTGGTCTCCCCCATTAGTGTGTAAGTCCCCTGTGGGCAGGGAACATGCCTTGTGCTTCTGCTCTACCATTCTGTTGTACTTCCAAAGTGCTTGATTCGGTATATTGCATTCAGTTGGCATTCAATAAATACTGTCCCTGCTATTATTATCTTCTTTCTTCATAAAGTGGTGATTTACTTGTAATCCTGTGTCATTCCCTCAGTATTCTCTAGGAATAGAGCCTATGCAGGTGACTAAGCAATGTATCCCTCTTCTTGTTTGTTGATCTTGACCAGAATACTATCAAAGAGCTTAATGATGATAATGGTGTTTGTTAAGCACTCACTATGTGCCAAGTACTGTTCTAAGTGCTGGAATAGTTACAAGGTAATCAGGTGTCCCACGTGGGGCTCACAGTTTTCATCCCCATTTTACAGATGAGGTAACTGAGGCACAGAGAAGTTAAGTTACTTGCCCAAGGTCAAGGTCACACAGGGGACAAGTGGCGGAGCGGGATTAGAACACACAACCTCTGACTCCCTAGCTCATGCCGTTTCCAATAAGCCATGCTGCTATGAGCTTGACCAGTTCATACTTTGATAGCAGTGATGACATCAATAAATTGGATTTACTGAGCACTTAGTGTTCAGAGCACTGTACTAAATGCTTGGGAGAGTGCAATACAACAGAGTGTACAGGCACATTTCCTGCCACAATAAGCATAGAGTCCAGAGGGGGAGAAACATCTTCAAGTGTTGGAGAAAACCATGTCTTCACATATTTAATAGATGTGCCTACATAGTAAGTGCCTAACAAATACCGTAATCATTATTATATGAGAAGTAGTGTGGCATAGTGGAAAGAGCCCAGGCTTGGGAATCAGAGGTCATGGGTTCTAATCCCAGCTCTGCCACTTGCCCAAGGTCACACAGCAGAAAAGTCACAACTTCCCTATGGCTCTGTTCCCTCATCTGTAAAATGGGGATTAAGACTGTGAGTCCCATGCGGGACAACCTGGTTACCTTGTATCTACCCCAACGCTTAGAACAGTGCTTGGCACTTAGTAAGTGCTTAACAAATACCATCATCATTATTATTATACAACTATGAACACTAAGGTGTTTTCCGCCAGTAATTGAAGCTGAATGTTTTTAGTATCTGTCATATTTGGGTTGTTCCATGCTGAAATAGTTTGTCAAAATTTTGTCAACTGCTTTCTGCCCAGGTACCCGGATCCAGTATAATATCAGCAGCACCTCAGAACGACCCTGCCAGTAACTTCTGAAAACTCGTCAAAGCTTCAACCTCAAAGAGGAGCCATTACACAGACTTCAGTTCTTTATTCACACTCCACCAATTACTTTGGCATGGCCACACCAACTCACCTAAACCCTTCGGAACCAGAATAAGAAGCACTTCGTTGAGAATACGGAGATAAATGTCATAAAGTAGATGATAAATCAGTAAACCAATGAAATAAACCAATGAAGTATTTTCTAAAAATAAACCAATGAAATATTTTACTATCGGAACCTGTCAGTAGAGTGCATTGAAGAGCAAACCATGTACTATTTAGGGAATTTTCTAGTTTGTTTCTAAGACAATCATGTTTGCATTGCATGTGGCAACATGGCTCTGAGGTTCTGATATTCATTGTTAACACCCCATCTAAGCTATTCTTCTGTTATCACATTCTGGCTTTAAGCTACTGAAAACTAGGGTTGCTGGACTAACAATCCCAGCACTAAAACACTGGAAGGAATTGCCAAGCTGCTCTGAAAGCAGATATATTTAGCCATTATAGGGCTGAAACATACACTAAAGAAGAACAGAAGAGAGGGTAGAGAACTGGAAATGGCATTATCTTTAGGGCATCAAGCCAAGATCTTTGATCCACTTCACATGGGTGATTTGGTTAAATGAAATAACTGGCAAAAATCACATCATAAATTCTCCTTCAACACGTTCCTTTCCTTCATTTTTTTCTTGCAATGTCTTTGATTTGGCATTTTCCTTCAAAATGGTTCAAAATGTTCCTTAAATTTTCCCTGACAATGTGTGAGTGGGTGTGTATACATATCTTTATATATAGATATATGCACATGCACAAAAAGTATGTGCACTTGTTTTATAACACGTTTTTGTGGTGAAGTATATTGATCTTAATATTTCCCTAAGCAAAAATGATTCAAAAATGTATGCAGAGAGGAGAGATCAATTGATCTCAAGTAAGAGAAGGGGAAAGAAACAAAGGGGCAAAGATATGACATACAAAGTCAGTTATCATAACTTGGAAGGTTCCAGGGGAAGCAGCATGGTGAACTGGCAGGGTGCCAGTTTATGAGCCGGAGGACCAGGGTTAGAGTCTGAGTTCTGACACTAGTATGCCACGTGAGTGTAGACAAGTCATTTAACTTCTCTGTACCTCAATTTCCTCATTTGCAAAATGGGTATAATAATGCCTGTCTTTCCGACCTACCTCACAGAGTTGCTGTGAGGGCAAAAATGAGATCACTAATGTGAGAGTGCTTTGAGAATAAAAAGGCTACAGAAAATGAAGGTTAAGGGAATTTGTCTAGAGACTCTGCTGTTTTGAACTCTTCCATGTGCTTAGTATAGTGCTCTGTACATGATAAATGCTCAATAAATACCACTGATTGACTTTAAGGAATTAGAGATTCCTTACAGATTGGCTTCATTTAAGGAGGCAGGGCCTCCTGATATTTGATACTTCGAAGCAGTGTGGTCTAGTGGAAAGAGCATAGGCCTGGAGTCAGAGGACCTGGGTTCTAATCCCAGCTCTGCCACTTGTCTTCTGTGTGACCTTGGGCAAGTGACTTAAGTTCCCTGACCCTCAGTTTCTTCACTTATAAAATGGGGATCAAATACCCCTACTCCTTCCCCAGACTGTGAGTCCCATATGGAACAGGTACTGCATTTGACCTGATTATCTTGAATCTAAACCAGTGCATGGTGCAGTGCTTGGCACAAAGTAAGCACTTCACAAATATCACATTATTATTATTGTTACCTGTCACATAAGTATGAGATTTCTATCTCAACAATAGAAAATTTTAACTTGACTAATGTCTATAGTCTCATATTGATAAAGATGAGATTCACCTAAGTAAAAAAGAGAAATAATACTAATTTTCATCCTATTCTAGCTTCCACCGAGGTAGAACATTTTGTCAATCAGGTGCAGAGAGATGCCCTAGGTATTTCCAAAAGGGTTAAGCAAGAACAATCCCCAGGGGGTAACCAGAGGCATACTCTTAAGGCACTCAATCAGCTTTCTCCCCCTTACCTATCCTCACTCCTCTTCCTCTACAACCCAACCCACAACTTCACTCTAATACCTATCTACTCACTGTCCCTCTCTTTCATCTTTTTTATGGTATTTGTTAAGCACTTATGTGCCAAGCACTGTTGTAAGCACTGGGGTAGATATAAAGGTATCAAGTTTGAACACAGTCCCTGTCTCGCATGGAGATCACAGTCTAGGTAGGAGGGAGTGGGATTTAATCTTCACTTTACTGATGAAGAAACTGAGGCAGAAAGAAGTGAAGTGCCTTGCCCATGGTCACATGATCAGACAAGTGGTAGAGCCAGGATTAGAACTCAGGTCCTTCTGACTGCCAGGTCCATGCTTTCTCTGCGAAGCTACACTGCTTCTCTTCCACTGTCGACCCCTTGTTCATACTCTCCTTCCTGCTTGGAACGCCCTCCCCCTTAACATCAAACAGACTAGCATTCTTCTGATCTTGAAAGCCCTACAAAAATCTTGCCTCCTACAAGAAACCTTCCCCAACTAAATTCTCAGGCTCCCACCTTACTTTCTCATCTATGAATTTAGCCCCACCCCTTAAAGTATTTAGGATCTCATTCCAACCCCCAACCACTTATGTGCATTTCCTCATACTCAGTTACTTTCTTTTCTTTTCATCTATTTTGGTGTCTTCCTCTCCTGCTAGACTGTAAACTCCTTGAGAGGAGAAAGACTGCCTACTTATTTATTGTACTCTCCCAGGGACATATTTAATACAGGACTCTGCAAAAAGGAAGCTCTCAGTGAATTCCATACAACTACACACATTTCTTCAGAGAACTTTACCTGGTCCTCTACCTTCTCTTTGTCCACCCACCAAAAAGGTCTACATGCCCAGCTGTTTCTCCATTTGCCCTGTCACTGGGAGAGATTGGGCTATTCTCTCATAGTAAATATAGCAATAATCATAATAATAATGGTACTTGTTAATCACTTACTATGTGCTAGGCACTGTTCTAAGCAGTGGGGTAGATACAAGTTAAACTGGTTGGCCATATTCCTTGTTCTACATGGAGCTCATACTCTTAATAAAGATAAGGGAACTGAAGCCCAGAAAAGTGAAGTGGCTTGCCCAAGGTCACAGAGCAGAGAAGTGGCAGAGCCAGGATTATAATACAGGTCCTTCTGACTCCCAGGCCCATGCTCCATCCACTCTTGTACTTTCATAGGGAATGAGGGAGAGGGTAGAATTTACCTGTCACAAGAAGATTTGGGATCTCGTGAGCGAACCACTAAATAAGGTCATTCAGAGCAAGGCCAAAGGAGACGAGAAGGATGTTGATGCCAATCTCAAGCCCAAAACAAACTGGACATTAGACCAAAAACATGAGAAAGACCACGTTAGTCATCTGGGTCCTAATCCCAGCTCCACCACTTGCCTGCTCTGTGACCTGGGGAAAGTCACTTAACATCTCTGTGTCTCAGTTACCTCATCTGGAAATGGGGATTAAAGCTGTGATCCCCATGTGGGACATAGACTGTGTCCAAGCAGATTATTTTGTATCTATCCAGTACAATGCCTGGCACACAGTAAGCACTTAACAAATACCATTAAAAAAAAAAAAGACATGGAGACCGACAATGAAGGAGAATATCTGCTGTTTAACCTTGGGTAAATCACTTCTCTTCTCTGTGTCTCAGTTACCTCATCTGTAAAATGGGAACTGAGCCTGTGAGCCCCACATGGGAGAGGGACTGTGTCCCTGATTTGCCTGTATCCACCCCAGCACTTAGTAAAGTGCCTGGCACCTAGTAAGCACATAAAAAATTACTATTATTATTATTATTAATGCATTCCATTCAAATGATCCACATGAGAAGCCAAGAATCCTAACTAGTTCCTGGCCCTTGATCTTGGAAAGAAGTCATCCTTTGGACATGAGATCCTTGACATTGCCCACATAATGCCTTTACTGCCTTTTCCTTTGTGCCAACTTTGTGAGTTGAAGCAGCTCTTTCCCCTATTCAGTGACAACTGGGAAAGCAGGACGTGAGAGGTGGAAAGGTGAAACTCTGGTTTTGTTCTGCTGACTCTTTCACACACTGCCCAAGGGGACAGTAATGGGGAAACTACTACTTCTTTTTTAAGGGGAAATTATAGTTTCTCAAAAGAATGGCTGAGAATGGTTGTAACATGAAGATGCACTCCAGGTTGGAAAATAAGCAAAATGACAAGAGCCAAACTGCCCTGGAATTCAATTAGACCTAATCTTAAACAATTTAATCATCTTTAATAGCAAATCTATCCATGTTGCTTTGCAAACCTGAAAGTAAAAAGAATTCAAAATCACAATATTCTCAAAGGAGGGGGCTTTTAAGCCTGTGAAAGTCAGGGAAGTACTCAAGCCAGTCAGTGAAAAAGCAAGAATAAAGGTCAAAGGTCCCCCATCAGACATTCCAAGGTCTTTGATAGGACCAGTTAGTTAGCTAGCAACAAGTTTTAGCTTTTTTACCTTGATCCATTGCAGGACAAACTCATCCACTAGCCTGTTCTGGTAAGATGTTTTGGGGCTTTTTTTTCCACTGTTTCCCATGTTGTTGAGTGAAGTTGAAAGTTTGTCTTAAAATTCAAAGTTCAAGAGTCCTTCACATTGCTAACTAAACTCCTCAGTTACTTTGTCTTATATTTACATTGTATTAAACTGTACTCAGGAAAACACTTGCTTTCTTTTTGTACTGAGAAAATGGGATTCCTCATATCATTTGGTGTGTTTCATAAATTGTACTTTGATATGTATCTTTGCATAAAGTCAAAAAAAGAGAGTGTTTGGTGCTTTTTGATGCCAGTGGGAAGAAAAGTTCCCAATTCAAAGAACAAAGAAAAAGGGTTTATCCTGCAGTAACAAGCCCACTGCTAAATCACAGTAACAAAAAAATAAAATGTTAATGGAGCAAAGGGGTATTTAGCATACCAGTACCATGGCAATAAAAATAATCTTTAATGTTATTGCTTGAGGAAGGAGAGCAAAGAGATAAGAGGCAGGCCCACAGCAACAGACAAAACAAGATGCGACTTAAGCAAACTGGTCTGCACAGAGTTTTATGATGCAGAAAACAGTGGCTTGAGCTTTAAGTGGTTTTGTAAAAGCTGACATAAACATGACACAAAAGGCTGCAGCTCTCCCCTCCACTCAAGAGGGATGAAGATATTCAAAACAACATAGTTCTAACCAATTTCTGGTGCCAATTTAACTGAAAAAAAAAATGAGAAAAGGCAAGAGACAATCTGACCCTGGTTTTCATACCAAAGTGTACGTTGAACTAGTCAACTGACATCTGGCAGCAAAAATGCTAGACATTTAACACCAAAGGAATGTAAATTGTAAACCACAAAGCTGACCTTGAAAACCTACTCTTTTCCAAAGCATTTCAAGCAGATATAGGTACTCTGTGAGGTTAAAATCTTAAGGGATCTCGATTCCTTGACTGATAATCCTTCGAGTTTCTTCCTAGTACCTTGTAAGGCATTCCAAGAGGTGAATCTTTAAAATATGGTCTGGATCTCAGGTTTAAAAGAACTCCCATGGTGCAAATCTTTATTACAGACACCATCTCTACATTTTGAGAATAGCTCAAAATGGGGCAACAATACATGAAGCCCTACTTGAATTTGTACAAAGAAGCAGCATGGCCTAGTGGCAAGATCACAGGCTTAAGAGTCAGAGGATGTGGTTTCTAATCCCGGCTCTGCCACTTGTCTGCTGTGTGACCTTGGGCAAGTCACTTCACTTCTCTGTGCCTCAGTAACCTCATCTGTAAAATGGGGATGAAGACTGTGAGCCCCATGTGGGACAATCTGATTACCTTGTATCTACCCCAGAGCTTAGAACAGTGCTTGGCACACAGTAAGTGCTTAACAAATACCATAACTGTTGTTATTATACTATCAGGACATCTGGGCTAGCCAATTTTAAAGTACGTCGAAATCCAAAAACTTCAATTCTAAGAAATGTTCCCCTAGTGCAACAGATGATGCTGACGATGATTTTGTTCGGTTTTTCTGTAGGCAAAATTCATTTGATCATATTTCCTGAGGGCTTACTGCATGAAGAGCACTATACTAAGCACTTGGAAATGTACAATATCAAAATAAACAGACACATCCCTGCCCACAATGAGCTTAGAGTCAAGAAGATGCCACTATAATGAGTGTCTACCTATTTTGTTACATTATCCTCTCCCTAGTGGTAAGTACAGTGCTGTGCACACTGTAAGCGCTCAATAAATATAATTGATCAGCCTATAAACATTCACCCCGTTGTCCACATTCATCAGCGTCCCTAGGGAGTTAGAACTGGTGACACTAGGCATGAGAAGGTTGTAATGATCCATACTCAGCATCTTACTTTTCATTTTTATTAAAATGTTTAATAGCTCCTTGCCTGAAGGCTTTAAGGCTGGCCCGTTGAATCCTGGACCCATTGTTCATTTCTACACTCAGATTACTGAGAAAGGCCATGGTCCCAATTAATTTTTGCTCAATGCTTCTTCTAATATAAATAACTAAACATAAAATCTAAGGCAGTGCAGGTTGTCATTTAAAACCTTCGGGCAGAGTTTTCCAGAATTGAGTGGCTTTTCATTCCTACCATGTGAAACTTATTTCAGTCATTTGAATAAAAGGCTCCAGATGAAGTGCTTAGTTCAGTGTTCCATGCACAGTAATCCCTCAGTATATTTTCAGAGAATTTGTAAAGTGCTTACTATATGCCAGGCACTGTAGTACTAAATGCTGGGGTAGATACAAGTTCATCAGGTTGAACAGAGTCCATGTCCCATAGGGGGTTCACAGTCTTAATCCCCATTTTCTAGATGAGGAAACTGAGGCACAGAAAAGTTAAGTGATTTGCTGAAGGTCACAAAGCACACATGGGGCAGAGCAGAATTAGAACCAGGTCCTCTGACTATCAGACCCATACTTCAGCCATTAGGCCAAGCCGCTTCTAAATACCATTGACTAATAGCTGAATTTTTAAAATACCAACTGCTCCTTCTCTGGCCTAAATATTTCCTAAGTTAAGGTAACTAAATTTCATTAACCTCATGCAGCAACAACAGGCTAAATAACTCTACATCTAGGAGTCATTCTTGATGGAATGAGTCTAAGTTATTGTTATTATTACATTTCTATTTCTCAAGTGCACCTGGTGTTGATCCATTATACTATGACATTTATCACATTATAAATATGAATTATTGATATTTAAAAAAAAATATCCAGCTTACTTGACAGGCATCCAGAAATACTACCTGTGAAATTGAGATCAGTAAGAAAAAGGAACTCTAGTCCCTTAAATTTGTACAAGTGGAGTTTCCCCAGTTACTGTAATGATAACTGATTCAATTATAATGCATTTCAGTCTCCATTATTTTTTTTTTACTGTTTCAGCTGCTGATTAGAATTGTCTCCTTCCATCTTTTGCTTTGGAATTACTTATGGTTGGAAAATACTAGACTATGATTTCACACTGAAGCAGAACAGGAAATACTTCAATCAATTGTATTTATCCATTGAGCACAATGTGTACAGAGCACTGTGCTAAGTGCTTGGGAGAGTCCAATTCAACAGAGTTGGTAGACATGTTCCCTGCCCAGAGGAATTCTTTTTCTTATAGCACTGCTTAATTCCCTAAATAATTACAAAATCCATTAAATAGCAAAACATCATGTTTTCCATGAGGGGCAAATAACTGCTGCAATATTTTAATAGGCTTTCAATCTGTTTCAGGTGCAAAGAATTTTTTTATAATTTCTAGGTTGCCTCTGACTCATCCCCCCTGAGTTATGTGGAGAGATGTACCCACACACCCAGAATGTTAAAAATGTCTTTATCAGTCCAAATGAAATAAAATAAAACCTCAAAGCACAAATACACAAAATGACAAACGCTAGCCCAGGGCTCTATGACCTCATTGTGTGTGTGGTCAAATTAATGATTCTCCCTTTCTCTTTTTCTTAATTTGACAATGCTCCTGACTTTTTGCAATCCCTCCTGCCAAATAAATCACTAGGTAAAGATTTCTGGCAAGGCAAACTTCAACTCTTCATTTTCAACTGTGCCAGAAACACTGGTCTAACACTGTCCACAGAAGAGCAAATGAAAAACTTCCAGGAAAGAATTCCCCACCCTACGATTCCAGGGATTGCTCATTAATGAAATAGAAGCGAATCTCCTACCTTCCAGGGAAGAAAGCTGCTGTTCAGCTTCCAGGTATAACTGAGAAAAAACCGGTCGGGGAACCAAACTGTTGGACCGCAGGGAGGCTTCAATGGAGTTGTGTAACACTTCTTCAAAACGGGTGGTCTTCAGCTGGCCAGCGTAAGAATTCCCCATCTTCTGAAACAAGGATGATGATGATGATTATTTTTTCTTAAGTCACATTTCCATTTCAGGTCACTGAACAAACAAGAGCCCGGAGAGCCAAGTGTGGAATTCAATCCTGCTTTTGAAAGAAAGGAAGGACTACTACATTGTCTAACCTGGCAGCCCACACTAAGCAGACCCTGCTGGTAAATTACAGGAAGTTATATAAGTAACAGCTTTCTGTAATGCAACAGAAAGACAGCAGGGTATGACACCTTTTTAAAGATTTCCCTGGAAAAAGAATTCCAGTCATTCCCAGGTTTAACAAGCCTGGATCTCAAAGATGCATTTGAAACAGACAGACATGCCATCCAATAACCTTTGATTGTCAAAATTTAGGCCAGAGTGCCCCTAAGGACTTTCTGGAGATGAGTTACTTTTTGTACGCTAAGGCAAACGGCTATTCAAGTGACCCATAAACAACATGTACCTAAAAACTGTGGCTAGGTTAGAGCATTCTAACCCCGTTACGCTCTAGCAAACCACATTGCTTTCCAAAATATGCCCCTTTCGGGAATTAGGGAAACCAATTTTTCATTAGCACCTTGCCTGCCGGAAGGACATTATTGGTAACAATGTACTGAATCTGAACAAAAAGACTGTCGGTCATTAATAAGTATTTACAGAACAAATGTCACTGCAGCTCTCTGCTGCATTAATTCAGCGATCTCTTTTTCCCATATAATTAGCATGCGTCATCAGCTCATTGAGCGGTGGGTCCTTTGTCTGGTGAACCCCCAAACGCACGCCTCACTGAACCCTTTTAATAATCTACAATCACCATGCTTCGCTAAAAGTGAAATGGTTTCCGTTGAAAGTGAAATGAACTGGTGAACGGTCCTGTTCATTTTCTCTTTCGGATGTAAACATTGTTTTGCCTTTTTCAACTAAAAGTAAATGGAACCCATTAAACACTTCCTGCTTGTGGCAATAATTCCTGACCACCAGACTCCTTTCTTCAGCCACTGGTGACTGCCTGGGGAAATAAACTGTCTGGGCAGCTTGCTGCTGGAATTGTACCCAAACAAAGACAAAGTTATCTTGAATGAATGAGGTCAGCTTACAATAAGTCTCCTAGGAGCTCATTTAGGCTCTTTGCCTGACTTACTCCACATTTGTTGCGGTCCCAACTACTCATAGCACTAAAACTCAGACTTCAAAAAATCATTCTAAACATAGTCTTCCTTTGTTATACTGTTGTCATTATTCATATTCATAAAAATACCTTCGGTTTTTTCAGATCCTTCTCCCATTACAGCACTCAGGAACATGTCAAAAGCTTCGAGTGCACCTGTTTCAAATGGATCACCCCTTTCCAACTGGATAAAAGATAACACATTTCCCAAACTGAATCTAAAGGAACTCCTACAGACCTCTGTCACTCTCGTGGGGGTCCTAGGCACAGGAAGTGTAGTGCTCTGGGTTCCGCTGCCTGAAAAGGATCAGGAGAAAGGGTTGGGAGAAGCACAGAGGAAGGAAAAGAACAGAGTGGTTATTTGTTGGGGGTTGGACAGGGAAAGAGCCTGGAGATTTGGGGAAGATAAAGGCACTTCTACCAAGGACTGAAGGAAGGAGAATGTAAGTATAAACAATGAGAAAAGGCCTGGAGGGTTTGATCAGATATCAGCAGGGGTCACCGGAGAAAAATTTAGGAGCTGCCAATCTAGACTACTTCCCTGTCAGGAAAAGGCCTTCTAACTCAGTCTGGGCTAAGCAAGAGTAATTCTATTGCATCCTCCTGCTGCTTTGAACCTATTCTTGACTTCCTCACTGCCATTACCAGCTGTTACCAACTGCCCTCTTTCCCCATTAAGTTAAACCTCCTTACAGCAGGATGTCCCTCCCCAAGCTAGCCCCTTGATTCTGGTCTTCTTTTTTTCCTCTCAGTCCCTTGGTTTATCCCCTGCATACACTCTCTCATCTCACTAGCAGAGCTGAACTTCCCACCAGGGTGCTCTCTATGGGAATCCTATGGCCAACTATGCCCTCTCCTTCTAAAACTGCCTTTTCCTGCAAAAATCTAAGCAAGGAATCATTCCTGGGGCTTCCCAGTGGACAGAGGACTTTGGGACAGCCTAGGGTCCTATCACCCTAGGCATAAGGGGAGGGCTGCCTGACTGAAGCACCAAATCTGACTCGCCTGCCCTGGTCTAAGATGGGACACCCCAGTACCTAAGCAGAAATGCTCAACCCAAACGAGAAGTGGCTGGAGACTCACTCCTGGAAGATAGAGTTGCCCAAGTCCTGTCCAAGCTGGGGTGCATTTGGCTTTGTACCAACCTGATCTGGCCCCAGGACTCATGACCCACTAGGACCTACTGGCTTTTCCAACCCTGATCCTCTCCCTTATATTTTCTTATTCTGTCATTTCCAACCCATAGCGATTCCATGGAGACATCTCTCACCCCTCTTCGAAACATTTACACCGTCTTCCTTCATGGAAATGCCAAATCTCCTCAGGACCAGAGATTCCAGACTGTGAGCCCATCATTGGGCAGGGATTGTCTCTATCTGTTGCTGAACTGTACATTCCAAGCGCTTAGTACAGTGCTCTGCACATAGTAATCGCTCAATAAATACTATTGAATTAATATTAATAGTATTAATAAATACTATTGAATTAATAGAGAAGCAGCATGGCACAATGGAAAAAGCACGGACTTTGGAGTCAGGTCTCATGAGTTCGAATCCCAGCTCTGCCATTTGTCAGCTGTGTGACTGTGGGCAAGTCACTTAACTTCTCTGTGCCTCAGTTCCCTCATCTGTAAAATGGGGATTGAGACTGTGAGCCCCACGTGGGACAACCTGATTCCCCTGTGTCTACCCCAGCGCTTAGAACAGTGCTCTGCACATAGTAAGCGCTTAACAAATACCAACATTATTATTATTACTATTAATACCTCAATACCCGCCGGGGTTCATGTACCCCGGCTGGAGTGTTCCTTTCACCTGCAAGGTGGCTGGGTTGGTCACATTAATGGCATTTGTTAAGCACCTACTATGTTCAAGGGACTGTACTAAGCGCTGTACAGTAAATCACGTTAGACATAGTCCCTGTTCCACGTAGGGCTCACAGTCTCAATTCCCATTTTACAGATGAGGTAACTGAGGTCCAGAAAAGTGAAGTGTGCCCAATGTCACACAGCAGACAAGTGGCGGAGATGGGATTAGAACCCATGACTTTCTGACTCCCAGGCCTGTACTCTATCCACTCTATCATACTGCTTCTCCAGTGTGTGTCTATGTGGTGTTTTTATTACCAAGGCGTCCTTCACTAGCTATTTACTCCTCACAACACCCCTGTGAGGTAGGGTTCATGTATTATTATCCCCAATTTAGAGTGGGGAAACTGAGGCACAGGGAGCTTAAGTGGTTAGCAGGTGCTGCTAGACATGGTGAGTTTTTCAATTTTGGCAGGTGCAGGCAAGACCCATAGATAAATGTTTCAATCAAGCCTGGAAAGGAGACAGAGCAAGCATATAAGTGCTTAGTACAGAGCTCTGCACGTAGTAATCGCTCAATTAATACTATTGAATGAATATAAGGACTGAGGGGCTGGCTTCTTCTCCTAGCAGAAGAATCAGGGTCAGCAGTACTACTCATCAATTATATCACTGGAGCACCTACTTTGTGCAGAACACTGTACTAAGCACTTAACCTTAAACTTCAGGAATGCCTCTCACAGAGGATGCTCACTCCCCTCATTAGGCAGCCAAGATCTTTTACTGAATGCCCAATGGGGGCGGCACAAGACTTTGAACTGTAAGTACCATGCCAATTCATCCTCATTTCACACCGCTGAAAGAGGTGGGAAAGTCTAGGTATAAACACACCATTACTGCATAAAACCCTCTCCTTTCCCACTTAACATAAAAGGTTCACTGGCAGTTCACCGACACTGCTTGCAAATTCTATCCCTCCTCTGATCTAGCTCAGCTTTCCTCTGATTTTCAACACAAATGAAGCCTCCCTTTGACTACGGATAATAATAATAATGATTGTATTTGTTAAGCGCTATGTGCCAGGCACTATACTAAGCGCTGGAGTGGAGATGCGCTCAAGTCTGTGAAGATTAACCCCAAGCAAGCAAGACTTCCCTCCAATCTCATGTGCTGTGGAGCTTGTGATCCTCCACTCTGGCTGTCACCCAACAAAGCCCTAGGGTGATCTTCTCTTCCATCTACCTTCCAATCAACCAACCAATCAGGCATTGCTATTTAATGATCACTTACTGTGTGCAGAGAACTGTACTAAGAGCTTGTGAAAGTACAATTCAAAAGAGTTGGTAGATATGATTCCTGCCCACCAGAAGCTTACAGTCTACAGTATATGGAATACAGCAATCCCACCGCTTTTCCCTTATCTACTGTTTCATACTATTCACCCTAATTAGCACAAATAATTGAACATGGACTGCCATAAACCGCCTTTTCATCCATGCCTTGGCAATGTCCTTGGCCACAACATGTACACTATTCAGCAAGCAGCTTAATTTGGGAGGTGGCCACGATAGGGGAGCCACTTTCAAGCTATGGAGATCCTGATCCAGAACTCCCCAAATACAGATAATTTTCAAAACCAGGTTTTCTACAGGCTGATTTTTAGTGTGGGAAAAGATTTTTCTGGCACTGTAGGCAATAATAATGATGACAATTATTACATGCTTACTAGGTGCCGATTGATCATATTTATTGAGTGTTTACTGTGCGCACAACACTATACTAAGCATTGGGATTGATACAGCAGGATTTGGGTTCTAATCCTGGCTCCGCCACTTGTCTGCTGTGTAACCTTGGACAGTCATCTCACTTCTCTGTATCACAGTTGCCTCATCCATAAAAGGGGGATTAAAACTGAGACCCATGTGGGAGAGGGACTGTGTCCAATATGATTGCCTTGTATCTACCCCAGTGCTCAGCACATAAATACTTAAATACCACAATTGTTTCTATTATTAGTCTGGTGGGACATAATCCCTGTCTCACATGAGGCTCACAATCTAAAATAAAGGGAAAATGTGTATTAAATTTTCCCCATTTTACAGATGATGAAACTGAGGCTCAGAGAAGTTAAGTGACATGCCCATGTTCACACAGCAGGCAAATGGCAGAGCCAGGATTGGAGCCCAGGTCCTCTGACTCCTAGGCCGTGCTCTTTCCACTAGGCCACACTGCTTCTCCGTAGGGCAACAAATGAGTGAAGCCACAAGTAAGAGAGTTGAGGAGGCAGGCTCTGCTCTTACCATTATTTGGAAAGGTAAATGGTCATCACTATCAAACCAGGTATGAGAATTGAAATGCAAGTATTAAAAAACTTTAATAATAATGATAAAATATAAAATTGTGGTATGTTAACCATGTTATTTTTAAAGTGATCACCGTGTGCTAAGAACTGGAGTAGATATAAGTTAATCAGGTTGGATGCAGTGTCTGTCTCATAAGTGACTCACAATCTAAGCAGGAGAGAGGACAGGTATTAAATCCCCATTTTACAGAGGAAGAAACTGAAAGAGGCAGAAATGACTTGCTCAAAGTCATACAAAGTCATACAAGTGGCAGAGACTCCCATCCTTGTGCCTTTTCCACTAGGCCTCGCTGTTTCTCAAGCACTATACTAAGCGCTAAGTGCCCAACTCTATACGGAGAGTTAGGGTACATAGCAGAGAAGCAGGTCAGACAAAATCTATATTCCACATAGGGCTCATGTTTACAGAGAAGCAGTGGTTGCCAAGTGGAAAGAGCACAGTCCTGTAAGTGAGTGCTTCGCTCATAGTAAGTACTTAACAAATACCATAATTTTTCTTACCATTAAAGGGGAGGGAGAAAAGTGGGGGGAGGAGTGGCAGGGGGAGAAGTTATTTATTCCCTACTTTACAGATAAAGAAACTAAGACACAGAAATGATGTTACATTACCCAAGGTCACAGAGCGAGCAAATGGTGGAGCTGGGATTAGAACCCAGGTCTCCTGATTTACAGGCCTGTTTCCTGCCCATTAGGCCCCCTTTAAAAAGGATAAATCCTTTCCTCCAGAACTGCCAGCTTCTAACTCACTGTATCCTCTATATGCGAATCAGAAACTAATGTCCAGAGAAGGAAAACAACTGCAGAACTGTACTCTTTGGCCCCAGATTTTAATTAGAGATACTATGAGAACAGAATAAACTCTCAACACTCTCCCCTCCATTATGCTCAGGCAAAAATAATTCCACCACCAATTCCAGAAAGCAAAGCATTGCTACTTGCAAGATGATTTTCCAGATCTCTGCAATGATACATTTCCTTCCCATTTTCTTTTACTCATTTTGCCTAGGATCCTGGGTCTTGGAAACAAGTCTAATGTTAAGATTGACTTTCCTCTGTACTGCTCTTCATGCTGCTTTCTTGGCAGGCCCACATTTCCAGACAAGAAAAATCTCAGCGCAAGACATTATAATGAGTCCTGCCAAATTTCCAACTGCCCTTTGAGGAGAGCTCACAGGTAGAAAGGACTTAAAAAAGTTTTGGCAATGCTAAGATTTAAAATGTTGGAAATCCACTCTAAAATCATTACAGTAATATAGCACTGACTTACAGAAAAATGGTAAGCCTCTCTGAATGGTTGTTTCAAAGAGAGGATAGTTATCTGATACACTAAACCCTTTTAGTTGACAGTGCTCTGCACACAGTAAGCATTCAATAAATACCACTGATTGAGTGAATGCAAATGAGCACCCATAAGCATATTCTTAATATTATTTAAATAATCCATCTGCCACTAAGGCAAAGAAAAGGTGGGTTACTGAAACAAATCACAAAGATAACACATTTCTTGAAAATGACATTTCCATAGACAACAGGGAAAAATCCAGCTGTTCAGAATTCTCTGAAGCAATTTAAAGGCCTTCTTCAGAGATTTCAGAATGAGGGGCACTTGGGAAAAAGAAGGCAGAAAAATGACACCCACCCTCCCAATCAATTTGACACTACTTTCTCAAAACTCCTCTAACATTCAGGTCTTGGCCTGAGTTCTCTTCCCCAGAACATCTAACTTGTTTGTAACATCACAGTTTTCTTCAAACAAGCAGCTAAAAATTATATTTTGCTCAAAGAAATTTGTGATCAGTCCCCACCTCAAATCTTTACTTCCTATTGGCATTTCCTATAAAAAAAAAAAGGAAAGAAAACTCTTTGAATGGACTTACTCAAGAGGTAAAATAACTGTAATAAAAATATTCATAACCACTTTGCAAACTTAAGACATCCTTCCAAGTAAAATCTGTTTCACATACAATTTTGATCTACCTTTCTTACATCCTTTCACTTTGCCCATATTAAGCTAGAAACTACATGTCCCTAACAAAAGACACTGTTCCAAACTAGTGCCTCATGAAGAAAGAATATGCCCCCCGTTCACATGATAGCACTGGATGATCTGCAGTCCCAAATCGCATCAATCATTCTGCCTTAATTTGATTAGGTAGTAAAAACAGCTATGTGACACTTCAAAGTAAAGAGATTTGCTATCAGCAGGCTCCTGTCAACTATCACTCAGCTGTATGATTTCCAAGTGAGTTTTCATATTTTAGATTCCTTTCCCCCCATTTACATTAACTTTCAACCTTTCCCACTAAATCTCATTTCATAGCTCTTGGCCATATTTCTAACCTCATTAGGTTTATGAGAGCGAGGTGCCCCTTGCAAAATTCTAGGGTTATATTCATGAATATACATACATATTAGCAAGCTTCAGTGCTCTGGACAACAATTTCCCACTTCTCAAAGAAGATTTTGAGAATGTAAATGCAAATCCCAAAGGTAACACAAAATACTATCTCATTTTACCAAAGCATCTTGTTTGCAGAGCCTCTAATATTTCATTCCTGGCAAAGCACTTCTCTCAAAGAAAACTTCAATTAATAATTGTTTGCAGTTCCATTTCATTCCAGATGTTTACATATTGCCTCTCAATATTTAATGTATTATATTTTCTGAGATTTAGACTGAACATTCTGGAGGACAGTAATGGGATCTCTCGCGCCATCTTTTAGGTACTTGTTTAGGGAAACTTTTATTCCTCCCTCTGGTGCCTGTCAGTTCTCCATTCATTTTACTCAAGATCACAATAGTTCATGAAATTGCTAGCCAATGCTGCGGAATATATGTCAGTAAGACCCTCTTTTGATATATTCTCTTCAGCTTCTAGGCTCATCTAATTGAAACAAGCCAAAAAGAAATAAATATATCAGTTTATGTACTGCTGTCATTTTATCCTCATCCTTAAAGGTATTTCTGCTTGTCTTAGTTTTCTGACTTTCTCCAAAGTCTCACAACTAGAAAGGAGCAGTGTGTCCTAAGAGAAAGGAGACAAGTCAGGGACTCAGAAGACCTGGATTCTAATCCTGACTCTGCCACTTGCCATTTCTGTGACCTTGGGCAAGTCACTTAACTTCAATGCACCTTAGCTTCCTCATCTGTAAAACAGATATTAAATACCTATTCTCCCTCCCTGTTAGACTGTGATCTCAAGTCGGGGACAGGACTGTGTCCAAGCTGATTTATCTTATAATCTTCCCCAGTGCTAGTACAGTGCTTGGCACATAGTAAGCCCTGCCAAAATTACTATTATTATTACTACTATAGTTTAGTTATACTTTAGTTGCACCACCTCCACCACCCTGTGTCGCTTGGGTGACAGCAGGCCAATAACACAGTTTTGGTTCTCTTTGCCTCTCATGTATGATTGAAGACAACCACTCATCATCACAAATATGAAACTCCCAAAATCAGTCTCTCCATTCATCCATCTTTCCAGAAATCCCACAACTCCAACAGGAAGTGGAATTTGCCTCTTTTTCCTTCTACTCAATCAAGAACCAAGAAAATCAGGCCCTCTCCAGAGAGTAGAATGTATTATAACAACTAATAAGATTAATTCCTTTCTAACTACTTAATTTCCAAAGATCATGTTGAGGACCACACCTTATACAGTAAATCTAGAGTTATTGTGATGGCTCGGTAACATATTAATCCTGGCAAAATATATATATGAATGAAACAAATATTTTGTGAAAGTAGCATAAGTAAGTTCTCTACAGCCAACCATGTTTTTTAATAAATATTTTGAAATATAAACTTTCAAAATGCTGATCCAAAAAAAGTCACATTTTTGTGGTTCATAAAGATTTTCAGCTTCTATCCCCTCCTCTTCTCTAGCCCTTGTTCATTTTCCTAGGCTTCTCTGACCACCTGCTTCTTGAATGTCAGGAAAGCAATTCTGAATAGAGTCTTAAACCCTCCCAAAACCAGCACTAAATATAATATCCAAAACATTCTCCCAGACAGCGGATGCAAGAAAAGCCCCCGATGGTCAGAAACATCAGAGAAAACAAGAACTGGGAACAGTGAATACATTGTTTTAGAACCCCTATGCAAAACAGCAAAAGGATTATTTTAATATCCTTAGTTTGAAAGAGGTGAGATACAATAAAAACTGTAAAATAGGTTCTTCACTAGTTTCATGGAAAAAGTAGAATGATGCCGTTTGAATTAAGCAGATTGCTTATCATTTGTTTGAAGTGAGCTATTCAGTAAATACTATGTTCATACTTTTCCACACAATCTAATACAGCCTGTATTATTAGCAACAAAACAGTACTGAGTTAAAGGAAAAATACAGATCTATGTCCCAAAATAAAACATACTGTACCTTCAGGAAAATGTGGCCCCCTGGTTACACCCCTAAACCATCAGAAAATCAGGTTCACACTAGAAGAATCTTACAGTTTGAGACTTTGTATGAGAGAGACAGAGCTTCCTTTCAGGTTGGCCAGCAATGACCACATCTCTGTAAAGGTTCTCCTTGCTTTGATTCAGGAAGGCTGTTTCTAGGATTGGTACGGAGCACTTAATGCCCCTTACTCAGCTCAGTGCGCAACTGAACACTAAGTCAGGTCAGTCTGACACGCTCGCTCTTCTGTCACAGCAGAGCAGAGGGATTTCAAAGCTATCTGTATTGAAGTTACGACAAAAACAAAATAATCTTCAGTTTTTTAATATTATTGTTTTTGCAAGTAATAATAACACCACCCTAAAATCTAACGTAGTCCTTTCCATTGGTGCCCCTGCTGTTTTCAATGATAAATAGTACAATTTTATGTCTTATTAACACTGAAGTGTTTTTGCTGGGTCAAGTTGCTCCTAGGCAGGTACATACCAATCTGTCAGTCTAAACCACCATCAACTTTTTTTTTTAAAGAAACATGGAAGTACTTTACTACAAGCTGATTGAACTATGTAAAACATTAAGAAAAAAAATTCCAAACCGAAAAAATAGTGGTAATAAGTAAAGGCAAATAAACGTAATAAAAGTAAATAAGAAATAATTCCAAAATCTAAACTGAAAATGTCACGTTGCACATATTTTAAACTATGGGATGTAGTTTTAATTAATGCCTTGGTATTGTTGTAATATGCAATCTCCACCCTTTAAACCTATTTTCTCGGATTCATATATACTCATTAACGTTGGAGTTTCACCTGGTAAGATTTCAAGACCACCGCTCCATTATTTAACAAAATTGATACCAATTCCTAGGTTTGAACATGAAATCCTTTTAATTATTATTTATCACATGGATCTCTGTTATTTAGCTTCTCACCTGCCTTTGTTTTGATGTGGGAGATCTATTTTCATCTGCTTGGACTGGCCCTTCTATCTTCACAGGAACAGATCGGTAACTGGAATTTCCATAATAGTGATAACTGCAGCAGCCAGACAAGTCAGCAGCTTGATCAAACTGAAATGAGCAGCTTGTAGAATCAAGGTTACAAGCGCACAATTTCATCGGAGCTAGGAGCAAAATTCCTAGTTTTTGCAATTGGCCAAATCCAGTTGTTCTATTCTCCTTCCCCAAGAATGTTCTTCATGCTTTCCTTTTCCTCCCTTTCCCGAAGCTGAGGTTGGTGACCTTCTAAACGCTTTCAAATGAAAGGGTCCATCAGTCTTTTACCCAGGCGTTTCAAAATACAAATGCAATGAGTCAACAATTGAACATGAGTGACGACAATATCAACTAAGCAAATGGATTTTGAGACTAGGAAATGGCCCCCGTCATATAATTTAGTTGGTAAAACTCAAGTCACTCCTAGGAAAGACTGCAATATGCTGTTTAATATAATTTTTTTGTATTGCAGAACACAGATCCTCCTGAGTGGCTATAATTTACACCGTGTTGATGAGAGCAACCTATAAAATATCATGCAGCAATTTGGAGTTCCAAAGAGGTGTGACTTTGGATTTACTTTAATTTTACACACCTATTAAAAGAATAATCTAGGGCATAGTTATATTACAATTGTTTTTGAACTGGATACTCTTTTAGCACTGAGAAAGTATTTTGACCTGCAAATCGAATGCTTGGCTTTATCGTTAAGGGGTGAGGGTTCCTCAGCATGCCAAGTTTGAACCCTTTAAATTGTGACACGTGCTGGTGGGGAGGGATTGCTCTAATCTGATTCCTGCCTCTAAATTTAATTCAGCTATTTGTGGCAACTCTGTCTGTGGATGAGGTTACATTTGCTTCGAATCGTTCTCCTTAATCTTCTCTCTTAAAATGCCCTGCTCTCACTATTAGTGCTCCAAGTGGCTGAAACTAAGAGTGAAATGGATGGTTTCTATTACCAATGACAGTGATTGCTTTGCTTTGCTTTTACCATGTTGGCATTGATTATATCTAAAGGGGACAGATTGATTATATCTAACGTATGTAGATAATAGGATAGATGGTATAATTCCACAAGATGTGTAGTTTTCTAGTTATCACTACAAAATAAATTTTACTTTGTCTCAGTATATATCTTTTTCTTCCAAGCAATTGGAAGCATTTTAGCAATCATTATCAATCAGTTGGCGCATCCATTGAGCGTTACTGGGTGCAGAGTCCTATTCCAAACACTTGTAAGAATATGCTAAGCCCCAAAGCCCTTGCCTCCGGGGGTTTACAATCATTTTTACATCCTATATTTTCATTCCCTTCCTGAAGGGAAAAATAAATTGAATATATCAACCCCTCCTATCTTACCTTGCTCATCACCTACTATATAACCCAGTCCACAAAAACCACTTCTCCAATGCCAAACTACTCAATGTAACTTGATCCCATCTATCTCACCACAGATCTCTTGCCCAAGTCTTCCTTCTGGCCTGAAACTCCCTCACACTTCGTGTACAGCAGACCACCACTCTCCCTACCTCCAAAATCTTATTAAAATCACGTTTCCAAGAGGCCTTCCCCACCTAAGCCCCCACTTTCCCTACTCTCCCTTTTGTGTCACCTGTACACTTGGCCCTGTAACCTTAAAGCACTTGATACTCATCCCACACTACTTATGCACATTTCCATAATTTATTTTAATGTCTGTTCCCTCTCTAGACTGTAAAGCTCCTGGTGGGTAGGGTACATGTCTACCAACTTTGTTATATTCTCCCAAGCACTTTGTACAGTGTTCTACCCACAGTAAGTGCTCAAGAAGCACTGTGTACATATCTGTAATTTATTTATATTAATGACTGTCTCCCCCTACTTGACTGTGAGCTCACTGTGGACAGGGAATGTGTTTGTTTACTGTTGTATTGTACTCTCCGAAGCACATAGTACAGTGCTTTGCACAAAGTAAGCACTCAATAACTGACTGAATGAATGAAATACCATCAATTGATCAATCAATTGCAAATAGTGACTTCAGAGGTCAAAGAATGAGTAATTCTCCCTCTACCACAGTTTTGGGAGAGGCCAAGTCTTCTAGAAGAGAACCTTCCTTTACCAAATTCCTACCGGACACTGCACAAGGCAGCCCTAAGGTGATGTTACCACCTAACGCAAGCTGGGATGGCACAGCATTAACTAGCCTGACACTTCTGAAGTCACTAGCCTAAGCTCTCTCCAAGCTCAACCTGGGGATCCTAACCCCCGGCCCACTTTGGCCGAGAACAGGCCAGACTTTTACTTACTTACATACGCACACCCTTCCCCCAACCTCTACCCCAGACCCCAGCCCTGTGCCAACAGGGAAGTGCAGAGTACCCTGACTCCTGGAAAGCAGCCATCAATAATGCTGTCTTCCAGACAACTAGGGCACATGCACAAGGTCAATTTCATCGAAGAAATACTTTGTCTTTTTAACTTTTAGCCCCCTTGCCCTGAAGCATGGCAAATAACTAGTAGCATCAATTCCATCAGTTTAGTAGTCTAAGGAGTCAGATGAAGCAGCATGGCTCAGTGGAAAGAGCATGGGCTTGGGAGTCAGAAGTCATGGGTTCTAATGCCAGCTCCGCCACTTGTCAGCTGTGTGACTTTGGGCAGGTCACTTCACTACTCTGAGCCTCAGTTACCTCATCTGTAAAATGGGGATTAAGACTGTGAGCCCCACGTGGGACAACCTGATCACCTTGTATCTGGCCCAGCACTTAGGACAGTGCTCTGCACATAGTGCTTAATAAATACCATCGTTATTATTATGTTGTTGACACTTTTAATAGTTTTAAATGAACTCAACATTTTAAGTCATTCAACAAGATAAAGAAAAGAACCAGAATGTATGAGAATCCCAGGAGATATTCATGCAATTCTGAAATGTTCTAAATGGCACAATCCTCTCCTCTAATATGGTTCATTCCAGCATTACATTCTTTTCTAAAAATAATTCACAATGCACTTCATGTTCCAATTCCAAGAGTATTCCTCTTAACTTTTCTAAAGATCAAATTCAATTCACAGATATACTGACTACTGTGGTGTTGGTGAAGCAACAAAGAAGCAGCGTGGCTTGGTGAAAAGAACACAGGTTTGGGGGCAGAGGAGCTTGGATTGGTGAAAAGAAAACGGGCTTGGGGGTCAGAGGACACAGGTTCTAATCCCGGCTCTGCCACTTGTCTGCTGTGTGACCTTGAGCAAGCCACTTAACTTCTCTGTGCCTCAGTTACCTCATCTGTAAAATAGGGACTAAGACTGTGAGCCCCACATGGGACAACCTGATTACCTTGTATCTACCCCAGCACTTAGAACAGTGTTTGGCACATAGTAAGCAATTAACAAATACCATAATTATTATTTACTACTTATCAAGCACTGGGGTAGATACAACATCATCAGTTCAGACAGTCTCTGGCCCACAATCTAAGAGGGAGGGTGACAGGTATATAATCTCTGTGACATGAGGGTCAGCCAGAATCAAAAGTATGTTACTGACCTGTTGCCACCCAAGAGACATGAGGGGGCAAAGGTATACTGTGGCCAGCACTGAGAAGTGATGCTAGAGCAGAGAATGTCCATGGGCATGGGAAACTGGTGAAACTCTCCACTGAACTCTTGAATTATCTATCAGCTATAGTTAATAAAGGAGGTTGGAAATGAAGTGGCAGAAATAACAGAAGAGAAGGATAAGGAGGGAGAGGAAAGGGAATAAAAACTACAGCACAAATGAACTACAGTGGTAGTAATAATAATTGTATTTGCTAAGTGGGAACTATGTGCCAATCACTGTATTAAGTGCTGGGGTAAATAACAATGAAAACTGAATGGAAGCAAAGGGTTCTCAAGTCTGGTGGGGAGGGAGAACAGGCATTTATTCCCCATTTTTCGAATAAGGAAATTGAGGCACAGAACATTTAAGTGATCTGACTAAGGTCACAATGCAGGCAAGTAGCAGAAACAGGATTGGAACCCAGGTCCTCAGACTCTTAAGCTCGTGATCTTTGCGGCAAGCCATACTTCTTTTCATCCTTTAAGCCCTGTAAACTCCTAGAGGGCAGGATTGTATCTAACTACTCTATTATATTGTACTCTCCCAAGCGCTTAGGAAAAGTGCTGTACACTTAGAAAGTATTCCATAAATACCCCTGATTGACTGATTAATTGATACTCCTGGAAGGAGAAAACAATGTGGTGCACCTCTGCCTGTCACCACCAGGTCCGACTGCATCACATTAACTGATTTCTGAATTATGTTTTTGACGCCCAAAGTCACATGGAACTGGAAAGACAAATAGGTTTACGGAGACTTTTCTGAAGGGAGATAACAATAATGCATTCTTTCTTTGAACAGGTTCTTTGAACCTGGCTGAGACAGAATTTGAGACTGGTGAGTAAACTCATTGTGGGCAGGAAGCGTTTTTGCCAACTCTGTTATATTGTATTCTCCCCAAGAGCTTAGTACAGAACTCTGCACACAATAAGCACACAATAAATACAATTGATTGATTAATGAGTATATATCAGGCTTTGTTTTTATATCTTCCATTGTCTTGTTGGATTTTCACTGCCTTCCTGTTCTTTCATCGCATTTTGAATTTCTGTATTATGACTTTGAGGTTGTTTGGTTGTTTCATTATCAGCAAAAAAGGATCCTCAATGGCAAATAACACATTATTCTTGACTAAATGGTGGATTTTTTGTTGAGAATTTAGACTATAGTTCTCTGGCACTGTCCAACAAAGTGATTAAGTTATATGTGGTCAGGTAAAGAATCTAGAATAGAAAAAAAAAAAAAGGATAAACTTCAATTCAATAGTATTTATTAAGCGCTTACTATGTGCAGAGCACTATACTAAGTGCTTGGAATATACAATTCGGCAACAGATAGAGACAATCCCTCCCCAATGACGGGCTTTATTGAGCGCTTACTGTGTGCAGAGCACTGTCCTAAACATTTGGAAAGTACATTTCAGCAACAGAGACAATCCCTATCCAACAACAGGCTTACAGTCCAGAAGGGGTGCGACAAGACATCAAAACAAGTAAACAGGTGTCAATAGCATCAATATAGACAGAATTAATAATAATAATAATGTTGGTATTTGTTAAGCGCTATGTGCAGAGCACTGTTCTAAGCGCTGGGGTAGACACAGGGTAATCAGATTGTTCCACACGAGGCTCACAGTCTTCATCCCCATTTTACAGATGAGGGAACTGAGGCCCTGAGAAGTGAAGTGACTTGCCCACAGTCACACAGCTGACAAGTGGCGGAGCCAGGATTCGAACCCATGACTTCTGACTCCCAAGCCCAGGCTCTTTCCACTGAGCCATGCTGCTTCTCAATTATAGACATATAATTATATTATCTATAGAATTATAGATATATACCCTATACACATCATATAAATAGAATTATAAATATATACATATATTCACAAGTGCCGTGGGGAGGAGGAGGTATTTGTTAAGCCCTTACTAAGTGCTGGAATATAATTCAGACACGTACTTAAGTGCTATGGGGCTGAGGTGAGGGAGAGGGTGAATAAAGAAGCAGAGAAGCAGCGTGGCTTAGTGGAAAGAGCACGGGCTTGGGAGTCAGAGGTCATGGGTTCGAATTCCAGCTCTGTCACCTGTCAGCTGTGCAACTGTGGGCAAGTCACTTAACTTGTCTTCTCTCCCCACTTATCCTAGTCAGGCAACCATCTTTCCATCCCTCCTACACATTTCACTATTTCCAACCAACAAGGCATTCCACATCCCACATGAAGCGGCAGTGTGGACTCATGGTAAGAGTACAGGCCTGGGAGTCACAGGACCTGGATTCTAATCCTGACTTGGCCACTCCGCTGCTGTGTGACCTTAGACAAGTCACTTAAGTTTTCTGTGCCTAAGTTCCCTTATATGGAAAATAAGGATTCCATACCTGTTCTCACCAATATTTAGACTATGAGTCCCATGTGGGACCTAATTATCTTTTATCTACCCCAGTGCATTATTCTGCCTTTTTCCCCAAATCCTACAAACCACAGTGTTCCTCACATTCAATGCCCTCCTAAAACCCTTCCAGATCTTATAAGCCTTCCCAGATTAGTTCCCAGCACCCCAAGTCAAACCAACAGCAACCTCCAGCACTTGGTGCACTTATTTATAACCACACTGATCCCTTTTGGGTATTTCCTCCATTGTACATTCAGTTACTTACTTTAGATTACCCTATTTGCAAGCACTTTCTTGGTTTCTCTTTCTCCCCATTAAAATGTCAACCTCCTTAAAGGTAAGAAATATGTCATTTCTGTTGGGTACTCCCCAAGCACTTAGTACAATGCACTGCACCCAGTAGAGCTCTCAATAACTTATCCTAGTGGAAGGAGTACGGGTCTGGGAGTCAGAGGATCTGGATTCTAATTTCGGCTTCTCCACGGATCTGCTCTGTGACCTTGAGCAAGTCACTTAACTTCTCTGTGCCTCAGGTACCTCGCCTGTAAACTAGGGACTAAGACTTTGAGTCCCAAATAGGACATGGACTGTATCCAACCTGATTAGCTTGTATCTACTGCAACACACAGTACAGCACCCAGCACATAGTAAGCTCTTAAATACCATTAAAAAAGAAATACTACTACTATTCCTACTTCTTAAAATGCCATCTCAATTATACACTGTGAGTGCTTACTGTGTGCACAGCACTGTACTAAGCGCTTGGAAGAGTACACTATAGCAGAGTTGGTAGACATGCTCCCTGTTCCCACCTCAATTACTAGGACCCATGGATTACTTTCCTTCACTCATATAACTTCTAATGTTTTTGTAGGTAGATATTTGTGTTTGTTCTGCCTCTCTTAAATGGTTGTTTATGTAATATTAAACACCTTTCTCATGCTCAAATTATTTTCAATTTGTTCCAGAATGTAGATACATTGCTTAGCTGTGTTTGACACTAATCTCAGATGTCATCTTTCCATTTCATCACAAACTGCCAGGTGCTGCCAGAAGAATTTATTGGCTTAAATACGCCCTGTAGAGAAACATATTATTTACTACATATTTTAATCTGTCAATATCCAGTTGACGACTATACAAATAGGAATGCAAATAAAGTCAACATTCTTTCTCACCACCCGACTCTAGTAGATGACTGCTGGGAAATTCGGAATGTAATTATCAATCAAAACACTGATCATAAAAAAACAGCATGGCTTAATGGAAAGAGCAGGGGCCTGAGGTTCTAATGCCAGCTCTACCAATTTCTTGCTCAGTGACCTTGGGTAAGTCGCTTAACTTCTCCATGCCTCAATTTCTTCAACTGTAAAAATGCAGATTCAATACCTATCTCCCTCCTACTTAGACTGTGAGCCCCATGTGGGACAGGGACTGTGTTCAACCTGATTAACTTGTATCTACCTCAGAGCTTACTATGTATCAAGCATTGTTCTAAGTTCTTATAATAATAATAATGATAATAATTAGCAGGCCCAAATGTCAATAAAAAGAGGCACTTTTCTCAAAAAACAAGTTTTTCAGAGTGTAAAGGGAAGCACTATATGAATGTGTTTTATGACTGTGTCCAACCTAATTAACTTGTATCTATTCCAGCACTTAGAAAAATGCTTGACACAGAGTAAGCATGTAAATATAATAAAGAGCATGCCCAAATATCGATTAAAAAGGCGCTTTTTAAAAACAATTTCTCAGTGTGATAGAGAAGTGCTAGATGAATGTGTTTTGATGAGGCTTTTTGTCACTGCAGCAGGCCACCGCTTCCAACCATTTTTCCCCATCCCAAACTCTTACTTCTTTCCCTCCATTGATTCCAGGGATGCACAAAGCAGCTTAGAAGGGCTAGGAGCAGATTCAGGAAGCTGTCACAAAGCTGGGCGGCAGCAGTTGGGTGAGCACGGCCTCTGTACCAAGTCAATCAAGGCAGCTCCACCAATTGCCTTTACGCTCTTAGGAGGATTCTGATGAGTTGCACTGAGTACACACACGTTTCAAAACCTTGTCTGTGTCATTATTCTTTATGTTAAAACCAATTGATGCTTTCCTCCAGGGACACTCTGCCACAGCCTTTAAAGCTTCCCATGAAGCTGCCTTGTCAAGCTTTAGTTAACAAGGCATCACAGAACATCCTGACATGCAGAGAAGATAAACTGGCTCATTGTCTTATCACTGCAACAGCGGCTGCCTCAGGAAATAGCGGCAATTTAAAACAAAAGCATGAAGACACACTTACACGGTCACTCAAACAAACAGGTTGCCCTTTTATTTGTCGCAGTCTAAGAGCAAACCAAGATAAACGAACTCTTCTCAGACGCTTCGCCCTAAGAGTATCTAGCAGAGGGTTACTGACTGTAACAATTACTCTGTGATCTTCTTTCATACTTTGGTAGTTTAAACATGTGCGAGCCATTCATCACTCTCTGCAGTACTCCTTGATGACAAAGTGACTCATTGGCAGGAATAGTTTGGAGTGCCTTGGGTTCAGACTTAAGCTGTTCAGGTAACGTCAGATGCACTAGGCGACTCTCACTATTCCTAGTGGCTCCTTCTGATGTCTTGTGCATAAGTCACTTCTCCCTAATAAATTAAAAATTCAAAGTTTTCACCTAAACAAGGCATTCAAGCAAACTGGTTAACACGTGGCCTTTTATAGACAACGCTTCCTAAAACCAAAGCTAATATGCTTCTCGCTCGCAGTAGAAGCCCTTATGTAGGGCTCGATCGGTGAACTTTTTATCTTCACTGAAAAGCACTCCAACAGTGAAAAAAAGTATAATAAATTAGGTCATAATGACCTAGAACCAAAGGACTTATAAATTTCTGTGCCAGACAATGATGAATCATACCTCAGCAAACCACCAGTGTTTTTTTAATAAGAGAGCATTATTAACCAAATGTATTGTTTCACAACTCTTCTAAACATTTGCTCAAACATGTCCAGTTTTATAAGAATGGGGAAATTTGAGAAGTTTCTGATTTTTATTTACATCTGGGTACAACTGTAGTAGCAGTTATATGAGTTATGACTATAACCTAGCTAGGAGAATCAGGGTTGGGTCAATGTAAGAGAACTGAAGACACTAGTGTACATCCTCAAAAACGCTCTGGCCCAAATCAGGATAAATTTTCCTACCTTTTTCTCATTGTTAACCTTAGCAAAAAACAAATTGGGAAAATAATGATATTTGGATTCAAAATGAAAGGTAAATGAAACCAAGAGACAGATGGAAGATCAATAAGGTGGGTGCCATAAAAAATTCACCCTGAACATATCAAAATAGTCACAACCACAAATAAAACATTTATTAGGAATTTGATTGTCCTTGAAACTTGGGTGGTGTTTCCAAAGGTTAATCAAAAAAGAACTCAGTCTTTTCACCAAAGGATTAATATGAATTATTTAATAATAATGATGGTATTTGTTAAGTGCTTACTATGTGCCAAGCACTGTTCTAAGCGCTGGGGTAGATACAAGGTATTCAGGCTGTCTCACGTGGGGCTCACAGTCTTAATCCCCAATTTAAGTTTAATTGATTATTAATAATTTGATTAATTATTTAAATTGATTATTAATGATTGGTTTAATTTAATTTAATTTAATCCCAAATTTAAGTTAAGAGAAGTTAAGTGACTTGCCCAAAATCACACAGCTGACAAGTAGCATGAGCGGCATTAGAACCCACAACCTCTGACTCCCAAGCCCATGCTCTTTCCACTAAGCCATGTATTTCTATCAGCCTCAATTAGTAGATGGCAGAAATGATAATGAAAAACAAAAATTCAGCATACAAATTTAAAAAGATCCAAAAACTTATTCAAATTTCAAACTCTCAAACTTCTATTAACATCATTATTTTTCAAATCACCTTGGGCATCATAATAAATTTCAAATATAGACCTCATGAGGATAATTAAACATATTAAATAAGATGCAGTTCACACACACACAGTGACTGACAGAAATAAAAGGGCCAGAATTCCAACAGAGAAACATTCGGTGACATTTCTCTCGATTCCAAGGGGCAGGTTAGGGAAATCCATGCTATTTACAGCCACCAGAGTTTGACTTTCCAAATTTATAGTAAAAGATATAATTTTTTTTCACCTCCCTTCAATAAACATAGGTTTCCAGAGGAGAACAAAGCAGATACTGTGTCAGAACATTAAAAATTCTAAAACTATAACAAAACTTGTTAAGGTTTGGGTTTTTTGATAAATTAAACCCACCAAGAGGAGGGAGGAGCAGAGGAGAGTTGGGTTGAGGCTGAGCCATGGTGAGGCACTGGGCAGAGAGAATAGGCAAGGTCAGTCAGCCAGTCGTATTTATTGAGCACTTACTCTGTGCAGACCATTCTATTAAGCATCTGTGAGGGAACAATATAACAGATACATTCCCTGCCCACAGTGAGCACAAGTGAGCTCCCAGCGGTGGTTCAGCTGGTCTCTCCAAGTTGGAAGAGTTGAGGAGGAGCCCACCTGCTCCATGGTTCCCCATAGCCAAATCCCTCCTTGAACGGCTCACACTTCTCTGCACTAACTCCCTAACCCTTGGTTAAGATCAATCATGAAATCAATAAGACGTATTCATTTATTGGATATCCGTTATGTGGAAAGCAATGTACTCACAGGGCTTGGAAGAGTACAATAGTTAGTATATTCGAGCCCTGCCCTCAAAGACTTTACAATCTAGCAGTGTGAGAAATATCTGATTGCTCCCTGCTAAACTAGCAACATCTGGCTGCATTACAAAAGGTGATGCAAGTTTCATGGCTGAAGCTGAGCAAGGGTATATTCAGAGCTGACATTTTTGCTGGGGAAAAAAAATTGGTTCAGACCCAGATCTGCATGGAGCAAGGCAAACTCCAAGAACCAAACAAATTCCAAAGATATGAAATTGTAAAAACAAAAGAAACAACTTTGGGATCTTGGGATTCGATTCCTGTTCTTTGTCCTATTTAGATTGTGAGTTCTGTGTAGGACATGGACTTGCTTGACTTTTGTTTTTAATTGCATTGGTTAAGTGTTATGTGCCAGTCTCTGTATTTAACTAATCAAGTCAGGCGCAGCCCATGCCCCACATGGAGCTCACACTCTTAATCCCCATTTTACAGATGAGGAAATTTGAGACCCAAAGAAATAAAGTGACTTGCCTAAGGTAACATGGCAAAGCGGCAGAGCCAGGATTAGAACCCAGGTCCTTCTGACTCCCAGGTCTGTGCTCTATCCACTAGGCCAAGCTGCTTCTCCTGATTAACCTGCATTTACCCTAGCTCCTAGAAGAGTGCTTGTCACATAAGTGCTTATTAATGATAATAATAATAATGGAAGTCACCGCTGCAAGTCTCCCAGTTAATGCACTGAAAATGAAACCAGACATGTTTTTGCAGTGAAGAAGTTTAGTTTATAGGCTTTTCTCTAAAATTGAAAATTAATTTACCCCCAAGCTATCAGCTTAATCCTTGCAAATTAATTTTCCCTGTGTTGCCCCTAGTTTTAAAACGGAAACTGTTTATGGACAGGGACCTTATCTTCTAAGTTTAAGTTCTATATAGCCCTTAGCTAGGTGTCACATCCTTGCAGAGGCTCGACCACATCTACTGATTGACCCACAGGTAAATCACAATGCTGAGAGCCACTCTGAGAGCCCTACTGAGAGCTCACCTCCTCCAGGAGGCCTTCCCAGACTGAGCCCCTCTTTCCCTCTGCTCCTCCTTCCCTCCCCCTCCTGCCCTCTTCTCTTCCCCCTTCCCCTCCCTCAGCACTGCTCAAATTTTATTTATTACCCTATTTATTTTGTTAATGAGGTATA
Organism: Ornithorhynchus anatinus; assembly: GCF_004115215.2. Taxonomy (NCBI): domain Eukaryota; kingdom Metazoa; phylum Chordata; class Mammalia; order Monotremata; family Ornithorhynchidae; genus Ornithorhynchus; species Ornithorhynchus anatinus. The sequence continues at coordinate 86,991,580 of NC_041728.1, read as the reverse complement.
TATCTCCATGATTCTATTTACCTTGATGATGCTGTCTTGTTTTGTTTTGTTCTGCTTTGCTTTGCTGTCTGTCTCCTCAGTTTAGACTGTGAGCCCGTTATTGGGCAGGGATGTCTCTATCTGTTGCCGAATTGTACATTTTAAGCGCTTAGTACAGTGATCTGCAAATAGTAAGTGCTCAATAAATACTATTGAATGAATGAACAACTCAATTCAATACTGTCCTACCAAAAAGGAAAATACTTTGAGCTCGACTAACCCAATGAAGACTTTGGGGAGTCACACACTCCTAGGAACAATGAAGGGGAAAATGACTTCCCATTGTCTTTCCAAGCAGATGAAAACATGCTGGTGGCTCTGCTTCTCCCCCACGGGACTCTTTAAGTCACTTTGTGGAGAGAAGCTGAGCTAATAGCAGTGTGTCCAGCAGTGAGCACCCACCCCTTATCCTTACCGCAGTGCTTTGCACCTGTGAATGTCTGGTCAGAGCATAGCATCTTTTTCCATTCAACAAAGGTGAATGTTGAACTTCCCTCCCCACCCCTAATCAGCCATTCTTCCCCTATCCCTTCTGGACTCAGCATCCTTAGAAATGAAGTGAGTCATATTAGCACATCCTGGGCCTTCTCCTCCTCTTTAGCAACAATTGGTCAACCAAAATAGGGCATTTTGTTCATTTTTTAATGACATAAAATGAAAGTCAATTCCTAATACAGTATTAAAAAAACTCTTCACTTAATTATCAAGTTAACGATATGGCACCGGACAATACATATTATAAAGGTGACTTAAATTGTTAAATTAACAATGAAACTCTGCTATATAGTACTCTCCCAAGTGCTTAGTACAGTGTTCTACTCCTAGTAAGCACTTGATAAATAATTCATTCATAGCCTGAAATTTCTCCCCAAAGTGGGGCATTATTGTACATATTGCAAAACTATAGGACCAGCTTCAAAAGGCAAAATAACTCTACTCTTCAGTTAAATTACCTATACTTAGTCTCCTATAATCATTAACTGTAAGAAGAAATGTCTATCACTTGGAAAGATATACGGTATATCTACATAAATGGTTTTCCGTTTTGATATTCACATGGAAGGCTGGAGTTCTTCAAGTTCTGTTGAGACTGGCCCAAAACTAAACTGCATTTGAAATCTGTTTAACATTGTTTTACCAGATTATAGGTTTAGTATGTTCACACCACCTCGAACGAGGTCAGGACATTCCCAGAACAAGGTCGGATGACCTAAACCACATTCAACTACGTCTGCCTTTCCCAAACAGAATTCAAACAGTTCTTTAACTGTGTCACTGGAACACAAACATGACCAAATTCTAAAACGATCTGCTTTTGGAAGTCTCCGTATTTTAGCTCATCAGCTGAGAGGCCAAAAAGAAGACACCCGGAGAAAAGATGAAGTCTCCGCAAAAAAAATTCAGAACCACCAAGACTTTGCTGAATCTCAAGCAGAAATTAAAAAGTCTCAAAGCAGGTCATGACTTTGTCTTCTTGCAATGTGTATTAATCAACATGGCATTAATTTCAATATTCAATTGAAAATCCTAAAATTCCCAGTTAGAAAATAGTTTATTCCAGGTGCATTGAAATTAGTTAATATAACCTATCATGATCTTCGAATAAAAATTATAGCTGGTATCTTACGGTAAGTTGTTAATGATGTTTTATTGCTACTTGTTAATGATAAATTCCATCTGTCAATAATTTTTTTAAATGCACAAGTTTTTTCTCTTATTTCTCAATAATTCACAGTCCCCATTATCATTAATGGAATTCCCCATCGGCCGCAAAAAAAAAAGGCTTAAGATATGAAATTTCCTGTGCAATATCTAGCATCTGATTGATAATCAGTAAAAGTTGCCACTGTCAGATACTCTCTGCCTTTACTGGTGTGTTCATTTTTAACATTGCCTGGTAAGGGAGGAAAGTGGGAGAGATTTGATATTATAATTCACAATAGCATACTCAAGGTTATAGCAAGACTATGAAACGTTTAACAACCCACGAATACTATTTCCACTAGTCTACTATGTGACTTTGGGCAATTGGCTTAACTTCTCTGTGCCTCAGATTCCTCATCTGTAAAATGAGGATTAAGACTCTGAGTCTCACATGGGACAGGGACTGGGTCCATCTTGAGTAGCTTGTATTTATGCCAGGACTTAGTACAGTGCCTGGCACATAGTAAACACTTAATTTTTTCTTCTTCAAATGCTATTGAGTCATTTCCGACCCCTTGAGACTCCAGGACACACCCTCTTCAGACTGTCCCATTTTCTAAAATAAGGTCATTCTGGTGTGTGCATCCATAGAGCTTAAAGTCCATTTTAAAAAAAAGTTTGTGTTTTTTTTTTGGCTGCCTGACCTATCTTACAATTACTTCATGACACAACCACCTTGGGATACAATTTATATTGTTCAATGCCTTACCCCACACAAAAGTTTGACTTCCTTGAAGTTCCAGCTGCAGGTAAATTAATCCCTTCCTGTCCTCTCCCCACCTGGGAAGAGATAAAGCAATCAAAAGTGAATAGATCTTGAAGAAAATGCTGTACACACTGTCAGCTTTTCAGGGCATTCATTGAAGGGACACCTGAGCAGTCAGCCAAATAAATTATTGAACTAGGAAGGTGACAATTTAGAAATGGATGCTGCAGATATCCACGAGTAAACTACACCTCATTCAGAGAAACTGATGTCCAACAAAGACCTTCTCAATATTCCACAATCTAAATCATTATTGCAAGACATCAAACTGGATGAAATAGTAGTTATGATCCCTTTGCCAGCTAAGATTTTGGATTATGAAGTATGCATCAAATTTCGGGGAAGTGGATGAACTTATTAGAAGAGCCTGATGGGGAAAAAAGAGTTCAAAGATGCACAGAGATGTTCAGAATTAGCCTATTACAACTTTTTATGTATTAATGTTGTGATGTTAACTTTGGATTACCTTAAAGATTAAATGACAGGTGAACTCCCAGCATGAGAAGGAAGTTGATTTTTTTCAGAGGTTCTGGACTGTATCTAATTTATAACATCTGAATAGATCAGAAAATGGGCCCGATGATAAATCCATCCACGATACAAAAACATTTTCACAAACATAAGTGCACTGTATCGTTGGGTATGCCTGTATCTCTCCCTCCTCTGTGTTGACTAATTACACCTATTTTACTGGTGAATAGGTTAATGTACTTGTTGAGACCCAATTTTGCAATAGTACATTCATCAAAATAGTTTTAAGACTATACGATCTCAGGTATATTCTTGTTTTATACAATAGATAAGACCAGGTAATTGGTATCTTAGGGCAAAGAGCAGATATAAGCACATGAAAATGATTTTCAAACTCCCCAAATTCAAAGCCAACCAAGGATCTTTCTAGACCTGAAACTGTCCCAAAAAGAGTTCTCTCCGAGAAGGGGTAACTGAAGAATTTCCAGATGACTTAATTCATTAGGTTCATCTTTCCAAGAATCTCTTCACCGATCCAGAGAAGAAATGTTTCTGACCTTCTATATTATCCCTGTCAACTCGTTACTCTCCTCCTTCAAAATTCAGTCAAAAACACACTTCCTCAATGGATCACTCCTAGACCAATCCCACTAGACTTCCCAGTACTTTGGAGGCACACATTTTCTGCCTCCACTACACATGTCCCACTAGAATTTATACAAGTCTACTTCCAGCCTTGTCTTTATCTAGATTTTATGTTTTTGACTTGTGTCTTCAGCAATTTGGTTGCAAATGTTCCACGTTTATGTTGATCGTGAATTCTTCTCCAGTCTCGTTAAGGTCTCTTCTTCATTCTATTTCCCAAAAATGCCAAAATGGTGCTTATCATCAGTATTACTATTATCATCATTAGAGAAGCAGCTTGGTTCAGTGGAAAGAGCCTGGGCTTGGGAGTTAGTCATGGGTTGGAATCCCAGATCTGCCACTTGTCAGTTGTGTGACTGTGGGCAAGTCACTTCACTTCTCTGGGCTTCAGTTACCTCATCTGTAAAATGGGGATTAAGACTGTGAGCCTCACGTGAGACAACCTGATTACCTTGTATCTACCCCAGCGCTTAGAACAGTGCTTTGCACATAGTAAGCGCTTAACAAATACCAACATTATTATTATTATCATTATTATGGTATTTTCTTCAAGCACGTATTATGTGTGTCAAGTACTATTCTAAGTGCTGGGGTAGATCCAAGTTAATCAGGACCCACATGGACTCCAAGGTAGGAAGGGGAATGGGTAAATCTCACAGAAGTCCCAAGTTTATTAGCCCCAAGCTTCATACATTTTGCAGGCTTCTCCCCAATCCCACGATCCCCACTGGCCATGGCAGCACCAAATGGGGAAGGGAGAGAAGAGGATGACGGGAGAGGATGAGAGGGCCAACCTGTACTCTTCGAGTCCTCCCCTCACTGACAGGTTACAGGAGAATGTGGTGGGCAAGGAATGTGTCTACCAACTTTGCTGTATTGTACTCTAACAAGTGCTTAGTACAGTGCTCTGCCACAGTAGGTGTTCAACAAAAACAATAGTTTGATTGATTGATCAAGGATGGACAGCATCCCTGACCCTTGTAGGCATACAGCCCCTTCGGAGTCCCTCTCAACACCTCCGGTTGGGGGCTGCAGATAGGCAGGTCAAGTGAGTGGTAGCCCAGAGACTTCTACATAAAGCGGACTGCATCTGGCCAGGAACAGGGGAGTCGAAGGGGAGGGTAGCCACCCTCCCATCAGTCCTGCAGATGTAAGTAGGGGCACTATTATAGACAGAGCATAAGACTGGGTGTCAGATTACTGGTTTCGTTTCTGGTTTCTTGTCTTTTAATGGTACTTAAGTGTTTTCTACATGTCAAGCACTGTACCAAGCACTGGGTAGATACAAGATAATCAGGTTGGACACAATCCCTGTCCCACCTGAGGCCCTCAGACTATGTAAGTGACTTGCCCAAGACCACACACCAGTCAAGTAATAATAATAATGATGAGGGGTATTTGTTAAGCTCTATGTGCCAAACACATCCCCAAGCTACCAGGGTCCCTAGGGGGGTGGTCCCCGGGGGCAGCAGCATCCCACAATCGGGAGCAAGGGTCTCCGGCAGGCCCACCGGTGCGGGGGTTGCCCTTACTGGGACCCAGCAGCGGGACCTTTGCCAAAGCAGAGGGACGCTAAGCACCTTCAAATTCTCAGCTGTCATCATCCCTTTGACGGTGCATTTGTTCTGTTTGTTTCATTTGTTTTATGGTATTTGTTAAGCACTTACAATGTGCCAGGCACTGTACTAAGCACTGAGGTAGGTACAAGCTATTAGGTTGGACATGGTCCCCATACCACATAGGTATCATAGTCTTAATCATCAACTGGCAAAGTGAGGTAACAAGCATAGAGAAGTGTAGTGACTTACCCAAGGTCACACTGCAGAGAAGTGGTTGAGGCAGGATTAGAACCCAGGTCTTTCTGACTCCCAGGCCCATGCACTATCCACTAGACCACACCGCTGCTCTGATGTGCTTGCCCGTCTTGCTTATCATCTAAAGCCCTGATACATCAATTCTCCTAAAGTCAGGGTAAGGCTGGGTATGGGAATCTAACTCTTGAAAAGCCCACACTAAAGAAAACTCACAGAGCCCCTTGTTGGGTAGAGATTGTCTTTATCTGTTGCCGAATTGAACTTTCCAAGCACTTAGTACAGTGCTTTGCACACAGTAAGTGCTCAATAAATGCGATTGAATGAATTATACTATTCATGTCTTCACCATCACACGGTATATGCCAACATGTCGGAAAAAAAGTTCCTTAAATTAGCAACAATATTCCATCCAGTTGGGCAGGGATTGTCTCTCTCTGCTGCCAAATTGTACATTGCAAGTGCTTAGTACAGTGCTGTCCACATACTAAGCGTTCAGTAAATGACGACTGAATGAATGCTCAGCAAAAACATGCATTATCAGAGCAAAGAAGAAATTGAAATTCCAACAACCTCTCAGCCCAAGCCGCCCTTAAACTAGAGAGGCAGTCCTCAAAATCTTATAGCAATGACCCACTAATTGTGAGCAGGGAATGAGTCAGTTATATTGTACTCTCCCAAGCATTTAGTACAGTGCTCTGCACACAATAAGTACTCAATAAATACAATTTACTAATATAAATAAATTACTAATATACACATAAGGGCTGATAATGGAGAAGTCTCCTTGGAAGAGGAGCATGGTCACCAGTGTCAAAGTAGCAAGAACCTGGAGAATAAAAGTTAGAGTAGTAAAGAGCTAAGTTCAAGAACGGGGATCTCAAATTGTAATTTAACACAGTGGCAAACCCGCTAGAAGTCTGCCTGCTAAAGAGAGACTTATCTCCCCTCACCTGGCCAGAATTTATGACATAATACATTTTCCTCAAAACCGTCTAGCACCCATAATTTTTTCCCTCCCATTTATAACAGCAAAGAACAGTGGAGACAATTTTTCAATATTCTAATATCAATATTCTAAATCTATTTTACAATCTCTGCCCCCTGCTGGACATTGAGTGCAAAATCACCGGGCCTAAGTGTGTCTCTCCCAAGTGCTTCTGAATGCTACCACAGTGTATAGCTTTTTTAAAAATTCTTCCAGTTAATACATTCATTCTGCAGTGAGTGGGAAACATGCAAAAAATAAATTGTGCATCCTTGCAAAATTTTAGTTATTGTCTTTTAATGCCTTATCCCACCTCTTTCATTCATTCAATAGTATTTACTGAGTGCTATGTGCAGAGCACTGTACTAAGCACTTGGAATGGACAATTTGGCAACAGATAGAGACAATCCCTGCCCATTGACGGGCTTACACTTCCAATGAGCCTTCTCCAACATCAGCCCTTATGTGTATAACTGTAATTTATTTATATTAGTCAGTAAATTATATTTATTGAGTACTTATTGTGTGCAGAGCACTGTAATAAATGCTTGGGAGAGTACAATATAACAATATAACTGATTCATTCCCTGCCCACAACAAGCTTACAGTCTAGAGGGGAAGACAGATATTAATATAAAATACAAATATGTGCATAAGTGCTGTGGGGCTCAGGGTGGGGGATGAATAAAGGGAGGAAGTCGGGGTGACACAGAAGGGAGATGAAGAGAAGGAAAAAAAGGTTTAGTCAGGGAAGTCTTCTTGGAGTAGATGAGCTTTCTCCCAGTCTAGACGATGAGCTAATTATGGGCAAGGATTGTGTGTTAAATTGTTGTGCTGTACTTTCCTAAGCGCTTGGTACAATGCTTTGCACACAGTAAGTGCTCAATAAATCTGATTCATTGATTAAAACAACCCAAAATCCACCCTCAGCACTTATATATAATGGCGGTTAATTCTATAGTCAAAAACAATTTAGTTTTTTGGTGCTTTGTGAGGGAACAAGGTAGGTGCCTCAACCAACCACACAGTGTGCACATAAGGATGAGCAATGGTTGCTCAGCAGTATTTAAAGCCACCTTTCACCTAGCCTTGTTCTCACTGGCTTTGGCAATGTGGCACTGGCCTCTCTGATATCAGGGAAATATGACTTGTGCTGCAAGTTCCCAAGCATCAGTGTGTCTGGGTGACACATTTTAAAGTTAGCCTTCACTGGACACTTCTGGAGCCTGCTCCGGTGCTAAATTAATCTAATTGTATTTATCAAGCACTTACTGTGTGCAGAACACTCTAAGTGCTTGGGAAAGTACTTGATTATGTACCTAGCTCTCCATTAGCAATCACCTTGGGCAACCCTCACTGCTCCTTCCAGTTATCAACCCAACTCTCTCCCTCCTTCCATTCCTCTCCAAACTCCTTGAGTGAATTGTCTACCCCCACTGTCTCAAATTCCTCTCCTTTTATTCTCTCCTTAACCCCCATCCATTCTGGCTTCCATCCCCTTCACTCCACAGAAATTGTCTACTCAAAGGTCACCAATGATCTCCTTATTGCCAAATCCAACAGCCTCTATTCCATCCTAATCCTCTTCAATATCTCAGCTGCCTTTGACACTGTTGCCCACCCCCTTCTCCTGGATACGTTATCCAACCTTGGCTTCACTGACTCTGTCCTCTCCTGGTTCTCCTCTTATCTCTCTGACTTTTCATTCTCAGACTCTTCCTCTACCTCCCTCCCTTGACTGTGGAGTCTCTCAAGGTTCAGTTCTGGGTCCCCTTCTATTCTCCATCTACACGTACTCCCCTTGAGAACTTCATTCGCTCCCACGGCTTCAACTACTACTTTACGTAGATGATACCCAAATCTACATCTCCAGCCCTGATTGTTCCCCTTCTCTGTAGTCTCACATTTCCTCTTGCCTTCAAGACATCTCTACTTGGATGTCCTCCCATCACGTCAAGCTAAACATGTTCAAAATAGAACTCCTTATCTTCCCACCCAAACCCTGTCCTCCCCTTGACTTTCCCATCACTGTTGATGGCACCACCATCCTTTCTGACTCACCAGCCCATAACCTTGGTGTTATCCTTGACTCCTTTCTCTCATTCAACCCACATATTCAATCCATCACTAAATCCTGTTGATCCCACTTTCATGACATCATTAAAATCCACCCTTTCCTCTCCATCCAAACTGCTATCATATTGATACAATCACTCATCCTATTACTGCATCAGTCTCCTTGCTGACTTCCCAGTCTCCTGCCTCTCCTGACTCTAGTCCACACTTCACTCTCCTGCCCAGATCATTTTTCTTCAAAAACGTTCAGTACTTGTCACCCCAGTTCTCAAAAAACTCCAGTGATTGCCCATCCAACTCTGCATCAAACAAACACTCTTCACCGTTGGCTTTAAAGCAGTTCATCACCTTGCCCCCAGGCCCACCACACCTCGTTACTCTCCTACTACAATCCAAACCACACACTTCACTCCTCTAATGCTCACATTGTCACTGTGCCTTAATCTCACCACTGACTTCTCACCCACATCCTGGAACACCCTCCCTCCTCAAATCCGACAATTACTCTCCCCCTCTTCAAGGCCTTACTGAAGGCATATCTCCTGCAGGAGGTCTTCCCTGACTAAACCCCCTCTTTCCTCTTCTCCCACACCCTTCAGCTTCACCCTGATTTGCTCCCTTTGTTCTTCCCCCATCCCAGCCCTATAGCACTTAACATAGATGTAATTGATTTATATTAATTTCTGTCTCCCCTGCTCTAGACTGCAACCTCTTTGGGGGCAGGGAATGTGTCTGTTTACTGTTGTATTGTACTCTCCCAAGCGTTTATACAGTGCTCTGCACACAGTAATAATAATAATGGTATTTGTTAAGCACTATGTGCCAAGCACTGTTCTAAGCACAGTAAGCACTCAGTAAATACAAGTGCAGCTTGTTATCATCCCTCCATAGCAAATGACAACAACTGCAGCTGAATTCTAATCATAAGAGAAACAACACCTGGAAGAAATAGCTCCACCCCTATACCATCCATGACCACCACCCCCCCATCAGAACCTGCTCCAGGCAGGCAGGTCAAGGCTGTAGGGTACCACTTCCTTCTCAATTCTGAGCAGGTTGAGCAGGTTCTGGTTGGAGCTGAAGTTACAACTGGACTCTGAAAAGTCCTGCCCAAACAGGAAGAAAACAAACTATGCTGGAGCACGCCATTACTTTTCCCCACTCTCTTTTCCCCCACTCCGACCTCAACTCATTGCTTTCCCACTTCAACCCAGCCCACACACTTCACTCCTCTAACGCTGACTTTCTCGCTATACTTCCATCTCTTCTATCTCACTGCTGACCTCTCATCCATGCCCTGCCACTGGCCTAGAATGCTCTCCCTCTCTATATCTGTCCCCCATGTCAAAGCCTTATTGAAGGCACATGTCCTCCAAGAGGCCTTCCCAGACTAAGCCCTCATTTCCTCTTCTTCCACTCGCCTCCATGTTGCCCTTGCATTTACACCCTTTATTCACCCCTCCCTCAGCACTTATGTACATGCCATAATTTATTTATATTAATGTCTGTCTCCCCTTCTAGACTGTAACCTTGTGGGCAAAGAACATATACACTTATACATTTTGTGCCATCTCATCTGTCAAAGAGAGATGAAATAGCTGTTCTTCCTCTGCATTCTCCCCCATTACACAGTGAGCCCCACGTGGGGCTTCCTAGACATCTTGTGACTCACTGATAATAATAATAATAATGATGATGGTATTTGTTAATTGCTTACTATGCGGTAGGCTCTGTACTGGCACAAGCAATATCGGCAGATACAAGCAAATCGGGTTGGACACTGTCCCTGTCCCATGTGGGGCTCACAGTTTCAATCCCTATTCTACAGATGAAGTAACTGAGGCCCAGAAAAGTGAAGTGACTTGCCCAAGTTCACAGAGCAGACCAGTGGCAGAGCCGGAATTAGAACCCATGACCTTCTGACTCTCAGTCCCGGGCTCTAGCCTCTACCACATGCTGCTTCTCCAACTGCTTCTGAAAATTTCCTATACTTTACCAGACAAATGAGCAAGACCCAAGGGGTGAAGAATAAATTACCACTTGATATCCAAATTACCCAATCTGAGACTTTTCCACTCTTCTTCCACTCTTCTTCCACTTCACTCCAGAAGCAACCCAAATTGTTGAACTAGAATGACCAACTCCCAAACTCCCAGTACTCCTCGAACAAGTCAGAGATCACACTTCAGATTTCTCCCCTAATAACGATTGTGGTATTTGTTAAGCACTTGCACTGCTCTACTACTACTACTACTACTACTGATAAGTAGGTCAAACCCAGTCCCTTTCTCACATAGGGCTGGCAATCTAAATATGAGGGGGAACCATCTTCAAAGGTCTCCATCACCTTGTCCCCTCGCACCTCTCCTCCCTTCTCTCTTTCTACTGCCCACCCCGCACGCTCCGCTCCTCTGCCTCCCACCTCCTCACCGTCCCCCGTTCTTGCCTATCCCGCCGTCAACCCCTGGACCACGTCCTCCCGTTGTCCTGGAATGCCCTCCCTCCTCACCTCCACCAAATTAATTCTCTTCCCCTCTTCAAAGCCTAGAGTTCACCTCCTCCAACAGGCCTTCCCAGACTGAGTTTCCCCCTTTCCCTCTGCTCCTCTCCCTCTCCCTTCCCCTCCCCTCAGCACTGTGCTCATCTTCTCAGTTGTACATATTTTTATTAACCTATTTATTTGGTTAATGAGATGTACATCACCTTGATTCTATTTATTGCTACTGTTTTAATGAGATGTACATACCCTTGATTCTCTTTATTGCTATTGTTTTTGTCTGTCTCCCCCGATTAGACTGTAAGCCCCTCAGTGGGCAGGGACTGTCTCTATCTGTTCCCGATTTATACATTCCAAGCGCTTAGTACAGTGCTCTGTACATAATAAGCGCTAAATACTATTGAATGAATGAATGAACCGGTATTTAATTCCTATTTTACTGATGAAGAAAATGAGACACCGAGAAGTTAAGTGACTTGCCCAAGGTGACACAGCAGGTAAGCAGCATAACTAGGATTAGAACTCCCTCCCTGGGCTCTGCTGTTTCCACTAGGCCATGCTGCTTCCCTAACCAAAGAATGCATTAAACTAAACTAGACAGCTCTTTAATCCCCATTCATTCAATTATTTAGCACTTACTGTGTGCAGAGCATTGTACTAAACACTTAGGAGAGTACAATACAACAAAAAACACATTCCCTGTCTACATTGAGCTTACAGTCTAGAGGCCGGGGAGGAAGACATTAATATAAATAAATTAAAGATATGTACATAAGTGCTGTGGGGCTGGGGATCGGGGGGGGTGGGGGCCGGGGGGGGGGGGGAGAGAGAACAAAGAGAGCAAGTCAGGGTGATGATGAAGGGAGTGGGAGAAGAGAAAGGGGAGTTTAGTCAGGGAAGGCCTCTTGGAGGAGATGTGCCTTCAGTATGGTTTGAAGGAGGGGGAGAATAATTGTCTGTTGGATAGGAGGGAGGGAGGGCATTCCAGGCCAGAAGCAGGACCTGGGCAAGAGGTTGCAGGATATGAGATAAGAGGGTATTCCAGGCTAAAGTCAGGACATGAGCAAGGGATTGGAAGCAAGATAGATGAGGTCGAAGCACACTGAGAAGGTTAGCATTAGAGGAGTGCAGTGTGCAGGCTTTGTTGTAGTAGGAGAGTAGTGAGGTGAAGTAGGAGGGGGCAAGGTGATTGAGTGTTTGAATTCAATGGTGAGGAGTTTTTGTTTGATATGGAGGTGGATGGGCAACCACTGGAGTTTTTTGAGGAATGGGGAAACACGTTCTGAATGTTTTGAAGAAAAATGATTCAGGCAATAGAATAAAGTATTGGACTGGAGTAGGGAAAGGCAGGAGACTGGGAGGTAGGCAAGGAGCCTGAAGCAGTAATCCAGGAGGAATAGGATGACATTGCATCAGTCTTGTGGAATATTCATTCAATAGTATTTATTGACCACTTACTATATGCAGAACACTGTACTAAGCACTTGGAATGCACAATTCGGCAACAGAATATTGATCCAAGACATTTTAAAGAACTCAAAGTCTAAAAGTATCAAAAAAGGAGCATCTTAATCATCTATCCAACTCAGTGTTGGCTCCTGAAAAACAAAGAATCACACAATGAGCTCCATCATAAGGACCTTTGCTCCACTTGCAGGTATTAACAGAAAGTAAAATGGAATCATTCCAGGATATTCTCTACCACACAGCATACAATCTGTGGACATTATTAACCAATGCTACCAAGCCAGTTTGATGAAAACAAGTCCAAGAAAGGGCTTATAAAGGGTCAAGCAAGGAGTATATCAGCAGCACATTATAGGTCCTCCTGACACTGGCAAATATTGTGCATCTAGAAGCCTGAGTGAGAATAGCAACAACAACAATAGTTTTGTCTTATGCAAGCAAGTTGTCTCTGACCCATAACGACACCATGGACACAATTCTCCCAGAACACCCCATCTCTATCAGCTATCATTCTGGTAGTATATCCAGTATATTTTCTTGGTAAAAATATTGAAGTGATTTACCATTGCCTACTGTGAGGCAGTTTAAGTCTCCTACCTTGACTCTCTCCCATGCCGCAGCTACCCAGCACAGGTGAGTTTTGACTTGCAGCAGGTTGTCTTCCACTGGCTAGCCACTGCCCAAGCTAGGAATGGAATGGATATGCCTCTGCTTGACTCTCCCTCCCAGAATTGAGACTGTTAGAGTATTGGAAACTCTCCAGATGCCATCCTGAGAGATGAAACAACAACACTGCTACTACTACTACTAATAATAGTACTTGTTAAGCACTTACTATTACTAGGGTAGTCCCTGTCCCACATGGGCTCACAGTCTAATTTTACAGATGAGGAAACTGAGGCACAAGGAAGTTAAGTGACTTGCCCCAGGCCACAGAGCAGACCTGGGGTGCAACCAGAATTAGAACCCAGATCCTCCAATTCCCAGGTCTGTGCTCTTTCCACTAAGGCCACACTGCTTACCTGATGGCTTCCTTTGGGACTATAAACTCATTGTGCACAGGGAACTTCTACCAACTCCATTATTCCATGCTCTCTCAAGCGCTTAGTACAGTGATATGCACATATTAATCACTCAACAAATGCAACCAGTTGATTGATGATCCCGCAGATCTAACTAGATAACCTGCTCCACTGGTGGGGGGATGGCAGAACTGAAGAAATCCAGGATCACAGAGGTCACCAATATTCTAGCAGATTTTTATTCACCCCAAAAGTCTCTATTTGGTCCATAATACAGCCACAGTCAATCAATAGGATATTTATTAAGCACTTTACTGAAGTGTCTACAGTTCCACCCTCATTAAAGACAAGACAACCTTGCAGAGATGGCAATACCCTTCAGTAGCCTGTCAGATACCGCTTTCTCACTGAGACAATATTTTATGGTATGTTAAGTGCTTAATAATAATAATTATGGGAATAATAATTGTGGTATTTGTTAAGTGCTTACTATGTGCCAGAAATGTACTAAACACTGGGGTGGATACAGGCAAATCAGGTTGGACATAGCCCTTGTCCCACCTGGGGCTCACAGTCTCAATCCCCATTTTACAGATGAGGTAACTGAGTACAGAGAAGTGAAGTGACTTGCTCAAGGTCACACAGCAGACAAGTGGTGGAGGTGGTCATAGAAGAATCTATGACCTTCTGACTCCCAAGCCCATGCCCTATCCACTGTACCATGCTGCTCCCCTAGCGAGATCATAGAAAATACCACTACACTGTGAGCAGAAATCACGAGTGCCTACTCTATTGTACTCTCCCAAGCATTTAATACAGTGGTCTGCACACAGTAAACACTTAATCAATACCATTGATTGCTAGAAAGTATCAGAAACGTGAAGAGATGTTCTTTGCTCCTCCTTTTATGTTATCCCTATATTCAAAATCATGAAGTCCCATGGTGATCTACCTTCTGAGGTGTGCGAGCAATGAAGAGGGCTATTCAGTCAATCAGTAGTATTTATTTGAGCACTTACCATATCCGGAGACCATATTAAGTGCTTATTCAGTAATGAGTTCCTTCATCATCTGGCACTAATAGTAATGATAATAATTGTGCTATTTACTATGTGCCAAGTTCAGTACTAAAGGCTGGGATAGACATAAAACAAATAGATCAAATCCAGTCCCACACTGAGCTCACTAAGAAAATTCTGCAGAGATTTCCAAGATACCACTATCATCACCATGTTCAATCACACAGATGAGACAACTGACTGTGGAAACTATCATGACACCTAATCACTTTACATTACTAGCAGAATCCTAGCCAGGACTTTTCGTACTGCTGTGGTAGGCAATATATGGGCGTTTTGGGGGTTTTTTGAGGGAAGGGTCAAAGTTGTGTTATCTTCAGCAATACTGTATCTAAAATTGTAAGTATTGTAAGATCTGAGTAGTACTGTTGACTGTAAGGGGAGCCCCTGAGGCCAGCAGGAGGAGGAGGCCGTTGGCCCATTTTCAAACTCACAGTATCTAAATTGCTGCCTCATTTTAAGAGCGTACCTAGCAGGAAAAGAAAGGGAATGACTAATGACATCAGAAGAGATTGAATCAATGGTAGTTCAGAAATTGGGTCTCTCCTGATATAGTGGTGGATCTTGTGTTCTGGAAACCCATGCCCATATTTGAGGTCCCCGCCTGGTGGGTAAGAAGAAGGGGAGACCCTTCAAAGAGCAACTACCTTTACAGCCACCAAGGGGCTAATCTCATTCCTGCACTTGTGTAGGATCTAAAGGTCAAGTCACGGGTTGTGGAAATTATCATGGAGTACATAAGCAGAAAAACACTCCCCAAAGGGGTATGCAAGGAGTGGGACTTTTAGCCTAGAAAACTCCAGATGTACTGCCTGAACTTTAAAACCACTTGGTGCAAAATATTAACAACCATGTGTTCCCAAAATTTCCAGAGGGATTTATACTCCAAGGCACTACAGTGGACACGGTATTTTGCTGCACACATAGTGTGTTAACTTTCCCTCTGCTCCTACCCCTCTCCATTTCCCTCCCCTCAGCACTGTGTTCATTTGCTCATTTGTATATATTTTTATTACCCTATTTATTTTGTTAATGAGGTGTACATCCCCTTGATTCTATTTATTACTATTGTTTTTGTCTGTCTGTCTCCCCGTGGGCATCCCGTGAGGCCCAGTTCAGGGCCCCCCCTTCTATTCTCCATCTATATTCACTTCCTTGGAGAAGTGATTCACTCCCTCATCTTCCTCTACTATTTCTACACAACTGATAACCAAACCTACCTCTCCAGTCCTGGCCTCTCCCCTTCTCTGCCCCCTTTCTTCAGGACATCCCACTGACACTTCAAATTTAACATGCCTAAAACAGAATTCATCACCTTCCCACCCATACCCTGTCCTCCTGCTGTGGACACCACAACCCTCCATCTCACAAGTTCATAAATTTGGCATTATCCTCAACTCAGTTAATTGTTCTGTGATTTTTCTAATAAAGTACAGAACTAAATCGAGCATGCCAAAGCAACTTTTGGGAGTCTGGTGAATAGAATGCAGCATTAATGCAACATTAAGCTTCAGATTCATAAAGGTTGTGGAAATGCCCAATCTTAGATTCAGATGTGACAGCTTTCAATGTCACAGGTAGCATATGCAGCTTCTTGAATAGTTGCATCAGTGAACACAACACAATCAATTGGAAGGCAGCATGGTCAAGTGGATAGACATGGGCCTGAGAATTAGAAGTCCCTGGCTCTTAATCCCAGCTCTGCTACTTGTCTGCTTTGGGGCTTTGGGTAAGTCACTAAATTTCTCTGGGCCTCAGTTTTTTCATCTGTAAAATGGAGATTAAGGCTGTGAGCTTCATGTGGGACCTGGACTGTATCCAATCTGATTAGATTTTATCTAACCCAGCTCTTAGTAGAGTGTCCGCTGCATAGTAAGCACTTAAATACCATAAAACAAAAAACAAGACAAGCAGGGCACAAGAGGAAAATGAATGACAGCAGGATGCACAAATGAACTGAGGTAAAATCCTAGCAAGTAGGGTTGGTAGAAGGAATGATTATTTAAAAACATAAGCGCACAGACTCAAAGGATGTAGTGTGTGGATTTGGACTACTGACTTGAAGGAGCAACAGAAAAGATGACATATTGCATCTGCCTGGACTAAGGTGGCTTTTCCCGAGCACAGGTTTCAGTAAAACCAGAAGTCAACGACAGACAAGTGCTTGGCTATGGACAAAAACTGATATACAGATGGGGCTGTTGGTCCATTTATCAACATTTTCAGCCACACCAATAGGCACAGATAATGATTTGGCCTCTGTGGCTTCACATGTGGGGATTCCCTGCAGACCCTATTTCTGGGCAGGATAGGCTGCAGGGCAAGAAAGGCGATACCGTAGGTCCCATTTAAAATCCTGTGAGAAGGATCAGAAAAAGAACGAGGGGCTCCTACGTTTCCTGAAACCTGAGGCAATTCTGAAAGTTGTCATTTGGGAAACTGATGAAGCAGCCATAGACACACATGCCAGTGACTCTCTTTAAAGCATGAAAGGGAGGATATTGCTTTTGGTCTTTCTTGCCACCCACGCCAGCGAATATGTATTGGTCAACGGACTCAGAAAAACAATGGCCTGTTCATTCATTCATTCATTCAATCGTATTTATTGAGTGCTTACTGTGTGCAGAGCACAGTACCAAGCGCTTGAAATGTACAATTCGGCAACAGATAGAGACAATCCCTGCCCAGCCTGTTTAAACTCTCCCTCTCTGATTAGACTAATGATAGACATAGTCTTAAAAAACCCTTTTTAATCTCATCAGCAGTCCAGTCTAACAATATTTAAGACAAGAAATATTCTAATATTTCTTGGTATAGGAGGCTGTCCCTTCCTTTGTCCAAGAAACCATAAGACCTGGCTAAGAGCTTTAAATCACTTAATACTTCTGAGCAAAATACAGGATCCCAGAAATAAATTTGAATCATTTCTTTGAAAGTATTTTTTAATTTTTTTTTATTACTGAATCATTGATACAAAAGTCTAGAAGGGATTTTGATTACCATGCTATTTTATGAGTCCATTTAAGAGCAAGTGCCTGGGAGTCCCGGCTCCACTTACTTGCTGTGTGACCTTGGGCAAGTTACTTAACTTCTCTGTGCCTCAGTTACCTCATCTGTAAAATAGGGAGTAAAATTATGAGCTCTTCATGGGACAGGGACTATGTCCAACCTGATTATTTCTATCTACTCCCAGTATTTAAATACAGTGCCTGGCACCTAGTAAATGCTTAATACCAAAAGAAAAAGATACTAGTAAAAATAATGTCATACATGATAATAAAGCATTTTGGATATAACAGCATAAAAAAATGAGAAAAGAGAAAGGCCTCCATATTTAACCTTATCATTTTGAAATTATATTTAATCTGCACACTGACCCAAGACGACCAGGAGCATACATTCATCTTCTTAATTATGCATGTGCTTGACAGTCTTGAGAAAATGCTGGGTTCTGAGGTCAAGCTCTGTAACTCATCACTGAACACCTGTCAATAGTTGAGTGATTGATAGTCCTGCCTACAATCATTTCTTCTGATAGAAGCCAACACTGTAGTCCTCTCTATAAATTGACCCATATATTTTATTGTTGTCCAAATATTCTATGCCTCAAATTTATGAGGGAATAATAAAAGAGTAAAAGGACTGCCCAGACGCGGAGTGGATAGTGCACTGAACTAAACTGGTTTCTACCTGAGGCTCAAAAATGTATTTCCTAAAAATTCTAGAAAAGTTTCTTGAATAATGCTCGCTTTGCCATCATGCAGCTGACAGAACTCAAAAGATATGATTAATACAGCTCTGACTTTCAATTACCTAAGATGACCCTCAGACCTCTTCTCGCTCCCTTCAGCTACTGAGAAGAGCTCGTAGTATGAATGACATCCAGGCAAACACTTCTTCCTTGCAATGTTCCCCTGCCCAAGAAATCTCATTGCAATGTGGCCTATATTAGCAACACCAACTGCAAAACCAAAAAGCTCCATGGATGAGGAAAAGGGGAACATCCATGATCTAAAGCATCACTGAACTACTTGCAATCTTGAGGTTACCCATTGCAGAAGAGCTTTGATGGTTTGGTTTTTTCCCCCATCTTTCCCTTCTGAAAGATTTTCCCAGCCCAAATCACCACCCCCTGCTCCCCCCTGCCCCCCACATACAATCTCTCCATTTCTCTTTTATTTTATTTTCTTTGGACCTGTTTGCTGATTTAAGAAGTAAAGGGTAGTAGCCTTGTTTTTTTTTTTATTTTTCTGGCTTGCTAATGTTCGTTCTCTTGTTACCGGCACCCCATGGCCTTAGTATTGAATACATCTTCAAATTCAGAGAACAGCTACACTATTGAGTAATGTGTCTAATCACTAGCCTTCCCATTTAGGCAATTAATTCTCCCAAATGGAGTAAAAGAAAGAAGCTGCCATCAGGTTTACAAAGATCTTGGGCTAAAATCATCCTTTATTTTCAATTCTCAACAGGCCTGTCTCCTATCGACCCCGCCCCACTAACCCTCCCCCACCTCCTACCTCTACCACCATCCTGTCACGTATACATCAGCTAACTGCCAGTCAATATCACAGAGAAAATAAATTACCAAAGATACAAAGCCGAGATCTGCCTTGCAATAACTGGCCCCAAGGCTACTGTTGGTACATTTAGAAAAAGGAATACGGGCCCAGAATGGAGGGGGGAAAGGAGGGCAGAGGAAAATAGAATACAAAATGGATTTAGAAGCAAGAATCTCTCCACTTCTATGTCCTGGATAATCATGCTTTTGTTAAAGGAACAGAGAAGATGTTCCCAGCTGGACAGCCTTTTCTGTGTATCTGTTAAAACTGTTAAGAGATAGGACTACTGAGGGGAAGGACAAATACACAAAAGCAGAGTTCTGCCTGAGATAAGAGAAAATGGGATCTTCCACCAAACTCCAGGCTATTAGTCTCCTTGATATTTGATAATCATCAGCTTTACAGCCTAACTTCCTACTGGATTATCCATGTCTGACCCATTTCCTACAAAACTTGGAATCATCTGGAATGCAGCTCTCATTTTCTGACAAACATATTATTAGAAATCTCTGATCAAGTCCCAAATCATACAAAGTAATTATACCATTTGGTTATCTGAAAAGGAAATGTGGGTTATAATTTATCATCAAGAGATCTCAAAATATGAAAACCAAATATTAAGAATATAACAGAAGAAAATGAATCAGCTACATAGGAAATATACTAACTAGGCTATAGAGTCTACTAGATAGAGTTTTCTTAAGGAAAAATTCTGCCTCTTGCAAAACTGTTGAGCTAAGTTACTGTCCCCCTTCCTGTCATTATAAACTCCACTCATCCTGTAAGATGATGAACAAGATTAACTCTGAAACATCACTGAAATAACAGAAAGAGCATGGGCTTGGGAGTCAGAGGTTGTGGGTTCTAATCCCATCTCCTCTTGTCTGCTGGGTGATCTTGGGCAAGTCACTTAACTTCTCTGTGCCTCAGTTACTTCATCTGTAAAAATGGGGATTAAAAAAAAAATATGAGCCCCATGATTACGCTGTATCTACCTCAGTGCTTAGAACAGTGGTCTTCACATAGTAATCGCTTAACAAATACC
Organism: Ornithorhynchus anatinus; assembly: GCF_004115215.2. Classification (NCBI taxonomy): domain Eukaryota; kingdom Metazoa; phylum Chordata; class Mammalia; order Monotremata; family Ornithorhynchidae; genus Ornithorhynchus; species Ornithorhynchus anatinus. The sequence goes on along the minus strand of NC_041728.1, from coordinate 86,971,408 downwards.
ATAAATTATTATTTAAAAAGAACCCAATCATCAATGCTACTAATTGTGATAACCTTTCTCCTTAGCTGCATGGATTGGAATCTAATTCCTGTAATTGCATTTGCTTGAAAAAATTTATTTCACACTAAGACTAAACTAACCAACCATGCCAAAATGTGGCTCTTTGAATATAACAAATTGATTCATATGCAATTATAGCAAAGGAATGTACACCTTTGAAATATAAAGTTATTCCAAAACATAAAGTAGACTTTTAGCTCTTCAAAAAACAATCACATTTCAAAAAGAATATCATTTTTCACACTAAATCTTCACTTGAAAGCCAAACTACAATTTCACAGAAATCTATTTTCACTTTATTTTACAATTGTCAATACTAATAATAAAATTGTGATATTTCTATGGTGTGCTATGTGCAAACCATTGTATTAAGCATTGGGATAGATGTAACATAAACCAGTAAGTAACCACTCTGATACACACCTACATTTAACCTTGGTGGTGCTATTGAATAGAAATCTAAGGAAAAAAGATTGTTTTAAAGATTGAATTGTACTAGTTGTTTTCTTCCCTTCCAACCCATCGGGGTTATTTCACTCCTCACAGCTTGCTTTCTCTAGCCTACAACCCAAGGATTACTAAACTGTTAAAAGACTAGCATTTTTAACTATCTCACAAATGCATCTTAGGAAAATGAATCATTTCATCCCCCCCCCCCAAACTAGGGCATTCTTTTTGATTAATGCAAACGCTATTGATTGGCTGTTTGCTGAATTAATAGCACTACTGCAAATCCTCCCTCTCTTCACCCAGTGTTTCCCAGCAAAGAGGCCCATTACATAGCAGGGGGCAGAGGACAGAGTTAGATAACACTGTTTAGACATTTCTTTGATGTGCACAGGATTCATCCTAGACAAGTGACCAATGGAAACAAAAGAACACTGTTGGGCTGTTGGGAACCTAAGCCATTCTTCTCACCACCTTTTGAAATCCCAAGGCTTCTCTTCCCTGACCTCTGCACCCCCACACAAAGATCTCATTTGAAGGATGGTCAGAGATGTCAAAAATTCTCTCCAAATTTAGCCAATAAGCAAAGGATGCCTTTCTTTTTCCAGGCTAGCTTTGTGTGCTAATGTACCAGCTGGAGTGAGAATGGAATTTTAAAAACAGATAGAGACAAGCATGCTTTCTTTGGCTGCCCTTGACAAAAAGTCTTTCAGAAATACAGCTCAAGTACGTAAACACATGTACATACACACGTACGTACACACACACACATACACCTCCCCAGCATGATTTTTAAATAGTCCTTTGTCAGCTGGTGAAATTAATTCACTCATTAGAACTTGTGCACTAACTATGTGCAGAAGGCTGTACAAATCACCATCTAAGAGTAACAGACAAGGTTCCTGATACTGAGAAATTTACAATATAATGGGGAAGGCAAAGATAAACAGTTGAAAACAAACATAGGAATAAGAGGAAAAACATAGATGCCAAACACTGTCAGCCATGACTTGAAGGGAACTGATCATAGGGAATACACCAACCTACGGAGCAATCCTCAATCTACATTAAAAAGAGGCAAAAATGGTCTTTTGCTGAAAAGATAAAGATGCATCGTTTTCAAACAATTTTCATTGCCACTCCAAAATCCTGATCATTTGTCCACACTTCAGGCATCCCCAGCTGTCTGAACCATGATCCCGGCTCCCACTAAGGGTTCCATCCCACCCCCAAAATCTAGAGTTGCCAAGCCATCCTAATTCTACCTGGATCCTCCTACTATATTTCTCCTTACCCTGGACCTACCCAACATTGATCCCAAAGTGTGGACACCATTCCCACTGACCAAGCCACCCAGAATCTATTTCCATGCTCTCAAGTCCTTATTACTGTTAATGACAATAATAATTACTATTGTAGTACTCATTAAGCACACACACAGTGCTAAACATTGTGAGCGGGTAAAGATAAGATAATCAGTTCAGACACAGTCTCTATCTATGCCACAGGGGTTTCACAGTCTAAGAGGGAAGAAGAGGTATTGCATTCTTCATTTATAGATAAGGAAATTTAGGCACGGAAATTAAGAGACTTGTCCAGGATCATACAGCAGGCAAGAGTAGAACTGGGATTAAAAACCAGGTCTCTTGACTTCCTGTCCTGTGCTTTTTCCACTAAAATGAGAAACATATAGGGGAAAAAGAAAGAGTTGTGGTAGTAATAATAAAAGTATTCATTAGTACTAGAGAAGCATTAGAGAAGCAGCATGGCTCAATGGAAAGAGCACAGGTTGGGGAGTCAGTGGTCATGAGGTCTAATCCCGGCTCCGCTGCCTGTCAGCTTTGTGACCTTGGGCAAGTCACTTAACTTCTCTGGGCCTCAGTTACCTTATCTGTAAAATGGGGATGAAGACTGGGAGCCCTACGTGGGACAACCTGATTCCCTTGTTTCTACCACAGAGCTTAGAACAGTGCCTTGTGCATAGTAAGCACTTAACAAATACCAACATAATTAGTAGTAGTAGTAGTATTTACTCGGTAGAATACACTGTGAATAATACACTGTTCTAAGGCCTTAAGAAGAACAATAACAAGAAATTTATTTCTTTCACTCAAATTGGAGAAAAAAAATATAAAATTTTTACATATGGAATAGGGAAGATAAAAAATTGAATGCAATAATCCATAGTGTGTATATATATATATATATACACACTATGGATTATTGCATTCAATATATGTATATAGTGTATATATATATACATATATTCTGAAACTTACTTCTCCAGCCTCCACTTCTCTCCTCTGCAGTCTCTCATTTCTTCCTGCCTTCAGGACATTTCACTTGGATGTCCTGTTGACACCACAAACTAAACTTATCCAAACAAAACTCATCTTCCCACCCAAACCCTGTCCTCATTTAGATTTTCCCAACATAATAGATAGCACCACCATATTCCCTAGCTCACAAGCCCATAATCTTGACTCATATCTCTCATTTAAAATCACATATTCAATCTCTCTCCAAATCCCGTCTATTTTACCTAGTCAACATCTCTGGAATTCACCCTTTCCTCTATATCCAAACTGCTGCCACTGCTGGGCTCTTTCTTTGCTGACCACCCTGCCTCCAGCCTCTTCCCTCTCCTGTCCATACTTCATTCTATTGCAAGTGTCATTTTTCTAGAAAATAGTTCTGTGCATTTCTTTCCACTCTTTAAAACCTCCGAAGGTTATCCATACATTGGTACATCAAAAAGAAATTCCATACTATTGGTTTTAAGGCACTCAATCAAGTTCGCCCCCTCCTACCTACCCTCACTCTTCTCCCACTACAACCCAACCCTCACTTATTTCCTTGACATCAACCTATTTTCTCTGCTTCCTATCTTCTCTCACCCTTGCTTATGCCCTCCCTCATTCATTCAGTAGTATTTATTGAGCGCTTACTATGTACAGAGCACTATACTAAACGCTTGATCCTCTGCCCTCCTGCCTTGATCTCTCTCCCATTTCATAGCTGACAGATGACCAGCAGCAGCATGATGTAGTGGATAGAGCTTCATCATCTTCAAACCCTACTAAAATCACATCTCCTTCAGGAAGTCTTCCCTGACTAAACTCTCATCTTCTTACCCTATTCTCCCTCTATGTCACCTATGCAATAAAGTTTGTACTACCTAAGCACTTTGATACTCTCCCACCTTCACCAGATTTATGAACATATCTTTACATTCTGTTTCTTCTTACTTGAAATTTATTTTAATGTCTCTCCCACATTAAATTGTAAGTTTCTCAAGGGCAGGGAATGTGTCCATTGTGCTCTCCTAATAATGATAGTATTTACTAAATGCTTCCCATACGTGCTGTACTAAGCAACATAGCTTAGTGTATAGAGCACAGAACAGGAAGTCAGAAGGACTTGGGTTCTAATCCCATCTCTGCCACATGTCTGCTGTTTGACCTTGGGTAAGTCACTTCACAGGGCCTTCGTGACCTCATCTGTAAAATGAGGATTAAGACTGTGAGCCCCAAGTGAGTCAGGGACTGTGTCCAACCTGATTAATGTATCTATCCTATAGCTCAGAACAGTGATTGGCACAGAGTAAGCACTTAATAAGTACCATAATTATGAAGTCACAACTTCTCTGTTAAATGTGTAGTAAATCCTTTATTTTTTTTTTAAAGCAGCAGCATGGTGTAGTGTATAGAGCATGGACCTGGGAGTCAGAAGGTCATGGGTTCTAATTCCAGCTCTGGAACTTATCTGCTGTGCAACCTTGGGCAAGTCACATCACTTCTCTGCGCCTCAGTTATCTCATCTGTAAAATAGGGATTGAGAATGTGAGCTCCACATGGATCAGGAACTGTGTCCAACCTGATTTGCTAGTATCCACCCCAGTGCTTAGTACAGTGCCTGGCACATAATAAGTGCTTAACAAATACCATAATTATCATTATTATTACTACTAGGAGAAGCAGCGTGGCTCAGTGGAAAGAGCACAGGCTTTGGAGTCAGGGCTCATGAGTTTGAATCCCAGCTCTGCCACTTGTCAGCTGTGTGACTGTGGGCAAATCACTTAACTTCTCTGTGCCTCAGTTCCCTCATCTGTAAAATGGGGATTAAGACTGTGAGCCCCACGTGGTTCCTGATTCCTGATAGCCTGTGTCTACCCCAGCGCTTAGAACAGTGCTCAGCACATAGTAAGCGCTTAACAAATACCAACATTATTATTACTAAGCAGTACAGTAGATACAAGATAATCAGGACCCACATGGTGCTCAGAGTATAAGAGGGAGAACAGATATAGAACCCCCATTTTGAAGGTGAGGAAACTGAGTCACAGAGAATCAATTATATTTATTAAGCACTTACTCTGTGCTCAACACTGCACTAAGTGCTTGGGAGTATACAATACAAAAGAACTGATAGACAGTTCCCTGCCCACAACAAGCTCACAATCTTACAGAGAAGCTAAGTGTCTTGTCCGAGGTCACACAGCAGTAAGTCGTGAAGCTGGGATTAGGATCCAGGTCCTCTGATTTCCAGGACCATGCTCTTTCCACTAGGCCACACTCCTTCCCAAGTGTTCTCCACACAGTAAACATTCAATAAATATCATTCATTAAGCTACAGGAATTTTCTCCTCATTTTTGCTTTACTTAAATATCATGGCAGCATTAGCGGTGTCATTTTGAGAGTTTCATATGCCTATGGCAGACAATTTACCTAACCCTGATTTACGCCCACAACAATATAATCAAAATTAAATTCACCTGTGAGAATGGATAGATAACAATGAGGTAAATCTTTGTTTCCAAACCAATAACTTTAAAGCCTCCAAATTTTGTCATTTTAGCCTGGGAAGATGTTGATAATTGCATTAGCTGGCCAGAAGAGAAAATGCCCACATGCTGATACCAGCAGCAATATACCTCCCATTTCCTTTCTTTTCCCCCTTCCTCCTTCCAGTCGTGTAGGAATAGGAATGAAGGAAGAGGAGTTGGGTGGGAACAAAAGAAAATGAGAAGGGAAAAGATGGGCCAATGTCAGCACATATATATTCTGTGGACCCTTGAATGCTGACTGCAGTTCACCACTCACTCACACCCAACTCTTCAAACAATTCAGATTAATGGAGCAGAGTTATTATTAGAAATGACCTGCCTACAGACATGTAGTCCAATGAGTCAATGATAAAGTAGATCCAAATCTCCCCTGTATCCCATGAGGTCTACTTGAGTTCCAAGAGCTGGAGAATTTAATCTTGCATTTTTTTACTTCAATGCCCAAATAGAGTCCCAACAAGTGTCCCAACAAGTGCTTACTATTCAAATATTTAATACAGACAGGTTTGGTGGAGTTAGCATTGGATAGGAACACTATGACCCATGGCTGGCTCTACCTGTGCCTACCTGGGTGACCTGGGAGACCTGAGGTCACCAGGCCTCAAATTTCCATATTTAAGAGGGGAATGAGTTGTCCATTTCTACAGACACCTGAACAGTACTGGGCTCTAATTAGGGCAAGAGAGTTCAATTAGAAATAAGGAAAAAGACTTGAATGCCAGAGCTATGAAGTATTAAGAGTGCAGAAATTCCTTCCCTGGAAACAAAGAAAAGAGTACTTTACTTGCATAATTGCCCCATTTTGGGGGGCCAATTTTTGCAACCCCATACAGGAGAGGGAACCATTACACAGGCAATTAAGTCTAGCAATAATGGGAGCAAGAGAAAAAGAAAAAAAAGGAAGAGGAAGACATGAGGACACTTGAGGCTGCTTCTTTGACTTCGATTACACTCTACCCACGTGCTGCATACAATAGGCAGGTAATAAATTATAAGTCCTCATTTATCTTCTTACCCTAGAGTTTGCCCCCTCTACCAGCCTATATCTGGACCACGCTTTTCCTTCCCAGGAGTTCACAAGGAGCCTGTATCTATAGTGTTAGTACTTTCTGACCTCTCTCTTCCTACCTCAGAGTTGAGCCTCCACGGGCATTCTGATCCTACGCCTCTTCATTCAATCATATTTATTGAGTGTTTACTGTGTGCAGAGCACTGTACTAAGCACTTAGAAAGTACAATTCAGCAATAAAGAGATAATCCCTGCCCACCCTGGGTTTACAGTCTAGAAGGGGAAAGACAGACACCAAAACAAGTAAACAGGCATCAATATAAATAGAATTATAGCTATATACATATAAACATCAGTGCTGTGGGGCAGTGGGGAGAGCAAAGGGAACAAGTCAAGGTGACCAAGGGAAGGGGAGCTGAGAAAAAGTGGTGCTTAGTCTGGGAAGGCCTCTTGGAAAAGGTGAGCCTTCAGGAAGGCTTGAAGCAGGGGAAGAGTGATTGTTTGGCGGATTTGAAGAGGGAGGATGTACCACACCAGAGGTAGGACGTGGGCCAGGAGTGGATAGCGGGACAGGCGAGATCGAGGCACAGTGAGAAGATTAGCACCAGAGGAGCGGAGTGAGTGGGCTGGGATGTAGAAGGAGAGAGGGAGGTGAGAAGGAGAGAAGGGAGGTGAGGTAAGAAGGGGTAAGGTGATGGAGAACTTTAAAGCCAATAGTGGGGAGTTTTACAGAGGTTTATAGGCAACCACTGGAGATTTTTGAGGGTGGGGTGGGGAGCGGTAACAAACCCTGAACATTTCTGTAGAAAGATAAACTGGGCAGCAGAGTGAAGTATAGACTGATGTGGGGAGAGGCAGGAGTTTGGGAGGTCAGAAAAGAGGCTGATGCAGTAATCCTGTCAGGATAGAACAAGTGATTGTACTAACGTGGTAGCGTGGATGGAGAGGAAGGTGTGGATCTTGGCAATGTTCCTACCCAAGCACAGGCCACTAGCAATGCTTACAAAAATAATATTTCTTTTCCTACTCAAGAATTGTGGCAGGGTTGGGATATTGGAAATTTATACAGTGGAAATTTATACATATGAGTGGATATGGAATTTATTTGCACAATCCATTCTTCACTGATCATTTTTCTTAAAAATCAATTCAGACCACATCTCCCCACCTCTCAAAAACCTCTAGGGGTTACCCATCCATCTCCACATCAAACAGAAACTCTTTAGCATGGGCTTTAAAGTACTCAATCAGCTTTTTCCCCACCTACATTAGCTTGTTCTACTACACCCAATCCACAAACTCACTCCTCTAAGGTCAACCTAAATCACTACATCTCAATCTCATCTATCTCACTTCTGATCACTTACCTGTGTCCCCCTCCTGGTCTGGAACTTTTTCTCACCCAACAGTCCCCCACTCTCCACACCTTCAAAGCCATTCTAAAATCATACCTCCTGTAGAAGGTCTTGCTTACCTAAGCCTTCATTACCCCTAGACACTACCCCTCTGTCTTGCCTACACACTCAGATTTGTACCCCTTAAGTATATAATATTCACCCCAAATGCAGACCCTCAGCACTTAAGTACATATTCTTATTCTTTACTGTTTTCCTATCTGTAATCATTTTAATGTCTGTCTCCCTCCACCAGACTTGTAAGCTCTCTGTGGGCAAGAATCATGTCTATCAACTCTATTGTACTGTACTCTCTTAAGCACTGCTCTTGACACAGTAAGTTCTCGAAAAATATCACTGACTGATTGATCTAAACACTCATCCAGCTCTCTGATTCTATGATTTCATTACCATCTGCTCCACCTTTTCCCCCAGAGCTTGTAGAAAGACAAAGTAAATATGAAAGGCCTTTGTATCTCCAGAAGAAAATGCATAAATTCAAAGATTTGGGTTATGGATCTACTCATTTAGATGAAGGTTTCAGATTGCATAGCTAAGCACTCCCTGAAGTTGTGGAAGGTCACTCAGCACACACATTTTCTCCCAAGTTCTGGCCACTTAAGACTCCTATGTAAAAATAATTATTATTCTTATTATGATCGTATTTGTTAAGCCCTTACTATGTGCCAGGCATCATACTAAGCACTAGGGTGGATACAAATTGGGTTTGACATAGTCCCTGTCCTGCATGGGGTTCACAGTCTTAATCCCCATTTTACAGATGAGGTAACTGAGGCACAGAGAAGTGAAGTGACTTGCTCAAGGGCACACAGCAAACAAGTAGCAGAGCTGTGATTAGAACCCATGGCCTTCTGACTCCCAGGCCCATGCTCTATCCACTACGCCATGTTACTTCCTCTGCTTCCATGTATCAGGTGGCTCCCAAAATGCCCTGCCAGGGTTCAGTCAGCACAGCCACCATCCCACTGGCTGTCTCTCGAGGCTTTTGAATGCTGGATGATAATAATGTCTGAGTGGCTAATCTCCAAGAAATCTCCAGGAAGTTGCCACTCCAACAGGGATGGCTCCTGTTACTGCACAGGAAGAGAAGGACTGAAGTAGTATTAAATGCTACTCGACATATTAAATGCTAGCTCTGTGCGTAACACTGTACTAAGCACTAATTAAGACTACCCAGGTGGGAATTAGACATGGTCTCTGTATGAAAGAAGCCTTCACTTCTCTGTTCTCAGCAGTAACTGCTTAGGGCCATCAGACTCTTCTTCCACCCAGCCAAAAGTACAGATCGCAACAGTTCCTTCCAAAATATTTTGGGGGTGCAGTACAGAACCCTAAAAAATTTGTGACTGTCCAACTTAGAGGGGGACACCCAGTCACATTACCCAAAGAGCACTATCCAGCATTAGGATAAATTGAGGAAGCATCATTAGTAGTATCATATATTAAGAATTTACTGTGTGCCGAGTACTGAAATAATCAGGTTGAACACAGTCCTTGTCCCAAATCAGGGGACTACAGTCTAAGTAAGAAAGAGGATAGATGTACTGTGTCTCATTTTACAGATGCGGAAACTGAGGCAGAGATTTAAGCAACTTGCCCCAAATCATCTAAAAGATAAATGGCAGAGCTGGGATTGGAACCTAGGTCCTTTGACTCCCAGGCCCCTGCTCTTTCCACTAGGCTACGTCGCAAGAGTGGTAGCGGCAGATGATATGAGCTTCAGAGGAAGGGAAAGAGATGGATGGGGGAGGTGGAATGGTGTGAAAGCAGCATTGGGGAGCAAAAGGAAGCTGACACCTCCCCTGTCCAAGTGAGTCTTGTGGAATGGGAGAAGATGAACTCACACCCCCCCACTTCCCCAGCAATAGTGGCAGGGAAGACACTGTCATCTGGGGAGAGACAGGTTTCAGTGAAGGCAATGGGAGCAGTAGCTGGTCAAGAACAGGTCAAGGATGAAGGGAAGCTTTCCCAAAATGGAGTGGGTTTCCACAGGCCAAACTTGGTTGAAGATGTTGGGGGAGGAATGGGGGTAAGGGATAGCATGAAGGGTGAGGAGGAGATTGGATAGGACAATGGAAGTGAGCTGATGGGGGCCACCACTGGGGAGGTGAAGTGAGGCATCAGTGCCAAAAAGGGATGGGGTAGGGTAGGGAAGGGGTAGGAGATGGCATGAGGGGTGGGGAAGGGTTGAACGGAAGGGGGTGGAGGGGGTACTGGGAATGAAAGACAGGATTGGGCTGATGAGAGCAAAGAGATCAAGGGGGCATTTTGAGATCAGAGAAGTTAAGGGATATAGGAGTTTGTTAGCAACTATAACTGTTTAATATAGTGGTTCAATTGACCAATGAATTGCATGCAGGACTCAGGGTCCCCAAGAGCAAAGAGTGAAATGTTCAGGAGCCTATACAGGGCTGAGTTGTTGTGAAGACAGGCAGCTGTTAACATCCAAGAAGAGGGGCCTTTGTCACTTTGGGGTTGTACAGCCACACCTGTTCTGCCTAATTGAAGGAATAGCCACTTCTCAGCCACAGCAGTTCTGGAGATTTTTGTGCTCCAGAAGGCATTCAACAGAAGTTCTGATGTTAGAGATTACAATTTTGGAAACAACCTATAAATCTCCTAGCTGGGAGATTTTTATTTAAAGTTTGGTACAGTGGTTAAACTGGTGTGCTGTTTCTCTGTCCTGTTCCCCCACGGAGATCTTCATGGGTGTAAACAGTCTTGTCCTCCAATCATGTAGTAGGGAAAAATTGGGCTAATTATTATACAGTCAGGTATCAGTCTGGAAAATAATGCCTCCTGATTTTTTAAACCTTTAGTCAGCCTTAGAAAGTTGCTACCCAGTAATGCATACATCTAGGAAATATGGGTAAATTGACAAATAGCCTGTAACAGATTTTTAATTAGAGGGGAAATCTAGGGATATTCCAACGTTTAAGAAGAGTTGAATTATAGTCAGACACCTGATCTATAATGGGGTCTCAGAGGGAAGCTCATCTACTCATGTGGTTTCAGCTCCCACCTCTTTGCAGATGATACCAAATATATCTCTTTAGCCCTGACATTTCCTCTTACCTCCAGGACATCTTCACTAGGATTTCCTTCCAACCCCTTAAACTCAATATGACCACAACAGAACTCATCCTTGCCTCTAAACCCACTCCTTCCCCTAACTTACTCATCTCAGTCTACATCTCCATTATCCTCCCCACCCCAGAAATCGATAACCTCGGTATCATCCCTGCTCTCTGGTATGCGCTCCGGTCTTGCCACACAGCTAGACCAGTGCATTAGCCTCTGTGCTCGTCTCCCACATCAGTCTCTCTGCCCTCCAATTTGAACTGCATTCTGTTACACAGATCATCTATCTGAACTAAGCCGACATCTCTCCTGTTCTCAGAATCTTCCACTTTTTCCCCCAAAGTCTCTTTGCATCAAACTTCACAAAACAATAATAATAATGGCATTTAAGGTGCTTAATATGTGTCAAGCACTGTTCTAAGCACTGGGGTAGGTACAATCTAATCAGGTTGGATACAGTCCCTGTCCCACATGGGGCTCACAGTCAATCCCCATTTTACAGATGATACAACTGAGGCACAGCAAAGAGAAGTGACTTGCCCAAGGTCACACATCAGACAAGTGGTAGAGCCAGGATTAGAACCCAGTTCCTTCTGACTCCCAGGCCCACGCTCTATCCCCAAGGCCATGCTGCTTCCCTTGCTTTAAGGCTCTTACCAGCTGACTCCATCTTACCTATCTGTGTGACTGTGGGCAAGTCACTTAACTTCTCTGTGCCTCAGTTACCTCATCTGTAAAATGGGGATTATGATTGTGAGGCCCACGTGGGACAACCTGATGTCCCTGTATCTACCCCAGTGCTTAGTACAGTGCTCTGCACATAGTAAGCGCTTAACAAATACCAACATTATTATCTGCTCACTCCACCCGCTATTCCCCACCTAGATGTCCTCTCTCCTCTCAGGCCAATCTTCTAGTTTTTCCTCAATCAACTGTATTAACTGAGTGCTTACTCTGTGGACCTCACTCTCTCAATACCCTTCATTACTGTCCACTTGACTTGGAACTCCCTCCCTCACATCAGACATTTCCCCCCATCTCTAGACTATAAACCCCTTCTATGCAAGAAATGTGTCTACTAAATCTACTGTGTTGTATTCTACCAAGAACCTAGCTTAATGCTGGACACACAGTAAGCACACAATAAATACCACTGATGGATTGACTGATCAAACCACAGCTCTCCCCACCCACAAAACCCTCGTAAAATCTCACCACTTCCTCCAAATCTTTCCAGATTAATTTCCTAGGACCTTGAACCTTATCACCCCCCTTCAGCAAACTCCAGCACTTATGAACTTATTTACACCTCCCTTAGGACTTATGTATATACACCTGCTTTACTGATTTTTGCCTTCTCTAGTTATAAATATTTTTGTTTATCCCCTCTGTTGGAGAGTAAGCTCCTTGAGACAGGAAATGTGCATGTCATCTTTTTATTCTTATTTTACAGGCACCTAGTACAGTGCCTTGCACCATATAGGAGCTCAGTAAGTGATACTATGACTACTACTGATAATAATAATTCTAAAAAAGTTAAAGATGTTAAGTAGTGCATCAAGCTTATGGGCAGAGAAGGCATCTATCAACTGTTATAGCATACTCTCCCAAGAGCTTAGTTCAGCGCTCTGCACACAGTAAGTGCTCAATAAATGCCATTGATAGATTGATCCTACTCTTTGAAAATAGATGTCTAGGAGGGCAGTCGACATACAATTTTCCTACATCTCCTTCCGTACCACTGTCAAAGACAGAATTCTGCAACACCCAGTTTTGCACTGGTTAAATTCCTAATTCTTTAAGAAGCAAAATGACAAAGTATATCAATTGCAGTGCCCCTTTCTCCACACCAAAGCAATTCCAGAAATGTCATGGCAAGCACAAATTTCCAACAGGCCCTTGAAGAACCTTTTGGTTAAGGTGGACAACAATTTCTTGTGGCCACAAGCCATAGCCTTTGAAAATACACCTAAAAATTATGAGATGAACAAAAAGAGTTACAACTTTTACCTTCCCAACTACATGAATATTAAAGCACTTATTTTTTATTGTACTCTCCCAAGCACTTAGGATAGTGCTCTGCACACAGTAAGTGCTCAGTAAATGCAATTGATTTTAATCAGCCATAAGTACTCAGTCTTCTTTGGATCTCTCAAAGTTGGGCAACCTCAAACCCCACTTAGGTTCTATGGAGTGATGTAGGTTCCCAGGGCCCTATTTGTTGTATTGAGTCATACTCTTTTCCCCCTTTCCCTTGATTCAGCCGCTTGAACTTGAATTCACTTGGGTCTCATTATTGGAAAGAAGTTTGTCCACCCATTCAGTCTAGCCATTCCATGACATTTCCAGTTCCAACCAGTTGTCTGATCCTTCTACATAATTCACCCAGCTAGTTGCTGAAATGTCTTCCCCATCTCATTCTCTTCTGTCCTGTAATTCATCAGCATCTGAAATCCATTTCAACAGAATTTAATCATGGGAGAGAATAACATGAATAATTCTCAAAATGGCAATTTAGAAACTAGAAAAAACTTAAAGGAGTTATATTTTATCAAGATCAATTCTATTTACTCCCTTCAAAGCAGACAGGTATAAAGTCAAGAAATAACAATTGGGCTTTCCCCTTTTTCTGTGTGCTTCAAATTCACAGGAAAATTTTTTAATGCCAATCATAAATATTTATGGTTAATGAAGAAAAGAGCTAACACTGAAATGGAACTCAATGAATTAATATTAGTTCCTACAATCAAAAGGGCTAGAAGAAACCTCCAGAGATCATCTGAGAAAAAATGACTTAAAATTTACAGAGTAAGGTGGGTTTACATTCCAAACTTGTTTTTTCTTTTTTGATAGGGGAGGGGGAAAAAACAACATCATCCCATCAGTTTCAAAATAAAACACTTTAAACTAATGAACTTCTTCACTGAAAATCTTTTTTGGTCACACCTTAGTCTTTTCCTTTTTTCTTCACAGGACTAAATAATCCTAAATCCTTTTACCTACCATTCACTCATTTTTATTGTTCCCCCAACATTGTGTAAGTCCCATGCAGGATTTTATGAGACACCTACCCTTTCTTAATTGGCCTAATTTTCTCTCCTAGGAGGTTACATTATAACTTTTCCTCATGGGTATGATTATCCAATCATTAATTACCTTCCTAGTGCTGCTCTAAGTGCTCTCCAAATCTTAATTAGAGGTTGAAACTATCACAAAACTCTAATAAGGTAGTTTCTACATGCCTTTAACCACTCTGAAATTAAATCCTATTCTGTTTGTGGTTCTCTGTGGTCACTAGAGTTTTACCTTCCATACTCTGTTTATAAGCCAGTTGCAAAGAACTAATATTCATGGTTTTAAAGAGGCTAGGTTGCAGTGCACCTTAGCACTAGGTAGTTGCCTTACCTTGTAAATAGACACTTTATGAGAAGGTTTAAATGATCAAGAAAATCACTGAAATGTTTTAATTGCTGTTGCTACACATAAAAGTTACTTTAGTAAAGAAGTGATTTAATCAGCTTCATCATCATTACCCAAAATTGCTTCCCTTACAGTTACAAGAATGAACTCTGTGGCTAATGTCTCTCTGTGATGATTTCAAATATTTTGCAAGCAATTCTTCAAAAGAAAACTATCACAGCCACCTTTAACTGAAACAACAGATTCTATAAACAAAAAGTTAAGATAAGGAAAACATAGTAAACACTTTGCAACTAAAGGCTGTGAAATGTCAATACAAAACCACAGAGCAAATACAAGAAACATAAAACAAGGGGTTCTCATCATCTGAAATAGTAATTTCCTAGTACTTTAGAGTTAATTAGAGCATTAGGTTACCACAAGAAAAGGACAGGACATGTCTTAACCCATCCCTTAAAAGTTTTGCTGCAAAGTTAGACAAATACTTCATTTTGCATTCGTTTGGGTGACAGACCACTTACTCCTTATTCACTACTCAGCTTTGTATTCACTTGAGAGACTAGAAATAAAAGCCCCACATGACAATACTTGCAAAAGAAAAATGCTTTTCAAGCATTATAATACTGCCCCCTAAATTCACCATTTGTAAAGCACTTTCACCCCCTTTCTGAGAGGTTTGAGTTCCAGAGTTTGAACACTCAGTTAATATAAATGCATTAAGGAACTGAATTTACCTTTCAATACCCAAGAAATTAATTTTTATCTTTACATGTCCACATATACCTAGGATATTTTTAATGCCACATAAATTTCTAAAATCAAAGTACAACAAAGATGAAGCCACTTTGTTTTTTTTAACACATAACTCTAAAAATTAATAATGCTCAAGTGTAACTACATCACCAACATGCCAGGGAACAAACTATCATTTCAGGATTTAGTTATAACAGTTTCATCTATCATACATACTAGTGCTGAAGCTCTTCCTTAGCATTTATCGCTAGGAATGATTGCTAGCTTACAAATAATATTGGTTTTATTTCTAATCAATGTACACAAATGAAAAGGTGAGGTCAATTTCATCTTTACTCCATTTAATAGCAAAAGGGATTCAGCTCAGTAAACTCCCCACACATGATATGAATATTGAATCAGTCCCTACAGTATGGAGTAGTGTCACACCTTCAACAAGGCAGGCTTCAAACTACCCAGACAGTGGCACCATTTGTGGCACCATTTAATCAAACTTTGCTGTTTCCTGATTTGTTTTTAGTATTTTTACATATATTTTCCTCTGGTTTCCTTTTTTAAACAATTTTTGAAATGCTGAATTGTTAAAGAAAGGATCCTCTATGCATGATTTTAACTCAGCTCTAAGAAAATCTTTATGTTATATTTTTTCTACAGTATTTTGTCAAGTGAGTTTTTTTTAAACCCTAAGATATGTCCCATTTAAAGCTAAACACAAGAGAAAGCTTTCAGGAAAACACGTAAAAGCAAGAAGTGGGGCTAATTGTTCCTAGTGAAGTCACAACAGTCGAATAAAAATGACTCAAGTGTATGAAAGGGGGTTTTAGATAAATTCACACATTTATTGTTTTAAAGGTATAATAAAACTTTTAGTCCCGAAATAACAATTCACTCCATAATAAAAGTTGTCTAAAGAAAAGTCGCATTGTGTAAATCGTGGTTCCTCTTTTTAGCTGATTCTGTTTATTGATGATCAGAAAAGACTTGACAGCAAAATAGCCCAACATCTTATTACAAGATGGAAAACAATAGCTCCTCTATCCTAAACTCACTAACCTACACAATGGAACCTCCACCACCTCATTTCACCTCTCAGTTTTTCAAAGTTTGGCCAAATTCCCTTCATGGGAAAATTCCTCCTTAAAAACAAACTCCAACTCGCTTTTCTAAATGAATCAAATTGTTTGATTAAAATCCCGAGTCAGATGATTGTGTGATTTACCGCCTGTCCTGCTGCGGTCACACTTTTCTACATCCAAGGCGGGGGGGGGGGGGGGGGGGGGGGGGGGGGGGGGGGGGAGTCCCATGAAGGGAATTTTTGAAAAAAACAACTTACACATTCATTCATTCATTTGTATTTATTGAGCACTTACTATGTGCAGAGCACTGTACTGAGCGCTTGGAAAGTACAATTTGGCAACAAAGCGAGACAATCCCTACCCAACAACGGGCTCACAGTCTAGAAATTTGGGGTGGGGATCAAGAGCAGCCTAAGGAAAGAGACTTTCTCCCCATGATGTCCCAGTTTACCCTTTTCCATTCTCTGTCCTGTTTTAAGCCTGAGTTGGAGGAAAACCTCAGGACAACTTAAATTAGTTGGGTAAATTTAAAATTACAATAATAAAAAAGTAAATGTGCAGCTCCAGCCTTTAGAAGGATCCTGATTTGTCTAAGGGCGTCTCAGGACATCCATGCCCCCCACCCCTTTTACACTCACTGTAGCTGCAATAAATTTCCCCAATTCTCAGAGTTGGGCACTAGGCAGGATCTCTGCATTTCCAGTCACCCCTTCCATCCAGCCCTCCCCGCCCGGAGACCCCCGTTCCCAGCCAGGGAAGGGGTTGGACTGGTCTGTGAGCTGATCCCTTGCATTTCATGCCCAACCCTGGCTCTCCACCCTCCTGCACCCCACCCAGCTCTGCAGCAGCAAAATGTGACCTCCTGGAAGAAGGGAGATGCTGCCATGAGGTGTCCCCCACCCTCTTCCAGAACCCAATTTAGGTCCAAGGTGGTGGGGGGCAGCTCGATGTGCTTGCCGACTTTCAAACCCCTGCATGTCTGCTGAGGCCCAGACTGGGGAGGGGGAGTGAATCTTACCTCCGTGACCCTCTTTGTCTTCTCCCTAGGGTTACCACCGTTCAGGGTTTGACCTGGAGGCCGGTTCGTGAGCATAATCTCCAGGCTCTGGGTTAAACCAATAATTCCCCCGGTTAGAGCTGAAGCTGGGGGGGCTGGGGGGGCTGGGGGGGAAGGAAACTTGAAAACCCGGAGATCAAAAGTTGCAATCGTGAAGACCCTTATCCCAGAGCCGTGGGAAAGGCGGGGGCTACTCCGCTTCTCCGGGTTTTAGCCGTGGCTCGGAGGGGAGGAAGGAGGGCCCAGGGAGATGGACATTTCACCGGGTTCAACCCAGGGATGGAACACCAAAAGGGGGGAGAAGAAGGGGGTGAAAAGGAAGGTAGGAGAGATAAGTGAAAAATAGCATCAGCATCAGTCCGGCTTTGCTAGGGGCCTCGAACTGGCAAGCCCTGGATCACAGGGGCAGCATCCCTTAGGGGCCACTGAGGGTCAGTTTATCATTCCCAGCCTCACTGCTTTGGGATGACCCTCCGGGTCCTAGGAATGGAGGGAAGCTAGTATGAGCCTGGTGTGGGCAGGGATTGTCTCTCTTTATTGCTGAACTGAACTTTCCAAATGCTCAGGACAGTGCTCTGCGCACAGGAAGTGCTCAGTAAATACACTTGAATGAATGAGCCCAAAGGCAGATTGGAAGGGTCCCTTCTCCCTGGAGGGGTCAGAGGGCAAGGCCAAGGAGAGAAAGAGCCAACCCCTCAAAAGTGGGGAAACGTTGTCCAGTTTATCCTATAAATGATGAGAATGAGAGGCCCGCAGAAGTAACCAGGAAAGGTTTGGAGTTTCAAAGTGAACCCTGCTGGAGGGGCTGCGAGACAATAAGCACCTTTCTTGGGGTCCTTGGGGCAGCTGGCTACCTTACAGCAAGGAAAAAAAAAATCCCCATTGTGTCCCCGGACTGCGCGCCTGCCTCCAGATCAATACCCTCCTCCAGATCCATACCCTCCTCGGTCCCCTTGACAGATTGCTGTTCCCTCTATAAGTAAGTCTACCGGCTGGATTCCCCAAAAAAATTGGGATCTCACGGTGGAAGTCTAGCTGCCAGTGCATATAGTTGTCCTCCATAAACTGCCCCCAGCCCTCTCAACATCATCTCCCAAATCTCCCTTTCCTGAGCTGGAGATATTGTTCTTCCCACCCCTCTTTTTTTTAACCCCAAACCTTTCCCTCATCTTCTCCCTGCCTCCTCCCCCCAAAATGCAAAATAAGCTGGGCTGTGCATTTCCAACAAAATGAAAATCCTGCCTTTTCCACCCTGGGGGGAGGCAGGAGATGAGAGAAGTTATTGAAGGAGCCTGAGGCAGTTAGCAGCAGGGACTGCCAACACGTGCCGCTGGAGAAAGATGCTTCTCTATCTTCTCCCCTCCCCCTCCTCTAGCTTGACCTCCCCCACCCACTTCTTCGCCCCAAACCTCTTGTCGGCCTCGGAAATAAGTTCTGACTGCAGTCCCTCTCACTGTACCTTCCTTCCTGCTGTCATCTGTTCTTTTCATCCCCCCCGCCCCCCGTTTTCAAGTTTCTCCCTAGTTCCTTCCTTTTGCTGCCTTGTGACTGCCAAGCGTTTAGGGTCAATGTGGGTGAAATATCAGGATAATGGAGCAACAGCCTAGGAGAGAAGAATCGTGAGAAATCTCCCTAAAGGCACACCAGGCACGAGTGATTTTATCTAGCTCCATCTCTAATAGTATGGGCACAACACAGCACACTAAGCTGGCTGCAGTACACAGAGAAGGAATCAATAAACCACTGGTTCTTTGTTTCCCTTTCCGTGATCTTGGTGTGCTATCAGGTGAGCCCAGTGATCTTGGGGTGCTATCAGGTGAGCCCAAGTCAAGTCTAACCCAGCTCAAGTCTGAATCTGTTGCCATGAGCAGTGGTCCTGGGACCCTTGTGATCCCTCTCCCAAGCCCAGTGGGTCCCAGAGAAGATGTGTTTTAAATCCTGAGAGTTCAGGTCAGTGTTCTATTGTGTCAGTATAGATGCGATTCCTTGGGCCCGCAAAACTGGAATGCCCACTTCCCAAGGGCCAGGACCATCGTTAACTGTCCAGTGACTTTAGGTCTGGGGATGGAGAAGTAGTGTGGCCTAGTGAAAAGAACACGGGCCTGTGAGACAGAGGACCTGGATTCTAATCTCAGTGCTACCACATACCTGCTGGGTGACCTTGCGCAAGTCACAATCTCTGAGTTTCAGTAATAATAATTGTGATGTTTGCTAAGTGCTTACTATGTGCCAGGCTCTGTTCTAAGTGCGGGGGTAGTCAGATAGTCAGGTTGGACACAGACCCTGTCCCACATAGGATTCACAGTCTTAATCCCCATTTTACAGATGAGGGAATCGAGGCACAGAGAAGTTAAGTCACTTGCCCAAGGTCACACAACAGACAAGTGGTGGAGCAGGGATTAGAACCCAGGTCCTTCTGACTCTCAGGCCCACATTCTGTCCATTAGGCCACACTGCTTCAGTTGCCTCATTTGCAAAATGGGGATTCAGTACCTGTTCTCCCTCCTACTTAGATGGTGAGCCCCATGTGGGACATGGACCATGTCCAACCTGAAAACCTTGCATCAATCCCAGTGCTTAGTAATAATAATGATGACATTTGTTAAGCGCTTACTATGTGCAAAGTACTGTTCTAAGCGCTGGCACTGTTCTAAGCACTGACACAGTGTCTGACACATAGTAAGTAAATACCACAACTATATGATTATATTTGAAGACTTAGACCATCAAAACCTCCCAGAATCCACCGACCATCGCTACTGAAACTGCTTTCCCCTCTGCTCTCCTAGCCCTTCTTTCTTCTCTTGCCCACTGCCCCTGGCACTCTCAGGCTGACTTCAATCCATTTTACTCTTTTCTAGACTCTCTATAGTGGGAATAAATAGTCTACTATCACTTGGTCAGCCATTTCCTCCCCCTGGTTAGGTCGTGAACTAGACGGCAACCTTCATATACCCTTTCCTTGTCTTGTCTTATGCTGTCAAGTCGGCTCCAACCCATAGCGACATCATGGACACATCTCTCCCAGAATGCCCCAACTCCATCTGCAATTGTCTGGTCAACTGCATGCATAGAGTTTTCTTGGTAAAAATACAGAAGTGGTTTTCCATTGCCTCCTTTCATGCAGTAAACTTGAGTGTCCACCCTTGACTCTCTCCCATGCTGCTGCTGCCCAGCACAGGTGAGTTTAGATGTGTAGCATATTGCCATCCACTCACTAGCCACCATCCACTCATTAGTGACCATGCACTCGCTAACACTGCCCAAGCTACGAATTGAATGGGGATGCCTCTGCTTGACTCTCCCTCTCATACTCAAGGCTGGTAGAGTCCTGGAAAATTTCCAGGTGCGATCCTGAGAGAGGTCTACCCTTTCTATTGGTAGCTAAATCAAAAACATCTGGAGCATGAGATAATTACATTAATGGCTACAGAATGTTGCAAACTGGAAATGAAAATCTTTCATTTTAACACAGTATTAAAGGAATTTTAGTGGTAGCAATATTTCCACTGTTACCTTCTCTCTACCATTCATTCATTCATTAGTATTTATTGAGAGCTTACTATGTGCAGAGCACTGTAATAATAATGTTGGTATTTGTTAAGGCTTCATTCATTCATTCAATAGTATTTATTGAGTGTTTACTATGTGCAGAGCACTGTACTAAGTGCTTGGAATGTACAAATCGGCAACAGATAGAGACAGTCCCTGCCCTTTGACGGGCTTACAGTCTAATGTGCAGAGCAGTATTCTAAGTGCTGGGGTAGATACAGGGTAATCAGGTTGTCCCATGTGAAGCTCACAATCTCAATTCCCATTTTACAGATGAGGTAACTGAGGCACAGAGAAGTTAAGTGACTTGCCCACAGTCACACAGCTGACAAGTGGCAGAGTGGGATTCGAACCCATGACCTCTGACTCCAAAGCCCGTGCTCTTTCCACTGAGCCACGCTGCTAAGAGCTTGGAATGTACAATTCAGCAACAGATAGAGACAATCCCTGCCCAATGACAGGTTCACAGTCCATATTTCTCTCTCAAGATATAAGGTGGAAGTAGGGTTCACACATCCCTTTAAGCAGTGAGGAACAGCTTGGGCTAGTGTAAAGCACTTGGCCCTGGGAGTCAGGGGACCTGGGTTCTATTCCCAGCTCTGCAGCTTGCCTGCTGTGTGACCATGAGCAAGTCTCTTAACTTCTCTGTGCCTCAGTTACATCATCCGTGAAATGGGAATTAAGATTGTGGGCCCCATGTGGAGGTGGACTGTATCCATTCATTCATTTAAACTTTATTGAGCGCTTATTGTGTGCAAAGCACTGTCCTAAGCCTTTGGAAGAATAAAGAAATAACAATAGCCAGGCACATTCCCTGCCCACAATGAACTCACCTGATAAGCATGTATCTAATCCAGAGCTTAGTACTGAACCTGGCACATAGTAAGTGCTCACAAATGCCATTGCAAAAAAAAAAGGACGAGAAGAATTTCATCACCATGTACTCCATCACCTCATTTCACTAATCGCCTACTACAGCCCAGCCCTTACATTCTGCTCCTCTAGCTCTAACTACTCACTGTGCCCTGATCTTGTCTCTCTCACCACTAACCCCTTTCCCACATCCTCCCCCTAGCCTGCAACTCCTTCCTCCTTTGTATACACCAAACCACCACTCTCTCTGCCTTCAAAGCATTATTAAGGTCACATCTCCTCCCAAAGGCCTTCCCCAAATAAGCCCACTTTTCCCTGGCTCACTTACCCTTCTACTTTGTCTATGTACTTGGATGTGTGATCTTTGGACATCTAATAGTCACCCCACCTCCAGCCCCACAGCATTCATGTACATATCTTTAAATTATATATTATAAATTATTTATATTGATGTCTGTCTTTCCCTCTAGACTGTAAGCTCATTATGGGCAGGGAACATATCTGCTAATTCTGTTATATTGTGCTCTTCCAAGTGCTTAATACAGTGCTCTGTACATTGTAAGTGTTCAATAAATGTCACTGATTGATTCATCAATCACTTTGCTTCAGACTCTTCTCTATCAGAAGGCCATTTTCAACATTAAGCAGAAGGGGCAACTACCCCCAGGTTTCCCCAGACCAGGGTCCCCCTAGAATCATCCAAAAAGCCTTCCACCTCCCCTTAGTATGGGCTCCTGACAGACTCAAAAGAGTCCCAGCCGAGCTAGGAACAGGAAGTTCTGAACCAAAGGCTGGAGTCCCTGCATTCCACCAGAAAGAGTGAGAAGGGGCAGACTTTAGTTTGGAAAGAAAATCCACCAGATCTCTAATATAACCTTGCCTTCTCCTCCTCCCATCCCTTAAATCTCTTCAATCAAATGTGGTTTGGGTGAGAGAGCTGTGTCCACTTCTAGATGGACCTCCTGATATTGGGGACCCTCTGGGGTCCTCCTGACTCCTGGCTTGAGTATGCCACCCTGAAACCTGGAAAGTTGATTGGTGCCAGGATCTCTTGCAAGTGTGAAAATAGGGTGGGTTTTTTATTTTTTGGATCGATAGAAGGATCAAGACAACCCCTCTACGGCCTCAGGAAAAGAGATAATCACCCTGGGAAACCTCCAAGTCTCTGTCCACCCTGCAGCTGCTGATGATCTAAAGTTCAAAATCACCTTCCTGGAAGCAGCTGGAACCCTTCTGCTGTGGTACAGGTCCTAATCCCATTTCCCTTGGCCAGTGCTGGTTTGGATTCACAGATCCACTGGGCCATCTAAAGTAAGGATCACAGGTGCTAAGTATTTCCAGTGAGGAAAGGAACTCTCAGAATCTGTTACCCTTAGACCTTTGGGTGAATTCCTTCCAGTCAGTCCCAATTCTTTAGTGGTGACTTACTCTTCCTCCTGCTCCCTCTTGGTTCACTTGGTACAGAGCTACTATGGTCTAGGCAAGGAAACCAACCTGTCTTGCTTGGCCCTTCATTGAAGTTTATTGGACAGAGCTCTTCAATCCAAACACCTGAGGGAAAGGGATTTGCAAATAAACCTAGGAGGGCTCAATTCAGTCACCAGGAGGAACACAAAACATCATTTTAAGCTTACCTGAAATGTGAATATTTTGTGGATTCCCTGTTGAAGAAACATTTTTAAAATGTCATTTAGGATCCTAGAATACATTTATTCAATAAAGAGGGGATGTTCAGGAGAACAAAATATGGTTCAAGTGAGGTAACCAGTCACCACACATTAGATAAGATGGTCACAATTTGGGGAGGGTTCTGCCCCACTAGATGTAAGTCAGGACCCATTAGGTAGTAAAAACATTAGACACTTGCTTTGTGCAGAGCACTGTACAAAATACAGTGGAAAAAACATACACAGGTGAGAATTAAACATAGTTCTTGGCCCCAAAGGGGCTCGAAATCTAAGAATGAGAGAGGGGACAGGGGACAGGGAACAGACACATAAGAAAAGATAAAACAATGAAAAAAATCATAAAAGAGACAAGCATAAGACTATCTCTGAGCAAAAGGTTAGGACACTGTGTTTAGAGTGTCTTAGTGGATACAGCCTGGGCCTGGAAATCAGAAGGACCTGGGTTCTAATCCATCGTTTGACCTCGGACAAGTCACTCATCTTCTCTGTGCTTCAGTTACCTCATCTGTAAAATGGGAATTAAGACTGTGAGCCCCATTTGGGCCATGGACTATGTCCAACCTGACTTACTTGTATCCACCCCAGTGCTTAGTCCAGTGCCTGGCACATAGTAAGGGCTTAACAGATACCCCAGTCATTGTTAGTATTGTTATTATTATTATAATTATTAGAGGCTCAGAGTCCACCATTCTAACTGCTCCTACAGTCAGAGTCATAGCAGCAGCCACAGCCTTCCCGATTTATACTTCAGCTGGGATGGTGGGGGCAGGGAATGTATCTGTTAATTGTTATAGTGTACTCTTCCAAGCACTTAGTACAGTGCTCTGCACACAGTAAGCTCTCAATAAATATGATGGCATGAATGAATGAGAGAACCCCTCAGCGAACACCACAGTGGTAAGTCAAAAGGGCAAAGCGTCCCCCTGCCATGCTCTTTCTTTCAGCAGTGCTCACAGCAGCCACTGCTGCCCCACTCCTGCCACCATTGACTCTTCACTTTTTATTTGAATTTGAATAAAAACTTGAAATGGAATGTCAGGAGCTAATTTTCCCAAATGGCACTGAATTCAACTAGTTTAAATTGTTCCTTGTTGGAACAAAAGCCAAGCTAGAAAACTGAAACTGAACTACACATGTTCGGGTCCATTTCCAGAAATTCCCTTAATAAACCTTGGGCGAGTTTCCTGCAATGGACTGCTGGGGATAGCAACTGACCCAACTGCCATGGCCATGAGCAATAGACCTACAAATGTCCAAAAATTCCTGACCCTCGCTTCCCTACTCAGAGTTGAGCCCATAGGACTTTAAGATCAGAGGATAGCCAGAGGGAATGAAAAACAGAAGATGAAGACTGGAAATTTAGGACTCTGACTCTGAATCCCCATTTTCCTCAGGGTTCTGTGGCTCCACTAGGTATTGGGAGTGGGTTGCTTACTAGTAGAGGTAGGAGTAGAAAAATTCCACAGAATTATCCTGTGGGAATACATTTTCAGAGCTACAACTAGTCTCTGGCTAGATACAAGTGAGAAGAAAGGTCAGTCTGAATAGTTGCAGTTAGCAACTGCAGAGGGCAAACCTTAGAACCAGCCCAGATTTTTTTTTAAATTGTCATCTTTTTCAAAATTCCTGGAAAATGAATTTAAATGAATTGTACTTCAGTGTTCCTGGGAGCGCTATTTGTTTGCTTTGTTGAAAAAACTTGATCAAAAAAATTTATTGAACACCTACTCTGCCCAGAACACTGTACAAAGAGCTTGGGAGAGACCAACAGACCTAAAGAGGCATGATCCCTGCCCGAGAAGCAGCGTGGCTCACTGGAAAGAGCATGGGCTTGGGATTCAGAAGTCACGGGTTCGAATCATGACTCTGCCACTTAGCTGTGTGACTGTGGGCAAGTCATTTAACTTGCTGTGCTTCAGTTACCTCATTTGTAAAATGGGGATTAAGACTGTGAGCCTCACGTGGGACAACCTGATTACCCTGTATCTACCCCAGCGCTTAGAACAGTGCTCTGCACATAGTAAGCGCTTAACAAATACCAACATTATTATTATTTACCTTCTAAACTGGGAAAGAGATAATACTAAATAAACGGAAAAAGGAAGCGGTAAAATGGAAGATGTGTAAATCAAAATGTTTGAAAGTGCTGGGGTGATCCAAAGTTAAGCTGGACACTGGTGGTCGATTGAGTAGCGATTTTCTGGTAATCGCCTGTTTATTGGTAACTACTGCACCACAAACACCACAATCACTGGTGAAAATCGACCGAACTAAAAACAACAGGCAAAAGGATTTCCATAAAATAGAATGACTGCCATCTAATGGAGAATCAAAGAATGCTTTTATTTTGAATTATTTTCGTGCCGTGAAAGAGCTCTCGTCACAGGCT
This sequence comes from Ornithorhynchus anatinus, assembly GCF_004115215.2. NCBI lineage: Eukaryota > Metazoa > Chordata > Mammalia > Monotremata > Ornithorhynchidae > Ornithorhynchus > Ornithorhynchus anatinus. Next base: position 86,945,741 of record NC_041728.1, on the reverse strand, counting down.
GAGAATTCTACATTTCCTTCTTTAACAGAAGGTTAACACAAGTCATATTTCATGTCCATGAGTGAAACATTAACCACAATGAAGTAAGATAAACATATAATGTCAAAGAAAAGTTATTTAAGCTTAACACCGGTTTAGATTTAAATTTCAATGCTGATCCTGGAATAGGAATTTTGATTGAATACAATATTTCAGAATCAGTAAGATGAAATTGAGCCTGGAAATATTTAGTTCAAGTACTATAAAAGCAGTAGTGGAAGGTCATAATGACAACTTAAAAAAGACCATTTGATGCATGCAAGAAATTCTATTACCAGAGGTGAGGAAAAAGAATAATTGGCAAAAAAACAACGATCCAGCTTTCAGACACACTTTCATTCATTCATTCATTCATTCATACAATCATATTTATTGAGTGCTTACTGTGCGCAGAGCATTGTACTAAGTGCTTGGAAAGTACAATACAGCAATAAAGAGAGAGAATCCCTGCCCACAACGGGCTCACAGTCTAGAGGTAACAAGATAGACATCAGTACAAGTAAATAGGCATCAATATAATTAAATTAAACTCTAAAATTAAAGACATATACATATATACATAAGTGTTGCAGGGAAGGAAGGGAAGAGCAAAGGGAGCGAATCAGGTTGACACAGAAGGGAGTGGAAGATGAGGAAAAATGGGGCTTAGTCTGGGAAGGCCTCTTGGAGGAGATGTGCGTTCAGTAGGGCTTTGAAGCGGGGAAGAGTGGTTTTCTGACAGATTTGAGGAGGGAGGGTATACTAGTCCAGAGCTAGGATGTGGGTCAGGGGTCGGCGGCGAACAGGCGAGATCAAAGCACAGTGAGAAGGTTAGCACCAGAGAAGCAGAGTACGTGGGCTGGGAGGTAGAAGGAGAGAAGGGAGGTGAGGTAATAATAATAATAATTATAATGTTGGTATTTGTTAAGCACTTACTATGTGCCAAGCACAGTTCTAAGCGCTGGGGTAGATACAGGTTGTCCCACGTGAGGCTCACCGTCTTAATCCCCATTTTACAGATGAAATAACTGAGGCACCGAGAAGTTAAGTGACTTGCCCAAAGTCACACAGCTGACAGGTGGTGGAACCGGGATTAGAACCCATGACCTCTGACTCCCAAGTCCTTGCTCTTCACAGTGAGCTACGCTGCCTCTCTTAGAATAATAATAATAACAATAATAATGGTATATGTTAAGCCCTTACTATGTGCCAAGCACTGTTCTAAACACTGGGGTAGATACAGGGTAATCGGGTTGTCCCACGTGGGGTTCACACTTTTAATCCCCATTTTACAGATGAGGTAACTGAGGTACAGGACAGTGAAGTGACTTGCCCAAGATCACACAGCAGACAAGTGGCAGGGGGGATTAGAACCCACATCCTCTGACTCCCAAACCCGGCCTCTTGCCACTAAACCACACTAAACTACCACTAGGTAGGAGAGGGCAAGGCAATTGAGTGCTTTAAAGTCAATAGTGAGGAATTTTTGTTTGATATGGAGGTGGATAGGCATCCACTGGAGATTTTTGAGGAGGTGGTGACATGTCCTTAACGTTTCTGTAGAAAGATAATCAGGGCAGCAGAGTGAAGTATGGACTAGAGTAGGGAGAGGCGGGAGGTTGGGAAATCAGAAAGGAGGCTGATGCAGTAATCTAGGATGATAGGATGAGTGATTGTACTAACGTGGAAGTAGTTTGGATGGAGAGGAAAGGGTGGATCTTGGTGATGTTTTGAAGGTGAGACCAACAGGATTTGGTGATGGATTGGATATGTGGGTTCAGTGAGAGAGCAGAGTCAAGGATGACATCAATGTTACAGGCTTGTGAGACAGGAAGGATGGATGTGCTGTCTACAGTGATAGGAAAGTTCTGGAGAAGACAGGGTATGGGAGGGAAGTTAAGGAGCTCTGTTTTGGACATGGTAAGTTTGAAGTGGCCGGAGAACATCCAAGTAGAGATGTCCTGAAGGCAGGAGGAGATGCGAGCCCAAAGGGAGGGAGAGAGAACAGAGGAGGAGATGTAGATTTGGGTACCATCTGGTAGTTGAAGGCGTGGGTGAATGAGTTCTCCAAGTGAGTGAGTGTGGATGGAGAATAGAAGGGGACCCAAAAATGAACCTTGAGGGACCCCCATAGTTAGGGGGTGGGAGGGGGCGGAGGAGCCCGTGAAAGAGACTGAGAATGAATAGCCAGAAAGATTAGAGGAGAACCAGGAGAGGACAGAGTCAGTGAGGCCAAGGTTGGATAACATATCCAGGAGAAGGGGGTGGTCCAGTGTCAAAGGCAGCATAGAGGTTGAGAAAGATTAGGATGGAGTAGGAGCCATTGGATTTGGCAAGAAGATCATTGGTGACCTTTGAGAGGTCAGTTTCAGTGGAGTGAAGGGGACGGAAGCCAGATTGGAGGGGTGCTCAGAGAGAGTCGGAAGAGAGGAATATGAGGCAGCAAATGTAGATGTCTCACTCAAGGAATTTGGAGAGGAAAGGTAGAAGGTAGATGGGAGTGATAACTGAAGCAGGCTGTGGGGTCAAGGGTGGGTTTTTTTAGGATGGGAGAGACATGAGCACATTTGAAGGCAGTGAGGAAGAAGCTATTGGAGAGTGAATAGTTGAAGATGGTAGTTAAGGAGGGGAGGGAAGGGGCAAAACTTTGGAAAAGATTCAAAGGAATGGGCTCCGATGCATGTGTTGTCCCACAAATGTGATATCTTGGTGTTATCTGGGATACTTTTTTCACTCATCTCTCACAATCCATCAGTCTTTATATCTGCTGGCTTTTCCACTATATTTCACAGTCACATCCCTTCTCTACTTTTTCAATGATTATCATGGCTCAGGTTCTCATTTTCCTTCATCTGGGTTACTATTCCTTCCAGCCTCAAGCCCATAATTCTCCCTTCCCTACAAGATTCCAATGCTTCCCCATTGTTTCTTAAGCACAATAAAATTACTGACTATCAATTATAATAATAATTGTCATATTTGTTAAGCACTTAATATGTGCCAGGCACTGTACTAAGCGCTGGGGTAGATACAAGCAATCGGGTTGGACAAAGTCCCTGTCCCTCATAGGACTCATAGTCTTAATCCCCATTTTACAGAGGAGGTAATGGAGACACAGAGAAGTAAAGTGAGTTGCCCAAGATCAAACAGCAGGCAAGTGGCAGAGCCGAGATAAGAACCTAGGTCCTTCTGATTCCCAATCTCCTGATACACTTGAAATCCAATTCCTCGTAGATTGCGAGCCTCTCATGGGGCAGGGTCTTTGTCTAATACCCATCTGTATAATCTTTCATAACACCTAACTACAATTATTATTGTAGTTACAATTATTGCTTTGTCTTATGAAGAAATAGAAAACAGTAGCTCACTGGTATAGTATACATATTTGGGAAGCAGTGAAGTCTAGTGGATAAAGCACGGGCCTGGGAGTCAGAAGGACCTGAGTTCTAATCCCAGCTCTGCCACTTGCCTGCTGTGTGACCGTAGACAGGTCACTTAACTTCTCTGTGCCTCAGTTACCTCATCAGTAAAATGGAGATTAACACTGGGAGCCCCAAGTGGGACATGGGCTGTGTCCAACCTGATTAGATATATCTCTAGCCCAGCACTTAGTATAGTGCCTGGCACAAAGTAAGTACTTAACAAATATCATAATAAGGGTAATATAGAATGTGGATTTCAAATACTTTAAAGTCATTATCCCCTATCAGTATTCTCTCTCCAAATTAAATGATATCAGCCTCTATAATTGTTTCTCACAAGTCTTCCTTTCCAATTCCTTCATCATCTATGATACTCTCCTCTGAAGCTGCTCCAAGTTTTCCATATTTAAGACATTACAACAAACGCCTACGTATCTGAAGATCATGTAGCCTAAGTTTTTTTAGCTAAGGAAGAACTTCACCATTAGCGATTCTTCTTCAAAGGTGAAGGACAAAAATAGAATACAAAAGAAGCAGAAGAGAAGCAGACTGGCCTAGTGGATAGAGCACAGGCTTGGGAGTCAGAAGGTCCTGCCTTCTAATCCCAGTTTTGCCACTTGTCTGCTGTGTGACCTTGGGCAAGGCATTTAACTTCTCTGTGCGTAAGGTGCCTCCTTTGTAAAATGGGGATTAAGAATGTGAACCTTATATGGGACAGGGACTGCGTCCAACCTGATTAGTTGGACTATCTACCCCAGGGTTTAATATAGTGACTGGCATATGATAAGTACTAAACAAATATCATTAAAAATAGAATACAGTGGAATAATAGGCATGGTCCCTGCCCCCAATGAGTTTACAATTTAGCTGGGGGAGATAGATGTGATAGGGGATAAAGATACGCATATAAGTAGTGAGGGGGTTTGGGAAGCAGTGTGGCCTAATGGATAAAGCACAGGCCTGGGAGTCAGAGGTCCTGGGCTCTAGTCCCAGCTCTGACAGTTGTTTGCTGTATGACCTTGGGCAAATCATTTCACTTCTCTGTGCCTCAGTGGTCTCATCTGTAAAATGGGGATTGAGACTGTAGTCCATGTGGTCCATGAACTGTGTCCACCTGATTAGCTTGTCTCTACCCCAGTGCTTAGAACAATGCCTGGCACAGAGAAAGCGCTTAAAAAAACACAATTATTATTATTATCATAATTATTATTATTACAAAATTCCATTGTTTCAAAAACTTGAACAGAGACATCTTCCAGATGTGGGGAAAACTGCTGAGGAGATGCATGGCCTAGTGGAAAGACCACAAGCTTGGAGGTCAGAAAACCTGGGTTCTAATCCTGCTCTACCACTTACCCACTGTGTGACCTTGCGAAAGTCAGTTAACATCTCTGAGCCTCAGTTTCCTCATCTGTAAAAATGGATACCTGTTCTGCCTCACCCTTAGAGTATGTGTCCTATGTGTAACTGGGACTGTGTCTAATCTGCTTTATTGCATCCAGCCCAGTGTTTAGTACTGTGCTTGGCATATAGTAAGACTTAATAAATATCACCATTGGCGCTATTGGTTCAGTGGATAGAGCACTGCTCTGGAAATCTGAAGACCTGGGTTCAGAGACTAAAAAAGCATTCTGTAATGTATGGTATCCCTCCCTGCTTTCTAGTAATACTAAAAATAAATTTTATTGATCACCCTCCAGATGCAATAATAATAATAATTATGGTGTTTGTTAAGCATTTACTATGTACCAAGCACTGTACTAAGCGCTAGGGTGGATACAAGCAAATTGATGGACACAGCCCCTGTCCCCAATGGGGCTCATAGTCTCAATGCCCATTTCACAGATGAGGGAATTGAGGCCCAGAGAGGTGAAGTGGCTTGGCCCAGGGTCCCACAGCAGACAAGTGACAGAGCACGATTAGAACTCATGACCTTCTGACTCCCATATCCATGCTCTTTCCACTACGCCAGCAATGAACTGTTCTAAGCTCTTGAGAAGGCAAAAAAACAAGAAATAACTTGTTCCCCACCCAAAAGGAACTTACACTCTAATGGGGCAGTTGCACTGAATTCTACTCTGGAAACATGATCGGCAGAGATGAAAGAAGGTGAGTTTCACTGTGCCAGCCACTAGATTATAATTCATTCATTCATTCAGTAGTATTTATTGAGCACTTACTATGTGCAGAGCACTGTACTAAGCACTTGGAATGGACAATTCGGCAACAGATAGAGACAATCCCCGCCCAATAGTAGGCTCACAGTCTAAACGCGGGAGACAGACAGCAAAGCAAAACAGAACAAAACCAAACAAGTAGTCTGGCGCAGACATCATCAAGATAAATAGAATCATAAAGATATACACATCATAACAAAATAAATAGAGTAATAAATGACTTATACAAATAAGCCCAGTGCTGAGGGGAGGGGAAGGGGGAAGAGCAGAGGGTGGGAGAGGGGGGAATGGGGAGGGGAGGAGGAGGAGGGAAAGGGAGGGCTCAGTCTGGGAAGGCCTCCTGGAGGAGGTGCTCTCAGTAGGGCAATAAATTCCTCCATATGGGCTTGCAGAACAGAAGTCTCAGGACCAAGATGGGCGTCATCAGAAAGGGCAGGCTTTGATTAGCACTCTCTTTCCACGATATTACTAACCCATCTAAGTAGATGACTCCCAAATCTACCTCACTAGCCACCACCTTTCTCATCGACAATCTCTCATCTCCTCCAGCTGTCAGGATAACTGTATTCAGATGACCTGCTGCCACCTCAAACTCAACGTGTTAAAACTAAACTCATCTTTGTTTCTAAATTCTCTTCTCCACCTATTCATTCATTCAATAGTATTTACTGAGCGCTTACTATGTGCAGAGCACTGTACTAAGCACTTGGAATGTACAAATCGGTAACAGATAGAGACAAGTCTCTGCCCTTTGACGGGGTTACAGTCTAATCGGGGGAGACGGACAGACAAGAAAAATAGCAATAAATAGAATCAAAGGGATGAACATCTCATTAAAACAATAGCAAATAAATAGAATTAAGGCGATGTACATTTCATTAACAAAATTAACCTATACTTTCCCATCACAGTAGACACCAAAACCAGATAAACTCATTATGGGCAGGGAGCATGTCTGCTAATTCTGTTGAATTGTACTCTCTCAAGTGCTTGGTACAGTGCTCTGCACGGCTAGTTGTGGACAAGGAAAGTGTCTGTTTATTGTTGTATTGCACTCTCCCAAGTGCTTAGTACAGTGCTCTGCATACAGTAAGCACTCAATAAATATGATTAAATGAATAGTAAGTGCTCAGTCAATACCACTGGTTGATAATGCCCATAAGCTTGGGCATTATCCTTAACTACTCTCTCTCTTTTAATCCTCATGTTCTTTTTTATGGTATCTGTTAAGTGTTTACTAAGTATCAGGCACTGTGCTAAGCACTGGGATAGATACAAGTTGATCAGGTTGGACACAATCCCTCTCCCGAAGGCAGCTCACAGTCTTACTCCCCATTTTACAGATGACCTAACTGAGGAATGGCGGAGCAGGGAAGAGAACCCAGGTACTTCTGAATCCCAGGACCATGCTTTATCCACTAGGCCACGCTGCTTCTAGCAGTTCAGTCTGCCACCAAATCCTGTTGGTTTTTCCTCCACATCTCCAGAATCCAGCATGACCCTAGTAGAAAGAGCCCATGCCTGGGATCTAATCTCAGCCCTGCAAATTGATTGCTGTGTGATCTTGGGCAAATCACTTAACCTTTCTATGCCTCCATTTCCTCTACTGTAAAATGGAGATTGAATATCTCTTCTCCCTTCTACTTAGACTTTGAGCCCCATTTGGGATTGGGTCTGGGTCCAACCTGATTAACTTATATTTACCCTGGCACTTAGAACAGTGATTGACAACATAGTAAGCACTTAACAAATACCATAAAAAAAAAAATCCATCCCTCCATCCAAAGTGCCTCAAAACTGGTTGAGAGCTTGAAAATAGACTTCATTTGGATGAAGAAAATGATTTTCCCGATGGTCAATGCCGGTAATAAAAATAGGCAAAGTTGGACCGGCCAGGTATTTTGAATTGAGAAAAGACTGAATTTGTCAGGTAGGCTGGTGAGTCACAAAAGACTTTCTGCTTTAAGTCTTGGAATTGAAATTATATCTTCTTCCAAATCAGACTGGCCAAGGGATAGTTGAAAAGGTGTATATGCTGAGTTATAGAAACAGTGTTAATAACATATTAAATGCCTGGTGACTGCAGAGGGAAGTCCTGGGGGAAATAATACACAGTTGAGAAGCAGTGAGAAGCAGCGTTGCCTAGTGGAAAGAGCCCAGGCCTGGGATTCAGAGGGTGAGGGTTTTAATCCTGGCTCTTGCCCCTGGCCTGCTGTGGGAACTTGAGCAAGTCTCTTATCTCCTCTCTGGATCAGCTTCCTTATTGGTAAAATAGGAATTAAATACCTGTTCTCTCTTCCCCTTATGCCATGAAACTTGGGTGGAACAGAGACTCTCTCTAGTCTGATTGAATTGTCTCTACCCCTCTAGACTGTAAACTCAATCTGTCTGATATATTGTACTCTCCCAAGTGCTTAGTACAATGCTTAGCACACACGGAGCATTCAATAAGCACGATTGACTGACTACTGAGTTCTCTGCTCTGGCCACGGATCTCTTGCTCAGCCTTTTTACTTCTGCCTGAAACTCCTTCCTATTTCATATCTGGCAGACCACGGCTTTTCCAATCTTTCAGGCCCTTCTTAAATCACATCTGTTCCAGGAGGCCTTTATGGGTTAAGCTTTCATCTCCTTAGTTTTGCATCCCCTAAGCACTTCACCTGACACTCCTGCTGCATTTATGTACATAGCTTTGTACTCCACTGCTTTCCTCTATCTGCACTTTTTTTAGTGTCTTTTTTTTCCTCTTCTATGGTGTAAGTTCCCTAAGGACAGAGATCATGTCTGTTAATTCTATTGTCCTCTTCCAGGTGTTTAATACAGTGTTCTGCATAGAGTAAATGATTAACAAATACTTTGATTTCTATTACAATGGTTTCCTAAGGCATAAAATATCATTCCATAAGCTATTTCAAGATGTCGCAGTTTTCCATTTCACTGCAAAATCAGACCCCCTGAGATGTTTAATGATCTTGCCATGTACTTTGTTGATAAAATTGAAAACATTAGGCATGGTCTCCCTAAAATATCCCCATCTCCTCTCCAGTCCTTTTCCTCCTCCTGCTCCCTCTTCAACTTTCCCAGTAGTATCTCTAGAGGAGATCTCCCACCTCCTCTCAAATTCTACCCTCTCCATTTGTGTCTCTGATCCCATCCCTTTGCACCTTATCAAATCACTTGCCCCCTCCCTTCTTCCCTCCCTCATCACTATCTTCATTTGCTCATTTTCCAATGGCTCCTTCCCCACTACTTTTAAACATGCCCAGGTCTTTACATCTTAAAAACAAAAAAACTTCTCTTGACCCTTCGGTACCTTCCAGTTAAAGCCCCATCCCCCTCCTACCATGCCTCTCCAAAATCCTTGAGAGATTTGTTTGTACTCATTGCCTCCACTTCCTCTCCACTAACTCTCTCCTCAGTCATCTGCAAACTGGCTTCCACCTACTTCACTCCACAGAAATGGCCTTCTGTCATCAAAGACTCCTTCTTGCCGAATCCAAAGGCCTTTATTCCATCCTAATCTTTGCCAAACTTTCTACTGCCTTCAACATTTTGCACCACCTTCTCCTGGAAACATTATCTAACCTTGGCTTCGCCGACACTATCCTCCCCTGGCTCTCCTCCTATATGCTTGACTGCTCTTTCTCAGTCTCACTGGCTCCTCCTTAGCCTTTCACCTTCTAACTGTGGGGGTACCCCCAAACTCAGTCCCCTTCTACTCTCTATCTACACCTACTCTCTTGAAGAACTCATCCAATGGTGTTGTGGATAGTGCACAGGTCTGCAAATCAGAAGGTCATGGGTTCTAATCCCGGCTCTACCATGCGTCTGGTGTGTGTGTGTGTGTGGCCTTGGGCAAGTCACTTCACTTTTCTGTGCTTCAGTTACCTCATCTGTAAAATGGGGATTAAGACTGTGAGCCCCAAGTGGGGCAGGGGCCGGGTCCATTCCGATTTGATTATATCCACCCCAGCACTTTGACTGGCACATAGTATTCACTTAACAAATACCACAAGTATTATTACTTTTTTATTATTATAGTTCACTCCCAAGGCTTCAACTACCATTTCTACATGGATGATTCTCAGAGCTACCTTTACAACCCCTACCTCTTTCTCTGCATTCTCACATTTCCTCTTGCCTTCAGGATATCTCTTCTTTGATATCTTGCCAGCACCACAAACCTAACATGTCCAGAACAGAAGTCCTCATTTTTCCACCCAAACCCCACCCTCTCCCTGACTTTCCTATTGCCATAGCAACAACGCTATCCTCCCTGACTCACAAGCCTATAACCTTGGCATTATCCTCAATTCAGCTCACAACTTCAACCCAAGTATTAAATTTGTCACCAAATCCTGTCCATTCTACTTTCACAACATTGCTAAAATCCACCCTTTCTTCTCCATCCTTGTTGTTACTATGCTGATCTAAGTCTTTGCCCTATTCCACCTTTACTGCATCAGCCTCTTGGTTGACCTCCCTGAGTCCTATCTCAACCCTCTCTAGTCCATACTCCACTTTGCTGCCTGGATCATTTTCCTGAAAAATACTGAGGTAATATCTCTCCATTCCTCACAAACCTTCAGTGGATGTCGATCCACCTCTCTATCAAACAGAAACTCCTTACCATTGGACCTAAGGCACTCAATCAGCTCTCTCCCTCCTACTTAACCCCACTAATCTCCTACTACAACCCAATCTACATACTCACTCCTCTAATACCAACCCACTCTCTCCACCTGGATCTCATCTATCCTGCCACCAACCCCTTGCCCACATGCTCCCTCAGGTCTGGAGCTCCCTCACCCTTCATATCCGACAGTCCACCTCTCTCCCCACCTAAAATCACATCTCCTCCAAGAGGCCTTCCCTAATTAAACCATTTCTTCTACCTCCTCTACCCGCTGTGTCAACTATGCACTTGGCTATGTATCCTTTAAGCACTTTGATATTGAACCCAGCCCCACAGCACCTGGATAAATATCCTTATACTCTACTATTTCCCTTATCTGTAATGTATTTTAATGTCCGTCTCCCCTTCTAAACTGAGAAGCGGCATGACATAGCGGATAGAGCATGGGACTGGTAGTCAGAAGGTCATGGGTTCTAATCCCAAATCCGCCACTTGTCTGCTGTGTGGCCTTAGGCAAGTCACTTCACTTCTCTGTGCATCAGTTAACTCATCTGTAAAATGGAGATTAAGGCTGTGAGCCCCATGAGGGACAGGGACTGTGTCCAGTCTGATATGCTTGTACTCACCCCAGTGCTTAGTATAGTGCCTGGCACATAGTAAACACTCAATAAATACTACTATCATTAAGTTCCTTATGGGCAGGGATCACACCTATCAAACCTATTATATTGTGTTTTCTGCAGTGTTTAATATAGTGCTCTGCTCTACTCTGCACACAGTAAGTCAGTTAAGTCAATATATACCACTGACTGATCGATTGATTTAATCCTGAAGCAAGCTATTTTGGGTTCCAGAGCTTCTCAGGAAACTTTTGAGAAAGCTATTTTAGGTGTAATCCTGTCCTCAGGTCAGAAACTGGGCTTAGTGACCTTTAGATTACACATTTAGCTCTGCCACTCTATGAAATTCATCATCACAAGGCAGCAGTTCTCACGAAGAGCCAGTATATAAGCGTATCGCAAGACTGTGTCTACAAAGTGAAGAAACAACTTTTTTTCCCAGGTCTAGGGACTCCTAAGTGATCATTAACAAGTGACCCTCCTCTGGTACATCCACCCTATTCCTCTAAGCTTCATTTAGGGTGGTCTGGGAGTTAAACTTCTGTTACCAAAAGAGAAGGTTAGAATTTGAAGAGCAGCATGGGTGAGTCTTGATGGATGCCTCTCCACTAGCCTTATTTTCTCTGTGGAGCTCCAGGGCTCACGTCCTGACAAGGGGGTGGACCTCCAGGAGGAGCTGGTGACCCACATCTATTTGGAGGGAACTGAAACCCCTTTTAGTCATTGGAACAGCCTGCTTAGAAGAAGTGTGGAAGTTTTATAAACATCCGTAGCGTTCTCTTCGGGAGGGTTGGAGAAATTGCAACAGATTAAGTATCTGGAAGTACTGGAAATAAGGGCCTCCCTGAAACATACAAAGGATTTCCGGATCCTAGCTGTCAGGTTGTAAGAGACTCGTGGATATCTTGATACTTGTGGATAGACTGTAAGCACACTGTGGGCAGGGAAGGTGTCCACTATTCAACTACAGTGCTCTGCACATAGTAAGCACTTAGTTATCTCATCTGAAAAATGAGGATTAATGATGATGATGATGATGATGGCATTTGTTAAGCGCTTACTATGTGCCAAACACTGTTCTAAGCACTAAGATTAAGAGTGTGAGCCCCATGTGGGACCACGTGATTACCCTCTGTCTACCCCTGTGCTTGGAACAGTGCTTGGCCATAGTAAGCACTTAACAAATACTATTATTATTATTAATCAATACTGTTGATTGATTGGTTGATTATGGGTCTTTCGCCATTCATCCATAGTCTTGGGGCCCTAAGAGACTGGGGGAGAAGATGGTGGCGTGTCAGAGGAGAATGGTAATGGACTGCAGTGGCTGCTAAGAACCATTCTAGAGAAGCTTGAAGCAGGGAGAGGCAGAAGAACTGGGTTTTGTTTTGCTAATGTTTCCTCACCCTTCACCCAACCCTGCCTGGATGACTCCCAAACAAATAGTACAGGAAACCAGAGAAGCAAAGAGCCCCTGATGGGCAGCGATTGTCTCTATTTGTTGCTGAATTGTACTTTCCAAGCACTTAGTACAGTGCTCTGTACATAGTAGGCACTCAATAAATATGAATGAAACACCGTCGCTCTTGTTGGGGACCTGTTTCTGCAACAACCCATTAGTTTGAATACTTTTGGAACGCCTCCCTCTCATTATTATGGTATTCAAATATCCGGGAAAGTCAATGTCGATGCAGGATTCTACAGGTCAGTTCGGCTGTTCAAACCTTCCGGGAAAGACGTTAAAAATATGGAAAAGAAGGGAAGGAGCGGGTGGAAAAATCTGTCGTGTTTTGGGGAGAGGGGTTGGGAAGGGCAAAGAGCAGTGCACCAATTGATTAGGACCCATCCCCGGATGCCAGGAGCTGAACTTTTACCGAAAGTCTCTGACAGACTTGTTGAAAAGTAAAGTGCTTTGCACGAGAACTGTGGGTGGGAAACGTGCCTACCAACTCTGCTACATTAATAATAATAATAATAATAATGTTGGTATTTGTTAAGCACTTACTATGTGCTGGGCACTGTTCTAAGCGCTGAGGTAAATACAGATTAATCAGGTTGTCCTACGTGAGGCTCCCAGTCTTCATCCCCATTTTACGGATGAGGTCACTGAGGGACTGAAAAGTGGACTGACTTGTCCAACGTCACACAGCTGACAGGTGGCAGAGCTAGGATTAGAACCCATGACCTCTGACCCCCAAGCCCGGGGTCTTTTCACTGAGCCATGCTGCTTCTCTAGCCATGCTGCTTCCCTATTCATTCATTCATTCATTCATTCATTCATTCATTAATATTTATTGAGCACTTATTATGTACAGAACACTGTACTAAACACTTGGAATGTACAATTCGGCAATAGAGGGAGACAGTCCCTGCCCAGTGACGGGCTCACAGTCTAAACGGGGGTGACAGACAGCAAAGCAAAGCAAAGCAGAACAAAACAAAACAAGACAACATCATCAAGATAAATAGAATCAAGGTGAAATATGCCTCATGAACAAAATAAAATAGGGTAATAAATAATATTCATAATAATATTCATTCGTTCATTCAATAGTACTAAGCGCTTGGAATGTACAAATCGGTAACAGATAGAGACAGTCCCTGCCCTTTGACGGGCTTACAGTCTAATCGGGGGAGACAGACGGACAAGAACAATGGCAATAAATAGAGTCAAGGGGAAGAACATCTCATTAAAATAATAGCAAATAAATAGAATCAAGGTGATGTACCTCTCATTAACAAAATAAATAGGCTAATGAAGATATATACAGTTGAGTGGACGGGTACAGTGCTGAGGGGATGGGACAGGGGAAGGGTAGAGGGGGGAGGGGAGGGGGAGCGGGGGGGGGGCTCAGTCTGGGAAGGCCTCCTGGAGGAGATGAGCTCTCAGTAGGGCTTTGAAGAGGGGAAGAGAGTTAGTTTGGCAGATGTGAGGAGGAAGGGCATTCCAGGCCAGCGGTAGGCTGTGGGCCAGGTGTCAACGGCGGGATAGGTGTGAAAGGGAGACTGTGAGAAGGTGAGCGGCAGAGGAGCAGAGTATACGGGCTAGGCAGTAGAAAGAGAAAGGAGGTGAGGTAGGAGGGGGCAAGCTGATGGAGAGCTTTGAAGCCAACAGTGAGTTTTTGTTTCATGCGAAGATTGAGAGGCAACCACTGGAGGTTTTTGAGGAGGAGAGTGACATGCCCAGAGCGTTTCTGTAGGAAGATGATCGGGGCAGCGGAATGAAGAATAGACTGGAGTGGGGAGAGACAGGCGGAAGGGGGATCAGAGAGGAGGCTGACAGTAATCCAGTCAGGATATTATGAGAGCTTGTACCAGCACGATAGCAGTTTGGATGGAGAGGAAAGAGCGGATCTTGGCGATATTGTGAAGGTGAGACGGGCAGGCGTTGGTGATGGATTGGATGTGTGGGGTGAATGAGAGAGCTGAGTCAAGGACGACAGCAGGGTTGCAGGCCTGTAAGACAGGAAGGATGGTCGTGCCGTCCACAGTGACAGGGAAGTCAGGGAGAGGACAGGGTTTAGGAGGGAAGATAAGGAGCTCAGTTTTAGATATGTTATTAGGTGGTGGGCAGTCATCCAGGTGCTGACATCCTAGAGGCAGGAGCAGATACGAGCCTGGAGGGAAGGGGAGAGAATAGGGGAGGAGATGTAGATTTGGGTGTCATCGGCGTAGAGATGATAGTTGAAGCCGTGGGAGCGTATGAGTGCATCAAGGGAGTGAGTGTAGATGGAGAACAGAAGAGGGCCAAGAACTGACCCTTGAGGAACCCCTACAGTTGGAGGATGGAGGGGGAGGAGGAGCACGCAAAGGAGACTGAGAATGAATGGCCAGAGAGATAAGAGGAGAACCAGGGGAGGATGCAGTCATGAAGCCAAGGTGAGATAAAGTGAGGAGGAGAAGGGGATGGTGGACAGTGTCCAAGGCATCTGAGAGGTTAAGGAGGATTAGGATAGAGTAGGAGCCATTGGATTTGGCAAGAAGGAGGTCACGGGTGACCTTTGAGAGGGCAGTTTCGGTGGAGTGGAGGGGATGGAAGCCAGACTGGAGGGGGTCCAGGAGAGAGTTGGAGTTGAGGAATTCACGGCAGCAAGTGTAGACGACTTTTTCTAGGAGTTTGGAAAGGAAAGGTAGGAAGGAGATGGGCGGTAATTGGAAGGGGAAGTGGGATTGAGAGAGGGTTTTTTTAGGATAGGGGAGACATGGGCATGTTTGAAGGCAGAGGGGAAGAAGCCATTGGAGAGTGAGTGGTTAAAGATAGAAGTTAAGGAGGAGAGGAGGGAAGGGGCGATGGTTTTTATAAGGCGAGCGGGAATGAGGTCCGAAGCACAGGTGGAGGGGGTGGCATTTGCAAGGAGGGAAGAGATCTCCTCTGAGGATACTGCAGGGAGTGATGGGAAAGTAGGAGAGAGGTTGGGAGCAGGGGGGAAGGAAAAGGGGGAGGGGTGACTTCCTACACTTCTCTACTCTCCCAAGCGCTTAGTACAGTGTTCTGCACACAGTAAGTGCTCAATAAATACGATTCAGAGTCGGGGAGAAGCCCCGCAAAGCTGTGCAGTCAGCCAGGATCCCGTAGCGCGGGTGGCCAGCCACCGCAGGAGGAGTCTCCCAGCCTGAGCCCCCCAATGCATGCGTGAATGTGCAAATAAGTGCATTTTTGACAATGAGCTTGTCGACTTCAGTGGTTCCCTATCAACCTTCGCACGAAACAAAAATTCCTCACTCTTGGCTTCAAAGCTCTCCATCACCTTGCCCCCTTCTACTTCACTTCCCTTCTCTCCTTCTCCAGCCCGGCCCGTACAACCCGCTCCCTTTGCCGCCCACCTCCTCACTGTCCCCCATTCTCGCCTATCCCGCCGTCGACCCCTGGCCCACATCCTACCTCTGACCTGGAATGCCCTCCCTCCTCACCTCCGCCAAACTAATTCTCTTCCCCTCTTCAATGCCCTACTGAGAGCTCCCCTCCTCCAGGAGGCCTTCCCAGACTGAGCCCTCCCTTTCCCTCTGCTCAACCTCCCCTCCCCATTCCCCCTTCTCCCACCCTCTGCTCTTCCCCCTTCCCCTCCCCACCGCACTTGTGCATATTTGTATATATTATTTATTCCTCTATTTTGTTAATGATGTGTATATCTCTATGATTCGAGAAGCAGTGTGGCTTAGTGGAAAGAGCCTAGGCTTGGAAGTCAGAGGACCTGAGTTCTAATCCCAGATCCACCACTTGTCTGCTGGGTGACCTTGGGTAAATCACTTCACTTCTCTGTACCTCGGTTCCCTCATCTGTAAAAAGGGGATGAAGACTGTGACCCCACGTGGGTCAACCTGATGACCTTGCATCTCCCACAGCGTTTAGAATAGTGCTTGGCACATAGTAAGCGCTTAACAAATACCAACATTATTATTATCATTTATCTTGATGATGTCTGCGCCAGACTGCTTGTTGTGTTTTGTTCTGTGTTGCTCTGCTGTCTGTCTCCCCCGTTTAGACTGCGAGCCGGTTATTGGGCGGGCATGCCCTACTGAGAGCTCACCTCCTCCAGGAGGCCTTCCAAGACTGAGCCCCCCCTTTCTCTCTGCTCCCCCTCCCTCTGCTCTTCCCCCTTCCCTTCCCTTCAGCATTGTGCTCATTTGTATATATTATTCATCACCCTATTTATTTTGTTAATGAGGTGTACATCCCCTTGATTCTATTTATCTTGAGGATGTTGCCTTGTTTTGCTTTGTTCTGTTTTGTTTTGCTGTCTGTCTCCCCCGTTTAGACTGTGAGACCGTCATTGGGCAGGGATTGTCTTTGTTGCCTCAGTGTACATTCCAAGCGCTTAGCACAGCGCTTTGCACATAATGAGCGCTCAATAAATACTATCGAATGAATGAGTGAATATCCGTTGCTGAATTGTACATTCCAAGCGCTTAGCACAGCGCTCTGCACGTATTAAGTGCTCAAGAAATACTATTGAACGAACTAATGAATGAATGAATATCCGTTGCCAAAGTGTACATCCCCAGCGCTTAGCACAGCGCTCTGCATACAGTAAGTGCTCAATAAATACTATTGATTGAATGAATGAATGATTGAATGAATGCATATGTATTGCCTAATTGTACATTCCCGGCCCTTAGCACAGCGCTCAGCACATAGTGAGCGCTTAATAAATACTAATGAATGAATGTCTGTTACCGAAATGCAGATACGCAGCGCTTAGCACAGCGCTGTGCACATGGTGAGCGCTCAAGAAATACTATTGAATGCCTATACGTTGCCGAAGTGTGCATTCGCAGCGTTTAGCACAGCGCTGGGCACATAGTGAGCGCTCAAGACATACTATCGAATGCCTATCCGTTGCCAAAGTGTGCATTCGCAGCGCTTAGCACAGCGCTGGGCACATAGTGAGCGCTGAAGAAATACTACTACTACTAATAATGTTGGTATTTGTTAAGCGCTTACTGTGTGCAGAGCACTGTTCTAAGCGCTGGGGTAGACACAGGGGAATCAGGTTGTCCCACGTGGGGCTCACAGTCTTCATCCCCATTTTACAGATGAGGTAACTGAGGCCCAGAGAAGTGAAGTGACTTGCCCACAGTCACACAGCTGACAAGTGGCAGATCTGGGATTCGAACTCATGACCTCTGACTCCAAAGCCCGGGCTCTTTCCACTGAGCCACGCTGCTTCTCTACTGAATGCATATCCGTTGCCAAAGTGTGCATTCGCAGCGTTTAGCACAGCGCTCTGCACATAGTGAGCGCTTAATAAATACTAATGAATGAATGAATGAATGTCTGTTGCCGAAGTGCGCATACGCAGCGCTTAGCACAGCGCTGTGCACATGTTGAGCGCTCAAGAAATACTATCGAATGCCTATCCGTTGCCAAAGTGTGCATTCGCAGGGCTTAGCACAGCGCTAGTGCGCCTAGTGAGCTCTCAATAAATACTCTTCAGCTGTGTGCCTTTGGGCAAGTCACTTCACTTCTCTGTGCCTCAGTGACCTCATCTGCAAAATGGGGATGAAGACTGTGAGCCCCACGTGGGCCCACCTGATTCCCCCTGTGTCTACCCCAGCGCTTAGCACAGTGCTCGGCACATAGTAAGCGCTTAACAAATACCAACATTATTATTATTATTATTATTATTATTATTACTATTACTCTTGGTTGCGTGAAGGCCTATCCGTTGCCGAAGTGTACCTGGGCAGCGCTTAGCCCAGCCCTAGCAGGAGCTGAGCTTTCCCTAACTGGGGCTGACCGTGCAGCTTCCGTTCCGCAGCGTCCGGGATTCCAGTCCGGGCTTTGGGCCCCGCCCCCTGCTCCCTCCTCCCTCCCCCCTTCCCCCTCCCCCCCCCCTCCCGCCCCTCCCAAGCGCCCCCGCGCGCGCCGGGTGAGGCGGCTGCGCGGCCGAGGAGGTGGGAAGGGCGCATGTCCGGAAGTGTGGGCGGGGCGAGCGGCGCCGGGGGCCTCGCGCCCGACACCCCCCAACCCCCCCCCCCCCCGCGCGCCCGCCCCCCGCCGCCCCCCGAGGCGGGAGGAAGATGAGCCCGCAGCCGCCGCCGCCCGCCCCGCAGCCTCCTCCTCCTCCTCTTCCTCTTCCTCCTCCTCCTCCTCCGCCGACAGCCACAGCTCCACCGCCGGCGGCGGCGGCGGCGGGAGAGGGGTCCGGAGGCGGGGCCGGGGCCCGCGCGGGCCGACACCGGAAGCTGAAGCTGCTGATGCCCGACTCCCGGCCCGTGGACAAGCCCCCGGTGAGAGCGGCCGCGGCCCGGCGGGATCGGGATCGGGATCGGGACCGGGACCGGGACCGGGACCAGCCCCGCGCCTCCCTCCGCCCCCGGGGGCCGCCTCCACCCGCGGCCAAACCCAAGCCTCCCCTTTGCCCTTTTTCACCCCTTTCTCTCTTTCCTCCTTTCCCTCCCTCTCTCCTCCTCCCTCCCCTTTTCCCTCCCTTTTTCCCTTCCCCCTTTTCCCTCCCTCCTTCCCCCTTTTCTCTTCCTTCCCCCTTTCCTCTTCCTCCCCCTTTCCTTCCCTCCCCATCCCCTCCCTCCCCGTTTCTCTCTCGCCCTCCCGCTCTCTCTTCTCTTCCCCTTTCCCCCTTCCCCCTTTTCCCTCCCTCCTTCCCCTTTCCCCTTCCTCCCCCTTTTCCCCTCTCCCCCTTTCCCCTCTCCCCCTTTTCCCTCTCCCCCTTTCCCTCTCCCCCTTTTCCCCTCTCCCCCTTTTCCTCTCCCCTTTTTCTCTCCCCTTTTTTCTCTCCCCCTTTTTTCTCTCCCCTTTTTTCTCTCCCCTTTTTTCTCTCCCCCTTTTTTCTCTCCCCTTTTTTCTCTCCCCTTTTCCTCTCCCCCTTTTTCCTCTCCCCCTTTTTTCCTCTCCCCTTTTTTCCTCTCCCCCTTTTTCCTCTCCCCCTTTTTTCCTCTCCCCTTTTTTCCTCTCCCCCTTTTTCCTCTCCCCCTTTTTTCCTCTCCCCCTTTTTTCTCTCCCCCTTTCTCTTCTCTCCCCCCCTTTCTCTTCTCTCCCCCCTTCTCTTCTCTCCCCCCCTTTTTCTCTCCCCTTTCCTCTTTTCCTCTCCCCCTTCCCCTTTTCCCCTTTTCCCCCTTTCCCGTTTCCCCTTTTCCCTCCCTTCCCCCCTTTTCCCTCGTCCTTCCCCCCTTTTCCCTCGTCCTTTTCTTCCTTCCCCTTTCCCCCTCCCTCCTCCTTTTCTTCCTTCCCCTTTCCCCCTCCCCCTTTAATAATAGTAATGATGATAGCATCTGTTAAGCGTTTACTCCGTGCAAAGCACTTTCCTAAGCGCTGGAGAGGATACAAGGTGATGAGGTGGTCCCACGTGGGGCTCACAGTCTTCATCCCCCTTTTATTCATTCATTCAATAGTATTTATTGAGCGCTTACCATGTGCAGAGCACTGTACTAAGCGCTTGGAATGTACAAATCGGTAACAGAGAGAGACAGCCCCTGCCCTTTGATGGGCTTATAGTCTACAGATGAGTTAACTGAGGCACAGAGAAGTTAAGTGACTTACCCAAAGTCACACAGCTGACTAGTGGCTGAGCCAGGATTAGAACCGATGACCTCTGACTCCTAAGCCCGTGCTCTTTCCACTGAGCCACGCTGCTTCTTCCCTTTTCCTCCTCTCTCCCTCCCCCTTTCCTCCTCCCTCCTTCCCCCTTTCCCTCCTCTCTCCCTCCCCCTTTCCCTCCTCTCTCCCTCCCCCTTTCCCTCCTCCCTCCCTCCCCCTTTCCCTCCTCCCTCCCTCCCCCTTTCCCTCCTCCTCTCCTTCCCCCTTTCCCATCTCCCTCCCTTCTCCTCCCTCCCCCCTTTTAAGCACTGGAGATAGATACAATCAGCTAGTCAGGTTGTCCCATTTGGGGCTCCACCGTTTTCATCCCCATCTTACATATGAGGTAACAGAGCCACAGGTTAAATGGCATGCCCAAGGTCACAGCAGACGAGTGGCGGAACTGGGATTAGAACCCGGGACCTCTGACCTCGCCAGTGGCCTGGGCCTGAGCTAAGGTGGGGATCGGACAGCTTTAGGCTGTGATGGGGAGGGGGCCTTGAAGGCTTACGGGGCTGTTAACAGGGTTTAATGGTTTAACCCCCCCCCCCCCCCAATCCGCTCATACGCAGCAGCTCTTTATTGGTCTAGTAAACTTCACCCGGTAGTCTGAAAGAAGAGTTTGAAGTTGTGCAGGACATCTGAAACACCTCTCTTCGGTAGGAGATGCTAGCCCGAAATCTCTCTCTCTCAAGCTCGTAATTTTCAAGTCAGAAAAGAAGCCTAGGCTAAACTCTACCAAGGTTTTGAAATGAAAATTTCATTTGAAATGCGTATCTAATGCAGTCATTAAAATATAACACACTGACCCATCTATGTTTCAGGATTAGCGTATCAAACGAGCCCCCAGAGCGGCATCGATGGGGCCTCCTGTCCGTCTTCTGTCTCCAGGACTGCTCAGAGGGATCGATTATAGTGCCAGGGGTCCCTGCAGTGCCAACACACTCTTGCCCCCGTCGGTCATGTCCCCACTGAGGCGCAGAAAGCAAAGGAGCGGGCGGGATTGCCACACATCCCAAAGTGTGAGTGCAGTCTTCGCCCGTGCCGGCCAGCTACCGGCCGGACTGCCGACTAGAATCCAGGTGTCCTGATTCCCACCCAGAGCAGTGCTCTTTCCGCTGAGCCAACTTCCGAGTTAGGTGAGAAAGTAGACTCCGCTCAGAATGAAGCGTACAGCCTGTAGTAACCCAGTTAGGCACCATTCAGGCTGTTGGCTAGGTTTCTGTTCAACTCTCTGGTGGTTCCCCTGACCACAGTTGTGATCTGTTTACCCTTCCGGGAAGGTCAAATGACCCACTTTAGAAACCAAAGTGAAATTTCTCTCCAAAGGGTTTAAAAAAGAAACATTACATTATTTTTCTGGCTGCTTACGAAGTGGCGGATTTTAATGTCCGGCTCCCTGCAGCCTTCAGTGTGGTCGCTGCCGAAGAAAGGGCCCCCTTCGGTCCGCACGAAGAAGCTGAAGCCACTGTTGCCAGGCCCCCGTTCCTTGAAGCATCTGCTGGTGAGTGAGGGAGGGAGGGAGGCAGTACTTGCTTGGCGTCTTCTACCTATCTGGGAAGACCAGGGGGTGAATGCAGGGAGTCCCTAGCTCCACAGTTCACATCTGAGGAAGATTCTCCTTCCTCTACCTCCTCCCTGGGATTCAGGTCCCGTCCCCTCCTGGGGCTGCCCCGGATAGGCATTCTCACATCTTCTCAAGCTTCGAACGGTAATCTCATTACTACTGTTGTTATCGCAGCATTCGTTAAGCGCTTACGTATGTGGCTAGCTCTGTGCTTAGCGCTGGGACAGATACTTGATCATTGCATCAGACGCAGCCCCTGTCCCACATGGGGTTCGCAAACCGAGAGGGAGAGGAACGAGGTACTGAATCGCCATTTTACAGGTGAAGAAACAGTCATAGAGAAGTGACTCGCCCCGGGACCCACACGGCAGAAAGATAGTGGAAATGGGATAAGAACCCAGCTTCTCTGACTCCCGGGCCCGTGATCCTTCCAGTAGGCCATGTCTTTTTGAGCGGGCCAGGCATCGTAGCACTCATTAACTCCTGGGGAAAAGCTTGGAGAGGGATATGTAGCTGGCTTGTGGAAGACAAGTCTTGCCTAAAGATTGCTTTAGTTGCCTAGGCCGTTATAAACTGAAGGTAAGCACGAACGATACCGTATGCTTACCAGCGATAACGTAGGGTAAATCACCATGGGGGTCATCTTACTACAGAGAGGTGTACGTTTGCTTTGAGACAGGGACATAAGTGACCTCTGAGACCTAATTTTTTTCTTCAAGCACTTGCACCCTTAGTTCCTCATACTCTCTTTCCTGGCACACAGGGTTCTGCTAAAACGTGTATTTGCGCTCTATGTTTTGGCTAGGATGTTAAGGGATTTGGAAACAACTGTGATCCTGATTGGATACAGCATGCCAGGTGTTTGGAGAAATAGCTGGTACTTGTGCATATACTTTTTAGAATGGGTGAGCACTTCAGCAGGAGTTTCCCTTAATGTAAATTTGACATTATAGTAGAGCTTGTTGTTCTTGTTAGGAGAATGAATTTGAGAGTTCCAGGAGCACTGGGTGGGCAAGGAGGAGGAAAGCACTCATTCCCGGGAGGCTCTCTCCCTTTCCCTACCCCCAAAAAGCCTCCTCAACAACTCCCACTTTCCCCAAACACATCTTTCAGGTTCATTCATTCAGTAGTAGTTATTGAGTGCTTACTATGTGCAGAGCACTGTACTAAGCGCTTGGAATGTACAATTCAGCAACAGTTAGAGACAATCCCTGCCCACTGACGGGCTCACAGTCTAAACGGGGGAGATGGACGGCAAAGCAAAGCAGAACAAAACAAAAACAAGACAACATCATCAAGATAAATAGAATCAAGCGGATGTACACCTCATTAAGAAAATAAATAGGGTAATAAATAATATATACAAATGAGCACTGTGCTGAGGGGAAGGGGGAAGAGCATAGGGTGGGAGGGGAGGGGAGCTCAGTCTGGGAAGGCCTCTTGGAGGAGGTGAGCTCTCAGTAGGAGTTGGAAGAGAGTTAGTTCTTACCCTCTCTCTTAAATATCCTCTTGGAAATAGTGTTTACTTATGCGTGGAATGGGAAAGGGATTGAGAGGATATTGTGAACTTTTTATCTTCGGGAGGCAGTGTTCAACTTCCCACATCCTCTTTTTCTCATTCTGTTTTTGCTGCTTCTTCCCTTATTCCCTCGACAATCCATCCCCTTTTCAGGGCTGACATGGCAAATCACACATGGAGCTCGGCACTCTTTTCCCTCTCTTCAGTCATTTGGCTGGGTAGATTTCTACTTCTGGGAAGAATATGCTCCATGCTCTTTTTGTTTTTTTAAAGTTTTTAAAAACTGCTGAAGACTTTTTTTAAATTGTTTTGTAGTGGTAGATGAGAAGCATTCATGGGCCAAATGCTATTAAAGGGTTTGTTAATCTAATGTTTCAAAATTAGCGGCCTTCCCCGACCAAGTCCTCCTTTCCTCTTCTCCTGTTTTCTTCTGTGTCGCCCTTACTTGACTCCATCCGCAGCCCAACAGCACTTATGTACAAATCTGTAATTTGTATTAGTGTCTGTCTCCCCCTCTAGATTGTGAGCTCCTTTTGGGCAGGAAACCTATCTACCAACTCGGTTTTATTCTACTCTCCCAAGCGCTTAGTAAGGTGCTCTGCACGCAGTAAACGCTCCATAAATACGATTGATTTGAGGGCTGCTTTTATCATTTTAAAAAAATGCTCTTCAAAGTGTCTCAAAAACCGACACTTCTATTTCCTCCATTCTGCTTTCCCTTCTTTTAAAAAGCATACGTGATTGTGTGTTAGGAGAGGTGAGAGCCCTGGGCAGGGCATGTTCGGAAGAGCATGAACAAGTCGGTATATGTACATGATCTCTCCCCACAAGAAAGTTACACTCTAGGTGGGGAAGCAGACATGAAAATAAATCACAGCTAGGAGAATATGGCTGAGTATAAAGATACGTAAATATGTGCTGTGGGCTAGGGATGGGATGCGTATCAAAGTGCTTAGCGGGTACACACCCAAGTAAGATGCAGATGAGAGGGCAAATAGGATAGGGAAATGAGCGTTAGTCAGTTGAGGAAACTGAGGCAAAGAAGTTAGGTGACTTGCCCAAGGTCCCACAGCAGGCAGATGGTGGAGCTGGGATTAGAACCCAAACCACAGAGATCACTCAGTTCCGTTAGTCACTTAGCCCTTGGGGCCCATCACCAACTCCTGACTGTGAGAGTCCATCAAGGTTCAGGTCTACTTATTTACTGTGCCCCAGTCTCATTTCTCTTGCCATCGACCCTTTGCTCACCTCCTCTCCCCTGACAAGAACTCCCTCCCCCTTGTTACAGCAGTCCACCGTTCTCTAGCCTGTAAGTTCCTTGTGGGCAGAGGCCATCCTAGCTCTGCCACTTGTCTGCTGTGGGATCTCGGGCAAGCCCCTTCACTTCTCTAGGCCTCAGTTACCTCATCTGTAAAATGGGGATTGAGACTGTGAGCCCCACATGGGACAGGGACTGTGTCCAACTAGATTTGAGGGTGTCCACCCCAGCACTTAATACAGTGTCTGTCACATAGTGAGCGCTTAACAGATACTGTCATTATTATTAAATCTTCCAGCTCTATTGTACTGAACTCTCCCAAGTACTCAATGCAGTGCTCCGCCTGCGCTCAGTAAATACCATTGATTGAGCTGTAAAATGGGGTTTGGTACTTGTTCTCTCTCCTACTTAAGCTGTTCCCCCATTTTGGTGATAGGGACTGTGTCTAACTTGAATACCTTGTATGCCAATACTTAGTAAGCGCTTAGCAAATATCACTGCTGCTGTTATAACAGTTATTTTTATTGCTATATCACTGTCAGTCAAAAAAATTTATAGATGCCATGCCACGCTCCAATGTCCAGAGGCTTTCTGCGCCATGACCACAGACTGCATTTAATTGGATTTTTCCCCAAGGAAAACCCCAGTGATTAGTACAGCAGATGGGAGCATCTCACTCAGCAGTGGTGTAAAAACCACCCTGGATGAAGGGTGGTGTAAAAACTGGATGAGGGCACAGCAGGGTCTGCTGCTGGGAGGGCCACAGAGATATTCTCTTCCATCATTATTGCTGTTGTAGTATTTCATAAGCGTTTACTATATGTCAAATACTGTTCTAAGCATTGTGGTAATTACAAGGTAATTAGGTCAGACACAGTCCCTGTTCCACATGAGACTCTGTCAAAGCAGGAGGGAGAACAAGTATTAAATCTCCATTTTACAGATGAGGAAACTGAAGCGAAGTGAAGGGACTTGCCCAGGATTTAGAACCCATGACCTTCTGACTCCCAGGCTCATGCTCTATCCACTAGGCCATGCTGCTTCTCTAGACCACTAGACCCCGTTGCTTCCAGGGGACGGGGCAAGAGAGTTTGGGTGTCTCAATGCAAACATCACCATTAGTAAAAAAAAAAAAAACAAAAAAAAAAACCCAATTGGAGTACAAGTCCTACTGATGGTGGAATGCCACTTATGTGCACTCAAAAAAAGTCCTATTCCAGTAGGCGGTTCAGGATATCGGTTGCTGAAGAACGTGGAGTTGCTCAACAGCATCCTGGATGGCTGAGCAGCCCGATTTCGGAGTGCACTGTTAACCCCAAATGGGGAAGGAGACTAGGAGGGTGGCCCCCCAGAATTCCCTGACTCTCCCAGACTCGGTCCATCAGTCATGGGTGACCAGCAAGCTGTATACCTGGGATGCCAATGAAAATATAAAAAGACTTGTACCAAGAAAATAACCCTCACACCATGGAACATCAGGATGCTGTATGACGATGAAATAAGGCATGACCTGGCCAAATGGGGACTTTACATCCCAGGAATTTCAACTTTTTGAGTTGGGCCTGCGTCTGTTTTGGCATCTTACAGGAAGGAATTGAACGACTGAAGTTGGATGCAATTAACTCAGACATCTTCCTCTTCCATTCCTAAATGAAGTTGCTTCTCCGTGTCAGCACCTCCTTTGAATGTCTAGATGCTCAGGATCACCTTGAAAATCTGACACTAACTGGACAGAGCTTCCTCTAAAAGTCAGTCACTCTTTGCTGATTGCTTCTTATCAGCCCAAACGGGAGGGGATTTATTAATTGCTGCTCAGCCAGAATCGTCAGGGTTGGTTAGGCAGATGCACGGGCTAAGATATGAAACATTGCAGATTATATCTCTGGCCTGATTCATTCATTGTCATATTTATTGAGCACTTACTGTTTGCAGAGCGCTGTATTTATTAAATGCTTGGAGGATTCAACAATACATCAATAAGCAGACACATTTCCAGTCCACAAGAAGCTTTCAGGCAAAGGAAGCAAGTCAGAGTAAGGCAGAAGGGAGTGGGAGAAGAGGAAAGCAGGGAGAGGGACTTAGGGGAGGCCTTTTGAAGGAGAAATGCTTTCAGTAAGCCGTTGAAGTGGCTAGAGTAATTGGTTGTATCACGAGGTAGAATACATCAGTCTGTCCTGGAAAAACTCTTAAGAAAAATCTTCAACTGCATTGATATATTCTCAGGCTCCAGAATGAGACAAGTACATTTTTAAAATAGTTAAATATATTTTTACATTCAATTTAGTAACGTAGTACTGTATTCCAATTATAAAGGATTTTAGATATAAAATAAATGAGGACAGCTGAACATATTAAGAAAATATAATTGTCCTCACCAAAAGGTTTGAATATGTTGATCTGACATCTGAGTTCAGACTCTTCAATCACTCGGCACATTTAACTGCAAGATTTAATCAATCAGTAGTAGTTATTAAGAGTTTACTGTGTACAGGGCATTTTACTAAGCCTGTGGAAGAGTACAGTACAATAGAGACGAAGACACAATTTTTGTCCTCAAGAAGCTTACAGTCTCGTGCAGGAGCTTAAAGCTCAGTGACTCCTGCTATTTGCTGTGTACCTTATTTGCCCAAAAAGTCTCCTGTCAGGCAGGCAGTGTATCCATGTTACTTCCCAGTAGAACACTACTGTGTGGCATAGTCAAAGGTTTGCTTCGAGATCATGATTCACATCACTAAAATCCTCCCTTTCCTCTCCATCCAAACTGCTACCCCGTTAATCCAGTCACTTAGCCTCTCGTTCCTCGATTCCCCTATTAGTCTCACTGCTGACCTCCCTGCCTCTTCTCTTCCCACTCCAGTCCATACTCTGCTACCTGGATCATTTTTCTACAAAATCTTTCAGGTCATGTTTCCCTACTCCTTAAGAACCTCCAACCTCCACATGAAGCAGAAATTCCTCTCCATGGCTTTAAAGCACTCAATCACCTTGCCCTCCTTCTCGCTACTCTCTTACAACAAAGCCAGCCCACACACTCTGCTTCTCTAATGTAATGCTAACCTTTTCACTGTACCTCGATCTTGTCTATCTCCTCATTGCCCTCTCACTTAGGTCCTGCCTCTGACGTGGAACGCCCTCCCTCCTCGGATCCAACAGACAATTATTCTCCCCTGATTCAAAGCCTAATTGAAGGTACATCTCCTCCAAGAGGCTTTCCCTGACTAAGCCCTCCTTTCCTCTTCTCCCACTCCTTCCTGCATTGCCACAACATGCTCCCTTTATTCATTCCCCCCCCCCCACCTCCTAGCCCTCCAGCACTTACGTACATACATATGTACAGAAGCAGCATGGCTCAGTGGAAGTAGCACGGGCTTGGGAGTCAGAGGTCATGAGTTCAAATCCCAGCTCTGCCACTTGTCAGCTGTGTGACTATGGGCAAGTCACTTAACTTCTCTGTGCCTCAGTTACCTCATCTGTAAAATGGGGATGAAGACTGTCAGCCCCATGTGGGACATCCTGATTCCCCTGTGTCTAGAACAGTGCTCGGCACACAGTAAGCGCTTAACAAATACCAACATTATTATTTTTATTTATATTGATGCCTGTATCCCCCCTTGTAGACTTTAAGCTCACTGTGGGCAGGGAATGTGTCCGTTTATTGTACTCTCCCAAGCGCTTAGGTCAGGACTCTGCACAAAATAAGCCTTCAGTCAAAACGATTAATAAAAATAATAATAGTAAATGCCATTGACTGATTGTACTTATAGGCTGCTCAGGGAGCCAGAGTATGGAAAGTAATGTGAAGGTACCATGAAATTTTCTCAACCCTGTTAGAATTGCTCACATAAAATGCCACATAATAATTCAGTCAATTTACTGAGTGCTTACTGTGGCAGAGTAATTGCAATCCTTAGCTTCATGAATAGAAATCCAGCAAAGACTATTCATTGATTACATCATCGTCCTCAATGCAATTAGTGTGTGTAGAGCACTGTCCTAAGCACCAGGAAGAGTACCGTACAGCAGAACTGGTAGATGCGTTCCCTGCCCATAGTGTGCTAGGGGGTGTTGATAGTAGAACATTCCAGTTAAAAGGTTAGTGTTTTTTCCACGGTCTCAAGAAAGTATTCTACACTATATACTGATCTTAAGACCACATCATCTTACATGGTTTGAGGAAATCAGTTGGAAGAAATTTTAATGCAGGCCAAGCCTGATCTGAAAGCCATAATTCGGTGGGGTCGCCTGTTGAGAGTATTGGCAGGACCCTAGTCCTGAGACTACAGGTCTGACAACCTGATCAGAGGAATTGATTATACTCCTGGGTGTTTGAGCAGTATAATATGGTATTTTAAGTGCTTACTGTATGCTGGCTTTGATGGAATACAAGTGAACCCCCCTTCAGAGCAGCCTCAATCAGTCACTTTTACTTTGAGAGCCTGCTCAAAGGAATTGATTATAGTGCTGGTGCTTTGAGCAGCATAATAAACATTGTGGTAAAGTGCTTACTTTGTGCTAGCCACTGGGGTAGATATAATGCTATCAGATCAACAATACATGTAGAGCAGCATCACTCGGGCGCTTTCGTCTCTGTAAGTCATGTTCCTGGTTGGACACAATTAGTGCTATTTATTGAGCATGTACCGTTCGCAGAGCACTATACTAAGTGCTTCTGAGTACACTTTAACAGATTTGATAATGTTCCCTTCCCACAAGGAGTCAACAGTCTAGAGGGAGACTTAAACAGGCTAAGGGGGAACATGGAGTGCAACAAGAGAGTAGGTGGGCAAGGATGCATCACCTTACCCAGTGCACATGGGGTTTTCTTGTTTCCGTACAGAACCCATTGGTGGCTGAAAAGACCACAACATAGTGCTGATGCTGGGCCACAGTTCCACAGCCTGGTAGGTGGTTGCCTTGGTAGCCACTACACTCTTAGCTGCACATGCCAACCAGTTATTTTTTAGGATTGATGCCGGCCTAGTCCATCTTGCTGAATATCCTAGGTGATTCTTCCGTCAGAAACCCTTACCACCGGTAACGAATAAGAACAGGACTAAAACCCAAGTCTTCTGATTCCAGGAGCAGTGCACTTTCTACTGCTGTAAAATTTAAATTCCATTTAAATTTAAAATTAAAATTAACCCCCTGTTCCCTGTTTCCCCCACCCCCCAAAAAAGTCAAACTTTTTGAAAGAATTACTGGGATAATTTTGTATATTTACTGGGAATAAACCAGGGCAGAGTGTTTTTCAGTGAGAGCCTGGCTCTTATTGTCTACCTTCATCTATGTGGGACTGGATTTTTAGCTCTAATATCACATAAGGCAATTGAAGTCAGCAAATTGATGTACTTAGGGAACTCTGAATATACTGAAGATATTTTAGAGTGGCACAGTGATTGGCCCAGGTTAATTGGGAGGGAGTTGCGGCAAAATTATCTTCCCAGGGACTGACTAACCTACTTGCAAACATAATTTGGCTCAGGGTGCTGGGTTTTATGTATATTTTGAAAGATAAGAATATTGCAAGTATAAATAAAAATGATTTGCATTTAGCTTTACTGAAATTGCGCTCTTTTTGTTCCGAAGTTAGTATTGAGAACTGAGAGAAGCAATCTTAAGAATGTTTTATTAGGTATTGGGGACATCTGGATTACAGATAAACTGTCCTGACACTTAATTGCTTTTCCTGTCTCCCAGTACCGATTTCATGGGGTGAGTGGGGATAGGACTAGTTTGTGAAACCACGTGCTTTGAATTCTTCAAAACACATCATCTAAATCAAAAGTGATTAAAAATAACATCAGTGCATCTTACTGTAACCATGAAAGTTAAATTTCTCTCATGCGGTTTGGTGGGTAGTGATTATTGGCCAGTAGCAATGCCTGCAGCTAAAATCCTTTGTATTGTATACTCGAGACGTTAAGGGCTGAGTGAAACTAAATGGGAGCTTCTAGTCAGTCAGTCGTATTTTAGCGCTTACTGCGTGCAGAGCACTGTACTAAGCGCTTAGAATATAATACAAGAAAATAACAGGCACATTCCCTGCCCACACCAAGTATGCAGACTAGACAGGGGAGATGGACACTGATATAAATAATTAAAATTTTAGGGCACCATTTCCAATAGTGGTGGGACCAGATGCGAAATAAAGAAAGCATTTGAAATGTTCACTTAGCTACAGTTAACATTCTCTTGCAAGTATATCACTTGTTTTATCTTCCAGAAAGATCTACATACATCTCACACCCATCAACCTCAGTTTGGTTGGTACAGCGTTCTGCACATGGTGAGGATGTGCTGTGTCCAATCTGATTATCTTGTCTCTACTCCAGCACGTAGCATAGTGCTTGTCACATAGTAAGCACGTAACAAGAACCACAGTTAGTAGCAGTAAGCTTTCGTTCAGTACTACTGATTTTTATTGAGGGTAGAGCCTCATTATGATTGAAAATTAATTCTTATGCTCAGCCTCCAAATTTATTATTATGGGTAATGTTTTTCAGTTTGCTTTTACCTTTTAGGTAACTTGGAGAAGTGCTAATTTATGGTACTGTTCTTGAGTTTGGGTTCATATTTATTGTTTTCTTCCCTGACTTGGTTGCATCAGATTCATAATGAAGACAAAATCCTTGAGAATAATCTAGAAAAAATGCTGTATAAAATAACCAAATTATCCGTTTGGGCTATACAGATTTTCTTTTTCCCCAGCCCACATAACGCCACAGGTGGTATGCTAAAGATAAAATGCTGCAGAGATATACTAGAGCTTCCTCAAGTCAAAGCAACCCAGCCACCTCGCCCACGAGCGTTTAGCTTAACCCTATATTAAGATGTTTCTTCTGTAACACTCCTTTCTTTTGTTAACCCATGTAGTTTTGTGTTATTTTTTCAAGTGAAGCTCCTGCCAGAAATTGTTGCACTCTGAGCATGTGGCTCCCTGCAAGGCTGTTTCAAACATTCATACCAGTGCCTCTGGCTTTGAAATATGGACCATCGTGCATTCCACCAAGCCTACCAAATGGTTGATGCTGCTACAAATAATGGTAGCTCCTTAAAAGGGGTGTGGTTATCTTTTATTGGGATCCCTTAGAGTCATATCCATGGTGGCGTTGGCATTATTCCTTTGGCCAGTGGCCTCAAGAGTGGACCGACTAGCAAATGTATAAGGAGAAGGATTTGGTAACCTCTATAACTTATTGATGGCCAGCCGGCTGATGACACACCTCTTATTCCTGCCCTTTTATTTTCCAAGTTATATTTGCTTCAGTTCTTAGTAGGTTAGGAGTATAGCGCATTCTGAAAGTCTCACTTGACTTCATGACAATAGATTGATGGTAATGAAAACCACGTTGTGTTTTTAGAGTAGTTCCGCAAGTGGAAGGTTATTGATAGGGCACTTTCCTGTGTGTGTTTCACTGGCCTTTTTCAGACACTTAGCTTTGGACTCGGTCTGTCAAAATAACTCATCAAAACCACATGCAGTGCATTCAGTTCTTTTAAAGCACGGGAGTTGCGTTCTTACAGAATCTGGCGTTAAGGAAAACTTTCAGTGCTGTACTCAGTCCCCTCCCCCGCCAGCATGTGTCCGACTGTTTTTTTCTGAGGCCGCATTGTGCTGTGTCTAGACAGTCTTGGGTTGTTGGAAGACTGTTCCTTAATTCTGACATCGTGTTTTAGCCAAAATGCATAATAAAAACATGTGTTCTGGCGGAAAGGAACGGGCCACTCACTGTCAGATGGCATGATTGCCACCTAGTGGAGAATTGAAATTGCTTCAACTTTGATAAATTGCTTTATAATGATGCTCTTTTTTATTAAAAAAAAGGTATTAAGTGCCTACTATGTGCCAGGCACTGTACTAAGCACCGGATTTTTCTTTTCCCAGGAAAGATGGGCACCTTTCACATTCTACATGGGAGCTGAAACTGTATCCAGTAGTAATGCCAGGCAGTAGTTGTTAAGGAAAGATCAGATAAAAGCTTCATTAGCTTATCCAAAGACCTAATCAGATGCCCAGTCCAAGAGGGAAGAAACTAAGCAAAGATGAACTGCATTTTAGCAAAGCGTAATTTTATTTGAAGATCACATTTTCAGCCTAAAGCAATAAAAGTGAAAATTAGCTGCACCTTAAATGGGGAGTCTAAAGGAGTCTGGTCTTATGCTGTTGAGACCCAAAGTGACTCCATGGAAGCACCTCTCCCAGAATGCCCCAACTCCATCTGCGGTCATTCAAGTCGTGTATCCATAGAGTTTTCTTCATAAAAACACAAAAGCGGTTTACCATTGCCTTCTTCCACGCAGTTAACTCCACCCTTGACTCTCTCCCATGCCGCTGCTGTCCAGCACAGGTGAGTTTTGACTTGTAGCAGATTGCCTTCCACTTGCTAGCCACTACCCAAGCTAGGAATGGAATGGGTATGCCGCTGCTTGACTTTCCCTCTGGTAGAGTGCTGGAAACTCTTTGGGTGCGATCCCGAGAGGGGCTAATAGGAGAAGGTACTAGCTTTTAGTTAATGCTTACTTCATATCACCATTTGATTTACCATTGACTGGATGCAGCTCATCAGAAAGTGCATTATCAGGCCCGCAGTGAAGGGTTTTACTCAGAGGGCATTGTAAATAAATTCTGTGGTAAATTTCAACCTTGATTTGCAGAAATAGTTTGAAAAATCTCATAGGGCTTTCAAAGTCTTTGAAATTTTCATGTGAGAAGGAGGGATGAAGATTGGAAGGAGTATAATATCGGGGTATAGAAAAGTTTAATTTGAAAAGGAATGATAATTAGAAACCCGGTATATAGGGGGCTGGCAAAAGAAAAGAAGCAGGGAATAGGGTAATAGCAGAGTAATTCGTGTGGTGGTATTTCACTGTGGAAGTGTGCGGGACCTCTGATTCATTGAGGTTGGGAAAGAGGCAGAGGTGCATCAAATGGAAGGTATTTGTTTGAAAAGAGCCCAGACGGTTGAGATTAATTTCTGCTCTGACAGTTCTTGACTTCGCCACCTCATAATGTGACAAAATAATGTACCCTAGGTGGCCCCTTAATGATCTCAAAGGTCTCTGCCTAGGAGGAGTTGTATTTGGCATTCCCTATGACTCTCAGGCTCAGCCTTTGGGGAGCTCAGAAGGGTCCTAAGCTCTGAGACAGGTGCCAGTGATGCTGCCTCAGCCTCAGGGGAACGCTAGGAATTATCAGAACTGGACTCAGCGACTTGTTCCATATTGTACCCATGGCCTGCCCTACCACTACCCTGACAAGGTCCCAATTCCTGGACCTGCAGTTCTCTTTCTCGCCCAGCCTAGTGAACTTTCTAAACAGGTCAAACAATTACACAGGGACAGAATCGCACTTGCAAAGTAGAAAGGAACCACAACTCCTGCTGTCATCCTTTTATCCCCAGGCTTAGTACTTGGGCTAAACCAGACAACCCTCCTCCTAAATCATGGCTTTATAGGCCAGGTCTGTGCTGCAGGAACATTCTGTAACAGCTGCTGTTATCCATGGATTATTTAAGGAGAGGTTAAAGATTATACTGGACATTAAGAGTGTGAGCCCCATGTGGGACAGGGACTGTGTCCAACCTGATTAACTTGGATCTACCCCAGCTCTTAGAACAATGCTTAGCATATAGTAAGCACTTAACAAATACCATAATTATTATTACCACCTTTTTTGTTTACAGGGAATATTTTTGTGTGCGCATTCTTGGCTGCATTTGGAAAATTAGCCTGGTGATCTAATATATATAGAAAAACATCTCCCCCCTCTAGACTGTGAGCTCCTTGTGGGCAGGGAATGTGTGTACCAACTCTGTACTCTCCCAAACGCTTGGTACAGTGCTCTGCGCATGCTGAGCTCACACTGTCCAAATTGATTATCCTGTCTCTACTACAGCACTTAGTGCTTGGCACGTAGTAAGCACTTAACAAGAACCATATTTAGTAGTGGTAATCGCTCAATCAAGACCATTGATCTTTATTGATGGTAGAGCCTCATCAGGGGTGTATCTTAAAAGACCAGTTACTGCCTGTCTC
This sequence comes from Ornithorhynchus anatinus, assembly GCF_004115215.2. Classification (NCBI taxonomy): domain Eukaryota; kingdom Metazoa; phylum Chordata; class Mammalia; order Monotremata; family Ornithorhynchidae; genus Ornithorhynchus; species Ornithorhynchus anatinus. The sequence goes on along the minus strand of NC_041728.1, from coordinate 86,911,455 downwards.
CCTCGCTAGATTGGAAGCTCCTCATGGGCAGAGATTGTCTATACTAACTCATTTATATTGTACTCTCCCTAATGCTTAGTACAGTGATCTGCACTCAATAAATACCATTGATTGACTGTCATTACATTCCTTATCGTGTTCATGTGAAAATTGTTCCTGGCCATGCTGTTGTGTTGATTGCCCGTCGCATCTGTCAGTGTTTTTGAATCTTCTTGTTATGCTTCTTGTTTTTCTAAAATGTCTGCACAAGGAGAGCAACCCAGCTCCTCATTGCTGCATGCTAGGCTGGTCTGCATACTGCTTTGGGGGCCCCAAAAGTCACCAGTTCCCTCATATTTTTTTGAGACTTTCTTGAGCGGGAGGAAGTTTAAGTGGCTTTTAGGCTGGAGAGGGCTTATTTGCTTTTTTTTTTTTTAAGTTCCTGCAAGAATATTTACTATCATATCTCACTTCCTTCCAGTTGCCGAAAAACATTCATTCAGAATTTATGACCAGGAGAAGTAAGTATGTAACTTTAGAATGTTTTCTTTATTGTAGAACTTGAATTTCATATTGGCAAAAGCCATAGACCAATTTAATGTTAATAAGACTTTTGAAGGGAAGAGAAGGAAGCCAGTGGGACAACCACTAATCTTAAAATGTTCTATGTTTCTACCGTGGTGAGAATGTAATAGTAATCTTGATATCGGCAGAGATTTCTTTGTTATTTTTGGAGAATGAAAGTTTTGCTCTTGGTATAAGCAGAGAAAAAGGCTTTGCTCTCTTTCAAAGTTCTCCATGAAGTGTTCCCTGTATTATATTCCTCCTCATTCCTCGCGTCCTTATTAATCGAGCCCTTAAACATGGATCTCAGCCCCTTCTCCACTTTCCTATGAGAATTTGGTGATGACTATATGTACACCAACCCAAGAAAGGTCTTTAGCCTGGAAGGCTGGATTGCCCATGGTTTTAATGCCAAAGGGAAGATGGCGTGGTCTTTGTGTTGCTCTGGACCAGAAATGATCCAGACTTCAATTCCAGGGCACTGTGCTGTCCTATGTATGTGCCATGTTTTGTATTTCTGGAATTGAAAGTCCCAGCATCTCATGAGGGCAACCACATGAGTGATAGCCCTATTTGTACATGAGGCCTGGTTTGCCTTTAATTTTGACCTAGCTTTACTTCCAATCTGGATATTGCCTGGATTGTCCTTAAACACCAGAGTTCTCTGGTCACGGAGCAAGCCAGTAATTTCCAGCTTTTGTAGAGCTCTCCTCCCCTTGTAAAAAGGTTATAGCAGCAGTGAAAGGCACAGTGACTGTCATGAATCAATCAATCAGTGCTGTTTATTGAGCATTTGCTATTGTACAGAGCAAAATCCCCAGTTTTAATAAACCTGTTCATTTCAGCCGGAGTTGTGATGTACTGCACTGTCAATCCTCATTCCAAATTGGAAACAGTGGGGATCGGTCCTAGTTAACCTTTGCCCACACCTGAAAGTACTCGCACCTCAGCTCTGGTGTTTGAAACGAGCAATCTCAGATAGCTACTGCAGCCATTTAGGTAAAGGTCTAGTGTGGAGGAGTGTAGCACAGGCTGCAATTCTGGGACCTGGCCCAGCTTCACTGGCCAACTTAGCTTTTAAGGAGGAGAGAGCGGGTTCCTGAATTGTGACTTGGCTCAGTTAGCCAGCCCATATCCCACAAGTGGAGAGAATCACCATGGGCCATACTAGGCATGTGAAAAGTTGCTCCAGAGGATTTGCCAGTTCATACATTCAGTACTATTTATTGAGCGCTTACTGTGTGCAGAGCACTGTACTAAGCACTTGGGTTGTACAATTCGGCAACAGATGGAGACAGTCACTGCCCAGTGCCGAGCTCACAGTCTGAAAGGTTGTGAACGATCTCACTCCCCATGCAGTTGTGAGGTGAGCTAGGTACCGTGACAGGTGCCCAACCTGCAGCCGGGATCAACTGAAGCTTACAGGGCCCTACTCTCATTAAGGTTAGGCAGCATGCCAAAAAGTTTTTGTAGCCTTTTCTCTGAAGCATGACACCTGTGGTATGTTATGTGGGAAGAGGACTCAGAGAGAGAACTTATTTTTATAACAGGTTTTTTTTTTTCAAAATCTGTCAAAAGCAATTACCATAATTGAAGATGAAAACTCATAGCAAGTGTGGTGTCGTCTAAGGAGCTCGTCAAATCACCATACAAAATGAACCCGAACAATTTTGCTTGGGAAACTCAAAAATAGCCTAGAGGCAGATTTTTCTTTCTAAAGAATAACTGAACAGTTAGAGACAAAATGTAAAAATGTTCTTCCAACAATCCAGGGCACAAAAGGAAATACAACCTTCTGTCATCATTCCTCCATATCACTTTAGTGGATAATGAAAGTTGCTCCAGTTGCTAAACAGTCATCACATCATTTAAAGACCTTTTTTTCCCCCCTTGTTTTTTTTTTTTTTTAAGTAGAATTTGTGCCAAGGGTGCTGAAGGGACCCTCTTTAAGTTACTGATGGCTTTTCACCGCAAGTGTTCAGTTCACTTACACCTATTTCCATGATTTTAGAGAAAGCATTCATATAAGCATACTTTGTTTTTAGTCTGTGGTGTTCTACATGCTCGAAAAAAGCAGCGTAGGCCAGTTTCTGTAGGGAGCTTTGCTGTTGTCTGTCTTAATTGAATGATATGAGAAAAGATTTAACCTATTTTTTTTAAAAGGTCCTGAAATATTCCTTAGTGTTGCTTCAAGTACACCCACACAGAGTCTTTTGGATCTGTTTTCCCAGGGACCGTGAAGGTGACAAAGCCCCGTTACGACGTGTCTCTGGTTTATTTGACCCGAAAATTTATGGATCTTATCAAGTCTGCTCCCGATGGTGTTCTTGATTTAAATGAGGTGGCAACAACCCTGAGAGTACGGAAACGAAGGGTGTATGACATCACCAACGTATTAGATGGGATCAACCTTATTCAGAAAAGATCCAAAAACCTAATCCAATGGGTGTGAGTTGACTTCTAGATTTTCTTTGGTTTTGGCTGTAGTGCTCCATGGCCTTTATAAGAGGTTTTTGATTTGCTTTGTTTTCTGAATGTACCTTATGTACTTGCTTTCAGAGTATTTTAATGAATCTTTCAAAATCTTCCAGAAGTGCTTTATCTCCAACAAAGCATAGTATAGTATTGAGTGCAGTGTGGTTATGGCATTCATTAACACTACCATGTTACTATCCTATATAAGTAGTGTATTGAAAAAGAAGTTGACGATTTAACAAAGCAGATCACTTCTTTAATGTAAAAGACTGCCAGGAACTTGGCTTGACACTGGAAGTCCAATGAGCATTGTTTTGTGTTTCCAGACAATGTTTTTTGTTGTTGGTTTTTTCGCTTTTTGTTGGTTTTTTAGATCCATATTTACTTGTCTTTTTTTTTTTTTTAAGAGGAACTGATCTTGACAATATGGGAAGAAGAGTTCTAGAGTATGAGAAACTAAGAGATGAACTTGCTGATCTATCAACAATGGAAGAAGCTCTGGATGAGTTAATTAAGGATTGTGCCCACCAACTATTTGAATTAACAGACGACAAAGAAAATGCTAAATATCCTTTATTAACTTGTTACACTCAGTTACTTTGTCACTGAAAGTTAAATAAATTGTTTGTTTTTGAATGCAGGACGGGGGAATCTGCAGGTTTGACAAGGAACCAGAACTATAGTAGGAAAGTGTCAGATGCAGAAACATAGACCACAACATTGGATTGGATTTTAGTTTTGAGAGATCATTATTGGGAGGAAAAAAATTTATATTAATGATTCATGGGTGACTCTTCAGCTTTAAAATTCCAAACCGTTGTGTTCCCTTCTGTATTTGATTAGAAATATGCTTACAAGTATTCCAAGATACTTCCAGTTTAAAAGTCATATTTTGGTAGTCTGGTACATATCCTTCATTTTTCTTGTACTGTATGAGATACTGGAAGTATTTATTAGCCACCTTTTTATATGAAGTTGAATGAAAACTAAAGAACTCTGTATTCATGGTGGTGTCAAACTGAAATTGAAGAATAAGAATCGAAGACCATAATTATTTTATGAAGAACTACCTTGAAACCTTTCATGTTCATTTGAATAAGTAGGTATAAAGATCATCTTTGTGATTACTTCATAGTTCTTGTTCATCCTATTCCTGACCTGTTAATTGTCCCCTTAATTGAATGGCATATAACCTGATGGCTTTACTACTTAATTTGGAGACTCCTTAACCAATATGTACGCTAGCCTATGTGACTTACCAAGATATCCATAGCATTCAGGCCTTCCATGAACAGATTGTTATTGCCGTCAAGGCTCCAGAAGAAACCAAACTGGAAATTCCAGCTCCCAAAGAAGTAAGTATTCTTTAGGTTCTGGTTTGCTCCAGAAGACACTGTCTTGCACGCCTCCTTTCCAAGGGAGCCTCATCTTCTCCCTCCCCTCCTCCCTCCCGCCCTCCCAACTCCCTGGGAATAGGGGAGTTGCTTCACCAATACCACTTTGAGATTCTCCCCCCACCTCCCATCCATCCGTTACCTTCTCTCCTTTTGAAACCCACATCATCCATTTCTACCGCCCACTAAAATTATTAGGTGCTGTCATCTACCTCCCTCGTCCTACCTCCAGTTACCTGAGCAGTTTTGATGTTTTTCTCATGCTCATTCTTTCTCTCTTTTTCTCCCTACATTGATCCTTGGGGATTTCCGTGTCTTTGTGAGCGTTCCCGATGCTACCCCCAAGGAGCCCACTTCCTCTCATTCCTTAACTTGACTGACCCCCCCTCCATCCCACCTCAGCCCTCACCTACTTGATCCCATGCTGGATCTCATCACTATTAGGCATCGTATTGCCTCTAACCTCACCATCTCTGAAATTCCACTCTCCAGCCGTAACCTCCTAACTTACCTTCTCTTCCACCCCTCTCTTCCCTCATAAAATTGTCCTCTCCCCTATCTCCTCCTTGCAAGGAGACCTCTTAACCTTCACGACCATCATCATCAGTGGTATTTGAGTGCTTCCAGTGTGCCGAGCACTGTACCTACTAGGTGCTTGAAGGAGTACAATACAACAGTTGGCAGACCCGTTCCTTGCCCACAACAATTTCCAACCATCATGTCCCTCTTGGACTCCCTAGCCCAACTCCTCCTCCTTAATACATAAATCCATACCATCAATTCCTTCTCTTTCGGACCAAACTCAACTCTGTCATGCCTCAGTTCCTCAGTCTCATGTCACCCTGCATCCCATCCACAGTTCACTTCCTCCTATCATGTACTCACGCAGCAGTGCACTGATGGTAGAGATCCGGACTCCAGGCTGACTTCGGCCATTTCCCAAGGGCCTAGTACAGTGTACTGCAACAAGTGGGTGCTTAATAAGTGCTTCCTTGAGTTCCACTACCACTAATTTAAGGACTAGTAATTTTAACGATTGTGTTTTTTGTTAAACTCTTAGTTTGTGCTAAGCACTGTCCTGAGCACTGGGATCGATAACAGTTCAGTCAGATTAGACAGTCCGTGTCCCACGTGGGGCTCACAATCGAAGAAGGGAGAACAAATATTCAGTCCCCATTTTACAGCTGAGGAAACAGAGTCATGGAGGAGTCAAGTGAGTTGCCCAAGGCCAAAGCATTTCACAGCAGACAAGTGGTAGAACCAGGATTAGAACCCAGGTCTCTTTATCCTCAGGTACAGGATCTTTCCCCTAAGCTGTGCTTCTTCTCAAGACCTCTCTCTCCATCCCCAATTTTCTGCTTAAAAATTGTGCTTCCTAAGGATCTGTTTCCAAAATGTACATAGTAAGCTACTTAAATAGAGAAGTTTTATAAAAGGAAGTAACTATCAGGAACTTAAATGGGTGGATCTTCTTGTAAAGCTTGAACTCCAGCTCTCTTAGCTTTCCTAGCTGGCTCTGTGGAGCCGCCAATTTTTTCACGTAATATTCCCACTTAATTTTCTCTCACTTGTCTCTCTGAACCTAAATAAGTGGAAAGAATGTAAATATTAGTCTGAAGGACTCCCCGGTAGAATAAAATAAAACAAGCTATTGGAGTCTTTCATTTTCTTTTTAGTTATTTAATGTCCTTTTGTGAACCATTATATTTTCATAGGATTGTATAGAAGTACATATAAAAAGCACAAAAGGACCTATTGATGTCTATTTGTGTGAAGTGGAGCAGGGTAATCCAGGTTCCAAAACATTTGAAAACATGGAGACCTCACCGTCATCGGAAAGCAAGTCTGCAGTACACCTGGACCATGGTAAATAAGGGAAGCAATTTGATGTACGGAGAAAGTGAGTTACTTCACGAGAAAGTGAAGTACATTCTAGTCCAAGGATTAACAATAATATAGACTTAATTTTACCAGCCCACAAGCTACCTTGACCAGGCCCGAGTGGAATTAATTTATTTTATTTTCCTTTACACAGTAAAATGTTTCAAGGCCTATGCCAATGGGCAAGTGAATTATTAATTGCATGGAAAAATAATAGATGGTCATTTGGTGGATAACTTTTTGAGGTAAAAACTAGAGGAACTTTATTACAGAACACTTTCATGTTTCAATAGCAATTTAAGTGCCTAGAAAGTGTTTTCATCAACACGGGCCCAACAGTGAGTTCACAAGGACTCAACAATGAGTAATGCATTAACAGTCAGAGTTGACCAGCGGGTAATCAATAGCAGACATTGTAAATGGGTGTCAAAAAAATACAGGTCAAAAAGTTAAACCGAACACAGTAAAGGCAGAGAGACCTGCGACTCACATGTTTCTGTTGAGCTAAGCCAACATTTGTCAAGCTCTGCGTGTAAACCTGAGAGGAAAACATGGAAGTGGAACAATGGGTAACTCATGCAGTTTTTTCATGTGTATATTATCTTCCTTCAGATGACACAAAATATCCAGTAGTAAGTAATGTTTAGGAATAGGAAAACCCCACATAGTGACATAATGGGGTTCTCCTGAAGCATTTTGAAATGTCATAATGCTGTGTGTTCTCCCCACTACCTTTACTTCCTATGGCAAGTGCGAAGTGAATGTTGCCCAGGGCTGATAGGCTTATACCTCACCGTAGTCGGTAGGGGATTGCAGTCAGTTCAGTCACTCAGTATTTATTGAACGCTTTCTGTTTGCGGAGCACCATACTAAGCGCTTGGGAATCTCTGTTTAGTCCATGCCTTTTACTCTCCAAGCCTATCATATTTTCAACAGTGGAACTTCTTGCCATTTAATCCCTCTCTTCCCTGCTGTGTGTTCTTTTGCAGACTGACGTTTTCCATAGCTTGGAGTGGAAAACTACAATGCATCATTTATGTACACTGGAGGACCCATTTGGTGGGCTAGTTGGGCCTTCTTCCTATAGTGTCAAACTAATGCTTGAAGTGTGAGTCTTCAAGCAATAGGACAGTTACGGGTGATCTGCCCTGATGACATTTATGAGGGTGTTTTGGGGGGGTTTTTTTGTTTGGTTGTTTTTTTCCCCCAGTAGCTCATGTGTATCCAGTTGCATTAGCTTGCTCTTTGGGCAGATGAGAACAGTTTAGTTTAAAAACGTGTGAATATGCAATCTAGCACTGAAGATGTGAAGGTGAATTTACTTTGGGAAACTGAGGGGCTTTCTACTGAAATTGTTTCTTTATCAAATATGCTGTCGTGCAGAGTAGGTTGCCATGCCACTAAAATCATGGACAGTTGTGATATAGAAACATTTGTCTTTCATTGATTTTTTTTTTCTTCCCCTTGGAGGAAGTGTGAATCACACTGAATGGAAATACACGTTTTAATGTGTTTACTACTTGCATTCAGCTGTTTAAAGAGTAATGGTGTGCACGATAAAATTTAACAGGAGTAACTTTTGTAAATATCTGTATATAGTTTAGGTGACCCAGGGAAATTTTTTGAAAAGAGCAAACATATTTTTGCCTTGTACAGCCAAGAATAAAATGTAAATATTAAAAATAATTCAATTAAATTAGCCTGATTCCAATTATGTGTGTGTATATATAAACATATCTATATAGAGATCTATAGATGTGTGTGTGTGTGTGTGTGTGTGTGTGTGTATAAAAGAGATTGAGAGTTTGATTTCAAGCAGCCCTGACCATTTCTGGTCCCGATTCCTTTCCAGATTCCTTTTTTTAATTATATGTCATGTAATTCATGAGTCTTGCAGGTATATCGGGTTTTGCTATAACCCACAAAATGAGTGAAATTGGATAGAAATGTACCTGCCTGAAAGATAGGAAGTAGACTGGAACGTCATAATTTATGGGGTAAGTCTATTACAGAAAGGGTTGCATGAATTTTGTGAAATCATTTCTTCAGTTGTATGTTGCAGCTCAGTATACAAAATTAATTTTGGTTTATTTCTCAGTTGAGTTACCAAATAATACATTGTATGGTAAAGACTGTCAAAAAACAGGGATTCATGTTTTTGTTACTGTATGGAGCATCAAAACATTAATGTTGTGTCATCTGCCTTCAAGGAGCTTCCAATCTAGTGGGGGAGGCAAACATTAAAATAAATTACAGGTAGGGGAAGCAAGTGATTATAGATAGGTACATAAGTGCTGTGGACATACAAATGGGTGACTACCTAAGCGCTTGTGGGGGGTACAGACTGTAGTACTTAGGTGATGCAGCAAGAAGTGAGAAGAAGGTGGGGAGATGAGAATAATCTGGGAAGACTTCCTAGAGGAGATGCGATTTTTAGGAGGGCTTTGAGGATGGGGGAAGTGACAATATGTCAGGTACAAAGTGGAAGGGAGTTTCAAGCAGGAGGGAGGGACGTGAATAAGGGGTTCGATAGATTGAGGCATAGTAAGTAGGTTGGCGTTAGAGAAATGAAGTGGGCAAGTTGAATTTGGGGTGTCATTGGGACCTCCAGGTAGACATGGCCTGAAGGCAGGAGGAAGTGTGAGGTGGCAAAGGTGGGAAGTTGGGGCTGGTGAGGTAGATTGGGGAGTCATCCATGTAAAGATGGTGGTAATAATAATAATTGTTATATGTTAAGCACTTATGTGCCAAGCGCAGTACTAAGCATTGAGGGAGACCCAGCATAATCAGGTTCCACATGGAGCTCACAGTGTAAGTAGGAAGGAGAACAGAATTGAATCCCAATTTTGTAGATGTGAGATGCTCAAGGTCCCAGAGCAGCTAAGTGGAAGAACCAGGATTAGAACCAAAGTCCTCTGACTCCCAAGCTGTTTCCAATAGGCCACACTGCCTCTGATGGAACTTGAAGCCTTGGGAGTGGAATAGGTGTAAATATAATTTTCTAGCACAAATGTTTTGATTTAGACTTGGTTAATCAGAAACCTAAATAGCACAATTTGTGAATTCAAAAATACATCTGAAAAGAATTGGCAAGAATCATGGGGAGTATGTTAACTTTTAAAATATTTAGAATCAGGTTAATCTAATTTACAACTATTAGGTTTTTGTAAGCATGCACAAACCACAGCTGACTCCCAGGCCTGGGGATAGAGCATAGGCCTGGGAGTCAGAAGGACCTGGGTTCTAATCTTGACTCTGCCACTTATTGGCTGTTTGTCTTTGGGCAAGTCAAATCACTTTTCTCTGCCTCAGTAACCTCATCTGTAAAATGGGGATTAAGACTCTGAGCCCATGTGGAATGTGGACTGTTAGCTTGTATCTACCCCAGCACTTAATTCAGTCCCTGGCACAATGCACTTAACAAATAACATTTTTTTAAAAACAAAAAAACCTGGCCACAAAAGTAGAGCCTCAGCTATAGTGAAACCCTAAATCAAGTCAGGGTAGTTTTAAGGTCTTATGAGCCTTGGGTTTGGGAATCAGTCAGTCATATTTATTGAGCACTTACTGTGTTCAGAGCACCGTACTAATCAGTTGGGAGAGTATTGTATAAAAATAAGCAGACAGGTTAAGTTGGCCAAAGTTCACATCTCCTTGTTGGCAATAATACCAGGGCAAATTGAATATTGTAGTTTTTTTGCAATAAGAGGGGACCTCTTTTGGCCCCCAGATGGCAATAGCACATTCTCAAGTTGGTGGGCCCTTACCAGAAGTATCTGGCAAGTAGAGAAAGTAGCATGCCCTTAAAGACAATCTCTTTTCCTCCTTTGGTGATAGCATTATTCTCTGGAAACTGCTATGATGGTGTACATAAGACAGTTGGCCTTTCAGTCTAGCAAGAGGTATTGAAGAAAGCAATCTCTCCATCTTGGTTTTCGCTCATTTTCTAATTTAAGATCCTTGATATATAGTTTGCCTAATATAAGTAAGACACATACTTTTTTCGGGGGGCTTGGATAAAAATTAGAGTTTCGCTTGGTGATCTGTTAGCAAAGCCTAAGATATTTGGTACAGCCCTGCAAATTCTCTAATTAGGGGGATAAAATAAAGTTTCAAAATATTGCATGTTCCATTGTTATTTTAGCCAAAGGCCACTTTGAAGACCAAGGGGACCCCAGTGAGAAGAGTAAGTTTAGAACTACAAGCATCCTACCCACCCGCAGGTGCTTCCTAACAATTGGGTGGGCTCCCAGGTCAGTCAGGAGCTACTCAGAAAGATGGAACTTTTAAACAAAAAAAACCCCATCAGAAAGACCTCAGACCAGTGGTTTTCAGTCCACTGAACTGGCCACAAATAATACTTCTACCAAATCTTCCTCTAGAAGGAAATGAGGGATATCAGTTCTGCACTTCATTAAGTCGTTTGAGGGGCTGATGGCCATATTTGGACACCCCATCCTCCCCGAATTCCTTTTATTTCCATATCTTGAAAGCTCTCAATAAAGCAACATGGCCTAGTGAAAAGAGTATGGGGCTGGGAGTCAGAGGACCTGGATTCTAATCCCAGTTTTGCCACTTGTGTGGGTGACCATGGGCAGGTCACAAACTTCTGTGCCTCCATTTCCTCATCTATAAAATGGGGATTAAATTCTTATTAATAACTAATAATGGCACTTGCTATTCGCTTACTATGTGTCAAGCACTGTTATAAGCGCTGAGGTAGATAATAATAATAATTTGGAGCTCAACAGTCTTAATGCCCATTTTACAGGGGAAGTAAATGAGGCTCAGAGAAGTGATTTGCCCAAGGTCACATGGCAGACAAGTGGTGGAGCTGGGATTAGCACCCAGATCCTTCCACTCCCAGGACCGGGCACTTTCAAGTACTGTCCTACTGCCTCTGTCCTATTTGTGGGATAGGAAGTGTGTCTAACTTGTATCTACCTCAGTGCTTAGTACAGTGCTGAACACATAATAGGTTTTTAAGAAGCGCCATAAAAAAGCTGTATGTAATAAACTTAAATTGTGGACCTTAAAAGTTGAATTTCACACTTGTGCAGGAGGACTTTTTTATGATACATTAACAGAACAGATGATGTTGACATAACTTATCGTACCTCCTGAAGATTTGGAACTCTTTAAAAAAAAAAAAAAAAGGGGGGGGAGGGTGGGGAGGCAGGAGGGATGACTACAAGAATTTGAAGAACCCCATCTGTTAGTTGTGATTAACGCCTCTCCATAAACCTTGACATCCGGAGGCGCTCAGAGCTCCAGACCTTGGGGGCAGCTCCAGAGGGAGCTGATGGCAGACGTCCATTTGAAAGAGACCCTTTGTGGCCTACCAGAGCCTAGCTGCTCAGTCAACTGGCCCCGATCAAAGAAGTCAGGAAACTTTATAAACATCCATGGTGTTCTCTTGCTCTTGCCAGGGTTTGAGAAATTGCAACAGAGATAAAGACTCTTAGAATGTCAGAAGGTTAGTTTTGAATTCAGTGGGTGTGGAGTGTACATAAAAATCAGGATTTTCCATGTCATGAGGAGCACTACTACTTCCTATTCCTTCTCATCTCTCTTCTCTCCAAGTTTCCCTGACTCCAGATTTGGCAAGTCGGGTAGATCCAAAACGAGTGGTGGGTTAGTGTCCAAGGAATGAAGCTAATCCTCTGAGTAACAGAAGATAACTATAACGCCTACGGATCTTCTATTCTAAACAGGCAGCGGGAAACCCCAGTGTCTTCAAATTCTCATGATGAGTCCCGCGAGGAGTATGGAAAGGCTTTGTGGCCTTCATAAAAGTTATCTAAGTACTGACTTTAGTCTAAATGAAGAAAACTAAGATCATTTCTCCCAGTAAATTTGTGTGAGTTACATCTGTAATATCCAAAAGTAAACGGCAATTGTCTGCGTTCTCGGGGTACAGTGCCTTTTCTGTGCCAGAAGTCGAGTATTACACTGGATCTGTTTAGTGTTCGATGGAGACCGGAATACTTCTAAATATCCGTCCAAGTTATCATTTGGATATTGGGGTTGTCTTTGATTTTTCCACAGCGGTGGTCCTGTAAGTGAGGCTTCTGGCTTCCAGGGTTGACAGTGAGACCTGAAGAAGGGAAGGACCCATGGTCGGGGTAGTAAGCCTCGTTAAAGAGTGACAAGGAACAGGGGAAGCAAGATGGCTCTTGCCTTATCTGCCAAATTGACACCCCTCCCCCCCCATTTGTAAGGCCAATGAGAGGAGAGCCACTGTGTGCAGTATTACAGCCCCAACTTTCTGTTTAACAAACATTATCAACCAAGTAGCTTGCAAAGGTTCTCTTGAGCCCAGTGATGAGAGCTGTAAAAATGGACAGCCTGCTGAAACAAATGCCCCAGATGTGAATTATCCTGCCTTGGTCCAGACATTTAGTTCCCCTATAAGCCCTGACATATTAGTGATTAGAGGGGGACATTCACTGCCCAAGAACGATAAAGAACAATTTCTTTTGGCTTCTGGGCTTGGAGTGCCATCTAGCTTGAGCAAAGTGCACTGTGGAAGCCAAAGTGGAAAACTTCAAAATGAACTAGGCACCCAGAATGTTTTGAGGGGATAGCAAATGTCAAGTGGGAACTCATCTGCTTGCATGACTTCAGCTACCACTTCTTTGCAAATAACTCCCAAATCCAAACCTCCAGCCCCAACATTTCTCCAGCTGTACAATCCTTCATTTCATTTTACCTCCAGGATATTTCCTCTTGGATGTTCTGCCAGCATGTCAACCATTCATTGGTATTTGTTGCGTGCTTACTCTGAGAAGATCACTGTACTAAGCACAGGGGAGAGTACAGTATGATAAATTCAGTAGATATGATTCCTGCCTACAAGAAAATTACAGTACAGCGGAGGAGACAATTAGTAAAATAAATTACCGATAAGAGAAAAGACAGAGCATAGGGATAACTAGGTACAGTGGGGCTGGGATGGAGTGAATATCAAAGTGCTTAAGAGATACAAACATGCCAAGGACATAGTCAAGGCGGGGGTCGGGGGAATAGGGAAAACGAGGGCTTAGGGAAGGCCTCATAGAAGAGATAGAATTTTATGAGGGTTGTGAAGATGGGGAGAGTGTTCGTTAGGTATGAAGAGAGAGGGAGTTCTGGGCTAGAGAGAGAATGAGGGCAAGGGGTCAGAGTGAGATGGATGAGATTGAGACATGGTGAGGAGAGTGTTGGTGTTAGAGGAGCCAAGTTTGTAGGTCAAGTCATAGGAAATCAGTGAGGTAAGGTAGGTGGGGAAGTGCTGGTTAAAGTTGAGGGTAAGGAATTTTTGTATGATGCAGAGGTGATTGAGAGGTTTTTGAGGAGGGAGGAGATATGTGCAGCACTTTTTCAGTAAATGATCCAGGCAGCAGAGTGAAATAGGGGAGAGACAGGATGCAGGGAGGTCAGCAAGGAGGCTGATGCAGTAGCCAAAATGGGAGAGGATAAGAGCTTGGAAGCAAGTTTGGATGGAAGGGAAGGGGTGGGTCCTAGCGATGTTGCGAAGGTAGAACCAACAGATTTTGGTGACACTGAATATGCAGGAAGAATGAGAAAAATGAGTCAAGGATAATGCCAAGGTTACAGGCTTGTAAGACAGGAAGAATGATGGTGCTGTCTACAATGAAGGGACATTCAGAACAGGAATTGGAAAGAAACAACCTATCTCAAGCACTCTTAACTTGCCCATCTCTGACATTAACACCACCATCTTCCCTGACACAGATCTTAGTATCATCCTCAATTTCTTGCTGTTTCAGTTCTCACATTCTACCAACTGAGAAATCCTCTTGGTTCATCCTCTGCAGAATTTCCTGGGTCTACCCCTTCCTCTCTTTCCAAACAGCTACGCACCTCATTCAAGTTCTTCTCACATCACGAGCAGTCAGATTACTGTATCAGCCTCTTGGCTGATCTCCCTGCCTCCAGTCACTTCCCCCTTTGGTCTATACCTGCGCCTGTCAGACTATCTTCCCGAAATAGCACTTGGCAATCATCAGATGTTCTAATTCCAGCTCTACCCATGGCTTGTTACTTGATCTTGGGCAAGTGACCTAACCACCTCAACTGTAACATTGGAGAGAATAAAACTATGACCCAGGGAGGTTGTGAGGATCAAATGAGATCAGTAATGTAAAAGAGCTTCGGAAAAATGCAAGTGCTCTGCAATGCTATTTTTTGTTTCTTTAAAAGTGGCTTCACTTTCAGTCGGCCAATCAAACAGTGGTATTTATTGAGCACTTACCTTGTGCTGAGCACTGTATCGAGTGCTTGGGAGAGTACAGTACCAGAGAGTTTAGACATGTTCCCTGCCCACAGGAGCTCACAGTAATGAGGAGAAGACAGACTATAAAATGGATTATGGATATGTACATCGTGCTGTGGGGCTGAGGACAGGGCGAAAATCAAGTGCTTAATGGGTAAGATCAAAGTTCAATGGCAATGCAGAAGGGACAGGGAGTAAGAGAAATGAAAGCATGCCGGAGGAAGACCTCTTGGAGGAGATGTGATTTTAGTAAGGCTTTGAAGGTGAGGTAAGTGTTCGTCGGATATAGAGAGGGTGGGTATTGCAGGCCATAGACTGGATGTAGACGAGGGGTTGGTGATGAGATGAAGAAGATCGAGGTACATCAAGTAGGTTGGGTTGGAGGAGCAAATAGTGTGGGCTTAGTTGAAGCTGACAGTGGGATGGGGGGAGCTGATTGAGTGCTTTAAAGCTGATAGCAAAGAGCTGTTTGATATAGAGGTGGATTGAGGAGTGGGAAGATGTGGACTGAAGTTTTTTTTAGGAAAATGATCTAAGCAGCAGAGTGAAGTGTGGACTGAAGTGGTGAGAGACGGGAGGCAAGGAAGTCAGCAAGGAGGCCAATGCAGTAGTCAAGGAGGATAGGACGAGTGCTTGGATCAGTGTGGTAGCAGTTTGGATGAGGAGGAAAGGGCCAATTTTAGCAATGTTGTGAAGATAGAACTGACAGGATTTAGTGACATTGAATATGTGGGTTCAGTGAGAGAGCTGAGTCGAGGTTAATACCTAGATTACGAGAGTGGTAGTAACTGTATTGAGGGAGAAAACAGGGAGGATGGGACATCCAATTAGAGATGTCCTGAAAGTACTGAACTCTCCCCAAGCTCTTAGTACAGTGCTCTGCACACAGTAAGCATTCAATAAATATGTATGACTGACTGAAAGCAGGAGGAAATGTGAGGCTGCAGAAAAGGAGAGAGGTCAGAGCTGGAGAGTAAATTTGGGAATCATCTGCAGAGTGGGTGGAGATAGAGAATAGAAGGGGACCCAGAACTGAGCCTTGAGTTAAGAGGGTGGGAGGCAGAGGAGGAGTCTGAGAAGAAAACTAAGAAAAGAGCAGCCAGAGAGATATGAGGAGAACCAGGGGAGGATAGTGTCAGTGAAGCCAAGGTTACAGCAGGATTCCTTGTAACAGAGACATGAGGTGGGAGAAGTGTGTGAAACAATGGTTACTAACCAAATGGTTTCAAATACCCGATCTACTGGGTGAAAGCCTTAATTACTGAAAGTAGGTCATTATCTGCTAGTGCAGTTTTTTTATACCTCAGTGGGTTGTTGCCTTTTTATGGGGATATGCCAGTGATTTCTTAGCACCTACTTTGTGCAGAGCATTGAACTAGATGCTTGGTAACAGACCGCTCAGACAAAAGACTCTCATTTATAAAAATTGACTTGCCATGAGTTTTAAAATAAATTTGGAATCCCCTTGCGACACCCAGAAATTAAGTTCTTTTCTCTTGACTTTTGGTTTTAGAAGTGGATTGCAAAGAAAAAGTTGCTTTTTATTCTTTCATGTTCCCCAAAAGATTTTATTTCCTTGTTTCTTCTTGCTGTAGTATTTGTAAAGCCATTATTATATGTCACGCACTTTCTAAACACTAGGATGGATTCTAAGTAATCAAGTTGGACATAGGCCCGGTCTTACATGGGGCTCACAGACTAATTGGAGAGGAGAACAGCTATCCCAGTTGAGGAAACAGGGACAGGGAAATTAGGAGACTTCTCCAGGGTTACACAGCAGGCAAATGCAGAGCCAGAATTAGAACCCAGGTCTCCTGACTCCCAGGCCCATGCTTTTTTCTTCTAGGCCAAGCTGCTTCCCTTGCACTGATAATTCCTTCAACTGTGAGTAATATTAATGGGAAGAAATACAAAAGCCACTTACATGTTGTAACCTGATCCATTTTCAAATGGAGCTGAACATACATAACCATTTGGGTATAGCAGTGAAGCTGGATGACATTTTGTTGGAAGAATCATAGAATTTTCCCTCCTCCTTTTCCTCTCCCCAAATAGCTTGGCGAAATTTCACAGCAACCTTTAGTCTTTCATATACACTTCATCATCTTATGAAATTTTTATCAAACAATACTGTATTAATTGTTTTAACAACAGATTTTTTTCATTTCCTCTTTTGATTAGAGGTAAAAGTGGCATGTATTATACATGACAGTAGGTCACGATTAGCTGTAACTTCTAGGAGGAAAATAGCAAAGAAATGAAAGACAAGGTGGTAAGAGGTTTTCCATTTGTGGGAAATCTTAGGTAAATTTAATTTCCAGGTCTCAGTCTGTTTACCACCACATATGACTGCTGCAACTGCAAAATATTTCATCATCGTCATTATCACTGACAAGGAGGGCTGAACCAGGTTTGGTATTTTTAAAATGATGGAACATTTGTGTATCTTTAATGTGAATGAATACTTGGCATTGACTGATCAGATATCATTCCCAGAAGCCCAGTGGTAGTCAACTCTTTATGCTCATTTTTCACATGAAAAACAACTGAGAAACCGAAACACTCAAAAAATCAGTGACTGCATCTCTTGAACCTTATTATTGTTTAGTTCATTTTTAAACCAGATAGTAACCTTCTGGGTATCAGTTTATGGAACTATCTCTGGGTTACTGATGTGAAATACACTAGAAAATAATGTGTGTAGGCACTCAGAACCAGGTCCCAGGGCTGTAACCCAGGTCTGGAGATAGTTGGCTTGGGAGGGCCATGTGGGACAGAGACTGTCTCCCATCTGATTAACTCGATTGTACCCCAGTGCTTAGTGCCTCAAATAGTAAGTGCTTAACTAATGCACTTAATACAGTGTTCTGTACACAGTTAGCGCTCAATAAATTTGATTGAATGAATGAATAATGTAGCCATAATCATCATCATCATCATCATCTCTCCAGCAACTTCTTCTGGATGACTCATCCCCTCCTGCCAGTCACCAAACCTTAACCCCTGCTCTCAGGCTAGTGCAAAACTGGGATTGTGATCCTGCTCCCCCAGCTTCTGTCCCACTGCTCTAGGATGAGGAAGATGGCTTATCCCTGGTGCCATTTTTCAGTGGACTGTAAGCCTTGTAGTTATTTAAGCAGTTCAGGAGCTAAGGCCGAGAATCATAGTCAAGAGTCGAGAAGCAGCAAGGCATAATGGGTAGAGCACAGGCCTGGGAGTCAGAGTGGTTCTGCCTCTTGTCTGCTGGGTGACCTTGGGTACATCACTTAACTTCTCTGTGCCTCAGTTCCCTCAACTGGAAAATGGGGATTGAGACTGTGAGCCCCACCTGAGACAGGGAGTGTGTCCAACCAGATTTGCTTGTACCCTCCCCAGCGCTTAGTACGGTGCCTGGCTTATAATAAGCACTTAATAAATACCATGGTTATTATTGTTATAGCTAGGGTCAAGGCCTGGGATTTTATAAACTCAATACCTTCTAGAGCCAAAAATTGTGTGGATAAAGAAGCGGAGGTGCAGTTTGGGGGTGATTCAATACTACTGACAATCAATCAATGGTATTTTTTGAGTGTTTACTGTGAGCAGAGCTTTATACTAAGCTCTTGGGAGAATACACTACAGTACAGTTGGTAGACACAACCCCTGACCTAAAGAGCTTGCATGTACCTGGGGAAACATATATTAAAATTATTACAGGAAGAGGAAACAATCTAGTATAAGCATATTATGGAATTGCTGGGGGAGTGGGAGAGGGTGAGTATACCTACGGACCCAAGTGCATAGGTGATGCAGTAGAGACTGAAATAAGGTGAAGAGATGAACACTTAATCAGGGAAGGCTTCCTGAAGGAGATGTGATTTTAGAATGGCTTTACAGATGGGGAGAATGGTGTCTGTCGGCTATGTAGGAAGAGGGAGGACAAGAGCAAGGCCCAGTGAGTATGTTGGAGTTTGAGGAGTGAAGAGTGAATTTACGATTTGCAGTCTCAGGCACACTAATTTAGCCCTTTGGAAAAAATAAAGTCCCAGCCAAGTTATTGATATTATCAATGCTCCAGCTTTTAGCCCACCACTCCTAAGCTACCAGAAACACCATTGGATCTTTGCCCCTTCTTCACACACCTCCACTCTAATGGCAGAATCCTGGCAGTGGGTGCTTGAAGCCTCAGAGAGGTCACGTGAGTCCCCCAGTCTCCCCTTCCTCTGCCAGGAGTCTACCAGGAAGGTGGAAAAAGGTTGCTTATGCCCCCCAATGTATCAGAACACCCCTCCTTTTTCATATCCAACAATTACTCTCCCTGGCTTCAAAGCCTTATTGAAGGCACATCTCCTCCAAGAGGCCTGCCCTGACTGATCCCTCATTTCCCCTTTTCCCACTCCCTTCTACATCGCCCTGACTTTCTCCCTTCATTCACCATCCCCACCTCTGAGCCCCACAATACTTATGTATATATCCGTAATTTAATTATTCATATTAATGTCTGTCTCCCCCTCTAGACTGTAAGCTTGCTGTGGGTAGGGAATGTGTTTGCTATATTGTGTTGTACTCTCCAAAATGCTTAGTTACACTGCTCTGCACACAGTCAGTGCTCAATAAATACAAGTGATTGATGGATTGACTCAAATGCTCTAGGATAGTCACTCTGGCAGCAAAGGGACCCATAGTAATATCTCTTGCCCTGCATCAGTTTTAGCACCAAGCAGTTTTGACCCACCCAGCACCCTCTCTTAGTTGCCAGCTGGTGAAACTGCATTCTCAATAAGGCTAGCCCAGCCAGGTGGCTCCACTTTTGTTTTACCAAGGACTGTGCCCGTGGAGGTGACAGGAAGGGGCAATGGTTATGCCAATTAGAACAGAACAGAAATACTGAGCTCATTTCCACTGGAGAGAGTAAGGCAGCAGAGGATATGTTTGATGCCAAGGACTGGGAATCCTTTGTCATGGGCCTTTTGGCAACCAGAAATCTTTTCAGAAGATGCTGACTTAGATGCTGTCCTAGGTTATTACTGGTTAGTACAACGCATAGTATAGTGCTCTGCACACAATAAGCACTCAATAAAAATGATTTTTGATAGATTACTGGCTCAGAGTCATGAAACCATCACACCAGGAGTTGCTGGACCAGCTCCACTTCAGGATAGGCCACAGGACAAGGGCCAGACACCTGAAGTGACCCATCATAGGGTTAGAATTGAGCTCAGGGTGGAAGCCCTAAAGGCACTGAGCTTTAGACAAAGGGAAGCTGACTGTGTCTTCAGACACCTCGACATGTGGGTGAGTGGAAAACTGCACTCTAGCAATGGGAAACAGCCTGGCCTAGAGGGAAAAGCCTGGTTCATTCAATCTTATGTAATGAGCATGTACTGTGTGTAGAACATTGTACTAAGCACTTGGGAGAGGACCCTATAACAATGAACAGGTACATTCCCTTCCCATAATGAGCTTACAATCTAGAGACACCTGAAAGTCAGAGGACCTGGGTTCTAATCCATCTTTGCCACCCTGCTGTGTGAATTTGGGCAAATAATTTCACATTCCTGTGCCTCAATTTCCTCAACTTTAAAATAGGGATGAAATGCCTGGCCTCCCTCAATCAGTCAGTCAATTGCATTTATTGAGTATTCACTATTTGCAGACCACAGTACGAAGCACTTAGAAGAGTATAATATAACAGAGTTGGTAGACACACTCCCTGCCCACAATGACCGTACGGTCTAGAGGGGGAGACAGACATGAATATAAATAAATTACGGATCCAGGATAGGATGAGTTGCAGGTGGTAGTGTTGAGCCGTGAGTTGGGACAGATTCTGGGCAGTCAGGGCCATCCCCAGGGTGGCACAGATGCCAGGGTAACTGGCCCTTCCTCCTGCACCTCTGCTCCCTACTTCGGCTTAAATTGAAACTCCCAAAAGGTAGGACTTTGGAGATGTCCCACCACAAGGGAAATGTGAGGAGGAAGGGGGACAGTAACTCAGTATGCACCAGTGACTCAAGCTGGTACAGGCCTGGGAGTCAGAGGACCTGGAGTCTAATCCTGAATCCACCACTTGCCTGCAGAGTGACCTTGGGCAAGTCATTTCTCTGTCCCTCAGTTTCTTCATCTGTAAAGTGGAGATTCAATATGTGTTCTCCCTGCCCCTAAGACTGTGGGTCCCACGTGGCACAGGGACTGTGTCCAACCTGATCATGTTGGAGCTACCCCAGAGTTTAGCGAAGTGCTTGGCACAAAGTAAGAGCTGAATATAGAGTACTAGTAGTAGATGACTGCTTCCACCTTCCCCACATACCCACCCAACATGAAGGTAGAGCTTCAGGGTTCTACTCTCCAATCAATTCATCAATGGTATTTTTTTACGGTGCTTGTTGAGCGCTTACTCTGTGCCAGACTATGTACTAAGTGCCAGGGTAAATGCAAGATGATCAGGTTGGACACAGTCCATATCCCATGTGGGGCTCACAATCTTGATCCATTTGACAGATAATGTAACTGAGGCACAGAGAAGTTAAATGACTTGCCCAAGGTCACACAGCAGACAAGTGGTGGAACCAGGATTAGAACTCAGGTCCTTCTGACTCCTAGGCCTGTACTCTATTAGGCCACGCTGTTTCTTATTGAGTACTTACTGTATGCAGAGCACTGTGCTAACCACTTGGGAAAATGTACTATAATAGAGTTGGTAGATTGGATCTCTGCCCACCAGGAGCTTACAGTCTATAGGAGGATTCTATCATTAAAATTGGCTCTCCCCTGTGGGTGGCCCTGACTGGGAGAGTTATTAGGAAGTGCCGGAGAGAGAGATGAAGATGGGGGCCTGGATGATATTCAGTATCTGGAAGACTGTCTATCTGGGAATTTCCTCTATTTATAGCTAATAAAGGAGCCTGGTAAAATAAATTTTTAAAATGATCCTTTTTATCTTCATATTTTTAAGGCTGTCTTTGTTTTGATAATGTTCTTCTGTATACTTTCAGCCATGTCTTTTTATCCTTCCACTTAATGGGAATTTCCTATTCCTACTCCCGGTCTCTCCGGCAACCAAAGCAACAAGGATATGCACACACATTAGCAGATTTTGTTTGCATGTACCTCTGTGAACCCCTGCCCCCCACCTCTAAAGGGACTGACTGTCTCCATGGCAATGGCAAGGAAGAGATTGTCTCTATGGCAATAAGAAGAGAGGTTGTCATCATGGCTAGGGAAGATGGGGTGATAGATGCATCAGGGCGCATTCCCAGTGTTTCGGTGGCTTTGATTATGGCTTCACCTTTTAATAAAAGCCCCTAATGGGGCTTTAAAGCCAGACCCATACATCTCCCTGCTCCACATTAGCCTTTCTGCCAGTCAGGTGATCTTATCCGTGACTTGTTCACTGTTTAGTGAAATCTCATTCTGGAGATTGGGAGTCTTGTACCCCTGTCTGGAGATGAGGGGTGCCAGAGTGCCTCAACATTTAGGCGGCAATGTGAGGGAACCTGGAAATCAGGTCTCTCATCCCGGCTCCATCCCTGAACAGCTGACCCTCAACTCCCATTCCCTCTCACCTTCTTAAAACCATCGCCCCTGCCCTCCTCCCTTCCTTAACTTCTATTTTTAACCACTCAATCTCCAAGGGCTCCTTCCCCTCTGCCTTCAAACATGCCCACGTCTCCCCCATCCTAAAAAAACCCGCTCTTGACCCCACTTCCCCCTCCAGTTATCGTCCTATCTCCCTACTACCCTTCCTTTCCAAAATCCTAGAACGAGTCGTCTACAATCGATGCCTAGAATTCCTTAACTCCCATTCTCTCCTAGACCCCCTCCAATCTGGCTTCCGTCCCCTCCACTCTACCGAGACTGCTCTCTCTAAGGTCACCCATGACCTCCTTCTTGCCAAATCCAATGGCTCCTACTCCATTCTGATCCTCCTTGACCTCTCTGCTGCCTTTGACACTGTCGACCATCCCCTCCTCCTCCATACCTTATCTCACCTTGGCTTCACGGACTCTGTCCTCTCCTGGTTCTCCTCTTACCTCTCTGGCCGATCATTCTCGGTCTCCTACGCTGGAGCCTCCTCCCCCTCCCATCCTTTAACTGTTGGAGTTCCTCAAGGGTCAGTTCTTGGCCCTCTTCTGTTCTCCATTTACACTCACTCCCTCGGTGAACTCATCCGCTCTCACGGCTTTGACTACCATCTCTACGCAGATGACACGCAGATCTACATCTCCGCCCCTGTCCTCTCCCCCTCCCTTCAGGCTCGCATCTCCTTCTGCCTCCGGGACGTCTCCACCTGGATGTCAGCCCGCCACCTAAAACTCAACATGAGCAAGACTGAGCTCCTCATCTTCCCTCCCAAACCCGGTGCGCTCCCAGACTTCTCTATCACCGTGGATGGCACGACCATCCTTCCCGTCCCGCAGGCCCGCAATCTCGGTGTCATCCTTGACTCGTCCCTCTCGTTCACCCCACACATCCTATCCGTTACCAAGACCTGCCGGTTTCACCTCTACAACATCGCCAAGATCCGCCCTTTCCTCTCCACCCAAACGGCTACCTTACTATTACGGGCTCTCGTTATATCCCGGCTAGACTACTGTGTCAGCCTTCTCTCTGACCTCCCTTCCTCCTCTCTCGCCCCGCTCCGGTCTATTCTTCACTCCGCTGCCCGGCTCATCTTCCTGCAGAAACGATCTGGGCATGTCACTCCCCTTCTTAAACAACTCCAGTGGTTGCCTATCGACCTCCGCTCCAAACAAAAACTCCTCACTCTAGGCTTCAAGGCTCTCCATCACCTTGCCCCTTCCTACCTCTCCTCCCTTCTCTCTTTCTACCGCCCACCCCGCACGCTCCGCTCCTCTGCTGCCCACCTCCTCGCCGTCCCTCGGTCTCGCCTATCCCGCCGTCGACCCCCGGGTCACGTCCTCCCGCGGTCCTGGAACGCCCTCCCTCCTCACCTCCGCCAAACTGATTCTCTTTCCCTCTTCAAAACCTTACTTAAAAATCACCTCCTCCAAGAGGCCTTCCCAGACTGAGCTCCTCTTCCCCCTCTACTCCCTCTGCCATCCCCCCTTTACCTCTCCGCAGCTAAAGCCTCATTTTCCCCTTTTCCCTCTGCTCCTCCACCTCTCCCTTCCCATCCCCACAGCACTGTACCCGTCCGCTCAACTGTATATATTTTCGTTACCCTATTTATTTTGTTAATGAATTGTACATCGCCTTGATTCTATTTAGTTGCCATTGTTTTTACGAGATGTTCTTCCCCTTGACGCTGTTTAGTGCCATTGTTCTCGTCTGTCCATCTCCCCTGATTAGACTGTAAGCCCGTCAAACGGCAGGGACTGTCTCTATCTGTTGCCGACTTGTTCATCCCAAGCGCTTAGTACAGTGCTCTGCACATAGTAAGCGCTCAATAAATACTATTGAATGAATGAATGAACTTCCAGTAACTCAGTTTTTCCATCTGTTAAATGTGCTGGAGGGAGTAGCAGAATTATCAAGGCTCCCAGGTTCTAGGATGAGGATCCCTGCAAGTATTTCTGGTTGGAATGAATACCTGCTCTGAGTCCTGTATCGTGAGAAAGCAGCATGTTCCTCAAATACTTTGAACTTCTTGAAGAAAGCCCCTGCATGCAGGAAATACAATACAATATTTATTTTTCCCATACTTATGCAAACCATTTATGATGAAAGGAATGTTTAATGGGCTGTTTCTGGTGATCTAAGTTGTGAAGGATAATGCTTTGGGGGCCAGCTTAGAGGGCAATGAATGGAATGACTTACACAGTCATTTATCTGGACACACTTCATTAGAGATATATTACGGGGGCGAGTAAATGCCGCCCTTGGGGCCTGGTCTGGGCTGCCAGTCTTTTGGAGAAGTGGCTGCCCTTCTGCCCAGAGAGGCTCCTGCCTGGCTCTCAATCTGTCTCAGGCCCTGTTAGAAACTCCACATGAAAAGCTTTTCCTCGCCGTCTCACCCAGACAGCCAGGAGGAATCTGTGGGTGGCCTTCCACAGGCTTCAAGGTTTGCCAGGTGGCCCTGGGCTCTAGTCAAAATCATTTCCCAGATCTAAAGTAATAGCCCCAAATTTACACCCCCTACTTCACTGAGAGGGCCCAGAGGAACTGTGTTTTAAAGTACTCGGGGACCCTCGGAGTGTTCACTTATCGAATGGATCATCATCACTAGTGGCATTTATTGAGCGTTTACTGTGTGCAGAGCACTGTACTAAGCTCTTAAGAGAGTACAATCTAATAATAAACAGACACATTTCCTGCCCACAACGAGATTACAGTCTAAAGGGGGAGAACAGAGCAATCAATTGTATTTACTGAGCATTTACTGTGTGCAGAGCACTGTATTAAGTGCTTGAGAGAGTACAGCGTAGTTGGAAGACACGTTCCCTGCACATAATGAATTTACAATCTAGACAGGGAGAAAGGATGTCAGATGATTATTCCCTTGTTATTTGGGTGCCAAAGTTTATAATGTATTTAATTCACCCTAATTCCCACCCAGTTTGTTTTGCATCCTCAGCTTTTGCTAACTGGTGTCTGGGCAAGAAAATGTGGATGGCTTAGCCAATCCATCACTGCTGCTGGAAAAACAAAGGAAACCTACCTCTTGCTAGTGGTAGTATGCCCTCTATCTTATACTAGAGTAGAGAATTTAGGAGGTTGGTTATTCCATCAGTAAAGAAGTAGCAGCAGCAGCAGGCAATCAGTGATTGGTATTTACTGAGCATTTACTGTGTGCAGAGAACTGTACTGAGTGCTTGGGAGAGTTCAATACAACAGAGTTGGTAGTTACGTTCCCTGCCCACACTGAGTTTATAATAGAAAGATTTACAGTCTAGAGACAACAGCATTCTGAGGTGGCTGGAGAATCTGAACAGCCCAATCTGGGAACCACTGAGCCCTTGCAATGGCTGGCCCAAATTCCTCACTGAAAACAGATTATGCATCTTGTGAGCAGTCACCCCAGTGCTCTAACCTATAGAAAGCTAACAAATTCAAAGATTTCCCAATTGCAATAAGGACCATCATTGTAATGCAAAGAGGCCATGACCTCAGTTTTCCTTCAGAAGGAATAATAATAATAACTACAGTCTTTGCTAAGCACTTACTATGTGCCAGGCACTGTTCTAAGCACTGGAGTGACTACAAGCAAATCAGTCTCATGTGGGGCTCACAGTCTTAATCCCCATTTTACGGTTGAGGTAACTGAGGCCCAGAGAAGTGAAGTGACTTACCCAAAGTCATGAAGTGACTTACCCAAAGTCACATAGACAAGTGGCAGAGGCGGGATTAGAACCCAGGTCCTTCTGACTTCCAGGCCTGGGCTCTATCCACTAGGCCCTGCTGCAGGGCAGTGCTTGTTGCCCTGACAACAGGGCAGGATGGTTCACAGACACAGGTGAAGGCAGCATATTCAGAAGGAAAACTAAAATGGAGGACCCCTGAGCAGAGTGAGCTGGAGAAATGTTTCAAATACCGTGTGAAGCGCAGTCTCAAATGATGGGAGATGAGAGCAGCCAATAGGCTGGCCTGGCGTGCAGCAGGCAGAATAAGCTCTTTTGGCCAGTCTTGCATCTTCATAGCCTCATTTTCCCAAAGCCTCTGAGCTATGCCCAGCTCCCGGCCTGGAGCAATGGAGATGTGTCGATATTTATAGCCCCAGACACCGCTCCTAGTATGGAAACATGTCCACCATGAGGAATGGATTGACGGTCATGTATAGATTCTTTGCCCACACCCACGAGCAGGGGTAGATTTCACCATCATAATGTCATCTTCAAAAATGAAGGGTGGCTCTCTACATACACACACTCTACTTTTTAGTACAGAGATCGGGATGCTGAGGGAATCCAACAAGTGTGGCAGACTGTGTGGCTGATCATGTGGCCATCCCTGAAGGCTAATAATGATAATAATAATTATTAATTGTGATATTTATGAAACACTATGTGTCAAGCATTGTCCTGAGAGCTGGGATAGATATAAAGATAATAAGATCCCATATGGGGTTCGTGGTCTAAGTAGGACGGGGACCATGTACTGAATCCCCATTTTATAGATGAAGGAACTGAGGCACAAAGAAATGAAGTGACTTGCCCAAGGGCACAAGGCAGACAAGCGGTGGAGCTAGGATTAGAACCCAGGTCCTCTGACTCCCAGGCCCATGCTCTTTACACTTGGCCACACTGCTTCCCTAAGGGGAATGGATGAAGAAAAAGCAGTGGTTAAGTCAGACAGTCAGTCAGTCAGTCCTTCAGTTGTATTTATTGAGTACTTATTGTGCGCAGAGCTGTGCACTAAGTCCTTGGGAGAGTACAATACAACAATATAACACATTTTCTGCCTACGGTGAGCTTACAGTCTCGAGGTTAAGAGAATCATCACCATTATCAGGAATGCAGACAATAGGAGGAAAGCCAGGCCCTGCTTTTCTTCTTCATCCATTTCTGCCTCTGGCTGTGGAATCCAGGCAGTAACAGCAGCATAATAACAGAACACTCCCATAGCACAGTGCTTAGCACAGGACTCTGCATCAATCACTCAGTGGTATTTATTGAATGCTTACTATGTGCAGAGCACTGTATTAAGCTTTTGGTAGACTAAGTACAACAGAGTTGGCAAACACGTTCCCTGCCCATAACAAGCTTAAGATCTTGAAGGGGAGTCAGACAATATATTCATTAATTAATTAATTCATTCAATCATATTTATTGAGTGCTTACTGTGTGTAGAACACTGTACTAAGTGCCTCGAAAAGTACAATACAACAATAAACAGACAGATTCCCTGCCCATAACAGGCTCATAGTCTAAAGCAAGGGAGACAGAAATTATAAGAGAAAAAAAAATACAGACATACCTAAGTGCTGTGGGGTTGGGCAGTATGAAGAACAGAGGGAGCAAGTTTATAATATATAAGTTAAAGATACAACCACTTGATAAATACAATTGATTGATTGATTGCCATAACATGTGTGTTCAAAATGTATTTTGGTTATAAGGCAGTCAGGAAATTAGTGAGAATTCTTAATGAACTAATCAGGAGACCCAGGTTCCAATCTCAGCTCTGTTAGTTGCCGGCTTTGTGACCTAGGGCATTTAACTGCTAGGCCTCAGTTTCCTTATCTGTAAAATGGGAATTCAATACCTGATCTCTCTCCCCCTTAGACTGTGAGTCCCATGTGGGACAGGGACTATATCTGATCCAATCGTGTTGTATCTATCCCAATGCTGGGCACATAATCGTGGCTTAGTAGAGAGAGCACGGGCCTGGGAATCAGAAGGGCCTGAGTTCTAATCTCAGATCTGTCACTGGTCTGCTGTGTGACCTTGGGCAAGTCACTTCACTTCTCTGGCCTCAGTTACCTTGTCTGTAAAATTGGGATTATGTGTGTAAGCTTATGTGAGACAGGGACTGTGACCGATCTGATTAACTTGTGCCTACCCCAACCCTTAGAACAGTGCTTGACACATATTAAGTGCTTAATGAGAACCATAATTATTATTATTGTTACTTACAAATACCACAGTTATCATTTCATTAATGTAATCCTGTTCATTCATTCAATAGTATTTATTGAGCTCTTACTATGTGCAGAGCACTGTACTAAGCACTTGGAATGTACAATTCGGCAACAGATAGAGACAATCCCTGCCCAATGATGGGCTCACAGTCTAATCGTTGGGCCTCACCATGCTGTGTTACCAGAAGAAACTGCACGTGTATATACCTATGTGTGCATGTGTGCATTACACAGAGCAGGAAAGGGTACATATGCATTGTGAACTTTCCTGGATGCAAGACTTTGCAAGAACATATACTATAAGAGAATTGGGGGTATTTTCAAGAAACAATTTAATATGGACAAGAACATCCTAATAATATCATAAAGTATAAGCATAAGAGACCATCTGCCTACACTGCCCATCTGTCCAGAATCCTAGCCATAAAGTTCTGTTTTATAAATGTGCTCAATTGGGCTTCCTACACCCTTGCCTCTATTCTGAGTTTTATTCTGACCCAGTAGTCAGATCTATTTAATCATTTTATTTGATTGGAACAATGGGGAGTACATTAGATTCATTTCTGTGTTCATCTGATGAAAAAAAAAACACCTCAAACTATTGCATAGCAGAATAAGGATGTGACAAGAACATAACTGTACATCAGTAGGAGCCCAGGCTCCGTGACCAAGTTTTGTCTGATGGAATACAAGGCAATTGCATCATGTTCAGTAACTGTGAATAGGGCCTTCAAGCTGTTCTCAACTGCCTGGTTCTCCATCGCCAAGGCAACGCTGGAACAAGCATTTCTAACATAATCTCCAGAGTCAGACCTGCCAATGTTGGTCGTGGTGGGGCGGAGCCTCCAAACTGGGAGCTCACCAAAGTTCAGAGTGTCCCTCAGAGTGGTTCTTGGGGCCTCTTGGGACCCTCAGTCCCAGGACTTCCCTACAAGCTCTGGGGTCACACCAAAGTCTAATAATAATATTAATAATAGTATTGTTAAGCACTTATTATGTGCCAGGCACTGTTCTAAGCATTGGGGTAGATACAAGATAATCAGGATGGATACAATCCCTGTCCCATATGGGACTTTCAGTCTTAATCCCCATTTTACAGATGAGGGAACTGAGGTACAGAGAAGTTTAGTAAGTTAAGTAATTTGCCCAAAGTCACACAGCCGACAATTGGCAGAGCCAG
Source organism: Ornithorhynchus anatinus (assembly GCF_004115215.2). Lineage (NCBI taxonomy): Eukaryota > Metazoa > Chordata > Mammalia > Monotremata > Ornithorhynchidae > Ornithorhynchus > Ornithorhynchus anatinus. The sequence goes on along the minus strand of NC_041728.1, from coordinate 86,882,185 downwards.
GATTAGAAACCAGGTTGGTTCTATACAACTTAAGGTGCTGGGAATCAGTCTTGGAAGGCTTGTTAGAGGAGGTGGAATTTCAGGAGGACTTTGAATATGAGGAGAGATGAAGTCTGCTGGATTTGAGGAGGGAGAGAGTTCCAAACTTAGGAAGCAATGTAAAGTGCCTTTGCAAAAGGCTCACTTCCCTATCAGAAGGACCTTCAACCCTGTTTTTATTTCTAGGTGAAAGGCTAAATGCCAACATGAGATTTATGGAGACAAAATCAACAAATTTTTTGGAAACATGGCGATTCCTCCTGGCCTATTGATTTTTACCACTCATCGCTGTGGAGGTTTCTGTATTTTGAGATCATGCTTTAGATCCAACATCATGAAGGAATGAAAGTACGCCTACCCAAGTAGCTGAAAAATGCAATGGATTGATGGGTGGTCTTGCTCTAATTTTCGGCTGGGACAGGTGCCTCAGTTGAACACCCAAAATGCCAATGTGGCATCTGACTTTGACTTCATAGAGGTTACCTGATTCCCTCTTTAGGAATTGGGATCGAAGTCAGTTGGCAAGAGCTCAGCCCAACAAGGCATGTGGAAAATGCAACTGAGGTCATTGCTGATCTCAGAATTCAGGGAAGGCATTTACACTTTGTCACTGCAGTTCCCCATGGCTGATATATAATAAAAATGGTCAATATCTCCAAGGACCTTTTTCCTTCTGTATAACTCTGGTCAGGGTTTGGGGGTCCCTTTTGTATTTCCTTCTGCATGACTCTGGTCAGGGTTTGGGGGTCCCTTTCTCTTTCTAAGGTAGTTTTTACCTCAACATGAGTGTGGCCTACTGGATAGAACATGGGCCTGAGGGAGAGGAGGACTTGGGTTCTAATCCCTGCTCCATAACTTGTCTGCTTTGTGACTTTGGGTAAATCACTTAACTTCTCTGTGGCTCGGTTACCTCATATGTAAAAATGAGGGTTGAGACTGTGAGCACCATGTGGGACATGGACTGTGACCAACCTAATGGACTGTGTCCACCCTGATTAGCTTGTATCTACCTCAGCGCTCAGTAAAGTGCCTGGAACATAGTGAGCATTTAACACATGCCATTAAAAAAACAAAACAAACAAGCAAACAAAAAAAAACCAACCAGCTCCTTATCCAGAGAGGAGTATTGGTTCTGTCTGAGAGATTCCTAAGGAAACATTTGGCAGGGTGGGTAGGGGTTGAATGCAGTCTTCTGGGTCATGCAGTTGGTTTGTTTTATTTCCTTATGGTACTTGTTAAGTGCTTATTATGTGCCAAGCACTGGGGTAGATATAGGATACTCAGATTGGAAATAGTCCATGTTCCACACAGGGCTCATACTCTAAGTAGGAGTCATACCCCATTTTACAGAATAAGGTTAACATAGGCACAGAAAAGTGAAGTGATTTGCCCAGGGTTGCACAGCAAAGAAATGGCAGAGTTGAGATTAGAACCCAGGTCCTCTGACTCCCAGACCGGGGCTCTTCCTCCTAGGCCACATGACTTCAAGGGCATATGGATGCAGTAGTCATCTAGAACATACTGTCCTGGGTCCTTGAAACCTGGGGATTTAAAGCCTTAGTGCAATTTGTAGTGTGAACTTTGATCAGTCTGGGCTGCTTGGGCTCTGAGTTCTTAAAAGGCAGAGACTCAATCAATAAATCAAATAAATTTACTGAACACTTACTGTGTACAGAACATGTAGTCAGCACTTCGGGGAGTACAATATAACAGTTTTGGTAGACACATTCCCTGCCAACAAGTAGTTTACCTTCTAGAGGAACTCAAAATCTGTCTTCCCTCTAGACTGTAAGCTCATTATGGGAAGGGAATGTGCTTGTTTATTATTATATTGTACTCTTCCAAGTGCTTAGTACAGTGCTCTGCACACAGTCAACGCTCAGTAAGTGTGATTGACTGACTGGACTGACTGCCTACAAGGAGCTTGCAATCCCGTAAATAAACCTATAGTAGTTACTGAGTGCTTGCTATGCGGCTTGCTGTGCATTGAACTTGCTTGAGAAAGTTCAGTAGATTGTATAGGCATGAATGATCCCTGCCTTAGAGGTATTTACCATCTAATAGGGCAGATGTACCTGAAAATAATTATTCGATAGAAGGAGTGAAAAGATGAATGGATCAGTGCTGAAGTACTGGGTTATGAACAAAAGTGTTACGGTTGTTAATGAGGCCCAAGTATGTAATTAGCCCAGAAGGGCTGACGAAATAGTTGAGAGATAAGACTGTGTGAGAGGAGAAATTAATTAGGGGATGCCTTCTGGAGGAGAAGTGTTCTCCTAAGGGTTTTGCAGACCGGGAGAGCTGTAATCTGTTGGAGAGGAAAGAAGAGGGAATCCCAGGCAGAAGGATGGCTGTGAACAAGGGGTCAGAGGCACAGTGAGTGCTTAACTGGAGAAGAATGAAAGAGGGCGATTTGGGGGAACAGTGAGAGAAGAGTGGATAAGTAGGCAGAAGAAAGTGGAAGAAAGAATGTTGTGGCAATAATCAGTGATCAGGAGTTTCTATTTGATGTGGAGGGAAATGGGTAGCAATTAAGTGGGGAGAAGTGGCCAGACTGTTTTAGGAAAATCACCTAGGTTTCATAATAATAATAGTAATAATTATGGTACTTGTTAAGTGTTTACTATGTGCCAGGTACTATAATAAGCGCTGGGGTGGATCAAGCAAATCAGGGTGGGACCAGTTCCTGTCCCTCATGGGCTCACATTCTCAATCCCCATTTTATAGATGAGGTAACTGAGGCACAGAGAAGTGCATCGACTTGCCCAAGGTCACATAGACAAGTGGCAGAGCCGGGATCAGAACCCAGGACGTACTGACTCCCAGGCCCATGCTCTATCCACTACACCATGCTGCTTTGTGAACTATGGATTGGTGAGGGGAGAACCTGGAGGAAGTGAATCCTGTAAGAAGCAAGCACTTGTTTTACAAATACCATACCATATACAAATTCCATATATTTCTTTCTTTCTTTTTTTCACCAGAGGGTGAGGGGCTTGAGGACGCTTAAATTGGGAGGATCAAGATCCAAGAGAGCAGGGATAGAGGGAAAGGAAAAGTGGAGCAAAGATGGAGATGCAGTACCATTTGGGAGGTGGTAAGGGGAGAAGAGCCTAGAGGAATGCCTTTAGCATGAGAGCAGGGAATTTGATACATTAAACCTTGCTCATTGATACCCTCAACTGAGAAGAACGCTGCAGAGGCGCTGCCTGTGTGTTGCAAATCGGATTCCTAGGATGACAGTTTTGTTCTGTTCCAGAAAGGCAAACCCATGATGACTGCCGCCCTCCCTCATTGCAGAGACCTGAAAAGCCTTTTCACTGCTAGGAATACTTTTGCAAGGTGAACCTGCCATTTTATGTAAGGACACATTTATCAGACCTGACAATGTTACCATGTGCTGCTACAACAAATACAACTATTTTAGATGTTCCTTCCCTTGAAAGGAGGGAGCTTACTTGGGATTCTGTTTATTTTTATGAAAGAGCGATGGCCATTAAATATCGTGACAAGTTCAGAAAAGCATGGAAAAGGAAATGCTTTGGCTTTTTAATCACCCAGCTCAGGAACTCTTTCTAATGGAGGCCTAAATCTCAGATGGCTTTTGCATGTTTTATGGGCAACATAACAAAAATGAGAGGAATCACTTTGCAGGGGAGCCGGACAAATTACTTATCTGTGGCTGGGACGGAACTCGGAGCAATAAAATCCATTGCAAGAGGCCTTAGGATGATTGGGTTGGAGTTGCTGGAGAGTCTTTCTTAATTTTTTTTGTCCACCATCTTTAGAGGATCATAAAAGTTGGCAACTGGTAATGAACCCAAAGGAGCACTAAAATCTCCAGGGGAATCTGCTCCAGTATTTGTCTTCATTGGCAAAGCGGCATTTAATCTAATAATGTTGAATTATGATAACTGTTAAGCCCCTACTATGTGCCAAACGTTTTACTAAAGGCTGGGGTAAATACAAGATAATCAGGTTGTACATGGGGCTCACGGTATAAGTAGTCTCAGTGGCATGAGACAATACCTCATTTGCACATAGGCTTATTTCTGCTGCCCCTTTATGTCTTTAAGGCAAGGCAAGATTGAAAGAAGAGTGTGGTTGCCAAGAGCTACATAAACTCCATCACCCTTCCTGCAACAGCAAATGGTAAAGTTAGTAAGCCACTGATTTTACTGCTGAAAATGTGAAGGACATAAAAATGTATTTTTTAACTCCAATTTATAATTCAGTCAGTTTTGGGGAAGCCCCACTAGGCATTTCTCTGGAATATAAAACTGGATAATGTGTTCCAGTGGGCACTCAAGTTTTCTAGGAGCTACTAGAGGTCAGGTTTTCATTAACTTCCTCTACTGTGTGACCCCTCTATGTCTAGAGAAGTGGATGATGCCAATAATGTCAAAGGGAAGTGAAAATGCCTATAGAAAAAAAAATCCATTATCCTGAACTGTAGTCAATAGGTTCAAAAATCTTGAGCACCCTAAAATTCTCTATTATTCTTCATTCATTCAATCATTCATGCAGTCATATTTATAGAGCACTTACCAGGTGCAGATTACTGTACTAAATGCCTGGAAGAATACAATAAAACAATAAACAGATACATTCCCTGCCCACACAAGCTTACAGTTTAGAGGAGAAGAAAAACATTAATATAAATAAATAAAATACGGGTATGTACATAAGTGCTGTAGGGATGGGGGGTGAATAAAGGGAGCAAGTCAGAGTGACACAGAAGAGAGTGGGAAAAGAGGAAAGGAGGGGCTAAGTCAAGGAAGGCCTCTTGGAGGAGATGTACCTTCAATAAAGCTTTGAAGGAGGGGAAAGTTATTGCTTTCGGATTTGAGGTGGGAGGGCATTTCAGGCCAGAGGCAGGACATGGGCAAGGGGTCGTCAGTGAGATAGATGAGATCGAGGCACAATAAGAAGGTTAGCATTAGAAGAGAGAAGTATGTGGGCTGGGTTATAGTAGGAGAGTAGTGAGGTGAGGTAGGAGGGGGCAAATCAATCAACAGATCAATCAATCAGTAGTATTTATTGAGCACTTACTCTGTGCAGAGCACTGTATGATTAGACTGTAAGCCCATCAAAGGGCAGGGACTGTCTCTTATCTGTTACCGATTTGAACATTCCAAGCGCTTTAGTACAGTGCTCTGCACAGAGTAAGCTCTCAGTAAACGCTATTGAATGAATTAAGCTTTGGGAAAGTACAGTGTAACAGAGTTGGTAGACACGTTCCCTGCCCACGATGAACTTACAGTCTATCAATCAGTAGCATTTATTGAGCACCTGCAGTGTGCAGAACACTTCACTAATGGCTTGGTCAAGTACTCTGAAGGTAAAAGATAATAATAATATTGTGAACCCTGCCCTCATGAACCTTGCAAATTATTTGCCATTAGGAAGAAAAACATAAGGGAAGTTAGATAAATGCATACATAAGTGTTTCTGTAGTAGAATTCAGAAGTACTAGGAGTTGTGTTCCTGAAAATGTGGTTGAATAGTACACAGTTATATCATGGAGTAATCTTTCCTAAATTATTCATATGATAATTTAGGACCCATTCCAGAGTCTCTGGAAAAATAATATGAAATTCCTTTACATGCTGTGATACTGCAATGTTAAACATCACAAAATTATTGGTAAAATAACTCAAAACCTAATATTACTGTAACACTGCATTTTTCCCTTACAGGCTCTAAAAAGAAATCCACTAAAAACATTAAAATGCAAAACATGAAACTATAAACAACGAAAGCAGAGATTCATGACCCTAAACTTGACCCAGACTTTAAACATGGCTGGGAACAGGAAAGGTGAGGCAAGGAGAGAAATGGTTAGGAAAGGTATGGATTTACCTCCCAACATTTGAGGGTAAGCAGCATGGCCTATTGGAAAGAGCACAGGCCTGGAAGTCAGAAGACCTGGGTTTTAATTCCTGCTCTGCAACTTATCTGTTCTGTGACCTTGGATGTCATTCACTTGTCTGTACCTCCGTCATCTCATCTTGAAAATGGGGATAAAGACTTAGAGCCCCATGTGGGACATGGACTATGTCCAACTTGATTAGCTTGTATCTACTCCTGCATTTAATATAGTGCCTGGCACATAGTAAGTGCTTAAATACCACTATATATAAAGACCTGGGTTCTAATCCCAGCTCTGCCACTTACCTGTTGTGTGACCTTGGGCAAGTTACTTAATTTCTCTGTGCCTCAGTTCCCTCACCTGCAAAATGGGGATTCAATCCCTATTCTCCATCCTACTTAGAATGTAGGACCTGATTACCTTTTATCTACCATAGTGCTTGGCAGGTACGTAGGTGCTTAACAAATACCGCAATTATTATTGTTATTATTACCATTATTATATTTCCTGGGGGCAGAGGTTCTGTGTTCTGGAGTTTGTCAACAATGAGTAGAACATGCATCTCTGATTTTGAGGTGCTTGGAACATGGGAATCTACTTGTACATTAATTGATAGGTACATAAATAAGTTGGGGGAATGACCTGGGAGACAAAAATTAGTCAGGAATACCTCCTGGAGACCAGGAAATATTTCCTGAAGGCTTTGAAGGCAGGGAGATGTGGTCTGGCAGATTTGAAGGGGGACAACTTTCCAAAAAGAGGTGAAGGAGGGAATAAGGGGCTGCATGCACTTGAAGTAAAGGGGATGGACAACAAGAAACTTCACTTGAGAGGAGTGTAGAGCATAGGCTGGGGAGTGGTGGGCAAAGAGAACAGAAAATCAATCAATCAATCAATCAATCAATGGTATTTATATAATGAGAGAATGCCAAGGGAGAGACTTGAAGCCAATGGACAAGATTTTTCACTTGATGTCAGTGTTGGATAAAAATGGATGGTCACTCTTTGCTCCTACCAAGCCCATCTCCTGTGTAATTTTCACCCATGTATTTTTTCCCAGTTCTTGGTACAGTGCTTTGCGCATAGCAGGCATTTAATAAATCCTCTTACTACCATGACTTTACTCTTGTTTTTCCCACCACCAGCCCCTTTTCCATGTTGTCCTCAGGTCATGAAACTCCTTTCTCTGTCTTTTCCACTAGACCTCAGCCCTATCCTCCATCAAACTCTCATCTCAACCAAGAAATCTCTTCTGACAAATTATCAGTACTCTCATTCATACTTTTAGCCTCCTCTTGCACTCTGTATATATCTATTCATTTACTCATGCTCATCCTCAGCACATTCATATATATATATATATATATTCACTCCAATTTTCCATTTTATTTAGTTTGATTCCACACCTGAGACTATTTCTATATATCTCAAAGGAATAGGAGCAGCATGTCTTTGTGGAAAGACCCTAGGCCTGGGATTCAGAGGAGCTGGCATCTAAGAGAAGCAGCATAGCTCAGTGGAAAGTGCATGGGCTTGGGAGTCAGAGGTCATGGGTTCTAATCCTGGTACTGCCACTTGTCAGCTGTGTGACTTTGGGCAAGTCTTTTAACCTCTCTGAACCTCAGTCACCTCATCAGTGCTTGGCACATAGTAAGCACTTAACAAATACCATAATTATTATTATTTTCTGTAAAATGGGGATTAAGACTGTGAGCCCCATGTGGGACAACCTGATCACCTTGTAGCCCCCCAGCACTTAGAACAGTGCTTCACACATAGTAAGTGCTTAACAAATACCATTATTATTATTATTATTATTGTTATTGTTATTAATTCCTGCTCTGCCAATTGCTTGTGCATGACCTTGGGCTAATCACTTAACTTCTCTGTGCTTCAATTTCCTCAACTGAAAAATGGGGATTCAATACCTGTTTTCCCTCCTACATAGAAGCTCATATATTCTCCAAGAGGCCTTCCTCGATCAAGCCTCCTTTTCCCCATCTCCTTCACTCATATGCGTCATCTACACAATTGGATCTGACACCTTTAGGCATTTGATATTCACCCCACAGCACCTAGATGCATATCTGTATAATTTTTTTATATTAGAATTTGTCTCCCCTTCTAGACTGTAAGCTTGTTGTGAGCAGGGAATGTGTCTACCAACTATGTTGTACTGTACTCTCCCAAGCACTTAGTACAATGCTCTGCACACAGTAAGCGCTCAATAAGTACCAATGATGATGATGATGATGGACTGTGTTTGACCTGATTAACTTGTATCTACCTCAATTCTTAAAATAGTGCTTGACATAGAGTAAGCACTTAACAAATACAATAATAATAGCAATGATAATGATTCATTCATTCAATCATCTTTACTGAGCACTTACTGTGTGCAGAGCACGGTACTAAGTGATTGGAATGTACAATTCAGCAACAGATAGAGACAATTGCTGACCAACAATGGGCTCAGAGTCTAAAAGGGGGAGACAGACAACAAAACAAAACAAGTAGTCAGTCATTAGTACCATCAAGATAAATAGAATCATAGATATCTACACAACATTAATAAAATAAATAGAGTAATAAGTAATATATACAAATATGCACAAGTGCTGTGAGGAGGGAAAGGGGGTAGAGTAAAGGCAGGGAGTAGGGGGAATCGGGAGAGGAAGAGGGGCAGAGGGAAAGGGAGGGCTCAGTCTGGGAAGGCCTCCTGGAGAAGATGAGCTCTCAGTAGGGCTTTGAAGAGGGGAAGAGAGTTAGTTTGGCAGATGTGAGGAGGGAGGGCATTCCAGGCCAGCGGTAGGCCGTGGGCCAGGGGTCAACGGCGGGATAGGTGTGAATGAGAGACAGTGAGGAGGTGAGCAGCAGAGGAGCAGAGTGTACGGGCTGGGCAGTAGAAAGAGAATGGAGGTGAGGTAGGAGGGGGCAAGCTGATGGAGAGCTTTGAAGCCAAGAATGAGGAGTTTTTGTTTCATGTGGAGGTCAATAGGCAACCACTGGAGGTTTTTGAGGAGGGGAGTGACATGCCCAGAGTGTTTCTGGAGAAAGATAATCTGGGCAGGGGAATGAAGAATAGACTAGAGTGGGGAGAGACAGGAGGAAGGAAGATCAGAGAGGAGGCTGACACAATAATACAGCCAGGATATTATGAGAGCTTGTACCACCAAGGTCAGTTAAGATGGAGAGGAAAGGGCAGATCTTGGTGATGTTGTGAAGGTGAGACTAGCAGGTGCTGGTGATGGATTGGTTGTGTGGGGTGAATGAGAGAACAGAGTCAAGGATGACACCAGGGCTGTGGGCTTGTGAGATGGGAAGGATGGTAGTGCCGTCCACAGTGACAGGGAAGTCAGGGAAAAGACAGGTTTGGGAGGAAAGATAAGGAGCTCAGTCTTGGACATGTTGAGTTGAATTAATCATAATAACAATAATAATAATAATAATAGAAATTCATTGTATTTTCCCCCAGTGGAGGATGGTTCAGTTTTTGAGTTTCTTCCTCTTTTAATTGAATCTTTATTAGAAAAAGTAAGATACATGCTTGAGGAGAAATAGTGGTCCATAAATTGTTAAGCAAGAACATTATTAAAAAAGGCTGAACCTCAAATTCCAAAAGTTATTTCCTAAAACTTGGAAGTGAAAGAGAATTGATCAATTACATTTTTTTACGGTATTTGTTAAGCGCTTACTATGTGTCGACACTGTTCTAAGCCCGGAGGCAGATACAAGTTTATCAGCTGGGACATAGTCCCTATTCCACATGAGGTTCACAACCTCAATAGGAGGGAAGAGAATTGAATCCCTATTTTACAGATGAGGTAAATGAGGCAGAGAGAAATGTAGTGACTTGCCCAAGGTCACCCGGCAAGCAATTGGAAGAGGCAGGATTAGAACACAGGTCCTCTGACTCCCAGGCCCATGCTCTTTGCACTAGGCCACACTATTTCTCATGCTACTTTATTGAGTGCTTACTGTGGGCCGAGCATTGATTTATGGCTCATAGTTCCCTATTCTACCTTGCTAACTACTTTTGATCAGGAGTACTTCCCAAAACAAACAACTTCTGAACACAGGTTGCTTTGGAACCTCAAAACATTGTAAGAGTGATATAACAATGTCCTTTATGAATGGTCCTGGCCCCTATTTGCCAGCCACGATAAGCACAACTGACTTTAATGAGCCAAATCTTGACATCTTTTGGCCACTAGGAAGGTCTGGGCCTAGCTTCTACTTGGATGGAAAATTGCCCAGAAATCTTGGGTGCTACCACTTTTTTTTTTAATGGGTTTGTTCAGTACTTACTACGTGCCAGGCACTGTACTAAGCTCTGGGGAGATACAAACTGATCAGTTTGAACACAGTCCATTGCGACTTGGGGCTTACAGTCTTAACCCCCATTTTACAGATGAGGGAACGGAGGCAGAGAGAAGATAAGTGACTTGCCCATTACACAGCAGACATGTGGAGGAGCCGGGATTAGAACTCAGTTCCTCTGCCTCCCAGTCCTGTGCTCCTTCCAGTAGGCCATACTGCTTCTCACTTCCACTTCTTCTGGAGGCAGGGTACTGGACTAACTGACCTATTGAGATTCCTTTGAGGTCTATGATACTCAGTTGCTTACCTAAGAGAAAGAAAGAGTAGTAGAAAAAGGAGTTTCTACAGAAATACCATGATTAACATGAAGGAGAACATTCGCAATAATGTTGATATTATTCTCCCTTACTCTGCACCAAATACGGAGGTAGATTCAGTGATACAATATAATCTTAATACAATCTAATCTTATTGGACATTGTCCAGTTGCCCAATTGCACTTTCCAAGTGTTTAGTACAGTGCTCTGCACACAATAAGCACTCAAGTACGATTTAATGAACTATATAGAAGGCAGGAAAGCAGACATTTTATTTTCATTTTCAGTTGAGGAAATAGAGGCACAGAAACAAAGTGACTTGCCAAAGATCACTTGGCAGGCAATTGGTAGAGCTGGGACTAGAACCCAGTCTCGTGACTCCCAGTCTTATGGTCTTTCCACTAAATCATGCTACCTCGGCAAGGCAAAGAGAAGACTTCAATGTAAATTCATTTGCTTTAGCATGAAAGTCCATCTTGTGTGATTAAGGAACTGGCTGGGAATTTGATGCCATTCCAAGGTTCCTAAAATGGAAACTATTCCCTTCCAAAAAAGTTTGAGTTGGCTGAGGAAAAAAGTATGAGGCGTGCAATGATTAATTTCCAGCAAAACTAAGTCTTCGTCATCAATAAATCTCAAAGGGTGGTTTCTGATTTCAGATTTATGCCACAGTGGTTATAGAATAACAAATGTAAGACCTTCATTTGTCCAATGACCCCTTAAAACTGATCTTGTAAGGAAAAAGAGATAACCTTTGTATTCTAAAAATATTTTTTCCTAAAAATCTGTTGCCTAGAAATGCAAACAAGTAAACAATAGGCACTGTTTACATGGGACTAGCAAAAATTTTTGGCCTCTCTGCTGGCTCTATCTCACTGAATAAGGAACACTTTCCATTTCCCAAACTGCCAAGCAAGAGTGAACTGGTAGTGATAGGAGAACCCTCTAGCTCCATTGTTGGCAGGGGAAATGTGAAAAACTTGTAGATAATGTGTGGGGGGTCGGGGTGAGTGGGGGAATAGAACCACCCACATATTAACCAGCTATTCTACTGAGATCAGAGTTTGCCCACTTAATAATCTTTATGCCAAATTGAGAAGCAGCATGATGTCGTGGATAGAACATGGGCCTGGGAGTCAGAAGGTCTTGGGTTCTAATCCCAGCTCTACCACTTGTCTGCTGTGTGGCCTGGGGGCAAATCACTTCACTTTTCTGGGCCTCAGTTACCTCATCTGTAAAATGGGGGTTGAGACTCTGAGCCCCACATTGGACAGGGACTGTGTCCAACCCGATTTGCTTGTAATAATAATAATAATAATTTCGGTATTTGTTAAGCGCTTACTATGTGCCAAACACTGTTCTAAGCTCTGGGTAGATGCAAGGTAATTAGGTGGGGCTCACAGTCTTAATCTCATTTTCCAGATGAGGTAACTGAGGCACAGAGAAGTTAAGTGACTTGCCCAAAGTCACACAGATGATAAATGGCAGAGCCGGGATTAGAACCTACGACCTCTGACTCCCAAGCCCATGCTCTTTCCACTGAGCCACGCTGCGTCTCAAAAAAAAATTAATGTTGGTATTTGTTAAGCACTTACTTTGTGCTGAGCACTGTTCTAAGCACTGGTATAGATACAGGGTAATCAGGTTGTCCCATATGAGGCTAACAGTCTTAATCCCCATTTTACAGATGAGGTGACTGAGGCACCGAGCAGTTAAGTGATTTGCCCAAAGTCACACATCTGGCGGGTGGTGGAGCCGGGATTAGAACCCATGGCCCCTGACTCCTAAGCCTATGCTCTTTCCACTGAGCCACGCTGCTTCTCATGGGTATCTACCCCAACACTTAGTACAGTGCCTGGCACATAGTATGTACTTCACAAATAGTATTATTATTATTATTACAAATAAAATAATATAATTGTTGATCTAAATTATAGATTTGAAATGACTATTCAGAATAACATACTTGGGAACCCTTTCAATCCAAGAGAACAAATGCCCAATTGTTTTATTGTTATTTTGCTTGCTTGAGATAAATGCACCTTTTTATATACATACATTTTTTTACCTCTGAAATAGGGTCTTTGAGGTATTAATTAATTCATTAATTCAATCGTATTTATTGAGCACTTGCTGTGGGCAGAGCACTATGTGAAGTGCTTGGAAAGTACAATTCAGCAACAAGGAGAGAAAGCCCCTGCCCACAATGGGCTCAAAGTCTAGATAAACCCAGATGTTCTAACTACAATAGTCCAATCCCTTGAAGTTTAAGGAAAAGTACAGAAAATGACTCATGGTGAGGCTCATGTTGAGATTGGGACAAAACACATTCTTTGAGAGAAACAACTGAAGTACTTGGAGAGGTAGAGGGAATGGAGAGAGTCTCCTCGGGTGTAGTGGGAGAATAAAATGGATAAGTGGGTGAGAGAGAGCTGATGGACTGCCTTGAAGCCAATGGTTCGGAGTTTCTGCTTGTTGTGGAGAGGAATTGGCAACCACTGGAAGTGTTTAAGCAGAGTGAGAAAACGTTGGCAGAATGACTCTGTCAACATCCTCCTTCTTAGAGAGACCTTGAAGAGGGGATATCTGCACAGACAGGATGCATTTTTTTCTTAGTAGAAAATTCCTGTTGCAACCTGAATCTGCACCAAGCACATATAACCCTCGATGTCAAACAAACACCTCCAAGAGCTCTGAGTTAGCTGGAGTCAATGCTTTCTGAGCCCAAGACCACTGGTCCTTACCCCGACCTACCCCAGGAGCCCTGAGGAGAACACACTCACGTGATTTACTGCCAACAGTCCGGGCCTTCCCCTCCCATCGCCCCACTGCCATCCTGAGGAGCCTCCTCATGGCAGTCACTAGAGTCCAGACAGGCTAGCTGAGGTGAATGGGGCAGATCTTGAGGTAACTGGAAGGCAGGTAGCCAAAAATCCTAACTGCTCAGAATGGAAGCTTTCATCTTGATTCCAACCTATCCTGGCAAAGATCATAATGTCCTGGCCTTCTCTGGGTTCAAGAGAAAATGCCACTGAAAGTATTTTCTCTGTTCGAACCCCCAAACCTAGAGTGTTTTTAGAGGGGTATCCATGACTTCATCTCTTCCTCTCCAGACTTTGTGTTCCACTGCCAGCTCCACTATCAATCAATCGTATTTATTGAACATTTCCTGTGTGCAGAGCACTGTACTAAGAGCTTGGGAAAGTACAGTATAATAGAGTTGGAAGACATGTTCCCTGCCCTCAGTCAGTTTACAGTCTAGAAACGGAGACGGATATTAATATAAATAAATTATGGGTATGTACAAAAATTTTATGGGACTGAGGGAGAGGTGATAAAAGGGAGCAAATCCAAGTGCAAAGGCAATGCAGAAGGGAGTAGGAGAAGAGAAAATAGGGGTTTAGTCAGAGAAGACCTCTTGGAGGAGATGTGCTTTCAGTAAAGCTTTGAATATAGGGAAAGTAATTGTCAGATATGAAGAGCAAGGGCATTCCAGGCCAGTGGAAGGCTGTGGGTGAGAAGTTGGTGGTGAGATAGACAAAACTGAGGTACAGTGAATAGGCTGGAATTAGAGGAGCAAAGTGTGTGAGCTGGGTTCTAGTGGGAGAGCGGTGAGGTAAGGTAGAAGTGGGCAAGGTGACTGGATGCTTCAAAGCCAATAGTGAGGAGCTTCTGTTTGTTGTGGAGGTGGATGAGCAGCCACTGGAGGTTCCTGAGGTGCGGGAAAACATGGACTGAATATTTTTGTAGAAAAATGATCCAGATAGCAGAGTGAACTAGCGTGGCTCAGTGGAACGAGCATGGGCTTGGGAGTCAGAGGTCACAGGTTCAAATCCCTGCTCTGCCACTTGTCAGCTGTGTGACTGTGGGCAAGTCACTTCACTTCTCTGTACTTCAGTTCCCTCATCTGTAAAATGGGGATTAAGACTGGAAGCCTCACATGGGACAACCTGATTACCCTGTATCTACCCCAGAGCTTAGAACAGTGCTCTGCACTTAGTAAGCGCTTAACAAATACCAACATTATTATTATTACTGGACTGGGGAGGGACAGGAGGCTGGGAAGTCAGCAAGGAGGCCGATACAGTAATCAAGGCAGGAGAGGAAAAGTGCTTGCATTAATGTGGTAGCAGTTTGGATGGAGCAGAAAGGGTGGATTCTAGCAATGTTGTAAAGGTTGAACTGACAAGATTTAGTGATAGCTTGAATATGTGAGTTGAATGAGAGAGATAACTTGAGGATAACACCAAGATTACAGGCTTGTGAGATAAGGAAGCATGGTGGTCCTGTCTACAGTGATGGGAAAGTCAGTGGGAGGACAGGGTTTGGGTGGGAAGATAAGGAGTTCTGTTTTGGACATGTTAAGTTTGAGGTGTCTGTGGGACATCCAAATAGAGATTTCTTGAAGACAGGAGGAAGTACGAGACTGCAGAGAAGGAGAGAGATCTGGGTTGGAGATGTAGATTTGGGAATCATCCATGTAGAGATAGTAGTTGAAGTCATGGAATCAAATGAGTTCTTCAGGGGAGTGGAGGTAGATGGAGAATAGGAGACCCATAACTGAACCTTGAGAGATTCCCACGGTCAAGGCAGATAAGCAAAGGAAGAACCCACGGAAGAGACTGATTCTGAGCGGCCAGAGAGATAGGAGGCGAAGAGGAGAGGACAGTGTCAGTGACACCAGGTTTGGATAATGTTTCCAGGAGACGGGAGTGGTCGAGTGTATTGAAAGCAGCTAAGAAGTAGAGGAGGATTAGGATGGAGTAGAGACCGTGGGATTTGCCAAGAACGAGGTCATTTGTGACCTTTGAGAGAGTGCCTTCTGTGGCATGAAGGGGACAGAGGCTAGATTGGAAGGGGTCAAGGAGAGAATTGGAGGAAAGGAACAGAAGACAGCAGGTGTAGACAACTTGCGCAAGGAATTAGGAGAGGAATGGTAGGAGAGTGATGGAGTGATAACTGGAAGGACCCGTGGGGTCAAGAGAGGGGTTTTTTTAGGATAGGGGAGACATGAGCACGTTAGAAAGCAGTGGGAAAATGCCATTGGAAAGTGAACAGTTGAAGATGGTGGTCGGGGGTGGGGGGAGTGCTTAATTTCTGCCGCCCACCTCCTCATCATCCCCCGTTCTCGCCTATCCCGCCGTTGATGCCTGGCCCACGTCCTCCTGCTGTTCTGGAATGCCCTCCCTCCTCACCTCCGCCAAACTAACTCTCTTCCCCTCTTCAAAGCCCTACTGAGAGTTCACCTCCTCCAAGAGGCCTTCCCAGACTGAGCTTCCCCTTTTCCCTCTGCTCCCTCTGCTGCCTCTCTTCCTCCCCCTTCACCTCCCCTCAGCTAAGCCCCTTTTCCCCCCCTTTCCCTCTGCTCCTCCCCCTCTCCCTTCCCCTCCCCTCAGCACTGTGCTCGTCCGCTCGTTTGTATATATTTTTATTACCCTATTTATTTTGTTAATGAGATGTACATCACCTTGATTCTATTTATTGCTATTGTTTTAATGAGATGTACATCCCCTTGATTCTATTTATTGCTACTGTTTTTGTCTATCTGTCTCCCCCGATTAGACTGTAAGCCCATCAATGGGCAGGGATTGTCTCTATCTGTTGCCGATTTGTACATTCCAAGCGCTTAGTACAGTGCTCTGCATATAGTAAGCACTCAATAAATACTATTGAATGAATGAATGAATAATTTCTCCTACTCCATTATATTGAACTCTCCCATACAGTGCTTTACACACGGTACGTGTTCAGTACATATGATTGAACTTAATATAGTGCTCTGAACCATGAACTGATTGGTTGATTGCTTGGCACAGCATAAGCACTAAAAAAAATCATCGACTGACTTCTTGATTAACACAAGTGTCCTTTCCAGCTTGGGTTGGGTGTTTTCAAAATTGTAATCAGTATCGCCCCACTGCTATAGCTCCAGTGGAATACCCTGAGGCAATTGCCTCACTTTGCCATCTAAAGCATGTCTTGATTTCAGGCCATTGTGGGTTAGGAGAAGGTGGCAGAGGTGGGAGTGATTCTTTTGGAGGCTTCTCCAAGCTTGGAGACAGGCAAAAGCGCTGGAGGCTTTCCCTTCCCTCCTCCTACTCCCTGCCTCTGAGGTGACTAGAGAATGGGAGCTGTGCAAGGGATGGAGCCAGCATGAGGTGAAGTTGGTGAAACTGTATCAGGCAAAGCTGTCTTCCCATCTGCTACCACCCTCCCTCCTAAAGTCCCTGGGAAGGGAAGGCACAAGGGGCCCGAAATCTGATGAACACCATGACTTACTAGATAGAACATGGACCTGGCATTCAGAAGAACCTGGGTTCTAATCCTGGCTCCGCCACGTTTCTGCTGTGTGACCTTGGGCAAGTCATTTTAACTTCTCTGGGCCTCAGTTACCTCATCTGCAAAATGGGGATTAAGAATGTGAGCCCCATGTGGGACAGGGGCTGTGTCCATCCTGATTGACTTGTATCTACCCAAACACTTAAGATGATTAGTTCTTGGCACATATAAGCACTTAGCAAGTACCATTATTATTAATAATTATTAGAGAGGATGTTGTGGCTTAATGGAAAGAGCACGGGCTTGAGAGTCAGAGGACGTGTGTTCTAATCCTGACTCCATCACTAGTCTAACTGTGTGACCCTGAGCAAGTCACTTAACTTCTCTGTGTCTCAGTTACCTCATCTGTAAAATGGGGATTAAGACTGTGAAGCCCAAGTGGGACAAACTAATTACTTTGTATCTATCCCAGCTCTTGAAACAGTGCTTGGCATATAAGTGCTTAACAAATACCATAACTATTACTCATGTTGGTGGACTGCAAACCATGGAATTGGGAATCAAGGAAAGGAGAGAAAGGGTAGATATCAGGAGGGACCTAGGCACTGAACACTCTGACCAGAAACAGCGGCTTGGAAGTCTCAGCCAATCAGAAATACAACTTGGCCGAGACCCTGCTGCTCCGAACCCCCTTTCCCCACCATCTTTCTGGCATTTTCTAATTGCTCCTAGTGGTTATCGTCAAAAGTGAGATGAAGTTTTAGCTATTGCTCTGCAGTCCAAACAGAAGTCTTACCCATTGGACTTCAAGGAAGAGAGGGGAGAGTGTAAAATTCCTTTTCAAATTTTCAATAATTTAATATTCACGGAGGGAAGACAGGAAGGAAAGGTGATTGCTCTTTTAATTAAGTTATCAATCAAGACCTAATTTAGTGTTATAACCTTCAGTAGTTTGTAGTTAATTGAGAAGGAAATCAAATGCAAGCATACTCTATTGAGCTTCAAGTTTAAACTCTGATTAGGATGAAAGAAGAAGTTGAATCTCCTCCTCTTGGAGCTATCATGTCAACCTACCCCAGTGAAGACTCGATGAGAAAATGATATATTGAATTACATTTCAAAGGTTAACTCTATTACCAAGCAGGCTTTAACATTGTACAGATGAAAGCATAATTTAGTGCCACTCTCTAGTAATTGCTGGAAAAACCCAGCATTCCCCAGTCAGTGGAACTCTTGTTTTCAAGGTTCAGATTAGATACAAGTCACAACAGGCAAGCCACCCATCAGGGAGAAACAATGCATATAAGAATTTGGGGCTTCTCCTCCCACTTGAATTTAAATGGCTCTTGATGGAACTCTTTAGTTATTGTCTCCCAAAGTGGGTAGAGGAAGAGAGATAAACCTTGGAGAAAATCTTGCCAAGAGAGTCCTGAGTTTAGAGAACCCAAATATCCATGAGGAATTGTATGGGAAGACTAAACCATAGCTACCCTCCACCAACCCCACCCCACCCCAATCATCCTTCAAGTGGCTTTCAGTGAATGGATATTTTTATTCCCAGAGTCTTCCAGAGAACAAAGGGTCTAATTCTAGCTGTTTGCAGTTTCATCAGAGAAGTAAAAGGCTAAAATATACCAGAAAATAGATTTTTGGATGCCACTCAGGGAGTTCCTCCAAGTCAAAATGGGAGGCCCGTGGTGAAGAGATTTGAGTTGGGGCTGCTTACGCTATGCTCATCCTATTACTAGACAAAAGATCTGAACCTTCAGGTCTGCTAATCCCAGACTCTGTGCATGGCATGTTCTTACAATCAGGAAATTAATCAATCAGTGGTATTTACTGAGCACTTACTGTGTACACAGCACTGTACTAAGTGCTTGGGAGAGGAAATGCAACAGAGTTGATTGACACGAACTCTGGTCACAAAGAGCTTACCACAGGATATCCCAGAGTAGAAAATGCCATATCATAGTATACCAATATGGTTATCCTGTCCCTCACTGGCTCACATTTATCACACCAGAGGCAAGAAATAATGTACTCTGAATAAACGTAGACAAGGTTGAAGAGCTAATCATGAGGGAAATTACTTTCCCTTTGTCGACTCAGGCCACCAGCTTTCACCCTGAAGTGTGGCGTTATTTGGCTTGTGAAGAATCAAATATTAATGGTCATAACATCCAGTTTTTATTAAATCTTGCTGCAATGTGTGTGCAGATAACCTACTGCAGCTAAGAATTTCAAAGTTTTTGTAGAGATGCATTCTTCTTTTGTTTTAAAAATTGTTTTCTTTTAATTTCACATTTTGTGCTCTCATTCATACTTTCAGAAACCAGATGAAAAGGAAGATGGATTTTTTTCCACTATGTACTTCCTATTTTGGAACAAATTCATTTCAATCTCTCAGCTTACACAACTTCTTTCCAAGTTTTAAACGCAGTATTTATAGTCTTTCCTCTTGCCCTATCATGATTATGTTTGTCCTGGCTGTGACATTTGTCTGTCACCACTGTTCCTAGAGCTGAGTCAGAACACAATGCTTTGGGTGACTATTCCTAAAAATGCTTTTTAGCTCCTAGAATGATCCCAGCCCTTTATAAGGCCATTTTGGAGTGCATGTCCTGCTTCTGTCATTCACAGGAATAGCGCAACTGGCCATTCCATTATGGAATGGCTTTAGGATCTTGGCAAACTGTTAAAGTGGCAGAACTTTTTTTAATGGTATTTGTTAACCATTTACTATTTGTCAAGCACTGTTCTAAGCGCTGAGATAGAGACAAGTAAATTAGGTTGAACATAGTCCCTGTCCCAGATGGTGTTCTCAGTCTAAGTAGGATGGAAAACAGGAGAACTGAGGCACAGGGTAGTTAAGCAACTTGCCCAAGATCACAGAGCAATCTTTTGGGAGAGCCAAGATTAGAACCCAGATTCCCAACTACCAGGCCCAAACTCTTTCCACTAGGCTGCTGTCAGAAACATGATCTTGTGCATTGTCTAAAAATGTAAGCTTTCATGTTGTTCCTTATATTTTTCCTGCATCTGACATGAAGCTTCAGAACTTGTTTTCTGGGCCATGTTATGGTGTAAAGCCATATTGCAATTCCAGGAGCACATAATTAATGATGTTCTTTTAATTAATGATATTCTTTCAAATGGGGCCAGAATGATTCTGTCTAGGATTTCACTAGCAACAGAGGGCAGGGAGATTCCCTAATGGTTTCCATAATCAGCTTATTTGTTAATGGTGCAGCTGGTAAATGAAACAAACTTTCTCTAATCTTTCCTCTTAAGATACTCACTATTGCTCTCTGACCCTGGTGGGAAGATTCACATTATGCAAGATTTTGAACTCAATTTTTTGAAGTAGTTTCTAATGTAGAGGTCCTTCATTCTCACCCTCCGACTCCCCTGCCTAAGCTATAAGAAAATGTACTTTCCCATTGATTCCCATTCAAAGATGACATTAATGATGATGAAAAATGCATAAACTCAGTGGGACCCTGAAGATCATCTACAGGAAGCATCTCTCATTGTTTTAGAATTTGCCGCTTGAAATCCTGGTCTTCCCCAAGTCCTTGCTTAAATAATCCCTCTCCTGGTTCCCAGGCTTGTCTACATCCTGGTGTTGTCCCTTGCACTCTGCTGCTAAAACACATTGCTTGAGGCAAAAGTGTTCAATAAATAGTAATCATTCATTCGATCGTTGGTATTTATTGAGCCCTTACCAGGTGCAGGGCACTGTATTAAGTGCTTGGGAGAGTTCAATACAACAGAGCTTGTAGATATGTTCTTTGCCCATAGGGAGCTCACAGTCTAGAAGTGGAGGCAGGATTTAAAGAAATGACGAATATATACTTAAGTGCTGTGGGTCTAAGCGTTGGGTGAATGGTAAAGGTAGAAATCCAAGCACAAGACTGACGCAGAAGGGAGAGGGAGTAGGGGAAATGAGGGATTAGTTGGGGAAGGCCTCTTGGAGTTGTGATTTTAATAAGACTTTGAAGGTGGGGAGAGTGGTGGCCCATTAACTCTGTTTCCATCCTCCCTGCTTGTAAATAACCCTTTCAGTTCACCACATTCACCCCACTTCCGACTCCACGGCAGTTATGTACATATTTTTAAATGATGTATTAACGTCTGTCTCTCTCTCTATACTGTAAGCTCATTATGGGCAGGAATGTCTTCAGATTCTGTTGCATTCTGCCCCAGGTGCTTAATACAGTGCTCTGCACATAGTAAGGACTTAATAAATATCATTGATTGACTGATTGACCACATGGCACCTGATTTTCTATCCTCATTTGGCCCTCCCATTATGGACATTGTCTCGACACTCTTGGACAATAGCATGGCCTTGGGGAAAGAACATGGGCCTGAGAGGACCAAGGTTCTAATCCTGGCTCTGCCAATTGCTTGCTGTGTGACCTTGGGCAAGTGAGTTAACTTATCTGTACCTCAGTTTCCTCTATTCCTCTTATCTGTATCTCAATATTCCTCTACTTAGACTGTGAGCCCCATGTGGGACAGGGATGGAATCCAACCTAATAAACTTGTATCTAACCCAGCGCTTAGAACAGTGCTTGATGCATAGTAAGCACTTAACTAATACCATAAGAGAACAGCATGGTCTAGTGGATAGAGTACAGGCCTGGGAGTCAGAAGGTCAGAAGGACCTGGAGTCTAATCCTGGCTCTGCAACTTGTCTGTTGGGGGACCTTGGGCAAATCACTTCACTTCTCTGGGCCTCAATTACCTCATCTGTAAAACTGGTATTAAGACTGTGAGTCTGTGGGGCAGGGACTATGTCCAACCCGATTTGCTTGTATTCTCCCCCAGCACTTAGGACATTACCTGGCATATAGTAAGCGCTTAACAAATACCACAGTTATTATCATGAGACAAAAAGAGACAGATTGCCTTCCAGAACCTCCATCATCAGTGGTATTTATTGAGCAGTTATTGTATGCAGAGCATTATACTAAGCGCTTTGGAGAAAACAATACAACAGAGTTGGGAAATGTGTTTCCTGTCCACAATAGGCTTACAGTCTAGATGGGAATAGAGACATTAATAGGGATAATCAACCCTCTTTACCATTTAACATAGATGATGAAAATGCTTGAGACACCAGGTAGGGTATTTTGTATGAGATCCAGGTCTCACAAATAGAAATGTGGATCCCTCTACAATTTTGTAAAATTTACGTTTGGTATTGCATTTGCTTGTCCTTCATAATCAGTCCATCAATCAATCAATGGTATTTATTGAGCACTTTCTATGTCCAGAACACTGTTCTAAGCACTTGGGAGAGTGCAATTCAACAGAATTAGCAGACATGTTCCCTGTCCACAATGAGCTTACAGTTTAGAGGGGAAGACATATATTAATATGAATAAATTAGCAATTTAATAATATATAAGTTGAAGATAGCCTATAAGTGCTGTGGGGTTGGAGGTGGGGAAAGTATCAAATGTTCAAAGGTCACCGAACAAGTGCATGGCCGACACAGAAGGGAGAGCGAGCTGCAAAAAAAAGGGCTTAATCAGGTAAAGTCTCTTAGAGGAGATGAGACCTTAATAGTGCTTTGAAGGTGGAGAGAGTGGTAGTCCGGCATATATGGAGGAAGAAGGAGTTCCAGACTAGGGGGAGGAAAAGGTGTTGGCAGTGAAGTAGATGAGATTGGAGCACAGTGAGTAAGCTGGTGCGGGAGAAGCAGTGTGTGCAGTCTGGGCTGTAGTAGGAGATTAGTGAGGTGAGGTAGGATGGGGCAAGCTGACTGACTGCTTTAAGGTCGATGGTAAGGAGTTTTAGTTTGATGGGGAGGTGGATGGGCAACCACTGGAGGTTCTTGAGGAATGGAGACACTGCACAGTCAAGCTCTGTCACCTTTCCAAGAGATATAATCACTTTTTTGATTGTATTCTCCCAAGCGCTTAGTACTTTGCTCTGCTCACAGTAAACGCTCAATACGTACCATTGATCATGAATTTGTCTTCCTTTTCCTATTGCCCAGAACTTAGTTCACTGCTCTGCACATAGCTGGTGCTTAAAAAGTACCATACAATACAATAAGGGATACATACATACAATAAGGGATAGTGTACTAACTAGCTAGCAGAGTTTGGTGACAGTATTAGGTTTTATGTTGCAAATGAAAACTTGGTTACATATCAGATTTCTCTTACAACTAGGTATGTAATCCTGGGTTTTCTTCAGATTTATTGTTGGTGCATATTACTGTGCTGAAACGTAAGATAGGCTATCAAACTGGCCCAAGGTAGAGGACAAGTTGCAAAGTGTGCTCTGCACACAGTAAGCACTCAATAAATACAATTGAATGAA
This sequence comes from Ornithorhynchus anatinus, assembly GCF_004115215.2. Taxonomy (NCBI): domain Eukaryota; kingdom Metazoa; phylum Chordata; class Mammalia; order Monotremata; family Ornithorhynchidae; genus Ornithorhynchus; species Ornithorhynchus anatinus. Next base: position 86,859,019 of record NC_041728.1, on the reverse strand, counting down.
AGTGGACTTAAAACCCAGGTCCTCCATTTCCCAGGAATGCAGTCTTTCCACATCAGGCCAGGCTGCTTCTGCTGCTATCACTTGTGTCATTTCTTCCTTCTTTACAACCTTCTTAGCCAGAATACCATCATAAATGGTGAGAAGCAGCGTGGCGCAGTGGAAAGAGCATGGGCTTTGGAGTCAGGGCTCATGAGTTCGAATCTCAGCTCTGCCACTTGTCAGCTGTGTGACTGTGGGCAAGTCACTTAACTTCTCTGTGCCTCAGTTCCCTCATCTGTAAAATGGGGATTAAGACTGTGAGCCCCACGTGGGACAACCTGATTCCCCTGTGTTTACCCCAGCGCTTAGAACAGTGCTCTGCACATAGTAAGCGCTTAACAAATACCAACATTATTATTATTTATTGATTGCTTAATGGGTTGTAGTACACTGCAGAGCTGAGAGTTGCTAGACACATTTCCTGTCCACAACAAGCCTCAGCTGAAAACTCCACCTCATGGAAGGCTAAAAGAATGGAAGGCCAAAAAGATCAATCATTGAATTTGTCAATCATATTACTGAGCTCTTACTGTATGTAGAACACTGTACTAAACACTTGGTACAGTATGATATAATAGAGTTGGTAGACCCTGGAAGAACACTACACCAAGGATCATTTGTGAGCCCATTGTAGGTGGTCATTATCTGTCTTTTCTGCTGAATTCTCTTCCCCTCTTCAAAGCCCTAACTGAGAGCTCACCTCCTCCAAGAGGCCTTCCTAGACTTAGCTTCCCCTTTTCCCCCTGCTCCCTCTGCTGCCTCTCTGCCCCCCATTCACCTCCCCTCAGCTAAACCCCCTTCTCCCTTTCCCTCTGCTCCTCTCCCTCTCCCTTCCCCTCCCCTCAACACTGTGCTCATTTGCTCATTTGTATATATTTTTATTACCCTATTTATTTTGTTAATGAGATGTACATCCCCTTGATTCCGTTTATTGCTATTGATTTTGTGTGTCTGTCTCCCCCGATTAGACTGTAAGCCCGTCAATGGGCAGGGATTGTCTCTATCTGTTGCCGAATTGTACATTCCAAGCGCTTAGTACAGTGCTCTGCACATAGTAAGCGCTCAATAAATACTATTGAAATACTATTGAATGAACTAATGTTTCACCCAGTCATTCCTTCATTCTTTCATTTATATTTATTGAGCATTTACTGTGTGCAGAGCACTGTACTAAGCACTTGGGAGAATGCAGCCTAACAACAGACACATTCCCTGTCCACACAAGCCAGCCCAGTATTCTATCTCAGGCACTGATAGGAAAGGTTTTTTATAGTGGAAAAATGATGATTTTTGTTTTGCTCATTCATTCATATTTATTGAGCACTTACTGTGTGCAGAGCACTGTATTAAGTGCTTGGGAGGGTACAATACAACAATAAACAGACACATTCCCTGCCCACAATGAGTTTACAGTCTAGAGGAGGAGAGACAGACATGAATACAAATAAAATTACAGGTTTAGATAAATCCCTTGGAACAACACTAAAAGATGCCCCAAAAGGCACTTGTAACCCCTAAGAATCAAGTTTGATTAACCTTAACACACTAATACAGCACAAGGGCCAAGAAGCAGTGTGATCTAATGGAAAGAGCAGGGGCCTGGGAGTCAGAGGACCTATGTTCTAATCACAGCTCCTCCAGTTTCCTTCTCTGTGATCTTGGGCAAGTCACTTAATTTCCCTGTACCTGTTTTCTCCCCCTCTCAGGGTCGCACTTGGAGAGATTCCAGTAGTCTACCAGTCCCGACTAAGGGAGGGAGAGTCAAGCAGAGGCCTACCCATTCCATTCCTAGCTTGGGCAGTGGCTAGTGACTGGCAGGCAATCTGCTACAAGTCAATATTCCGCTTTGTTGGGCAGCAGCGGCATGGGAGAGAGTCGAGGGCAGAGACTTAAGTTTACTATGAGGGAGGAGGCGGTGGTAAACCACGTCCATATTTTTTAACAAGTAAACATTTTGGATCCACTACCAGAACGATTGCAGTTGGAGATGGGGCATTTGGGGAGAGATGTGTCCATGGCGTCGCTATGGTTCAGAGGCAGCAAGACAGCATAAGACAAGGACCTGTTTTCTCCTTTGTAAAATGGGGATTTGATGCTTTCTTTCCCTCCTACTTAGACTGGGAGACCCAGGTGGGACAGTTTGATTGACTTTTATCTACCCCAGCACTAGCAACAGAGCTTGATACCTAAGTAGGCACTTAACAAATATAATAATAATAATGATAATAATGATAGTTCAAAATCTTCTGTAATTGAGTTGCCTTCCAGCAGAGTAACTAATCTCTTTCAAGCCTGCCATGTTCCTTAATGATGCTCTCAGCCAAGATGGTCTGCCTTACAATAGAACTCATTTGTTTGTGTTTTAAGACTTGGGTATGTAAACAAACTGATAGTAAAAAGTAACTCATTAATGATGGATGAAGTCTGTTGACTTGTTATAGTGGTTTAGAAATTCTAGATTCCATAAAGGGGAAGACAAAGAAGAGTACATCCTTTTTTAATTTAATTCTCAGGTTAATGTTTGCTCAGAACAGAAGGAAGCAGTTTCTAATTTACTTTAATCAGATAATCTCTGTCTTACAAAAAACATGCTTTGCAACATAGAATTTATTGAATAAGTATTAACAATGCTATATTTAACAAGGTGTAATTAAAAGCATGAAGATTTTCACACCAGCCACAATTTTTAGTTGATATTTACATGACAAAACATATATATGTTTGTCCTACTGAGCACAATCAACTTTACTGATTTTGATTTCTTCTTTTTCCTTGTTCTTCCTCTTGCTTCTGACAACCACAGATTTCTTTTTTTGAGTACAAAACTATATTATTATTACTAATAATAATAATAGTATTTGCTAACTGCTTAGTATGTGTCAAACCCTGTTCCCTCATCTATAAAATGGGGATTTCTCAGCTCTGCCACTTGTCTGCTGTGTGACCTTGGGCAAGTCACTTTACTTTTCTGAACCTCAGTTATCTCATCTGTAAAATGGGGATTGAGATGGTGATTGACATTGACTCCCACGTGGGACAAACTGTATCCAACCCAATTTGCTTGTATTCACCCCAGCGCTTAGACAGTTCCTGGCACACACTAAGCACTTAACAAATACCCCAGTGCTTAGAACAGTGCCCAGCACTTAGAACAGTGCTTGGCACATAGTAAGTGCTTAACAAATACCATCATCATCAAATCCTACTCCCTCATACTCCCTCTTACTTGAACTGTGAGCCCTATGTGGAACAGGGACTGTGTCCCACCTGATTAGCTTGTATCTACCCCAGTGCTTAGAACATTTAAGCGCTTAACAAATATCACAAAAAACAACACAAAACAAACTAGAAGATGCAGGCCCTGTTCTTATAATCTAATGGGGAACAGTGGCGGCCATGATGAGCAAGGATAAAACTGGAAGAGTATGGCTATTGAATTTGTAATAGATAAACAAATAAGTAGCACGTGTAGAAGAACACGTACCACTGAACTACATGTTAGTGTAAACGTAAGGGCTGAGGATGGGTGTAAGTCCATAAGTGCTGAGCTCCTTGTGGGCAGAGAGTGTCTATTTATTATTATATAGTACTCTCCTAAGGGCTTTGTACACTGCTTTCCATAGAGTCAGTGCTTAATAAATACAATTAAATAAATGAATGAAAGATGAGGTGACATAACTTCAGGATATGGTAATGATTTGAGAGATAGAGCTCAGTTCAGCTGAGTCTATGTCCCTGATGGGCTTCAATAATAGAATCTACCTAGCATTCTTCATAACCCTTTTCAGGACATTCAATTCTCCTATATTATGGAGGTACAGTCCTTGCAAAATCCCCCGGTCCAGAAACTTTGAGCTGTAGTACTCACCAAAATTTGACTTTGCATGCATCCATAATAACTCCCAATTGCCTATGCATAAACCACCTCCTCTGGCATCACAGGACACTGATTGTTTTGTAACAGGCTCACATTATTGGACTTACAATCTCTGATTCCCTACTAATGTTCTAGCCAAAATGTGTGAAAACATGACTTAGCAGAACTGGGTGCATTAGAAAGTATTTTACCATGATTTATGGGATATAACCTTCCTCTGAATCCCTTTGCTATAGAACGGTATTTCCTTCCATTTTAAAAGTTGGAAAACTAAGGTGAGACTCTTGCCAGGAGCTTAACAGCAAGTCAATGCCAAGACTTGGGACAGACACTTCTGAAAGGATCAAGTGATTGAACTTCCTTGGTCCGCAACATAATAATAATAGTAACAATAGTAATATTGAAGTGTTTTCTTTGTTCCAAGCAATGGGGTTGTTACAAGTTAATCAGGTTGGACACAGTCCTTGCCCATCATGAGGCTCACAGTCTAAGTAGGAGGGAGAACAGATATTGAGTCCCCATTTTCCAGAAGAGGAAACTGAGATACAGAGATCATGAGACAGACAAGTGGTGGAATTGGGATTAGAACACAAGTCTCTTAGCCTCAGCCTCTCTCTCTTTCCATTAAGCCACTCTGCTCCTTATCCCTACCAGCCTCCTGCAGGCAGTGGGTATGAACCATTCTAGTCTTATTAGCCATTATCCAAGAGGACAAAGATACATCTGTCGAAGGGCAGACTCCTCAGTGTTACAGTGGCACCACATGGAGTTAATTTACCCCCCATGAGTGAATACACTCAGTTCTGTCAGGTTGGGTTTTTCCAATATACATTCTGAAGCAGTATGGCCTAGTGGATAGTGCACAGGCCTGGAAGTCATAAGAGCCTGGGTCCTAATCCCAGCTCTGCCACTTGTCTGTTGTGTAACCCTGGGTAAGTCACTTAACTTCTCTGTGCCTCAGGTACCTCATCTGTAAAGTGAGGATTGAGACTGTAAACCCCAGAAGGCACATGGACAGTGTCCAATCTGATTAACTTATATCTACCCCAGAGCTTAGAGGAGTGCCTGGCACATAGTAAAGCACTGAACAGATACCATAAAAAAACCCCAAAAACCTTGTTACGGATTTAAGGAATGTTCTTTCTACAGTGTGACCCTGCCTTGATAAGGCACACCAGAATGCTGAAAGAAAGCACAGTGCTTTGTGCATAGTAAGAGCTCAATAAAAAGCACAGTGCTTTGTGCACAGTAAGAGCTCAATAACTATGTTTGAATGAATTTGTCTGTGTACATCTGGAGCGGGAACAAGTGTAGCAATCTAGTTAGTTTCCCTTAATGCAGGGCTTTGGAAGAACTTGACCATCCATTCCAGGAGAACCGGATGTAGCTTGTAATTGACAAATGCAGAATTTTCTCTATGCACTCAGTTCCGATTGAACATGTGCCTTCACAAGGCATTTCACTGGGAAACTTTTGTTCAACAACGTGGACCTTTTTAGATACAGCATGCTGTCATGTGAATGCATGCAACATTAAAACGAGTGGTTGTTGCCTTATGCTGTCGAGTCGTCTCCGACCCCCAGTGATGCCATAGCTACATCTCTACCAGAACACCCCACTTCCATCTGCTATCGTTCTGGTAATGTAGCCATAGAGTTTTCTTCTTAAAAATACAGAAGCGCTTTACCATTGTGTCCTTCTGCACGGTAAACCTGAGTCTCTGCCCTTGACTCTCTCCCATGCCGCTGCTGCCCAGAACAGGTGAGTTTTGGCTTCTGGCAGATTGCCTTTCACTCGCTAGTCACTGGCCAAGCTAGGAATAAAATGGTTATGCCTCTGCTTGACTCTCCCTCCTGTAGTTATGAGTGGTAGAGTACTGGAAACTCTCCAGGTGCGACCCTGAGAGGAAAACAAGTGGTTACTATAGTAAAAATTTTTGTGGATGTGAGGTTTGGCAAGAATGTAACCTCTGTGTCATAGGAGAACTGGGTCTATTTTGCTTATCCTGGCTTTCCATAACATTAGGTTCAATATGACATATACTACTATTATTACTATTGATGTCTGGCTACTTGTTTTGTTCTGTTGTCTGTCTCCCCGCTTCAAGACTGTAAGCCCGTTGTTGGGTAGGGATAGAGAAGCAGCGTGGCTCAATGGAAAGAGCCCGGGCTTGGGAGTCAGAGGTCATGGGTTAGAATTTCGACTCCGTCACTTGTCAGCTGTGTGACTATGGGCAAGTCACTTAACTTCTCTGTGCCTCAGTTACCTCATCTGTAAAATGGGGATTTAGACTGTGAGCCTTATATGGGACAAGCTAATTACTCTGTATCTACCCCAGCACTTAGAACAGTGCTCTGCACATAGTAAGCACTTAACAAATACCAACATTATTATTATTGTCTCTATCTGTTGCCAAATTGTACTTTCAATAGTATTTATTGAGCGCTTACTATGTGCAGAGCACTGTACTAAGCGCTTGGAATGAACAAGTCGGCAACAGATAGAGACAGTCCCTGCTGTTTGACGGGCTTACAGTCTAATCGGTCTTTCCAAGTGCTTAGTATGGTGCTCTGCACACACTAAACGCTCGATAAATACGATTGAATGAATGAATGAATAATGTTATCATTTAGTATTTGCATGTAATTTTGCTTTCCGAAACATTTACTAATCATTAACTTTCACAACATTCCTGAGCTCATTGTGGGCAGGGAATGGGAATGTCACTGTTTATTGTTGTATTGTACTTTCCCAAGCACTGAGTACAGTGCTCTGCACACAGTAAGTGCTCAATAAATATGATTGAATGAATGAATATGCTGGATATTAAAATAAATGTGGCACTTGTTAGATGCTTACTCTGTGCCAGGCACTGTACTAAATGCAGGTCAAACACAGTTCCTGTCCTTAATGGGGCTCAAAATCTAAGTTGGAGGGAGAACAGGTGTTGAATCCCCATTTTGCAGGTGAGAAAATTGAGGAACAGAGAATCAGTCAAGCTTAGTGGAGGAGCACAGGCCTGGAAGTCAGAGGACCTGGGTTCTATTCCCAGCTCTGCTAATTGTTTGCCGTATGACTTTGGGCAAGTCACTTAACTTTTCTGTGCCTCAATTAAGGATACCTGTTTTCTCGCTCTTACTTAGACTGGGAACCCTATGAGGGACAGGGACTGTGTCCCACCTAATTCATTCATTCATTCATTCATTCATTCATTCATTCAATTGTATTTATTGAGCACTTACTGTGTGCAGAGCACTGTACTAAACACTTGGAAAGTACAATTCTGCAACAGATAGAGACAATCCCTACCCAACAATGGGTCTACATACCCCAGCGCTTAGAACAGTGTTTGTTTGTTCAAAAACAAAAACATAAAAAAAGTTAAATGACTTGCCCCAGGCCATACAGCAGGGAAATGGGGAGCCAGAATTAGAACCCAGGTCTTCTGACTTCCAGGTTCCTGCTCTTTCCACCAGGCCAGTGACCTCTAGAAGATGTAAAATAGATTGTAGTCCAACTTGAAAGATAGTTACAATTCCATGAATACATTTGACCCAAATATGCTAAATGAAAAGGTATGATTTCATCATTCCCAGGAGCAAAAAAAACAACAGCTGGGAAGCTCAGAAGAGCACACAGAAACACTGTGACAGAAATGCTTTGTGCCATCCTTAGCGAGGAAGCCAGTGACAGTAACAAAGAAACATCAGCTCTGGAAAACGGAATTGCATAATTACAAATTTGGGTAGGATCCTACAGTTAACAAGCATTCACTTCATAGGCCAATAGAGATCAGGACTCTGGCTCTGTAACTGGATCAACTGCAGCATTTCATTCTCAAACATCATTTACAGATTTTAGACTGACTCAGGAGGATAACTAAAGTTTCTAATCAATATCACTACTTCCTACTTCTAAGAATCTTCCTTCCAGGACAAAGATCAGAGTTCTTGCTCGGCATAAAAATTTGATGAGGTTTCAGATGAACTAAAAGGAATCGGTTGTGTTTGGATTCATTGGTGCAAGAATACGCTGCAGTCAAACTGGCCAGATATAAAGGATGCTATGCTGCAGGTTAGTTTTTGTTAAAATAAATTCAATTTGAAACATTTGCATAATCCAAAATTAATGGACAAAACTCAAATTAACTTGCTTTGAATTGATGATATAAGGCATTCTTTTTTTAATGGTATTCGTTAAGAGTTTACTATGTGTCAAGCACTGCTCTGAACACTGGGGTAGATACAAATCAATTATAGCAGACACACAGACCCTGTCCCACGTGGGGTTCACAGTCTAAGTAGGAGGGACAACAGGTTGAACCTCCATTTTTACAGTTGACGAAACAGAGAGGTTAAGTGTCTTGCCTGAAGTCACACAGCAGACAAGAGGTAGAGCTGGGATCAGAATCCAGATGCTTTGACTACCAGACTCATGAACTTTCCACTAGACCCCATTGCTTCCCTTTGTCAAAAGAACTAGTTAATATTAGCAATCAAGATAATCAGATTAAAATCGCTGTTATTTCCACACTATCACATGGGTATGTGTGAAAAAAATCAGGAAGACAGGTGGGAAATGGAAAAACTGCTGGACTCAGGAAGATCCAATTTTATCCGGAATTCCTTCTTCACCAGCAATATTGCTGATGTTTTTTCTCAAGCTCAAAAGCCAGTCTAGCCGTTAACCAGTGGACATGGGATCTCCCCATGAAGCAACTATCCTACTTCAAAAAAAAATAGTATTTAAATGCTTACTATGTGCCAGACACTGTGCTAAACTCTGGGACAAATACAAGCTAATCAGGTTGAAGCCTGTCCCTATCCCACATGGGGCTCACGGAATTAATCTCCATTTTACAGATGAGGTAATTGAGACTCGGAGAAGTGAAGTGACTTTGCTCAAGGTCACACAGCAGACAAGTGGCAGAGTTAGGATTAGAACCCAGGTCCTTCTGACTCCCAGGTCTGTGATCTATCCACTAGACTATCCTATTTCCCTTAGTCTTCAGACCAGCAGTCTTCACGCTCCACTGAGAATGCTTTCAGGACATAGTAGAAATAGTATTTCTCAAGTGCTTGGTGTGTGTGGACCACTGTACTAGGCATTGGGAATGACTATCCTGGTGGGAATTAGACTCAGTCCCTGTCCCTTGGGGAGTTCACCATTTAAAAATAAGCTGGACGAAAACAAAGTACCTGTGAGTCTTCTGTGCACACCTTATCTGTGGGTCTTTTGTGGGCACTTTGGAATGCATTTCTTAAATGGGCAGAATGAGACCAGCAGAACAGGGCTTCAGCCACCTGGATTCTTGCAACATTGCTAAAATCTACACTTTACTCTTCATCGAAACTAATCCGGAGCACTTCTCCTATCCCTCCTTGAATACTGCATCTGCCTCCTCACTAATCTGCCGGTCTCCTGTCTCTTCCCACTCCAATCCATATTTCACTCTGCTGAACAAATCATTTATCAACAAAAAAGTTCAGTCCATGCCTCCCCACTCCTCAAGAACCTCCAATCTCTGCCCATCCACCTGCACATCAAACAAAGACCCCTTACTATTGGCTTTAAAGCACTCAATTTAGCTTGCCCTGTCCTCACCTCACTCATCTTCTATTACAGCCCAGCTGTCACACTCCTCCCTCTAGCCTGGAACTCCTTCCCCCTCCATATATGCCAGTCCATCACTCTTTCCACCTTCCAAACATTACTAAGTTCACATCTCCTCCAAGAGGCCTTCCCCGATTAAGCCCTCTTTTCACTGGCTCGCTCTCCCTTCTGCGTCGTCTTTGTACTTCAATCTGTGACTTTTGGGCACTTGATATTCATTTCGCCGTGCTCTCAACCCCACAGAATCTAAGTACATATCTTTATATATTATAAATGACTTATTTATTCATATTGTCTGTCTCCTCCTCTGGACCGTAAGCTCATTATGGACAGAGAACGTTGCCGCTAATTCTGTTGTATTGTACTCTCCCAAGTGCCTAGCACAGTGCTTGTACATAGTAAGCAGTCAGTAAATGTCTGATTGATTGCATATACATTTCCATCTTCCTCTCCCTTTTTTCTTAGGGAAAGTTTTTTAAGTGAATAATTTTCAATTGCCTTGAACTCAACTTTACTTGTGACAGAAATAGTTTCTTAAACTGTGGGCAGGATAACAACTGGATTTAATCATCACCAGAATCAGAATAATGCAAAAAATATACTTTAAAATATTGTTATTCACCCAATAAATTTTCCCCAAATCGCTGTGACTCCACTTATGACCTACTAAAGAAAACAAAATGTTCTAACCACCGCCACTGTGACATGAGCATAATCAGTCAGAGGCATATACTTCATTAGTTCATTCATTCACTTGTATTTATTGAGCGTTTACTCTGTGCAGAGCACAGTACTAAGTGCTTGGGAAAGTACAGTACAGCAATAATGAGAGACAATCCCTGCCCACAGGGAGCTCACAGTCTGGAGGTGAAGAGACAGACATCAATACAAATGAACAGACATCAATATAAATAAGTAAGATTACAGATATATACATAAGTGCTGTGAGGCAGGGAGAGGGGGGAAGAGCAAAGGGTGATGTAGAGGGAGTGGGAGATGAGGAAAAGTGGGGCTTTGTCTGGGAAGGCCTCTTGGAGGAGATGTGCCTCAGTAAGACTTAGAAGGTGGGGGAGAGAAATTGTTTTGTGGATTTGAGGATGGAGGGTGTTCCAGGCAAGAGGTAGGATGTAGGTCAGGGACTGGTGGCGAGGTAGGAGAGATGGAGGCACAGTGAGAAGGTTAGCACCAGAGGAGCCAAGCGTGACAGCTGGGTTGTAGAAGGAGAGAAGCAAGGTGAGGTAGGAAGGGGCGAGGAGCCGAGTGCTGTTATCCTCGACTCCGCTCTCTCATTCGATCCACATAGGCAATCCGTCACCAAATCCTGTCAGTCTCACCTTCACAACATCACTGAAATCTGCCCTTTCCTCTCCATCCAAACTACTTCCATGTTAATACAGTCACTCATCCTACCTCGACTGCATTACTGAATCAGCCTCTTTCTGACCTCCCAAACTCCTGCCTCTCCCCACTCGAATCTATACTTCACTCCCCTGCCCGGATTATCTTTCTACAGAAACATTCAGGATACCTCACCCACCCTCCTCAAAAATCTCCACTGATTGCCTATCCACTCATATCAAACAAAAACTCCTCACCTTTGGCTTTAAAGCACTCCATTACCTCACCCCCTCCTATCTCATTGCTCCAGTGGGCTGAGAGTGTGTGAGAGATTGAGGGGATAAGAGATAACCTTGTCTTTCCACTGAATTGCTGAATGACCTTGGGCAAATATTTGATTAATAATAATGATGGTATTTGTTAAGCGCTTACTATGTGCAAAGCACTGTTCTAAGCACTGGGGGGATACAAGGTGCGTCTAACATTCTATTCTGAATTGTCACTTTGATTTTCAAAGACGCGGCATCTGACTGCTGTAACATGAGCCAAAATGACCGGCAATCGTCTCCGGGTGAATTAGTGGGTAGTAGATTTGCTCGCAAGGTCCCCTGCCAGGTTATAAACTCCTTGAGGACAGAGATCATGTCTACTAATTCTCTAGTGCTGTGTTTAGTACTGTGCTCTATACAGTGTGAATGCTCAACGAAAACTGTTGATTAGAGAACGTGTCTCTCAACTGTGTTATATTGTACTCTCCCAAGACCTTAGTAGGTGCTCTGCACACAGTAAGTGCTCAATAAATATGATTGATTTTTGGATTGACTAGTCAGTGGCTGAAGCCATGCTCTGAGGAGACTTGTGGTTTGCTTAATAATAATAAAATAACAATAATTATAATAATAATGGTATGTGTTAAGTGCCAAGCACTCTTCTAAGTGCTAGGGTAGATACAAGCTAATCAAAGTGGACATAGTCCCTGTCCCATATGGGGCTCACTCGCTTAATCCACATTTTGCAGATGAGGTAACTGAGGCACAGAGAAGTGACTTGCCCAGGTTCACACAGCGGACATGTGGTGGAGTTCGTGCTCTATCTACTAGGATATACTGCCCCATGCATCAGTTTGCCAACCATCTCTGATGGTTTGCAGTAGACCTGCACTTCAACATCTTCTGTAGTCAGCCTCCAGCAATAAAGAATGACTTGATTACTGCAAGCTGCCCTATTCCAGATCAACAGTGCAGGTATCTAAGACAGGCTCATTAATGAATGCTCACCCATTATCCCCATATCTGTCCTACTTAGTGGAGCTGAGTTGTAAGGAGTGTGTTTTTTTTCTATTATTACTTTTATGGTACTTTGTATGCACTTACTATCTGTCAGACACTGTTTTAAGGTTTGGGGTAGGAGGGCGTAGTGAGCAGAGTATGAGCCTGGGAGTCAGAAGGTCATGAGTTCTGATCCTGGCTACTTCACTTGTCTGTTGTGTGGCCTTGGGCAAGCCACTTTTGTTCCCTGTGCCTCAGTTCCCTCATCTGTAAAATGAGGATTGAAACTGTGAACCCCATGTGAGACAGGGGCTTTGCCCAACCCAATTTGCTTGTTTCCACCCCAGGGCTTAGAACAGAGCTAGGCACATAGTAAGCGCTTAGAAAATACCATAATTATCATTATTATTATTATTATTACAAGTTACTTAGGTTGGACACAGTCCCATCTCGCACAGGGCTTACAGTTCATTCATTCATTCAATTGTATTTATTGAGTGCTTACTGAGTGTAGAGCACTGACCTAAATGCTTGGGAAAGTACAACACAACAACAAAGAGTGACGTTTCCTGCCTACAGCAAGCTTATGGTCTAGTGAGGGATGGGGGTGGGTGGCGGTGGGATTCAGACATCAATACAAATAAATAAAATTAAGTGCTGTGGGGCTGGGAGAGGGGAAGAACAAAGGGAGCAAGTCAGGACAATGCAGAAGGGAATGGGAGATGCGGAAAAGTGGGGCTTAGTCTGGGAAGGCCTGCTTGGAGGAGATGTACCTTCAGTAAGTCTTCTGAAAGAGGGGAGAGTAATTATTCTGTCAGATTTGAGGAGGGAAGGCATTCCAGGCCAGAAGCAGGACATTAGACTGTAAGTCCGTCAATGGGCAGGGATTGTCTCTATCTGTTGCTGAATTGTACACTCCAAGCGCTTAGTACAGTGCTCTGCACATAGTAAGCAGTCAATAAATACTATTGAATGAATGAATGACATGGACTAGGGGTTGGAGACAAGACAGATGAGATCGAGGCCCAGTGAGAAGGTTAGCACTAGGGGAGCGAAATGTGCGGGCTGTGTTGTAGAAGGAGAGAAATGAGGTGAGGTAGGAGGGGTAAAGTGATGGAGTGCTTTAAAGCCAGTGGTGAGGAGTTTTTGTTTGCTATGGAGGTGGATGGGCAACCACTGGAGCTTTTCGAGGAGAGGGGTAACACGTTTCCATTACAGAATGTTTCTGTAAATAAAGGACCCGAGCAGCGGAGTGAAGTATGGACTGGAGTGGAGAGAGACAGGAGGCTGGGAGGTCAGCATGGAGGCTGATACAGTAATCCAGGAGGGATAGCATGATAGTCTGAGGATGAGTCTAACTAGGCTACAGAGTGGATGTACTGACAGTGGCCCAGTCTTCATTATTGGTTACAATCTCCTGGCTACCAGTAATGAAGTACTAGGGCACTGTCAGTACATCTATTCTGAAGCCTAATTAGAAGGTCATGGGTTCTAGTCCTGGCTATGCCATATGTCTGCTGTGAGACCTTGGGCAAGTCACTTCACTTCTCTGTGCCTCAGTTACCTCATCTTTAAAATGGAGATTGAGACTGCGAGCTCCATGTGGGACAGGAGCTGTGTTCAACCTGATTTACTTGTATCCAACCTAGCGCTTAATACAGTGGCCGGCACTTAACAAATACTACAATTATTATTACAACACACTGTAGTGGTTCTTTCATGAGTTATAGAAGCAGAACACGGCCTTCTCACTCCCAGATCCTTGCTCTACCCGCTATACCAGGCTGCTTCTCTTTAAGCAACGGGAATCCAATAAATTCTATTCAATCAATCGATCCATCAATCAGTCAATGGTATTTACTGAATGCTTACTATGGGCAAAGCATTAATGACTGATAATTGTCGAGCCAGCTTTTACTGCTCCTGTGTAAGACAACTTGTCTTCTCTATGACCTTGGACAAGTCACTTCACATCTCTGGGGCTCAGTTACCTCACCTGTAAAATGGGGATTAAGACTGGGAGGCCCAGATGGGACATTGAGTACAACCTGATTATTTTATATCTACCCCAGCGCTTGGTACATAGTGCCTGGTTACACTGTAAGTGCTTAAGAAATGCCATTAAAAAGCAAAAAGAACAAACATTTGTAATACTAACTTGAATTGCGCTGGTACAAATGAGAAAGACTTTCTAAACACTAGACAGGTACTTGAGGACTTTCAGGTATGTTCTCCCTGTAACAAATTATGGTGCAAATTACTTATGATCATACTTGTGATTGCAGGATAAACAGCTTTTCTTCAAATTTGCAATACTGCAAAAGGTAAGTCCTTAATTAATACAAAGTAGAAAAGATGTGAAATGTGGTTCTGTCACACTCTGACAAAGCTGTGACTCATCAGGCAACACAGATTTGCACAGTGAGTGTGGCCATTTGTATTTGTTAAATTAGCTGCACGAAGGCCCCGACATTGTTTGAATTCTATGGTAGCAAGTGGAACATTATTAGGAGACATTTGAATTAAACGTGCAACTTTACAAGGAATGAAGTTCCAAGCCAAATGACATTTCACAAGAAGTCAACCTTTAATGGAAACCAAATGTTGCCCCTGATATTCTAAGTATCAAGCCGTGTGACCGCACTCTTCGTATTGTAGAACGCGCGTTGGGTCCGAAGTGATGAACTTTTAAAATAATAATGCACTATTTAAGAGACTTTCAAATACATGAATTTTTATAGCAGTCCTGAAAGGTAGGTAGGGCTTCCCTTAGGTGAATGGGGGCCACTGTCCTGGATCCCCAATTTCTGGGGTCCCACCCTTTGGCTAGCTATTCTTAACCACCGTACATCCTCTTATCCCTGACTCCTCTTCCTCCACCCTAACTAACCTCTTCCCTTTCACTTCTATTTATTGCTATTAAATTGTCTTGTTTTTGTCCGTCTCCCTCCCCGGATTAGACTGTAAGCCTGTCGATGGGCAGGGATTGTTTCTATCTGTTGCCGAATTGTACATTCCAAGCTCGACCCGCTCCAGTCTATTCTTCACTCCGCTGCCCGGCTCATCTTCCTGCAGAAATGATCTAGGCATGTCACTCCCCTTCTTAAACACCTCCAGTGGTTGCCTATCGACCTCCGCTCCAAACAAAAACTCCTCACTCTAGGCTTCAAGGCTCTACGTCACCTTGCCCCTTCCTACCTCTCCTCCCTTCTCTTTTTCTACCGCCCACCCTGCACGCTCCGCTCCTCTGCCGCCCACCTCCTCACCGTCCCGCGGTCTCGCCTATCCCTCCATCGACCCCTGGGCCACGTCCTCCCGCGGTCCTGGAACGCTCTCCCTCCTCACCTCCAACAAACTAATTCTCTTCCCCTCTTCAAAACCCTACTTAAAACTCACCTCCTCCAAGAGGCCTTCCCAGACTGAGCTCCCCTTCTCCTTCTACTCCCTCTACCACCCCCCTTTCACCTCTCCGCAGCTTAACCCTCTTTTCCCCCCATTTCCTTCTGCTCCTCCCCCCTCCCTTCCCATCCCCTCAGCACTGTACTCGTCCGCTCAACTGTATATATTTTCATTACCCTATTTATTTTGTTAATAAAATGTACATCGCCTCGATTCTATTTAGTTGCCATTGTTTTTACGAGATGTTCTTCCCCTCGACTCTATTTATTGCCATTGTTCTTGTCCGTCCGTCTCCCCCGATTAGACTGTAAGTCCGTCAAACGGCAGGGACTGTCTCTATCTATTGCCGACTTGTTCATTCCAAGCTCTTAGTACAGTGCTCTGCACATAGTAAGCGCTCAATAAATACTATTGAATGAATGAATGAACTTAGTACAGTGCTCGGCACACAGTAAGCGCTCAATAAATACTCTTGAATGAATGAATGAGTGAATGAATGAATGGACCCACCCTTGGTAGAGGAGACTCAGGCAATGTCTCTCCTCCCATTTCTTCTCTTCCTCCTCACTGAGCAGGACTCATAGGCCTGGAAGGGCCTGTATTGGTCAATTGTCCTGAGCCCTGCTCCCACTTGGGTCGATTTCTAAAAATAGATAGATGGCATCTCTTTCTCTCTCTGAAGAACCAAGGCTCAGAGAAAGAGAGGAGAAGCTATCCAAAGGACCACTGGACTAGGAAACAAAACAGCTCCTGCCTGTCATTCCATTGTTCTTTTTTTTTTATTATTTGTTAAGCCCTTACCATATGCCAGGCACTGTACTAATTGCTGGGGAAGATACAGCTAATCAGGTCGGACACAGTCCACGTCCCACGTAGGGCTCACGGTCTTAATCCCCATTTTACAGATGAGGTAACTGAGGCACAGAGAAGTCAAGTGACTTGGCCAAGGTTACACAGCAGAACCTAGATCCTTCTGACCCCCAGTCTCATAGTCTTTCCACTAGGCCACTTGGCAAAATGGGCTCTCACTTCTCTCTGAAGAACTGAGACTCAGAGAGAAGAGGAGCTACATGTCTGCTAATTCTGTTATACTCTCCCAAGTGCTTAGTACAGTGCTCTGCACACAGTAAGCATTCAATAAATACTATTGATTGATGGATGGATGGAAATTAAACAGTCCTGCCTGCCATTCTAATATTCTTTCCAGTAAATGGTACATCTATCTCTCTCTTCCCCCCGATCACATCACGCAGAAGCATGTGTGATATGTCATAGAAGCAGCATATGTGATAGAAGTAGCATAGCATAGTGGATAGAGGAGGGACCTGGGAGTCAGATGGTTGTGGGTTCTAACCCCGGCTACTTCACTTGTCTGCTCTGTGACGTTGGGCAAATCACTTGACTTCTCTGTGCCTCAGCTCCCTCATCTGTAAAAAGGATTAAGACTGTGAGCTCCATGTGGGACAGGGACTGTGTCCAACTTCATTTGCTTATATACACCCAGGGCTTAGTACAGTCCCTGTCCCAGAGTAAGTGCTTAATAAATACCAGAATTATAAGTATTATTATCACACACTCTTCTGGACTCTGGGTTTCTATTCTCGATGGAAAGTTATCATTTGCAAACAAGTTTGTGGTGGGCAGGGAACTTGTCTGCCAACTCTGGTGTATTGTACTCTCCTGAGCAGTAAGTACACTGCTCTGTGTACGGTAAGCGCTCAATAAATACCACTGATAGGATTACCCTATTTAAGGCTGTTGACCTATATATTTATAGGACTCTAGATTGAAGAACATGATGGCCCCATGCGAACGAGCACTGGGTGGGGTGAAGGGTGGTTTTAAAGAGGGAAACTCCAGACAGCTCCAGAAGTTTACACTCCTTGAACTGTCACCTTCCTGCTTTGAGTCTGAGAGACTTTAGATCCAGGGACCAACTCCTTCCTCTGCTCCAACTGTGGAGAAGACAGTATTAAAGAGAAGAATTATAGAAGTGGACCATCTCTTTCTCCTTGAAACATTATGCGGGACATAGCAAATGCTCGATAAATACCGTTGATTGATCTAATCTTTGGTTTCACTGACATTATCCTCCTCCGGTTCTCCTCCTATCTCTCTGGCCACTTCTCAGCTCCCTCTGGGTGGCCCATGCACTTGGATCGGTCCCCTTCAAGTACTTGATGTTCACCCCATCCTCAGGCCTCCAACACTTATGTACTTACCCATCATTCATTTTAATGAAGCAGCATTGCCTAGTGGATAGGGCACAGGCCTGGGAGTCAGAGGAAACTGGGTTCTAATTCTCGCTCTATCACTTGTCTGCTGTGTGACCTGGGGCAAGTCACTCAACTTCTCTGGGCCTCAGTAACCTCATCTGTAAAATGGGGATTAAGACTGTGAGCCCTTTGTGGAACCGGGATTGTGTCCAACCAGATTATTTTGTATCTTCCCCAGCATTTAGTACAGTGTCTGGCACGTAATAAACACATGAGTGTAATTTTAAAAAAAGTCGGTTTTTCCCTCTGGCCTATAACCTCCCTGTGAGCTGGGAAGTACAGTGCTTTGCATGCAGTAGGCACTCAATAAATATGATTGAATGAATGAATGAATAAACCTAAACTCTGTTGTATAGTACTCTCCCAAGAACTTAGAAGAGTGCTCTGCACACAGGAAGCACTCAATAAATAACATTGATTAAACTGGTAGCATCACTGTCAGTGGTATTTACTGAGTGCTAAATGCAGAGCACTGTACTAAGCACTTGGGAGAGTGCAATACAACAAAATTAGCAGACACGTTCCCTGCCCGTAAGTTGGGTCTTTCAAAAACCATATCACCTCCAGGAGGCCTTCAGTGATTAATCTTTCATTTCCTCACTCTGCTTTCCTCCTCTACTGCCTCTCTAACACCTCCACGTCACCAAAGTACCCCCTCACCTGCCTGTAACATTTCTGTACATATTTTTAAATTCTGTTGCTTCTCCTATCTGGAATTTATATTAGTGTCTGTCTCAACCAATAGATTGTAAGCTTTTTGTGGGCAGGAATCAGGTCCACTAACTCTGCTACATTCTCCAACAATATAATATACTTATTATATTCCACTTTGACTATTGCATCAGCCTCCTCCTGACCTCCCTGCCTCCATTCTGTCCCCATTTCAGGGCCTAGTTCACTTTGCTGCCTGGATCATTTTTCTAAAAGAGTGCTCTCTACACATCTCCCTACTCCTCCAAAACTTCATGGTTGCCCAACCACTCCCATCAGGTAGAAACTCCTTACCATTGGCTTTAAGGTATTCAATCAGCTCTCCCGCTCCTACCTGACCTGTCTGATCTCCTACTACAACTCAAATCTTCTTACTTTGCTCCTCTAATACCAACTTACTCTCTGTTCCTCGATCTCATCTGTCTCACCACCAACCTCTTGCACATGTCCTCTCTCTGACATGGAACTCCCTCCCCGCTCACATCTGACAGACCAGCACTCTCCCCATGTCCTAAAATCACATCTCCTCCAAGAGGCCTTTCCTAACTAACCCAGTACCCCATTTTCCATTCATCCTTCTATCTGCAATCCCCTTGGTCACTTTAGAGAAGCAGCATGGCTCAGTGGAAAGAGGACGGGCTTTGGAGTCAGAGGTCATGAGTTTGAATCCCAGCTCTGCCACTTGTCAGCTGTGTGACCGTGGGCAAGTCACTTCACTTCTCTGTGCCTCAGTTACCTCATCTGTAAAATGGGGATTAAGACTGTGAGCCCCATGTGGGACATCCTGATTCCCCTGTGTCTACCCCAGCGCTTAGAACAGTGCTCGGCACATAGTAAGCGCTTAACAAATACCAACATTATTATTATTATTTATTCCTCACCCCACCCTCAGTCCCACAACGTTTATGTCCTTATTCAAATACTCTGCTGCTTTCCCCATTTGTAATTTATTTTAATGTCTGTCTACCCAGCTAGATGGAAAACTCCTAAAGAGCACAGATCACATCTATCAGTTCACTTATACTGTACTCTCATAAGTGTTCAGTAGTGTTCTGCACATTGTAAGTGTTGAATAAACGACTGACTGATTGATCCTAAGTGCTTAGAACAGTGCTCTGCACAGAGAAAGGACTCAATAAGTATGACTGATGGGTTGATAACTGCTGTACAAATTACTGGGAAGCCTCCCCCTCCCCCCTGACTTGTCCCCCCCCCCCCCCCCGCCTTCATCTTGCCTGGAAACAGGAAAGCCTTCAAACAGCCTTGAGGTAATCCAGGCTGAAAACAGAGTGGGAGCAGGGGTGGGAAGTGGAAGAGGCTGAAATTCATTCTGCCCACCAGGCAGATGAACTGATGTCAGCCTTCTGAGCGGGGGTTGAAAGTGAAGCTTTGCTAACCCTCAGATGATTTTGTCATCCCAACTCAATCCATAGTAAAGTTAGGTAGGTGCTTGGTGTGAGGCTCGTTCTGATTTGGGGCAAAAATGCAATTTTCTTCTGAGCACATATCTCCACAGGTTATATTTGCCCTATGCAAATATCTACAATATTCCTGGTCTGAGGATTCTCCATCCGTTCGGTCTGATTTATTCTGAGGTGGTGGTTTCAATGCTAGTAGGGTTGCGGGTGGAGTCAGACACACCTTTGATTTGAATTCAGATCAATCAATCATATGTAATAAGCACTTATTATATGCAGAGCACTGCACTAAATGCTTGGGCGAGTACAATATAACAAAGTTGGTAGAAACATCCCTGCCCACAGCGAGCGTACAGTCTGGAGACAGACATTAATATACATAAATTAATTACAGATGTGTACATAAGTGCTGTGGGGCTGAGTGGAGCTGAATAAAGGATGCAAATCCAAGCGCAAGGGCAGACACAAAAGAGGACATGAGGCTGGAAAAAGACTTAGTTGGGGAAGGGCTCTTGGAGAAGATGTGCTTTTAATAAGGCTTTGAAGGTGGGGAGACTGATCATCTGTCAGATATGAAGATGGAAGGCATTCCAGGCCAGAGGCAGTAAGTAAGCTAGAGGACAGCAATGAGAATGAGGTACCGTAAGTAGGGTGGCATTAGAGGACCAAAATATGTGGGATGGGTTGTAACAAGAAATCAGGGAGGTAAGGTAGGAGACGGCAAGGTGATTGAGTGTTTTAAAGCTGATGGTAAGAAGTTTCTGTTTGATGTGGAAGTGGATGGGCAACCACTGGAGGTTTTTCAGGTGTGGGGAAACATGCACTGAAGAGTCTTGTAGAAAAATGATCTGGGCAGCAGAGTGAAGTTTGAATTGGAATGGGGAGAGACAAAAGGCAGGGAAGTCAGCAAGGAGGTTGATACAGGATTCAAAGCAGGACAGAGTAAGTGCTTGGATTTAACGTGGCAGCAGAATATGTCCAAAACAGAACTCTTTATCTTGCCACCCAAACCCTGTTCTCCCTGTGATTTTCCCATCACAGTAGACAGCACCACCATCCTTCCTGTCTCACAAGCCCATGACCTTGGCATTATCCTTGACTCATCTCTCTCATTCAACCCACATATTCTATCTACCACTAAATCCTATCTGCTCAACCTTCACAACTTTGCTAAAATCTGCCCTTTCCTCCCCCACCAAAATGCTACCATGTTAATCCAAGGCACTTTTCCTATCCTGCCTTGACTACAGGATCAGCCTCCTTGCTGACCTACCTGCCTCCTGTCTCTCTCCACTCCAGTCCGTACTTCACTCTGCAGCCCAGATCACTTTTCTACCAAAACATTCAGTCCACGTTTCCCCATGCCTCAAGAACCCCATCCACCATCGGCTTTAAACCACTCAATCACCTTGCCCCGTCATACCTCACCTTGCTGCTCTTCTACTACAACCCAGCTTGCTCAGTTTAGTCCTCTAATGCCAACCTATTCACTGTACCTCAATTTCATCTCTCTCGCCTTTATCTTGCCTCTGGCCTGGAACGCTCTCCCTCTTCATATCTGACAAACAACTCCTCTTCTCACCTTCAGAGCCTTACTCAAAGCACATCTCCTCCAAGAGGCCTTCCCTGACTAAGCCCTCATTTCCTATTTCCCCACTCCCTTCAGCGTCACCCTGACTTGCTCCCTTTTGATTCACCACCCCAGTCCCCAGCCCCACAGCACTTAGATACATACCCGCAGTTTATTTATATTAATGCCTGTCTTCCCCTCTGGACTGTAAACTTGTTGTAGGCAGGGATCATCTATACCAACTCTTTTGAATTATACTCTTCCAAGCACTTGATAGAGTGCTCTGCACACAGTCAGCACTCAATAAATGCCACTGATTAACTGATCTCAGAGTTGAAAACCTATCCATATGCCTGGACAGGCAGCAGGCAGGAGACAGCAAAATTTCCATTCATTCATTCATTCATTCATTCATTCAATCAATTGTATTTATTGAGTGCTTAGCAGCTGGGACAGTAAAATACAAAGACCCCTTGACACTCAAGCCCACCCTGAGCATGGCAGTGAGAGTCAAGAGAACTGGGTTCTAATCCCAGCTCTGCCACTGGCCTACTCTATGATCTTAGAATATTCACTTAACCTCTCTCTGACTCAATAAATACAACAGATTGAGCGACTGACTGTGGTTCCTCAACTATAAAACAGGGAAAAGATTCCTGCACTTCCTTAGCTCTTAATAATAATAATAATGATGCCATTTTTTAAGCGCTTTCTATGTGAAAGAACTGTTCTAAGTGCTGGGGAACCTGTCATTGGGCAGGGATTGTCTCTATCTGTTGCCAAATTGTACATTCCAAGCGCTTAGTACAGTGCTCTGCACATAGTAAGTGCTCAATAAATACTATTGAATGAATGAATGAATACAAGGTGATCAGGTTGTCCCACGTGGGACTCACAGTCTTAATCCCCATTTTACAGAAGCGGTCACTGAGGCCCAGAGAAGTTAAATGACTTACCCAAAGTCACACAGATGATAAGGGGCTGATCCGGGATTTGAACCCATGACCTCTGACTCCCAAGCCCATGCTCTTTCCACTGAACCCCGCTGCTTCTCTTAGATTGGGAGCCCATGTAGGACAAGGGCTTGTTCTGAGCTGAGGATCTTGCATTTACCCCCATGCTCGGCACATACCAAGTGCTGGAGCAAGACCACCATTTGCCATGGCAGAGCTTCCCCTCCCCCGGAGCATGCAGGATCTCTTGACAGTAAGCTTGTTGTGGGCAGGAAACAGGCTCGCCAACTCTGTTGTACTGTCCTCTCCCAAGTACTTAGCAGAGTGCTCTGCACATAGTAAGCACTCAGTAAATACCATCGATGATGGGAAGGAGGCAGGGTACGGAGGGAGGCCTGGGGCTCCCAACGAGCTGATTGCCCCGCCACTAGGTGGCGCTCTAAAGGGCAAGGCTCCTGATGAATTCCTGCATGACCTCACCAAAGGGTGGGATTTACCCCCCATCTTTCATCTGAGGTTTTTCAAGTTTTAATGACGAGCAACATCGTTATTTCTATTTGGCATGTGGGGGAAATGACTCACAGGAAAGTTAAGTGATTTGCTCCAAGTCCCGCAGAGCCCTGAATGAAACTCTCGATGAACTTCTTTTTCACAAACTATTAAAACAGCCTTCCCTTTAATGGAGGAGAGTGTAGAAATTCATGCCTCCTTAGTCATGAGAGGTCACTCCTTGATACTGCTAATAAATCTTTGCTTATTACTAGGAATTGAGCATCCTACACCAGACTCAGAGAGGGCTGTTTATGTGATGCTATGATACACAGTGATACCAGAGAAAGGTTTCAGCTTGTTCCACAACCATTTATAGATTGCTCTTCAGTTTATTATAACTCCATTTGGTTCCTCACTCTGAGGAGTATGCAGGTTAATTGCTCCCTGCTTTCCACTTTGATTTTGGCCTCTGCAGGGAAATACCAACTTTTTCTTTATGGCATGTTAAGCGCTTACTACATGCCAGGCAGTTTCCTATGCACGGGGGGTAGATACAAGCTAATCATGCTGGGCGCAGTCCATGCCCTACATAGGGCTCGCAGTATTAATCCCCATTTTGCAGATGAGTGAACTGAGGTAATAATAATGTTGGTATTTGTTAAGCGCTTACTATGTGCAGAGCACTGTTCTAAGCGCTGGGGTAGATACAGGGTAATCAGATTGCCCCACGTGAGGCTCACAGTTAATCCCCATTTTACAGATGAGGGAACTGAGGCATAGAGAGGTTAAGTGACTTGCTCACAGTCACACAGCTGACAAGTGGCAGAGCCGGGAGTTGAACCCATGACCACTGACTCTGAAGCCCAGGTTGTTTCCCCTGTGCCACGAGGTACAGGTAAATTACATGACTTGCCCAAAGTCATACAGCAGATAAGCGGCAGAGCCGGGTTTAGAACCCAAGTCCTTTTGACGCTCAGGCCCATGGTCTACGCACTTGGCCATGTTGCTTCTAATCGTTTCTTCAAAGAGCCGGCAAAAGCCCGGGTGCTGGCTTGCCTACCCCGAATGCAGCTGGACTTTAGCGGCCGTCATATGATGAGTTTTGTTTTCTTTGAAGTAACTTGGTAAAAATATCACTGTGAGGTGCAGCAGTACTCCATTTTCTACGTAAAACTTGCTTAGCACAGAAGTCCCACAGTTCGCCGAATCAACATGATCGGTGCTCTCCAAGGCTGGAATACCCAGAATTACGGGTCAAATTTCTGTTCAGTAAATGGAGCCGTCGTAAATAAGCTGGAAAGATAATTTTGGACGAAACGATAAGACCGATAGACA
The DNA here is from genome assembly GCF_004115215.2 of Ornithorhynchus anatinus. NCBI lineage: Eukaryota > Metazoa > Chordata > Mammalia > Monotremata > Ornithorhynchidae > Ornithorhynchus > Ornithorhynchus anatinus. The sequence goes on along the minus strand of NC_041728.1, from coordinate 86,834,730 downwards.
CTGTAGGGCTTGTCACATTTTTGATGAGAAGAGATTTGGACTGTTACTGGGGAATCTAGTTGACCTGTATTAGTTAGCCTACAGCTCAGAAAAGAAGAAACATATACTAATACAGACTCAAACTGGGATCTGAAGAGGCAGTGTGGGGTAGTGGAGAGAGCACGGGCCTGGGAGTTTTCATCTGTAAAATGGGGATTAAGACTGTGAGCCTCACGTGGGACAACCTGATTACCCTGTATCTACCCTAGCGCTTACAACAGTGCTCTGCACATAGTAAGCCCTTAACAAATACCAACATTATTAGAAGGTCTTGGTTTCTAATCCCGGTTCTGCCACTTGTCGGCTGATCAAGTGACTTCACTTCTCTGTGCCTCAGAGACGTTCCCTCATCTGTAAAATGGGGTTTGAGAATGTGAGCCCCACGTGGGACAGGGACTGTGGCCAACCCGATTTGCCTGTAATCACCCCAGTGCTTAGTTCAGTGCCTGGCAACATAGTAAGCGCTAAACTAATACCACAGTTATTCATTATTTTTATTACCTGAAAATCGATCTCTCTTCTTTTTACCCCTCCTATTTTCCCCAGGAGTAAAGAAAGTGCAATCGCTATTCCTCTCCATTCCTAAATCACCATAGTGTCCACTTTGGTTTGCTCTACCAGTTGATGTGTATAGAGGGCAAATAATAAAAACACTTCCATAGTCACTAACATGCATGACTAAGAGAAATGCTGAGCATCATCATACATGACGCGGAGCTAGTCGTTAGTATTGTTAAGGATGGAAAAGATGGATTCACCTATCCACCTCCGCACGAAACAAAAACTCTTCACTCTTGGCTTCAAAGCTCTCCATCACCTTGCCCCCTACTACCTCACCTCCCTTCTCTCTTTCTACTGCCCACATCGTACACTCTGCTGCTCTGCCGCTCACCTTCTCACGGTCCCCTGTTCATGCCTGCCCCGCCATTGACCCCTGGCCCACGTCCTACCACTGACTTGGAATGCCCTCCCTCCTCACATCCACCAAACTAACTCTCCTCCCCTCTTCAAAGCTCTACTGAGAGCTCACCTCCTCCAGGAGGCCTTCCCAGACTGACCCCCTCCCTTTCCCTCTTTCCCTCTGCTCCTCCTCCCCTCTCCTTCCCCCTCCCCCAGCCCTCTGCCCTTCCCCCTTCCCCTCCCCTCAGCACTGTGCTCTCAGTGGAAAGAGCCCGGGCTTGGGAGTCAGAGGTCATGGGTTCGTATCCTGCCTCTGCCACTTGTCAGCTGTGTGACTGTGGGCAAGTCACTTAACTTCTCTGTACCTCAGTTACCTCATCTGTAAAATGGAGATTAACTCTGAGCCTCACGTGGGACAACCTGATTATCGTGTCTACCCCAGCGCTTAGAACATAGGCTCTGCACATAGTAAGCGCTTAACAGATACCAACATTACGATTAGACTGTAAGCCCATCAAAAGGCAGGGACTGTATCTGTTACCGATTTGTACATTCCAAGCGCTTAGCACAGTGCTCTGCACATAATAAGTGCTCAATAAATACTATTAAATGTATTTATTTTGTTAATAAGATGTATCTCTCCTTGATTCTATTCATCTTGATGATGTTGTCTTGTTTTTGTTTTGTTCTGCTTTGCTGTCTGTCTCCCCCATTTAAACTGAGCCTGTCACTGGGCAGGGATTGTCTCTATCTGTTGCCGAACTGTACATTCCCAGCGCTTAGTACAGTGCTCTGCACATAATAAGCACTCAATAGATACTATTGAATGAATGAATGAATTCACTCTTCCTACCGGGATAGACAGGATTCTGCCCCCAGACAATGTTCCATCTGACCTAAGATGAAAATCCAGAAATTTTAATTTTGCGTTTTAAGTCTGCCACGTCTCCAAATGGGATTTGAAAATCCGTACATTAATCAACTAATGAAAAAAGGAAAACATAAAAGTCAAGCTTAATACGGCACAACCCTATTGCATAAACTAATAAAAATGGTAAATCATAATGAACACAATTTTTAATCCACAAAACAGGATGGTTTAAATATAGGCCCCACGTAATAAGGCAGTTTTCTATGCAGGGCCCCTGACTGAGCCCTCCTCTCCTCTTCCATCCCGTTCTGCGCCCCTCTTACTTGCTCCTTCGTTCATCCTCCTTTCCATCCCCAGAGCACACATGAATATATTTGTAATTTATGTAATTTATTTACCTATTTATTTATATTAATGTCTGTCTCCCCCTCTAGACAGTGAGCTCGTCGTGGGCAGGAATGCGTCTGCTTGTTGTTACATCGTACTCTCTCAAGTGCATTTTCTCACACATAGTAAGCACTCAATAAATAAGAGTGGATGAATGAAAGATCAAATGGACCTTTTACCAAGTTAGACATTAGCACCCCTCCCCCCTTCCCCCGTCCCCGGCTCCCAGACCCCTCCCTGAAAGCCCTTACATCTCAACCCCTGCAATTAAAAATCTCCCTTCTCCGGGAAGCTTGTTGCCAACTAAGTGCTTTGCTTCGTGAATGCAATTTATTTTTTCGTCGTTATTACTTTAATGTGGGTGATGCAAGCCCCGCATAGCTGCGCAGTTAGTCAGCCCATGCCTTTGGGTCTGAGAGTGCTCCGTGATTCTGGGGGAGCGGGCGGGCAGCCCTGTGTGTGTATGTGTGTGTGTGTCGGGTGGGGGTGGTTGGTTCGATGGATGAGTGGGTGGATGGGTGGATGGATGGATGGGTAGGGGGGTGGATGGATGGATGGGTGGGTGGATGGTTGGATGGATGGGTGGATAGGTGGATGGATGGATGGATGTCTAGGTGGGTGGATGGATGGCTAGGTGGGTGGGTGGATAGATATGGATAGGTGGATGGGTGGATGGATGGGTGGGTGGGCAGATGGGTGGGTGGATGGATGGATATGGATGGGTGGATGGATGGGTGGGTGGGCAGATGGGTGGGTGGATGGATACGGATGGGTGGGTGGATGGATATGGATGGGTGGGTGGGTTTCCGCCGCCTGGTAGGCCGGGGAGGGAGGCAAACCCGCCTGGGCTCCGCAGCTCTCTCTCCTCCACCTGCTCTGCTTACCCTTGTCCCAAGCCCACTGTGACCCTAATTTCCAGGATCCATCCCCTCTTCAACTCTCCTTCCCCTCTTTATCACTGCCCCTGCCCCCCCCCCCCCCGATAAGCGGTCTTTGCAACAAGTCTGCTGGCTCGCACCCCCCGACCGCCAACACTAGTGCACTTCTGCACATACTCCCTCTCTCAAAGGCATCTATTTCTGCAAGGAGAGTTTTGCGGTGCCCGCGGGACTGGTAAATGGAGGGCTGCCTCTGTGGCCCACCCCCAGCCTCCAGGGTTGGCGGTCTCCAGGCGGTCAGCAGCAGCCGGGCCAGGGCCAAGGGAGGGTTTCGGGGTCAGGAAGGAGAGGCAGCGATTCCCCTTGGCGCATCCAGGATAGAACCTGGGCCTGGGAGTCAGAAGGTCATGGGTTCTAATCCCACCCCCTCCACTTGTCTGCTGGGTGGCCTAGGCCAGTCCCTTCACTTCTCTGTGCCTCCGTAAAATTCAATCTTTCATTCAATCGTATTTATTGAGCGCTTACTGTATGCAGACCACTGGACTAAGGGCTTGGAGAGTAAAAGGGGAATTAAGATCATGAGCCCCATGGGGAACAGGGGATACATGTCCCCACGCAGTACAGGTGCTCTGCACACAGTTGGCGCTCCATTTAAGAATAATACTGTTGGCATTTGTTTGTTATTTGTTAAGCGCTTACTATGTGTCAAGCACCGTTCTAAGCGCTGGGGTAGATACAGGGTAATCAGATGGTCCCATGTAGGGGTCACAGGCTTCATCCCCATTTGACAGATGAGGTAACTGAGGCCCCGAGAAATGAAGCGACTTGCCCAAGGTCACCCAGCTGAAAAGTGGCGGAGTCGGAATTAGAACCCACGACCTCTGACTCCCATGTCCCGGCTGTTGCCACTAAGCCACGCTGCTTCTTAAATGCGATTGAATGAATGAAGGACAGGGGACGCATCCAAACCGATTTGCTTGTAATAATAATGATGGCATTTGTCAAGTGCTTACTATGTACAAAGCACTGTTCTAAGCGCTGGGGGGAATACAAGGTGATCAGGTTGTACCCTGTGGGGCTCACGGTTTTAATCTCCATTTTACAGATGAGGTCACTGAGGCCCAGAGAAGTGAAGTGACTTGCCCAAAGTCACACAGCTGGCAAGTGGTGGAGGAGGGATTAGAACCCACGACCTTTGACACCCCAGCCCGGGCTCTGTCCACTGAGCCACGCCGCTTCTCAGGGTCAGGAAGGAGAGGCAGCGATTCCCCTTGGCACATTCGGGATAGAGCCCGGGCCTGGGAGTCAGAGGTCATGGGTTCTGATCCCACCCCCTCTACTGTGTCTGCTTGGGTGGCCCTAGGCCAGTCCCTTCACTTACCCACCCCAGCGCTTAGTAGAGTGTCTGGTGCCTAGTCGGCGCTTAGGAAATACCGTGATTGTTACGATTATTGGGACGGCCCCCGCACCCTTGTCCGTCGGCCGGTCCCCACCCGGGGTTGGGTGAACTGGGGTGGTGACTGGACGGCAGGCGCTGGCCCGCTTCGGGGTGTGGGGTGCAGGGTGCGGGCCTGTAATAATAATAACAATAATAATAAAATGTTGGCATTTGTTAAGCGCTTACTACGTGCCAAGCACTGTTCTAAGCGCTGGGGGTGACAGAGGGTGATCAGACTGTCCCACTTGAGGCTCACAGTCTTCACCCCCATTGTACAGATGAGGATGATGATGACGTTGGTATTTGTAAGCGCTTACTAATGTGCCGAGCACTGTTCTAAGCTCTGTGGGGGCTACAGGATGATCGGGCTGTCCCACATGAGGCTCACGGTCCTCATCCCCATTTGACAGATGAGGAAACCGAGGCACCGAGAAGTGTCTGTCCCGACGTCACCCAGCTGACAGGTGGCGGAGCCGGGATTCGAACCCAGGACTCCTGACTCCTAAATCCATGCTCTCTTTCCACCGAGCCACGCCGTGTGGGGCTGTGCAGGGTGTGGGGATGGGTGGAACTGTGCGAGGCTGTGCGGAACTGTGCGGGATGCGGGGCGGGGCGGGGTGCAAGGCTGTGCGGAACTGTGCGGGGCTGTGCGGAACTGTACAGGATGCGGGGCGGGGCGGAACTGTGCGGGATGCGGGGCGGTGCGGGGTGCGGGGCTGTGCGGAACTGTGCGGGATGGGGTGCGGAACTGTGCGGGATGCGGGGCGGTGCGGGATTGTGCAGAGTGCGGGGCTGTGCAGAGTGCGGGTTGCGGGGCTGGGCGGGGCGGTACAGGGTGCGGGGCCGTGCAGGGTGGTGCGGGCTGTGCCGAGTGCGGATTGCGGGGCCGCGCAGGGTGGTGCGGGCTGTGCGGGTTGCGGGGGGGGGGGGGGGGGGGGAGGTGCGGGGCGGTGCGGGCGCGGAGGGTTGTGGGAAAGGGGGGCGGGAGCAGGGGGCGGGAGGCGGGGCAAGGTGGCTGCCCGAGCGGCCCACCGACCGCCCGGGAGGGGGCCGGGGCCGGGGCCGGGGAGGCGGAGGAGGAGGAGGAGGAGGAGGAGCGGGAGCCGAGAGCCGTGCGGGCTGCGGGCCGGGGGCTGCGGGCTGCGTCCCGTCCCGTCCCGCTAGGCCCCGGCTGGGCGGGCAGCGGCAGCGGGGACAGGAGCTGCTCTTCTCTTTCTCCTCCTCTTTCTCCTCTTTCCTCTTTCTTTCTCCCTCCTCTATCTATATCTATCTTTCTTTCTTTCCTCCTCCTCCGCCTCCTCCTCGTCCTCCGCCTCCGCGGCCGCGGCCGGGAAAATGTCGGTGGGGGCGCCGCCGTCGTTGTCGGCGGGGGACGGGGCGGCGGCGGGCCGGCAGAGGCAGCTGGAGGCCATGATCCGCGACCCACGGTCGCCCGTCAACGTGGAGACCCTCCTGGTCAGTCACGGGGACCCCCGGGGGGCGCGGGGGGACAAGGAGGGGACAGGACCGGCCGGGGGGACGGGGGGGGGGAACAGGACCGGCCCGGGGGGACAGGGGGGGACAGGACCGGCCGGGGGGACAGGGAGGGATCAGGACCGGCCGGGGGGACAGGGAGGGACCAGGACCGGCCCTGGGGGACGGGGGGGGGACAGGACCGGCCCTGGGGGCAGGGGGACACAGGACCGGCCGGGGGGGACAGGACCGGCCCGGAGGACAGGACCGGACAGGGCCGCCGGGACCGGCCGGGGGAAGGAAGGAAGGGAGGGCGGCGGCGGCCTGGGCTTTGTCTCCCTCCCACCGCCCCCAGCCCGCCTCCCTCTCCTGCCGAAGGCTCCACTCCAAGCGCTTAGTGCAGGGCTCCGCACGGAGTCGGCGCTCAGTACGTTCGATTCAGTGACTTCTCCGGGAGGATGGAACACGTGCCTCGGACGCCCGCCCCTCCCCAGCGCCATCTCCCCCCCCCCCCACCCCCGGCCGCTCAGTACAGTGCTGCTGCTGCTGCTGCTGCTGCTGCTGGCATCTGTTCATTCAATAGTATTGATTGAGCGCTTACTATGCCCCCTCCCCCCGGCCGTTTAGGACAGTGCTGCTACTGCTCCTGATGGCATCGGTTCATCATTAGTATTTATTGAGCGCTTACTATACCCCCCCCGCCCCCCCGGACGTTTAGTACAGTGCCGCTACTGCTGCTGATGGCATCGGTTCATTCATTAGTATTTATTGAACGCTTACTATGCCCCTCCCCCGCCCCCCGGCCGTTTAGTACAGTGCTGCTGCTGGCATCTGTTCATTCGATAGTATTTATTGAGCGCTTACTATGGCCTCTCCCCCGGCCGCTTAGTACAGTGATGATGGTATCTGTTCATTCAGTAGTATTTATTGAGCGCTTACTATCTCTCTCCCCCCGGCCGCTTAGTACAGAGTACAGTGATGATGGTATCTGTTCATTCAGTAGTATTTATTGACCGCTTACTATGCCCCCCCCCCCCCGGCCGCTTAGTACAGTGGTGATGGCATTTGTTCATTCGCTAGTATTTATTGAGCGCTTACTATCTCTCTCCCCCCGGCCGCTTAGTACAGAGTACAGTGATGATGGTATCTGTTCATTCAGTAGTATTTATTGACCACTTACCATGCCCCCCCCTCCCCCCACCCCGGCCGCTTAGTACAGTGATGATGGCACTTGTTCATTCGCTAGTATTTATTGACTGCTTACTATGCCCCGCCCACCCCTGGCCTCTTAGTACGGTGCTAATGGTGTTTGTTTATTCAGTAGTATTTATTGAACACTTACTATGTGCCCTCCCTCCCCATCCCAGCTGCTTAGTACAGTGGTGGTGGTGATGATGATGGCATTTGTTCATTTAGTACTACTTATTGAGCGCTTATGATGATGATGGCATTTGTTAAGCGCTTACTATGTGCCATTCATTCAATAGTATTCATTGAGCGCTTACTATAATAATAATGGTGGTATTTGTTAAGCGCCCAGTTCTAAGCGCTGGGGGAGATACAAGACGATCAGGTTGTCCCACGTGGGGCTCACAGTCTTCATCTCAATTTAACAGATGAGGGAACTGAGGCCCAGAGAAGTGAGGTGACTTGCCCAAAGTCACCCAGTTGGCAAGCGGTGGAGTCGGGATTAGAACCCCATGACCTCTGACTCCCAAGCCCGGGCTCTTTCGTCTCTCTCTACGATGTTCAGGGCGCTGTACTAAGCGCTGGGAATGTACAATTTGGCAACAGAGAGAGACTACCCCTGCCCCATGACGGGCTCACAGTCTCAACAGGGGAGACAGCAAGCCAGGCACTGTATTAAGCGCTGGGGTGGCTCCAGTTAAACCGGATTGGATGCAGCACCTGTCCCTCCTGGGGCTCCCAGCCTCCATCCCCCGTTTGACCGATGAGGACACTGAGGCCCAGAGAAGGGAAGCGACTTGCCCAAGGTCACATAGCGGACGAGTGGCGGAGCGGGGATTAGAACCCACGACCTTCCAACCGCCAGGCCTGGGCTCTACCCACTAGGCCATGGCCTTTCTGCATCTGAGTGGAAGGAGCCTGGGCTTGGGAGTCAGAGGTCATGGGTTCGAGTCCCTACTCTGCCACTTGTCAGCTGGGTGACTGTGGGCAAGTCAGTTCCCTTCCCTGGGCCTGAGTTACCTCATCCGTAAATTGGGGATTAACTGTGAGCCTCACGTGGGACAACCCGATTACCCTGTATCTACCCCAGCGCTTAGAACAGTGCTCTGCACATAGTAAGCCCTCAACAAATACTGACATTATTGTATAGTATGCGCTCCATAAATACTATTGAAAGAAGAACGGCAGAGCCCTGCCCCGGCTTGGGGCGCCCACCCCCTTTTTTTTCGTTTTTTCCTTTGGGTGGGGAGGGGGGCCAGCCAAATTGCACGCCCCTTGCCCTCTCTGGGCACCCGGGGCAGGGAGATGCGTGCCCAGGGGTCTGGAGAGTTGGGATGATAATATGCACCCCTCCCTCTCCCATTCCATCCTGTTTACTCCCTCTCTCCACCCAAAGTGGCTTTGTACGGTAGAGAAGGGGGAAAAGAAAATCTAAAACGGAGGAAAGCGACAAGTTGGTTCGGTTTTCCAAGCATCTTCCATTTACTAGCCTGTTGCAGATGCTCCCCCCCACCCCCCCCCCACAAAAATGGGAAAAATTCAGAGTCAGGCCTGAATACAGATCGCCTGAAGCATAAATTAGATAAAGTCTCGCCTTTTATTATGTTTTTTGTTCCCCTCCCCTGGAAATCTCTCCAAACCCAAGTTAATGTACAATTAAAGTTAGCCCCGTAGTTGGCTCCTGGGAAAGATTTTTTTTGAAAAAAGGAATGGTCTTGAAAAATGAGAAGGGTCTCCGAAGATTGTAACATTTTTGTTGGTCCTCTGGTGTCGGGGCGAAAAGACTGCGTTTGGGAGGAATCGGTTTGATGTGAAATGGCGCTTCATTTAAGAGGAAGGGTGTGGATTTATACTCGGGGAGGAAGGAAGGGAAAATAAATCTCTCAGGATTCAATTAATTCTATTGGGGCAGGAGTGGAGAAGGAGGATTCTCTAGTGGTTTCCTAGGCTCCTATGGCCTAAAATCAGAATGTATTTCCGAGTCAGGAGAAAGCCCAGTGACTAAATCTTGAGGGAAGAGAGTCTGTTTGTGTGTCTGTATGTCCCTGTATGTCTGTGTCTGTGTGTGTCTGTATGTGCTCTGTTCCCCTACCCTTCCCTATGCCGTCTCTGTGTCTTTCTTTTCCTGTGCTGTTTGTGTGTTTTCTTTCCCTATGCTGTGTGTGTGTGTTGTGTGTTTGTGTGTTCACATCCCCTACCCTTCCCTGTGCCGTCTCTGTATCTCTTTTCTTTTCCGGTGCTGTTTGTGTGTTTTCTTTCCCTATGCTCTGTGTGTGTGTGTGTGTGTGTGTTCACTTCCCTTATCCTTCCCTATGGCTGACTTCTCATTGCAGGCAAGTTATTCTTTAGGCTGCTGGACTCATTTGCAGAATGACTCAATTCTGTTTGGCCAAAATGCAGGAACTGATTGCACAGTAAGTCTGCACTGGGGAGCTGCAGCGAAGTCTGTCATTCCTCATTGAGTCGTATTTATGGAGCGCTTGCTGTGTGCAGAGCACTGTACTAAGCACTTGGAAGTATTTCAAGTGATCTTTTCATTTTGCTGGACATTCAGGAAATGTGGACACCTATGGTGGGCGTGGGAGAGAGTTTGGAGAATGCGTCTTGTTTGGGATTGTGGAAGATTGTATTGCCTCCAGGCAAGAGCACTTGGAGTATTTAAGTCTCTACAGTGTGCAAACACCAGAGCATGTGCTGGGGTAGATTGTTATTATTATTATAAAGTGCCCTCGAGTCGTTTCTGATTCAGAGCGACTCCGTGGCTATACTTTCTCCAGAACGTCCTGTCCTCTGCCATGAACTGAAACCTTCTAATGGTTCTTCCGGTACCGTTGTTAGCTATGTGGTTATAAAGTCAGACACAGTCTCTAGCTTCTGTGTGGCTCACCGTCCCGCTAGGAGAAAGAGGAGGTATTGAATCCTCATTTTACAGATGAGGAAGCTGAGGCACCGAAGAAGTGTGAGGTCCCCAAGGTCAAACAGCAGGCAAGTGACAAGAGCTCAGGATTGGGTGCCCCCACCCCCCAGACTCTGAGCTCATGTGGGCAGGGAAAGTGTCTCTTGTTGTATTGTACTCTACCAAATGCTTATAGTTGTGCTTTGCACACAGTAAGTGCTTAATAAATACGATTGGATGAATGAATGACTCCAGGGTCTGTGACTCCCAGCTTTCATCTTCTCCCCACCCCCCTGAACATCCACTCTTTCCACTAGGCCATACTGCTTTTCAAGTCGTGATTTCACTTGGTTTTTGGCTGGAGGGAATTGCAGCTTAGACTGAAGGAGAGAGAGCTGCCTTTGGCTTTGCTCCCAGCATTTTCACTTTGGTATTTTGCTAGGAAAATTTTGACCTATGGCCAGAAAGAGCAGTTAAAAATAGTACAGCAAATCTGAACCATTAGTCAGGTTAATATTTAACCCTGGCTGAAATCTTTTCACACTTCATATTTTCCTATTTTTACCTCAAATGATGCTTATTAGAGCTCGACGAGCCTTAAGTGTGTTGTTAAGCTTGAGAACCCCAAAATTTACCCCTAAGACTATGCGTTGATATGTATAGCATAAATTGACGTTTTTAAAATTCGTCATTCAGACGAAAAGAGGATCAGACTCAAATCACGGCTCCCGGTAACTGTGACATTGGGAATTAATGCAAGCTGTGAATAAAGAGATCTATTCAGGGACAATAGGACCAAAATACATAAATTCTTTCAATGCTAGCGTTTTTCTCAGTACATGATTACTTCGGGTCATATCTAAACAGGGATAAGCCATCTCCATTGCTTTTCCTAATTCATAGGTAGATCAAACAACTGAGTATATTAAAGCAAAAAGTGTCGATTCGGGAGTCAAACACGGCTTAATCTTAAAAAAGACAGTTTTGTCCAGGATAGGATTTTTCCCTTTGGTTCATGATTTTAAATGGCTGAAATCCTAAAATATTCATTCATTTAGTAGTATTTATTGAGCGCTTACTAGGTGCAGAGCACTGTACTAAGCTCTTGGAATGTACAGTTCGGCCACAGAGACAGTCCATCCCTGCCCAGTAACGGGCTCACAGTCTAAACGTGGAATGTGACCCCAATTGGAGTCAGTCTATTTGTAATCCCATACATATGAGACTATTCTTTTTTGGTTGCTCAAGACTATCTCTTCTTTTAAGAGAAATTCTGCCCTTTTTTTTTTTTGTAGCAGATGGTGAAAATCTGAAAACATATATGAAGCTCCCTATGAATGACAGTTAAATTTTAAAGTAGGCGGTAGGATTCAGTAAACCGTGAAAGAAGAAACTTCCAGTGCAGGCGTCATCAACTTCCAGCTAGCTGGTTTGAGGGTGCAATGCCAAGCTTTCTTGGCTAGTGTGCCAGCCTCCTGCCGTTGCGTGGGTACTGACTCGGAGCCAGGTCCGGCAGCACTTTTGCAGCCACTTTAGGATTCTGCACGTCTATGTTTCTGACCCGACCCCTGTTCTCGCCGTTCATCACCTCACCACCCTCTCCAGATTGCTCTCTGATAGCCCTGCTTCTGGTGCTGCGGTGAAACGGGAGTGGAGATTAGTAGGGAGGGACAGCCGACACGAAATTGAACTCAGAGATCACACCGAAGGCTGGTTGTGACCTCGGCCCCCTTTGGGGAGATCGACGGGCGTTCCACTCACTTCCTCTACGCTTCCCTGCGGATCACTCGAGCCATCCCCCCAAAACGCTGCGGATGCCCGTTCTAGTGAGTGGGGTCTAAATCGGAGCCGAAGGGCAGATAGAGTCTACAGACGATGAGGTTCAAGGGGAGCGTGGATACGTTTAAGGATGACAGCTCCGTTGTAGGTTATTAGAGGAAAAGGTTAGGGATCGTAGATGGTCTGTCTTTAACCACGTGCCGTCTGTTCTGGGCTGGGGAGCGGGACTAATGATGCTGTAGGTCACCAAGGGTCAGTGGTTGCCGCAAAATATCAATCAATTTGGAATTTATTGAGGGCTTACTCTGGACAGAGCACTGTACTAAGCTCTTGGGAGAGTCCAGCACACCAGCGTCGGTTGACACTTTCCCTGTTCACAAGGAGCGGTTGGGCTGGGGAGATCTTGGTTGGTCCAGTACGTGACACTGCTTCTGTCCTTCGGTGGGCTAGTTGAGGACGACCCAATAGACTCGCTGAGGCATTTTGCTCCATAAATGAACAAACAGAACTAAGGAAGAACAAACTGCAGATGCTTTGTGATGTTACATATGTACCGGAATAGGTCTGAAGCCCAACTAGGACCCTTCTTGGACTTACGTAGTGATAATGATTATGCTATTTGTTAAGCGCTTACTCTCTGCCGGGCACTGTACTAAGCACTGGAATGGTTAGAAACAAATCGGGTTGGACACAGTCCCTGTCACAGTCTCGATCCCCATTTTACAGATGAGGTAACTCAGGCACAGAGAAGTGAAGTGACTTAGCCAAGGTCACACAGCAGGCAGGTGGCGGAGCCGGGATTAGAACCCACGACCCTCCAACATCCAGGCCCGTGCTCTAGCCACTACACCGGGCGGCTTCTCAGTGAGGTGGTGAATCAAAGTAAGAATTAGCCATAAGAGCTTGGGTAAGATATGACTTAAGGTATTTATATTGAGTGAGATCTGAAGCAATCCCTGTTGACTCATATAGGAATCAGCTTTATTCTAGTTTTGCTCACCATATAAAAAGTTTGACTGGGTTCTTATTTTTCTTTTGAGAACAAAGTTGACTTCTTGGTATATATTTCTTGCTGTGTGAATTTGAATGGACACTGTTGGTCAACTGATTTGAGTTCTCATCAGAAAACCATCAGAAACCTTTTTAATGAAGTTGGCAGACCATATTTTGGTGAGTTCCAGGAATAAACTAATGTCACTACCAAATTATCCTTTCGCCATAGAGAGGTCAGTTCAGTCCATCAATCAATGGTATTTGAGCACTTACTATGTGCAGAGCACTGTACTCTGCTCTGGGGAGAGTACAGTACAACAGAATTGGCATCCGTGTTCCCTGCCCATAATATGCTTACAGTCTAGAGCGGGAGATATAGACAATAACAGGAATAATATCAGTTGCTTTATAGCAGGGCTCTATTGGTAAGATGATGTTCTTTGCTTTGCGTTGTTATTATAGATGGATCACCGGTAGGCTGAAATGTGGAAAATATGATATGAAATAACTTTGAAAAATTTAGACTCTTCATTTGCAGATTTGAGATAGCTTTGAGTAATTTGTACCCTTTAGGGCAAGCTTTTATGTAAACACCTGTTATTTCACCCACTGTCTTCAGAACACAAAATCCTTACATTGAGCTGGAGCTTTCAAATGTCTGTTTATTCCCCGGTAGCAAGTTAGGTGGTTTGGGAAGAACAAAAACTCTTTCAGTCAAGCAGAGGACTATTTATTGCGTTGCTGCAAAAATAAGATGCTGCTTACAATGTGCTAAATTGCCCCCTTATGGCTTGAAAGAATGAATGCTCCTCCCAGAGTGCCTAATTGATGATCAGCAATAAAACTTAAGTATTAGGAAAATCTGCCTCATTGGGGAAAACAATGTAAAAAAAAATGATCCTTTTCAGTATTGTATTAACATGAGACTATATGTTCTGTACTGCCTCTTGAATCCAATACCGTCATTGAGGAGGGAAAAAAAAAAGCTTAGGCACAAAAGCTTGTGGGGGGGGGGGGGGGGAGAGGAGAAAGTGTTTCCACAAGTAGTCGTTCAGGCAGAAAACACAAGTCCAAAAAGGATTTGGATAAATTCATGGACTCACAGTTCATAATGGGGTACTAAAGGGATATTTTGAGGGGTGACAGTGAAAAGGAAGTTGTGCTGATTCATGGCCCATACCTAAACTCTAGCGTGGACGTTTCAGCAGGTAGACATCCCAAGGATCCTCCAGACTCCTTGTTGCTATTGCTTTAGGCAGAGCAGTGGGGTTGGATGGACTTCGGTTGGATGGTTGGGTCTGACACAGAAATATAGCAGTACTTATTTTCTGTGTTCTTTGGCTGAATTATTCATTTATTAAGCGCTTGCTCTTCTAAGGTCTAGGAAGGAATCCAAAGGTGGGACTTGGACGTCGTCCCCGCCCCTTGGGAATAAGGGTCGGGGGCGAGGCGGGCTCAATCTGAAAGTAAAAATGGGGAGAGGGGTCTGGCGATGGACACGTAGCGTTGGATGAAACAAAACACTGACAGCATAGAGCTCCAAACAGCTGTAAGATACTGCAGCTAGAGGTGCAGAAATTGAGGCTCCCCGTGGTTCAGAGTCCAGTCACATCCGCCGCTACAGGGATCGCTGCCTCAGCAACTTCTACAGTCTTCCCAGGGTTTGTGGAGGTGACCCCAGGCTTCGGCTGCTTCTCTCCAGCTCACGGGACTGGTACCACACAGCCAGGGGGGAGGTTCCTCAGTGGTGCAGAGGAGAGCCCGGTGTGGGATCCCGAGGAGGCCTGTTGATGGATGCCCCGCTAGAAGAGGACGCTGAGGGCCGAGGGAGTCGTGATGAGGAAAGCGGAGAGGCAGGCGGGCACCCGGAGGAGTCATGCCATAGGCTGGTGGGGAGCGAGGTGCCAGCGGATGCCTAGCGGTGACTGGGTGTTATTGGGAAGGACCCCAGTAGTTGGATTCCTGTTCATTTGGAGCAGGATCGGGGGTCGGCCAGTAATGGTAGCTACCAGGGGTTCAGGAATAAATCAAAAGCACATTTCTGTCTTCGCCAGAATTTTCCTGAGCTGTTCTGCCGGTGTGGGAGAGAAGGGGCGGGAGAGAGCCGTGCCTCAGTTCACGCAGCTGAACCTGGCCCGCGTTTCACTTCATAAGTGCATTTGATCCACATCCACAGGGGAGGGTGTCTGCTTCCAAAAATCTATTCAAAATGGATCAGACTTCCATCTGCTCCTGCAGAACTGGGGCAGGTGGCTGTGGAAAATCCAATGATACAAAGGTTTTCACCGGAGTAATGAGAATCATTTAAATGTTATAGTTATTTTCCCACTTAAAATTCCTTACATCCGTTTTCAAATGTATTGATGTCGAAGTAGTGATAGTATTTATTAAGCATTTACTCTGTGCAGCTGGGAGAAAATAACCAGTCAAGTATTTGTGGTTGAATTTTGTTCATTTTGTATATCAGAGAACAAATATTCATTCCTACAAATTACATTCCTATGTCTTGCTGTCAGTTGGTCACATACACACCCCACAAAATGTTTGCAAATCATTTTTTGTTTTTTGTGGATCCTAACTTTTTGGATGCACTCGTGTTCTTCCTCCTTTCTGAAACTCCCTCTCCCTTCATCTCCTTTCAGAAATCCCACCTCCTTCAGGAGGCTTTCCCTGAATAACTTTTCTTTGACTCAGGTCATGACTTTATCAACTGTCACCTCAACACTTTTGCAGGCCTTTCATGGTACTTGTGTGCATATTGATTTGCAGCATGGCCCAGTGGATAGAACACGGGCCTGGGAGTTAGAAGGATCTGCGTTCTAATCCCTGATCTCCCACTTGTCTGCTGTGGGACCTTGGGCAAGTCACTTCCCTTCTCTGAGCCTCTCAGTCCCTCATCTGTAAAATGGAGATTAAGACTGTGAGCCCCACGTGGGACACGGACTGTGTCCAACCCAATTTGCTGGTATTCATCCAGTGCTTACTACAGGACCTGGCACATAGTAAGGGCTTAACAAATACCCCAATTATTATTATTATTATCGTTATTATTATTGAAAATACACTTTTTTGTCTGTCTCTTCTTTTAGATTATACCATCTTTGAAGACAGGGATTGCATATTCTACTTCTGGTATATTGCACCAAGCACTTAAACTGTACCAAAATGTGAACACAGTATGTGCATACTATTGAATGATTAATTTATCAGAATGCCTTGTGTATTTAGGTTGTGGTAGCACATGTTCCTCCTGCTTTAGCTTCGGGCAGGATGACCTAATGTGGTCCTGAATTTCCTTAGTTTGGAGTGATCCTGTTTACTCTTTCTCCCTCTTAATTTCCCTTTATGCCCCTTATAAAGAGATTGAAGGGGTTTAAGCAAATTTCAGAGATGGCTGTTAGTGAGGGCTCCTGAATTTTTTATTTCCTTCAGTGAAGCTGTCCCAAGGATCTTACTCGCAAGATTTTTGTTCCGTGGTTTAATTCCACCAATCAAAGCTGAGTTTGGCATCTCTGGATAATGGACTGTAGAGGAGTTCCTTTTCTTGCTCCAAATCCAAAAATGATTTTGCGGTGTACATTTTGCTGAATGGGTCCTGTGGCTGCTCATTTCACTCACTCAATAATGATTACAGCGCATTGGACTAGGCACTAGGGATAGTTCAATCAATCTATAGTATTTATTGAGCACTCACTCTGTAGAAAGCACAATAAAAGTGACATGATCCCTGTCTTCGAGGATTTTACAATCCAATCAGTCCTGAGTGCTCTTTTGCTGAAAGGGAGAGAGGGTATGTGAATGAGAAAAACAGAGAGGAGGAAGGCAGAATAAGTTCACAGTTCCATCACCCTCAATTAATCCATCAGTCATATTTATTGAACACTTCGTGGTTACAGAGCATAGTGTTAAGCACATGGACAAGTACAATCTAAGAGATGGTAGATGTTTCTTGTCCACAAAGAGCTTACAGTTTAGCGGGGAAGACAGACATTTAAAATAAATTATGGATATGTCCATAAATGTTGTGGGGCTGACGATGGGGAGACTATCAAATGCTTAAAGGATTAGATCCAAGTGCATAGGTGATGTGGGAGGGAGTAGGGGAAATGAGGTTTCAGGAAAGGCTTTTTGGGGGAGATGTGACTTTAGTAGGGTTTTGAAGTTTGGGAGAGTGGTCTCTTGGGATTGAGGAGGGAGGGTGTTCCAGGCCAGAGGTAAGACTTGCCTGTGGGTTCGGTGTTGAAATAGACAAAATCACAATAGCCAGGTAAGATCCGTGGCAAGGTGCTTGAAGACTTTAAAGCCAGTGCTAAGGGATTTCTGTTGGATGTGGAGGTGGATGGGCCACCATTGGGATGGGTAAGTGTGGACTGAATGTTTTGGTAGAAAAATGATGCACGCAGCAGAGCGAACTCTGGACTAGCATGGGGAGAGACAGGAGGCCAGGAAAGGTAGCAAGGAGACTGATGCAGTAGTCAAGGTGGGAGAGGATAATGGGCTTTCCTTCTTTGTCCTAGTCATAAATGGGCCTAGTGGGATTGCTTTTAATCCCCTATCAGCTGCTGTCCACAAACCTGCATTGAAGTAAGGTTTACCTGAACGCAGCTTCACTGATGGGGGACATGCCAGGAGGGTGGATAAAAGTAGAACACTGAGAGAACTGCGGTATGATGAACCAAAATAGGTCAACCGGAGCAAGTGGGAAAGAAGAAATGCTTAAAGAAAGTAGGAAAGAGTAACCTTGGACAATGCAGCATTGCAGATGAGAGCGGAGCCGGATATGCAGCCACCTTTGCCCATTGCAAACAAGAAAGGAGCTACTTCACAAGTCAAGCTCCAGGAAGATTTTGACCCAGGGGTGAAAAGGAGAAATACGTTAGATGCAGGAAACAAGGGATGCCCTTCTTATGTTGTTGGTATGATGTTAGCTATGCATTGACCTTTTGGGCGGTTCCATCAGTAAACTTTACTGTCATTGGTATCATCTTTGAATATGAATGAAGGACAACAATAGAAGCTAGACCTCTGGTTCCAAATGATCCCATTGGGTCAAACCCGGAGACACCTCCTACGCTAATTGGTGACATAGCCCAGGATTTGTAGACCCCACCCACCGTCACTGCAGGGAAGTTCCTTTCCTTCCTGCTGCCTTCTTCTCCTTGAAACTCCCATTTTCTGTGCTGCTTTCCAGTCAAGGACTGGGAAGCTCTAGTTTTCCCTACCTGGACAGGTCCCCCCACTGCCCAGGCAGAGACAATGGAAGCTTGTGAACTCTGCTGGGAAACAAAGGAAGGAGGAAGATACATGGTTGCCAGTTGTGTTGATATTTAGCAGAATGATTCTCATTTAGAATCTCATAGAGAAGCAGCATGACCTAGTGGATAGAGCATGGGCCTGGGAGTCAGATGAACCTGGGTTCTAATTCCGGCTCCACCATCCGTCCTCTGTGTGACCTTGGGCAAGTCATTTCACTTCTCTGTGCCTTCAAGTATAAAATGAGGATTAAGACTGTGAGCCCCATGTGGTACCTGAACAGTATCCAACATGATTACCTTGTATCTTCTTCAGCACTTGGTACAGAAGCACTGTACTAAGCACCTGAGAAGCCAGTGGTGTAGTGGATAAAGCACGGGGCCTGGGAGTCAGAAAGTCATGGGTTCTAATCCCGACTCCACCGCTTGTCTGCCGGATGATCTTGGGCAAGGCACTTGTCTTCTCTAGGCCTCAGTTACCTCATCCGTAAAATGGGGATTGAGACTGTGAGCCTCACATGGGACAGGGACTGTGTCCAACTAGATTTGCTTGTATCCATCCCAGCGCTTACTACAGTGCCTGGCACATAGTAAGCACTTAGCAAATACCATTTAAAAGAAAAAAGAGAATCATAGCCAGAGTGAGAGTGAACAGGGAACTGCGTTTGCAGAGAGTGGTATCACTATGTAGCATGTGTGAAAGGTATTTTTTAGTATTTCTGAATCAGTGCAATTCTTTATAGTGAGAGTACTATCTTTAGGTGATTGATGAAGTTTCATTCAATCGTATTTCAGTTGTATTTATTGAGCACCTACTGTGTTTGAGTACTGTTCTAAACTCTTGGGAGTGTACAATACGACAATATTCCATGTCCACAGTGAGCTTGCAGTCGAGTTTTCAAATAGCTTCTTCCAGGCACAGGTCACCAGGGAAGGTGGATCTGTATTTCTCCTTGTCAAGAATGCCAGTAGCACTGGCCGTTTCCTGATCTATAGCTTTTTAGCCACAGATCTAGTCCCAAGTACTGTAGTGTGGATATTGAATGCAGAAACTTCCCAAGCAGCCTGGGGGAGAGTGACCAGATGGCGGACTTGGAAAGGTAGCAACTTCCCTTCCAAAAATTGGAGCTGCAGAAGAGTTCATCTGAGGCAAAATGGAAAGGTCATAATGCTCAACTTAAGTGAGGAGCCATCAGATTAGTGAATGGGCATTTAGGGGACAGACTTTGCTTATTCAGTCAAATTTATTGAACACTTATTGTGTGCAGAGTACTATACTAAGCGCTTATGGCCTCAAGGCTGAAAAATGTTTGCTTTTATTCACCCTGGGAGCAAAGTATGGACTTCGCTATGGCTTGAATGAAAAGTTGTCAGGGTGGCAGTTGGGGGAATAATTCAGACTTGGCCCCTGTCCCACAAACGTACAAACTTAGGGAAGGACGGCAGACACCTAGAAAGCAGAAACTTATTATAGATTGCACTGTACATGCACAACACTATATGGCTTTATGTTTGCAGCACCTGCAGCTATTTTCACCTTTGCCTCTCTGTCTCATGAAACTTCTGCTTGAAAGGAGCTGATCCTTTCCTGTTTGCAGTGGGCCATGCTAATTTATCTGTGGTAATTGGCTTCCAGTTTTGGGCTGATATGCATAATTGTATGACAGTTTTGCGCATGTGCGTGTGTATATGTGTACACACGCGCACGTCTGTGTGTCCATAAAATCATTCCTTCTACCCTCCTAACTTTTGGTTCCCAGTTTCAGTTTACCCAAAATTAAATATCCTAGTGTCATCCATTCATAATGACGATAATGTGAAAATGGCATTTGTTAAATGCTTACTATATGCTAAACCTGGGGTAGAAACAAGGTTATTAAATCAGGCATAGTCCTTATCCCACACGGGGCTCAAAAAATCCTCCCCCACTTTGCAGATGAGAAAACTGAGGCCCAGAGAGGTCAACTGACTTGCCCGAGTGTCCACAGCAATGTCAGAGCTGGGACATGACCCATGACTCCCAGTCCCAAGCTCCTTCCACTAGGCTATGCGACCTCCCTCATTCTTCTTAATGTGACCAACCCAGAGCGTTGTGTTGAGGTGAGCATAGAGCCGCTGCCAGAGGCTAACTTTGCTCTGTTGTTGTCTTATGCCGTCGAGTTGTGTCCGACCCATAATAATAATGTTGGTATTTATTAAGCGCTTACTGTGTGCAGAGCACTGTTCTAAGCACTGGGGTACATACAGGGTAAACAGGTTGTCCCACGTGAAGCTCACAGTCTTAATCCCCATTTTACAGATAAGGTAACTGGGGCACAGAGAAGTTAAGTGACTTGCCCAAGGTCACACAGCTGACAAGTGACAGAGCCGAGATTCGAACCCACAACCTCTGACTCCCAAGCCCATGCTCTTTCCACTGAGCCACCTGCATAGCGACTCCATGGACACGTCTCTCCCAGCATGCCCCACCTCCATCTGCAATCGTTCTGGTAGTGTAACCATAGAGTTTTCTTGGTAAAACTGCGAAAGGCGTTTACCATTGCCTTCCTTCCATGCAGTAAACCTGAGTCTCCTCTCTCGATTCTCTCCCATCCTGCTGCTGCTCAGCACAGGTGAGTTCTGACTTTTAACAGATTATCTGCCACTCGCTAGCCACTGCCCAAGCTAGGAATGAATGGCATGGATATGCCTCTGCTTGACTCTCCCTCCCATAAGTAGAGACTGGTAGAGTATTGGCAACTCTAGGTGCGAACCTGAGCTGTGAACTTTGCTCTAGATCATGGTTTTTCGGGGTTCTGTCTTGCCGTTTGTCATTTCCCACAATAGGTGTTGATGGAGCTGCCCAAGGAGTCAGATGTGGTCTGCAGGTAGGAATCCTGATCTCAGTCTTAAAGAAGGATGGGTAGCACTGTAACTCTGTCGAGATTTAGTTTGGTCTCTAGCCTAATAACACATGACTGCCACATGCCGTTTGACAGTCTCCCAAAGCTATGTGTTGGCTTTCTTGATTTGATTATCTACTTCCTTATCTATCACTGTATTGTTCATCAGTGTCTTGCCTAGATATCAGGATTCTGTCACTGTCATACTGACTGTGTTTAGATGTCAGTAGAATTCTTAGTTTTCTGTGCTATTTCCTTGCGCAGAGTATACATTGCCTACGTTTTCTTTAGACTTATCCTCAGCCTGCTTTGCTGACTGATTTGGTAAAACGTTTCACAATCATGTGCATGTCTCCTTTGGTCTTCTTGAAGGATTTGAAGGATCAGTGGCTTTAAAGCATTCAATCAGCTCAACCCCTCCTACCTCACCTCACTGATCTACTACAACCCAGCCCACAAAACTTTCTCCTCTAGCGGCAGCTTGCTCCCTGTGCCCCCATCTTGTCTATCTTACAGCAAACCCCTTTCGCACATCCTCCCTCTAGCCTGGAACTCCCTCCCCCTTCATATACGCCGGGCCACCACTCTTCCCACCTTCAAAGCCTCCTTATTGAGGTCATATTTCCTCCAAGAAGCCTTCTCCCATTTAAGCCCTCTTTCCCCGACTCCCTCTCCCTACTGCATCCTCTGTGTACTTGGATCTCTGACCTTTGGGCATTTGGTGTTCACCCCCTCCTCAGCCCCACTGCATGTACATACATATTGGTAATTGATATATTTACATTAAGACCTGTCAGCCCCTCTACACTGTGCAGGGAATTTGTCAGTTTATTGTTATATTGTGCTCACCCAAGTGCTTAGTACAGTACTCTGCACACAGTTAACGCTCAATAAATACATATGAATGAACAAGTAAGCTTGTTGTGGACAAGGAGGATGTATACCAACTCTGTTGAAATGTATTTGCCCAAGTGCTCTCAGTCACTCTCCCAAGTGCTCGTTTCAGTACTCTCCTATGTGCCAGGCACTCTACTAAGTGCTGGAGTAGATACAAGCTAATTGGGTTGGACACAGTCCCTGTCCCACATGGGGCTCCCCATTTTACAAATGAGGGAACTGAGGCACAGGGGAACAAAGCGAGTTGCCCAAGGTCCCACGGCAGACAAGTATCAGAGCCGGGATTAGAGCACAGGTCTTTGTGACTCCCAGGGCCGGGCTCTGTTCACTAGGCCTCACTGCTGTCCCTTGGCTTTGGTGGACCAGCGGGTGGTCTGCGACCCCACGGAGTCATCTCACGGAGTCACACTGCTCTGAACAGCAGTAGCCCGCTGCAGACTCCAGGCTTCTCAGTGCCATGGTGGCTTCCTGTTCTGCAGGAACTGGCCGGGGGAAAACTCCTAATAGCTTTTCTAGGGAGTGGGATGTGATGGAGGAACCTAGAGATAGAGGGACCTAGGAGAAGGAAATCACCTAGAGGGACTTAGCTCAAGTCCACAGGTGCCTCTTGAACACACACTGGAAGATGGTACTCTCTCCAAGGTGGCAGTTTGATTTGTGTTAAGTACTAGCAGCATCATATTTACTCATTTTTTTAGTAGATATCGATCATGTTGAGTAACCCTGCAAATTAATTTCTGGAATCAGTTCGCTCCTGGTAAGGTATTGTTTTCAATCTTACTATGGACAGGTAATGTGTCTGTTTATTGTTTTATTTTACTCCCCCAAGCGCTTAGTACAGTGCTGTGCACACAATAAGCACTCAATAAATGTAATTGAGTGAAAAATTAGTGCATGGAATAGCAGTGCAGCCTAGTGGATAAAGCACGAGCCTGCCAGTCAGAGGACACCGGTTCTAATTCCAGCTCAGCAACTTGCCTGCTGTGTGACTTTGGGTAAATCACTTAAACTTCTCTGTGCCTGTTTCCTCAATTGTAAAAGGGGGATTTAATACCTGTTCTCCCTCCTCCTTGACTGTGAGTCACATGTTGGACAGACCTATCTCTGGCCTGAGTAAGTTGTGTCTACCCCGGCACTTAAAAACAGTGCTTGACACATGGTAAGCACTTTAAAAATATAATAAAATATTAAGTGATCTGGGCCTGACCCGTATGTCAAATTGACAATCTGATTTATATTGCTGCTTTACACCTAAATGGGCTGGATGTTTTGCCTCTTGACCGTGGCTTCGATTTTTTGCTTCTGGACAAATGGCCACATCCTTTTCCTCAAAGCGAAAACAGTGTCTGTCATCTGTAGATACTTTTCAACTGAAATGTATGAGAATGTATACTAGCTTACAAAAACGTTGCGTTACTCTGAACTAAAGGCTATCTTTCTACCGCTTCATTGGAGTGCCAGACTTTGTTTATCTTCAGTCAACATAAATACGTTTTTATCAGGCATAGAGGTTTGAGCTTTTAATTGTTTTCTCCACTTTTCTCTAGTGTGGTCAATCAGTCAGTGGTATTTATTGAGAGCTTACTATGTGAAGAGCACAGTACTAAACACTTACAGTTTATACAGCTGTACGGTACAGTACAACAGAGTTGATAGACATGTTCTCTCTCTCTCTAATGAGATTACAGTCTAAAGGGATACTCCTTCGCTTGTGCAGATTTTGGTGAATTGCTTTAAGTAATAAATCTAGTTGCTGAAGACACTTTGATTAACTATATCGTTGGCCTTTTTTTCTGTATCCCAATGTAGGATGCCATTAATTCAAATTTTTTTTTCCCGTCTCTAAATTTTATTCAGCATTTACTGACTTTTGCAGTTACCTAATTTGCGAGCCATTGGACTTTATCCAAGGTAAAATGTTACATTTGAGCCTATGATTCTGTGAGGAGTAGGCCTTAGTTGTACATTTTGCACCAAAATGTGACTCTTCTTTTTTCTATAGCTTGGTTTTTTCCTTTTTTCTTTGCATAATAGCAACAATATAAATGTCTTAAAATTTTTTCTTAAGGATAATCCCAAACCTGAATTTTTTTGGTGTAAAAAAACAGGAAAATAATTATCATGTTCAAATATTTTTCTCCATTCAAAACTAATATCGTTCAGTCAAAGATACTTTCTAACCTAGCAATTATTATTTTCTCCTAGAAAATGCTTAGCTCTGCAGACTCACCTAAAATAGACAGTTATTTTATTGTTTGGAATCACGGGATTACTAATAAAACTTTTCTTGGATTTTGGCATCTTAGATTTAGGCTTTGAGAGCAAAAGCTATTTAAGAGTATAATGTCTAAAATTTTGTATAAACTGTAATTAAAATATATTCTATTTCTAAAAGAAGCAAATCTTTTAAGACAATTAGATCAGAATACCTAGTATTTGGAATGGTCAAATTGTTTTTTGATATTGTAGACACAACTCAGTTCAGGACAGTTAAAACTAATGAAAATCCTATTAATAGGAAAGCAGATTTGAATTTTAGGTATAAAATGTAAAGATATAAGACTGCCTTGTAATGCTGTCTGGGTGTTGTTGAAGCAGTCATTAAAAAAATCAATGAAATTACCATTACACTTAAATTTTACTAAAGTAGTGGCAAAATCTGGGTATAGGGCACTTAAAAATTAAGAGGCAAATGTTTAAATAGAGCTTTCTATTAACTTAGCATCTCAAAAGGGAAATATCATGACTAGTCATCAAAGCGAACAACCGAAGGGAGAAATCAATGAATTTGTAGAAAGAATAAACAGCGAATTCTTTCAAACTTTGTGTGGGTTTTGTTTCATGTTTTGGATACAGTGTAGGTAGATAATCAGGGAATGTTCTTCCAACACTGGGTGTGTACCTGGGGAGAACGTTGGGAAAAAATGGTTCCGTTCATGCATGTGTTGTTGGTCAAGGAACTTTATACCATAAGTAATTGTTAAAGTGAGGTTGGTCAAGATAACTGAAAATAAAGAGGAAGCTTGAGAAGGTAGACTGTCTAAGATGTCCTAGTACTTCCAAAGTTTTTTTTTTTTAAAAAAAGCAACAACAACCAAAAAAAACAACTAATTTTAGGGCTTATTATTTTGTTATGACTTAAAAAATAAAATTAAGCTGTAGTCCTTGACTGGCTCAGAGATGTAGAAGCAAGGAATGATTTCTAGGCTTAAATGGAACTGAAGTTCATTTAATCTTTAATCTATTCAGCTACAGTGTCTTTATGTCAAAAGGGAATGCCTTATAAGTGGAAAAAAACTGAAACCATTTTTTCAGTTGCACATTCCAGTTAAAACATGAAAGAGCAAAGACTTTATTGAAATATTTAAAATTCTGAAGGCATTAGTAAAAACTGATCAGTCACTCACTTTTCACTCATTTCCATATTAGGAGAACAAAGGATGATACACTAAAACTAAATTTAGATCAGATAAAAGGAAATGCTAGTGCATGAAATTCCCTTCTGGAAGTGGTCAAGAAGCACAATTCTGCTGTTAGATCTTAAAAATAGGTTGACTAATTTTTTCCATTAATAACTTTTCTAGTGTTCTTAGAATTACTAATGCTTATCATTAAAATGTAAACAGGTCACTTGTAAGGAGTTAGGAATTTCAATCCTTGTGAACTTTTAAACTCATATTTCACAACTGCAGTGTGTACTTGAGATTCTTTCTCTTTAATGTTTTTGGAAACACAACTTTTTTGAAGTTTTTTGAATAAAAATATAAACATGAAGATGAGTCATTTAAAAATTTTAAAAACAAAAATCTGGCACCTTTGATTATTTTTCATAATGCATATGTTTGTAGAAGATAATGGGCAGCAGACCCCTAAATAACAAAAGGATTAGGGCAGGAGTTATGCATTTCCAAACTATTACGGTCATCAAAATTCTCAGTAAACTTTTTCAGCTCTTAGAGTAATTTCCTATAAATGAATGACAGAGGTATTCGAAAGAATTCCCAATTGGGTTAACATTGAGAGCGTTACTGGATGAGAAGGAGAATTTCTACATTCCATTACGGTCTTCAACAGGATGCGTAGAAAAACTGTGTGAAGACTGCATTCCTTGACATATGTCCTAATGGTTAGGGATGTACCATCTATAGTAACTCATTTTGGGCGATTGGGAGGGTATTAAGGGCTAGGCCCACATAAAGCCAAGTTATTGGGAATCAGATACTGCCAATTCTGTAATGTGGAGCCTGTGTTTTGGCAGAACCCTGTGTTCAGGAAAACTTGTTACAGTACTCCTGGTGTCTGATGCTGTACGTACATACGATCGTTTCTTCCAACACCTTGTCAGGCTTTATCAGAAAAGTGTGTGTTGTGGGAAGCAAGTTCTCCGATCTTGTCCCTATGTTCTAGCCTAAATGAGTAGTGAAAACAACAAGCGTTGGCAGAACCGAGGGTATGTTTAAATTTCCATTTCCCCAAGCACAAAAAGTTCCAAGCCTATAAAGTTATCTGTAGGCCCGTTCTTTTTGGAGTTACAATAGCGGTGAAGTAAAACCTCTCTTTTTTCCCCTCCCAGCCTGGGAGAGCCCTGAAAAATGTTACTGAAATTCAAAATAACATCATGTATCATTTCCTGCTCCCTGACCCCAAGGATGAAGTAGTATTTAGCCTGCCTTGGGTAGATAGAATACTTAAATGATGAAAATAGTATCTGACACTCATTCTAATGTTCCTTATGAATTACTGTTATAATGTGAGGGAGAAACTTTTCACTTTAATAAATTCAGATTGGAATCTGCCCAAACTTAAGTCCTAACTTCAGTAGTTGGGTTTTTTTTAAATATAAAAGCTGAATCATCCACACTAGTTAGGGTTGAGACACATTCAGATATCCTATAAATATATACATATAACAAAATTGGGGGCATTCTCATAGTTGAGCAGGGTGCTTGCTCAGGAACTCATGACAACGCGGTTGCTTTGGGTTTAGAGGTGAGGTCAGGTAGCAAAGAAAATAACCAAGGACGTGTTTTCTTCCTGAATAGTCATATGCCTGTTAAATCAGTAGAAATGAATGAAACTTATCCTTTCCCATTTGCAGTTTGACAGAGCAACTTCCAACTCTGTGTGTTTTTCAGTGTTTTCTCTTACTAAAAATCTAAAGAGCAATCTGTTCTTTGAGGAGTGTTAAAAACACTAAATCAGCACCATTCCTCCTACCTTAACTTGCTGATTTCCTACTACAGCTCAGTCGGCACACTCTATTCCTCTAACGTCAACCTACTTACTGTACCATAATCCCATCTTGTCTTGCCGCTGACCACTTTCCTAGATCTTCCCTCTGGTCTGGAACTCTCCCTCCCTTCAAATATGACAGACCATTGCTCTGCCCACCTTTAAAACCTTATTAAAATCTTCTCCAAGAGGTCTTCCACAACCTAGCCCTCATTTTCCCCTACTCCCTTCCCTCTAGGTATCACCTATAGACCTGGACCTGTACCCAATAAGTACTTAATATTCACCCCACCCTCAGCCCTACAGCACTTTGTGTATGAATCTGTAATTTATTTTAATTTCTGTCATCCCCGCCTCCCCCTTCTCCCCTCTCCAGTCTAGGTTGTGAACTCCTGATGGGCAGGCAGTATGTCACACAACTTTGTTGTATTGTACTCTCCCAAAGTGCTTAGTACAGTGCTGTGCAAACAGTATGCAGTCCAGTAGCATTGACTGGTTGAGAGGAGTGACATGCAATCCCCAGATACCGATTCTGTTGTCAGAAGAACTTTAGTTTTTTTAAAAATAAAATAATAAAAAAGCCATCAGACAATATACGATCAGGTTTTCTCCAATTAGCTTTCTGAAATGTGATTGAGTAAATGTGACATTATTATGTTGTAATCCCCACAGAGGCCCCCATAAGCTACAGTCAGTTAGTGGTATTTATTGAGCTTTGCACATGCAGTAGTATTGTTTAGGCTATTAATTGTGCATAAAATTAGAGTAATAATAATAATAATGTTGGTATTTGTTAAGCACCTACTATATGCAGAGCACTGTTCTAAGAGCTGGGGTAGACACAGGGTAATCAGGTTGCCCCACGTGAGGCTCACAGTCTTCACCCCCATTTTACAGATGAGGTAGCTCAGGCACAGAGAGGTTAAGTGACTTGCCCACAGTCACACAGCTGACAAGTGGCAGAGCTGGGATTCGAACCCATGACCTCCGACTCCCAAGCTGATGCTCTTTCCACTAAGCCACGCTGCTTCTCTAAGAGTATATATCTATATGTGAATAAATAGGGAAGATGCCTAATACAGTCAAGATGAATAATGATAAACATCTAGCATTTTGGTTTTCCACGAAAGTTTCTGCATTGGTGTGAAAACACAGCTTCTTTTTTAATTCAGGATTCTGCAAAAGTGGGTGACCCCAAGACCTTGAGATGAGCTCTGCCCTAGCTACTAATTTCTGCAATCTGTATAACTGACACCCCTTATGGCTGGAACAAATGAGACCAGAGCTTTTTGTCCAGATTGAAGGCCTTCCACTCTTGCTGACTTGTGACTTCAGTCAGCAGGATTCCATTTCTCTCCATCTGCTACAGATGAAGAATCTTGTACTTTGGTGCCACAAACATATAGGATCTCAGTAAAGGAAACTGAAGGCTTTGTCTTAGGTTTAGAGTCTTTTTGGTGTCATGGTAACTTCTTTTTTGTCTATTTTGTTTTGTCAATTTTTAGCATAACCTTATTTAATTGGCCCCGGGTGAATTAAATTTGTTTCTTGATTAATCAATCTGTGTTATTTAGTGAGTGTTTATTTTATACAGAGTACTTTTACTAAGTGCTTGGGAGAGTACAATGCAGTTGGTGACACAATCCCTGCCCTCAAGGAAACATTAAAATAAATTACAGGTAAGAGAAGCAACCAAGTATAAATATATCTACATAAGTGCTGTGGGAGTGGAGATGGGGGGAGGGTAGTACCTAAGTGCTTGTGGGTGGGGTTGAATGCAGAAGAGATGCAATAGGTAGGGTAAGTAGGGCAAAGGGATGATAGCTTAGTCAGGGAAGACTTTCTGGAGGAAGTAGAATCTTTAGCAGGGTTTTGGAGTTGGGGAAAATGCTAGTTTGTTGGATATATAGTGGGAAGGAATTCCAGGCAGGAGGGGGCATGTGAGCAAGGCAGGTGAGGCAAGAATGAGGGATAGTGAGTATGTTGGTATTATTAGAGGAGTGATATGTCGGGACTGGGTTGTAGTGGAAGGGAAACCATGATAATTAAGGGGGGAGAGAGCTGATTAAATATTTTTGTGGTATTTGTTAAGTGCTTACTATGTGTCAAACACTGCTCTAAGCAATGGGGAAGGTGCAAATTAATTAGGTTGGGCAAATACCAACATTATTATAGTCCCTGTCATTCATTCATTCATTCAATAGTATTTATAGAGCACTTACTATGTGCAGAGCACTGTACTAAACACTTGGAATGTACAATTCAGCAACAGATAGAGACAGTCCCTGCCCAATGACGGGCTCACAGTCTAAGCAGGAGAAATTCAATGAAGTAGTCAAAATGGGATATTATAGGTGCTTGAACTCGTGGAGTAGCAATTTCTTATAGTGAATGCAGGTAGATTGTTAAAGGGATGCTCTGTTTCTGGCAAGAATGTCATAATGATGCGAATTGGGGTATTAAGAACTTATGTACCACGCACTGTATTAATCGCGGGGGGGAGACACAGTCCCCGTTTCGCGTACTGAATCCCCATTCTCAGATGAGGAAACTGAGGCACAGGGAAGTTGATTTGCCCAAAGTCACATAGCTGCATAAGTGTAATGACATTGGAAAATGAGGGGAAAAGGTAATATGCCTGCTTCTGTGTCTGTGTTTTCCTGAACTGTTGCTGCTTCCTAATTTCTCCTTGTGCCTTTCCTCCGTGGGTACTGCCTCACCCTAATGGGGGCATTCCTTTCATTCATTCATTCAGAGCACTGTACTAAGCGCTTGGAAAGTACAGTTTCGCAACAGATAAGAGTCAATCCCTACCCAACAACGGGCTCACAGCCTAGAAGGGGGAGACAGACAACAAAACGAAACAAGTAGGCATCAATACTATCAAAATAGATAAATAGTATCATAGATTTATACACATCATTAATAAAATAAAGTAATAAATATGTACAAATATCCACAAGTGCTTTGGGGAGGGGAAGGAATAGGAGGTCGAGCAGAGGGAGGGAGTAGGGGCAATGCAGAGGGGAGGAGGAGCAGAAGAAAGGGAGGGCTAAATCTGGGAAGGCGTCCTGGAGGAGGTGAGCTCTCAGATATTTTAATTCTCTGCCACTCCTCTATCTCTCCTTTCTTCTCTTATGAGGGCTTCATAAACTAGTTTTGGTCATGCAATTAGATTGTGTGATAAAAGAAAAGTAAAGCAAGTGAGAGAAGCCATTCTAAGAGGGAAGAGAATTAGAATGTGTCTGTTTATTGTTGTATTGAACTCTCCCAAGCACTTAGTACAGTGTTCTACACACAGTAACTACTCAATAAATGCAAATGAATGAATGAAGAGGAAGACTGAGTGGTAAGAAAGGAATTCTGTGGAGAGAAACTGTAAATAGTAGTAGTAATAATTATTATGATATTTAAGTGCTTACTATGTTCTGAGCACTGTTCTAAGCGCTGGAGTAGGTACAAAGTAATCAGGTTGTCCCACAGTCTTAATTCCCATTTTACAGATGAGGTAACTGAGGCACAGAGGTTTTAAATAACTTGCCCAAGTCACACAGATAAGTGGTGGAGTTAGGTTTAGAACCCATGTCCTCTGACTCCCAAGTGCATCTTTTTGCCACTAGGCCATGCTGCTTCGCTAAGACCAGAGAGGGGTGTAAGTGGGCAGGTTTCAGGACCTCAGGGAGGCAAATGACTGACTAACAGCTGTTTGGTTTGCTGATTTTTTTTTTCCTTTTCCCTTGGAAAGATGCATCAAGCACAGGGAAGAAATTCCTGCTTTCTAATGCCTTCACAGATTTCTCTATTTATGCTAGTAATAGCACAGCCCGAGGAGAAAACTGTCCTTGAGCCAGTGTTCTCGCTGACTGCTGGCAACATAACATCCTTTTGCTGCTTCAAAAGTGGCATAAGGAAGCTGGTGGGGGAGGTCCGGCAGAATCGCATCAGCCAGCCTGGTCCCAGGCCTGAGCCAGCCAAACTCCCCCAGGAGCTTGGTGTGCTGGGATAACTTGTCAGTGGAGGGGCCTTCACTGTATGGACCCTCTCTCTGCATGAGACTGGGGAGTGGAGAGCCCAGAGGAAGGTGAAAGCGGGAGAGATACCCAGAGAGAAATGATGTTCATTGGGTATTTTTATTAAGGTGGGCATTTATTTTTGGATAATTACGGTCAGAATAGAAAAGGCCATTAGATTTTTCGGGATTCTTACTCTTAAATTGATTTAATCAAACATAAAAAGTTAAGAATTAATGGTGTATATATAGAACCCTTACTCTGTGCACAGCACTGTACTAAGTGCTTGGGGAAGTACAGTACATCAGAGTTAGTAGACATGTTCCTTACCTACAAGAAATCTATAGTCTGCAAGGGATGACACACATTAAAACAGATTGGGGTAGGGGAAGGAGCAGACTATTTTTATAAATCCTATGGGGCTGCCCTGTGTATCAACACGTTTAAGGGTTACTCCTCTGCCTCCCATACTCTAACTTTGCGGGTCTCTCAAGGTTCAGTTCTGGGTCCCCTTCTTTTCTTCATCTTGACCCACTCCCTTGGAAAACTCTATGCTAATGACACCCAAATCTATATCTCCAGCCCTGATCTCTCTCTCTCTCTCTCTCTCTCTCTCTCTCTCTCTCTCTCTGCAGTCTCGCATTTCCTCTTGCCTTCAGGATATCTCTAATTGGGTGTCCTCCCGTCACCTCAAACTTAATGTGGCTAAAACTGAACTGCTTATCTTCCCACCCAAACCCTGCTTCCCCCCCCCCCCCCCCACACTTTCCCATGACTGTTGACTGCACCACCATCCTTCCTGACTCACAAGCCCATAACCTTGGCATTTTCCTTGATTCCTCTCTTTTGTTCCACCCACATATTCAAGCCATCACTAAATCCTGCCAGTTCTACCTTCACAGCATTGCCAAAATCTGCCCCTGCCGATACCACATTAATGCAAGCACTTATCCTATCACACATTGATTATTGTATCAGCCTCCTTGCTGACTTACTTACTTCCTGTCAATCCATACTCCCTTCTGCTGTCCGGATCATTTTACTTCAAAAACGTTCAGGCCATGTTTCCCTACTCCTCAAGAAACTCCAGTGGTTGCCCATTTACCTCCGCATCAAACAAAAACTTCTCACCATTGATTTTATAGCACTTAATCACCTTGGCCCCTCCTACCTCATCCTACTACTCTCCTACTACAACCCACCCCTCACACTTCGTTCCTCTGGTGCTGACCTTCTCACTGTACCTTGACCTTGTCTATCTCATGGTCGACTTCTCTCCCACCTTCTTCCTCTGTCCTGGAATGCTCTCCTTCCTCATATCAGACAAATAATTGCCCTCTCCTACTTCAAAGCCTTATTGAAGGCACATCTCCTCCAAGATGCCTTCCCTGACTAAGCCTTCCTCTCTTCTCCCACTGCCTTCTGTGCCTCTCTTACTTACTCCTTCATTTATCCTCCCTCCCACCCCCACAGCACATATGTACATATTTGCTATTTATTTATTTATTTATTTGTTTATTTGTTTATTTGTTTATTTATTTTTGTATTTATTTATATTAATGTCTGTCTCCCCCTCCCCTCTAGGCTCTGAGCTATGTGTCTGTTGTTATAGTCCACTCACCCACTTAGTAGCGCTTAGAACAGTGCTTAGTGCTTAGAACAGTGCCTGGCACATAGTAGGTGCTTAAATACCATCATTATTATTATTACAGTGCTTTGCATACAGTAAGCGCTCAGTAAATACGATTGAATAAATGAATCTGAAGGTAGATCGAGTAAATAAAGGGCTTAGTTTGGGAAGGCCTCTTGGAGGATGTGCAATTTGAAGTGGGGAGAGAGTGGGGGACTGTTGGATATAAAGGGGAAGGAGTTCCAGGCTACAGAGAGAACATGGACAAGGGGTTGATGGTGGGATAGATAAGATCAAGATACAGAGAGTAGTGATAATAAAATCCTTAAAAAAAGCCAAAGATCTCAGTACAATTGTGGCTGGGAGTAGAACACGTTTTTACCCTATTTAGTGGTTGATCTCTATCAGTTTTAAAATGGTAAAAGTTTGAATGAAGGATGAATGTGCCTGTTGACAGATGAAGTAATGTCTTTCAATTGTCAAGAAAAATTAACTTTGAAAAGTAGTGGAAAAAATTCTGATTCGGAAAAACTGATATCAAGAAGATAATAAAATAGTAATTGTTATTTGATAAGGGCTTACCATGTGCCAAACACTGTACTAAAGACTGGGGCTGATAGAAGAAAATCAGGATGGACGTAGTCCCTCGTTCACATAGGGCTCACAGTCTAAGATGGTTTTTTTGTTGTTTTTTTTTTTTTAAATGGTGTTTAAGCACTTACTATGTGCCAGACACTATACTAAACACTGAGGAAGATAAAAGCTAATCAGGTTGGACACGGTCCATTTCCCATATGAGGCTCCCAGTCTTAATCTCCATTTTACAAATGAGGTAACAGGGACAGAAGTTAAGTGACTTGTCAGGGTCACATAGCAGACAGGTGGTAGAACTAAGATTAGAACTCAGGTCCTTCTGACTCCCAGCCCTGTGCTTTGTCCACTAGGCCATGGTACTTCTCCTAACTGGGAGGGATATGGGTATTATATCTTCATTTTACAAATGTGGAAGGCACAGAGAAGTTAAAAGACTTGTCTAAGGTCACAAAGCAGATGTGCTGAAGCCCAGATTAGAACCCAGGTCCTTCTGACGCCCATGCTCTTTCCCCTAGGACACACTGCTTCCTAACATTTCATGAACTGCTACAGCCCAGCTCGCACTTCTGTTCCTCTGGTGCCATCTTACTCATTGTTCCTTGATTTCATCTATCTTGCCACAGACCCCTTTCCCATATCCTCCCCCTGATTTGGAACTCTCCCCTCCCTCCCATTTACACCAGACCACCACTCTCTCCACCTTCAAAGCTCAGTTAAGGTCACATCTTCTCGATGAAGCCTTCCCTGATTAAGCTGACATTTCCCTGGCTCGTGCTCCCTTCTGTATCATCTATGCACTTGGATCTGTGACCTTAGGACATTTGATATTCACCCTACCTTCATCCCCACAGAACTTATGTATGTATAAACACTTAACAAACACCATCATTATTATTAATTATAAGTTACTTATTCATATTAATGTCTGTCTCCCCCTATAAACTATAAGTTCATTATGAGCAGGGAACATGTCTGCTTATTCCCTTGTACTCTCCCAAGCACTTAAACGGTGCTCTGCACATAGTAAGTGTTCAGTAAATGCCACTGATTGAGTTAATGATCTTTTAAAATTGATTACAAATTTGAGTACCATAATCTAACGTGATTAATTTTTGTTAATTTTGAACCCCCTCCCCCTTTTTTCTCCCCTTCCCCGCATTATGCTAATAGCCCAACACAACCACCACAGAAATATCTTCTCTCCTTTGGATGCTTACATCATACTATATGGTTTCCTTCAGTTTATGAAATAGATTTCTTCCAGAATTAATGGCTAAAAAGGCTAGCATGAAATAAGGTAATCAAAATTTTTTTGTGTCATATTCAGTAGATGCTAATTAAATGTATTATACTCTATTGGAATGACAAATTTACTCCTTGTTTTTTGGATAAGCATTTGAAGTCCTTTCTGTTTATAGTTGCTTGGTTTGTCATACAAACTTTCAGTATCAGAAATATTAGACTACAATACAGTAATCAAACAACTTGTTATGAAATTTTGGAAGAAATCTAAACTTTTGAAAATACTCACACTGAAGTGAGGTTTTTGTTTTGCTGTGGCAGGGATTTGGGGATCAGTCGAGGTCATGATCCAACTCCCCAGTGATGACAAGGTGTGGTGTGCCTTTAGCAGTTATGTACGTGTAGCTGCCCTTAGAACTTAAGTACACATTCTCTGTATGTATATGATTTATTTGTTTATTTTCTCATACTTGTGATTAAATGAATTCTCCAGATATACAGATTCCAGTTACAGGATTTCTACTGTTGAGAGCTGAAAATATGAATTCATTTGCTTTAATTAATCGATGGTATTTATTGATCAATTAATGTGTGCAGAGCACAGTGCTAAGCACTGGGGGGAGTACAGTGTATAAGGGTTCATAGTCATATTCTGTGCCCACAAGGAGCTCTCAGGCTAGAGGGGGAGGCAGACAGATAAATACATTATGGCTATGATAAGATTAATCTTAGGAAAAGATTTTTGGGGCAATGACCATATAACGTTTCTTGGAGAATAGTTTAACCATAAATGAGCATGCAAATAAGTCAGCGCTTAGAACAGTGCTCAGTGCTTAGAAAAGTGCATAGTAAGCCTTAACAAATACCATCATTATTATTACATATGTAGCAGTATATTATAAGAAAAAACTTATTAGAATTCTGCTGGTGGTATAGCAATAATGCCTCAAGAAACTGGAATTTTTAGATCTTCTCCTTCATATCATTAGAGACATATACTACAGTTTCTTCCACCTAAGCCCAAGCCTCCAAAATCCATCATCTCTAGGATCCATTTTGTGAAGCTTTTTACCCTGGCAAAAGTCGAGAGAGAGCACAACCATCCTCACTGTCCTACTGTCAACCTTAGTGTCGTCTTCGGCTCTTCTCTCTCATTCACTCGACCACTGACAGATCCTGCTGGTTTTTCCTGTTCATCATAGAATCCATCCCTTCCTATCCACTCAAACGGCTGGCACCCTGGAACAAGTTCTGGTCTTGCCACAACTAGATGATTGCATCAGCCTCCTTGCTGGTCTCCCAGTCTCCAGCCTCTCTGCCCTCCAGTCTATCCTACAGGCTGCTGCACGGATCCCCTTCCTGCTGTATCCCTCGGTCCATTTCACTCTTCTCCTCCACCCACTGGCTCCCTGTATTTCTTTGCATCAGACAAAAACTCCTCACCAGGTTCTCCACCGTCTGCCTCCACCTCCCACATATGCTCTCTTCTCCCACTATTCCTCAGCTTGCTGTCTTTGTTCCTCCCAACCAAGTTTCTAGCAGTATCTCTCTCTCGACTCTCACGCCTCCGTCTCCTGACTCATGCTCTTTTTCCCCTCCGAACCCTGTTCCTTTCCACATCAGAGAGACCACAGCTTTACCTATGTTCAAATCTCACCTTCTCCAACCAGCTTTCCCTGATTAATTTCCCAGCACCCTGGGCCTGATCGGCTCTTCACCCAACTCTAGCACCCATGAATGTATTTAAACCCTTTTTAGCACTCATCTGTGGATTTCCATTTTATTTTGATCTCTCTAAATTGTAAATATTTTTGTTTGACTCCCTTTAATAAATGCTACGTACTCCTGTGTAACTAATCCTGTTATGTGGAAGAAAGTGACGAAGCTACGAGAATCAAATTCTCTGCCACATGCAAAGAACAACCATATTTAAAGATATTTCCAAGCCTAAGGAACTTTAGCCTCTTGTAAATACGTGCTCTAAAACTGGCTGTTATCCTCACCATCTGTTTTGATGTAGAAAAGTATACTAGAGCCCTAGATAGACTGGTTCTTGCTGCTTCACTTGATTAAGGAACACATTCAGGTGGTAAAAATCTGTTGGAAAAGTCAGAAAATCAAAGTGCTCGAAATAACAAAATGCAATGAGTTTTGTTTTTTTTGAACTTAGGTACTTGAGGGATAACTGGGTATGCAGAAAGAAGATGTTATTTTACTGAGCTTCTTTAGTGCCATGATGAAAATTAAATGATTATAAGTAACTGTGATTATGCAGTTTTAGAAAAATGCAAAATAATAATGAATTTTATGAAGAATTACAATCACGGATTATGGGGGAAAGGAGGTAATCTAGATACCAAAAGTGTCCTTAAATTATTTCATTACGTTAAAAGAAATTTAAGTTGAGGAAGAACGATAAATTTCTGATACTTTAAATAGCAATCTGGTATTTGAGAAGAGAGTAGAAAGTGACTAATCCCTATGATGGTAAGCTTTTTTTTCCATTCCCAGCAGCCAATCACTGCTTTTTTTCCCCTTCCTTTTCCCTTGATTTCTAGACCAGTGGGTGTGGTGATGAAGATAGGAGTGTGGAGTTAAACCGTTATTTTTCCTTCCCTGCCTTCTCAGTAGTGGTTGATGTGGCTCCAGTTCTTGTTTGGTGTTAGGAGTTTAAGGGGAAAAAAGTCTATCATTATTTCCCCTTTGCCCTATATGAGCTAAAGGAGCATCACTTCTGACTGAAAAAGATGTTAGCACCCTCTACCAAACTTTGTGGACATCTTACTAGTGGGGATAGCTGCAGCTGCTGTTCTGAGAGTTGTTGGACCTAGAGGTGGGTAGCTAGGCTTCATCTTTGCTGAGTTGTGGAGTTGGGTGAAAAAAGCATGGAGATTATGGGAGTTTTGTTAAAAAGGTTTGCATGGGCTGGAATTGGTTCACTGATCCTGAATTCAGAGTTTAGACAGAACCCAGTTGTGTAGAATTAAGTCTGGACATGCACTTTCCCTTTTGTCCTTGGTCTCTTTCCAATCCCTGCTCCCCTCCCTTTAGCCTGAGACTCCCTTCCCCTTAAAGTGTTTCGGGTTGGAAAGCAGCAATAGTTGCTGCAACACCACCGCACATTTGTTTAGTGGCTCAAAAATGTGTGGTTGTCCCCTTGGCTGTCAAGCTGATTCCCAGAAGCACAGGCACTAACTCTGTGGATCCCCTGAGATTTGGAACTCTAGGGTAAAGCTAATGGCTTTGCTTACCCATAGGTTGTGGGGTTTTTTGGTTTTAGTTGTTGTGGGTTTTGTTAGGATGAGCAGCCATTACTGTCAGCCAGTTAATAATAATAATGTTGGTATTTGGTATTTGTTAAGCGCTTACTATGTGCAGAGCACTGTTCTAAGCGCTGGGGTAGACACAGGGGAATCAGGTCATCCCACGTGGGGCTCACAGTCTTAATCCCCATTTTACAGATGAGGAAACTGAGGTACAGAGAAGTTAAGTGACTTGCCCACAGTCACACAGCTGACAAGTGGCAGAGCTGGGATTCGAACTCATGAGCCCTGACTCCAAAGCCCGTGCTCTTTCCACTGCGCCACGCTGCTTCTTTGGAACTGAATGGAGGCTTGCTGGTGACTGTTTCACTTGTTTTGCCCTTCCCCTGCTTTGCATAGGTGATTCTTTGGTGTGCGTTTTAGTCTCCTCGAGCTCTGAATATTGTGTTTTAGGCTCTGGTGGCAGCTCTCCCAAACCTTTGCATTCAGTAAGCACTCAATAAATATTATTGATTTCTCTGCTCTGATCCCAGAAGTCTCTCCCTGTAAACTCAGCCTGAAGTGTGCCCTGTGCCTAAGACAGAAAGTTGTAACTCCATAGGCAGCTGCATCTGCTTCTTCAATCAATCAGTCATACTTCTTGGGTCCAATTTGATTTTTAGATGCTGGAAGTTGGAGGCAGGGCTGGACCTGGGATTACGATGGTTTGGGACTGGGACTAGGATGGTGGGATGGAACCAACCTCCAGATTTCCTAACAAGAGGAGCCTCCTGTAGCTTCCATTCATTCCTTCCATTCAGTTGATTGGGTTGTATTTTAGGTTAACCAGTTGATCGTTAACATATGGCATAGGCTAATGAGCAGGTGGCAACTTTCAAAAAAAGAATATTGGTGAAAAATAATTCATTATTAGTTATTCTATTTTTAAAAGTTCACCCAGTCACTAGTGCTGTTTTTTGCCACAGAGGAGATGGTTCATATGTCGAAATTACCTTGTTAAAATAACTTCCATTCTATATAAGGGAACCGTAGTGATTCTAAAGGAATTCCCCAGAAGTCATACAACCAAGGTACTAGTCATACTGGTATTAAAAGACACAGCATCTTGAAATCTCATTCTGTTCAGTAGTTAGAAAGCCAAGCTGTTATTCTGATTTAATTTCAAATGTATTTGAATAGGATTTTGTCATTAAATGAAAAGAATGAGTTTCACAGTTTCATAGATGGGACTCTTTTAATGGTGTAGTCACTTCTGTCAACACTAGAATGCATTTTGGGAATTAGGTGATATTTATCTGACATGAGCTTGTTTGGATTTGACTTGCTCTGGTGATGGAGGAAATCAGTTAGTGATATTTATTGAGAGCTTACTCTGTGCAGAGCACTCTACTAAGTTTTTGTGAGAGCACAATACATATGGTTGACACGATCCCTGCCCTCAAATAGCTTACAGTCTGATTGGTTTGTACAGTCATTCAGTCGTATTTATTGAGTGCTTATTGTGTGCAGAACACAGTACTGTGATTTGTATGTCTGGGTATGGGCAGCGTCAGAATGGAGGAGTACTACAACCTCTTTATTAAGAGGTTTTGCAAGTCCAGATGTTATAAGAAAACTGGGTGTAATTCTGCCTTAAAGTCCTTTCAGAAATATATACGTATGTGTGTGTATATGAAATTCTTGTAGGAGTGTGAGTATATGTATATAGATGAGCTGGTAGATTTTGAAATAAATGATTCTCACAGATTTTGCAATATATATACACATAAGATTCTTATTGTGCCCAACCCGATTTGCTTGTGTCCAACCCAGAGTTTAGTACGGTGCTCGGCACATAGTAAGTGCTTAACAAGTACCATAAAGATTATTATTATAGGTTTCAACCATTTACATGATTCTCTTAGGTTTTGAGATGCCTTAAGAATGTTAAGTTCAGGATCCTGTTTAAACTCATGCTTCACAGTTAAGAGGCAATTTACTAAAATTTCTCAGGTATTTTAAAAGCAATTACATTGTCTGCTTTTTTAACCAGTAACCAGTGAGGTATGGATAAATGTGTCTTGATCGTGTTCATGGTGCAGAGAAGTAGGGTAGATGAAATAAAAATAATACAAATAAGGGAAGGCAGTCTCAAGCTAGGCATGGAGGCCACTGGAAGACTTGACTGATCAATATATTCAAGAGAAGATAAGGGTAGTTCTCAATCAATGGAGGAGGAGAGTCACTGTCCTAGAGTACGGGGGTCTTAAAAGTGGAAAAAGGTGGCAAGAAAAGCAGACTCACAGCTGCTCAGAGTCTGAAATGATGCATTTCCAGTTTTTCGTTCTATTTCTAAATAATTTCACGTTAACCTCCTCCCCTTATTGTTCTAAGAATGACATAATCTAGTTGCAGCCACAGGACATGCAGCTCACATCCTAGGAGCCTGAAAGTGCCAAAATATGCTTCAACTACAGTGTTAGAGGAATTACTCTCAGTTATTAAATACATGAAATATATTTTGGAGCTAATTAGGCATTTTGGCAAAGTTACAATTCAGTAATATTTTTAAGAGGTCCAAGTGATCTAGAACCCATTTGGCCTGATACTTCCTGAGTAAGGGATATGAGCAAAAGGTCCTGTCGCACACTTGAAAGAGAAGTTCACAGAGTGGACAAGACAAATGCTGAGCTTACTTAAAATAAAGCAGTGTTTATGTAACCTTTTTAGATTTGTTGAGTCTTTCCTTCTTTGGGGCACAGGAAATGAAGTACTGTAAAAGAATTTGCCTTCCTCAGCTGCTGAAATGTTCCATGCTATAGAACTTATAAATGTCATATTTACCCATATAAATCTGGCATGATTATTTCAAAGTTTCTCCAGGAAAACTTAAAGATTGCTTTTATTAATATTACTGAAGGCAATGTCTGCATGCATTTGCAGTAATTTGTTGCCCCATTGGATTTTAACAGCCCATTTCTCTATTGCAGAACAAATTGAAGTCAAAATTAAGTGTATTAAATCTTGCACAGTTAAAATAATGAATGGATGTTTTCCTTCTGCAACTATAAAAGTTGTTTATGAAGGAACTGTATCAAAATTTGTATTTAAAAGAATGGAACTTGTTAAGCTCTTACTATGTGCCAAGCACTGTTCTAAGCACTGAGGTAGATAAAAGTTAATCAGGACACAGTCCCATGTGGGGCTCACACTCTTAATCCTCATTTTCCAGATGAGGTCCGGAGAAGTATAATGAATGCCCATGGTCACACAGCAGACATGTGGTAGAGCTGGGATTAGAACCCAGTTCTTTCTGACTCCCAAGCCCGTGCTCTATCCAATAAGCCATGCTACCCATCACAATTTACACTTGTTCATTGTAAAATTTATTTTGAGGATTTAAAAAAAAATGTTCAATCTCTGAAGGGTAAACCTGATTTAATGTTGGTAGGCATCATGCCGAATAGAGAGGGGAAGTGTTTTCTGAAGTGGGTAACCAGTAGTTCTGCTCATAAGGCTGCATTTACCTTGTATTTATCCTAGTTCTTGATCCCATGTGTCCAATTCCAGAGCTCT
The DNA here is from genome assembly GCF_004115215.2 of Ornithorhynchus anatinus. Lineage (NCBI taxonomy): Eukaryota > Metazoa > Chordata > Mammalia > Monotremata > Ornithorhynchidae > Ornithorhynchus > Ornithorhynchus anatinus. The sequence goes on along the minus strand of NC_041728.1, from coordinate 86,793,352 downwards.
GATTTGAACGGGGAACTTTTTTCCTTAAATGTTTTCCTCCTTCTGCCCTGCTTTCTCACTTGCGTATGGACTTTCACTTGCGTTGTGGGTGTTCTTACTTTCTGCTCTCACTCCCCACCTTCTTCTTCCATTCACACAGTCTCACACAAGCTCTTGTCCTTGCCCTTTCCATTGAACTCTTGCAAAAGCACAGAGTGGAGGGTGGGAGAGATGAAGGTAAAAATATGAGGAGGGAGGGGGAAGATAAAGAGGGCTGGAGAAGTGGGAAAACATTTCCCTTGATATAGCAACCAACAGCTGTCCTTTCCTTAGGAGGATATTGTAAAATTTACCTGTGATTTGGTAGGTAAATGCATATAATTAGGAATCACTGGATGTAGCCTGCATGCAAAGGTTGTTTGGAAAGTTAAGCCTTTTTTTCTTATTAGATAATTGCAAAGGGATTCATTTTGTATGTTTCATGAGTGATGGTTACTCATTACTACAAAAACCTACACAACAAGAATAAATTAGAATATTCAAACATGCCATGTAAGCACCTAAAAGCTAAAAGAATGAATTTCTGTTCACAAATTTTCTAAACCATTGTGTTGAAAAGCAGCATGGCCTAAAGAGTAGATCATGGGCCTGGGAGTCCGCAGGACCTGGTTTCTAATCCTGGCTCCACCACCTGTTTGCTGTGTGTCCTTGGGTAAGTCATTTAACTTCTTTGTGCCTCAGTTACTTCATCTATAAAATGGGAATTAAGACTGAGCCCCATGTGGAACATGGACTGTGTGCAGTCCTATTAGCTTTCATCTCTCCCAGGACTTAGTACAATGCTTGCCATATAGTAAGTGCTTTAACAAATGCCATTTAAAAAATGTCACTTAATTTATCTTTACTTCAGTTCCCTCATCTGCAAAATGGGGCTTTATTCTCTGTTCTCCCACTTACTTAGACTGTAAGCCTTACTGGAACCTAATGATCTTATATCTACCCCAGTGCTTCATACAGTACTTGGCACATAGTAAGCACTCAACAAATTTCACAGTTATTATAATGGTGTTCTGTTATTCATTATCAATTTCAGAAAATCTCATTATAGTTTGGGAAATATCCTGTCAAATTGATCATTGCGTTATAAATGCTAACACTTCACAAGTTGGGCCCCATATTAGACTCTGATTTCTGAGATGGGCAGTCAAATCTCTGCCACAGGTAGAGAGGATCCCACTGCCTGGATTCATTGCTGGCTATGGGGAATTCTTGGCTATTTTGGGTTTTATTGAAGGTAGGGGTTACCACCTGTTACCAGCACTTTCTGTAGTGGGTAATATTCCCTACCATCTGATAAAAATGCCTCCTCTGAGCTGGAGTCTCTTTAAAAGAATTCTTTGTTTTTGGGACTTGGGTCCTTTGGTGATCAAAAATAAGTCTGTGCAGGAAGCAAACAGAAGGACCTTGCTTTGTAGCTTCTCAGGGGTGGCTCAGGCCTCATGGACTGAAAAACTGCAAACCAGAAACACAACCTGTCCAAGAACCACCGACCAAAATCATTTTTTAAAATTGAAATGGCAGTCAGCATGGCCCAGTGGCAAGAGCACAGTCTTGGGAGTCACAGGATGTGGGTTATAATCCTGGCTCTGCCACTTGTCTGCTGTGTGACCTCGGGCAAGCCACTTAACTTCTCTGTGCCTCATTTACCTCATCTGTAAAGTGGGGATTAAGATTGTGAGCCCCATGTAGGACAGCCCGATTACCTTGTATCTCTCCCATTGCTTAGAACAGTGCTTGGCACATAGTAAGCACTTAACAAATACCATTATAATTATTATTATTATTATTTTGAGCTTCAGTTGGCCACTGCTAGCCAAAATCATTTTTACTTTTCTGGATTAACTCGTGGGCATTCTCATTGGTCAGGTTATTGGCAGCAGTGGTTGGGAAGGGAGATTTTAAGAGTACATATGGCTCAGCTACCTGTACTACACTTCATGCATCCTTACTAGAAGTGGACCACTCAGGTAAAACTCAAGGCTGTGGATAATCCTGTAGCCAGTTTTAGCTTTATACCTCTTGGAAAAAAATAATCCCTGCAGTAAAGTCCCTTGCAAAGAGAAAGACATACTTTATGCATTGTCTGTCCCCCCCTTTCATTTAGCATGCATCTCATTTTTGTTCTCTATTGATGTGAAAGCATCCTGGCTCTCTGTCAAAACTGATCAGGACTTGTAGGAGTTGAATGGCATGAAAACAAGAGATCTGTTTTCCTTTCAGTTCTGTGTTGCTAGCAGAATCTAACTTCACCATCTAATAGAAAAGAAAGACTCAGACCAGTACAGGCTATGACTTTGTGGCTAGTTGAGCTAACAAGAGGGGTAATAGGTGAAGTGGTTTTGGTGCTCTGTCATTTGCTCAGCAGCCATTTTTGATAACAAGGAGCTTTTGAAAAATCTTGAGCAATGTTGTCTGTTAAAGTATATTGTTCATGCACTGGCTTAACTGGAGACATCTTTTTATCATAGTGGCAACAAACTTAAGTTTTGTTGTGTTGTAAATGGAACTCATTTTCAGAGTGTGTGTTAGAGAGTTGAATCCCAAAACCAATTCCAGACTTTCCCCTCAGCTTACTAAATTCACTGATTTCCGGAAGGCAGATTAAAGCAGCTTTTGGTTTCCCTTTAGGTGTGTAATGTAAGAGATAAAATATCTAAGGTAACAATGGCTCAGACTATTTGATGGTTAAGCAACAAATAAAGTGTGTTTAGGGATTAGGCATAATCTTGCATAACCTGTTTTGTGGATTTTCTCTATCCCTTTTGAATCTGCAGCCCTTCACTCCTAAAGATAAAGTAGACTTGGACTATATTCTCCATTGTCGTGAACATATGATTGTTTCCAGAGGAGAGTCCTTACCCTTTTAGGAGGAGAAATTTCTTGGTCTATTTGCCTTGCATTTCCTCTCCTCCAGACAAGTGGAATTTATTTACTTAATGATGTCGATCCTTCATGAAGGAGCAATTTTATCATTTATTTGTTAGATAAAGCTCTATACTTTTCCTGCCGACTTCTCCTTTCTTTTTAAATGAGCAAAGTGAAACTTTGGGATCACCGCACATTTTAATACAGTTCCATTAAAAGTTTGTTAAAGAAATTATTAAGTAATCCCCACGAGGAGGAAGGGCAACAAATAGAATGAGTTACATACAACTTCTTGCATTCGGTGATTTCCTTGTATAGTAAGTGGAGGCAAACGATATTACATTCAGATATAGTGTAGAGTCAGTTCTGTCTGCTGAAGGGGAAGTGGGTTTCATGGGTAATCTGAGTACTGCTTGGAGCTCCTGCTGCATAGCTTCTGGGTGCACAGTGGCATGGGAAAGCCAAAGGCTGCACCATCATTCCCCAGCACTCTTCTCTGTCTCATGGTCCGTGCCCTCAGCACCATCAAAATTGAGAGGCTCTGAGGAAATCAGGGCCTGCATCGCTCCCCATGCTGCTCCTGCTGGCAGAAGAGAATGTTAGGAAATGTGTAGGCCAGAGGCAAAAGTCTCTGGAATTTCCACAGCTGTTCCTGGTTGGCAGTGCCACATAGAGCTCTGGAGACAAGGTTCTGGGTGCTTGAGTTGGTGACTGGCCCTTGGAGTTCATCACTTTTTTTACTGAGGAGGAAGTGATACTATTGTCTGAAGCCTGCATTATTTCTGGAGTTAACTAGATTATGAAAACACTTCCAAGAAATATAGGAAATAACAGTATTACATTGCATTGAGCAGCTTTGTAGAGATAATAATAATTAATAATAATTATGGTATTTAAGTGCTTACTATGTGCCAAGCACTATTCTAAGTGCTGTGGTAGATACAAGATAATCAGGTTGTCCCACGTGGGGCTCACAGTCTTAATCCCCACTTTCTAGCTGAGGTAACTGAAGCCCGGAGAAGTTAAGTGACTTGCCCAAGGTCACACAGCAGACAAGTGCGGGAGGTGGGGTGAGCAAGCCCTTGGAGTGGGGTGCAGGGGGCCGGAGAAGCGGGTGCAAGGTGGGCACACCCATAGCGTGGGGCACAGGGAGTGGGGTGTGGGGGGTCTCTCAAAGTCAAATGTCGGAAGTGCCCTTTCTTGGTTCATAATTTGCACTTGCACACACACACAGAGCAAACACACATTCACACATACTTTTTTTTTTTACAGGGGAATTCCGGTCATAAAAATATGTATATATAGTTTCATGTTCGCAATACATTGGTGGCCCTTTGAAGAAATGTATCTTGCTTTGTATTGGTCAGACATTTCATTTAGAGAAAAGATTAATACCCATTACCCTATTTATTTTGTTAATTTTGTTAATGAAATGTACATCACCTTAATTCTATTTATTTGCTATTGTTTTAATGAGATGCTCATCCCTTTGATTCTATTTATTGCTATTGTTCTTGTCTGTCCGTCTCCCCCGATTAGACTGTAACCCCGTCAAAGGGCAGGGACTGTCTCTGTCTGTTACCGATTTGTACATTCCAAGCGCTTAGTGCAGTGCTCTGCACATAGTAAGCGCTCAAATACTATTGAATGAATGAATTAATTAATTAATACTTCTTGACGGGGCATTTTTAAGTTACGAATGAAATGTGTTCATGTTTTTTTCCACTGAGTAGTTCAGTGGATGAATAGATGTCATTTTAAATGTAGCACTGATTTTAGGTGGAGGGCAAGGTAATATCAAAAGGCAAAAAAGGGAATTTCATTAGTGTGAATGTGTGCCACTGTTCATACTAAAGAAAGCATTAGAGAGATGATGAAGCAAAACTTCTAACTATGAGGCATAAAAAAACAGATCAGCTTGACATACTGCAAGTGGATAAGGAATGACTGTTGTAGAATAGAGGCTTTAGGATGATCCTAACACTAAGAATGGAATACGAAAATGTCACCAGCCCCTGTGGGTAATAAATTCAACAATGTAGCAAGGGGCACTTTTCACGCACAGTGACGAACAGATTGTAGATCATCGATTGGTACTGTATGCTACAATCTTATCAGGAGTGTTGTTTTTGAATTCCAAGGACGGATGGTTTATAAAAATATCTTCAATTTAAAGTTTAATTTCAATTGTCTGATTTTCTTGTATCTGCGTCAGTGCTTACCGCAGAGGAAGAACTTATGAATACCTTCCTTTTTAACTGAAAGATACAGTATAGTTGCTTCTAGTTATTTTTACGGCTTGAATTAAAAGTATCTGCTCACCTTACCTACCTAAATGGATTGCAAGTATATGCAGAGTCATTAGTTGAATGTGTTGAGGTTCTAGATGGTATGTTTGGGTTTTAGTGTAGAGATTTTTTTTCTTTGCTTTGTTTCATTACAGATTTGTATAGGCCAATTAGGGCCATCTGTGTAAGATTTCTTATTATGGAGGGGTTACTCTGTAAAACGTTTTTGAATCTCTAATCTCTCACGAAGTACCATATTCTCTCAGTGAAAAATCACCAGAAAGGTCAGCACAAATGGGCATGGGCAGTATTATTGAGTGAATTATTTTTTCTTTAATAACAAAATGCAATTCACAGGCTTAGGCAAGTAAAGATTTTAATATAAATTGTAAATACATTGGCATTTCCTAATTTGGCTGTGAATTATCAGTGTCGTTAGATGCCCCATCACTTTGGTAAGTTTGGAAGGATCTGGCACAAATTTTATTGACTGGTTTTAAAAAAAAAAGCAGTCAGGAAGAAACCCAATCTTTCAACACATTACTTAGCTACAGATGAAGCCTTGAAACTGGATAAATTACTAAAGGTAGGAATCATCTCAAACTTTTCCCGGATTGTTTATAGCATTATGATAGAAGCCTTTTAAAAAAAGATTTGCTTATAATTTGGTCAGTTGGACAGCTGTTGGGAGCTGTAAGAAATAGTTATGTGATTCACTAGGGGGCATTTTTCTTCTGAGAGTCCAGCCTGGCCTTAAACACTGTTCCATTTGTGGTGGGATCATTAGGTTGGAATGTAAACTCCACTCATGAATTAATAATGTTGGTATTTGTTAAGCGCTTACTATGTACAGAGCACTGTTCTAAGCACTGAGGTAGATACAGGGTAATCAGGTTGTCACATGTGAGGCTCACAGTCTCAATCCCCATTTAACAGGTGAGGTAACTGAGTCACAGAGAAGAGAAGTGACTTGCCCACAGTCACACAGCTGACAAGTGGCAGAGCTGGGATTCAAATTAGCCTTGGACCTTTGCGTGCTGTGGTGCTAATATCAAATGGATAGTGCAGTCTCTAATTCTATACAAAGCTGATCTTGTTCATTTTTTGGCGGGGTGGTGGTGTCTGGTATTAATAGTGGAGAACTCTGCCAAGATTCCAAACTATTTTTGATATTTAACCTTACTGAGTGTGGTACTTTTCCCCTTCATCAGTGAGTAATATATATTTGTGTAGTTAGACCTTTCAAGCTACCTTATTTTGTCATGTTTGTAGAAATAAGTAGACTATCACTACTATGTTATTCTGATCAATTGGAAACTTCAACTCAAGTGTCATCGAAAGTCTTCGAGAAGCTCATTCAGAAGCTCCTGTGCTATGATTATGCACTAGAGGCTCAAAAACAAGAAGACTAATTGGTAGAACCAGCTCAGTTCTATACTCTGATAATAAATTTGAAGCTTGGTACCAGCCGCACCAGAAAACTCAGATTTTAAGGGGTTACTAGAGGTCAATGCTATTGTCAAATTCTGTTACCCAAATGATGTGTTATCCCAAGATTCACTGGGAGCTTATTCTATGCAGAACACTGTACTAAGTGCTTGAGAGAGTATAGTGTGACAGAGTTGGAGAGTTGGAGTTGGAGAAGCAGCGTGGCTCAGTGGAAAGAGCATGGGCTTTGGAGTCAGGGCTCATGAGTTCGAATCCCAGCTCTGCCACTTGTCGGCTGTGTGACTGTGGGCAAGTCACTTAACTTCTCTGTGCCTCAGTTCCCTCATCTGTAAAATGGGGATTAAGACTGTGAGCCCCACGTGGGACAACCTGATTCCCCTATGTCTACCCCAGTGCTTAGAACAGTGCTCGGCACATAGTAAGCGCTTAACAAATACCAACATTATTATTATTATTATTAGAGTTGGTAGCAGGCACATCAGAAGTGAAGTCCTGGAGCACAATTATTTCACCAGCTTTTAAGGCAGTGCTCATTACCAACACAGCATTTCTGGATGAGACAGTGAAGAGAATGAATGAAAGCCCAAAACCTAAGCAGTCAATCTGTAGCATTTATTGAGCACCTACTACATGCAGAGCACTGTAATAAGCACTTGAGAGAATACAGTAGAAGAAGTAGATACGATCCCTGCCCTCAAGAAGCTTGTAATTCAGTCGGGGAGACAGCCATTAAACTAAATTAGGTAGGAGGAAGTTTTAGAATATAAAGATATGTTTATGAGAGCTAAGGGAGATTGTGTGTAGTTGCATGCTTAGGTGGTGTGGAAATGCTGAAATGGCACTTGGGGACATAAGTGGGGAGATTAGAAATCAACCTAGGATATCTTCCTGGAGGAGATGTGGTTTCAGAGGAGCTTTGAAGATGGGGAGACCGTTGGCCTGCCAGATGTATGAAGAGTGGAGAAGTTCCATAGGAGGGGGGTGTGATTGAGTTGTCAGCGGGACGGATGTGAATGAGGTACAGTGAGCAGGGTGGCTTGAGAGGAACAAGTTGTGCAACCTGGGAAGAAGAGAGCAGATGAGTAGGAGGGAGAGAGCTCATTGAGTGCCTTACAGCTGACATTCTGCTTGATATGGATATGGATAAGTGTGCAGCAATAATGTTTTAAAGAGATGGTGCAAGCATGAATTTGGGAGGGAAGATACTGGAGGCTGGGAGACCAGTGAGGAAGTTGTTGGTGTTCTTGAACTTGGAAATGACAAATGGCTGGATCAGGGTGGTGGCTGTTAGGTTGCAGAGGAAGGAGTAGATTCTGGAAGTATTGTGGAGGAAAGACCATGAGGATTTGGTGACAGACTGAATATGGCAGTTCCAGGAGTAAAGGAGGATGTGGCAAGAGGTTTGCAGCCCAAGAGATGAGAATGAGGAACAACAAGTAGGTTAGGAACAACAGAGTAACACAACCCCTGGGTTTTTGAGGAGTGCGGAGACATATGCATAGAGAAGCAGCATGGCATAGTGGCTAGAGCACGGGCCTGGGAGTCAGAAAGTCATGGGTTCTAATCCTGGCTCCCCCACTTGTCTGCTGTGTGATCTTGGGAAAGTCACTTCACTTCTCTGGGACTCATCTATAAAATGGAGATTGAGTCTGTGAGCCCCATGTGGAACAGGGACTGTGTCCAACCCAATTTGCTTGTGTTCACCCCAGCGCTTAGAACAGTGCCTGGCACAAAGTTAGTGCGTACAAATACCATTACCATTATTATTATTATATGCAGAACGCTGTTTCAGAAAAAAAGATCCAGGCAGCAGAGTCAAACGTGAGCTGTAGGGAGAGAGTGAAGGCCAAGAGATCAGTGTGGAACTGATGCAGTAGTCAGACAGGGATATTCATTTTTTCACTCATATTTATTGAGCGCTTACTGTTTGCAGAGCACTGTTCTAAGCACTTGGGAAGTACAGTTCGGTAACAGATAGAGACAATCCCTACCCAACAACGGGCTCACAGTCTAGAAGGGAGAGACAGACAACAAAAAAAAAACAAGTAGACAGGCATCACTCCCATCAAAGTAGATAAATAGAACCATAGATAAATGCACATCATTAATAAAATAAATAGAACAATAAATATGTACAAATTTATACAAGTGCTGTGGGGAGGGGAAGGGCATAGAACAGAGGGAGGGAGTAGGGACGGTGGGGAGGGGAGGATGAGCAGAGGTAAAGGGAGGGCTCAGTCTGGGAAAGCCTCCTGGAGGAGGTGAGCTCTCAGGGCTTTGAAGAGGGTAAGAGAGTTTGGTAGATGTGAGGGGGGAGGGCATTCCAGGTCAGAGGTAGGACGTGGGCCAGGGGTCGACAGCAGGACAGGTGGGAACGAGGGACTGTGAGGAGGTTAGTGGCAGAAGAGCAGAGTATGTGGGCTGGGCTGTAGGAGGATAGAAGGGAGGTGAGGTAGGGAGCAAGGTGATGGAGTGCTTTGAAGCCAATAGTGAGGAGTTTTTGCTTCATGTGAAGGTTGATAGGCAACCACTAGAGAGTTTTGAGGAGGGGAGTGACATGCCCAGAGCATCTCTGCAGAAAGATAATGCAGAAAGATAATCGGGCAATGGAGTGAAATATAGACTGAAGGGGGGAGAGACAGGAGGATAGGAGATCAGAAAGGAGGCTGATGCAGTAGTCCAGTCGGGATACTATGAGAGGTTGTACCAGCAAGGTAGCAGTTTGGGTGGACAGGAAGGGGCGGATCTTGGCGATGTTGTGAAGGTGAGACTGGCAGGTTTTGGTGATGGATTGGTTGTGAGGGGTGAATGAGAGAGCAGAGTCAAGAATGACACGTGCCTGGGCCAGCATGATGATGTTTTGGAAGGGATGGATTCTGGAAACGTTGGGGAGGAAGAACTGACATGATTTAACATTGACTAAATATGGGAGTTGAAATAGAGGGAGGAATCTAGGATAATACCAAGGTTATTGGCTTAAGAGGGGCGAGCATTGTGGTATTATCAACTGTGATGGCAGAGTTAGAAGGCCGTGTGGACATGTTTAGCTTGAGGTGCTGGTGGAACATCTATGTTGAGATGTCCTGCACGTAGGAGCAAACGTGAGATTGCGGAGAAAGGGAGAGGTCAGAGCTATTGAGGTAGTTTTGGAAGTCATTTGTTTTTAGTTGGTAGTTGAAGCTGTGAGAGTGAATTTTAACTCTAAGGGAGTGTTGGAAATTGAGAAGAGGAGACCTAGAACAGAGCCTTGAAGGACAACCATAGTGAAGAAGGAGGCAAAGGAGGAGGCATTTGAAAGACCTGAGATGGATCAGCCAGAGAGGTAAGAGGAGAACCAGAAGAGGTGTCAGTTAAATCAAGATTAGATGGTATTCACAGGAGAAGTGAGTTGTCAACAGTATCGAAGCCAGCCTAGAAGTCAAGGAGGATTCTGGTTAGTCAAGGCTATTTGATAGAGAGTAGTCTCTGGAGTGCATGTAAAGAAGCCAAATTGTAGCCAGTCAGGAAGAGAGTGGGAGAGAAGTGATGGCAGAAGTAATGGCAGCAGGTGTATAGAGCCTGTTGGAGGAGCTTGAACAGGAATAAGGAAAGGAGGTGAGTTGCTATCTGGTTGCCACCGTGGAGTCTGTCTGCCTCTCTCCCCATCTAGACTGCAAACTCCTTGCGGACAGGGAATGTATCTACCAACTCTGTTTCATGACACTCTCTCAAGTACTTAGTACAATTATCTGCATATAGTAAGCACTCAATAATACCACTGGTTGATTGTAATGAGTTCTGAAAGATTTTTTTTAGGGTATGGGAGATGCGGACGTGTTTGAAGGCAGAGGAGAAAAATCCATCAGAGAGCTGATGCAGATTTGCAGAACAGGAATACCTGATAAAGCATTTGAAATGTTCAGTGAGTCAAACAGTTTGACATAGTAGTGAGCCATTGGTAAATGAGAAGAAGAAGAATCACAATGACACTTATTAAGCATTTACTATGTGCCAAGCACTCTACCAAGAGCTGGGGTAGATACAAGTTAATCAATTAACCTGGCACACATCTATCCAAAGAGGAGATGTTCCTCTTGAGCATAAGTATTGGGAAAAGGTAGATTCGGGAGCAACACTCAATGTTACAATAGACAAAAGCATCAGCATTTAAAGGACAATTCTCATGGGCACGCAGCATGTAAGTCATGCAGAGGTGTTTTATTTTGGTTACATCTGCACAAATAGAGAAGATATTACAGTGAGTATTTTCATCTTTGAATATGAAGGACAATTGCATACATAGTTAATACAAATGTTAATATGAAAATTTGTCATAAGGAAGCTAGTCTTCGTCATTCCAAAGGATATCAACCATGCTGTGAGATAGCGAGCAACAGGAGTACAGTCAGAAGAAAAGGAAAGTGATGGTGAGAAAATAAGAGCTGAGAAAGGGAAAACAAAGGGAGAAAGAAGGTAGTTTAAAACACATCGTTTTACAAATAAAGAGCTGTGTTATCTGTGCTAAGTTTTCTGTTTGTAAAATGATGCCTTTTACCCCTGGTAATAAATGTATAGTTTTGCATGTATTACTGCAGGAAGGAGTGTTCAGATTAACAGATTCCTTAACCTTCAACTCCCCATCCTCATTCACTTTTCTGCCTTTGTGTTCCTCTTCTTATAAGGAAAGACTCAGGGCTTCTGATTATTTAGATTCTAAATAATTATTAGGATTTTTTACACTAATATTGAAATACACAGTAAGTGAACTAAGAAAATATTAGCAACTACTGAACTGGAAATAACTGAGGCAGGTTTTAAGGTAGACAGCTTGTGGAAGTTGGTTCTGGTTTAAGTGCCTTCCTAATTATTTTTCCCCTCATAGATGTTAATATCTTTTAAATTATATTAACCACTTAATTAGTATATCATCACAAGATTAAGAATCTGACTAAAATTACTTTTGTGTAAACAAAGATGGTTGATTATAGCAATCTAAGATACTGAAAGCACTCTGGCTAAATATTACCTGAGATTGAGAGATAAAATGTTGTTACTTTCTTATTTTAGGTTGTGGATTGATAAGATTAAAAGAGAATTGAAAAGTTTTTTTTACGTCAATTGCCATTAAAAAATAAAAAAAGTTTTTCATATTAAATTTTCAGTCAAATAATGTTATAATTGTTTCGTGTTATTCTTTTAGAGGAGTCTATATTTGGGTATTGCAGTCACCTTTCAGAAAATCCTCTTAAAGTTTTTGCTTTGCCTAAGGGTGAAATGCTGAAGTCTACTGATTATATTTTCTAAAACTTTACTATGAACCTAACAAACAAGAAAAAGAAGATATTGGTTAAAAACCTCATGTAGGAAAATTTGTGACTTTCTACGGTTGTTCCAAAACTAAGATAACCCTGGATTTAAGAGGAATTCCTAGAACTCTGGAATGGAAAAGTCATGCATCCCTTCAGTCATTTCCTCCCTATTCCCTCAAATCCCCCACCACTTTTTTTGGTGTACTTTTTTTTGTGTGTGTAGTAGTAGTAGTCATGATAGGCAAGTCACTTAACTTCTCTGTGCCTCAGTTACCTCATCTGTAAAAATGGGGATTAAAAAATGTGAGCCCCACGAGGGACAGTCTGATTACCCTGTATCTACCCCAGCGCTTAGAACAGTGCTCTGCACATAGTAAGCGCTTAACAAATACCATAATTATAATTATAATAATTATTATGATAGGAAGCTGAGAGAGGAAGTACTGGGTATTAAGTGCTTAGAACAATGCTGTGCACATAGTAAACACTCAGTAAATACCATTGATTGATTAGTCAGACTTTGAGACAAAGTGGTAGAATACCTGCTCTCCCTCCTACTTAGACTGTGAGCCCCAAGTGGGATAGAGACTGTGTCTGAATCATTTATCTTGTTTTGACTCCAGTGCTTAGTACAGTGCTTGGCACATAGTAAGTGCTTAGCAAACACTATAATTTTTAAGCATGTTCATAGAGTTGACGGAGTCAGTCAGCGGTATAGCTAGGGGTGAAAGAAAAGAGATGACCATAAATACCCCCTTCTTGCTTTTTGTCTAGTCTTGAAAATTCACTGGCCCTTCTTCCCAGCAGCTGCATGTGAGAAGGAAAGAGGAAGAAGTGGAGTTCTTAAGCCTTTGATCTTCTGATGTTGTGCTCCGCGATGGAGCCAGAGGAAGAGTGGGGCAAAGTAAAATGCCACAGCTCTGAGAACACATTTCCCAGAAAGCATTTATATGCAATTTTGACTTGGCTGTTTGAAGTCGAAGCTTTGTGTGATGCCAAAAATAGCAAAGAAAACAATAAACTAATTCCCACCTCATCTTAGTTCCAGACCATTAAAGCCCTGCATGGGTGGGCCCAGCCTAGCGAAGTAGTTCGGGCTGATAAATAAATAGGTATGGAACACAGGGGCCATGTCTGAATTCACTCAGTGGTGTTGATTTTGTACTCACCCCAGTGCTTCATACAGTGCTTGGCCATTGCTATTACTAGCCAGTTGATTTGGGTGGGTATTCCCTGCTTTCCCTCACATGGGTCCCATTGTTGGACTAATGAGAAGGATAGGGACTAAATGCGCACTTAAACGTTCATCTTTATTTTGGCTCTCGGCAACAGACAAAGCTAAAAAAAAAAATGATTATTCCCACTTAGTGTGCCTGCTTGTATTGCTGCTGCTATGGGGACCTCTGGTCCCTGCAGCGTGTGGTGCCATGAATTGAACCAGGGCCATTGTATTCATTTAAACGAGTTGTGCCATCTTTAATCTGTTGGCTTGGAACCGGAGCAAATATGGGAACACTAGGTCTGGTTGGAGTCTAAAAATCCATCTCATGGAGGAATCTCCCAGACAAGCAAATGGATAAACATAAGCGGTTCGATCATTTATTTATTGCTTAGTGTGTACAAAACACTCTATTAAGCACTTGGGAGAATACAGTATACCAATAAACAGACAGATCTATGGGATTATATCATATGCTTGCTTAGGGATTGTGCACTCCATCGTTTGTAGACACCCTGAGAACACTAATAGTAGCTTTATTTTTTTTAGAAGCACCACCTAGAATTTAAAGCTAGTAGATGGCTATTTTTTGAGGGAAGACATGAATCAAAACATCCAAATTCATGCAGGCATGAGCTGTCTATTGTGTCTTTAATGTACAATACTTTTTCTCAGGATTCATTACAAGCAGAGATATTAAAATTCCATCTGGATTTCTTTCAAGTCACATATGCTTTTTTAGTAGTTCCTGTGAAGGTTATAGAGTAAAGGAAGCTCTGTTTTCCAGCTGATAGTACTTGCATATTGGTACAAGGAAAAAAAACAGCTCATTTCTTGATGTTACTGATCACGACATTTATATTTAAAAGGCTTAAGATGATAGGTTGCACTCTTCCCTTTTGTTTAAATTATACTCTTTGCTTCTTGTAAAATGAATTTGTGGGCGTTTATTCATAACACTGTAAGCTAATTGTTTTAGACCATAATGGTTTGCCTAATTATAGCTTCATGACTTTACCAGGGAAATGGTGCAAAAACAACCCCAGAGATTTTGCTTATATTTGTCTTGATTTGCAGCACTGGACTGATTTTTTACAGTTTCAGAGCTTTATTAACAGGTAACTTGGACTCTTAGCCTCTGAAATGTAGCTTTAAAAGAGAGTGAGAATAAATCTTCATTTGTCAAATGAGGCAACTATAAATGGCCTGAATTATACACATATGCTTATAATACAATTGACTGAGTAGAATGCAGAGCCAGAATCAATACAATCAAGCTTCTGGGTTTCCAAGTTTAGAATGGCCAAAGGCAGGGGCTTGAGAAGCAGAGTAATCCAGTTGCATCCAATTCTATTTATCATGGAAAATGAAAATTACGATTACCAATAGGGACCAACCTGCTTTTCTACAGGCAGGCTTTTTTTTTTGGTGGAGAGGGAGTAGAAGAGAGGGAAGGGAAGGTATTTTCTTGCTGCTAGTAGGATTAAAAGCAGGGTGACAACTTCATTTTCATAGTGGAGGTAAAAGGTGTGAGGTTTTGAGGGGGCAGGGTAGGAACAAGAGGTAAAGGAGAGAGGCGGGTTTGGAAGAGGAAGGCTGAGGCACTAGCTGCCACTGCTTTTCTTCACGTTTTGTGACTTGGGAGCTGGGTGAAGATGATGGTATTTATTAAACGCTTACTATATGCCAAGCACTGTTCTAAGCACAGTGAACTGTTGCAAGTGTTTCCTCTGCCTCTTGGCCCCAGCTGCACCTCCCGTGAGGAGGAATCCTGCTCCTGCCTCACCCCTTTCCGACAGTCTCAGGCAGCCTGGGCATACTCATGACAGTTGGGCTGGATTTCTTGTGCCACAGCCTGTTATCTGGCCCAAAGTAGTGAAACCGTTTTATGGCTCACAGCATCATGGCCTTTTTAGAGAAGCAGTGTGGCATGGTGGAAAGAGCTGGGCTTGGGTGTCAGAGGTGGTGGGTTCTAATCCTGGCTCCGCCACTTGTCAGCTGTCTGACTTTGGGCAAGTCACTTAACTTCTCTGTGCCACAGTTACTTCATCTATAAAATGGGGATCAATACTGTGAACCCCAAGTGAGACAACCTGATAACCTTGAATCTATCCCAGTGCTTAGAACAGTGGTTGGCACATAGTAAGTGCTTAACAAATACCATCATTATTATTATTTTTAAATGGTATTTAAAGGCTTCCTATGTGTATTAAGCACTAGGATAGGTAAAAACTAATCAGATTGGACACACAGTCCCTGTCCCTCGTGGGGCTCCCAGTCTTATTCCCCTTTTTACAGATTAGGTAATTGAGGCCCAGAGAAATGAAGTGACTTGCCCAGGGTCACACAGCAGACAAGTAGCAGAGCTGGGATTAGAACCCAGGTCCTCTGACCCCCAGGCCTATGCTCTTTCCACTAGGCCATGCTGCTTCTCAAGACAAAGGGTTCCTTTGTCTTGTCACCATTCCAGAGAATGAGTGTAGACTAATGGTGTGCATGTATTGTTTTGTCCTGTAGAGGAAGCACATCTGTGATGATGGAAATCTTTAGAATAGCTCACTAAGGGGGCTCCTATCTACTGGGAACAGGAAATGAGAAATGGTCCATGTTTTTCCTGCATGATGACCATTTTCATTTTAAGGAGTTCCCCAAATTCTTTCAACAGAAGACAAGGAGACCTATTGTAATATAACTGTCATTCATTCAGTGAGGATTACTGTGTGCAAAGCACTCTTAAGTGCTTGGGAGAGTACAGTACAACAAAAAATAGACATATTTCCTGCCCACAATGAGCTCACAGTCTAGAGGGGGATCCTCTAGATACTTTGGTAGATCCCTGCTTTTGACAATTCACTTTTGAGGCAACAATTTATTTCATTTGGTGATCACCGTTTAGGTGTATACCTGAAATGAATTCACCTGTGTAGCTAGGTGCAGAGTGTGGAGGATATTCTTTTAGTTTTGATTTCCTAGGGCCATATCCAAGGATTATTTATCTAATTTGTAGTTAGATTAGGGTGAATTGGCTTCAAGCCATTTTTTGTAGCCATTAAGTAAACAAGATGAAATCACTACTGTTCCACTTAATCATTAGTATTTATTGATTGCTTACTGTGTGCAGAGCACTGTACTAAGCAGTTGGGAGAATATGAGAGTTGGCAGCACATTCCCTGCCCTTAGCAAAAATGACTATATTAAATCTCGCTTTCTTCCATTTGTGTCTACAACATATGAAATAAGGTAAAAATGGATACTCATCTCCCTTCAAGTAAACAAAAATTTCTAACATTGGTCTTAGGGTTCTTCACCAATCCACCTGCCTCTTTTCCACTGTTTTTCCAAAACTCTCCCAGCTTATACTCTTTGATCCTTTTAAGGTAAACTTTAGATTGTACCTTGCTCAAGAGACTCCAATCTCTGACCTATTGTTTACGGATAATTCTCCATATCCACAAAGTAATATCATGTCCCATCTACAAAGCCTTGCTGAAAAGCTACCTGTTTCACGCGGCATATTGTGTCAATGCCCACCTGCTTGATCATGCCATTTCTTCAACCTTAGCACCCATTCATCTCTCTCTTCATTATACGATCAATTCTTTACTTTTATATCACCTGTGTCTTTGCTCAAATTATTTTTTACCTTCTGTATACTAGGTAGTTTGTGTTCTTTGTGCGCTTGAATTCTCAGTTAGATCGAAAGCTCCTTGAAGGCAGAGATTATGTTTACATGTCTGTTGTACAATCCCAAACTTTCAGGAAGTGCCCAGTAAGTACTGAATGAAGGTGAGTTTCATGTATTTTACTTTAGGTGCATGTTGGTAAGCACTCAGTACAATCCTCTGCACACAGTAGTCATTCGATAAATGCTGTGGATGATGAAAATGGAGTGTTGAAAAATTTCTTTAATCGTGATATAGTCAAACAATTAATGGTATTTATTGGGCAACTACCTAGAATGCAGAGTTGGTAGACTCCATACCTACCCACAAGAAGCTCATAGTCTTGTCGAGCTTACAGCCTACATTTTCATGCCCTTTTGGGTATGATATTTTCTTTGTTTAACTGAGTGGGTTTATTTCACATGCTAAGCAGAGTTTGGTTAAATTGCTACTTGAGGTAAAGACATCCTCTTTTTTCCCTTCTCCTTTGACTCAACTCTCCCCGCCCTTCCCCTCCAAAGAAATATGTCTTGTGGTTGCTGCAGAGATTCAAAGCAAGAATACATTTATTTCAAAGAGTGACATTTAACAGAAATGAGGAGTAACATTGTGGAACTTTCTTTTGATTATTAAAAATTTTGGTCATAGTTTTCGCTAATGGTGTTAACTATAGTTTTTGGCTAAATTTCAATTTTAGTGATTTGTTTGCTTAATTCTTGCAGTTTCAGTTGGCTGTGGAATTTTTCACTTCCTGCTTGTTAACACAGAAATGACATTAAGGCCTACTTAAATCTCTATATTTTTATATCATTTATTGAACATCAGTGTGCAGAGCACTGTACTAAGCACTCAAAAGAGTATAAATATAAGTTGACATTCTTGAGGGAAACAGATAAAAAAATAATTACAAAAGGAGGGAAGTAATAAGAGTATAAAGATATATACCTATATGTTGCAGGGGCAAGAGGAGTATGAGAGTACCCAAATGCTTAGTCAATCAGTCAATTAATATAGAGTACACTATAACAATAAACGGACACATTCCCTGCCCACAACCAGCTTACAATCTTTGTAAAAATGTGATTATTCAAAGTTTAAAATAACCATAAACTAAACTCCGATGTATATGAACATTCTAGTGAGAACATGTACAGACAATGAAAGTTTTTGACTAAAGTTCGAAACAATATTCATCTAGTATAAGGATGTAAAAAATAGTGCTTTCAACTTTTAATGGAGCCCAAGGAGAGAAAAACAACATATGAATTGTAGGAGGAGACAAATGGTAAACTTTAGATGAAATTAAAATAGATTTCCCCTTCAGCTAAAATACTGTACTTAGAGAATATGAGTCATCTTTGAAAAAAATGATGAATAACTTAGATTTGTGACATAATTTTGAGATTGTTCATCAAATAATGAAATATTTGGACCAAAGCAAAATAGGTAAAGGCAGTGGGGAGTAAAATATAGCATTTGATTAATTTTTTCAGAGTAAATGTACTAATTTTAGATTAGAAGCTACTAGATACAGTAGTACCCTCTCAGTATCGCACTTGGAGAGTTACCAGTACTCTACCAGTCTCGGCTACAGGAGGGAGGGTCAAGCAGAGACATGCCCATTCCATTCCTAGCTTGGGCAGTGACAAGCAAGTGGAAGGCGATCTGCCACGAGTCAAAACTTACCTGTGCTGGGCAGCAGTGGCGTGGGAGGGAGTCAAGGATGGAGACTCAAAGTTTATTATATGGAAGAAGACAATGGTAAACCACTTCCATATTTTAAACTCTATGGATATACTATCAGAATGATTTCAGATGGAGGTGGCGCCTTCTGGGAGAGCTGTGTCCATGGAGTTGCTATGGGTTGGAAATGACTCAACAACTTAAGATGCAGTAGTGGATACCTTGTAATCTAAGGTTCTTTTTATTTGGCATTTAATTAATTGTCACAATAGCCATATTGTTTAATTGTGGGTTGTCCTTGTTCCTGTTAAGTAGATGGATAAAATGAGATCCTGCTACTCTCCTACTCTACTCTCCTAAAATGAGTTGGGAGTAATAGTGCACAGAATAAATGAGTCCCATCTTTTCACTCATTACTCTAGACCAGGTTCATTCTTCCCAGTCATCTTCAGTTGAAGGCACACTAGGTTTTGAGCATGTATTACTTGGTTTTGATGTCATTCTGTGAGATGTTTCACCCCTCTGTGATGTCAAAATCCAAAATAGTCTTATTGACCATAGAGATGAAGAGACCTTGTTTGGGGCATCATTGTCTGGGATATCATTCAGACATAGGAAGGCTCTCTAGCTTGGGTATGCGTTCTTGCTCGTAAAACGAGTCGAAGATGGCCCATCACTGAAAACTTGGGACCATATTGGAGACTTCCTGCAGGTGCATTAGTTGGGAAGCTCTGCAGTAGACTCCACCATCTGTTAGTTTCATAGCTCTTCATACAGACTTTACTTATACTATTTAACAAATAGCTACACCTATTTTTCCCTTATTGATGTGTAATGACAAACATTAGGCTCCTTAAGGAATTTAGAATGACAAATGTAGTATCAGGTGCATGTACCAGCTCAGCAGCTTGATTGCAGTTTTGAAGGAATGATTTTCCTTGTTGAGAATTTTGGAATTTGAAAGTTTTTGATGGCTTGGGTCACTGTCAGTCTTTGTGGGCAGAGGTGTGATTTCAAACTCTGTTATCAGGACCTTGTTGAGAATTTTGGAATTTGTAAGCATTTGATGGCTTGGATCACTGTCAGTCTTTGTGAGCAGAGGTGTGATTTCAAACTCTGTTTTCAGGACTGGTGAGGCAATTTCAGGGAAAGAAAGGAAAAAAAAAACATCTACTTGACCCAGGAAGCAAAGGGGCTGGTTGCTTACAGTTCTCAGAGGCCACTGGGTTTTGTGGGAAGAGTTTGCCTTGCCACCTCCAAGGCAGCAGACCTACACCATTATCAGGGAGAGCTGAGTTTTATATTCTCAGCTGGCTGCTCTTTGCCGCTGCCTGCCAGGAAGAAATGTCCCTGCTTTGCAATGACATGTGGTAAATTTTTCTCTCTCTGCTTAACCAATAACGGTAGTAAAATAAGCCAGAGACACAAATACTTTAGGAATTTGTGATTCCATCCCATTTTCCCAGCAAAAGCCATAGAGTAGAAATCCCATGTGTTTTGAGCTCCTTAACCTGAGCACAGGAAAAGTGGTTTTTCTCTTCATTAATCCTTGGGTTTACAGTTGCAGATTTCAATCTGGCATCTTCATTTTTAGTTATTTTCCATCATAATATTAAGCAGGATGGCCTAGTGGGTAGAGCACACACCTGGGAGTCAGAAAGACTTGGGTTCTAATCCCCGCCTTGACACTTTTCTGCTGTGTGACCTTGGACAAGTCACTTGACTTCTGTGTGCCTCAATTACCTCATCTGTAAAATGGGGATTAAGACTGTGAGCCCCATGTGGGACATGGATTTTTCCAATCTGATTAGCTTAAATTTATGCCAGCACTTACTACAGCATCCCACAAATGGAAAGTGGTTAACTAATACCACTAAAAAAAAAATTTAAGCATTAATTGTGTAGTACTCTCCCAAGCACATAATACAGTGTTCTACACACAATAAATGCTCAGTGAAAACCACTGATTGATTGCTGGTCATCATTCTGTCTGGAAGATCATTTTAAATGTGGATATCAGTGCTTTTTATTCATTCATTCAATAGTATTTATTGAGCGCTTACTATGTGCAGAGCACTGTACTAAGCGCTTGGGATGAACAAGTCGGCAACAGATAGAGACAGTCCCTGCCGTTTGACGGGCTTACAGTCTAATCGGGGGAGACGGACAGACAAGAACGATGGCACTAAACAGCGTCAAGGGGAAGAACATCTCGTAAAAACAATGGCAACTAAATAGAATCAAGGCGATGTACAATTCATTAACAAAATAAATAGGGTAACGAAAATATATACAGTTGAGCGGACGAGTACAGTGCTGTGGGGATGGGAAGGGAGAGGTGGAGGAGCAGAGGGAAAAGGGGAAAATGAGGCTTTAGCTGCGGAGAGGTAAAGGGGGGATGGCAGAGGGAGTAGAGGGGGAAGAGGAGCTCAGTCTGGGAAGGCCTCTTGGAGGAGGTGATTTTTCAGTAAGGTTTTGAAGAGGGAAAGAGAATCAGTTTGGCGGAGGTGAGGAGGGAGGGCGTTCCAGGACCGCGGGAGGACGTGACCCAGGGGTCGACGGCGGGATAGGCGAGACCGAGGGACGGTGAGGAGGTGGGCTAACAGCATCCACATCCTGGTCACACTCCCTACCTACTTTTCCCTTTGGAGTGTTTTGGATACAGTATGTTTAATATTGTTACACTAGTCCAGTGGAAGCCAGCAAGTCGGTTTCCTTCTCACAAATCATTTGAGTATGATAAGCCATATAGACTTGCTATGGACAGGGAACATGTCTGCTAATTCTGTTGCATTGTGCTCTCCCAAGCATTTAGTACAGTGCTCTGCACATAATATGTGCTCAACAGATATGATTGACTGATTGACACACACTATCTTTGGAGCATATAAGCAGGCAGTCAGTGCCAGCTAGCCAGGAAGCAGACCAGAACTGCAGTGGTAATTGAGTTTTCCTGCTCAGCCGTTAAGTGAAATGTCACCTGTTGCATCCGTAAAACCATCCTACACTTCATTTGTTTTCTCGATAAAGTTAGGGTAGTGGAATGAGTTTGGTTCAACTGACTAGTGATAGCTGTAACCAGACTTAGGCACAATTAACACATAATTGTGTTACATTTCCATTAAATCTCATGCAGGTGACTTTATGCCCGGAGCTTTAAGAAAGAAGCTGAGATGCCAGCATCCTTTCCCTGTGAGGAAGTAGTCAACTGTGCTCCTCTAGGCTGTAAGCTTACTGTGAGCAGGGAGCGTATCTACCAACTCTTTTGTACTGTACTCTCCCAAATGCTTTGTACAGTGTTCTGTGCACAGGAATAACTTAAGAAATACCACTGATTAATTGCTTTTAGATCCTATTACTTCTGCTACATTTTTGCGATATTTGGAATATAATTCCCTCTCTTCAGTTCCCCACCCCCCGAACTCCACTCTCTCCTCCTTGCACCCCACCAATATCACCCCCCTTTTCCGGCAGAAAGAGCCCATAAGTTCTGTAACCACCAGAGATGCACAAAGAATTCGTCATACTCAGTGCTTAGCTCAGTACGGGCAGGAAACGTGACTGCTAATTTTGCTTCATTATACTCTCAAGTGCTTAAAACAGAGTAAGTGATCAATAAGTACTACTGATTGGTTGTGTAGTTCAGTGCTCTGCACACAGTAACTGCTCAATAGGTTCTATTCACTGATTGATCAGAAGTCCCAGCAGCCCTCTGAGCCAATTGCATAGGTGGAACCTTATTTCCCCCGCTTTTCCAAGAAGTGAGGTTAGACCAGGTTCAGAATACACCTTTCAGAAACCTGTCATGTATTCTAGGTATTCAGCTTGTGAACTGGGCAGTAAAAATGAATGGAATTGGTATTCTGTGGTACTTGTATGGCATAAATTTGTTATTAATTTTGAGTGAGTGGTCCTTTAGGCTAAAATGAAGAGGTGCATTTTATAGCCCCTACATGATCATTTGAAATCCATTAAATTAAGATTTATGAGACTTTTTTTTTAACAAAGCTGCATTGGAGAGGAAAGTTTGAATGAGGAAGGAAAGTTAGGGATGTTCAGTGGGAAGAGAGGCAAATGAAATAGCAATGCAGATAGGGGATGAAGAAAAGGCAGAAACACAGAACAATCTGGTTGGAGTTTTCAGACTTCATACAGAAAGCCTCTGCTTTCTCTTTCTTAGAAGGGGAAAGTGGGAGAAAAAAAAATCTAAGCTTGATTGTATAGGCCCCAAAGTTCCTATTAGTCTCAAACTCTAGGAGGAAGGGCTGGATGAGGAGGAGAAAATTTCTTTGTGTGTATATTGCGTATGTTTAAGGAGGTGTATGTGTTTGAGCTAAGATCTGACAGTAAGAAAGAGACAAAGGGAGAAACCCTTGTAGATAAGAGCAGTGTTTCCCTAAAAGTGATAATTCAAGTTTGCATTCTAAAATAATACTCGTTCACACTGATCTTTTATAAAGAAAGAAAGAAATGATGGCATTTGTTAAGCGCTTAATATGTGCAAAGCACTATTCTAAGCACTGCAGAGGATACAAGGTGATCAGGTTGTCCCACGTGGGGCTCACAGTCTTGATCCCCATTTTACTGATGGGGTAACTGAGGCACAGAGAAGTTAAGTGACTTGCCCAAAGTGGCTGACAAGTGGCTGAGCTGGAACTTGAACCCATGACCTCTGACTCCCAAGCCCGTGCTCTTTCCACTGAGCCACGCTGCTTCTCTGATACATTATAATACATTTAAAATATTGTTCTATTGCCAATGACTTGAAGGCTATAAATTTCTTCAGTGTTTTAATATCTGTTTTTAAAGCACCAAGAAGATGTGTAAACTATGGGGCATATTGCTTTATACTTTTGGTAGAGGTTCTGAATAATCATAATTCTTTACTTTAGAAATATATGTGGACTGCTAATTTATTTTTCACATTGTTTAGTTAATTCTTAAAAAATTCCCTTTCAGAGAGCCTTCTAGTTTTGTGGAGGTTAAAACTGAAAATAGTATTGTTGATTAAAACTGAATAGAGTTCCAGCATGGCAAAAGATTGCTTCTTAGAGACAGAATTTCTTTCTCTGTAACAAATGAAATACAAACAGCTTGCTATGTCTTTTTTTTTCTTTTTTTTTGGTCCTGGACCAGGTTCTCCTGCGTGGATGGGGAGTTCTGGAAGTAGTAAAGCCACAGGAAATGCCTAAATATCCCTCCTCGGCTTTATTGGGTGAGAGGTATGCAGGGAGAAAAATACCTCCACCCTCCCGCCACTGTAGAGAGCTTCTGCGAGACAGCTCTGTGTAGGAGGACTTGCAGAACCACAAGTGGAGCCACAGGGCTCCCTCAACATGAGACCACCCCTGGTTTACCTCAGAGGACGGGGCTGGCAAATATGCAGCCCGGTGTCCTCTCTGGTACCCTATGCAGCCGCTTAGTGCTTCATTGAATGTGATTGGTTGGTTGATCCATTCCCAGGGTTTCCCTGCCAGCCAGCTATTATGTTCCCTTGTTTTTGTCCGTCTGTCTCCCCCGATTAGACTGTAAGCCCGTCATTGGGCAGGGATTGTCCCTATCTGTTGCCGAATGGTACATTCCAAGTGCTTAGTACAGTGCTCTGCACATAATAAACTCTCAATAAATACTATTGAATGAATGAATGAATGTCCAGTGCTTCACTGAATACGACTGATCGATCGATGAATACGATTGATTAATTTTGCTGCTTCACCAGATGTGTGTGAAAGGCTGGAGCTCTTGGCCATTGTCCGTTGCCTTACAGTGGAAAGAATCGCCTTGCAATACAATACATAGCCAAGCAGTTCTATGGCTGCAACGACATATGAACTTGGCTACCAGCCATAGCTAGGGGATGGGGGTGAACGGAAGCAGCCCTCCCTTTCATAGTTCCTGGGGATGAGTTGTTGAGCCTCTGGAAACTGCAAGGAAAGAATCCCGTTCCTATTTCTCAGTTACTCTTTTCTGTAGAGTCTAGAGGAGTTGGAGACAGGACTTCAGTAAATGTTGCCTTAATTCACCTGTCAAGAAAAATACCTCTAACAGATGCTCTCAGCCTTTACTAGTGTGGGCTATCTTTCCTTTAACTATCCTGTTTGTTTTAGTTTGTTTGATGTGTTATCTCAATACCTCTGTTCTCACTGCTGTGTTTGCTAATTACACATAAAGTGCTCCTGGTCAAACTTGATTTTTCAATCCTAGAGGAATGTATTTGGTGAGCTCTGAATATTATATAGTTGCTTAGTTATCTTATGCCACGTTAGGCGGTTGGAGCTTCTCCGGTGAACTCACGTTTAGATTTCAAAGTCAGCCCGGTTACCCAAAATTAAGCTTTAAAGCCATAGCAAACTGTTAGTTGTTACTGCTGTAGATTTAGTCACAATAGGTAAACTTTGGAGGATTTCTTTCCAACTAGCTTTAAGAATTATAAATTTAGTTTTAAGAGTTTAGTTATAAAAATATAGTTTTGAGACTAGATGATAAACTCTAGTCTTTTTTTTTCAAAGGCAAAAGTGTATTCTTATTGCAGCTACTGAAGGAATAAGCTTTGTGTTTGCTAATGCTGTGTTGATTTGGGGTCTTCTATATTTAGCTTTTTGAGATTGCTATTTATGCTTTTGTAATATCACACAAAGGAAGTGAACAGTGAAATCATTTTAATAACATATTTCCTAGTTATAATGCCTTATTTGTGAAATAGAGACACGAGAATGTCATTTCTTTCAACCCAGGCTAACTAAAAGTATTTCGTTTCTGCAACAAAATTTGATTCTTTTTCAGTGGTAAGCGCTGAGGTAGATCCAAGTTAATCAGTTTGGACATAGTCTCTGGACACAGAACTTGTAGTCCGAATAAGAGGGAGAACAGGTATTTCATCCCCATTTTACAGTTGAGAAAACAGAGACACGGAGAAGTTAACTGACATGCCCAAGGTCAAACAGCAGATGAATGGCAGAGCTGGGATTAGAACCCAGGTCCTCTGATTCCCAGCCCCGTGCTCTTTCCATTAAACCATGCTGCTTTTGGAATGTTTATCAGAATTCTCATAACTAACTACAACATTCTCTTAAACAT
The DNA here is from genome assembly GCF_004115215.2 of Ornithorhynchus anatinus. Classification (NCBI taxonomy): domain Eukaryota; kingdom Metazoa; phylum Chordata; class Mammalia; order Monotremata; family Ornithorhynchidae; genus Ornithorhynchus; species Ornithorhynchus anatinus. The sequence continues at coordinate 86,767,782 of NC_041728.1, read as the reverse complement.
AGCAGAGAGTAGTAGAGGTTGAAAGGAAAATCGCTGTTTTTTGTGAGAGATTTAATTTCATTCGTAAGTTATTTTAGTTAGAATGTAAAGAATAAGCCCCACAAAGTGATGTCCCTGATGTTTCTTTTCTCCCACAGTCTCTTCTTGCTGGTCTGGCCAAGTCAGGACTGTGACCAAGGCTCCATGACCCCATACTCACACATTCATCACACTCCGTGGTACATGGACATAGAAACGGATGCCCACAGACAGAGATGGTCAGCGTCTTCTCCTGGGAATGTTCATGCACTCAACAAGGAAGCAGTCAATAAGAACATGAATATATAGGCACACAAACTGAAAATCACAGGACGTAGGCAATGTGGTATACAACATGGCCTAGTGGAAAGCATGGGTCTGGGAGTCAGAGGATCTGGATTCTAATCCTAGTTTCTCACTTGTCTCCTGTGTGGCCCTGGTTAAGTAACTAAACTGCTCTGTGCCTCAGTTTCCCCTTCTGTAAAATGAGGGTTCAATCCTGTTTTCCTCCTACTTAAATTGAGCCCCCATATGGGTTAGGGACTGTGTATTCAATCTGATTTTCCTGTATCTACTCCAGCACTTACTAAAACACTTAGTATGTAGTATTTAATGATTTATTATTATTAATATATTTAGCCAGAGAGTGTGATGGGAGTCTCAGTATATGGAGAAAATGGTAGGAAGATCCCTACGAAAAGAGCAAGAAAAGTAGTAGGCTATAGAAAGGACTAGATATGTAGAAAGGACTGGTTATCTCTATTAGCATTTTCTGAAGACAAGAGCTGCAACACGGACTTCATTGGTCCAGAATTTCACAGTCTAAAGCATGATAGCTAGCCCCTACGATCTTAATACATTTTTACCTCCCAACCATAGGCAGGAAACAAGGAAACTTGGAAAAGAAACCTTATTCAGAGCTGTAGAAAAACAAAGATATACCCAGGAATCATTGAAGTAATTGATTTTTCCACCTATCCAATGTGCACAAATTTTAAAATATAATGTTTTATTTTCCCCCTTGGAAAGCATACATTATATGTATCATATAATTAGAGCAGGGTTTCTCAAGTGTGTCCATCTTAGAATTCTTACTTTTTGATTTTTGCTAGCTGTACCAAAATTATAAGGCAAATATGCCTTCTCATATACATGGGTACCTCCAGTTTGGAATGAGAATACAAGATAAAAAGGACCCAGCCTACACACTTTGCACCTCTAATGCTAACCTTCCCACTGTACCTTGATCTTGTCTCTCTTGCCACCGACCTCTCGCCCACCTTTTGCCTCTGGCCTGGAACGCCTTCCCTCTTTGTGTACTGCAGACAATTACTCTCTTCATCTTCAAAGCCTTACTGAGGGCACGTCTCCTCCAAGAGGCCTTTCCGGTCTAAGCCCTCCTTCCCCCTTCACTCTCTATTAAGTCGCTCTGACATGATCCCTTTATTCCTGCCCCCTCCTCAGCCCCACAGCACATATGTACGTAGCTGCAATTTTATTTACATATATTAATGTCTGTCTCCCACTCTAGACTGTAAGCTTGTGTGGGTGGTGAACATGTTTATTATATTGTTATATTGTATTCTCCTAAGCGCTTAATACAGTGCTCTCCACACAGTAAGTAATCAATGAATATGATTGACTGGGAGTTAGAAGCCCTGAGTTCTAATTTCGACTCTGCCACTTGTCTCTGTGACCTTGGGTAAGTAACTTTTCTATGTCTCAGTTATCTCATCTATAAAATTGGAATTAAGTCTGTGAGCCTCGTGTGGGACAGGGACTGGGTCCAACCTGATTAGCTTGTATCTACTTCTCCATTTCCTCTTTCCCTTTCCTGCTCTTTCCTGGCTGAGGATGAGGCTAGGGCTGGGAGATGAGATGGGGTAACAACAAAAAAGCAACCTACTGAAGCTTGGGGGTGGGGAGGCAGAACTGTAGGCAGCTGAGTTAAGAGGTGCAGGGGAATGAGGAAGCCATTGGCAGTGGGGAGGCATTAATAGTGTGACTGTTGTCATTTAGAGCAGGTTGTGGAACATAACCTAACAAATTACATGTACGTCTATGGAAGAGGAACAACTTAATACAACCATTCAGGACACATTCATGCTTTCATAGAACACATCATAATTTTCTACTACAACTCATCTCTCACCCTTCGCTCCTTTCTTGCCAGCCTAGTCACTGTACCTTGATCTCGTCTCACTCCTGACTCCTTGTCCAGATCTTCCTGCTGGTCTGTAATTTCCTCCCCTATCATTTATGACACACCATCACTCTCTCCACCTTTCAAGCCATCCTAAAATCACATCTCTTCCAAGAAGTGTTTTGCCTGATTAAGCCTTCATTTCCCTTACTTTCCCTTTTTGGATCCTTACCCTTTAAGCATATACCTGTAATGTACTTGAATATCTGTGTCCTCCTTTAATAATAATAATAATAATAATGTTGGTATTTGTTAAGCGCTTACTATGTGCCGAGCACTGTTCTAAGCGCTGGGGTAGACATAGGGGAATCAGGTTGTCCCACGTGGGGCTCACAGTCTTAATCCCCATTTTACAGATGAGGGAACTGAGGCACAGAGAAGTTAAGTGACTTGCCCACAGTCACACAGCCGACAAGTTTCAAACTCATGAGCCCTGACTCCAAAGCCCATGCTCTTTCCACTGAGCCACGCTGCTTCTCTGCGAGCTTAGACTGCGAGCTTGCTGTGGGCAGGGAACAAGCCAAACAAGTCAGTTGTACGGTACCCTCCCAGCATTCGGTACAGTGTTCTGCACAGAGGAAGCCCTCAGTAAATACCATTGATTGATTGTATCACAGAGTACACCCTCCCCCCCAAAATTGTACTTTGTTTAGACACCGTAAAATGTAAGCCATTTATCAGAATGAACCAAATGTAGAAAAAAAATGTAGCCATAGAAATGTTCTGATGGCTAGAACCAAATACTCTTTGAGGATCGTAGAGAGTTAAATTAGATCTTATCCCTAAGTGAGCTTGCTCCTAAACCATCTCAGGCAGCTGATACTCTAACATCTTTTTAAAGACCAAGACTTGTGGGAGAGAAGGATTCCACAATCCCCCTTTGGCAGCCTTCCCCATGTTTGAACAGTCTCCATTGGAAGAAGATCATTGTATCTGACTCAAAAAAAAAATCCCCATTCTTCAGTTTAAAACAATTTTCTCTTTTTTTTCCCTTCTCACTGAAGATGGCTGTTGTGTTTTGCAAGATCATCAAAATCGCTCTCTGGAATTTGTGTCTTATAAGCCCCAGATTTTCTTTAGCTGGGTGTTTTAAAATAAATATGTGGAGTGGATGCCCACTATAGAAAAACGTTTTCCCCCATTTTGCTCCTCAAGCAATTTGAAGGGTTAGTTTGATTTGAGAATTAGGTTGGTGTATGGCAGCTTTTCATAGAGGGAGGATGGAGAGAATTTCAACTCAGTTTTGTCATGAAATACAATATTGCTTTATGTACCATAGGGTGGGTTTTAATGAGGTGTTTTATATTTCTTTGCAATTTTATAAGGAGAAATGATTGAAGTTCTGTATACTTTAAATTCTACTCTACCACAGGCACCTTCACAGCCATCAGGATTTGATGTTAAAGCCTACTTAGACTGGGATCCCCATGTGGGACAGGGACTGTGTCTGACCTGATTTATCCCCCCTCTGCCACTTGTCAGCTGTGTGACTGTGGGCAAGTCACTCAACTTCTCTGTGTCTCAGTTACCTCATCTGTAAAATGGGGATTAAGACTGAGAGCCTCATGTGGGACAACCTGATTACCCTGTATCTACCCCAGCACTTAGAACAGTGCTCTGCACATAGTAAGTGCTTAACAAATGCCAACATTACATTACATTATCTTATTGTATTTATTGAGCATTGCAAAGCACTACACTAAGTGATGCAGAAGGGAGTGGGAGAAGAGGAGAGGAAGGTTTAGTCAAGGAAGGCTCTTGGAGGAGATGTGTCTTCAATAAGACATTAAGTGGAGGAGAGCAATTATCTGTCTGATATGAGGAGAGAGGGCATTCCAGGCCAGACGCAGCATATGGGCAAGCAGTTGACAGCAAGAAAGATGATGATCTTATATTATCTAGATTATCTTGATTATATCCCAGCCCTTAGTACAGCGCTTAACAAATATTTAAAAAAAAATTCCATTACATGTTTTCAAAGGAGCACACAGGATCCACATAGATGTTCCTGATGACCCTTCTGCTGACCGTCTTCTGTCACTCCTGAACTCCACTGACTTCCTGCTCCACACCACTTCGCCCACTCACCAACCTGGACGCACACACTCTCATCATCTCTAAGAAGTGCACAATCTCTGAAATCCCTCACCTACTCTGAAATCCCTCTATCTGACCACAACCTCCTCCCTTGCCTCCTCTCCCACATACCTCCTCCCCCTAAATCTGTACCATTCCCCCAGAGACCTCTGATCTTTTGTCTCCATCCAATTTTCTCAACTCATCATGCCCCACTTAGCCTCCATTCCCAAACTACACCCCTAAATGACCAAAGAGATTCTATTAACACTCTGTATTGAACTCAATTCACTTGCTCCCCATCCCTTTGTTGACTCGTGCCACTAACCCACAGCCTTGGATCACCTATACAGTCTCCCTTCTTTGCTTTTGTGCTTGAACTCTAAAGTGCTGCTTTCTGAAATCTAAATATCAGGCTGACTTCATCCACTTCAAGTTTACGCTTGCACAGTTTAACTCTTCCCTCTCCTGCTTGGCAAAATTATTTTACCACCCTTATTGACACCCATGCCCATCGCCCTTGCCAGTTGTTCCAGACATTTAACGCCCCCCTCAGGCCCCCTGTCCCCCTATCACTTTCCCCCATTGACCTGGCCACCTACTTTATTAAGAAAATTGATACTGTCAGGCGTGAGCTCCCTAAAATTTCCCCTACCCCTCCTCAGTGCCTCCCCCTTCCAGCCCCCTCTTCAACTCTCCCATCCTTCCCAGCTGTATCTCTAGAGGAAATCTCCTGCCTCCTCTCAAAAGCCACCCCCCCCACCTACACACTTGACCCTGTTCCTTCGCACCTAATCCAAACTCTTGCCCCCTCCATTTTTCCCTTCTAAACAGCCATCTTCAACTTTTTGCTCTCCAATGGATTTTTCCCCACTGCTTTCAAACATGCCCATCTTTCCCCTATCCTAAAAAAGCCCCTCCCTTGACCCCATGGCTCCCTCAATTTATTGACCTGGCTCCCTCCTACCATTCCTCTCCAAACTCTAGTGAGTTGTGTACACCCGTTGTCTCAAATTCCTATCCTCTGATCCTTGACCCCCTCCAATCTGGCCTCCATCCCGTTCACTCCACAAAAACTGCCCTCTCTAAGGTCACCAATTATCTCCTTCTTGCCAAATTCAACGGCTTCTATTCCATCGTAATCCTCCGCAAACTCTGAGCTGCCTTAGGCACTGTCAACCACCCCTTCTGGAAACATTATCCAACCTCAGCTTCACTGATGGTCCTCTCCTGGTTCTCCTCTTATCTCTTGGGCCATTCATTCTCAGTCTCCTTCATGGGCTTGTCCTCTGCCTCTTACTCCCTAACTGTGGGGGTCCCTCAAGGTTCAGTTCTGTGTCTCTTTCTGTTGTCCACTGTCACCCACTCCCTTGGAGAACTCATTTGCTCCCATGGATTCAGCTACCACCTTTATGCAGATGATACCCAAATCTACATCTCCAGCCCTGATGATTATCCTTCTCTCCAGTCTCGCATCTTCTCCTGGCCTCAAGACACCTCTACTTGTATGTCCTTCCATCACTTCAAACTTAGCAAATCCAAATCAGAACACCTTATCTTCCCACCCAAACCCTGTCCTCTCTGTGACTTTCCCATCACTGTAGATGGCACCACCATCCTTCCTGTCTCACAAGCCCATAAATTGGCATTATTCTTGACTCCTCTCTCTCATTCAACCCACATATTCAATTCATCATTAAAATACATTGGTCCCACCTTCACAGCATCACCAGAATTCACCCTTTTTGCTCCATTCAAACTGCTACCATGTTAATCCAATCACTCACCCCTATCCTGCCTGAATTACTGCCTCAACCTCCTTGCTGACCCCCCAGCCTTCTGCCTCTCCCCACTCCAGTCCATACTTCAGTTGTATTTATTGAGTGCTTACTGTGTTCAGAGCACTGTACTAAACACTTGGAAAGTACAATTTGGCAACAGATAGTGACAATCCCTACCCAATAATGGGCTCAGAGTCTAGAAGGGGGGAGCAAAACAAAACAAGTAGACAGACATCAATACCATAAAAATAGGCAAATAGAATTATAGATATATACACATCATTAATCAAAAAGTAATAAATATGTAAAAATATACCAAAGTACTGTGGGGAGGGGAAGGGGGTAAAGCAGAGGGAGGGAGTAGGGGCAATGGGGAGGCGAGGAGGAGCAGAGGAAAAAGGAGGGGGCTCAGTCTGGGAAGGCTTACTGGAGGAGGTGAGCTCTCAGTAGGGCTTTGAAGAGAGGAAGAGAGCTAGTTTGGCAGATGTGAGGAGGGAGGGCATTCCAGACCAGATGTAGGACGTGGGCCAGGGGTCGATGGTGGGACAGGCGAGAACGAGTCACAATGAGGAGGTTAGCGGCGGAGGAGCAGAGTATGTGGGTTGGACTGTAGACAGAGAGAAGGGAGGTGAGGTAGGAGGGGGCAAGGTGATGGAAAGCTTCGAAGCCAATAGTTAGGAGTTTTTGCTTCATGCAGAGGTTGATAGGCAATCACTGGAGTTTTGTTTAGGACAGGTCACCCCACTCCAAACAAAAACTCTTCACCATTGGCTTTAAAACACCATCACCTCACTCCTCTCCTACTACAACCCAGCCCGCATGCTTTGCTTCTCTAATGCTGACCTTCTTGCTGTGCCTCAATCTCACATATCTCACCGCCGACCCCAACCCATGTCCTGCCTCTGGCCTGGAACACCCTCCCTCCTCATATCTGACGGACAATTACTCTCCCCCCTTTCAAAGCCTTATTGAAGTCCCAGACTAAGCCCCCCTTTCTTCTTTTCACACTCCCTTTGGCATCACCCTGATTTGCTTCCCTTGTTCTTCCCTGCTCCCTGCTCCCTTCACAGCACTTATGTACATATCTGTAATGTATTTTTTTATGTTAATGTCTGTCTCCTTGCCCCTAGACTGTCAGCTGGTTTTGGGCAAGGAATGTGTCTTTTTATTGTTCTATTGTACTCTCCTAAGCGCTTAATACAGTACTCCGCACTCACTAAGCATTCAAAAAATAAAATTGAATGAATGATCCCTTTGGATTTAGAAAGTGTCTTATTCAGTGAACCATGCTTTACTTGCATTGGTATGCAGCAATTTTTCACGAGTCCTGTTGTTTTTTTGTTTAGTAGCTATTTTTTCTTTTGCCTGTCCAGTTGACGAAGTGCAGATGTTAAACATTTGTGGTGGACCACAGGTGTAGTTTGTCTTGGCGGATACCAGGAGTAGAATGCTCCAGATTTGGGGGCATTTCTGTGAGGAATATCATTCTTGTTGTGAAGGTGTGCCTGACAAATAGTAAGCACTTAACAAATACCACAGTTATTATTACTAAAGATGGATATGTACCATATGTGCCAACTCTAGGTTGCCTTGTTTTTTCGTATATTGCTAGTGCAGTCACTTGTGATAACAAATAAGAGCAGTAATATGCTGCTCTTGCTTTCTCTATCCAGGGTGTCTCCAGCCCAGACACTGAATCATGCTGATTCAAATTGCATTTTGTGGCTTGGTAATGTGGAATTTCCTAGGGATTAAGATAAATGTAAGAAATTCCAGCAAGATTCAGTGCACATGTCAGAGATGAACTATTTGCTTAGCTCTTGAGTGTTTGGGGGAAAGCAGATGGTTTTTTAGGTGTGAAATCCACCTAGCAAGTAGGATTTTGGGAGTTGGCCACCTAATGGAAAGAGTTTAAGACTGGGAATCAAAGCCCAGATTCAAGCCCCAGCTCTGCTCCTGGCCTGACCTTGGCCAAGTCAGTCAGTCAATCTTATTTATTGAGTGCTTACTGGGTGCAGAGCACTGTACTGAGCCCTTGAGAGAGAACAATGTAAGACACATTCCCTGCCCACAACCAGCTCACTTTACCTCTCTGGGCCTCAATTTCCTTATCTGTAAAAGGGGAATGAAATCCTGCAACTACCCCAATTTTTAGCATGTACTATGCATTCAGTAACTGTATTAGGAATTCATTTTATTGGCCATTTTGCTTGTAAAGATGTACATTTAGAGTGGCACTTGTGTTGATATTTTCAGAGTGGGACTTTTGGTAATTTTTAAATGAAATACCAACGGTATTCACTGATATCTGCATGACACCAATTTTTGGAAATCATTGTAAGGCAAAGTATTTAGGTAAAGTAAGAAGTATGAAAGAGGAGTATTTGGTCAGTGATGCCAAGAGGCAGGGACAATATTGCAGAAATGGACTGATGTAATAATACTTACTTGTTCTGTGTGTGTGTGTGTGTGTGTGTGTAAAACGTTTGAATTTGCTATATAGGTATCCCTCTCTAAAGCCTGTCTTGTTTTTTGTTAACCTCATAGACTGTTTTCTTTTGAATATGAACATTTTCACAGATATTGAAAATATTCAAAGGTTGTGGGTAAAGCAAAAGAATGAAATAATTGAAAATCACTAAGAATCGAGGTATTGAGCCATATACATTGTTTGCTCCAATTGTTTTTGAGGGATTACTGTATTGGTGTCTGATAATGCTTCTATTGCAGGCTTGGCAAATACATTACTAAGGTAAAGGAAAGTTTCCTGGAAGAGAGATAATTTTAGGAGGACCATGAAAATAGAATGTGATGGTTCTGATTTTTTTGGCAACAAAGACATATACATTAATAATTGAATGAAAGAGGGAGTTTGGAGGAGCTTGAAAACACTTCCTTTTTTTTCTGCAGAAACAGTAGCACTCAAATACCAATTTAGAGAGGAATAACTGCACAAAAAATATTTGTTTGGATCACCTTGAGCAACTCATAAAAGAATATAAAAGCCCAGTTTGTAAAATATAGTTTTTCCCCAAATGGCAGAGCAAATCTTCTACTGAGGCTCCTTTTTCTTAAGTTAAAGGAAGATGTGTGAGTGATAGGTAATGGAATCAAGCAATTGAGTTTACTGAGCACTTGCTTTGTGCAGAGTACTTGGTAGAGTACAATATAGCAGAGGTGGTAGACAGATTTTCTGTCCATGACAAGCTGGGGGCAGGGAGCACATTTGTTCACACACTTTACCAATCATAATTGATACTATGAGCTCGTTGTGGGCAGGGATGTGTCTGTTGTACTCTTCCAAACGGTTAATACAGTGCTTTGCACACAGTAAGCATTGAATACGATTGAATGAGTGAATGAACATCACTCATCTTAGTATTTCCTGTTTTGCAAAGATTGGATTCTGGCAACTTTCAACCATGTAGTCAATCTGTCACCAAACTCCGTTGGTTCTGCCTTCACAACGTCACTGAAATCCACCCTTTTCCTCTTCATCTGAACTGCTACTACACTAATCATATCCCGCCCTGATTCCCGCATCAGCCTCCTCACTGACCTCTCTGCTTCATCCTGTCTTTCCCCACTCCAGTGTATATTTTTCTCTGCTGCCCAGATCATTTTTCTAAAAAACGTTTTGTCCATGTTTCCCCACTCCTCAAGGACCTCCAGTGTTGCCCATCCACTTCCACATGGACCCGAAACTCCTTACCATTGGTTTTAAAGTACTCATTCAGCTTGCCCCTTCCTACTTTACCTTGCTGATTTCCTACTACATCCCAGCCCTCACACTTTGCTCTTCTCACACCACTTTACCCACTATACCTCGATCTCGTCTATTTTGCCACTGACTTCTTGCCCACGTGCTCCCTCTGAACTGGAACTCCCTTTGCCTTCATATAGGACAGATCACCCTACCTTCAAATCCTTAGTGAAATCACTTCTCCAAGAGGCCTTTCCCGATTAAGCCTGCTTTTCCCCTACTCCCTCTCCCTCTGTGTTGTCTATGCACTTGGATATGTATCCTTTAAGCATTTGTTATTCACCCACACCACTTACAAAGGTATCTGTAATTTATTTATGTGTGTCTCCTATAGTCTTTAAGCCCCTTGTGGGCAGATAATGCGTCTACCAACTCTGTTGTATTGAACTCTCCCAAGCACTTAGTACAGTGCTCCTAACATAGTAAAAACTCAATAAATACCATTGATTGTTTTAGCATATACTTCGATAAAATGATGGTTCAACTTTTAGCAGTTTCCCTCTGTTTTGGGGCATTTGTCAGATCCTAAAGTAAACACAGTCCAGATGCAGTGCTCACCAAAATTTAAAGATTACTGTCAATATTGTTTTAGAAATTTGAGATCATCACTTCAATCACATTTTTTTTTTCCTTTACAGGATGGTTTGAATTCCTTGGTCCTTGATCTGAATTTTCCCGCTCTAAGGAAAAACAAGAATATAGATAATTTCTTAAATAGATGTAAGTTTCACCTCAATCTATATAATAATAATAACTATGGTATTTGTTAAGCACTTACTATGTGGCAAGCACTGTTCTAAGCACTGATTGCAAGTGATTATACTTCTGAGGTAATTCTTTGAATTCGGTTAAGAACGTGTTGCAGATTTTAACTTCTAACAACTTTTTTAAACTTCACCTCTTCAGCATAGCATTAATTTCAAATAAGTCTACACCCTATTTGTAGTTGGGGAGTATGAAATTTTAAAACACTATAAGCAATAAAACCTTATTTTTTTATGATTTTAGAACTAATAATCCAAAGAGCTGTAAGAAATCTGCTCTAATTAAAAAATACACATTTCTTGTAAGTACATATAGGAAATACTTATTTAATATTGATTTTAATATTCTAGCATAAGATTCTTAAATAAAAATATCACAGCTCCTGGTATAACACCATGAGCATCTAGGTAGGATTACTATAGCGACATAATGTAAAATGAGTGATACTTATGAGTGTTAAAATTTTCAATTGTATGTCTTGCTTTCTTACAAGCCAAGTGATCCATTGTATTCTAAAACATTTACAGAAGTATAGTTGGAACCACAAAATGATGTGTTTCAATGTAAACACATTGAAAGGTAATTTTTAAGTTTCTTACCCAAGATTTTGAAAAGGTCTCTACAACTGCAGCACAGATTTTGAGACCCTGACACAAAGAAATGAACTGCTTTTGGACCAATATTGATAACATTTATTCCTGAAACACCATAATGTGGTACTAAATCAAAGCATTCTTTTTTAATTCAATGTAGATGAAAAGATTGTGGAAAAGATTAGAGGCCTACAAACTAAGGCAGAAGACTATGATGTTGTTAAAGTGATCGGTCGTGGTGCTTTTGGTGAAGTTCAGCTGGTAAGTGTTTTTTCTTCTGCTTTTTTATGACTCATTATGAGTAATGGCCAAATTGGCTGATTGCTTTATCAGTTCTAGTTTTTCAGTAACTTCAAAAATAAATTCAAATATTGCCCATTTGTATTAAGAAGGATGAATTAATTTTTCTTAATCCTATAACTTTGTGTTACACCTCAAATTCATACATTAGAAAGGCCAAGAAAAAAGTTGCCAAATCAAATTAGTTGCTGCTATATTTTAAATTCAGCCTTGAATGTGAAGATCATATGCATGTGTGAAATATAGTACAGGTCAATATTTTGAATATAAAATTCATGAAGAAGTGAATCTGACTAGAAAGATAAGACAGCCAATAGCTTGGTTCATTAATAATAGAATTTTGTTCAGGAGTTAGTTATCTATGTTTGGTTTGATTAACATGGTTAAAAGAAAAAGCTAAATATTATATTCACTTTGATCCTCCCTATCCTCCAATTTGACTGACAGAAAGGTGACACATTGATAAAAGATATTATTTTGACTCTGTTAATTAAGGAACTGGCATTATAATATGGCATTGTATCTCTGAGCATGAAATGAGTAGAGAGCTTGAAGTATTTCCCACACTTGCTAAATGCTTGTTCACAGGAACAATTTTTAGCCTGCATTTAGTAATGTAATTTAAGAATTTAAGAATTGTATTTCAGTTTGCATTTACTTTTTCTGTGGTCTAGGGGAAAAATTGTGGGCCTGAGTTCTAATCCTGGATCTGCCATTTTATTTGAAGGGTATTAATTAATTGCTTAGTATGTGCCAGGAACTCTTCTAAGAATTGGGGTAGATGGAAGCTAATCATTTTGGACACAGTCCACGTGTCATATGAGGTTCATAGTTTTAATCCCCATTTTACAAATGCAGTAACTGAGACACAGAGAAGTTAAGTGATTTATTCATTCATTCAATCGTATTTATTGAGCGCTTACTGTGTGCAGAGCACTGTACTAAGCGCTTGGAATGTACAATTCAGCAATAAAGAGAGATAGTCCCTGCCCACAGAGGGCTTACAGTCTAGAAGCGGAAAGATAGACATCAAAACAAGTAAGCAGGCATCAATATAAATAAGGTCACACAATGACAGAGTTAGGATTGGAACCCAGGTGCTTCTGACTCCCAGAGCTGTGCTCTATCCACTAGGTTACGCTTCCTGCTTGTGATCTTAGGTAAATCACTCAAATCTGTTGTGCTTCAGTTTCTTTTTCTGTAAAATAGTGATTAAATGTCTGTTCTATTTCCCCATGAGACTGAGGGCTCTATATGGAACAGGGATTGTGTTTGACTTGATTATCTTGTATCTATCCCAGTGCTCAGCATGTAGTTAATGTTTAACAAATGCTGCAGTTATATAAAATATTTCAATAAGATTATATTGCTATTACTTTTGTATTTTAAAATTGTATTTATTTCATGCTTTATTTTCACATATCTCACAGAAATTAGTTAGCATATTTCAGAAGACAGAAGAATGTTTTTTGCATTCCATTAATCTTGATTATTTTACCTGAGCAATGATCATTTCCAGTATGTTTGATTTGGCTTTGAATTCTGGCTCTGCTGTTATAGGCAGAGCAGCTATTTAAAATAAAGATGAGAATAATGAACAGGAGCTAAGTTTTGTTTTTCTTTTAACACATTTTAAACCTTGAACTAAATGTGGTTAATGCAGACCCATCAGGGTTGGCAGAGAAAAGATGTCAAATAACCATGCAAAGTTGTTTTTTTTTTATTGTGAAGTGAGAAAGCAATTTTGAATTCTTTTTTTTCTATTGGAGATGCAAGGTTATCTCTCAATTGTTCATGAAATGGTTTCCTGGGAAGTTGCAAATACTGTACTGGTGAAGGGAATTTCAATATTACACAAACATTTGCCCAGAACTTTTGTCCCAATCCATTTGATTGATAGTAATGTAGCCAGGGGTGAAAATTTTACTTAAAGTTGAGGCATGGCTGAAAGAAGCAGCTACTTCCCTTTTAAATGAGGACAGTAATTTCCTCTGTGGGCTTAAGGAAGCCCTTGCAGTGTTTATTGATATAGATATATATATGTACATGTATATGTATATTTAGAGAGGTATATAGGATTGTAATTTGCAAGGGCCCCTTCATGTATACATATTTAGTCTTTGTATTTGAAGAAGACACCACATACAGTGAAGTTAACCTGTGAATGCATGTATGGCAGAGTAAACTGTTGCAGTATTTTGCTCTGTGAAAACAGAGGGTTCAGCAATTATCCTTGAATAATTTAAGTCCTGAATTCCAATTAGGAGATTGTCATCCTAACTTGCTTTCCACTATCTCCTGAACCAAATAAGGCAAGCCCAGCTTTTCAATTTGGAAAAAAAAAAGGCAGAACATTGAGACTGCATTCTAGTAATGAGAAATGTAGTTTGCAGTTAAAGTGGTGGATCTAGTCGAGCCAAGATTTATTCCCAGGAGTTTTATCAGAGAGAAACCCGGGCTCTCTCTCCTGAGGAAAAGCAGCCACTCATATTGCTCTCTTTTTGTGGGCGGGGCAGTAATTCTGTCTTCCCTATTTCTAATAATTTGCTGGGACAGAGCATTCTGCACAGATTAGACATTTTCTCCTGTGCTCCTATTGCAGAAATCAACACTTCCCAGGAATCTCTTCCTCCCTTCCTAATACTGCCCAATAAAAATACATTTTGGTACTTATTTATGGAGGCACCCAGAAGAGCAATATTTCAGCGCTTGGTTAGTTGAAGCTTGTTTTTTTTTTTCCCTTCCCCTTCCTCTCCCCCCCTTTTTTTTAATTCCTGTTTAGGACTTATAATATAGTCCTACGTAGCCTGCTGCACCTGCACAATCACAAATGGTTGCCACTGCTTTTAAAATAAATGATGATGCATACAGGAAAACTAGTGAAAAGTGTAGGGCGATGGTCTAAAGGTTAGCATTTATCCGCAAATCAGTATTATTGTTAACAATCCTTCCCTTTTGGAAATGATGTAAAGGTGTTCACAAATGTTGCTTTTGGGAGATGTGAAAAATGACAGCTGAAAGGAACTCTTTAGTCATCATAAACCAATTATATTTCCTGTCATTCATTCAATAGTATTTATTGAGCGTTTACTATGTGCAGAGCACTGTACTAAGCACTTGGAATGAACAAGTCGGCAACAGATAGAGGCAGTCCCTGCCGTTTGAGGGGCTTACAGTTTAATCGGGGGAGACAGACAGACAAGAACAAAAGTAATAAATAGAGTCTTGGGGAAGAACATCTCATAAAAACAACGGCAGACGTTAAAAAAAATTAGACTGTAAATCCAGTCCAAACCACTTTCTAAGTAAGAAAACTAGTCATAGCTCATGATTTCTTTTGTAATGAGTGGTTTACTCTTCTGTCCATCCAAAATTGTTTCTAGCTCATAAATAGCATTAATGAGATGGGATGTCTTAAAGAAGCGGTTTACAGAACCCCTTTCCTTATGTAGAAAGGATGTTAATTTGTTTTACATTCCTGAGATGTGGGGTGATTTATTGAGTGAATTTTAGAATTTGACTTGGAATGTTTTCCTGTGGATCTGTCAAATATTTTAGTTCCTTTGAAAATACTTCTAACAACTATTTCTCTTTTTCATCATTTGCTAAGAATCATGAAGTCAGAGAATTGAAATTCATAAATAGAATTTCAGACCAAATCATCAGATCAGTCCAACTACCCACAGAGTATCCTATAACATCAAAGAATTCATGACAAGCAGTAACTCTTTACCATTTTGATCGACAGGTTCGCCATAAAGCATCGCAAAAAGTTTATGCCATGAAGCTCCTGAGTAAATTTGAAATGATAAAAAGATCAGATTCTGCCTTCTTCTGGGAAGAAAGAGACATAATGGCCTTTGCCAATAGTCCTTGGGTGGTTCAGGTAAGGAGGAAAGAACTTTATGTGCGCTTCATCTTTTTATAGTATATTTTATAGTATATGTGCATGCTTGAGACCTTTTTGTAACCTGATGTCCATACGTATGCAGGACCAAAGAATATGGCAGCTGGAAGGCCCTGTGAGGTCAGCAGGTGACTTTTAATTCCAACCAATATTGATTTTTAGTTTGGCTCTGAAGCTGAGAGTGTTGCTCCTAAGTTTTGGGACAGGACCCAAGAGACCTTCTCTGATCTGTAGTCAGACCAAATGATTCTCCCGAAGGTTGGGATAGTTCCAGTCATGTATTAGGTGTCAGTTTTCCCAAAAAGCACAGACAGAATATTGGTTTCACACTTTCTCATGCTGTTACTCTGAGGCATTTCTTATGTGAAAGATGAAGACATCTTCAACTCCAAGTTTGTGGGTTTCATTTCCGACTAAATTTGAACATTTGCATTCTTGAACTATTAGGCGGCAGGGATAAGATGGCACTTTGGTTTCGAATGAGAGGCAAATACCCTCTAGGAAAGTCCTTGAGAAGTAGGACTTCTATAGAGACAAATTGCTTTTTAAAAAGTTATCATATTTTATGAACCAAGTCAAATCATTTCCATCAATTCACTGATGGTATTTGTTGAGCGCTTACTGCATGCAGAACACTGTAGTAAATGCGTGGAAGACTATAGTACAATAGAGATTGGTAGATATGATCCCTACCCCCAAGAAACTTGCAGTGTAGTGATTTCTCTGAGAGCAGCGTGGCCTAGTGGATATAGCAAGGGCCTGTGAGTCAGAAGGACCTGGGTTCTAGTCCCAGCTCCGCCACTTGTCTGCTGTGTGACCTGGGGCAAATCACTTCTTTGTTCCTAAATTACCTCATCTCTAAAGTGGGGATTAAGAATGTGAGCCCCTTGTGGGACAGGGACTGTGTCCAAGCCGACTAACTTGTTAAAGTGCCTGGCACACAGTAAGTGCTTAACAAATGCCATAATATATATCTATCATTTAAAGTACTTGATTGGAAAGAAATTAGGTCTCTTGGGGAAATTAAAACCCAGTAACAAATTGTCCAGAATTGTCCAGCTTGCATTAACAAAAAAAAATTGTTATTTCTAGTTTTATTTCATATTAAAACATTTGTATTTCAACAACATATAGTATTCTGTAGCATTTTCTTTTTGAGAGATATGCTAAACACAGAAGCTGTGCTGTCTGAAGTCTTTAGGAATGTCCTTTCAAGAACATTTTAGCAACTACTGGAAGCCCTGCCATGTTCAAGTGTAGTAACTCCATAAATTTTTTTTTAAGTCTTTTAAAGGTTTAGTGTAATTTTTCTGTTTTTGGGTGTTGGAGAAGAGATGGTATCCTCAAGCTTGCAACATGTGATACCTGATCATATTTGGCTTCACTCTGGAACCAAAGGAACTTTCTATGTTTGAATTCTTCTTTCCAAGAATAGGAGACTAGTAGACTATTTGGGTCTATAAAAGGACAGAATTTGAAGAAGACGGGTAGTGTAGTAAGGAGAATGAGAATTAAAGTGAGAGATGAGAAGTTTGCCTTTTTCCTACCCCAAATAACCTAAGTACCCAGAGCTCATATAATGTGAGGATGACAGATCCAACAACCCAGGACCAGAATTTGTCTCCTGATAGGTAAATCAATTCCTCTATTGTACTTGAGATAAAACATTACCACTTGGTGTATCACCCTTTTAGTGACTTCATTTAGGGCTGAGATTAAAACAGCATTAGTAACATTAGAATTATTAGTAATTCTTGCTTTAGTATCTATCCCACTTGCATGAACTCAGCTCATTTTACCTCTGATTCTGGGATCATCTAATACCTATTACTCTGTAACCTTTTATGGTTCATTCACTCTACCTTCCAACTAATTCAGAGTATTTGCTAAACTCTCTTTGTGGTACCTAGTCTTGGCGCTTCTACAGAATTTTTACTGGATCTCTTTTTCACTTCCTCATTAATCCCTGAGTGATTCATTTTTATCTTGAAAGTCCTTTGTGGTCCTCCTCTACCTACATCATGTCTCTCTTCTTTCCTCCTTTTTTACCCAGTTCAACAACTCTTCTATATTATATACAAGTCCAGAGAGAAGAGCGGGGAGGTACTGAGGTTTATCTAAGCCCTAGTATATGTCCGAAGGCTCTGATTTTTGTGCTGCTTGTACTGCCAACCCCTCCCATGCCCCTTACTGTTCCACCTTCCATGGCACCATGTCTCTCACTGCCTATGCAGAGCTAGCTATGCAGAGAAGCAGCGTGGCTCAGTGGAAAGAGCCCAGGCTTGGGAGTCAGAGGTCATGAGTTTGAATCCTGATTCTGCCACTTGTCAGCTGTGTGACTGTGGGCAAGTCACTTAACTTCTCTGTGCCTCAGTTACCTCATCTGTAAAATGGGGATGAAGACTGTGAGCCTCACGTGGGACAACCTGATTACCCTGTATCTACCCCAGTGCTTAGAACAGTGCTTTGAACATTGTAAGCGTTTAACAAATACCAACATTATTAGCTATAGGCTGAGGATAGCAGTAAGGCAGATCAGCTCCTTTGGATGTTTTATTTCCCTTGATTTTATTTTTGCATTTGCACTTCTCTTTCCCTTCCTTTGAAGCCCATATCACCCACATTTACTGCCCGCTCTAATTACTAGCCATGGTCAGTTACCATAAGAGATATGTACATAAGTGCTGTGGGGTTGAGGTTGGAGTGAATATCAAATGGCCAGATGTCAGAGATCCAACTGCATCGATGACACAGGAGGGAGAAGGAGTAAGGGAAAGGAGGGTTTAATCTGGGAAGACCTCTTGGAGGAAGTGTGACCTTAATAATGCTTTGATAGTGGGGAGAGTGTTGGTCGGGGGTATATAGAGGGAGACAGTTTCAGGCTGGGGGAGGGTGTGGGAAAGGGGTCAGAGACGAGATTGAAGAGATAGGGGCAAAGTGAGTAAGCTGGTGCTAGTGAACTGAAGGGTACAGACTGGGCTGTAATTGGAGACCATTGACATGAGGTCAGAGGGGGTGAGTTGATTGAGTGCTTGAAATCCAGTGCTCAGATCCACGTGGACACAGTTTGGATGGAAAGGAAAGGGCAGATTTTAGAAATGTTATAAAGTTAGAACTGACAGGATTTGGTGGCAGAAGGAATGTGTGGGTGGAATCAGAAAGATGATTCAAGGACAACACCAAGGTTACGGGCTTGTGAGATAGGAAGAATAATGGTGTTGTCTACAATGTTGGCAAAGGCTGTGGGAGGACAGGGTTTGGGTGGGCAGATAAGGAGAAACTTGGCCTAGTGGAATGAGCATGGGTCTGCCAGTTGCTTGCTGGGTGACCTTGGGCAACCCATTTCATTTCCCCTCTTCTCCCACTCCCTTCTGCGTTGGCCTTGCACTTGGATTTGTTCCCTTTATTTGCCCCTCCCTCATCCCACAGCACTTATGTACATATTTGTAATTGATTTATATTAATATCTGTCTCCCTTTTTAAACTGTTGGGAGTAGGGACTGTGCCTAACAACTGTAATATATTGTACTCTCCCAAGCGCTTGGTACAGTACTCTGCACTTAAAAAATACCATAAAAGATAAGTGCTCAATAAATATGATTGGTTGATTCCCTTCTCTGTGCCTCATTTTCCTCACTTAAGTCCTACTCCCTCTTACTTAGTCTGTGATCCCTGTATGGGACAGGGACTGCATCCAACTTATAAACTTGTATCTACCCCAGTGCCTAGAACAGTGCTTGACACATAGTAAATGCTTAACATATACCATAATAAAATGAGTTCTATTTTGGGCATATTAAGTTTGAGGTGTCGGTGGCATATCCAGGTAGAAATATTGTGAAGGCAGGAGGAAATGTGAGATATGCAGAGAAGTGGGGAGGTCAGAGCTGGAGAGATAGATTTGAGAATCATCTGCATAGAGATGGTAGTTGAAGCCATGGGAGTGAATGAATTCTCCAAGGGAGTGGGTGTAGATGGAAGCTAGAAGGGGACCTAGAACTGAATCTTTAGAGACTCATTCATTCAATAGTATTTATTGAGCGCTTACTATGTGCAGAGCACTGTACTAAGCGCTTGGAATGAACAAGTCAGCAACAGATAGAGACAGTCCCTGCCCTTAGGCTTACAGTCTAATCGACGGGCTTACAGTCTAATCGATAATAATGTTGGTATTTGTTAAGCGCTTACTATGTGCAGGGCACTGTTCTAAGCACTGGAGTAGATACAGGGTAATCAGGTTGTCCCACGTGAGGCTCACAGTTAATCCCCATTTTACAGATGAGGTAACTGAGGCACAGAGAAGTGAAGTGACTTGCCCACAGTCACACAGCTGACAAGCCAGGAGTCGAACCCATGGGGTAGGAGACAGGAGGAGGAAACTGCAAAAGAGACTAGGAGTAGTTAGATAGGAGAAGAACCAAGAGAGGACAGTGTCAGTGAAGCCAAGATTGGATAAAGTTTCAAGGAGAAGGAGGGGGTGGTCTACAGTGTCGAAGGCAGCTGAGAGTTTTGGAGGATTAACGTAGACTAGAGGTCATCAGATTTGACAAGAAGGTCATTTATTACCTTAGAGAGAGGTTAGAGAGGAACCTGATTGGAGGGGATTGCAAGAGAGGAAGTAGAGACAGTGGGTATAAACAGTTCTCAAGAATTTTGGAGAAGATTGGTAGGAGTGAGATGGAGAAATAACTGGAGGCAGCTTTGGGGTCATGGGAGGGTTTTTGTAGGATAGGAAATATGTAAGCATGTTTGAAACCAGTGGGGGAGAAGCCATTGGAAAGTGAACAGTTGAAGATAGCAGTTGAGGAGGGAAGAAGGAGACAAGTGTTTTTTTAAAAAAAAGGTGTGAAGGGATGGGGTCAGAAGAGATCTCTTCTTGAGTTACTGCAGGGAATATAGGGAGAGCCAAAGAAAATGGTGGAGGAGGCAGGGTTTTGAGAGCTGCAGGGGAGATTTTAGGGAGATCAAGCCTAATGGCTTCAATTTTGGAGATGAGGTATATTGCCAGGTCACAAGGGGAAGGAGATGGTGAGGGTGAGGGGACAGGTTGTTTGAAGAGGGAGTTGATTGTCTGGAACAGGTGGTGGGGGCAGTGGGTATGGAAGTTAATTAGGAAGGAGAATTATTGTTGTTGGGTAGAGCACAGGGTTGAATTGAAGAAAATAATTAACACCACATAGAATAGCATTTGACATATAGTAAGCACTTAACATATACCATAAAAGAAAAGGAATGATTTTAAGGTCTTGGAAGTCAGAAAGACATCTGGATTTCCACCAGCGGTGTTCTACAGCTCCGGCACAGGAGCGGAGGAAGCGGACTGTGGAAGTGATTCAGGGTTGTGGGGTAGTGGTACAATACCAGTGGAAGGGCAGGGGAGCAAGGGAGTTAAATTCAATGGAGAGGGTGGTGTTTAGGGTATTGATTTGCGTGTCAAGAGAAGGTAGTGTGGGTATGAAGATGAATTGGGGTAGGATGGCTTTAGAATATTGGAGGGGTTCAAATGATTGGAGGTCTCTGGTGAGGATGTTGTAGTTTGGTAGAGGAATTTCAGAATTGGTGAGGGTAAAGACTGTACAGTGACTAGAGATTGTAAAATCAAGGGTGTGCCCAAATTGGTGAGTGTGGGAAGTGGGGTGGAGCAGGAGGTCATTGGAGTTGAGGAGTGAGACGAGGTGGACAGTGGAAGGCTCATCAGGGACATCCACATGAATATTGAAGTCCCCAGGTATCAATTAGGAATGGTGAATGAGAGAAGGAGGGTGAGAAAGGGATCAAAATGGTTCAGAAAGTTGGAGGAGGGGCCTGACAGGTGGCAGAGTAACCTGACTAGTAATCTGAGTGAGTGGTAAAAGGTGGATTATATGAGTTTTAAAGAAAGGGAAAGAGAGGGGAGGTGGGACGATGTAAAAATGGCACTGGGGAGCAAGAAGGAAGCCAACTCCTTCCCCTTTCCCAGGGCCTCTAGAGGAGTGGGAGAAGATGCCTGTAATGAACTGGGTGGCTGTGTGTTCCGTGACTACTTTGCTTCCTTCTGTCATTTTTTCAAAGTTCATCTCAATTCCCATTTCTTCCACGAAACTCATTTTGGTTAAAAGCAAGTGGGAGGCTAGATTTCCTTAGCCCTGTCTATCCTAATGTCAAACAGCTTACTTCAGTCCTCCTCTTTCCCTCCCAAAATAAAGCCCCAGTGCAGAATTAGAAGGGGATCCATCAGTCAATCATATTTGAGTGCTTACTATGTGCAGAACACTATACTAAGCATTTGGGAGAATACAGTATAAGAGAGTTGGTGGACATGTTCCTTTCCATGAAGGGGAAGACATTGCTCTAAATAAATTACAGATATGTACACAAATGTTGTGGACCTGAGGATGAGGAGGATAAAGGGTACAAGTCCAAGTGCAAGGGTGACACAAGGAAGTGGGAGATGATGAAATGAGACCTTAATTGGGAAAGGCCTCTTGGAGGAGATGTGCTTTGATAAGGCTTTGAAGATGGGGAAAGTGGTGGTCTGTTGGATCTGACGGGGATGGAGGTCCAGACCAGAGGCAGGATTGTGAATGTCTTGTCTCCCCCACTACAATGTAAGTTATTTGTGGGCAGGGAATATATCTATTTATTGTTATATTGTACTCTCCCAAGAACTTAGTACTGTACTTTTCACATAGAAAGTGCTCAATAAATACAACTGAAATGAACTACCACCTCTATGCCCAAATCTGCCTCCTCATCTCTGATCTCCTTCTCTGCATTCTCGTATTTCCTCCTGTCTTCAGGACATCTCTACCTGAATGTCCTGACGCCTAAACTTTAACATTTCCAAAACATATTCCAGTCCAAACCCTGCTCTTCCGTTTTACCTATTCCCGTGGACACGGTTTACCTATTCCCGTGGACACCACCACCTTCCCTTCTATCTCACAAGCTTGTTGTCATGGCAGTATCTTCAATTCATTCATTGCACATGTTCAATCTGTCACAAATTCGTAATGGTTCTACCTTCACAAAACCTCTGGAATCTGCCCTTTCTTTGCCATCGAAATGGCTACCACAAAGATTCATTTCCCACCATGAGTAATGCATCAGCCTCCTTGCTCCATCCTGTCTTTCCACTCTCCAGTCCTTACTTCACTTTGCTGCCTGGGTCATTTTTCCAAAAAAGAGCCCAGTTCACCTCTCCCCACTCCTCAAAAACCTCCAGGGGTTGTCCATCCATCCCCTCATCAATCAGAAACTCCTTACTGTTGTCTTTGAGGCACTCATTTAGCTCTGTCCCTCACCTCTAGTAGCCTCACCCCTTTTCTGACCCACCTCTGACCTCAATCTCCCACCTTAAAAACCCTCAAATCACATCTCCTACAAGAAGCACTGTGGTTTAGTGGAAAGAGCTCGGGATTGGGATTCAGAGGTCGTGGGTTCTAATCCCGACGTCTCCACTTGTCAGCTGTGTGACTTTGGTCAAGTCACTTCTTTGTGCTTCAGTTACCTCATCTGCTAAATGGGGATGAATACTGTGAGCCCCACGTGGACAACCTGATTACCTTGTATCTACCCCAGCGCTTAGAACAGTGCTTGGCACATAGTAAGCACTTAAGAAATACCATCATCATCATCTCCTCCAAAAGACTTTCCCAAACTTAGCCTCTATTTCCCATATCTACTCTTCCCTCTGTGTCGACTATTCACTTGGCTGTGTATCCGTCAAGCACTTTGATAGTCACTTCAGTCCCACAATACTTATGTAAAAAATGTCCCCCATCCCTAATCTGTTTTAATGTCTGTCTCCACCTGTAGACTTTAGGTTCTTGGTGGGCAAGGATCATGCCTGCCTACTCTGTTGTACTCTACTTTCCCAGTCACTTATATGGTGCTGTGCTCACAATAAGCACTTAATAAATACCACTGATTGATAATACACTTCTGAGAATGGGACAAACAGGAAACTTCCATGCTGGAGGAATACATATTTGAAACACAGAGCATGGACCTGGGAGTCAGAAAGAACTGGTTTCTAATCCCAGCTGTGCCATGTGTCTGTTGTGTGACCTTGGGAAAGTCTCTTCTCTGTGCCTCCGTTACCTCATCTGTAAAATTGGAATTAAGATTGTGAGCCCCATGTGGGACAGGGATTGTGTCCAACCTAATTATCTTGTATCTGTTCCAGCACTTAAACCAGTGCCTGGCACATAGCATTTAACAAATACCACTTAAAAGAAACTGAAAAACATTTTCCATGCCAATTCAAATGATAGGAAATAGGTACCCCCCTCCACTGTTTCATTCATTCATTCAATAGTATTTATTGAGTGCTTGCTATGTGCAGAGCACTGTAGTAAGCGTTTGGAATCTACAATTTAGCAACAGATAGAGACAATCCCTGCCCAGTAACGGGCTCACAGTTTCATGATACTCTGCACACAGTTCTTGGTTTTTGGACTTTGAGCTTTGCTTTTCTTATACGTTATCTTTTTTCTTTACATAATTTTATCTTAATATGTTTGTCACCAAATCCTCTGGACCACATTCTTAGATTGTGAGCGCCAGGAGCGTTGGAGATAGTGCCTAATTCTCACCTATATATTTTCCCTCAGCACTTGGTACAGCATTCTACACACAGTAGACGCTCAGTAAATACTGTTACTTCCTGTAGAACAAAGTGTTTTTCGTTTTCAAAAGTAATAATCCTTTCTCTCTCCCTTGCAGCTTTTTTGTGCCTTTCAAGATGATCGATACCTGTATATGGTAATGGAGTATATGCCTGGTGGAGACCTTGTGAACCTTATGAGTAACTACGATGTGCCTGAAAAATGGGCCAAATTCTACACAGCTGAAGTCGTCCTTGCTCTTGATGCAATTCACTCCATGGGCTTAATCCATAGGGATGTGAAGCCTGACAACATGCTTTTGGATAAGCATGGACATCTGAAATTAGCAGATTTTGGCACTTGTATGAAAATGGATGAGGTAAGCATGCTATTAAAATAATCCGTTGTCAGTTGGAAAGTAAGTAGTACCTTTTAAACTGCTGTCCCCAAAGTTTTGTGGGAATTTTCTATTTCCACGTTTGTATTTCATTTCATAAAGGGATGAAGAGTTTCAGTGAATTGAGGCATTCTGTATCTGAATGTTTCAGTCCTCTCTACTTTTGGTCGAAGATCCTCATCAGCTAGATAGTTGATTTCAGAATGCGAATCTTTTACAGTGGAGTAAAGAAAGTGGAAGTAGACTTTTTGTTTTTTCAAAAAATCTTACTAGGGAAGGCTTAAATACCTGTTTTCCCTCCTCTGTGGAACCTGGCCCCTATCTATTCTGATTAGCTGGCATCTACCCCACTGCTTAGAAAAGTGGTTGACGCATAGTAAGTGCTTAACAAATAATTAAGGTTATGAGCTGCTTCAAAATCTACTCAATAAATATGTCTGACCAGTCTGTAAAACAGTTTGGATATTCATTACAGTTAATCTTATCTTTATGACATGTATATTGCAGTGTTTCAAACACTCTATATGTTCTATGTATATTCTTACACTCGTAGCTCCCTCTTGTGGTGCTTTCTGTAGCCCAACTACTAGTATTTGAAATGTAGAAACACCTTAGGATAAATTAAATGGGAAATGGCTAAAGTGTTTGCTCTTTAGAGCTATTAAGTAGTGCAGAAAATTAAAGAAAAATGCAGTGAAATGATGTGTGATCCATCTAATATTAAGCATGTTTGTGCATTGAGGTTTGGTATTTAGTATTATTTACTTTAATATAAGTAAGGGATATTGCTCATTATAAAAAATATATTTCCTTAGAAGGCTATAAAACATGTTATTAAATGACAGTATCTATAACAATAGGGAAATAGTATGGCACGAGGACTATGAATACAGTTGCAGGAAACTCCCAGATCAATAATATTCATTCAATAGTATTTATTGAGCGCTTACTATGTGCAGAGCACTGTACTAAGCGCTTGGGATGAACAAATCGGCAACAGATAGAGACAGTCCCTGCCGTTTGATGGGCTTACAGTTTAATCAATAATAGTCAAATTAGGTGATACTGTACTTTTTAAATTTAATGGTATTTTTTCCATGCTTACTCTGTTCTAAACGCTGGGATAGATACAAGTTAATCAGGGTGGACACAGTCCCTGTTGCACACGTGGCTCACAGTCTACGTTGTAGGTGAGAACAGGCATTGGATCCCTATTTTACAGTTGAAGAAACTGAGACACAGAAGAGTAAAGTGACTTGCCCAGGGTCACACAGCAATCAGTTGGCAGAGTTGGCATCAGAATCCAGGCCCTCTCATTCTCATTCCTGTGCTTTTTCCAGTGGGCCATGCTGTTTCTCAGACCACGTAAAGTGGAATAAATTTAAAAAAATAATAATTGGGACTAATTCTTAGGAGTGCTTGTCCGTATTTTTTAATGGTATTTGTAAAGCGCTTCCTATGTATGTGCCAGGCATTGTATTAAGTGTTGGGGTAGACTCAAGATAATTGAGTTGAGCACAGTCCCTGTCCCACATAGGGCTTAGTCTTAATTCATATTTTACAAATGAGGCTTAGAAAAGTGAAGTGACTTGCCCAAGATCACACATCAGACAGGTGGCAGATCTAGGATTAGAGCCCAGGTCTTCTGATTCCCAGGCCTCTGCTCTTTTCATTAGGACACAGTGCTTTTCATTTTAAAACTGAAGGGCAGATTTCAAGAGGCACATATTGTCTAAATGACTTTTAACCCTGGTCTACCAACCACAGAGGCATTACTTCCCAGGGATTAGTGCTAGAGGGGTTTCTCATACATTATTCTTGTTAGATATTTTTACAGAAACCCAAAAGATTTGTTGATAATTACTCCCTCCTTTTTCTTGAGTAGGTTACTTCTGTGCCACATTTTGTACCAAAATTCATCATCATATTGACCCACTTTAATTAGAAGGACTCATTGAATGGGAAGGAAACTTTGGCCATTTTCCATTTATTATCTGGGTATCTATTATCGGTCCACTGTCTATCCATTCCTACGTTTAGAAGATATAGGCCTGGTCCATATAGTTAGATTGAGAGGAATGCAAAATATGAAGGGGCTACAGTGAGTAATTATACCCTGATGACTTGAAATTATTTCTGTTTAACTTGATTCTGTATAATGAGAAGCAGCTTGGTCTGGTAGACAGAGTCCAGGCCCGCGAGTCAGACGGAGCTGGGTTCTAATCCTAGTTCCCCCACTTGCCTGCTGTGTGACCTTTGGCAAATCACTTCACTTGTCAGTGCCTCCATTACCTCACCTGTAAAATGGAGAGTAACACGATGAGACATGGACTGTGTCCAACCTGATTAGCTTCTATCTACCCCAGTGTTTAGTACAGTGTCTGGCACATAGTAGGTGCTTAACAAATACTATTAAAAAAAAAGAGAGAAATGTCATGAATAGTCAAGATGGTGGCGAGGACCAGCAGTTACCCTTAGGATTTACTGGGGCTTCTCTCATCCCAGGCTCAGGCTCACTGAGCAGATTTTTAGCTTGACTTTGATGTACCTTGCTTTGCTTTGGTGTAACTCCTATGGATGATGTTAATCTCTGAGGCCTGTCAGTTAAGTATCTAAATGTGTCCTAAATAAAATAAACAGAAGCTCTAAAGAAATTATGATTCAAGTTAATTTTCGAAAGCACGAAGCCTTGCACAATGAGCCTTGTGCAGGCAGTACCCGAGAGATCCTTAGTGAGATATTTGTGAAACATTTCCAGTTCCTTTAGAAATTTCAGCATATAATGGTGTCCTTGCTGTAGGTATTCTGATGTTGCTTTTGGAAAGATCTCCTTTATCAAAACAATTTCTCCTCCTTCATCGTACTTATTCATTTTAACAACAGTAACATTTCATTTCTTTGGCATTTCTGCAAAAGCAGTAGCACAGAATTAACAAAATGGTGGGGCACTCTCTTCTCCCTGTTAGATTCCTGGTACATTTTAGAACTCCAAACTCTGGAACATTAACTGTGATAATTATTTGGTTTCCCTGTCAGCATAAATCAAGTATTTTTTACTTTATTTTTAAGGCCCGATCAAATCCTTTGTGGCATCAGAGAGAAATGTTTATGAAAAATGAGCCTTCCTACAGTTTGTAGCATGCCAAGTCATAGCAAATATCTGGCATCATGGAGTAGAAAAGAGAAACAACATAATTTAACAAGGACTTTTTTGTAAGAAGCTATTAGAAATTGACAGTAAACTTTTAAATATGAAACGAGGAAATGCTATTAGAATAGTCTTCATAACACTGATATAATGGGTGAAATCACTAAGAAAGCATTCTAAAGAGAAGCCAATAAAGGTCTTAGGGAAAAAAATGGTTAAATGGTACTTGGGAAATGTAATTAGTAGCATCTTAATATACTTTTACCACAAGTGAGTATATCAGCACGAAAAAATAGTTAACTGCAAGGTGATAAACATATATGCTAAATGTGGTTAGTCAGAATGGCATTTAAGAAATGAAAATTTGTCCTCAAATTCCAACTCAATAGAGTGAAATCTCCAAGTTTACAGATTTCACTAAACTCTTCCAGATGGTGACATGCTGGGCAGATGGGGGGAAAGTACAAGAAAATCTCAAAAGCTGAGTGGGAAGAAAAGTGGCAGAGCGTCTCTGAGTGATCAAGTGCAAATTAATGAATTAGGGAGAAATCATCCAACTAAAGCTCACATGGATTGGATCTGTGCTCTCAGTCACGACTCAGGAGAGGGAACAGAGAATCATCAAAGCATTGCCATATGATAGATTGCTTTCAGAAAACCCAAGAAAATTCTGGGCATCATTAGGAATTGGGTTAGAAATCCTTAAGCCTCTTGTTGTGGAGAATGATATTGAAGCCTTCCTTGGGGAGTAGTCAGTCATTCGTGATTATTGAGCAGTTACTGGGTGCCAGTCACTGTACTAAGCGCTTGGGAGAGTATAGGGCAACAATATAACAAACACATTCCATGTCTACAATGAACGTTCTGTCTAGAAGAGTGCAGAAAGAAGCTGAAGAGCATGTTTGGAAAGTGATGGGATGCCAAGGCCGAAGAGGGTTTATGGATGCACTGCCCACCCCCATTACAGAACCACTGAATGGTGCAGCTAGTTTCATGGACTCACAGACCTTGAGGGAATCGTAGCAGGTGGCAGCAACATTTTGCACCATTTGGGTTTTTTTATGGTATTTGTTAAGTGTTTACCATCTGCCAGGCACTGTAATAATAGCTGGAATAGATACTGGTTAATCGGGTTGGACACAGTCCCTGTCCCACATGGGGCTCATAGCCCCCATTTTGCAGATGAGGTAACTGAGTCCCAAAAAAGTGAAGCGGCTTGCCCAAGGTCACACTGTGACAAGGAGCTGGTATTAGAACCCAAGTCCTTCCGACTTCTAGGCCCAGGCTCTGTTTTTTGGGGATGCAACTCTATGAAGAATAACTAGTCTGTGAACATGGAAGGAGTCTTAATGATGTCGCCAGTGCTGCTCCAGCCATGCTATAGATATGATGGTATATTTGCTGAGAACTACAAGTCATGTAGAAGGTCTGTTCAGGTGCTTACACAGGCTGTCCCTGAACATCTGGAATACTGAAGAAATGGTGGGTATAGCGGATAGAGCACAGAACTGAGACTCAGAAGGACATGGGTTGTAATCCTGGCTCTGCCACTTTGCTCTGTGACCTTGGGCAAGTCACTTCACTTCTCCACGCTTCAGTTACCTCGTCTATAAAATGGGGATTGAGATTGTGAGCCCCATATGGGGTTGGGACTGTCCAATCTGATTTGCTGTTATCCATCCTGGCGCTTAGAACAGTGTCTGGCACATAGTAAGTGTTTAACCAATACCACAATTATTATTTAGGATTTCATTGACACTACCAAGAATACCATCTTCAACCCTGAAGAAACATTCATGGGATCTCATTGTTCCCCACGCTGGTGAGATTCTAGCCCGAGTCCACCAGAACTGGAGATTATTGTTAATCACACTTACCTCGAATTGCAGTGTAGTTCCCATTTGGGCCTAAGGGACATGACCTCTGCTGCCAGAGGACAAGTGTCAGGAACAATGTCAAGACCTCTACATAGCATTTATTAAGGGGCTTTATGTTTACCACTAAGCTAAGCACTGAGGAAAATACAAATAAACAGTTTAGACACAGTGCTGGGATCCCAAGGGGCTCACAGACAAGTGGGGAAGGGCAAACACTTGGGAAAAAGAAAGATTTTAGATAAGCACCGGAAGCTTCGGGAAGCATTCTGGCCTAAGAACCTGGGCCTGGGAGTCAGAAAACCTGGGTTCTAATCCCAGATCCACCACTTATCTGCTGGGTGACCCTGGGCAAGTCAATTTACATTCCTGTGCATCGGTTGCCTCCTCTGCAAAATGGGGTCTCAGTATTTGTTCTCCCTGCTATTTAGGGTGCATTCCCCATGTAGGACCTGATTATCTTGTCCCTACTCCAGCAGTTAGTTCTGAGCCTGGCACATAGTAAGCATTAAACAAATATCACTATTATTATTATTATTATTATTTTTAGCTGGTTAAGAAGCAAATTAAGGCTCGACGTGGGGAAAGGGCTGATGGAGTGGGTCTCCTGTGGAGTTCTGTCCCTGTTCTCACCTCAGCTTGCCAATGTCCCAAAGGTCCCATCAGCTAGTAGGGCCAGCTTCGGCTTTTTCTGCCAGCAGTGGGGCTGATTCCCTGGGCAGTGGCAGATTGGGCCCTTGCCCAACATGGGCCCGAAGCTGATGAATCTGGGGGTGGGGGCTGCCCTTATATGTCGCTGCATCTAAGGACATTGGGGGCATCTCCCCAGCTACACTAACTCAGGCCAGTCAAGGAGCTTCCCCATCTCTACGCTGGCTCCAAAAACTCTTTATAGGCCAGGGCGCCTCCCAGGGACAGTCGTTAATGGGATCACTTCCCCCGTTGGCTACTGGAGCCAAAGCTTCCTTGGAGCAACAATAATAATAATAATAATGTTGGTATTTGTTAAGCGCTTACTATGTGCAGAGCACTGTTCTAAGCGCTGGGGTAGACACAGGGGAATCAGGTTGTCCCACGTGGGGCTCACAGTCTTCATCCTCATTTTACAGATGAGGTAACTGAGGCACAGAGAAGTTAAGTTACTTGCCTACAGTCATACAGCTGACAGGTGGCAGAGCTGGGATTTGAACTCATGAGCTCTGACTCCAAAGCCCAGGCTCTTTCCACTAAGCCACGCTGCTTGGGTTAGCTCCCTCTCAGAGGGTTTGGGGAACAGAAGGGGAGGATAGGACAGGTGAGGAAGTGATCCTCTGCTCTCAATTCTTTCCCTGCAGGTTTGGGGTTCTTTCCTCTTGCCGCTTGATCAGGGCTGTAGCTCCTGTGCAGCTCCTGCCTGCAGTCCCCGGCAACAGGCCAGAAATGTAGGGAGGGAAGGGAGTTCTGCTATTCAATGGGGAGGAAATGAGGGGAGAAGCCTTGCTCTGTCTGACTGCACTTGAGGGTGACTTTTGGCAGGGGTGAAAACTGTAGCAGCTCAAGTTGGTGAACTGGTGCTTCTTTCATAGATCTGTCATAAACACCCATCACCTACAGAAAAATGAAAAGAAAAAGATAGCATCTTAAGGCAGAGCTTAGAATCCAGCAGGTCCTGGGGTAAGGGGTAAGGTCCCACACTTGGACCGTGTGGTGCTGCTGCCCAGATCATCCAGAGTTCTGTCAAAATGGGAGCTCTCCCAACACAAGAAAATATGTGTGGGTCTCCCTGTCTCAGCTTGCATCCCTCAGAGACCTTGCTGGCTTGGGGAAGCTTGGGAGAGGTGTTCCAGGGTGGCACAGTTTTGGAGGATAACATGCTTCCCATTGGGTTTTTCTTGGTAAAGGGAGGATGAGGAGTGTCCTGCAGGAGCTTTAGTCCAGGGCTTGGCTTGGCCACAGATCCTAGGGAATTTAGCCCCTGACTGGCCTTGGGCACTTGAGAAGTGATGGCCCAACCCTGGAGTCCACCCAGAAAAAGCAAGTTAAGCTAAGCACCACATCCGAGCTAGGTACCTAAGGGAAAGTGGAGCAGCCAGCTTGTGGCAGCTGGGGTTGGCTAGCCTCAGTTACCTGCCTTACCCAAACAGTCCCCTGCAGTCTAAATTCTAGGAGAGTTATAGCCTCCGTCACTCCCACGCCCCACAGTTGGTGTCTAGACCTGGGCTTAGTCAGCCTGTGCACAAACACATCATTGCCTGAGGTGGGAAGTAGAGAACCTTTATAGAAAAGATCGCGTCTTGAACCAAAGGAAAAGAGACACAAACTTACCTCTCTTCTCTAATGTGTCTTAAATGAGTAAACAGAAGGTTGGACTGTGGGGAAATGTTATCAGCTAACTCATATGTTAGATTTCCTGGTTAAACCCCCACAGAGGAGGAAGTGGACATTGACAAGACAAAATTTGGAAACTGCCCATTTGCAGTTACTGTGGTGAGATCACTTAATTTCATTAGAATAGAAGAAAGTGTATATAGAAGTAGGCTGGGAGGCCAGATTGACTCATTATGTGACTTTGGGTAAGGCTTTTAATCTCTCATCTGTGTGTGTTAATTGAGTGTGGTCCTTGCCACCTGACTTACCTCATTAGGATGTGTGTTTGAGGAGTGCGTTCATCATGCATTCCTGACCTATGCCACATTGGTGCATACCTTTAGCCTGAATGTATTTCCCAACTCTGTGATTTGCTTGTTCATTGGACTGGCGTTTTCAAATTGTTTGTGAGATGAGACCTCAACACTCCTGGCCATTTCTTTTGGGATGAAGAACATCCTACCAAGGAATGTATGGCCCCAAAATAAATGTGCACTACATGTATTTCTCTCCTTTCCACTTGTGAGGACATCATTGTTGTGCATGCCTTGCACTTTTTCTTTGCTCATCTCCCAACATGACTTTTCTTCGCCAGATGGACTATAATCTGTCCCTCACAGAAACACACACAATTGCAAGAAGACAGCAGAAAAAGTCCTGGACCCAACTGCAGAGAATTTATGAGAAAATCAGAAGTAGGAAGGGAAGTGAGAAAGTAGGAGACTATTAGGCCATCCCTCTTGGCCTGGATGACATTTTCTAAGTAGGTCACTTTCTGGTAAGGTGAGCAGAAAGTGGAACAGAAAGTGGATCCTGGGTTCTTCAAGTCAGAGCACCCCTGTCTTGGTTGTCTCTGAAACATTGTGTTCTTTTTTGTTGTGTCATTTGTCCTGCATAATACATTATTGCTGATTCAAAAAAAAAAGGTTATAAAGTAGGCTTTTTTGAAAACATTTCATAAAATCACTCCCTGGGAGAACAAAGAATAGTTAAGAGAAGCTATGTTTATGAGAACACCAGAAACATAGAAATCAGCCTATTTTAGGATGATGTTAAATTGGTATTTTCTCTATCATTTAGGGATTTTGCAGTTAGAAATAGTATAAAAGTCTAATGTAGCCTCAAATAATTGAAAACAGGTTAAACAAGATTAAGGGATGGCTGTAATCACGTTTTAATGTGTCCCCAAAGGAGCTATATCAGAACTTCGAGAGCCAAATGATTGCACTGTGAGTAGAAGCGATGGTAAACTCATTGTGGGAGAGGAGAAAATGGAGGACAGAGGAACCATGGCTTTGACTTGCTATGATTTATAGCAATTTTGGTGCTTGTTAAGTGCTGACTCGGTGCCAAGCACTGCTGTAAGCGCTGCGCTAGATACAAATTAATCAGATTGGACACAGTCCCTGTCCCACATGGGGTTCACAGTCTTAGGTAGGAGGGAGGAGGATTTAATCCCCATTGTACAGATGGGGTAATTGAGACACAGAGAAGTTAAGCGGCTTGCCCAAGATCACACAGTAGACATATGACAGAGCCAGAATCAGAATGCAGGTCCTCTTGACTCTCGGTCCCATGCTCTTTCCACCAGGCCTTGCTGTTTTATTACAAACTTTTCCCCTCTGGACCAATTTCTGTAAGGGATATGTTCCACCAGGAGGTGGTATGTGGGGGGGAATCTAGGAGAATGTATATATTAGAAGGTGACACCGCTAATGGTTCTTTACCTTTGGACACCAGTGTGGCTGAAAAAACAGATCCGGTACTGACAGTGTTGATCACTTGTCCCCGTTGTGTGGTTTGTCCTTGAGAATTAAGTTTGAATTTATAAAAAAAGAAATGCAGAAAGCTATCATTTCACTCCCTCCCTCCTTTTTCTTGCCCCTTTCCCCAACCCAAATCTTCCAACTGCCATCCTTCCTTCTCCCTTTCCCAAGTTCATTGCTCCCCAAAGGTAACAGAATGTCAGCAACCAAACTCCAGGTAATTATTTATCAGAGATTATCACCAAATCTTTATTCATGTAACTCTGTAGAGATAATGTCTTCACAGGAAGGATAGAGTAGAAGGCCTATCTCTCCTGAGAATGAAAATGCAATCACATTGGTCCCACCAGATAAGATAAAGAAGGACATTTATTCCCCTGGCCGTGCAGGTTTCAAAATATCCAAAAGACCTTCAAATAGCCATTAAAACCCCCTACCTGTTTGCTTCCCCATTTGGTTTTAGCAAATGAAGAACAGCTTTTACCATGTCCCATTTCACTGTAGCTATTTTGGGTGTTTTATCTGTTTGTTTCTTCCAGCCTCATCTTCTGTCTCAAACTCATGTTCTCGTCTACTGGCTAAACCCACAGCAGCACAGTTTTTGACCAAATACACCCAGGTCGCATGTCAAATGGAGGTTGGCCCTCTAGACTCTGAGCTTGTTGGTGATGCGTTTACTAAGTCTCTTATTTTGTACTCTCCCAAGCGTGTAGTACCGTGCTCTGCACACAGCAAGCTCTCAGTAAAATTGATTAGTTTTACTCGTGAGGAATCCTATGTTGAGAACTTGCTCTGTAATCTTCACCCAACGTCTGCTGCCAGGCACAACATTCATTCATTGTCGTATTTATTGAGCGCTTACTGTTTGCGGAGCACTGTACAACATGCAACCATTTCCTTCAACACCACGTAGCACTCCATTTAGACACATATTGTCGAAAGAATCTTCCCTGATTCAGCAGTTGCATTCTTGCTAAATGTGAAGGGAAAACACATTATGGCAGAATTAAGTGTATCTTACTGCCATTCAGGGCCACTTGACACATTTCCTCTCTGTTCCCCAGTCTTCTCTACTTCTCTGAAATAAAATTGTTCAGTGCCACCTTTGCTGATCATGTTATTCGTGCTTCTAACCCATCTTGTGGGGCTCGATCCTGTGTTAAGATTATATATTCTAAGCAGGGTCTGTAGTCATATTTACCACATTTTATACTGCCCTCCAGAATAGTATCATGGAGTAATGCTAATTATATTAATTCAATTATATGCCCTTTAAGTACATGGAAATGTTTGGTTTTTTGTTTTGTTTTGGTTTTTTTGGGAAACATATTACTTACTTGGGCTATTTACACAGACAGGCATGGTACACTGCGATACGGCTGTTGGGACACCTGATTACATATCACCTGAAGTACTGAAATCTCAAGGAGGTGATGGCTACTATGGGCGAGAGTGTGACTGGTGGTCTGTAGGAGTTTTCCTTTTTGAGATGCTTGTTGGTAAGTAAATATATTCAAATATATTCACTTATTTTTTTTTCCTCTTCAGCTAAGATGTATGAGAAGTTCAGATAGGGAAGGTGTAGTAAGATCTGCCAGAATAGTTTTGGCTAAGGAACGAAGTCTTTAACCTTAGGAGAAAATGCATTTACCTCTAATTTGTCCCTGTCCAGAAAAACAGTAATGGTTAATTGTCTTATGCTGTTGAGTTGTCTCTTCTCCATAGTGACTCCACGGACACATCTCTCCTAAAATCCACCACTCTCCCTCTGCAGTCATTCTTGTAGTGTATCCATAGAGCTTTCTTGGTAAAAATACGGAAGTGGTTTGTCATTGCCTTCTTCCACTCAGTAAACTTGAGTCTCTGCCCTTGACTCTCTCCTATGCCTCTGCTGCACAGTACAAGTGAGTTTCAACTTGTAGCAGATTGCCTTCCACTGCTCAAGCTAGGAATGGAACGGAATGGGTAGGCCTCTGCTTGACTCTTCCTCCCGTAGCCAAGACTGGTAGAGTACTGGAAACTCTCCACGTGTGATCTTGAGAGGGGAATGATTCGTTTTCATTAAAATATCTATTTTCATTTAGGGCCTATTTTCAGTGGGGCATTTGCATTCCCTGATTCCTTCTCTTCTTCTGTACCCAGGTATCATTTCTAGCCTCCTTCCTGAGTCTCCCACCCCCACTTTCTGAGGAAAAGTGATTGGGATGCACAGGCTCTTCATGTCTTCCTTATGCACCCCCTCACTCCTTTTCCATTACAACTCGCCTCCCATGCTTTGTTCCTTGAATGCCAACTGTGCTTCGCTCCCAACCTCTTGTTCTTGCCCTCTCTCCTGCCTGAAACTCCCTCCCTCTGTATATCCCAAGGATCACTACTCTTCCCCCAGTCATCAAAGCCCTTTAAAAATCATATCTCCAGGTAGTCTTCCCTGACTGATGATGATGATGGTATTTGTTAAGCGCTTACTATGTGCCAAACATTGTTCTAAGCGCCGGAGTACATACAAGGTAATCAGGTTGTCCCACGTGGGGCTCACAGTCTTAACCCCCATTTTACAGATGAGGAGTTGAGGCACAGAGAAGTTAAGTGACTTGCCCAAAGTCACACAGCTGACAAGTGGCAGAGCTGGGATTAGAACCCACGACATGTCACCTCTCCACTCTATTTCCTCCCCTCTGTCACTTTCCTTGGCTAGATTGTAAGCTTGTTGAGCACAGGAATTGCATCGAGTAACTCAACTGTACTACCCCCAGGTTCTTAATAGGTACTCAAAGTCACTGCGGGGCAAAGTTGGATGCTGGACATTTGAGGACACTTGTCATCCCCTGCCTCATTAGGAAGTCCTGAAAGTGATAAAGTGTTCCACTCTGTCTTTACCCAAAAGTAACTCTTTAACATTCCAAAGGAAAATTCAACTTTTATTTGTGATTTCGAGGTTGACTGACTAATGTCATGTTAGGAGGTTAGAAATCGTCACCACAAATAGCATCTCTCTAAGAGCCGTAACTGTCACCAGAGCCCAGATCTTTTAATTTCCAAAGCAGTGGCCAGAGATTGCAAGGTCGTTGTGGGCAGGGAATGTGTCTGATATATTGTTGTGTTGTCTTCTCCCGAATGCTGAGTACAGTGCTTTGCGTGCTGTAAGCACTCAAATACAATTGATTGATTGATTGATTGAATAGCTGCGGTGGATGAAACCTAGGACACTAGAATTGGAATAGGTTTTTATCTGACTCTGTGGTTGTTCTCATTAAATTACTGAACTTCAGCTTCTTTATTTGACGCATGCATTTTTATCAATGTTGTATTTATCAAATGCTTACTGTGTACAGAGCACTGCAGTAAGCATTTGGGAGAGTACAGTGTAACAGGGTTGATGGACACAAGGAGCTTACAGTCTAGAAGGGAAATGTATTTTTATGTACTTTCAATTAAATTATAATATATATACTTTGTTTACTCACTTTGATATTTAGGGGATACTCCATTTTATGCAGACTCGCTAGTAGGAACATACAGCAAAATCATGGATCACAAAAACTCACTTAGCTTTCCTGAAGATGCAGAAATCTCCAAGCATGCAAAGAACCTCATCTGTGCTTTCTTAACTGACAGGTAGGCATTAATGCAATCTAAAGATAGGCAATTTTTGTATGTCTAATCCTAGAAATTAGGATCAAATCTAGATTATATGGTTAGGGATAACTAATCTCCAAATTTCATGTAGCCAGTAGCTTGAACCTCACCCCCTCCGCATTTTGTACTAAGCTACAGGTTTGAGTTAACTTCCTTCGACATCCTTCCAATGCCCTAATAATGCACAATATAGCATTATTCAAAAATGGGGTGGAACCACATTATGATCAGCTGAAGCAGTTTCATAAAGTTCCATTTCTGAGTGCTAAATGAAAGTGGAGATGTGCACACAATAAGGGCTTTGATTCTATAAACTTTCACTGCACAAAGTTATTGAGCAGTAGCAAGCGGGGCCTGTGATGAGGAATAATTAGGAAGCAGACGTGCTAAAATGTCAGCCAGCTCCCCCCAGTGCCCTGTGAACCTTTGGAGGGGTTAAAGGGTGGTGGGATGATCCAAAAGTGATTGGGTATCACAGGGACTCTTAGTTCTGCCCCTAGCCAGGCAAGAGGGAAAAGGAAAGCTCATGGAAGAACCAAAATCTGAATAATTGTTCCTTGAATAATCAAGAATGTAATACCTTAAAATAACCTCCCGCCTTCATCTTGCTGTGCTTGAGCTCTCTAATGGCGTCAGGTAAGTGATTTCGGCTGTTGCTTCTTTGCGGCCATCCTTGCAACCACACCCAGTTGATGATTTATAACCTGAAAAAAAGAAATCCAGAATTCATTTGATTGTAGGAAGAGTAAGTTCATTTGGCATTTGTGCCTGGCCGGAGGTTACCTAGTGTCTTCATTTAACTACCGTTTTGACACATAAAAGCGTTCCTTTAGAACGGTGGATTTTTTGTTATGCTCTTTGTAAGTCTGATGTATGTACTAGGTTTATGTTGTAAAAGAGAGATTGTATAGCCTGTTGGGTAAGGGAGGGTGTCAACTACAGGGGGACCATTCATGAAAGAGCTGCTTTTCCTACTTCAGTCTAAGGAATGACTGGAGGGTGGAGAACAGATATATGAGAAGGGTTTTAATGCTGTAAATGTAGCCAGAAGCACTTCCTCCATGTGTGTAGGTCTTCCTGTTTATATTAAACTCAGTTTCAAGGGGTTTATTTAAAACAGATGCCCTCTTTATGTATACATGGTCACTACAGAAGCCCTTAAAGTACCAAGAAGAAATGAACTTCTGTCATGTGATTTATCTTCTTTTCACTTGGTTATTTTCAGTGATAGCATCAATATAAAATTATTTTGGTCAGAGATGTAGATGGAGTACTTTCCATTTAATAAATAGTTGGTGAATATTAAATATTTGAGAAAAGTAAGATTACTGTTTAAAGAAAAGGGAAAGAAATTTTGTAACATTTGTATTAGTGATATTATGAATAACTTCTGTGTCCTAAGCCAGACCTCCTTTCATTTATGTACTAAGGTTTGTCATGTGGTTTGGCAGTTGCTAAGTTTGCAGTTTGATTTTTTTTTAATATCTACATCTATATTATTTAAAAGCCTTGTGCCTGTATTCACTCTTTCTACACAAAATCTAGGTGGAAAAATGTTTTACTCTGCACTTGGCATAGCCACTATCCAAGACATTTTAGTTCTTCTAGGCAGAAGTATGTTTTGAAATTGGGTACATTATACAGTGTCTAAACTTCCTACGTATTTCAGATACATTTATTTTTATATGTTATTCTCGACTCTTATCTAGCCCTGTCTTGGATTTAACATTTAAAGATAGTCAGGATTACAGTAGGCATGAGTTGAAATTTATTTGAGCAAAATCAAAATCATTTTCTTCTAACAGAACTTTGATTTAATTGCTATGTTTAGAGAAGTGCGACTTGGGAGAAATGGGGTAGAAGAAATCAAGCAGCATTCTTTCTTTAAGAGCGATCAATGGAATTGGGATAGCATACGAGAAAGTAAGTAACATTCTGTTTAATTTTTTTCACCTATCATGTTTTGAAATTTGAAAATCAGTAAATTTAAATCTTTCTTGACGGAATTAGTTGAAATTAATTCATTTTCATTCTGTGCATTCAGAGATTCCACTGGAAATTTGTAATTTCTGATTTTTAGGTTTAAAAGGTCAAAGTCAAAATATGTAATTTTTGATCTTACATTTCACTGCTAATGTTATGTAGTGTACATTTAATATTTTGCATATTTAGTTGAAAGCAGGCATCTATTTTTGATACTTCAGCATTCAAATACATATTCATTATAACTAGGGCAGTATTTTAATCAATCAATCAGTTGTACTTATTGAGTGTTTACTGTGCAGAGCACTGTACTAAGCGCTTGGTAGAGTACAGTGCGACAGAGTTGGTAGAATGTTCCCTGCCCACAAAGAGTTTATAGTTTAGAGGGGGAGACTATTGTTAATATATATATAAATCAATTATAGTTGTGTACCTAAATGCTATAAGTACAGTCTGTTTCTAAGAAATGTTTCAGAGCCATGCAGATGAGGGAAGTCTTTAGTTCAGACTATCTATATTTTCTGACTTGTGTAGTAAACGATTTGTTGATCTTGATCATTTATGAAATACATTGAAATTTTAATTTAAATATTGATCTGCTAGTGGATTCATTATGGCATTTGCTGTGAATGTGCTTGTCAAATGAGATGTTTGTGTAAATTCAGAAGAAATCTGAAGGTTATATTTCTCTGCTTCAGCACAAAAATATTTCTCTTCTACCATTAACCTTTCCAAAAATGATTTTAGAAAAATAAATACTTTGGTCAGATATAGGTTAGAAAGGTAAATGTCTTCATTGTTAATGTAATGTTAAGGTAAACATACCGAAGGTAAGTGTGTGTAAGGTAGTTCAGTGTAAAATGAAGTGAGCAGAATGAGAGAGTCAGGTGTACTGAATCATATCTTGGCATTTGTTATTTTTTCTGTAACTGTAGAAACCATGTTTCACTTGGTTTACCTCCATCTAGTAGGTATCAAAATGGTTTACAAAGTTGTTAGCTTGTTTCATATTTTGAAATCCTGATATGAAAAATGCAGCTGAAGTAAAATTAAGGAAGAAAGCAATTGAGAGTGGGCTATTATTTAT
Organism: Ornithorhynchus anatinus; assembly: GCF_004115215.2. Taxonomy (NCBI): domain Eukaryota; kingdom Metazoa; phylum Chordata; class Mammalia; order Monotremata; family Ornithorhynchidae; genus Ornithorhynchus; species Ornithorhynchus anatinus. Next base: position 86,727,551 of record NC_041728.1, on the reverse strand, counting down.
TTTGTTTGTATTGACCAATGGACGAATGCATCAGGAACCATAACTTAAATCTATTTTTCAGTGTTCTTGAAATGATTGTTTTCTCTTTTAAGCTGCTGCTCCTGTTGTACCTGAACTCAGCAGTGATATTGACAGCAGCAATTTTGATGACATTGAAGATGATAAAGGAGATGTAGAAACCTTTCCAATTCCCAAAGCCTTTGTGGGAAATCAACTGCCTTTTATAGGATTTACGTACTACAGAGAAAATCTGTATGTGAGACACTGAAGATGCTTATCTTTTTTTTTACCCTTTAAAATATGCAAGGAATCGAGTGTGCTTTTTATGTCTAGCCTTCAAGAGTGTGAAACGAATAGTTAATTTTAGGATGTTGGAATTTACCCATTCCGATTTTGTTTTTGACCCCTTAAAGAGATTTAAAATGAATTTATATCTACATATGTTGCAACTCTGCTGCTGTTTTAAATGTTCTAAACTCTGCAGTTGTACAAGATAGCTAGTTTTAGCTTTGCTGTATATGAAAATTGGGTAGGGCTAGGGGCTAGTGTTGGGCTGTTGAACAGATAAGAAGAAGAGAAGCACTCTCAGAAGCAACATGGCCTAGTGGAAAGAGTCTGAGCCTGGGAGTCAGGAAACCTTAATCAATCATTCAATCAATGGTATTTAATAATGTTGGTATTTGTTAAGCGCTTACTATGTGCCGAGCACTGTTCTAAGCGCTGGGGTAGACATAGGGGAATCAGGTTGTCCCACGTGGGGCTCACAGTCTTAATCCCCATTTTACAGATGAGGGAACTGAGGCACAGGGAAGTTAAGTGACTTGCCCACAGTCACACAGCCGACAAGTGGCAGAGCTGGGATTCGAACTCATGAGCCCTGACTCCAAAGCCCATGCTCTTTCCACTGAGCCACGCTGCTTCTCTTAGATTTATTGAGTGCTTACTATATGCAGAGCATTGTACTAAGCGCTTAGGGGAATACACTATAACAAAACTAGCGGACATGTTCCCTGCCCATAAAAAGCTTACAGTCTCGAGGTATAGACAGATATTAATGTAAATACTATTGACTGAGAAATAAGTAATGTATAATATATAATTTAAATATTTGTACATAAATCCTGTGGGTTTGGGGTCCCAGAGGTTACAGATCTAAATACATAGATGATGCAGAAGGGGAAACCTGGTTCTAATCCTGATTCCACCACCTGTCTGCTGTATGACCTTGGGCAAGTCATTTCACTTCTCTGTACCTCACTTCCCTCATCAACAGAATGGAGGTTCATTGCCTCTTCTACCTCCTACTTAGACTGTGAGCCCCATGTGGGATCTGATTACCTTGTATCTACCCCCAGCACTTAGTGCATCAAAATAATTCTCATAATTAAATATCATATAAAACAATACTATTAAAATGCAAGTAACATATTTTGAATTAGAAGTTTAATCACTCCTTTAGAAAAGCATTTAAACAAATGAATAAAATAATCCTGAATTAGATTGGATGTGTTTGGAGAACAGCACAGATAAATGTATCAAAGAACTAAGCAAGATTAGTTGATTAGTATGGCTCCGGAAGTGGCTGAAAGCTTTAATAAAAATTTTGGATTTCTTCCCTCACAGGTTGCTCAGTGACTTTCCTCCATCCTGTAGAGAAAACGATTCAATACAGTCAAGGAAAAAAGAGGTAAATACATATGTTTTTAAGATGTTGATAATGTGAAAATTGTCTTAGGAGTGCCTACAGGCAGATTTTTCATTTAAGTCTAAAATATATACTTTTTAATAGTCAAATGAGTTTAAATGGCAAAATAATCTTGCAATGGCATTGAAATTAGTTTCAGAGTGGAACCAAATGCCAAACATCTAAGAATACATAGTATTTAAAAGTAAATTAATATGTAGAATTGATTTTAGTTATAAAAATTTACTAAGAATTTGTCCTTCCAATTTGCAGCAGGAACTTTTTTTGTTATCTGTGTAGTATTGTAGAAAATATAATTTTTTTATATATGTAAACAGATGTTAAATTATGTAACAATCACTGTTGCTAACTTAACCATTGTAAATTTTAAAACTACCTTGGTTTACAGATAATGAGAAATAATTTCAGTTGTTTGAAATTGAAAAAAGTTCCTGAACATTTTTAATAAACTTCTTTGGGTATATGCTCAAAATCTGCTCATAAGTAAAAGTTTATTCTTTTCTTTGTTGTAGGATATTCAAGAGGTAAGTTCTCCTTATTTTGAGAAATGGGAAAAAAATGTAATAATTGCTGTCTCGCAGTCATGTGATAAATTTACTCTTTTGCCCACTTTACTCCCCCAAAGCACTTAGTACAGTGCTCTGTACATACAAATTATGTGCTCAAGAGAAAACATTGGTTTTTAATAAGCTTTGAATCAGCATTTTGACTAGAAGTCTTGAATCAGAACCTGTTTTCATTACCTGTGTTTTCTTGTAAATGTAGTTTCTCTAATAGATTAAATGATAGTGATTTATTTGGAGAAATACTCAAGAAATATTTTCTTCAATCTGAAAAATTTTATAGTTCATCTTGATTATTTGACTACATGACACTTACCTTTGAAAATAACTCTCTTCTTTCCTGAAAGTCTGTACAGATTCAAAAAAAAATATTCATGTTAGAACAACACCTCAACAGTGAGATCCAAGCCAAAGATGAAGTAGAACAGAAGTACAAGTATGTTTTATGAATTACTACATTTTCCATTTTTATTTAGTATATATAGAAAGCAAATATTTTTATAGCAGGAGGAGAAAAATGAAAAATCAGAAACAATTTAGTTTCACTGAAATTAAGGCAAAGAGGATTGTATCTTCTGTTTTTTCAGATCTGTTACCACTCGACTGGAGAAGGTGACAAAGGAGCTGGAAGATGAGGTAAAACTATCCTATATTGTTATTTGTTACAACTTGATATCATATGTGCTTTCAGGTATTGTAGTTTTGCCTGCCCTTAAACAAAATTGATGTGTTAGGAAAATAGGTGTCATGTGCTTGATAATATCATTTAAAATGCTTCCTTTTACTATGTGTATGTGTATATAATAATAGTAATGATATTTTGCATTTACTCTGTGCCAAACATTGTCTGCACTCCTGGGGTAGATGCAAAATAATCAGATCAGAAACAGTCCCTGTCTCCCACAAGACCCGGTGGTTGAGAGAAAAGGGGTTTGATTCCCATTTTACAGATGAGGAAATTGAGGTACAGAGAAGTTAAGTGACTTGCTTAAATCCATACAGGATGAAAGAGTCAGAGCTGAGACTAGAACCCTGGACTCCTGACTCCCTAGTACCTTGTTCTGTATATTTGGCCACATTGCTGCCATATGCATAGATTGAATTCCCCATAATGATTTGGGTTTAATAGCAGGAAGGCGACTTTCTTTGGTTATCAATATGTGGGGATATGTTTTTGTGGTCTTTATTTGGTTTGGGTTTGAAAAACTGTCAGCAGGCATTAAAGCAATTTATTTTGTATATCTTTTGGGTTCTGTAATCTCATCTGTATATCTAAGAAATCTCTTTGAGTCTCTGCAAATTATGTTTATTTTGAATGATTATGTTTTTCCAATGTTTTAGGTTACTTCAAGGAAAAATGTGGAATCTGCTTTGAGACAGTTGGAAAGAGAGAAGGCACTTCTTCAGCATAAGAATGCGGAGTACCAGCGGAAAGCAGAACATGAAGCAGATAAAAAAAGGAATCTGGAAAATGATGGTTTGTGTGGAAGAATGTTAAATGTTGACCTGTCCCTAAAACAAAATGGAATTGCTTTCATTTATTAACACTAAAACACTTTCTTACAGTTAACAGCTTGAAAGATCAGCTTGAAGATTTGAAAAAAAGAAATCAAAGCTCTCAGATATCCAATGAGAAAGTCATTCAGCTTCAGAGACAAGTAAGATGTATATATGAACTAATTATTCCCCAGTTAGTTGAAATTTCATGTTTTCCCTTGTTTTTTTATTCCATCTTATTGAGATTTATGTCTTTTTTTTTTTTTTTTTACAAATGGGAATAATTTTTAATCATGCACTTTTGCTTTTCTTCCGTGGTCTAACAGCTGGATGAAGCCAATGCTTTACTGAGAACAGAGTCAGATACTGCAGCCAGATTAAGGAAGAATCAAACAGAAAGTTCAAAGCAGATTCAGCAACTGGAAGTTAACAACAGGGAACTACAAGACAAAAACTGCTTGCTGGAGAATGCAAAACTTAAGCTTGAAAAAGACTTCATCAATCTTCAGTCAGCTCTAGAATCGGAAAAGAGAGACCGTACTCATGGGTCGGAGATGATTAGTGATTTACAAGGTATTAAAGTAGGGAATTTAAAATTTAAAAATTCTGGATTTTCACAAATCAGAAATATTACAGATTATAGCTTCTTACCACAGCAGTAGAACCCTTGCCTCTAAATTGGCTATTTTATCAAAGGGAATTATTGGGTTGTTTTCTACCTTTTGTAACTGAACGTTGATTATTTTAAATTGCTGTATATATTACATTTCATTAAAATTCAATTTAAATTTAAATTTCATTTAAATTTCATTAGAATTTAGTTTTCATATGGTAATATACACTCAATTCTGTGTTTTCACTGTGTTTTGTGTAGAACAGTGTTAGGGACTTAGGATACTAGTGCATGTCCTTGAGTGAATATTATAATGTGAGTTTGCTTCCTGTGGGGCTTTACAAGGTCACCCACGTCCCCCTTGCATTGTATGAGAGTTGATGCCTAAAATTGAATGTATTTCAAATTTAATGTCCTATTTGATAGTGTACCTAATAACCTCTGGTATGCTTACGGTTTTTTAAAAATGTATTTGAATAGGTAGAATATCTTGTCTGGAGGAAGAAGTAAAAACTGGGAAAAGCTCTGTAGCAAAATTGGAAATGGAGAAGAGGCAACTACAGGAGAGATTTACAGATTTGGAAAAAGTAAGTGCTTAATAAGAAGTTTTCTCTGTTATTTTCATGTGGCAGGACATACTTATAAAATTACTGATAACAATAGTCCAATTGCTTATAAATTATTGGAAAAGTATTTTGTGGGAAACGTGTGTGACATCACCAGATACACTGTACTGGTGATGTGCCCAGACAGCTGACAGTCACAAGTATTATGTCTTGGTTTTAATAATCACTGTCTCTTGCAGTAGAATTCTAATTTTGTGTGGTTTCAGGTATTACCTTCTTTCCAAAATTGTCCATAAAAAGTTATAACACAAATTTGGTATTGTGAGCATTGAACATTAAATCTTTGACACGATGTAGGGGGTTAGATTATTAAACCTTTTATTTGTACAACACAGAACATGACTTTAAATTTGTAAGTCTGTATTAGTATGATTATCATAAAGCAGTGAACAGTTTTGATTTTTTTAAAATATGTGAAATGTAGGCCCCCTTGGGGTTGTTTGGTTTGTTGGGTTTTTTGACATTTATTTTTCAAATGTTTTTAATAGGAAAAGAGCAATATGGAGATAGACATGACATACAAATTGAAAGTTATACAGCAGAGCCTGGAACAGGAAGAAGCTGAACATAAAGCCACAAAAGCCCGGTTAGCAGATAAGAATAAGATCTATGAATCTATTGAGGAGGCCAAGTCAGAAGCCATGAAAGGTATACATTTTATAGTGTGTAATGATAAATGAGTCGATTTTCAACTGTCTGAAGAGCTGTGGACCACTCAAAACCTAAAGTTAAAATGAAAAAGAGTATATGTTAAAATCTTGCCAAAATGAACTGAAAAGACACCTGGACCAAGAGAGATCTTGAAACATCTGTCCCTAGTGATTTTTGAAAAGTTTAGCTAGACAAAAATCTGTTTGGATGGTTTGGGCATTCGCCTGCCTGGTTAGTGGAGTTGCACCATATATTTCACCAAGGTCCGTCCCTGTGCCATGATTCTGAAATATGAGTACTCTGTATAGTTTATCTCCAGGTTCTGGTGGACAGAGAGCATCTGAAAGTGAGATGGGTAGTAAAAGAATGGTAAGAGTACCTTGGGTGAAAAATTGTTGAGCATTCAGCTTTGTGACACTCTGCAGTTAGGAGCAGGAGAGGAGAGATTGTTTTCATTTGAATAAACAGTAAGCTGGGAATTTTTTCTATTAATGCTAAATGTAAAATTCTATTTTTAGAACCCTTAAATTGGAATAATCATCCTGCTGCTAAGGAAACAAGACAATCATTACATGAAATTTTGACCGGATGTGGCATAATGTCTCACCATGTGTCTTGCTTGTGGCTAAGTGAATACAGTGTTTGAATAATGAAAAAAATATGTTCCTTAACTTTCCAGTGCAGCTCATAGTATAAATGCCTTGAGGACAGGGATTGTCTTTTTCTCTATTGACCTCTCCCCAGTACATACTAAAGTGCTATGTGCACAGTAGGCTCTCAGGAGTAGTAGTAATAGTATTGATTTATTTATAAAAGCACCCTAGAGTTTCTCAGTTTTGGGATATAGTTCTCAGCAGCAAAATATTTGGCCCAGTTTTTATATGTTAAAGGGTAATGGCAATTAATAAATTGGCTTTGGTTGTTACTGATGGGCAAAACTTTGAAAGAGATAGCACTTGAGTTCTAATGGGTTGTTAATGCCTTTATCATGAGCCCAGTTCTTCCACTGCCTAAAGGTATGCCTTTAGTCACCAGGAACAGAGGTGCAATTTTTGCTTGCAGAGGTGACCTTGTATTGGAGAAAAATAAGGGAGGTAGATGAAAAGACTCAACAGCATAAGACAAGACAAGATGAAAAGAAGAGCGGAAGGTGAAAGAAGGGAGGGGAAGAAATGAGGGAGTGGGGAAAAAAGGGGGGAAAAGAACGAATCAGAAGAGGGTACTTACTGTCCACTGCCTTGCTTTGTGCTGCCTCAGATGCCCCAACAACTCAGTTTGTCTGGTGTAGTGTAGAAATGGTCTGCAGGGGACAGGTGGCACTGAACTTGGAAGCAGCATGACTACTGAGCTTACTAGGCCCATGCAGATTGAACAGGTGCCATAGTGGCTGCAGAGCCCCACTATGCCAGCTGTTTGAGTGGGCTGGGATGCCGACTCACTCCCGCAGTGGGCTCCAGGCTGGTGGTGACAGGGCTTTCCCAAGGGCAAGGCAAACCCACTAGTGCTGGAATCAAATTGACTGACCAGGGGTTGAAAAGTGGAGTCCACACTTCAACTCCGTGCCAAAATGATGCAAAGGGACAGGCTACCAAGGCTTCCCACCCTGCCCTGGGAGCTGTGGAGGTGAAGCTAATTGATTTGTTTTCTTGGTTCCAGTCCCATAGGGGCGAGCCCCACCTTGTCTCTGTGGAACTGGCACCCTTACCTCATAAGCACTCTGGAAGAAGCATCCATTCTTTCAGGCCTTGAGCACTCAGAAGGCTCAATTAGTTGTAAGAACAGAGATGGTTAGCTTATTAAAATTCAATTGGCCTATTGTTTTAATCAGTGGTGGGTGTTTATTTTTATAGAAATGGAGAAGAAACTCTTGGAAGAAAGAACTTTAAAACAGAAAGTTGAAAACCTTTTGTTGGAAGCTGAAAAAAGATGTTCTATGTTGGACTGTGATCTCAAACAGTCACAACAGAAAATAAATGAGCTTCTTAAGCAGAAGGATAAACTAAATGAGGATGTAAGTAGAACTTTTATAAGCAATCTGAATCGGGAATGTAAATCATTTAAAAATGCCCTCTATTTTTGCCTTCTAATGAACTATGTCATGCTAGCAGAAGGACCTGTGCTGGTTTGGGTGTGAAAAAGATGTAGATGAGAAGAGAAAGATTACGACTGTGAGCCCTGTGAGGGCTGTGGACTGTGTCCAACCTGATTAACTTGCATCTACCCCAGCACTAGTACAGTGCCTGGCACATACTAAGGGCTTAACAAGTACCATAAAAAAAGAGTAGTCAAGGACTCACACAACTCAGATACATAACCAAACACTCAATCAGATGCATTGACACACAGAGACTGATCTCTACACCCAACAGCAGAGGCAAAAGAAGGTAATTAAAACAGCAGCTGGGTGCAGCCATCTCAGTTGGATGCCTGGAATTTCTGGCATGAGACCCAAAAGAACCAACAAAGGCAGGAAATGAGGCACTCAGCGACTGGGGCACTTGGCTGTTGTTTCACTTACCTTCTCCTGCTGCTTTTCCCCATTTCTTCAACTTTGGTGTTGACAAATATATGATTCCTTCTGAGTGTTACTTCGGCTGCAGCTGCACTTTGAGCAGAGAAGTCCTGTGATCAGCCCTCTGTCCCTCTGTAGGCTTAAGTATGTGATGCTTGTATAGGAAACAAGAAGAAACCCAGTTAACCAGTCCCCCACTTTAGGGCCATTTTGCCAGCAGTCCCACTCTTCCAGAAGGCAAGCTTGAAGCAGTTATGGAGCAGCATTTGGGCAGTGGAGGAATCTGACAGATGTATGTGTGCCTTTTCCTCTCATGCCTTTCTAATTGCCTCCTGAGTTACAGATATATCCGACAATCACTCTCCCTGTCTTTGAAGCCTTCTTAAAAGCTCATCTCCTCCAACAGGCCTTCTCCAACTTAGTCATAATTTCCTCATCTCCCACTCCCTTCTGCATCACCTTTGCACCTGGATTTGCTCCATTTATTCACCCCTCCTCAACCCCACAGCACTTATGTGCATATCCATAATTTATATTAATGTCCGTCTCCCCCTCTAGACTGTAAGCTCATTGTGGGCAGGGAACATATCTACCAACTCTGCTATATTGCATTCTCCCAAGCACTTAGTACAGCACTGTGCACACAATAAGCACTCAATAAATACCACTGATTGAGCAATCTCTGGACCAAATGAACTGAGTTGGTATACCAGGCAATAACACTTGCAATTTTATCTAATCTGTTTAGAGAAGTGTATTTCATGTTCAAAGATAGGACCACTGACAAGTGAAATATCTCGTAAAACTTTCTGAATACTGTTGGCATTTCAGGCTGATCTTTTTGGAGGGTTTTTTTGTTTCATTAGTTGGCTTCAGGATGACATTTTTCTGAATTTTTTTCCTACGTTCTCACAAATACAAAAATAGCTTCTACTGTGGAATGTGAAGTTATGCACAATCGAAAGGAAAAATCTTTGTTGTTTCTCTTGATATGTCATGAGTGTTATTGCTGTCAGTGTGGTGTGAGAAGTGGTTTTGTTTCATTCTTTCAATATGCTGAGGAAATCATTTGTTTATCAGGTTAAGAACTTGACATTAAAAATAGAGCAAGAAACACAGAAGCGTTGTCTTACACAAAATGACCTGAAAATGCAAACGCAGCAGGTCAACACGTTGAAAATGTCAGAGAAACAGATAAAACAAGAAAATAACCATCTGATTGAAATAAAATTGAGCTTGGAAAAGCAAAATGGCGAGCTTCGCAAGTAAGTAAATTTTAGTTTGCCTGAAACCTTGTTATTAGAATCATTCCATTTTATCCCCTCAGATTGGGGAAACAACCTTCAGGCTGTTTGGCATTTTTAACGAAAAGTCAAATTTAAAATGTGTTCTGACTTACTTCCTTTATCTCTAATCATGTAATCAGATAATACCGTGACATTGTCAGGCTCTCCAATCAGCCGGTGGTTCACTTAGTTCTCCGCCCTTGGAGAATAACAGGGTGACCTTGGAGATTCCAGGAGGTTAGCGTTAGGTTCATTCTACCTTGTGTTCAGTTCAGCCTTGGTTTTGTATCAAGGATCTGAGAAACAAGCTGAACCGGACGTAGGCTTGGTCTTGCGTGGCTCAGTGGAAAAAGCACGGGCTTTGGAGTCAGGGCTCATGAGTTCGAATCCCAGCTCTGCCACTTGTCGGCTGTGTGACTGTGGGCAAGTCACTTAACTTCTCTGTGCCTCAGTTCCCTCATCTGTAAAATGGGGATTGAAACTGTGAGCCCCACGTGGGACAACCTGATTCCCCTATGTCTACCCCAGCGCTTAGAACAGTGCTCGGCACATAGTAAGCGCTTAACAAATACCAACATTATTATGTACTTCACGGTGTGCCTAGTTGCCTCTCTGGCTTGGTGGGATTATAGTTCAGCAGCCGAAGAGACTACTGCACGTGCATGTGATGTCCTGGCAGAAGTAAGGTCCGAGCCACATGCATTTTTGGTTCACACTCCTTTGTAGTCTGATGAACCATCACTGTATTGAGCCTGAACTAAGCTTTTGGAGCCCAGCCTGATTTGGCCTATTCTAACTCTTCTGTATGATCTTGAGACCTGCTAAACAAATCTTTCCTGTGAAAGCTGGGCAGAGGATCTCTAAGCACCAAGATGCAGCTGATAAATGGAATTGAACCTGGGCTACTATGGACAGGAGTTGGCTTTCTGGGGACCTTAGGACTTGCTTAAAGTAAACCTGAACTCCTGATGTGGTCTTGTCCTTCAAGCCCACATCATTACAAGAGTTAACTCGACTTTGATCACAGTTTTAGACTGTAAGTTCCTTAGGGAATGTGTTCACCAACTCTATTATACTCTCCCAAGCATTTAGTACAGTGTTCTGCCCTCAGTAAGTGCTCAATAAATACCACTGATTGGTTAAGAAGGCTTTTGTTTTCCAGAGCTAAAAGCATAATCGCTTAATTTCAGACCAGTAAGAGGCATTGTTCAACTGCTTTGCACATGGGTAAGAGTGACCAGTGTAATTTCCTAATGATGCTAATGATGTTTTAGCTTTGACTACAAAATTATTGTCTTAATATCATTGTAGAGAACGGCAAGATGCGGATGGGCAGATGAAAGAGCTCCAAGATCAACTTGAAGCTGAGCAATATTTTTCGGTAAGTAATAGATCATTTAATTTGAATAGTAATGATTTGGAATGGGTAGAACATGCCTTTCTCATTTAGGAAACTGCAGCATTTCCAAATTACTAAAAAGGCTTTCCTGAGGAATATAATAGGGTCTGAGTTTATGGCAAAGAAATTATCAGTAGTTCAGAAACCCCAGGTAAATAAAATATTTCAGGTTGTCACCCTGACTAGTCTTAAATGTGAAGAAAGATTTAATTCAGGAATAGATTATTCCTGTGTTTTTCCCCCCCTTAATATTTCGTCCTCCTGTGTTTACTTTAGACTCTATACAAAACACAAGTTCGGGAACTTAAAGAAGAATGTGAAGAGAAGATCAAGCTTTGTAAAGAGATGCAGCAGAAGATTCAGGAATTGCAAGATGAGAAGTGAGATGAATTAATAATTATTGTTATTTTCGGTTTACGAAATCAGGTAGAAAAGCAGACGTAGACAAAATTAAGGCACAGAAGACATAGTGTGTATAGGGCACTGCCTCTTGAACATATCTTTGTCTCTGAATTCTAGGGACTCCTTGGCTGCACAGCTTGAGATCACCCTGACCAAAGCTGATTCAGAGCAGCTGGCTCGTTCCATTGCTGAAGAACAGTACTCCGATTTGGAAAAGGAGAAGATCATGAAAGAGCTGGAGATCAAAGAGATGATGGCAAGACACAAGCAGGAGCTTACTGAGAAAGATGCCACCATAGGATCTGTAAGAGACAGTTTTATAAGCTAGTAATTCAGTTGCTTTTTAATGAATTGTGTTGCCAGACAAGTGTGAAATATGATTCTAAGGCAAGGATAAGGTAGAGGTTTTAGGGGCTATTCAGAGTGTAAGGACTTAGTGATGGTGATGATTGTGCCAGTAAGAGGCTCTCCCTCCTACTAAGACTGTAAACCTAATGTGGGACAGGGTCTATCTGACCTGATTATCCCCCAGTGCTTAATACAGAGCATGGAATGTAGTTAATATGTAACAAATATTATTATTATGAATAACTTTCTACATTTAGCACTTACTGGGGTGAGTACTGTGGTAAGCTCTGGAGAAAGTACAACTAGTCTGCTCAGTCTGAAAAAGGAAAAGTTTTAAATGGGGGAGCTATTAAGAAACACAGAATTCAGTGTTGAAGAACGTTACATGGGAAAACAACTCTTGGAGAGGGATTCCTTAGGAGCCTGACTGCTCCAAGTCACAGCCCTTGAATAAGAATAATAATAAAATAATTATGGTACTTGTTAAGCACTTACTATCTAAACTCTGGGGTAGATACAAGTTAATCCGGTTGGTAACAGTCCCTGTCCCACACTGGGCTCACACTCTTAATCCATTTTACAGATGAGGCAACTGAAACACAGAGAACTGAAATGACTTGTCCCAGTCATAAAGCAGACTTGTGGTGGATCTGGGATTAGAACCCATGACCGTCTGACTCCCAGGCTCTGCTCTACTGACTAAGCCAACCTGCTTCTCCCTGTGGCCTAGAGGAAAGAGCATGGGCCTGGGAGTCAGAGAACTCATTTTTTTTTTGTGGTAATTGAGCACTTACTTTATTCCGCATGCTTTACTAAGTACTGGGGTAGGTATAAGATAATTAGGTTTGACACAGTTCTTGTCCCACATGGGGCCCTCAGTCTTAATCACCATTTTCCAGATGAGCTGTCTAAGGTCCAGAGAAGTTAAACGACTTGTCGTCGGTCACACAGCAGACAAGTGGTGGACCTAGAATTAGAACCCAGGTTCCTCCCAGGTCTGTGCTCTTTCCACTAGGCCACTCTTTTTCTTACTGGGTTCTAATCCCAGCTCCTCCACATACCTGCTGTGTGACCCTGGACAAGTCACTTGACTTCAGTTCCCTCATCTGCAAAATGGAATTCAGTGCCTGTTCTCCCTCCTGCTTAGACTGTGAGCCCTATGTGGGACCTGATTAACTTGCATCTACCCCGCCGTTAGCACAGTGCTTGGCACATAGTAAGTGCTTAACAAATACCTCTGTTATTATTATTATTATTATTATTTTTAGGAACAATGGATTTTCAGAGCCCTTTCCTCAAGCTCATTTGATAACAAACCGTGAATCTTTTGTGTTTGGGGAGTTCAAAATTTGTGTAGCTCCTGTGTGTTTGTTTTACGAAAGACTGGGATTGCAACTCCTGAGAGCATTTGAAGGTTTAAGCACTTCCACTCTACCCTACTCTTATATTTGTAGCCAAGAGGGAAGGGTCTCAGTGGCCCAGAGCTCCAGTGGCTCGGTGTCAAGTTGCTCAACTGAAGTTAGGACTGAGACCTAGAACTCACCTTATGAGGGCTCCCCAGCAATGGTCAGTCAAAGCTCCAGGAAGAGCAACTTAAAGTAAAAGTTAAGGGCTCAGGTAGGAGGAGACATGGCATTGAAAATAAAAACTAAGAATACTAATGATTTGTATTTCTTTACTGGGTTTGCACCTTTAAGGCAACTCTGCCTCCACTATAGTGATGCTTTGTGCATGAGAGAGAGGGGGCGGTTAAGACGATGCTGGGTAACAAGGTAGGGAAGCAGTGTGGGCAAAGAGCATGGGCCTGGGAGTCGGAGGGCCTGGGTTCTAATCCTGAACCACCCACTCATTTGCTCTGTGTCTGTGGGCAAGTCATTTTACTTCTCTGTGACTCAGTTTCCTCATCTGAAAATGGGTATTAAAGACTGTGAACCGAACGTGGGACATGGACTATGTCCAGCCTGATTAGCTTGTTTCTACGTATAGTAAGTGCTTAACAAATACCATTTAAAAAATGGATTCAACTTTGAACTGACGGGAACTAGGAAAGGAAAATTTAGTAGACATTCTTCAGGATACAGAATAGAGTGATTGCTGATTCAATCTGTCCATGGCCCTATTGCTGTTAAACCAAAAAGACTTGCTATCTTGGCCTTACTTACTGAAATCAATATGAGGGCAATGTGTATTGAATTTAAAAAAAAAAAAAAACTGATGTGAAGCTATTTTTGGCAATATACCCTTTCTATTATTAATACTCAGAAAAGTTCTACGAGCCTGATCAAACCAGCAGTAGTATTTGTGTAAAGAACTCTTGAAATCTTTTGCTGTCAAATATTTATTTTAGGGCCTGCTTTTCAAGAATACTTGTGTATTACTGATATTTATTCACCTAGCATTACCTACATCTTAAATATGTTGGCTGTATTTGTTTAGTAGCAGTTTCGGTTTTTGTCTTCCGTTAAGAACCTGAGGCTATTTTCAGGGGGTGGGTAAGAAAATTAACGTCTTGAGTTAACACTTTAATGGGGAAACAAATATTCAACAGCAAGTATAAACATATTCCGTTTAGCATATGGAGCTGGAGAGATTGTTTGGAGATATTAAGCTTGAGGTATTAATGGAAAATCGAAGAGGAGATGCCCTGGAGACAGGAAAAAATTGAGATGAGAAGGATGGGAAGGAAGGGAGCTCTTGGAGATGTAGATTGAAATCTATGTGAGCAGAAAGAAGAGTGAATCAATCAGTCAGTAGTTTATTAAGCACATACTGTGTGCAGAGCACACTACTAAAGCATTTGAGAGAGTACAATACAATATGTTGGTAGACATCTTCCCTGCTCACCAGGAGCTTACAGTCTAGAGGGTGAGACAGACATTAAATTATGGATATGTACCTAAGAGCTGTGGGGCTGAGGGTACAGGGATTATCAAATACTTAAATCCAAGTGCTTAGGTAATGCAAAAGGAGAAGGAATAGGGGAAATAAGGAGGACTTAGTCGGGGAAGGCCTCTTGGAGGACGTGAGATTTTATTAAGGTTTGGAAGGTGGGGAGAGTGGTGGTCTGTCGGATATGAAAGGGAAAGGACTTCTAGGCCAGAGGGAGAATGAGGTCACGATGTCATCAGTGAGATAGACAAGATGGAGGTACATTAAGTAGGTTGGCATTAGAGAAGCAAAGTGTGCAGGCTGGCTTGTAGCAGGAAATCGGTGAGGTAAAAAGGAGAGGGTGAGCTGGTTGAGTGATTTAAAACTAATAGTAAGGAGCTTCCGTTTAATGTGGAGGTGGATGACCAATTGTTAGAGGTTTTTGAGTAGTGGGGAGTCATGAACTGAACATTTTTCTTCAGAAAACTGATCCAGTAATGACTGGAGTAGAGGGAGTCTGAAGGAAGGGGAGGTCAGTGAGGAGGCTGGTATAGTAATCAAGGGAAGATATAAGTGCTTGGATCAGCATAGTAGCAGTTTGGATAGAGAAGAGAAGGTGAATTTTAGCAGGGGTTTGCAAAAGTAGAACCGACAGATTGAATGTGCTGGTTGAATGAAAGCAATGAGTCGAGGATAATGCCAACGATACAGGCTTATGAAACAGGATGATGTTGTCTACAGTAATAGGAAAGACAAGGAGGACGGGGTTTGGATGGGAAGATGACTTCTGTTTTGGACATGTTAAAGTTTGAGGTGTCATTGGGACCCATCCAAGTAGTTATGTCCTGAAACCAGGAGGAAAGCAGGTCAGGGCTGGAGAGGTAAATTTGACTAATAAGAGCTAGGAACCCAGATTCGAGATTTGAGGGATCTGAGATACTTTGAGAAGACAGTGGTCGATAATGGATATGGAGAAGGCAGCCTCTGTATATTTTTCAAAAGCTCAGTTGAAAAAAATGAAGCAAGAAAGTAATAGTTATCAGTGGACACCCAAAAACATCAAAGGAAACAAAGTTTTGCAGTGTGATTTGAAAGGGCATGTGAGCCTTGCTTGAAAGAATGAGATAACAATTTTTGCAAGTAGTAAGAGGGATGGAGGAAAAAAGTAAATGCTAAGCACCGCATGTGCCATGAGCCACTTGCTATTTCTCTTGTTTGATAAGGTAATCAAAAGCAACAATAGTTGGAGCACTTAGTATAGTGCTCTGCACACAGTTAAGAACTTACAGGAAGAAAAAATGTGATTTTGGCAACAGTCTAAAAATGATCAATCCTGTGGTGTTAATCAGTATTCTGTTTATTGATTTTCTTATTTTTGTAGCTTGAAGAAGCCAATAGAACACTAACTAGTGATGTGGCTAATCTGGCAAATGAGAAAGAAGAATTGAATAACAAAGCGAAAGAAATCCAGGAACGTATGTAATCACTTAAAATCTTTCTGTTAATATGTATCTTATGCTTTAAGCTGTCTTTGCCCTAAGCAGCTTTTATAGATGCATTTTTATATTACAGAAATTTCAAGATTGAAAGATGAAGAAACAAGTGTATCCATTATTAAGGCACAATATGAGAAGCAACTGCTAAATGAAAGAACATTGAAAACACAGGTAGGTTATATCTAGGCCCTTCTTTGTAGTTCTTTGTGAGGACCAGGTCAGAGTCACAAAAGTTAATTTTGACGTACAGATTATGTGCTCACCTCGAGGAAATTTTTCCACTGTAAACTTGACAGACCCTCAACTGGAATTCAGCTTTCTTTTGTGTGTGAATTATTGATAGGTCGGGTAGGGTGAAGTATATCAATTGTCTCTTTTGGGGCAGCAGGGGCAGAAATAGGGAAGCATCATGATGGAGTGGAAAGAATCTGGCCATGGGAGTTAGAGGACTTGAGTTCTAATCCCATTTCTTCCAGTTGCTTACTATGTGACCTCAGGCAAGTCACTTCACTTCTTTGCCTCAGCCTCTTCAACTGTAAAATGGGAATTCAATAGCCTCTTCTCCCTTCTATTTAGACTGTGAACCTCATCCTGTACAGGGACTGTGTACAATCTAATTAACATGTACCTTCCCCAGTGCTTAGAGGAGTGCTCGACACATAGTAAGCACTGGACAAATATCTTAAAAAAATAGATTGGTCAAGGCTAGCCGCACTGGTGCTTTCTCCATTTACGGATTTCTTTGAGCTGAATTAGCTGCACCAGGAGCTGCTGGAGGTACCTATCCAGTTTTCTCTGCCCCAACTCTGCCCACCCTTCTGGAGCATATTTTGTGCTCTGTCTTTAGAAGAGCATTGGTGGTATGCTAAACCCCTCCAAAACAGGGAACATAAAGGCAAGTAACTAGATGATGTTTGTATCTCCTCTTTCCCCAATCCTAGCGGACACCCCAAAGCCAACTTTTCAAAACAGAAACTACAGTGCAGGCTCCATACACTGAAGTTTGTGGGTTTGAAAAGTTAGTTATATCATGTACACTTATTGTGTAACACAGTGAAGCTAAGAAAATGGCAAAGAAAGATTCCAAAGTCATTCATCCTGTATCTACCCCAGCACTTAGTACAGTGCCTGGCACATAGTAAGTGCTTAACAAATACCATTATTATTATTATTATTATTATTATTATTTTCTCAACCCTGCCTCTGTTGTTCCCCTCAATCCCCTGCCCATGCAATTTTGGGGAAGTAGTGAGAAGTAGCCTTCAGACAGTGTTCTCCTTTGTGGGTTTCAAATTTGAAAAGGTGAGAATTTAGCAGGACATAGGCAAGGAGTGCCAGGCAATGGCAGTAAACACATCATACTTGAAATGGCTGAAGAACGCTGTTATTTGCTGGGGGCTGAGATGGGGGTGTTTGGAGTAGGGTCCCCTTAGGGATAGGTTGCAGAAAAACTCAACGTGATATATTTTAATTTTTTTCATTTTTAGGCTGTGAATAAATTGGCTGAGATCATGAATCGGAAGGATCCTGTCAAACGTGGTGCTGACACTGATGTGAGGAGGAAAGAGAAGGAGAATAGAAAGCTGCACATGGAACTTAAATCTGAACGTGAAAAGTTAACTCAGATGATGATCAAATATCAGAAGGAGATGAATGAAATGCAGGCCGTAAGGACCCTTTTGCAGAAATTAAATGGATGATATTTTCCTTAGCAATTGATTTTTGGGAAGTAGATTGCTCATTTTCAGTATTTTTGTGTGGAAAAAATTTGCTCCCAACATGCAGAATGAAATAACATTTTGGTTTCTGTTTTCTCAGAGAGTAGCATGTCTCTCCCTTCACTGTCCCATGACTAATATTTATGTTTTCATCTGTTGCTGAAGCTGTCCTTGGAGCATCGGGCTTAAAAAGAACATAAATAAGTAAATTCTGTCCATTCCACAACATCTGATCTTCACATGCAACATTTCCTTTTTATAGCAAATAGCCGAAGAAAGCCAGATCCGGATCGAGTTGCAGATGACCCTGGACAGCAAGGACAGTGACATCGAACAGCTGCGCTCCCAGCTTCAGACCATACACATTGGCCTGGATAGCTCCAGTATTGGCAGCGGACCAGGAGAGGCAGAGGCGGATGATGGCTTCCCAGGTACGTCTGTGGGCAGGGCTTTGAATCACCTCAGCGAGAGGGCTTTGGCAGTAGAAATGAAATCCTAAAGTTCATTGCTTTCAAATCCTTTGAGCCATTTCCAGAATTCACTGCAGAATACTTTTTAAAAAAATTTATCTGGGGAAACTGGGGACCGTGGTGGGCTAGTGTTACTTGGCAATTGGTAAATCTAATTCAACTTCAACTGATCCCAAAGTTGCCTTTTATTTTTGTTTTTAGTAGTCCATTGTGTGACAAATGTAGGAACTAATTTTATTTTGACTTTCCTCAGTCTGATTTTCTGTTAATTTCTCTTTCTACACTCTTCCCTCCTTTTGCATCGCATCTTTAGTTCATATTACTCAGTCACATACTATGGAGTCCATGTCTTTCACCTACCAGCGCTCTTCCACCTCTCTCAATATTGCCACTAAGCCTTCTGGTTCTCACATGCTTCTCGACTCTGATTCTGACTCAGAGGAAGAATTCTTGTCTTGCGCACCCTTTTCTTCGGAATCTGATAGTGCAGGTGACATCCTGAAAACCATTTCAAAAATGCTCTCCCTATCTTCCTAACTTCGGGACTTTTGCAGTGTTTCCATGATACTAATAACATCCTACTGTTTTTCACTAACTTGCCGCATGCACATGGAAAGAATTATCTTGTGATTTTTAAAAACAGAACTACTCATGCAAGCTCACTCTTTTAGGAAAACTGCATTGCTGTGGCAATCAGGTGTTTTGTTTTACAAATGGATGATTTTTAACGCTTAGCCATGTAAAAAAAAATCGTAATTGGAGATGTAGTAAAATTGAGCTGGAAGTACAAAGTTTATGTGAATGTGGAAGTATTCTGCAACTTGAACTTATGTGAACTCAACTTTTATCTAGAATGATTTTGTTTTTTGGCTATTTTGCTAGTTAGCTTTATCTCCATTAACACTTGCCAGAATGAAGGAAGAAATAGAAGAGTGTATGTATGGTGTTTCGTAGGATTTCTGTGGGAACTTAGATAAACTAAAAAAGCATTTTTTTGCTATTTGTTATTCCTCAAAACACCAGTGCCTAATAACTTGTAGTGGCACTCAAGACACCAAGATGAGGAGGTGACTCTAGATGAATTTTGTTCAAACAGGAGCATGTAATAATAACCAGATAAGAGTGCTACTATGTTTATTACCACAAATTTTCTTTTAACCAGTAGCCTATTGCAACTACAGAACTTCAAACTGTGCCTTGACCTGAGAAAATAGAATTTGTGTTCAACAAAATCTCTTCTCTGGTGAACTGACCTGCCTTTTTGAGAAATGTTGCCCATGTGAGGATATCAGAATAACGAAACCTAGTGTCATGACCAGCAAGTTGTATTGAAAGTTAATTGTCTTGAAGAGGGGAAACCCCTAAGGTGGTAGTGGGTTTGCTTTTATGACTTGATGTTTTGGAGTTTTGGGGTTTTTTTACCTGGTTTCTTCCAGCTCCCACCTCCCACCCATACCCCTTGGGTTCACTAAGCCTAAAAGTTATTTAGATCAAAAAATTCAATGGAATTTTGAAAACTGAAAGTGGTTTATAAAGAACCTGGGTCTGGGAGTCAGAGTACCTGAGTCTTAATCCTGGCTCTGCCACTTGTATGTATGCTGGGTGACCTTGGGCAAGTCACGTAATCATATTTATTTGAGCATTTACTGTGAGCAGAGCACTGTACCAAGCTCTGGGGAGATTAACAAGCTCTTGAAAACTACAATATAATGGAGTTTTTTGACATGTCAGGGTTGATTGGTTTAGCACTATTATTTTTACATTGTAGAGAATGTTGACAGTTTAGCATGGAACATTGTAACTGAGAGAAAATTGCTTGTGCCCAGCGGGAAATTCACTGGAGTCAAAATAGGTGCACTGGTATAGTCAGGGTGGTGGTCTAAAAGTATGGCCAAGTTAGACTCCTCATGGTGGTTCATTTTTTCTAAGCCCACTGCTCTACAAGAAATGCATGATGCAACAATGACAAATTTTAGAATAACAGGATTGTAAGGAACCTCAAGAGGTTATCATGTCCTTCAGATACGATCACATTTAAACCATTCCAGACACATGAGACTGGAAAAAAGTATATTTTTTCATAAAATGAGTCTTTATTAAGTATATAAATTTAAAAAAAACTTTGGATAATTTGGTTTAAGTGCCTCATTTCAATTTTTTTCTTGATCTGGATAATTTTTATAAAGAATTGAATTACATTGTAGTGGAGTCATTTAAGTTCAAAATTATATTCTCCCAAACTGCCATATTTTGTTAAAACATAAGTTTTCTCTGGAGGAGAGTTTTGTATGGTCCCCATAATGAGGTATTTATCTATTTGGCCACATTTTGCAGTCTATTCCCAAGCAGAATCACAGGATAAGTCGTAAACTGCTCTTTGGTTTGTTCCTTGTAGAACTGCCAAAATATGATATACTCAAGTGAAATGAATGGGATTTTTGCCAGAGTAAAATATCACAGAAAATGGAAATTATCAATGTTTACAGAGTGCTTTTAATTTTTTTTGCACTAGAGTAGTGTCTCAGATTGGATGTTCACTGCAGGTAGATCCTTCATAATCAGCTAGTGTATATTTTGTTGAGATATTTTTAAGTGTATTCTTAATAATGATAGACCAAAATATAACTGCATGATGGTTTCAGAAAATTATTTCCTACATTGATGACTTTCTGTGTGTTAATTGTAGAATCAAGATTAGAGGGATGGCTTTCATTACCTGTACGAAATAACACTAAAAAGTTTGGATGGGTTAAAAAGGTAAGAAAACCCTCTTGGATAAATTAAACTCGCTTGTATCCAGAATATGGTTAGAGTTCAATTAAGTTTTTTCTCCAGGGTTGTAATCTCTTTGGGACTGACTTCTTCATAACATTTAGATGGTTTCCAGGTAATAGAGTAGGAAACTGATCTTAACTGACCGTAATTCAACTCAAGGAAAACTTGAATGAACTGTCTACTTAATAAACCAGCCTATTTTAAAATTAGGCTGGACTATCCTGGCTTGAAATATTAAAAACCAACATATAATATTTTGATTTGTCCATGTAGGTTTTTAAAACATTATTTTTCATTATAAATAATAAATCAATTGGCTTGAATTAAATATCAGTTTAGCAGAAGCATCCCTTTGGCCTTTTTCTGACATGTGGCTTTAATTTGTTGCTATACTGTTACCCTATTTTGTTGGTAAAGCCCTGATGGTGGGCCATTGAAAAGAGCACCAGGTTCTGGGAAAAAGGGGATCAGAGTTCTAGTTAAGGTTTTGCCTGCTGGGGCTAGGCCATCAGTTAAGTTTCTGGCCAAAGAACCACCTGTGGCATTCTATGAGTTGACTAGTAAAAAATAGCTGGCTAGCAGCGGCATTGTGGTAATGTCAAGCTGACTGGAAATGGGTTCTGCATGTTAGAACATCTGCATGCATTTCGCTAGGTGTTGCTTCCCTGTGTGCCTGTTTCCTCACTGCACTCTGTAGTCTGGTGGAAACATGGTGAGCAGAGAAAAGTGTGAGTACTGTCACTATTATCCTTTTCCCTGTGCAAGTTCTCAGTCCTGAAGTTTCAGGACAGAGGCTAATCCATCGTTCTTGACTGGAGATGCCGTAATTTTGACAGGTTCCTATTACATAAACACATAATTGTTTTGGGAGGCATATAACCAAAACGCATGTGAGTACAGTCAGTACTCTTGAATCTACATAATGGGGTGTCCAGACACCTTTGGAAAGTAATGTTGCCTGACCACAGGACAGCAGTGTTCTTGACTTGGTAGTTAGCTGGTCTTTATTCTTGGCTCATTCATTCATTCACTTGCGTTTATGGAGCGTTTAGTATGTGCAAAGCACTGTACTAAGCTCTGGGGAGAGTACATATAAAAACAGACACATTCCCTGCCCACAACAAGCTCACAGTGTAGAGGGGGAGGCAGACATTAATTTAATTAAATAAATAAATTGCAGATACATACATATGTTCTGTAGGGATGGGAGGAAATGTGAATGAAGGAGCAAGTAAGAGTGGCGCAGAAGGGAGTGAGAGAAGAGGAGAGGAGGGTTTAGTCAGGAAAGACTTCTTGAAGGAGCTGTGCCTTCAATAAGGCTCTGAAGTAGGGGAGAGCAATTATCTGTCTGCTTTGAGGAGGGAAGGTATTCCAGGTCAGAGGTAGGATGTGGGCGAAAGGTCTGTGGCGAGATAGATGGGATCGAGGTACAGTGAGAAGGTTAGCATAATTCAGTCTTCAGCCTCTGGTAGAGTAGTTTTGGTTTAGTGGACCCATCACTAGAAGCTGGACTCATTTCACGAAATTCCTTACTGCCTTCTAAGAGTTCCAGTTGATTTCAGTCAAAATGATAGTTCCAGGCTACTTAATCCCTCTAGACTAAGCTTGTTGTGGGCAGGGAATGTGTCTGTTTATTCTGGTATTGTACTCTCCCAAGTGCTTAGTACAGTGCTCTGCACACAGTAAGCACTCAATAAGTATGATTGAATGAATGAGTGAATTAAAACTATAAAAATATTTCTAAATCAAAGCATAATACTGCACTTAGTCATAGAATCACTAAACTCTCTTCTCTCTGACTCCTTGTTATTTCATTTTTATTGTATTTATTGATGCTGAATTGTATTGCCATAAAACGTGTTTATGGTGCAAACAAAGCAACTGTAACTAAGCCTGTAATAACATGGACTTCAATATTTGAATTCATGTTTTTTAACAGTATGTGATCGTAAGCAGTAAGAAGATTCTTTTCTATGACAGTGAACAAGATAAAGAACAATCTAATCCTTATATGGTATTAGATATAGAGTAAGTATTTTCAATTGTGTGTTTGGTAAATATTATGGATGGGAGTAGTCACCATTGTGACTTTTTAGATAAACAGATTGCTAGACTTTCTTAAAACTATTTTTATGGCTGTTGATGAAAATATATACCAGTAATTGGCTAGCATAAGTATCTTAAGGACTCATGAAAAATACAGCATTGCACACTGCAAAATGCAGGCATTCTTTAGTTTTCTGTTACATTTTGGAGGAGTTTGCTACACAGATTAAAGGGTGCAGACCAAATGAATCAGCCATTAATCAGTTTATGTGTTGTGTTTTGAAACTAAACTGATGAGTAAAAAGTAAAAGAATGTTGAGAATTTTGTTTGGGGAGTTTCTAAAAGCCATAGATGGAGGTTAAACAATTTATATGTTTGAAAGTAAGTTCTTAATATATTTTTATGTCTTAGAATATCAGATTCATCTAATTTATTCCTGACTTTTAAAAGCAGAAATTGTTTTTACTTATTTGAACTGCCCTAATCCTTAATTAAAACTGTTGCCTTTTGCAGCAAATTGTTCCATGTCCGTCCGGTCACACAGACAGATGTATATAGAGCAGATTCCAAAGAGATTCCAAGGATATTTCAGGTAAGAATGAAGTAATTTGATGCTCCGTGATATTCCAGTCACTCTCCCCATTTTTCATTTGCATTTTTGAAGTATTACTGTTGCTCTAGTGTTTTCAGGCTTGTGATTCTTCCTCCTTTCTGCTGAACCCCAATTTCTTACCCCTTTATTAAACTCTTTTAAATCTGCTCACTTCTTCTTTACTACCAGTCTGCTTATGGGAGATCAATCAGGAGTGTTTATTGAACACATATTGGTACAGATCCCTGTACTAAGGCCTTGACAGTGTACAACAGAGGGAAGAGCCACAATCCCTTCCCTCAAATAGTTTACAGTCTAATGGGGTGGTTACTAAAAAAAGAAACAAATAAAAAAGCAACCCAAAACTATTTCTGGCTTTCCTGGCTCCCACCTTAGCTTCGCCTAGGAAGCTCCAAGTGTCAATTTAAAAATCATCTTCATAGCCTACTTCCGTGATCATGTTACTGCTCACCTTTCAGAGGTTTCTACATTATCCTTCTTTAACCCCAAGGCCACTGCCTTCCCCTTCATCAGTACCTGTTTGACTTCTATCCCACTATCCTCTAAGTATTTTTCTACCCATGCCTTTTTTAATTAGCCATCTATCTGTTCAGAATTTAAGTCCACCCAACAGAGGCCATGTCTACAGTCAAATCTCAGTTCAATGAACATTCCACAAAGATTATTTTATATATTTTGAATGCACTATTGTATACATATTTTGTTTTGTTTATAACAAAAACAGTGGTACTTATTAAACGCTTACTATGTGCCAAGCACTGAATCAAGTGCTGGGTTAGATAGACGATAATCAGGTCGAACCCAGTCCCTACCCCATGTACGACTCACAGTCTAAGTAGGATGGAGAAGAGGTATTGAATCCCCATTTCACAGATGAGGAAACTGAGGCCCAGAGAAGTGAAGTGACTTGCCCAAGTTCAAACAGGCAAGTGACAGACCTGGGATTAGAACCCAGGTCCTCTGACTCCAGGCCCCTACTTTTTCCATTAGGCCATGCATCTTTGTCTTAGGTATCAGTAGGCATAAAGAATTTGTGTCACAACCTCTCTGTTCACTTTTTGTTAATGGGTAGTGAAATGTCCCAAAAGCAAGAGGTAAGAGGCTAAATTAGAGGGAGAAACCAAGGGTCTGCAAAATACACTACTGGGAGGAAGAGGACGATGCTAATGTTTATGGCTTCCTTCAGTTTTTGAATTGGGCTAGATGTCAATAATCCTAGAATCATATTGTCTCACTCCAGTAGGCAGCTGAATGATTAAAACCATTCTGAAAGTATGAGCATCTATTCTTTCTATAAAAATCTCCTGGGAATGAAACTACCCAGTGTCGTTTGGTTGTCTCTTCCAGTATTTTTTCCCTGCTTTAATTAAGGTCCATTTCCTCTTGTTCCTTGCTCAGGAATATTAAGAACTGGTCAGCTTCCTCCCCATAAAAATCTCTACATATAGTTCAAGACAGTTAAGGCAATCTTAGTCTTTTCTTCTCACGCTAAACGATTCCTTTAACCTTTCCTATTTGGACTCCAATGTTTCATTTCTTTATTCATTTCTGCGGCTCTTCTCTAGACCCTTTCCAGCTTCTTTCCATAATAATAACATTCAGCTAATAACATTTCTCATATGACCCTCTATAAAATGACTTAGATGTGTTTTTCTTTTCGATTCCAGAGCTTTACTGATAGAATTTTGCTTGTTGTAGAAAAATTATGGCTGCTTTTAATTAAGTAGATACTGTATGTTTGAAAAAGTCTAACTAATTAAGTCTATTTTGGCACTTCTAGATATTATATGCTAATGAAGGGGAAAGCAAGAAGGAGCAAGAATTTCCTGTGGAACCAGTGGGCGAAAAGTCTAACTGTATTTGCCACAAAGGACATGAATTTATACCCACTCTGTATCATTTTCCAACTAACTGTGAGGCTTGTATGAAGCCGCTCTGGCACATGTTTAAACCTCCTCCTGCTCTAGAGTGCCGTCGCTGCCATATCAAATGTCATAAAGATCACATGGATAAGAAGGAAGAGATTATAGCACCTTGCAAAGGTAAAAATACTGAGTATGTTCACGTTCACCCATTAATTACAGGACACAGTTGAGTTTTATAGAGCTCGGACACACAATTTGTTGATTTTGTTGTCCCCCTTGTACAATTGAATGTGTTCAGTTAAGCAGGTTTGCTTATGTTAATTGGGTTTCATTTTCCTATATTAATTTTAGTATATTATGATATTTCAACGGCAAAGAATCTACTACTATTAGCCAATTCTACAGAAGAACAGCAGAAGTGGGTTAGTCGGTTGGTGAAAAAGATACCCAAAAAACCTCCAGCACCAGACCCTTTTGCTCGATCATCTCCTAGAACTTCCATGAAGGTACAGCCAAACCAGTCTATTCGACGGCCAAGTCGACAGCTTCCTCCAAACAAACCAAGGTAACTCATAAAGAGACCACACCAAAGTCTTTAAGGCGTGGTTGGGGGACATCTTGTATTGCAACAATATTTTAGATAGTTTTCTTTTGAATTTTGCTTTTCCAAGGGACAGTTTTGAATATAAAATCTTCAGAAAATGATTTAAGAACATTGAGTTAGCTAATTAGCTATTAGAAATTCCTTTTTTACAATTAAGAATCTGTATTCACAAAAGGAACGTGATGTATCCTGGCAATTTTGTCATTTTTGAAACTAAATTTTAAAGTAATTTGTATTGCTAATATGTGTGTCTTTGAATGTTCTTTAGGGGCAGCTTTTGGCTCCATTATATTTTGGATCATCCAAGTTTTTGAAAATATTATATATAATCATCAGTATAGTTACATAATCAAAGCGGGATATCATGGAGAGGTTGAGGAAGTTGGATATCTGCAGAGCACTTGTTTGTAGGACATTATAAAGCTAAGCATTTCTGGTATTGACTTTATTTGGATTTACCCGCTTCAAAGTAGAGGGGGTTTTAAAAACTTACATTGACAGTTTTTCAGGATCCAGAAGAACTGTCATTTCTTTCACTGTTGAAGTCTGTGTCTCTCCTAAAGAGCATTTTACATTGGAAAATTTCCTTCTGCTGGACTCAGTTTGTGTTAGGTCACATCCTGTTATGTTCTTGCTATGTATTGGGAGAGTTAGTAGATATGGAATTTTTAAAAAATAAATATTAGGCTTCAACTGAAAGGGAAATATAACTCTTATGTTAGATAGTTATCTTCATTTCAGGAAGCCATTTTGTTCATTGAGTCAGAACATCAGTTTAAGAGTTTACGCCTTACTATATACAGTCTTGCTGGTGTCACAATCAGTTCCCATTCTAGCCATAAAAAAACAAATATGAAGAGAAGCTTCAAAACAATTTTCCAAAGGAAAAATAAAATTGAAAGCCTGTAGTCAAATTAGAATTGCCATTAAATAGAATCAAAATTTGGAATATTCCAGGTTTAGCACATCATAAAGTAAAGAGAAGATTTTTGGCTTAGGGATATGTTCATCAAGTGACAACACTTTTGTTGATACTCATTGTATGACTGTCTTCCGTTCAGCTATATGGCAGTAAATGTTAGCATTAAAACATAAAAACTCTTCTCTCTCTCTTATTTTCACAAGCAAAGCTTTCCTTCCTAATTTTAGCACTCTTTTTACATGTGCTTTTACATGATTAAACAGTACTTTTGCTACACTTACAGAAAAATCCAGCACCACCATTACATTTTTAACACCACATTTACTTTTCATTTCTATTACTAATTTTTTTTTTAGTTCTGGCCCTGCCCTTCGAATCATTCTTCACTGATTTTTCTGTACCATTTATCATAGCAACAGTAAGTAATAGGGATCGGCTTCCCATCCAGCATTGCATGTTGACAAAACTAATCATCACAAGCTACCTGTAAAATCCCTGGGGTGACTCTTTAATGTAAATGTGGAAAAAAATCCAAAATCCTCAAAATGAGTTTTACAGATGAAGATTAGATACATTAAAGTATTTGTCTCTCTGGATTTTATAGGTTCATGCATTCTTGGTTTAATTTCTTAACATAACTTTTCTTCATTACTAGCTTAGTTTTACTCACACATTTGTATTTGTAAATAATTCACTCGGACATTTTCTCGTCCAAAGCAATGGGTTAAGAGAATTCCACATCTTGGTAGAATTGTGTTCTCTAAAATGTAGATCTAATAATGCAACTTAGAGAGAGAGAGATTCAGCTATAATTCTGAGTTAGCTTTATATTAGATTTTAAAATTATGAAAGCCTCAGCAGAGAATGGCTAACTAAGTTGCTTCCAAAAACTTATTATGTTTGTTGTCCAAGAGGGGTCTTATTTTAAAAATCCAGTGAATCCCTAGCAAACTAGCTTTCATTTCACATGCTGTAGATTTACATATCTTTCAATGGAATGCATTTTTCTTCAACTAATACCTTTGTTACAGCTTAATGTGTAGTAAGCAAAAGTTCTACTCACATGCACCTTGTTATCATTTAAAATAATGTAGCTTCATAATAAGTTAAGAAACCTCCCCAAACTTGCCTCTTCATTGAAGAAAATAGCAGCTACTGAGTTCTTTCTTTTCTATACTCCAGAAAAGAATTAGAAGTTTTAATTGTTTTAAAAAAAAACGGAAAGCATATTTCTGTTGCTTTTAATTGTGGTGTTTTATTTTTGTTCCAAGGAAATTGTATCATATTTGGTACAAACTACTTGGAGCCACTTCCCGTTTTCTAGTTATAAAACCTTTCTTTTTTAACTGGATTCAAATGAGATGTGGTTGGATCATCAATGTATCCGATTTCTGTAGTTTTGTATTTTTCATTAAATAAGACTACAGGTTGTCAGCAGGCACTTTTTTAAGATTTCTGAAGTTTTAAGTAACAAATACGGTTACAATTTGGAGTGCCTAGTTACTTCAGTAAATGTGTTTTCAACCTCATCTTTATAAAGCAAATGTCTTGTCAGTGATAGTTTTTCAGAGGTAAAACATTAAATTTTCAAAGATTTGCCCTATGTAGTGTGAGAGAAAGGAGATCACAGTTGAAAAATTGTTCAATTGTAAAGAAAGCCTGTGAAAAATATAAGCCTACTCAATTTGGTAAGTGCACAACATAAACAGTTATCCCTCAGGTTGCATTTTTTAAAAAGCTCTGAATTATTTGTAAAAAAAAGCAAGCAACCTACCACTTTATCATTAAATAAAGCAGTGAACTTGGAGAGTAGAATTATTTTTATTTTCTTAAAGCTGTAGTGTTAATGTGGCAGGCCTCCATGGAGGTGGGATCAGTGGTCCATGATTAGGAGGGGGAGAGATCAGGAAAGGGAGAGAAAGTAAAGCAGAGAAGATAGTTGAGAGAGTCAGGCAGGATGAGACGCAAGCATGAGATAGCTGACCCCACACCCACCCACACATCCACACAGATGTTTCCTCCTAGACAGAGAGGGCAGGGTCAGACAGTAACAGTGGCTAGATGGAGAGGGGCCCCTCCCAACATCTGCCAAACAGCGGCTGGAAGGACAACAATGCTGCTGCTGCTGCTGCTGCTGCTGCTGCTGTAGTCTTAATTTTCCAGTGTGTGAACCTTGAAGAACAGCAGTATTCACCTCTCCATGCATTCACCCCTCCATCCCAGGACCATCAGTCAGTCAAAAGTACTCACTGAATGCCTCCTGAGTGAGGAGCACAAGCAGCATGGCTTAGTGGAAAGACCCCGAGCTTGGGAGTCAGAGGTCATGGGTTCTAATCTCGCCTCCGCCACTTGTCAGCTGTGTGACTGTGGACAAGTCACTTCACTTCTCTGTGCCTCAGTTATCTCATCTATAAAATGGGGATGAAGACTGTGAGCCCTACGTGGCACAAGCTGATTACCTTGTATCTACCCTTGGCTTGGCACATATTAAGCGCTTAACAAATACCAACATTTTTTTTTTTTAATTTTTTTTAGTAAACACTAGGGAGAAAACAGTAGAATTTAGTAGATTCGTGATTGTTGCCCTGAGTTTACAACCTAGCTTGATTAAATAAAACAGAGCAAATGGCAGGGAAGGGACACCTCAGCCATCTTATGTCCTAATGCCTGTCTCCCACTCTAGACTGTGAGCTCTTTGGGGTAGGGAATTGTTCTGTTTTTGATTATATTATACTCTCCCGAGCAGTTAGCACAGTGTTTTGCACACAGTAAGCGCTCAGTAAATATGATTGAACTGAAACAAACTACCTTATGTTGTGCTTCTCTGCTCTGGCAGAGTGTACTGGGCACCGCCATGTGCATGCCCAGATCATAATTTGACATCCTTGCTTTAGAGTTGTAGAGCATACCTATATTAAGCCTATATGAATAACCAACTTACAATTTTTGTAGGTTTTTTGAGTTGCTAATAAAATTATTTTTCTGTTTCTTAGGCTTCCATTTGAATCCACTAATGTCTACTGTCTCTAAACTACATTTTAGTTGTCCTTTTCCTCCTGATAATTCCAAACTGTTACTTTGTTTACTTCGTTTAGGAAATCATTCTTCATGGTTTTTGTCCACATTATGATTGTTGCCTTTCTGTTTCAACCTTAGGTTGGTTTCCTTTTTCCCCTCAAGCATATTTTTGGCTTTATTCCTTATTAACTTAAGTTGCTAGAGTCATATAATTTTGCTTGGCTTCCATATTATCGTACTTGTTCTAAACTGAGTTAGACAGTGGTCTGTTGATCCCCTGGATTTAGCCTCTAGAATTATGAGTCACACAAATAAGAGTAACCCATACAAATCATTGAAAAAAAAAAAAAAGGTCATGTGAGGCTATGTACATAAATTAGGGAAGCAGTGTGACAGTCGAAGGAGCACAGGCTTGGGAGTCAGGAGGAATCAGGTTCTAATTCTGGCTCTGCCACTCGTCTGCTGTGTGACTGTAGGCAAATCATTTCTCTGTGCCTTAGTTACCTCATCTGTAAAATGGGGATTAAGACTGTGAGCCCTATGTTAGATGGGGACTGTGTCCAACCTGATTAGCTTGTAATCTATTCCCAGCACAGTGCCTGGCACATAACGCTCAACAAATTCCATTAAAAAAAAAACATGAGCTCAGCTGTAAGGCTCAGAATTTTTCAAGGTGAATCCACAGCACTTTAACTTCTCCTTCCTTTGTCCTAGGGGAGTTAGATGTTGTTCAACACCTCCACCTCCTTCTGTAGGTTTTAGTTGTCTTCCTTCCTCAGGTCCTGCTAGGAAAGCAGCAACAACAGCACCAGAGATAGGCATTATTAAAAGAGGAGGGGTTATTTTTTGTCAGCAATTTGGATCTTTTCAGTGCCAGAAGAGAGCTGGTAACTCAGAATTTCTAGGCATGTTGTATATAGCAAAGACATAAAGCTTGGTTGAACTATTATATACCTTGGAAGCTCTTGATGTCTATACTCTTCCATGACATGATGACGGGATGTGCAGTATTCACTTTTTTCTGGATTTTGTAGGGCTTGGGCATCCTTTTTTAGGGGGGTTAAATTGAACTGCTAACAAAAAAACTTGATTGTTTAATAGTGATGCTTGGAGAAAGTGGACTGCCTCGCCCCAGTCTATTCTTTTAGGATTATACAGTGCCACTATCCTAATCTCACAAATCCATAACCTTGGCGTTCTCCTTGACTCATCAGTCTCAGTCAATCTACATATTCAATCTATCACCAAATCCTCTCTGTTTTATCTTCACAATATTGATAAAATCCACCCTTTCCACTTCATCCAAACTGCTACCATGCTGATCCAAGCACTTATCCTCCCCCACCTTGATTACTACATTTGCCTCCTCGCCAGCCTCCCTACCTCCTGTCCAATGTGTACTTTACTCTGCTGCATGTATCATTTTTCTAGGAATGCTGTGTATAGTGAAGACAGAAAGCTTGGTTGGGGTTCACATCAGCCACGGTGGGTGGTGGCAATGTG
Source organism: Ornithorhynchus anatinus (assembly GCF_004115215.2). Lineage (NCBI taxonomy): Eukaryota > Metazoa > Chordata > Mammalia > Monotremata > Ornithorhynchidae > Ornithorhynchus > Ornithorhynchus anatinus. The sequence goes on along the minus strand of NC_041728.1, from coordinate 86,696,050 downwards.
GGTGTGTGTGTCCCCGCCCACACGGGCCCGATCTGGGAGGGACGTGGCCCCTGGTCCCACCCCCTGGTCCCACCTCCAGGCCTGGCCCCGGCCCAGGCTGTTTGTTGCCTTCTTGTGGTTGCTATTGGCCTCCTCTCCCGTCCCTCCCACCCAGAATGCCTGTTTGACGTTCTCAGGCTCTCGGTCATTTCATGCTTTAGATTTGTGACTCTCCAGTCCATGGGGCTCAGTCACCCATATTCATCCCGTTGAAGTATGATAAAAATAATTAATTATGGTACTTGTTAAGCATTCACTATGTGCCGAGCACTGTTCTAAGTAGATACAAGTTAATAAGGTTGGACACAGTCCCTGTCCCACATGGGCTCACACTCTTAAATTGCCATTTAACAGATGAAATATCTGAGGCCCAGAGAAGTGAAGTGACTTGACCAAGGTTACAAAGCAGACAAGTGGTAGAGGCGGAATTAGAACCCAGGTCCTTCTGATTATCAGGCCTGTGCTCTGTCCACTAAGCCACGATGCTTCTCTGGGTGTCCTTAGTAAGTGTGCTTAGTAGGCTTACTTCATCTTCATTTCACCACAAAACTGTATAGGATATGCATAACTAGCAGTCTCTACATTTTAATATTTTAAGCAGTGAAAGACTCTTTTTCGTGAGCACTGGTTGTTGGTTCTAAGTAGGTTTCACTAACTGGTGGTTCGTGTAGTACCTGCAGCTATTCTGCACCATGGTTCAGTCAATTCCATTTGTTATAGGAATTAAAGAGAATGGTTTGTATTGTGCCGCTCCATAGTAATTGTGGTATTGGCTGAGCCTTTTTTTCCTTGTCATATTTGGGAAGCACTTAGTATATGCCAGGCACTGTACTAGGTGCTGAAGTAGATACAACATAAGCTGGTTGGACACAGTTCATGTCCCAAATGGAGCTCACTGTCTTCATCCCAGTTGCAGACGAGGTAACTGAAGCACAGAGAAGTTAAGTGATTTGCCTAAGGACACACAGCAGACAAGTCACGGAATCGGGATTAGAACCCACGTCCTTTAGACTTCCAGAACCATGCTCTATACACTAGGCCATGCTGCTTCTATGTGCCAAGCACTGTACTGAACACTGGGGTAGATACAGGATAATCCGATGACACAGTCTCATATAGGCCTCACAGCCTAAAAGGGAGAGAGAAATTGTGTATTGCTGTAAGTAAGAACAGCACTCTCTTTTATAATTATCTTTTTGACTGTCTCCTTTTTAGGGAAAGGCAAATTCTGAAGAAACTGTTTATAAGGCACAGACAGGATTGTTTTAAGAGCATAGTAGAATTTAAATATGCAAACCTCCTATTACAGATTGCTTGATTTGGCATTTAAAGACTGGGATTGGTCATTTGATGATATTGAGGATGATGATGGTGATGACGATGTTTTTGATTTCTGAAGAAATGGGGTAATTCATATGAGAAATGGATTGTTTTATTTCTAAGTAAAGCATGTGGCTTGGATTTGATCTCCTCTATACCTTAGTAACTTGGAAAGTTCATTTTTTAAAGTTACCTAAGATTTGACAAATGAATTTTCAAAAGTTATTTTCATTAAGCATTTAACTTTTAAGCTTCTCCAAAAAAGCCCTGCTCAGATTGCTCCTCTTCAGAATTTGTTCCTTTACATTCGGTAGAGCCAGACTTGCTTTTATTATTTTCAAAGAAGATAATGACAGTTTGGTGTGTTGGTGTGTTCTCCTATTTGCTACTGCATTTATCTCAGAAAATCGGTGCCCCACTCCTGTTTACTCTTTAAGAGTTGAAAGAGTTTTGCATTTCTTAGTGGTGCTGTGAATACATTTGTGACTTGGCTTCTTTGCAGTGGTGTGAGAAGTGCTGTGTGTTAAGTATGTAACTGCACTTGCAGAAGAATGCAAGTTAAATGTTGCAAAGGTCCTGAATACTATTGTGTGGGCTCAACAAATTTTACCTTCACCACTCAGAAATACCAATCACCGCTCACTTTTCCCAGCCATCCTGAGGCTTTCACAAGTCTGAGTTATCTCTTTGACTCTCTCCCTCTCCCTTGGGGTTTTTTTGTGTTTTGTTTTGATGGCAGTGCATTTTCAGTATAAGCAAATGTTTCTAACCCCCTTTAGTGGTTTTATGTAGGGGAATCCCTAAAGTGGCCTTCTGAAGGAGTTAAGAATGGCAAAGAACTTGGGCTCCCTTCACTTACATTTGCAATCTAGGAGAACAGACTGTAATTGGGCAAGAGGGATCGATTTACAGAGAACCCTTGATAATCCCCAGATTTTACAGTTATGGATTGCTGAACAACATGCTCAGATATACTCACTTGCACAACAGCAGCAGCCACCGCCGCTGCCTGCTCTTTCTCAGGCAAATTTAATGATCTTCCTCCAGTGTGATTGGGAAAGGCAGAGGCTTGTGGAGTCAGCGAGAGGTGCAGTGGGGCTGACTAATCATACTGATCAAATTCGAGACAAATCACGGAAGGTATTTGTTGAACCACAGCTATAGTATGTGAAAGAGTTGGGTTTGGGCAGATTGTTTTTAAAGACAGTATGCCCATTGGGGTAAAATAATTTAAAGTTTAAGGCATCTGCATGTGTTGGAGGAATTGTTGGAGGAATGTGTCAATTTCAAGTTGTCAGCCTGCTCTATGTGTTACCTACAGTTAAGACCTTTAAAATGCGTTTCTACACTAAATGTCATTTTTTAATCGGTTAAACCTAACACATTTTGCAGGGAAAATGTATCTAATTGGAATCGGTTACGGTTTAATGCTATAGGTGACCAGCATAATTTGATCCCAGCTCATGTGCCTATTTAGCCAAGTATTAGTTAATTAATAAAGGGTTGATGGGGAGCCTTGTCTGAATTTAATATCTCTAAGCAGGTTTGAGAAAGGCACAACAGATGCGACGAAATTTGTATAACGTTAGTAAGTATATCTGTCGATTTAATGAAAAGCAACTGAAAGTAAGGTATAGTTTTGGGGCAAGAGGGTCATGACACTTGTGAAGCAGGAGAATGATGATAAAATACATTCTGTTCCTTTTAGCTTTATGTAAATGCTGGGATTGGGGCCTATGTTGCATAATGTTTTTTAAAGATGTGACAGAATTCAGAAATGGTTTCGAGTCTTTAAAAAGCCCTCGTCACTGCATGCAGATCCTAACAAATCTTTCCTTTTCTTTTTCAGCTAACTGCTTTCTGTGAATGCAGTCCGTATCCAAGGTGATCATTTTCTTCCTGTTTAAACCAAGACTGAAAATTATGATATCCCCAAATTTATTTAAAAAAGTTATATTTTCATGAGAGACTGAGTTATAGATATCAGAGGTTTACAATGTTTTTTGCTGCAATATAAATTACTAATCTCGGAGGGAGGGAATGTTTAACGGTCCTTTCAGGTGACTGATGAAACCAAGAGTAATTGCTAATAGAAAATGGATACTGCGCGAACCCCTTTAAACTGTTGGTCCACAAAGCTCTCAGCAGACACACTACATTTCGCAAAAGGAGTGAGAAGAGTAAGAGCTGCCACAGAAGAAATTGTCTTTCAGCTGCAGCAGAAGTGTCACCAGCACGTTCTCAGAGAAGCGTTTGGGAGTGGGAAAGGCGTACCACAAGTGGTTTAGACTGCATCTTTAAGAAGTGACCATTATACTGTGTATATAATATATTGTACTGTAATACTGCAAGAGGGTTTTTTAAACTTTCCACTTTATTTTTTTATACACATCAATCGGATACCATTACTTATTGCAGTGGCAACTATGCACTTGTATAAAGCCATAATGTTGAAGTTTGTCTCACCCATTCTTGTTTCAGAAGCTGCCTGTCAGTATTCAGCAGCTAATGTAATAAAAAGTTGGAAGTATATCATATCAGTTTCATATTGCTTCATAATGGGCAAGGCAATTTTACCTGTTTGCCTTAATTTAATTTTTTTCCAAGGTTTCTGCCCATTTTCTAGGGGAAAAAAAGGAAAAAAGGTGTTTACCAGCTCTTAGGATGAAAATTTGCTTTGTGGAAGAATAATGAGTGCACTATTTTTACACATAATAATTAATATCAGAGTCAGCCTATTTTGAATGTATAGCAAATAAATGGTTTGGAAAAAAGTGTTGGTTACAGAAACAATATTGGATAGTATTGGAACTAATATATCTTTGTGTATTTGTAATTCTCCATCCAGGCCTTTTTACAGACCTCAGTATTAGTCAGAGATTTTATATTACCCATATTAAGTGCTATGAAACTTTGTTTTGCCTTGTTTTTTGAGTACTTTCCTAGATACGTTTTTGTTTCTGGAATAAAGCCTCCATGACTGTTTTTACATTTTCACATATAATATGTCAAAGATCATTACAAATTTTCGGAAAAAAAAAAGTAAAACATACTGCCAGTGAATTTTACATTTTGAAATCCAGTTCTCTAGCACAATGCTGAAGATCCAGAAAGTTGTTCCAGTAATGTGTACCTGGGAAGAAAGGGCCTCTGGGGAACTTAATGTAATTTTTGTGTTTGACCTGATTTTGTACAAAAGTATAATTTATGTGGGCTCATTCATGCTGTTTTCATCATTATCCCAGAAAATGCATGTTTTAGACAGCTACAGTATGCTAAAATGTTAAACATATTGACAGTAAAAAAAAAAGTTATGTAGCCTCTTACTGGTCTCTCTCTTTATATATTCACATATATATTGTGTGGTAGTGTAATGATTAAAATATATGATCTAACATTTCAGTGAAGGAAGTAGACATTTCATTGATCCCCTCTTTAGTGACAGTTTGGAGACAGTTTGGAAAGTTAGCCCCATAATTGTAGAACACTATCATGGAATTTAAAGACTGGCTTTTGGCCCATGGATGCATTGAAACTGAATTTTCTCTAAATGCGTGATTTATTGAATTTGCCCGTATCCCTGTTTCCTGTGCACCCTTCAAACTAGAATATGCATGTCACTTCACTTGAGGTATTTGCCCAGTGCTGCTCTAGTTTTGAAGCACACCATTTTTAAGTAGCATAAAAAATGGAAAAAAGTAAAATTTATATATAGTAAATATTTCCATTCATTAAACTCGTTTAAATAACTGAATGCATAAATATTTTATATAAAGATTTTGTTACATTGTGGGAAGTTCTATTATTCTGAATTGGAGAGTAAATATATTTTTAATAAACTTTATTAAGGTGAAGTAGTTTGACGTTTACACATTGGTAAATGAGATATTTGCATACAGAAGGCAAAGGTGGGTGTATACATTATTTTGGCATATGTTGTGTATAATTAAGAGAACGTGGTATTAATAAATTGAAGAATCCCAGCATCTCCCCGTACAGGAAAAAATTACTGTGAAAATGGTGGAAAATTAGGCAGTTGGCTAGTATGAGAGAAAACCTCCTTGCAACAAACTCGTCCACATTTGGCTAGGGAGGGGTTGACATTTTTGTGGTCGATGTCTCAAATAATGAGGACTATTTTTTGTCCCTTTCGAAATAGGTTAAGAGGTTTACTGTTTGTCCCTTTGCAGCGTGTGTATTGTACCCACTTTCCCCCCAAGCCCTGACTGGTTGTGACGTTGACTTGGCTTACCAACCTGATAATGTGCCAGTTCCCTTTTCCTGCAGACCTGGCAGAGTGGCCTCTTGAATGCTCACTTTTACATTCTTCAGACTGTGAAACATTTATATGATCAAATTTGCTTCTCCATGGTGCTGGGTGGATAGCTCTCCCTTTTTACCTCCCTCCCTCTCTCTCCCGGAATCATCAAGCCTCCTTTGGAACTAGTAGCATGAGGACTGTTTTGGGAGAGCAGAGTTAGGTATTTAAAAATCCACAAAGAAGAATTTTTTAAAGATTTAAGAAAGTTGGTTTAAATTGAAACAGACCATACTACTTATGAGTAAACAGCATTTTCTATGCTTCTTTCGAAAAGTCGACATTAAGCAGGATGTTTCTCTCTCTGACACCACACACACACACACACACACACACACACACACACACACACCCCCACCCCCCCCACCACCCCCCCAAAAAAACCAATCCAGTCTGATCCTATAATTGAAATGAATCCATCTTCAGATGAGCCACCCATGTCTCCCTTGTTTCTAAAACCTATAATATGGCCAAATTCTTGGAGAGCCAAAATCTCATTTAAGGCAATGTTGCTCTTGGTAGTTTGGAGGGAAAAGAGATTAAACATCTAAAATATTGCATTGTTTTATTATTGGTATGCGCTTTAAAAGCAATTATAAGATTCTTGTCTTTTTGCACGATTCTCATGAGAAAAAGGCACTGTGTAGTGGTTGGGAATACAGCGGGAGCTGGGCATGCCGACTCCCTAATGCCTTGCGATAGTCTCTCAAAGTCTCTGGGCCTCAGTTCCCCCAGGTTGTGCTGAAGAAATGTTGTAGTCAATGTTTATAAAACACTTTGAAGACAAAGCACTGTAAAACAGTCTTGTCATTTTCTTAGTGGGAGTCCCATCTAGATTTCTCCCACCCAATTATAAATTTTGTTTTGAATTGTTCTGAATTATGAATTGCATGACTTAAGTATCATTACATTATTATTTGATCAGATGCCTTGAAAAAAATATTTCCCTGATTTTCCTTTTTAAAATTTTGTTGCATATCTGTAGCAATGTGACTGTACCATACGCCTGCTTTTGACAAGAAAACTAAATAAAATGAATTGATAAGTATGCACCTTTCATACTTTTCCTGTGAAAATAGGGTTCTGGAATGCCATAGGATTCAGATTTTTTAAAGTTCACCACAGGAGTCTCCCCCTTCCTCCCCCCCATCTATCCCCTTAAAGATGGATATAAAAACCATGTTTTCAACTTTGGTAAGGCTTTACCCAGAGGACAGTTGCCTGGGAAGTCACAACATGAAGTGTTAACCAACAGTCTTCTCACTGCTCACCTAAATATTTTTCAGTTAATCCAATATGCTACTAGGAAGAGATCTTTTTGTCTTGAATTCATTCAATTGTATTTACTGAGCTCTTACTGTGTGCAGAGCACTGTACTAAGCACTTGGTTAAGTACAATACAACAAACAGTGACATTCCATGCCCACAACGAGCTTACAGTCTAGGGGCGGGGACTCAGACATCAATACAAAGAAATAAAATTACAGATATGCTGGGGCCAGGCACCTAGAAAGCAATCTGACAATGAAATACTACAATATCCATTGGTGTTACCCCAAATAGCAAACCCACTCAAGGATAGGATTTCTATTTATTTTCCAAAACCATTCTATTCTTTTTTTCCCTCCCTCTGGAGGTTCTCCTCTTCATTCCCTCCTGGAAGGTCCTTCTATGCTTGGTGTAGTAAAATTACATTTTTTTTCAATACTTTTACCAAGTATAATTTTGCCGTTCAATTTTTGAAATTTTGAGATCCCATCATCTCCTGATGTCTTAATCTTTCTAGAGCAAATTCTATTTGTTCTCTCAAGGACATTTTAGTAGTAGGATATATGGTATCCGGTTGCACTAATCTGGGTTTCTTTCATTGATTGATAATAATAATGTTGATATTTATTAAGCGCTTACTATGTGCCGAGCACTGTTCTAAGCGTTGGGGTATATACAGGGTATTCAGGTTGTCCTACGTGAGGCTCACCGTCTTAATCCCAATTTTACAGATGAGGTAACTGAGGCACCGAGAAGTTAAGTGACTTGCTCAAAGTCACACGGCTGCCAGGTGGTGGAGCCAGGATTAGAACCCTGACCTCTGACTCCTAAGCCTGTGCTCTTTCCACTGAGCCACGCTGCTAGACACAGTCCTGAAACAAAGGTGGGTAAATTGTTTCAAAGAAAAATTTCATTAGCACTGGTTCATGGATCAGTTGTTTTTTTTAAAGCTACACACCTTGTGACTTGGAAGCCATATCTGGCCCTCCTTGGGCTCAAATATGACTCAAGGATACAAAGCGTTTGAAACCACTTCCCTTCTCTTGTATCGAACTCTCCCAAGCACTGAGAACAGTGCATGTCACACAGTAACTGCTCAATAAACACCACTGAGTGATTCCCTTCCTTTCTTTTCCTCTTCCCTTCCCTACTGACAGAAACAGCTCCTGCAAATGATATCACTACATGTGCAATGTGACATCTTGTGTTTTCTTTACGGGGGCATTGTAAAACAGAGTTGCCCTTGGCTCTGAGTGAAGGGGATTGATATGAAAGGGTGGAGAATAAAGCAATTAAAATGATTAGATTGACCATGAAGTAATGTGAATGTGACTTAAATTTTGCGAATGACTCTTTGTGCACCAACTGCTCAGACTTTTGTTTGGCACCTCTGCACAGAAACGATACCACCCCCCAGAACAATAGTTTTGTGACAGACACAAACATCTATTAGAGTAAAAATGAAAACTGTCATTAGAATTAATATGTTCAGTTTTGGTCACACAGGGTCAGTCACTTGTAAAATAGAAACCATTGGCATTGCAAAAGTCAGAACAACTCTGTGCCCCCCCAACCCCCATGGAGCAGAACTTACCCTTCCAATTATGGGAAATCAGTTTTATGAATGTGTCTCTGAGAAGGATGCATTCTTTTGACAAGTTGTCCTGAGTGCAAGTCACAAAAATCTGGCACCGCTAGCACTCTAATGAAAATCAAGTTGACCATAGGAAACATTAGGGAGTTGTGTACTCCTGGACTTCCTCCTCACACACATTAAAGACCACTGATGGTCAGCATATACAAGGATTAATTTCATGCTTCTCCAGTTCCTCTGCTCTGCCTCCCCTTTCCAACCGCTTACTACTCCCATCATGCTATTGTCAGGCAGGCAGGGGGACCAAGGAGAGATGCTCAGGACTGTTAACTCCTCACCAACAGCAGAGTAATGGGTCAGGCGAGAGCCATCCAGGGAAACCGTGTTAAGGCAAATACTTTCTGTCTACACATATCCTAACCCCAGAGGTCTGAACTGCAACAAATGGCAATCCTTGGAAGGACAGAAACAAGGGTTTGTCATTTTTATGAGTAACTCTATCTCCCGCCACCATTTTTGCCAATGTATTGTAATCTTCTTTGTTAAGTGACTCCATAAAATCCTAAAAGGGTTACCAGTTTGGAACATAAAGGCTATATAATATAAATAGAAGTTCTAGGCTGCCATTAGGGTTCAAAAATCTGAATATTTATTTTGGTTATAAAAATAAACAAAACATTTTTTGCACCACAACATTTTTCCACAGTAAGATGCTGAGCTAAGAAGAAAAGGCATTAAACTGGAAAAATAAGATTGAAATATACATTCATTTTATTTAAGTCCTGAATATAAAGTGGCAAAGCTTGTTCAGCAGGTAAATTAAACCTGGTTCCAATGAATTTTCCTTGAGGTAACTGCAGGCAGGCAGGCAGGCAGGGTCCTTTTAATGGTGGGCACTTTGTTCCGCCTCTGACTAGGTTAGGATTATACATTTAAAGGTATATCAGACAATTTCATCCCTTGTAGCAAATGGCTAAAATGCATTATTTCAGTCTTGAATGGGTATGTGGGGGTGAAAGTCAAAGGCTGTATAAGAGGGATTAGCCTGGGCGTTGATCCCTGCCAACTTGGTGAGTGCATTTGAATCGGGGTTAAAAGGAAGCAAGCCTTTGGTTTAAATCTCTGCTCTACCCCTACTTCCTTTTGTGACTGACAAAATCCCGCAGTCCAGACCAGTTCCTCTATATAAAATGAGTCAAGGAGGTGGGGGTCGGCCTATGCTTTAGTCACGTTATGAGAATTAGTCATCTAAGGACTTAGTAGATAAATGTGTAATGATATACATGAGGCTACAGGCCAACTTGATAATTCCACACATGTTCCAACTTTGCCTTAGTCTTGCAAGAATTAATTCATACATTCTTAGTACAGCTAAGAGAGATATGAAGAGGTTTGGAGTTTTCTTTGACAGGTGGTTGATCGCATCTCATTGAGAGCTGACCAGTCTTAATCAGCTTTTGTTGTAGTCTTCCTGTAGCGTACGACCGTAGCAGTCACCCATATATTTAAAACCAACATGATTACAAACCGGACAAGAACTAAAATTGGAAAAACAAGTTAAATATTAATAATCAAATGATTTCCGGTCAGAAAGCAAAGTCACCTGAGGCCTGAAACAGAAAAATCAAATGGCAAAACACTCCATTTACCTTCAAGCACATTCCCAGTTACTTGTTCTACACTTTGCTTCTAGCTAATGTTTCAGGAAACGGCACTTGGTGTGGTTTAAAGGAACAGTTCATACTATTGAATTTAATTGTCCTTTACTATTTTATTTAGAAGTCATAGAGCATCTTTTAAAGCTCTGCTTGTCCTATTTTTCATCCATAAGAGTTAATACCTTTTAAAGGCTGGTTTTTAACAGAGCTCACCCTCAGCCAATTTTTCATTTACTTTACATATAAGATAGCTGAATAATAAATTGTTACTTGATTTTTATTAGTCACAATCTCCAATTAAAATATAAAGCCTCATTCACCTGAGTGCAATGACAATTTAGCCTTCTATTAGTTATATAAAACTAATGTGATTAGAAAATGTTTTCCAAATGTAAAAGCTGGGAATTGCTACATCTGGCCAAGCTATAATCACCTTCAAAAATGGCCTTTTCCGGAGCTCCCAAACAGAAGCATTTCATTTAATAGTTGCCTTATTTCCACAAAGTACTAAATTCCTTGTTATAAAACTTATACACATCCCTCTGCCAGCATCAGCATCATTGAAAATTGGGCATGTAAAAAATACAATTGAGCCTTTGGACATGAATTCAGTGCTATTTCAGGTTCAGATAAGGTGTTATTGAGCAAAAGAACTGTTTCTGCCCTATTAAGTTTGCAAGTTAAAATAAATGGTGCAAGTCGTGAATTGTCGTCTAGAGTTTAAACCGACCACGGTTCCAACTGGAATGCTATTTGGGTAGGGAACTCGCTACGGGTTTGTCCCCAGTGAGTCTGGGTGGGACACATCATTCCAACCCTGAAATGGGATGTGGAGTCTGTGTAACTCCACCTGATCAATCATGTGTTGTTAAACACTGAGAAATCAGGACAAAAACCCATTCCAGGAGATTACAGACTTCAGAAAATGGCAGGCTACTAAGGAACAAAACCAAAGTTTACATTTCACTTACCCATCAAATCTTTTGTGGTCATTAAAGTTGTTACTATTCTTGCTGCAAATGTAAAAGAAAATGTGAATTAATACTCTAAGCTCCTTGTGGGCAGGAAACATGTCAATGCTATTGCACTGAATTCTCCGAAGCATAGTACAGTGCCCTGTACTAAGCACAGAGCACTGCACGAGCACTGTCGATGAGATTTTTAAAAAATATAGGAAAAACCATGTATAATTTTTAAATATTCAATACTTCCAACTAGAGCCCAAACGGCCTCAAGCCAGCCCCCAAGTCTCTGTTGGGCTAGGAGGAATTTGGGGCTAAGGGTTCCTCTTCCCCTTCCTATCCGCAGAAGTATTGGACTCCTCTCCGACCTTGTTTTCGACTTTATTGCGGGAAGAGGGCAGAGTAATTGGCAGGGTACTGCCACTGGCATGCAAATATATCAAGTATGCATGGTCCCCTCACTCAGGGATTCTGCCAGTGAGGTTAGGGCCACATCGTACTGTTCTGAAGCTCAGCTCTGCCCTCGCCCTACAAACATGACTCCCTCTCACTCGTCTAAGTTCTCAGAAAAACAACCCCATGGCCACTGGCACTCTTCTCCTGGAAGTGTGGTTACCAGCCCCTCTAAAGTACACAATTTGGTGACCTTAAACACCCTGCCCATCCTGTCTACTCAGCTTTCACCTCAGAGACTAGGGGCTGTTCGTTTGCTCCAGATCAAAACTTCGATTTAGTCCCTTACCTTATCCAGTAGGACACCACTTTGTTATGGGGGAAGAGAGGCTAGTAGTCAGTCAGCCCCAAACCTTCTCTGCCTCTTTATTAACCACACCTCAATTTTGCTTTTGCCACATGGGACCCTGACCTCTACTATCCCGGCTCTACCACTTGTCAACTGTGTGACTATGGGCAAGTCACTTAACTTCTCTGTGCCTCAGTTACCTCATCTGTAAAATGGGGATTAACTGTGAGCCTCACATGGGACAACCTGATTACCCTGTATCTACCCCAGCGCTTAGACCAGTGGTCTGCTCATAGTAAGCGCTTAACAAATACCAACTATCACCAGATATTTACTGAACAAAAAACCAATGCTTAAGATATTCTTATATAAAATTCCTGCCCAACCAGAAAGCAAAGGACTAGTTTTCCTTCCACACTCAACTCCATAAATGGCATGTCTTCGCGTGAATATTTGCCACACCACAACTTATAGGGAGACAGGGAGACGTGCCCCCCCATCCTAGTTTTTCAGGGATTCAATCTGGGCTGTTCCAATTTGTTTACTCTAAATCCCTTTTCCTTATGAATTAACAGATTGAACAGAAGGTGGCCACTTGAACTGAGAAGCAACTGTACAACAGATGTTGGAGTCAAGAAGTAAAGATGACTTGAGCATTAAACACTTCCTACTACAGGGAAAAAAATCATGATTTGATAGAGGCGGAATGGCCGGATTTAAAAGATGGCTAGAATATTGCGGTTTCATAGTTGTTTTAGAGAACTAAACTTACAGTACACAAGGCTCTTCTACCACTGAATTTGGTAACAAATTGTGTAGACAGAACTTGGATGTCTACATCTATTTTAAAACTTAGTGATAAGGCACTAATTGATCACAGCTTAGATCAAATTATGACTGTGGTTACGAGTAAGATGAAGATTGATTTCGTTATATTGTACTCTCCCAAGCGCTTAGAAAAGTGTTCTGCATACAGTAAGTGCTCAATAAATAAATATTTAACCAGGCCCCTAAGCTCTCAATTCCTGATGTCCAGATGCAAGTTTATCAAGGTGGACAAATACTCCTAAAAACTAAGATCCCTACAACTCAAAATGATTAAATAATGATTTGGGGGGAGGCAAAGAATGTTTTAGGCCAAAATACTTGAAAAGAACTATAAATTATAAATGAAGTGCTGAGCTAATGTTAAGTTACTCCAGCCAGACATGGTAATGCGTCAAGTGAAGCAAACTGACAACTTTCTTCCCCATCCTCCAAGAGCAGTTCAGTCCACATTGTTAAACTGTTGCTCCCCCCATACCTGTAATTTTAGATTAGTCTGTCAGATTTGCAAGTACCTTGAAGGCTGTATTTGTGTCTACTCTATTTTCCCAGATGCTTAGTAAAGTGCTCTGCACAGAATAAGCCCTGAGTAAAGACTACTGACTGATTGAACTTTATCTGGAGAAAGTGTTGGACACCATGTAGTGAGCATGATCACAATGTCAGTCAGCAAGTCAATCATATTTACTGAGCACTTACTGTGTGCACAGCACTGTACTAAACACTTGGTAGAGTACAATATAACAGAGGTATAATATAATAGACGCATTCCCTGCCCACAATGAGCTTAAAGTCTAAAGGGGGATAAAGACATTAATATAAATATATTACAGATATGTCCATAAGTGCTGTGGGGCTGAGAGGAGGGATGAATAAAGGGAGCAAGTCAGGGCGATGCAGAAGGGAGCTGAAGAAAAGGAAGAGAGCTTAAGTCAAGGAAGGTCTCTTGGAGGAGATGTGCCTTCAATAAGGCTTTGAAGTGGGGGAAAGTAATTGTCCTTTGTGAGAAGAAAGAGACAGGATATGGGCGAGAAGATGGTGAGATAGATGAGCTCCAGGTACAGTGAGATTTGCACTAGGGGAGCGAAGTTTGCAGACTGGGTTGTAGTAGGACAGTAGTGAGGTGTGGGAGGAGGGAGGCAAGGTAATCGAGTGTTTTAAAGCCAATGGTGAGGAGTTTCTGTTTGATGAAGAGGTGGATGGGCAACTACTGGAGGTACTTGAAGAGTGGTGAAACATGGTCTGAGCATTTTTGTAGAAAAATGATCCGGACAGCATAGTGAAGTATGGACTGGAGTGGGGAGAGACAGGAGGTAGGGAGGTCAGCAAGGAGGCTGATACAGTGATCAAGGTGATCAAATGCTTGGATTAACATGGTAGTAGTTTGGCTAAGGACAAAAGGGCAGATTTTAGCAATGTTGTGAAAGTCGAACTGGCAGGATTTAATGATGACTATATGGGTTGAATGAGAGAGAGGAGTCAAGGAAAACACCAAGGTTACGGACTTGTGAGACAGGAAGGATGATGATGCCATCTACAGTGACAGAAAAGTTGGGGGAGGACAGGGTTTGGGTGAGAAGAGAAGGTTTCTCTTACTTGCACAGGTGTATGCAGACATGCCCCAGGTCAGGGCACTCACTGCACCGGAATCTCTGGTCTCCCACAGACACTGCAGCTGAGCAAATTTACTGGCGGCACTGATGAAAGTGCAAAGGTTCTAAGTTCAAAGGGAAAAGATCATTTACTTTTATTCACAGCAACCAAGGAAGCTCAAGCATGTGAAAGTGGGTTCCACTTTGGAGCATAAAGTTAAGGGACTAATTGATCAGCCTGGGTAAATCCCAGCCTCTGGCTACAACTGGTCAGAGGAAGACTTACTGAGAGAGAGTGCTGTCTGTCAGAGGATTTTCTCCATTTGACAGATGGAGGAAAAATGGGAAGGGGAAAATTTTCTGGAATTAGGGGCATTCCCCTGAATCCCTTTGGGGATCAGATTTCTGAGTTTTTCAGGGATTCAATCAGGGCTGTTCAAATCTGTTCACTCTAAATCCCTTTACTCTGTGAACTAACAAATTGAGCAATGCATGGCAACGAACCGAGTAGTTACCTGGCAACAGAAGTTAAAGTCAAGAAATGAAGAATATTGAACATTAAAAACTATCCACTATAGGAGAAATCAGGATTAGATGATTTAGCCAGTGACACGGGGAGATTAAATTAGTTATATACTTTACATCCCATCTCAGCCCTTTTCCCTCATATTTCATCCCAGGACAGCTAGTAGCTTGGTGGCCTTTGGATCTTCCCAGAGAAGGAAGAATTTAGTTCCTTTAGGCTGGACCCAACTTGTAGCATCCATCATCCATAAAAGCAGGACAACCCTCTCCTCTGTACCATACTTTCCAAGCACTTAGTACAGTGCTCTGCACCCAGTAAGTGCTCAATAAATACGACTGAATGAATGAATGAATGGTTACCTTGAGAATTAGCCAATTGCCTACAATGGACCCTTGTACAACCTAACACATGCCCAGGGTTCTGTGAGTCAGGAGACTCAGATCTATTCCCAGTTCTGCCACTTGCCTGCTGTGTGAGCTTGGGCAAGTCACTTAACTTTCTGCTGTGCCAGTTTTTCATCAAAAAAAATAGGGTAAAATACCTGCTCTCCCTCCTTCTTAGACTGCTGAACCATGTGGAATAGAGGCTGTGTCCATTCTGATGATCATGACTGTGCCCTAATGTTTAGCAGAGTGCTTGGCACATAGTACGTATCTGATACCACCATCTGGATCAGAATTCAGGGTGAAGCACCCTATTGAAGGAAGAGTATTACTCCCCTGGAAAAAGTCTTCTTTTTGTCTCATCTAGCCCAGATGCTTAGAATTACCCATTTTAGGTGACTGGAGCCCTGTAGTAGTCATAGCAAGATTCACTGTAGAACTCAATCACTGGAAAGGTTCTTCCTTAGAAAGGGTATCCTCCGCACTTAGTATAGAGCCTAGCACATGGTAAGTGTTTAATAAATAACAATTATTATTGTCATTATTATTATTATCATCATTTAAGACTACTCCAGTGTCAGGGAACCAAACCAGTGCAGCTGAAAGTATGTGCCACATTTCTATTTCATTTTGAAATTAAACAGGCATCATAAACATATAAACAGATTAAAATGGGGAGAAATGGCTTCTAACAAGGGTTTGGAAAGGCTGTCCATCCTGAGCATGTATGTGACTACTTAAAGTACAGCCATGACCTCCAGTTTGGAGGGAGAAGAAAGGGTGGGGAACATATCTACCAACTCTGTTGTATTATACGCTTCTAAGCACTTAGTACAGTGTTCTGCACACACTAAGCACTCATTAAATACCATTAATTGACTGTTGGATTAATCCCCAAATCCATCATTACTATTGTTCGTGGTTTCACTTCCAAATCTGTATTAATGTCTACATAACTTTTGTGTTCCCTTTTAAGCACTTAGTACAATCCCTGCACACATCAAGCATTCAATAAATGACACTGGTTATGTAGCTTTGATTTTCATTAATATCGCACAACCAATAACATTTCAATTTCACTTAATTTAGAGGTACCCAGACTATTACAGCAAATCTTTTTAGTTTAAGCTGCAGTTTCCAAAACCCACATACTCCCCTACAAGTACTTTGGGGCAGAAACCCAAAGTCAAATTAATTGGAAACCAATTTGGACAGTTTCTGTCTAGTTTACACCTTCATTCAGTGGTTGGATATCGTAGCTAGAACACCATACAGATTTAGTGAAGAAAAGCAAACCGGAGCAAGGTGATAGGCATGGAGTGTCAAGAACCAATTCTGAATTTTAAAAGAATTTCCAAATGTCACGGGTAACTGTACAAGTAGCCCTTTTGGATCTGAAGTCACCCATTGTACTGGAAAACTGACTACAAAGCAATATTCCAGGGAATATTTAAAGGAGAAAAGTTTTCCATAGACAGAATCAAACAGTATGATAAACTACAATTTCAATCATTCCTCAGTTTTGAAACTTACCATTGCCAAGTCTATTATCCATTTCTGAACAGTTAGTAGATACCAGCCAACCAAAAATCTACAAGTGTTAAGTTGCATAAGGAAAAAAAAATACTAGTGTGCTTGAGGGGGCCCCTCCACCCAGAACTGGGGACTTAAAAGACCCAATTTCTCCTCACTCAAGGACACAAAAAAGCAAGCCTTACATAAAAGACACTTCCTCTGAAAGATTCCAATTACACTGCTTGTTTTTGATAAAAAGCAGATTTTATGAACATCTGCTCACCTTTAAATTCAATTGAGAGCAGTTTACAGACTGAAAATTCTGTAACTGTTCTTGTTTGCTTTGCCTCTATCATAGTGCTGAGCTGCCACAGTATTATCCCCTTTTTACAAGAGAGGAAATGAAGCAATCAAACCAAAATTTGTTCTCTTTAGAAGGTCAACACATTTATGACCCTAGAATACAACATCACATCACTATAAGGCTCGTAAGTCATCAATGGAACACAGGAAAAACTTCATAGCTACTTTAAGAAGTTAATACATACAAGCATCCAATGAAAACTAATTAACACCTCTCAATTCAGAGCTGTGGGAAGTTGGACATTTCAATTTTCAGTAAGATATCCTAGCCCTTTTGTTCACAACATCTGTTTTGCATTTCAATGGATTCTTCTTAAGCTATTTGAATAGGCTGGCCCATTTCTGGCTGAGGATTTGATAGGGTTAACTTTTTTCATTAGAGACAAGGAATGGTCATTTCATTGAATTCTTTCCATTATAGAAATTTAGAAACAGGAAGGGTAGAACCGGCTTGCTGAGACCCAAAAAGGAAGCAAGGCTCAGAAGAGCCAGGCTATCAGATCATCAGCCATGCTGCCTACTACCACTCTCAATAATATTTATTGACCACATGCTATGTGCAGAGCACTGTACTAAGCGCTTGGGAGAGAATAATATAACAGGGCTTGGTATAAATGTTTCCTGCCTACAATGAGCTTTTAGTTTAGGGAGGACCGCTACTACTAGTGATATTTGCTGCAGGGATATTCTCTGGTATAACGGTTCCTCAGCCAGCCTAAGGAAAGCGACCTACTCTGTCACACTGTGAATAACTAACTCTCACTAAAACCAAAGCGGCTGTCAGTTGCCCCCACACTTGAGTGGGTAAGTTAGTGACATTCTAAGACAACTTGGAGTTTGATTTTAATTTGCAGCTGTACCACTGCATGAAAGAAGAGTTGTTTTTAAAAAAATTCAATGTAGTAATTACATAAGACTCTTCTTCAAAGTGCTTTGACCATAGTAGCTAATTTTCTGAGGTGAGCTTTACTGGCCATGTTCTCTTCATTGAGGCAAAAATGGAGAAGCAGCATGGCCTAGGGGCAAGAGCACAGGCCTGGGAGCCAGAGGTCGTGGGTTCTAATGCCGGCTCCATCACTTTTCTGCTGTGTGACCTTGGGCAAGTCACTTAACTTTTCTGTGCTTCAGTTATCTTATGTGTAAAATAGGGATTGAGACTATGAGCCCCACGTGAAACAACCTGATTACCTTGTATCTACCCCAGAACTTAGAAGAGTTCTTGTCACATCGTAAGCACTTAACAAATATCATTATCATTATTATTACTATCAATATTAAATGGAGAGCTGAGGCTGACTAAAGGCTATGAACTGTCAGGGTCTGTGACTTCCAGTTCTGGGCTTTTTAGGCACTGATTTCCCCACAGATGGATAATGCTGCTGAAGCTGGCAGTGGAGATTATTCCATTCCATCCAAGAGGAGGGAAATATGAAGGGACCCAAGCTAGAAGGTCTGCAAAATCCCTAGTCTCCTCTGTAGGCATGTCACCCATTAAGGGGTGAGTCTACTTTCCCAGCTGCAGCTACTAAATTATTCACATAGGCTACTTCTTCTTTGGGATGTATTTGACTCTTGAAAGCTGCACTTTAACGAGAAGTGCTCATTATGGAGTGCTGATAATGAGTTTGAATCGAGCAGGCAGCCAAAATATAAGTCTTTTCAGCAAGGCCATAGCAGTAAAGACCAAAGTCTCATTGAAGGCACATCTTCGGGAAGGCTTCCTGACTAAGCCCTCCTTTCTTTTTTCCCCACTTCCTTCTGCATCATTCTGACTTGCTCCCTTTATTTACTACCCCCTCCATGTCCCACAGCACTTATGTACATATTTGTAATTTACATTAATGTCTGTTTCCTCTAGACTGAAAGCTCACTGTGGGCAGGGAATGTGTTTTTTATACTGTTTTAGTGTACTCTCTCGAATGCTTAGTACAATGTTCTACACACAGTAAGCACTCAATAAATACTACAGTTCTGGGGAAAAATGCCCGACAATGTCTAACAGAGCCCAGGATTACTTCATTTCCTGAGGTGATAATCAGCAAAGCACCATGGTATGGGTTTCATGGGCATCACACAAATCCTTCCAGACCCCCAAAGGATACCCAGCTAGGTACGGCACTGCTTGGTTCACATGTCCATCGAAGTGGAACACACACAGCAACACAATGATATCTGAAACAGAGTCTAAAATTAGGGGGAGGAGGAAACCAGGCCGGGGGGAACATGCCGATTGGAAGGGAAAACTTACCTTGTGTGATAAGGATTGGGTATTCCAGATACGTTATCAAAGGGTAATCATAATAACTCTGGTACCTTAAAAACACAAGGAATCTGAAAGAGGAACAAAGCAAAAGTTTTATTTTCAATGATGACGGACCTCTTTGGAAAGGTACCAACAGGGAGAGGATGCAGGCCACTAACGCAAATGGTTTGGCAGTGGCTGTGACTCAAAGTCTCAGAGCAAAGCTCTAGAGGGTGTTCTGCTTTCTCTGGAATGGGCCGTCCACCACCTCAGAGGCATCCCAAGATACTGTTCTCATTACTTACCTTTCTCTTCCCCTGATTCCCCCACCAGTTCCAACATCACTTTAAGTGCATGGGTATGATTGGCTCACACAACAGAAAAAAAATGCTCTAGTTCAATTTCTTTATAATAATCCCATTAAGTCACCACTCACCGCAGCCAACAAACTTCCATTTTTGAGCATCGGAATGAACTTGAGTGGAACTTATGGAGACAGAAAAAACAACTATCCCAAAGAGGAAAGACCCCAGCCCACAGCCAGAGAACCTCTGAGATAGAATGGGAAAGTTCATCCCGATGATCAAAAATGCAAGTTCGTTAGCTGTGGTGAGTCGTGCCTTACTGGGATTATTAAGAATATGGACTTTCTGGGCTCTCCTTTAGTGGCCTTAGCAAGAATGGACTTTTTGGTCTCTGCCACAGTGGGGAGCCATTATGGGAAGGACCAGACAGTCCATTTTCACTGCAACCACAATGAGGGAGCCCAGAAAGGCCCTCCCCACTCTGGCAGAGACCAGAAAGTCCATTCTTGCTATGGCTACTATAGCAGAGCCTAGAAAGTCCATTTTGTGACCACAGAGATGGCCTCCATCACCCAGTTCAGTCCTACAAAATTCTTCCTAAGACACAGGCTATTTTACAGCCAGCCCCTCTGTTACAAGCACCACCTCCTCTATAGGTTCAAGCCTAAACTGTGGAAGATACTGGTGCTGGAGACCAAGTCCTGATTTCTGAGCTTTTAGGTACTGACTTTCATGCTTAATAATAGTAATTGTGGTATTTTTAAGTGCTATGCTCCAATCACTGCACTCTGCGCTGGGGTAGAGATAAGTTAATCAGGTCCCACATGGAGCTCACAGTCTAATTAGGCAGGAGAACAGGTACCAAATCCCCATTTTGCAGATGAGGGAACTGAGGCACAGAGAAGTGAAGTGTCCTGCTCAAAGTCACGGCCATGCTGCTTCTCTAGTGCTCATCCTCAGCACTTACGTATAGACATTTATTCAAATATACATTCCATTAGTTGTTTTGATTACTGTGTCCCTCATTAGCGTATATATGCTCCTTGGAAAGCGGGGGATGGATCACTTGCTTGTTTTGTGCTTCCCAAGCATTTAGTACAGTGTATTGTCTCCAGTAGGTGCTCAATAAATACTACTACTTCAGTCAGTCGTATTTATTGAGTGCTTACTGTTCATAAGGAAGCTTCCATAAAGGAAGTGCTTAGGAGAATACAATATAACAATAAACAGACACATTCTCTGCCCACAGTGAGCTTACAGTCTAGAGTGGGAGACAGACATTCATATGAATGTATTTACTCATGTGAATAAATTATATGTATAAATTACAGCTATATACATAAATGTCCTGGGGCTGGGATGGGGGATAAATAAAGGGAACGAGTCAGGGCTGCACAGAAGGTAGTGGGAGAAGAAGAAAGGAGGGCTTAAACAGGGAAGGCCTCTTGGAGGAGATGTGCCTTCATTAAGACTTTGAAGTGGGAGAGAATAATTGTCTGTCAGATAAGAGGAGGTAGGGCATTCCAGGCCAGGGGCAGGATGCTGAGCAAGAGGTTGGTGGCAAAATATACCAGATCAAGGTACAGTGAGAAGATTAGCATTAGAGGAGCAAAGTGTGTGGGCTGGGTTGTAGTAGGAGAGTAGGAGAGTACTTCTTCCTATAAGTGTGGGACAAGTCCTCACTGTGGGTCAACAGAGGTTCCTTGAGAAGGGGTAGGGTTCTTGGGTAAAGGCACAGTTGAAATCCCTGCTCAGAGACTCCAGAAATGTTGGTAAATGGGACCCAGAAGTAATCACGTAAATCTGGATTTTCAGGACAGCCACCTGAGGCTTCAACCTTAGATTCATTCATTCAGTTCATTCACTCATTCATATTTATCGAGTGCTTACTATGTTCAGAGCACTGTACTAAGCAATTGGGAAAGTACAAAACAGCAATAGAGAGAGACAATCTCTGCCCACAATGAGCTCACAGTCTGGGCGGGGGGCGATTATCTTGTGTAAACCCCTGCGCTTAGCAAAAATTAAAAAAAAGGAGAAGCACTTCAGAAACATTCATTTCTGCATGCTCAGAGTAGCTTTTTCTTAAAGAACCTCGGGTTATGCGGACGTCACATTTTACTGATAATGGAGTCTTATCAGCGTATATTGGGTGCTTACTATGCATCCCAGCACTGCCCCAAGGCCTGGGTTGATATAAAACAATCAGTTCAGACAGGTCCTGTGCCATGTGGGGCTCCCACGTAAAAGGTAAGTAGAGAAGTTATCTTATTCTCATTTTAAAGATGACAGACTGAGGCACAAAGATTACACATCAGGTCTAAGGTCACACAGCAGGTCAGGGGCCAGAGTTGGGACTAGAACCTGGGTTCCCTGGCTCCCCACCCCTGGCTCCTTCCAGTGCGCCACAATGGTTTGGCCAATTTAGTTTCTAATGACCCTTTAGACACGGATAATCCAAGACTAGGCCAATCACTTGGTGCTCCCTTGGTCCAGATCCTATCCCCAGAGCTGGCTGAAAACAGACATAATAACAATTATGTTTGTTAAGTGCTTACTATGTGTTAAGCACTGTAGTAAGTACAGCAGTATACATAGTATATACAGCTCAGAAAGAGTCCCTATCCACATGGGGCAAACAGTCTAAGTAGGAGGGAGAACTGGCATTGAATCCCCATTTTACAGATGAGGAAACTGAACCAGATAAGTGAAATGACTTGTCCAAGGTCACATAGCAGGCAAGTGGCAGAGCCAAGATTAGAAACCAGGTTTTCTGACTCCCAGGCCCATGCTCTTTCCACGAGGCCATGCTGCTTCCGATTGACCTGACTTCAGGATACAGCTGCAGGATGCTGTGTTCTAGTCTACATTCCACAGAATGACAGGAATTGTGCGGGCAGCTGAATGGAGGATGAGGAGGAGCAGCTCAATCTGAATTCCCTCACCCCTTCCTCTAATAGCATACAACATTGTGTCTAATAAACCACATAGATGCAGGAGGAAGAGAAGCAGCATGGTCTAGTGGTTAGAGCATGGTTGTGGGAGTCAGAAGGACCTGGGCTCTAATCCTGGCTTCACTGTCTGCTGTGTGACCTTGGACAAGTCACTTCACTTCTCTGGGCCTCAGCTACCCCATCTGTAAAAAGGGATTTAAGACAGTAAACCACATGTGCGACAGGGATTGTGCCCAACCTATCTTGTGTAATTACTCCAGCGCTTAACAAATACCATTAAAAAAAAAAAGAAGAGGCACTTCAGAAACATTCATTTCTGCATGCTTACAATGGCTGTGTTCTTAAAGAGCCTCCGGTTGTGGGAAAGTCACATTTTACTGATAGTGGGAAAGTCACATTTTACTGATAATGGGGAGTCTTATCGACAGATGAGCCCCAGTCCAGTCATGAAGACTCTAGAGAGGGAAAGCCTGCACAAAGGAAATGATTCTGGGGTGGGTGGTTTTGAACTGTTGTGTTCCCACTGGAGCAGTGGGTCTAACACATGAGCACTGCACATTGTGAAGGGCCCACACGAAATTTTCACACAAAGTGAGTGTGGCATAGTACTGAAGCTGGGCCACAGGCCCGTAGCCAAATAAACAGTTGCCAGGGTGGCCATGTAAATAGCCACAGCAATTCTCACCAGCCTCATTAGACAGCTTTTTCAAGATTCCTCCTAAAAACCACCCTAGGTGTTTCTTCGGTGGGAAACCATCATCACTACTGGCATAGACCCAGCAGATACTACCTGATTTCCTACTGTTTCACTCCATTGCAGTGAGGTGGCTCACCTTTTGACTGAAAATAAATTAATGGGTTAAGAAAGTAGGATATTGTATTTGGAAGATTTCTTCATGACCAACACTTTCCTTTACTAATTCCTATACTATTGTTACACTCACCACTAGCAGAATGCATTACCCTCATGCCACTCATTGTTATTTTCCCTCAAAGTTGCTGGTACCCAAAGAAAGACAAAATTCAGTTCAGTAAGACTGAGACACGGGCTGGGAGCATAGCAGCATCACACCTTGACTGACATGATGGACTTGTCCATTTCTTCCTACACTAAATCTACTAAGTTGTTCTGGTGTAACACGATTCCCGTTGTTGCCAAAACAACATTCCCTAATTCTTTCTTCACATTCCAGCCAAATTGTGAAATCTGAACACATGTTACAGCAGAAATGACTGAATAACCAAATGAGGGCAGGAAGGAGATCAGCCATTTCACTGACTATCAGCACCTCCCAGTCTAGGCCTCCAGTTCACAGAGGTTAATTAGGAGGGAGGGGACTCTGTGTCATAAGGAAGACCATGTATCGACAACATCCGATCTTTGCTCGCAGGCTTCAGTGACCCAGGCAAGGGATGGGACAAGTCAATGGAGTCCACACAGTTGACTCCCAGCAGCCAAAGTGCCCTCGGAGGCATAAACAATGTGGGAATAGTTGAACTGGAGAATTGGGTCTCAAAGTCTTCAAATTCCAGCTAGGAGGCTTCCGTTGCATTCCCTGGGGTGACTTTGGAGTTTTGAGCTCATTAACTTTACAATAACCATCTGTAGGCTCCCAGGCTATAAATAGGGAGCAGAAATTAGAAATTATGCTTTTGCAAGCTGGAAATAAGCCGATTCAGTCAAGTTGTTCTCCCCTCATCTCTTGCTTCTGACTGGGCTTCCAATTACCTTAGGAGCTTCACTAGGTTACATCAGTATTAGATTCAGCGACCAGTAACACAGAAAAGATAAGCAGTGAGGCGGAAATGCAAGCCGATTCAGTCAAGTTGTTCTCCCCTCATCTCTTGCTTCTGACTGGGCTTCCAATTACCTTAGGAGCTTCACTAGGTTACATCAGTATTAGATTCAGCGACCAGTAACACAGAAAAGATCAGCAGTGAGGCGGAAATGCAAGGTAATTGAATCTTCGACCTTTTTTATTAACCAGTTGTAGTAACGGTAATGGGTTTCAGTGGACGTGTGACAAGAACTGAAGTTTTTGAGAGAGGAATTTGTGAGAGCAGGGGACCCTGGGTAATCTGCTCTGAGCCATCCCTATCTCTCAAGCGTCTTCCCCCTTCTACACAGGACTGCTGGAGTCTTGGTTCTTGTCAGCTCTCCTAAGCACACCCAGGTCCTTCCTATGATCCAGGGGCTGTGTCCTTCAGGAAGGCACGTTAAAGGAAAATTGTTTTGTATGGTATTTGTTAAGTGCCTATTATGTGCCAGGCACTGTACTAAGTGCTGGGGTAGATACAGGCTATTTGTTGGACACAGTTCATGGGCGTACAGTCTTAATCCCCGTTTTAAAGATGAGGTAACTCGGACCCAGAGAAGTGAAATGACTTGCCCAAAGTCTCACAGCAGATAAGCGGCTGAGCCAGAATTAGAATCCGGGACCTTCTAACCCCAGGCCTGTGCTCTTTCCACTGGCCAGGCTATTTCTCCGTTACAGTTTGTGTTGTAATGCTCTCCCCCGGTCCAATGCTGCTTTCCTGCGCAAAGCCATTTCTTCTGAAACTGCACCGTGCTGCACCCAGACAGATGAGTGCAGTTGGAAGAACCCTTTTTAATCCCACCATTGTATCATAGCCAAAAGCATGGCCTAGTGGCAAGAGCATGGCTTGGGAGTCAGAGGTCGTGGGTTCTAATCCCAGTTCTGCCACTTGTCTGCTGTGTGACCTTGGTAACTTCTCTGTGATTCAGTTACCTCATCTGTAAAATGGAGACTGAGATTGAGAAGCAGCGTGGCTCAGTGGAAAGAGCCCGGGCTTGGGAGTCAGAAGTCATGAGTTCGAATCCCGGCTCTGCCACTTGTCAGCTGTGTGACTTTGGGCAAGTCACTTAACTTCTCTGTGCCTCAGTTACCTCATCTGTAAAATGGGGATTAACTGTGAGCCTCACGTGGGACAAGCCGATTACCCTGTATCTACCCCAGCGCTTAGGACAGTGCTCGGCACATAGTAAGCGCTTAACAAATACCAACATTATTATTGTAAGCCCCATGTTGGACAACCTGACTACCTTATATTAACCCCAGCACTTAGAACAGTGCTTGGCACATAGTAAGCGCTTAACAAATACCATCGTTACTATTACTGGCAGAACTGAGTGTACTCTGACATCAGGCAGATCTGACTAGGGTGGCCTTGGAGAAGGCAGCTGCTCCCCAGGAAAGCTCAACTGAAGCATAAGGTGACCACCAAGTCCAGAGAAAGAGACAGAGATGTCCCGAAGGTCCCTGGATGTCCCTAGAAGGAGGGGAAGGAGCAGGTGGTGGTTATAATCCTTACACACCAGCTGGTCAAAGGGTGACATATGGCCACTTCAGGGTGCACTAGAATAAAAATAAGGGTGGTATTCGTTAAGCTTTTACTCTATACCAAGCACCGTGCTCAGCACTGGGGTAGAAGCAATGCAATAAAATCAGATATAGTCCCTATCTAGAGTGAGGCTTACAGTCAAAGAAGTCTGAGGCCAGGGCCCTGTTTCACTGTCGCCTCGTCTCTTCTTCATAATAACAACAAAAACAATAATAATGATGATATAATGGCACTTGTTAAGCACTTACTAAATGTCAAGGACCCGGGGATAGATACAAGCTAATCAGGTTGGATGCAGTCCCTGTTCCACATGAGGCTCACAGTCTAAGTAGGAGGGAGTAGGATTTAGTCCCCATTTTCCAGACGAGGAAACTGAAGCACAGAGAATTGAAGTCACTTGCCCAAGGTCCCACAGCACAGGTCAACTGAGGCCCCATCTTTCCTGATCAGCACAGATAAGGGGATTTTGAACAACACTGTATGGGTCAACCATTCCTAGAATCATGTCACTGACTAGGCCCTTATTCATGCCAGGACCTTTGAAAAGATCCCAGACACATAATGCTTTACATTTAGAGTCACCATAACTGTTTTAGGTTTTGCTTGTAAGGGGAGAAGGAAGAGGTAAAGTTCTACATTTTTGTTACAACTATTCCATCAAGTGCTCTAAGGGCTGTTGCATTTGTCTTTTGAACTTGGTTGTTTGAGGCTGAGAATGTTTGGGTTTTTCTCTTGCAGGGCATCCTCATTTAAAAGAAAATCTTATTGTTAGGCTAGGATTCCATACAAATAAAAACATTTTTATGGGAGTATCCCACAGGTCTTAAAGACTCTTTCTCTAGCTCAAGGGAAACCATGGTTTAATACATAGCCCTTAGAGGTGAGACACTCCCGCAACTTATTTTGTTAATGAGAGGCACATCACCTTGATTCTATTTATTTGCTATTGTTTTAATGAGATGTTCTTCCCCTTGCTTCTATTTATTGCCATCGTTCTTGTCTGTCTGTCTCCCCCGATTAGACTGTAAACCCGTCAAGTCAAAGGGCAGGGACTGTCTCTATCTGTTACCAATTTGTACATTCCAAGCGCTTAGTACAGTGCTCTGCACATAGTAAGTGCTCAATAAATACTATTGAATGAACTCCTACAATCCCCAGTGACTTCGCCTACCTGATGAAGAGGGTGATACCCTGGAATGATTAGAGTCTTTTCCTAATGCATTAAGGAAAAATTCCCTTTTGGTGAACTGACAGCACGGCCAAATGAGGGACTTACAGGTCAGAAGTGAGTTATTGCTTGAGTATAGAACTGAAAACCACTTTTCTGGATTGAGTTGCCCTTAATGAATCATCAAGATCTGTATTCTTCATATCTATGGTTTTTCCTGGTTACTGGTTATAAAATACCGACTGTTCACAGAATCGTTTTTGCATATCCTGTTGTACAATTCCACTTTCTCAAAGAACCAGGGACTTCTCTGCTGGTGAACAAAGTCCTCTTGACATGAGGTCTTTAAGCTTTTACAAAATTGGTTTGATGAGTATGACTTTGACAATATTATTAATTGTACCAAATTTTAGCTAAGCAAATTACATCAAAAACCCATTGTCTTTAGGACCAAATGGAGTAGGGCTGTAGAAATCATACTTGATAAGTAAAATGAAAAAAAAATCAATCAGGAAAATAATGGATGGCAATTAGGCTGTTCATCAGCTGCCTTTAAAAGAAATATCACTGCCCTAAAATATAATAAAAACCCAAGTTCAGTGTCAATCTCATTTCCATGACCCCTTGCACAGATGTTTTCTATACCCTTGATCTCAGAATGTAAAATACAAACCCTCAGCCCTCTCCTGTCAAGAGAATATTAACTATGCAAATTTCCTTTAAATACTTAATCCAGAGATTTTGAGCCAGGATAAAACTTCCCCTCTGGGCAGCGACCCCAATAATCCGTCAATTAGCGACACAACCCCCTGGGAGTCCAGTGCAGCTGTGTTTACCAATAATGAAATATTCTAAGGGTGTTATGGAAGCAGAGTTACTTTCTGACACTACTGAGCTGCTTTTGGCTGGGCTTCCTGACATAAACTGTAGACTGTAAGCTTGTTGTGGGCAGGAAATGTGCCTGTTTATTATTATTCTTGTACTCTCCCTGGTGCTTAGTACAGTAGTTTGCACACAATAAGCACTCAATAAATGCAATTCAATGGAATAAAAAAAAAAACTTCAGAGAGCTCAGTAAGGGACAGAGCAGCCGGAGCAGGCAAGAAATCATTCTTGCTCCTGCCACTGCCACTCAACTCCCCAGAACTCATGCCTCTGCCACAAATATAGCAAGAAGTGACCTCCAAGTAGTCCTACAAGAGGAAACAGGTTCTCAGGGCCCTGAAGGGAGGGGGTGGGGAGAATGGGATGTGTGTGTGTGTGTATATAATAGACTGATAGTTCAGAAGTATACATACAGTGGGTTTGGGGAGGGAGTGGGAAGGGAAAAGGGAAGGTGCAGGGGGATGTGAAAACTTGAGACCCAATTTTTAAACAGAAGGATTAGTGAACACCCTTTGTTTCCAGGGTTAGGGACAGAATTAGATTAAAGAAGGTAAATTTGCACAGAGGGCCTGGGCTGATCATTTTTAAACAACATACAATGTCCAGCCCCTGGGAAAATGTAAAGGAAAGAAAAGCCTCGTAGTGTGCTACTGGAAATTACTTCTTAGAGTCCACTTTCCTAATTAAGATAAACTGGCATGGATTGATAGCCTGAATTTAAGAGTTTCATTGATTTAGGAGGGCTACCAGGCACACCCGCGTCTTACATGCTAATATAAACTCACTGAGAAATGCAGAATTCAGCCTAGTGAATCTACAGGTCCCTTCTTGTCTTCATTTTTGCTGTAACATGCAAGCTCCAGGGAATTCAAATTCTTTTTTGATTACACTCACTTCTTTTTAATCTCTCCCCAAAGGCCAACTGGTCTAGCCCCCTGCCTCACACAGAGAACTGACAAAACCACCTAGGACCAATGTGTTCCTCTTTTTAAAACTCTTCAGAGAGAGATTCCACCTCCTTCCTCACAACCTATGAGCTTGGTTGTGCTGACAACCAAGAAGTCCTTCCATTTTTCCAGTCAAAATTTATACTGTTCCAATGTTCCTATTTTCTGGTTTCATTCGTTCATATTTATTCATATAATTGGACACTGCAGACAGTGCTCTCTAGACTGTGAGTTCACTGTGGGCAGCTAACATGTCTAACATCTCTGTAACAGGGTATTCTCCCAAGCACCCAATACAGTGCACCTGCACACAGTTGGCACTTAATAAATATCATTGATTGTTTGCAGGGCATGTACTGGGTGCTTAAGAAGTGTTTAGTTCTCTGCCTTCAAGGAATTTATACTCTCATGCGGGAGACTGGCAAATTGTTTAGGTACAATGGGAGTGTGAGGAAAAATAGATACCACTGGCAATAACCAAAGTATGGAAAAATGAATGAATAAATGGAGTATGTAAATCAATTGATAAATAAATGCTAAGACTGACTGATTATGACACAACCAGGGGTGGTGGAAATTAGTTGGGCAGAGCCTCCTGAAAGAGGTTTTTTTGGGCAGGGCCTTGAAGTTATTCCTTGAGGGCATTCCTTCTCTCCTGGAATCCGGCCAGCAGCTTGTCCTGGGCCTCTTTCCTCTATCCAACTGCACATTCCCAGCCCACCCACAGGAAATGCTGTGAACAACTAGATTTTACAGAGGCAGAAGTAGGCGTGCGGGGAGGGGAGTTCCAAGAAGGAGGAAGGATGTGAGCAATGGCTCGGAGAGGACAGCGAGGTACAGTAAGGTTAGCCTGCGAGAGGCAAGAGTTTGAGTTGGGGTATGTGAACAGGTTTAATCCACTGTGCTGAGGGAGAATAACTTGGCAGTATTTTCCTCATTGAAAATCCCACACATCCTTGAAGATAGTCACTAAGTAACTAAATGAGGAAAAAACAAGGCTCTTCCTTCTACACTTAGGTGAAAAGCTTACAGTCTAGAGGGGAAGCACTTCGAACAGTGCTCAGTGGTTGGCACATAGTAAGTGCTTAACAAATACCAACCTTATTAAATGAAATGTGATTTTTCTCACCTATTCCTAACAGCTCTTCCTTTCACCTTACCTACACCTTTTCTCCTTCTTGGTTCTTGCTCTTCTTCCCTTCTAACCCAGAAGTGCTCTGTTTTCTCCTCCTATTTCAGCTCTCTCTCTGGGTTTCTCTATAATAATTTAGATACTATTTGGGGGTCAACATTTTAATCTGTTTTACTGCACTTATGGTGCCACCTGCAAAACAGCTGTTTAATGACCCTTGAGGGTAGGGATAGTTGTCCACCAACTGTTATACTGTACTCTCCGAAGGATTTAATATGGTGCTCTGCACTCAGTAAGCGCTCGAGAAATTCCATTGATTGACAGTGATCCTAGACAGATAATGACCCTATACTCCCTCAAAGTGCAAGGAAAGTATATACGATTGTTCACGTAGACGGTGACAGGAACAAATATGGCCCTAAACTCCATCTGTAAACCACTGTCTCAGAATTACCCATTGGTTGGGTCTGATGCCTAAGGTAGGAAAGTGAAGGCTGCTCTCTCCAGCAAAGCAGCCTGTGTTAGTAAACAACTATGAGTGACCCATCTCAAAAATGAAACTCTCTCCCTCACCAGCTTCTTGCACAAACACATGATCCCCAGGCTCCAACAGTTGATCCCAAAAGCACAAAAGCTAATAAAAATAAAAATAATAATAATAATTAGTTTTATTGAGCACCTGCTATGGACCAAGTGAAAACTCTGTGGATACACATACCAGAAAGACTTTATGACAGAAGACGGATGTTCTGAAGAGGGTGTATCCATGGAATCACTATGGGTCAGAAACAACTTGATGGCATTTGAAGAAGATGATGAAGATGGGCACTTCTGTACTAAATGCTGGGATAAGTACAAGATTGGGTTGGAGTCAGTCCCTGTCCCACACTGGGCTACAATCTAATTCGTTCATTCATTCAATCGTATTTATTAAGCACTTACTGTGTGCAGGGCACTGTACTAAGCGCTTGGGAAAGTACAACAATAAACAGTGACAATCCCCACTTACAATGAGCTCACAGCCTGGGGGGAAGGAAGGAGGGAGGGCGGCGTGTGGGACAGACAGCAATACAAATAAATAAACAGATATATATATACACATAAGTGCTGAGGGGCTGGTTGGAGGGGAGGGGGTGGGAAGAGCAAAGGGAGCAAGTCATGGTGACATAGAAGGAAGTGGGAGGACAGAGAGTCCCCAATTTACAGACGAGGAAACAGGCACCAAGAAGTTGAGTGACTTGCCCAAGGTCACACAGGAGGCAAGTGTCAGAGTCGGGAATAGAAGCCAAGTCCCCTGATTCTCAGGCCTGAGATCCTTCCACAAGACCACACTGCTAGGCAGAGCGGGAGAGTGGGAAATAATCCAGAAAGATAGATAGGGTGCAAGACTGTGGAAACTGTCGAAGTAAATGGGTGGGCAGACCGGAAACGTGAAGTTGGATAGTAGCAAAGGGGCCTGGGACAGGCTACTAGCCACACTAGCCAGCCTCCAGTGGAGGGATGCACTCTTAAAGGGGAGGGGGGAGGTAGGGAGGAGGGGCAGACCAAGTCAGATTGATTTTTAATGAGAGGACATTTTGAAAGGTGGATCCAGTGAAGTCAGAAATGATCATCACTGTCCCTTCTCTTCACTGAAAGCAATAGATGGGAGCTGAAAAAGACACCTGGCTAAAAGCCAAAGTCTCAGACTTTTGGCAGTGAATCTCCCCTTTCTTCCTGTTTTTTTCCCCCCCTGGCTAAATTCATTCATTCATTCATTCAATCATATTTATTAAGCAATTACTTTGTGCAGAGCACTGTACTAAGCCCTTGGGAAAGTACAGTACAACAATAAAGAGTGGCATTCCCTGTCCAAAATAAGCTCACAATCTAGAGGTGAGGGGACAGACATCAATACAAATAAACGGACATTAATACAAATAAATAAA
Source organism: Ornithorhynchus anatinus (assembly GCF_004115215.2). Classification (NCBI taxonomy): domain Eukaryota; kingdom Metazoa; phylum Chordata; class Mammalia; order Monotremata; family Ornithorhynchidae; genus Ornithorhynchus; species Ornithorhynchus anatinus. The sequence continues at coordinate 86,664,020 of NC_041728.1, read as the reverse complement.
ATTACAGATATATACAAAAGTGCTGAGGGGCTGAGTGGGGGGAGGAGCAAAGGGAGCAAGTCAGGGCAATGAAGAAGGAAGTGGGAGATGAGGCTGGGTAGGAGGAGGAGGAGGATCGTGAAAAGTGAGTATAACTGCCTGCGGACATCATGTCTGCTGCTGTGGTAGGCGGCCATACGTTGCCTATCGAAGAGCTTAAAAGCCTGCACGATTCCAAGAATGTGTTCCTGACTGAAGGATAGGAAATAATTAGGAGGCAAGGACAAACTGAGCATAAAAAGTTAATTCAATTTGCTTTATAGTAAAACTATTTGCATTCCTCAGTGGCCATATTTAGAACTGGAATTCTGTAAGCAGCTGTTGCAAAACTATGATTGTGTGTAACATTTAAGGAATAACTTACAAAATGACCAACTCCTTTCATGTAAAAATGTTTTGTGGCAGAAGCTGGAAGTTGTTTTTTTTTTCTTTTTCTATAAATGTTTCATAAACATGTTTACCAAGTAGGCCCACTCACATAATTGGGTTGAATAACTCTTGGAAGTTAAGATTCCGAAGTTCTCATTCACAGACCAAATACGGCCCCAAAAATCAAATAAAAGAAATCTGGGCGGGTTACGCTAAGAGCCCGCTATCGGCAGTTTCGGTTAAAAATACCTGACACTTCAAAATTGGATAACTATAACTGGAAAGAGAAAAAGCGTCTCAGGCCTTAATCTTGATCCAACCTTTTCTAAATGGTGGATTAACTAAGATCTTCCAGACCCTGGGTTATTTTTATTTAACTCTAACAAAGGCAAGGAGGGAGGAGGAGGAGAGAGGAACCAACTGACTGATTCCTAGGATTCCCTGAGATGAGGACAAGCCGAGATTCTTGGGCCAACAAAGAAACAACAAAACAAATGGCTGTTGGCCTCTGATGCTACAAGCAATGAGTCTCAGGGTCAGAGTTGGGATGAGATGAGATGAAAATGGTAATGCAGCAGGAGGGTAAGGGAAGGAGGGAACAGCTGTTGGCTAGATCCCTTCTCCTTGCTACAGGACTTATGTCTTCCCTTAGCAGGATCCTATGCACGGGCCTTATTTGATTTGATATTAAACTGTAAACTCGCCGTGGGCAGGAAACATGTCTACTAATTCTGTTGTACTGTACCCTCTCAAGCACTTAGTATGGTGCTCTGTACACAGTAAGTGCTTAATAAACCCTGAGAAGGAACATGGGTTTGTGGAGAGAGCATGGGCCTGGGAGTCAGAAGGACTTGGCTTCTAATCCCGGCTCCGCCACTTGTCTGCTGTGTGACCACGGGCAAGTCACTTCACCTCTCCGTGCCTCAGTTAACTCATCTGTAAAATGGGGATTGAGACTGTGAGCGCCACATGGAACAGGGACTGTGTCCAACCCAAATTGCTTGTATCCACCCCAGTGTTTAGTACAGTGCCTGGCAACTGCTTAACAAAGACCATAACCATTATTAAGCCACTTTACTTCCCTGTGCCTCAGTGGAAATGAAGACTGTGAGTCCCATGTGGGGCATAGACTGTGTCCAATCTGCTCTACCTCAGCGCTTAGTACAGTTCCTGGCACATAGTAAGTGTTTAAAAAATGCCATAAAAAATAGAACTAAAAAATACATAAATACCGCTGACTGATTGACTGATTGATAGTATGTGCTCGGAAAGAGTACAATAGAAGAAAAATGCCGGTCTGCTGCCCTCAAAAAACTTTAAAAACCTTGCGGAAGGACTTGAAATCTTTCATCTCTATAACCAACCAAATTTTGGGGAAAAAAAGATAGATCAAATAAGCACTATGTTTCTTTCCTCTGAGTGCACTGAAATCTACTTTGTATCTCACCTCTCTCTGGGTGAAACACGGGTAACAACAAAGTATTGGGTGAGTTCACTGCTAATGTCCAGCCACAGGGGTAAAGACCTAGTTAGGAGACGGCAGGAGTGGGCCAGCAATCAGGCACAGGGTGGCTCTTGTGGAGCTGCAAGATGCAAATGCCACTGCATCACAAAGAGTGATCTTTATCTATACCACACAGATTGGTTCATCCATCACAAATTGGCCTTACCCATTTCATCCTCACCTCAGAGACAGAAATGGTCCCAAACCTGTTCTGTAGTCTCAGCCTCCACGTGGCACATGGGTTATTTTTAGCATCCCACAAGAGAGAGTGAGGGGTACAGTTTAAGGAACACCCCTAAAACTTCACTCTGAATCCAAATGGATAGAGGTACCTCTGCTCCTTTAGTTATTCCCCAACACTTGGTCTTCTGCCCAAACATTTCAGATATGTAAACTTCTGGATTCGCACACATACAGATGCGCGTACGTGCACAGACACCCAGAACCTTTTTGAGGGGAAAAAAATGGCCAGAGTATTCTTCTGGACTAAGGTAGGGCAAAACGACTTAATTTTTTGAACAAGGTAACTCAGAACATTGAGACTCTGGAGCCCTGATGAGTCTAGCTAGGCTTGGCTCACAGTGACCAAAATCTGCCCCTCTTTTGCCTTGGCCAGGGCAAACTCTTATTTCTGGTAAAATAGCAGTACACTGGTGGCGGGCTGCATGTGTACAGGAACATGTGTTCACTCTTTGGAACCACAGATGCCAGCTGTGCCTGGGCAAAGCAGAAGCATCCAAGCACCACCTTTCCTTTTAAAAGCCTGCCTCCGGGCCCAGGAGACCTTGGTTGTGGTTCAGACTAGGACCTCTGGTTTACACCTTGCAAGGCTTCTGCAAAAGGACCCCAGATGTTCGGTACCGAGGTCAGGTTTCCAATGCCCTTCGTACACGGCAGGGCTGATAGACAAATTCTGTTTCCCTGCTGGCTGCTGGAGCCATGGGATCAGACAAACTGCTTTTCCCCCCACCATTAAGAATTTATTTATTCCCTTGGGTTTCTTCAGTTCCAGGAAGTACCACTAAACCCTGCAACTAGGCAGTTCCAGAGCTAGAACCAGGCCAAGAGAAATGAGGGCAGATGGACTGGTTGTTCTTATAAGGAAAAGAATGTGGCCTGTGCCGGGACCTGTGGCTATCAGGGGGTTACAGTATTTCGGTTCATTTTGGGCTTTACCTGTAAAACCACCAAGTCGGCCCTGTGGCCACCCCACAGCAAGGGGGCTAAGACAGAGGGGGGGAAAAGTGCCCAGGGCTTCTAAAACCAGTCAGGGGGCCCTAGCTTGGGATGTGTGAGTATCCTCCGGAGAGCAGGGACCAGAGCAGGAGTGTTCTGTTCTTCGAGCCATAAAATAGGGTTCATTCATTCATTCAATCGTATTTAATGGACACTTACTGTGTGCGGCACACTGTACTAAGCGCTTGGAAAGTACAATACAGCAATAAAGAGAGATATCTCGCGGCCATCGTTCAGGATGAATGAATTGGCGCCTACACCGTTACGACATCGCTTCTGAGCTCGTTGTGGGTAGGAATGCGTCTACTTCTTGTTATATTATATTCTCCCAAGTGCTTGGTACAGTGCTTTGCACACAGTAAGTGTTCAATAAATACAACTGAATGAATGAATAATAATAATAGTGGTATTAGTTCATTCAATCGTATTTCTTGAGTGCTGTGTGCAGAGCACTGTACTAAGCGCTTGGAAAGTGCAATTCAGCAACAGAGATGATCTCTGCCCACAGTGGGTTTACAGTCCAGAAGTGGGGAGACAGACATCAAAACAAGTAAACAAGCATCAATACCAACGCTTACTATGTGCCAAGCACTGTTCTAAACACAGGTGTAGGTACAAGGTCATCAGGTTGTCCCATGTGGGGCTCACAGTCTTAATCCCCAGCTTCCTGATGAGGTAACTGAGGCACAGAGAAGTTAAGTGGCTTGCCCAAGGTCACACAACAGACGAGTGGCAGAGACAGAATTAGAACCCATGTCCTCTGACTCCCAAGCCCGGGCCCTTTCCACGCAGCCACGCTGCTCATTGTGGGGAACGGCTGTCTCTATTTGCTACTGAATTATACTTTCCAAGAGCTTAGTACAATGCTCTGCACACAGTAAGCGCTCAATAAACGCAACTGAATGAATGAACAGACAACCAGTACTGGAAGCTGCAAGGGCCACCACCCAGAGCACATGGTGCTTTACCACCTGGAAGAACCTCAGTTTCCCCACCCTCAATAATAATAATGACGGTATTTGTTAAGCTCTTACTATGTGCCAAGCACTGTTCTAAGTGCTTGACCCACTGGAGTGGCCAGCCCCACTTTTGCGATCTCCTGGGTTGGGGATAAGAATAATAATAACAACAATTTCGGTATTTGTTAAGCGCTTTTTAAGTGCTGTTAAGCACTGTTCTAAGTACTGGGGTAGATACAAGGTAATCAGGTTGTCCCACGTGGGGCTCACAGTCTTCATCCCCATTTTACAGATGAGGTCACTGAGACACAGAGAAGTGGCTTGCCCAAGGTCACAGAGCAGACAAGTGGTGGAGGCGGAATTAGAACCCACATCCTCTGACTCCCAAGCCCGTGCTCTATTTACTGAGCCACCCTGCTTCTCTAATCTGACCTAATCAGCCCAAGCCCTTCCCGCTGCTACCTTCTCCTCCGCTCAGCCTCCCTGTCTGGATCGGAGAACTTTTCTGAGTGGCTGCGGGAGACTAGCAACGAGGACAACAGGAAAATAATAAGAATAATAGTCATTCATTCATCCAATCGTATTTATTGAGCGCTTGCTGCGTGCAAAGCACTCTACTAAGCGCTGGGAAAGTACAATTCAGCAACAAAGAGACAATCCCTGCCCACATTCATTCGTTCAGTCGTATTTATTGAGCGCTTAGTCGTTCAATCATTCATATTTATTGAGCATTTACTGTGTGCAGAGCACTGTACTAAGCGCTTGGAAAGTACAATTCAGCAACAAAGAGATGATCCCTACCCAACAACGGGCTCACAGTCTAGAATGGGGTAGACAGACAACAAAACAAAACAAACAGGCAAGTGCACATGCTTACTGTGTGCAGAGCACTGTACTACGCACCTAATAATAATAATAATAATAATAATAATGATAATGATATTTGTTAAGCGCTTACAATGTGCTGAGCACTGTTCTAAGCGCTGGAGTAGATACAAGGTCATCAGGTTGTCCGACATGGGGCTCAGTCTTAAGCAGCGTGGCTTAGCGGAAAGAGCACAGGCTTGGGAGTCAGAGGTCATGGGTTCTAATCCAGGCTCTGCCACTTGTCTGCTGTGTGACCTTGGGCAAGTCACTTTACTTCTCTGTGCCTCAGTTACCTCATCTGTAAAAATGGGGATTTAAAAAATCTGAGCCCCACGTGGGACAATCTGATTACCCTCTATCTACCCTAGTGCTTAGAACAGTGCTTGGCACATAGTAAGCGCTTAACAAATACCATAATTATTATTATTAATCCCCATTTTCCAGATGAGGTAACTGAGGCCCAGGGAAGTGAAGTGACTTGCTCAAAGTCACCCAGATGATCAGTGGTGGAGGCGGAATTAGAACCCACGACCTCGGACTCCCAAGCCCGGGCTCTTTCGACTAGGCCACGGTCTCCAAGCCGCCCTGGGCTGGTCCCACCTCCGCTGGTGACAGCTCCCCTCCTCCAGGAGGCCTTCCCAGATTGAGCCCTCCCTTTCCCTCTGCTCCTCCTCCCCTCCCTCCTCATCTCTGCTCTTTCCCTTTCCCCTCCCTTCAGCACTGTGATCATTTGTATATATTATTCATTACCCTATTTATTTTATTAATGAGGTGTATATCTCCATGATTCTATTTATCTTGATGATGTTGTTCTGTTTTGCTTTGCAGTCTGTCTCCCCGGGCCGGTCTCTGTTGCCGAATCGTACATTCCAAGCGCTTAGTACAGTGATGATGATGATGGTATTTGTTATGCGCTTACTGTGTGCAAAGCACTGTTCTAAGCACTGGGGGGTGGGGTGGGCGCAGTGATACAAGGTGATCAGGTTGTCCCTTGTGGGGCTCACCGTCTTGAGAAGAAGCGTGGCTTAGTGGAAAGGGCCCGGGCTTGGGAGTCACAGGTCGGGGGTTCTAATCCCCAGTTCGCCACTTGTCTGCTGTATGACTTTGGGCAAGTCACTTCACTTCTCTGTGCCTCAGTTACCTCATCTGTAAAATGGGGATGAAGACTGTGAGCCCCACGTGGGACAACCCAATTAGCCTCTATCTCTCCCAGCACTTAGAACAGTGTTCGGGACATAATAATGATATTTCTTAAGTGCTTACTAATTCCCATTTTACAGATAAAGGAACTGAGGCCCAGAGAAGTGAAGTGACTGCCCCAAAGTCACCCAGCTGACACGGGGCGGAGCCAGGATTCGAACTCATGACCTCTGACTCACAAGCCTGGGCTCTTTCCACTGAGCCACGCTGCTTCTCATTAGACTGTGATTAGACTGTGAGCCTGTCATTGGGCAGGGATTGTCTGTCTCTGTTGCCTAACTGTACATTCCAAGCGCATAATACAGCGCTCTGCACAGAGTAAGCACTCAATCAATACTACTGAATGAATGAATTTGTATATATTATTTATTACCCTATTAATTTTGTAAATGTACATCTCCTTGATTCTGTTTATCTTGCTGTCTTGTATTGGTTTGGTTTTGTTTGGCTTTGCTGTCTCCCCAGTTTAGACTGTGAGCCCGTCATTGGGCAGGGATGGTCTCTATCTGTTGCCCAATTGTACATTCCAAGCGCTTAGAACAGTGCTCTGCACATAGGAAGTGCTTAACAAATACCAACATTATTATTCTCTGTGCCTCAGTTACCTCATCTGTAAAATGGGGACAACCTGATGACCCTGTACCTACCCCAGCGCTTAGCACAGCGCTCTTCACATAGTAAGCGCTTAACAAATACCAACATTATTATTATTATTAATCGGGGGAGACAGATGGACAAAAATAAGACAACTTAATGACGATGAATAGAATCAAGGGGATGGACACCTCATTAACAAAATAAACAGGGTAATAAAGTGCTCGGCACATGTAAGCACTTAACAAATATCAACATTATTATTATTAATAGGAGGAGACAGATGGACAAAAACAAGACAATTTAATGACGATAAATAAAATCAAGGGGCTGGACACCTCATTAACAAAATAAATAGGGTGATAAAGTGCTCGGCAGATATTAAACGCTTAAGAAATACCAACATTATTATGATGATTGAATGAATGGATGGGGGTGAGGGGTATGGGACACCGAGGTTCGGGGCTGCGCCGACCTTGCATCCTGCAGCTTGGCTCAGTGGAAAGAGGGAGTCAGAGGTCATGGGTTCGAATCTCCCCTGTGCCACTTGGCAGTTGTGTGACTGTGGGCAAGTCACTTCACTAGGCCTCAGTGACCTCATCTGTCAAATGGGAATGAAGACTGTGAGCCTCACGTGGGCCAAGCTGATGCCCCTGTATCTCCCCCGGCGCTCAGAACAGTGCTCTGCACAGAGTAAGCGCTTAACAAATACCAACATTACTTGATTCTCTTTATTGTTATTGTTTTTGTCTGTCTCCCCCTATTAGACTGTAAGCCCGTCAAAGGGCAGGGACTGTCTCCATCTGTTACCGATCTGTCCATTCCAAACGCTTAGTATAGTGCTCTGCACATAGTAAGCGCTTAATAAATACTATTGAATGAATGAATTATTATTAAAATGGGGATTAACTGTGAGCCTCACGTGGGACAATCTGATGCCCCTGTATCTCCCCCGGCGCTTAGAACAGTGCTCTGCATAGAGTAAGCGCTTAATACCAACATTATTATTATTATTAAAATGGGTATTAACTGTGAGCCCCACGTAGGCCAATCTGATGCCCCTGGATCTCCCCCGGCGCTCAGAACAGTGCTCTGCACACAGTAAGCGCTTAACAAATAGCAAGCGCTTAACAAATACCAACATTATCATTATGATTAAAATGGGGATTAACTGGGAGCCTCACGTGGAACAACCTGATTCCCCTGTATCTCCCCCGGCGCTTAGCACAGTGCTCTGCCCATACTAAGCGCTTAACAACTACCAACATTATTATTAGGATTAAAATGGGGACTAACTGGGAGGCCCACGTGGGCCCACCTGATGCCCCTGGATCTCCCCCGGCGCTCAGTACAGTGCTCTGCACAGAGTAAGCACTTAATACCAACATTATTATGATGATGATTAAAATGGGGATTAACTGGGAGCCCCACGTGGGCCCACCTGATGCCCCTGGATCTCCCCCGGCGCTCAGAACAGTGCTCTGCACAGAGTAAGCGCTTAACAAATACCACCATTATTATGATGATTATCCTCTCCGCAGCCAGCAAGACCCCCCCCCCACCCCGCCCCTGCAAAAAGGGGGTGTCGTCGCGGTGCAGCTGCAAGCCCCCCGCCCCCCAACCCCGCCTCCTTACCCGCACAGCTCCAGGAGTAAACTTTTTCTGCTGAGGCCTTCGGAGGACCTCGCCGCCCGCAGGGCGAGGATCTGCGGGACCTTGATGAGCAGACACAGCAGCAGCGTGCTCCAGTTGGCCCATTGCAACAGGACTGCCTCCATCATCATCCTCCTCCTCCTCCTCCTCTTCTTCACCCTCACCCCGCCCCCCTACTCTGCCCCGCCCCCCCTTTCCACTCCTCTCCCTGATCCGCCCCTCATTTTGCCAGCGTGGCTCAGGGGCAAGAGCCCGGGAGGGGGTCAAAGGTCGTGGGTTCTAATCCTATTCATTCAATAGTATTTATGGAGCGCTTACTATGTGCAGAGCACTGGACTAAGCGCTTGGGATGAACAAGTCGGCAACAGATAGAGACAGTCCCTGCCCTTGGACGGGCTTCCAGTCTAATCGGGGGAGACGGACAGACAAGAACAATGGCACTAAATAGAGTCGAGGGGAAGAACATCTCCTAAAAACAATGGCAACTAAATAGAATCAAGGCGATGTACATTTCATTAACAAAATAAATAGGGTAATGAAAATATATACAGTTGAGCGGACCAGTACAGTGCTGAGGGGATGGGAAGGGAGAGGGGGAGGAACAGAGTGTTGGTATTTGTTAAGCGCTTACTATGTGCCGAGCACTGTTCTAAGCGCTGGGGTAGACACAGGGGAATCAGGTTGTCCCACGTGGGGCTCACAGTCTTCATCTCCATTTTACAGATGAGGTAACTGAGGCCCAGAGAAGTGAAGTGACTTGCCCACAGTCACACAGCTGACAAGTGGCAGAGCTGGGATTCGAACTCATGACCTCTGACTCCAAAGCCCGTGCTCTTTCCACTGAGCCCCGCTGCTTCTCTTAATAAGGGTGGTCTTTTGTTAAGGGCTTACTATGTGCAGAGCCATAATAATAATAATGTTGGTATTTGTTAAGCGCTTACTATGTGCAGAGCACTGTTCTGAGTGCTGGGGGAGATACAGGGTCATCAGGTGGTCCCAAGGGAGGCTCCCAGTTAATTCCCATTTTACAGGTGAGGTCACTGAGGCCCAGGGAAGTGAAGTGACTTGCCCACAGTCACCCAGCTGACAAGTGGCCGAGCCGGGATCCGAACTCGTTACTTCTGACTCCGAAGCCCGGGCTCTTTCCACTGAGCCACGCTGCTTCCCCAGAGCACTGTGCTAAGCGGTGGGGGAGATACAGGGTCATCAAAGTGGCTCAGTGGCAAGAGCCCGGGCTTGGAAGTCAGGGGTCATAGGTTCGAATTCCAGCTCTGCCACTTGTCAGCTGGGTGACTGTGGGCAAGTCACTTCCCTTCTCTGGGCCTCAGTTCCCTCATCTGTAAAATGGGGATTAACTGTGAGGCTCACATGGGCCAATCTGATGACCCTGTATCTCCCCTGGTGCTTAGCACAGTGCTCTGCACATAGTAAGCGCTTAACAAATACCAGCATTATTATTATTAAACTGGGGGATGAAGACTATGAGCCCCACGTGGGACAACCTGATGACCCTATATCTCCCCCAGCACTTAGAACAGTGCTCTGCACAGAGTAAATGCTTAACAAATACCAACATTATTATTCTCTGTGCCTCAGTTACCTCATCTGTAAAATGGGGACAACCTGATGACCCTGTAGCTCCCCCAGCACTTAGAACAGTGCTCTGCACATAGTAAGTGCTTAACGAATACCAACATTACCCGTCAAAGGGCAGGGACTGTATCTGTTACCGTTTTGTCCATTCCAAGTGCTTAGTCCAGTGCTCTGCACATAGTAAGCGCTCAATAAATACTATTGAATGAATGAATGAACATTATTATTATTATTACTTGCCAGCTGGGTGACTTTGGGCAAGTCACTTCACTTCTCGGGGCCTGTGACCTCATCGGTCAAATGGGGATGATGAAGACCGTGAGCCCCACGTGGGGCAACCTGATCACCTTGTATTCCCCCAGCGCTTAGAACAGTGCTTGACACATAGTAAGCGCTTCATTCATTCAATAGTATTTATTGAGTGCTTACTATGCGCAGAGCACTGTACTAAGCGCTTGGAATGGACAAATCGGCAACAGATAGAGACAGTCCCTGCCCTTTGACGGGCTTACAGTCTAATCGGGGGAGAGGGACAGACAAGAACAATAGCCATAAATAGAATCAAGGGGATGACCATCTCAGTAAAACAGTAGCAAATAAATAGAATCAAGAGCAAATAAATAGAATAATAATAATGTTGGTATTTGTTAAGCGCTTACTATGTGCCGAGCACTGTTCTAAGCGCTGGGGTAGACACAGGGGAATCAGGTTGTCCCACTTGGGGCTCACAGTCTTAATCCCCATTTTACAGATGAGGGAACTGAGGCACAGAGAAGTTAAGTGACTTGCCCACAGTCACACAGCTAACAAGTGGCAGAGCTGGGATTCGAACTCATGAGCCCTGACTCCAAAGCATGTGCTCTTTCCACTGCACCACGCTGCTTCTCTAATAATAAGGGTGTTATTTGTTAAGCACTTACTATGTGCCAGACACTGGGGTGCATACAAGGTAACTGAGCTGGATACATTCCCCGCTTCACAAATACCCTCATTATTATTATTATCATTATTTGCCCCGCTCAGCGCCCTCGCCCCGGCCCATCCAGTCCGCCTCGGCCCGCATTCCACTCCGCGCCATGGCCTTAATCCACCCCACACTTTACCCCGCGCCCCCGCCCCTCCTCCCATTCCACTCCGCGCCATGGCCAGAATCCACCCCACACTTTAGCCCGCCCCCTCCGCTCCGCTCCCTCGCCCCCTCCATTTCCAGTCCGCTCCGTCGCTGGATTCCGCTCCACACTTTACCCCGCTCCGCGCCCTCGCCCCTCATTCCACTCCGCGCCCTCGCCCCGATCCGCCCCACATTTTACTCCTCTCCGCCCCGACCCATAATAATAACAATGTTGGTATTTGTTAAGCGCTTACTGTGTGCAGACCATTGCTCTAAGCGCTGGGGAGATACAGGGGAATCAGGTTGTCCCACCTGGGGCTCACAGTCTTCATCCCCCATTTTAATAATAATAATAATAACAATAATAATAATAATAATAATGTTGGTGTTTGTTAAGCGCTTACTCTGTGCAGAGCACTGTTCTAAGCACTGGGGGAGATCCAGGGGCATCAGGTTGGCCCACGTGGGGCTCCCAGTTTATCCCCATTTTAATAATAATAATAATGTTGGTATTAAGCGCTTACTCTGTGCAGAGCACTGTGCTAAGCGCTGGGGGAGATACAGGGGAATCAGGTTGTCCCACGTGGGGCTCACTGTTTTCATCCCCCATTTTAATAATAATAACAATGATGATGATAATAATAATGTTGGTATTTGTTAAGCGCTTGCTATGTGCAGAGCACTGTTCTAAGCGCTGCGGGAGATACAGGGGGATCAGGTTGTCCCACGTGGGGCACACTGTCTTCATCCCCCATTTTAATAATAATAATAATGATAATAATAATAATGTTGGTATTTGTTAAGCGCTTGCTATGTGCAGAGCACTGTTCTAAGCGCTGCGGGAGATACAGGGGGATCAGGTTGTCCCACGTGGGGCTCACAGTCTTCATCCCCCATTTTAATAATGATAATAATGATAATAATAATAATATTGGTATTTGTTAAGCGTTTACTATGTGCAGAGCACTGTGCTAAGCGCTGGGGGAGATACAGGGGAATCAGGTTGTTCCACGTGAGGCTCCCAGTTAATCCCCATTTTAATAATAATGATAATTATGGCATTTAACAAGCACTTACTATGTGCTGAGCACTGTTCTAAGCGCCTGGGGAGATACAGGGTCATCAGGTTGTCTCACATGAGGCTCACAGTCTTCATCCCCATTTTACAGATGAGGTCACTGAGGCCCAGAAAAGTGAAGTGACTTAACCACAGTCACACAGCTGACAAGTGGCAGAGCCGGGATTCAAACCCATGACTCCTGACTCCCAAGCCCGGGCTCTTTCCACTGATCCACACTGCTTCTCAGATGACTGCACTGCACCCCGCCCCTCCCCGTTATTCATTCAATCACATTTATTGAACGCTTACTGTGTGCAGAGCACTGTACTAAGCGCTTGGAATGGACAATTCGGCAACAGATAGAGACAATCCTTCCCCCGTGATGAGCTCACAGTCTAATCGGGGGAGACAGACGGCAAAGTATAACAGAATTAAACAAAAACAAGACAACGCTATCATGATAAATAGAATCAAGGGGATGTACACCTCATTAACAAAATAAATAGGGTAACAAATAATATATACCAATGAGCACAGTGCTGAGGGGAGGAGCAGGGGGTGGAGGGGGAGCAGAAGGGAAAGGGGGTAGCTCAGTCTGGGAAGGCCTCTTGCAGGAGGTGAGCTTTCAAATAATAACAATGTTGGTATTTGTTAAGCGCTGACTATGTGCCAAGCACTGTTCTCAACGCTGGGGGGGGGGATACAACAGTCTCTGTCTTACTTCTCTGAACCTTTTTTCTTAGAGTGGAATCTTATCTCTTTTTCTGTCCAACAAGGTGCACATGTTTGAGGTGAGCTTCTTGTATTTTTCCCTAGTGCTTTCTTTCCCCAAAGATGTGGGGAAGTAAGTAGCAGCAGGCATTATCTGCATTTTATAGATCAGGGAAGCGGCTGACCTAGCCTGGGAGTCAGAGGCCATGGGTTCTAATCTCTGCTCTGCCACTTGTCTGCTGTGTGACCTAGGGCGGGTCATCGATTACACTGGGAGCCCATCATTGAGGCAGGGATTGTCTCTATCTGTACATTCCAAGCACTTAGTACAGTGCTCTGCACAGAGTAAGTGTTCAGTAAATACTATTGAATGAATGAATGAATACAAGGTAATGAGGTTGTCCCACGTGGAGCTCACAGTCTTAATCTCCATTTTACAGTTGAAGAAATGAAGGCCAAGAGAACCAGTGTGGCTCAGTGGAAAGAGCCCGGACTTGGGAGTCAGAGGTCATGGGTTTGAATCCCGGCTCTGCCACTTGTCAGCTGGGTGACTGTGGGCAAGTCACTTCTCTGTGCCTCAGTTACCTCATCTGTAAAATGGGGATTCACTGTGAGCCTCATGTGGGACAACCTGATGACCCTCTATTTCCCCCAGCGCTTAGAACGGTGATCTGCACATAGTAAGCATTTAACAAATTACAACATTATTATTATTAAAGTGATTTGCCCACAGTCACACAGCTGACAATTGGCGGAGCAGGGATTAGAACCCATGACCTCTGGCTCCCAAGCCTGAGCGCTTGCCACTGAGCCATGCAGCTCCATGACCTTCTGCTCTCCTCCGCCGGCCGGTTCCTGCAACCCTCCCCTCCCCAGTCCCCGCAATGCCCCGGGCCCGCCGGACACCTCGCACCGCTCCGGGGACCCAGGAGAAGCGGCCAGCTGGGGTCGGGACACGCAGCACACACGGGAGCGGCCGTTCACCTTCCTCTTGATCAGCCAACCCTACATACTGAGCGATTACTCTGTGCAGACCACTGTACTAAGCACTTTGGAAGACTACAATAGACAATAGAACAGGCATATTCCCTGCCCACAACGAACTTACATCTAGGGAGCTAAGCAGATAAAAATTGCCAGATATGAAATAGATGAAAGAGTAAGAGCGTAGATAAGATAAGAGCAAAAGTAAGCAGTTGGAGAGTTACAAAACTAAACATATGTATGCAAGTGATGCGATCAGGAAAGTAAAGAATGAGTCAGAGAAGGCTTGAATGTGGGGAAGATTGCAGTATACTTAATTTGAGGAGGTAGTGGAGGTAATTCCATTTTTTTAATGGTATTTAAGTGCTGCTTAATAATAATAATAACAATAATGTTGGTATTTGTTAAGCACTTACTATGTGCAGAGGACTGTTCTAAGCGCTGGGGTAGATACAGGGTAATCAGGTTGTCCCACGTGAGGCTCACAGTTAATCCCCATTTTACAGATGAGGTAACTGAGGCACAGAGAAGTGAAGTGACGTGCCCACAGTCACACAGCTGACAAGTGGCGGAGCCGGGAGTCGAACCCATGACCTCTGACTCTGAAGCCCAGGCTCTTTCCACTGAGCTACACTGCTTATGTGCCAGAAACTGTACTAAGCACTGGGGTCAATACAAGCTAATCAGATTGGACACAGTCCATGTCCCACATGGGGCTCTCTGTCTTAATCCCCATTTTACAGATATGGTAACTGAGGCACAGAGAGGTGAAGTGACATGCCCAAGGTCACACAGCAGGCAAGTGGCAGATCTGGGATTAGAACCCAGGTTCTTAATGGGAACTCTCAATTTAGGAAGTGCCTCTTGAGATTTTTGAATTCTTAATGTTCAAAATAAAATTTTGCAAGTGAAAACTGGTGGACAAAGACTGTGTCAAGGGAGAAGACTGTACCTTATTTTAAGTAAAAAGGTGTTTTCTGCACTAACTGTAAAAACATATGATTCTAGTAGAACAGAACTATTTTGTTAATGAAATGAACATCGCCTTGATTACATTTATTTGCTATTGTTTCAATGAGATGTTCACCCCCTTGATTCTATTTATTGCTTTTGTTCTTGTCTGTCCGTCTCCCCCAATTAGACTGTAAGCCCGTCAAAGGGCAGGGACTGTCTCTATCTGTTACCAATTTGTACATTCCAAGCGCTTAGTACAGTGCTCTGCACATAGTAAGCGCTCAATAAATACTAATGAATGAATAGAGGGGGAGACAGACGTTAATAGAAGTAAATCAAATTACACATAAGCACATATTCATTCAATAGTATTTATTGAGCGCTTACTATGTGCAGGACGCTGTACTAAGCATTTGGAATGTAAAATTCGGCAACAGAGACAATCCTTGCTCAGTAACGGGCTCACGGTCTAAATGGGGGAGACAGACAGCAAAGCCTAACAGAACAAAACAAAGCAAAATAAAATCATCAAGTTAAATAAAATCATAGAGAATATGTGGATATGTAGAGAAATAGTATGGCTGAGTGGAAAGAGCCTGGCTTGGGAGTCAGAGGACGTGGGTTCTAATTTCGCCTCTGCTGTGTGACCTTGGGCAAGCCACTTCACTTCTTTGTGCCTCAGTTACCTCATCTGTAAAATGGGGATTAAGACTGTAAGCCCCATGGGGGACGACCTGATTGCCTTGTATCTACCCCAGACCTCAGACATAGTAAACACTTAACCGATATCATTATTATTATTATTATTATTACATAAGTACTGTGGGGCTGGGAGTGGGGGAAGAGCAAAGGAAGGAAGTTGGGGCGACGCATTAGGGAGTGGGAGTGAGGAAAAGTGGGGCTTAGTCAGGGAAGGCCTCTTGGAGGAGATGTCCCTTCAGTAAGGCTTTGAAAGTTGGGAGATTAATTGTCTGTCAATATGAGGAAAAAGAGCGTTTCCAGGTCAGAGGCAGGACTTGGGCCAAGCGTCGATGGGGAGAGAGACGAGATCGAGGTACAGTGAGAAGGTGGGTGTTAGATGGAAGACGTGTGTGGGCTGGGTTGTAGTAGAAGAGTAGACTAGTGGACTGTGAGCCTGCTGTGGGCAGGGATTATCTCTACTTGTTGCTGAACTGTACTTCCCAAGCGCTTAGTACAGTGCTCGGCACACAGTAAGCGCTCAGTAAATACGATTGAATGAATGAAGAGTAGCGAGGTGAAGCAGGAGGGGGCAAGGCGATGGAGTGCTTTCAAGCCGATGGTAAGGAGTTTCTGTTTGATGTGGAGGTGGGAGGGCAGTCAGTGGAGGTTCTTGAAGAGTGGGGAAACTTGTCCTGAATGTTTCTGTAGAAAAGTGATCGAGGTATAAGAGTGAAGTATGCTTAGAGAGGCAGTGTGGCTCAGAGGAAAGAGCCCGGGCTTAGGAGTCAGAGGTCATGGGTTCTAATCCCGGCTCCACCACCTGTCAGCTGTGTGACTTTGGGCAAGTCACTTGACTTCTCAGTGCCTCAGTTGCCTCATCTGTAAAATGGGGATGAAGACTGTGAGCCTCAGGTGGGACAACTTGATTGCCCCCTATCTACCCCAGCGCTTAGAACAGTGCTCAGCACATAGTAAGCGCTTAACAAATACCAAAAAAAAGTATGGACTGTACTGGAGTGAAGAAAGACAGGAGGCAGGGAGGTCAGTAAGAAGGCTGATACCTGATCTCTCTCCCTCTCCCCAGTTTCCCTTCTCCTCCTGCCTTCGAGACATCTCTACTTGAATGTCCTCGAACTTAACATGTCCAAAACAGAGCTCCTGGTCTTCCTACCGAACCCTGTCCTCCCCCTGACTTTCCCATCAACACCATCCTTCCTGTCTCACAAGCCCGTAACCTTGGCATCATCTTTGGCTCTTCTCTCTCATTCGTTCCCCATATTCAATCCGTCACTAAATCCTGTCGATGCCACTTTCACAACATGGTGAAAATCTGACTTTTCCTCTCCATCCAAACTGCTACCAGGTTAATACAATCACTCATACTATCTCCCCTGGATTACTGCATCAGCCTCCTTGCTGACCTCCCAGCCTCCTGCCTCTCCCCGCTCCAGTCCATACTTCACTGTGCTGCCCAGATAATTTCTTGACACAAACGTTCAGGACACGTCACACTGTTCCTCAGAAAACTCCAGCCATTGCTCATCCACCTCCGCATCAAACAAAACCTCCTCACCATTGGCTGTAAAGCTCTCCACCACCTTGCCCCCTCCTATCTCACCTCTCTCTTCTCTCCTACAACCCAGCCCCCATACTTAACTCTTCTAGAGCTAACCTTCTCACTATACCTCGATCTCACCTGTCTCACCGCCGACCCGTAGCCCACATCCTGCCTCTGTCCTGAAATGCTCTCCTTCCTCGAATCTGACAGATGATTACTCTCCCCCTCTTCAAAGCCTTAATGAAAGCACATCTCCTCCAAGAGGCTTTCCCAGATTCAGTCCCACTTTTCCTCCTCTCCCACTTCTATCTGTGTCATCTTGACTTGCTCCCTTTGCTCTCACCTCCTCCCAGCCCCACAACACTTATGTAAATATCTGTAATTTTATTTAGCCATATTGATGTCTGTCTCCCCACCTCTAGACTGTAAGCTCATCGTGGGCAGGGAATGTGTCCGTTGATTGTGGTATTGTAATCTCCCAAGAGCTTCGTACAGTGCTCCGCACACAGTCAGCCTTCAATAAATACGATTGAATGAATGAATGAAAGGGGAAGGACAGGGTGTGGGTGGAAAGATAAGGAGTTCTGTTTTAGACATGATACGTTTGAGGTGACGGGAGGACATCCGCTCTCTTCCCCTCCCCCTGCTCTCCAGGAAAGGCCACAGGCTGGGGTGGCTTATCTCACTTCCTCTACCACCTGCCTGGTCCTGATCCTTGCAGCTTCCTAACCACAGCTTGAGATCCGGGGTTCACCTCCTCCACCAAAGCAACAACGAACAAGAGACTTGGGCAAGCCAGGGCTCACCTCAGCAGGTGGCTCATTCTCTGTCTTCCTCCTCCCCCCTTCTTCCTCCTCAGAAAGATGTTTTAGAAAAATGATCTGGGTAGTACAGTGTGGGCTGGAGGTTGGAGAGACTGGGGGCAGGGTTACTTGTGAGGAGGCTGATGCAGGAGTCAAGCTGAGCTAAGACAAGTGTCTGGTGTAAGGACAGTGCCCTGGTTGTGGGTTTCAGACAAGTAGATTGGTGACGTGGTCAACTATGTTGGACAGTAAAGTGGAGGATGATTTGGGGACAAAGTTAAAGAATTCACTCTGAGTATAATGAGCTTGAGGCATCAGTGGAACAATCATTCATTGATGTTCTGAAGGTTGGAGAAAATGCAAGACTGTAGAGAAGGAGAGAGGTCAGGGATGGTGAGGTAGGCTTGGGATCATTCACAGAGGTGGGGTTGCTGAGACCAAGGAAGTGAGTGTAAAGTGATGAGAGAAGACCTAAAAAAGAGAGCCCTGAGGGACATTCACAGTTTGGGTGAGAGAGGCCAAAGAAGAACCAGTGAAAGAGACTGAGAAGGACAGCTAAGAGAAAAAAGTGGTTCCACAATAATAATAATGGTGGTATTCGTAAAGTGCTTACTGTGTGCCAGGCACTGTACTAAGTACTGGGGTAGTTACAAGGTAATCGTGTTGGACACAGCCCAAAGCAGCTGAGAGGTCAAGCAGGATGAGGGTAAAGTCTGTATGATTTGTCAATACATTGTATTTACTGAGTGATTACTGTATTCAGAGTACCATACTAAGTGCTTGGGAGAGTTGGTAGACATGTTCCCTAACCACAAGGACTTCACAGTCTAAAGGGAGAAGCTTACAGTCTAGAAGGGCAAAGAAGAGAGTGACCCAAGAAACCATTTTGTAGAAGGACAAGAAGGGAACTGGAGAAGAATAAGAGGAGGCAATGGGTGTAAATAACCCATTTGAGGAGTTTGTACAAGAGCAGTGGGAGAGAGTTGGGAAAATGGTGGAGGGGATTATGAGATCCAGAGTAGGTTTTGTTTTTTATAGATGAGAGATGTGGGCAGGTTTCAAGGCAGTGGAGAAGGAGCCATCTCAGAGTGAATATTTGAAGGTAGTGATCAGGGGAGACTCTAAACTAATGAAAAATCAGCCACTATACCCCAAAAGCTTCATCTTATTATGCATGACTGAAACAGGATGAGATTAATTATTTTAGCTCCATTCAAGAAAAGCCAGGCACTTGAGTTGTTATAGTTTAACAGATGGATGATGTTCATCCATGTACAATTCCAACATAATTAAAAAAGAATATTAGGTTTACCAGAAAGCAGATAATAATCTATTAGTACCCAACAAATAACTGCATGACTCAGTGGAAAGAGCACGGGCTTTGAAGAAAGAGGTCATGAGTTCAAATCCCAGCTCTGCCAGTTGTCAGCTGTGTGACTGTGGGCAAGTTACTTAACTTCTCTGTGCCTCAGTTACCTCATCTGTAAAATGGGGATTAAGACTGTGAGCCCCACGTGGGACATCCTGATTCCCTTGTGTCTACCCCAGCGCTTAGAACAGTGCTCGGCACATAGTAAGCGCTTAACAAATACCAACATTATTATTTGTTTAGTGTTTACTAAGTGGCAAGCTCTGAGCTAAACCCTGGGGTAGTTTCAAGATAATCATATCTATAAATTGCTTATATGAATGTCTGCCTCCCCTTCTAGACTGAAAGCTCGTGTGGACAGGGCATGTGTTTACCAAATTTTGTTTTACTGTACTCTCCTGAGCACTTAGTACAGTGCTCTACATAACAATAAGCACTCAATAAATACCACTGATAACTGACTGACACAGCTCCTGTCCCACATTGGGCTTACACTCTTAGTGGAAGAAGAGGTACTATTGAATGTCTACCTACCAGATGAGGCGTATGGTGCTAGCTTTCCTTTATTAGCCATAATTTCCTTTCAACGACAGCCAGCTGGAATCTTTGCATACATTCAGCAGGCAAATATTTCTTCTACAATATAATTTGTGCAGGTAACAGCCACTCCACAAGACAAATTCTGGGAGATAGAACCTGGAAGATAAAATTGGTCTTGTTTGATGCTTTACCCCATGGAGGCAGGATATAATCTGCATCGTTTGGTAGCTTGCCCTATGCATACACCTAACAGGGACGGACTTCCAACTAAGTGTTAACAGGAATGCAAATTCTTCCCTACCCTGCTTTCACCGGGTGAGGTTAAAGAGTCAACAACAGTGAATGGATCTTAGAGGAATCCCAAGGACACAGTGAATCAGATGTTCAAGGCCTTGAAGAGATTTCAGAGCTGATAACCAAAGAGGTTGTTGAACTGGGGGAAGGGAACTTAATTTTGAAATGGATGATGCAGAGGTCGATGCATTAAATTGTACCTCAGGAAAATCATCCAGTTCAGCAAATTTAGTACAGTGCTTTGCACACAGGAAGCTCTCAATAAATACCATTGATCCGTGCAAGATTCTGAAACAGATGGCATTTTTCTAACCACCAGCTAAAACCTTGGGATTTAGAAGTCTTGCATATATTTTCGAGGAAGTGGATGAACTTATAAATGTGATCAAGGAGATAGAGTTCAAAGGTGTATAGATATGTTTAGGTGATAGCTTGTTACAAGATGCAGACAAGAGCTGCCTGACGGGTGAACAGTTACTTCACGATGTAGAAAAATCACCAAAGCAGTCAACAGAACAAGCTTCTACTTCTGCAGACTCTTAAAGAGGCATTACAATTAATTTGATATTGTCATGTTTTGACTGACTTTAGAGATTAACAAGCAGTAGTTATTTTTATCATTACAGTATATAGCCCTTAAAAGAGTTTCATATTACCTTCTCAGCCTTTCTGAAGCAGCTTCAAATATATACTCTACATCTGTGGCAAACAGGGCTGGTTTCAGAGGGTAATCAAGTAAGCAATTGCCTCCGTATGGAGCATGGGAATTGGTGGAAGCAGGATTGGTGCCATTTGTGAAAACAGGGAGTAATGAGAAGTGGCTTGGCCTAGTGGGTAGAGCTAGGACCTGGGTGTCAGAAGGACCTGGGTTGTAATCCCAGCTTCCACCTTGTGTGTGAAGCTTTTGTGTGACCTTGGGGAATCCACTTTACTTCTCTGTGCCTCAGTTATCTTATCTGTAAAATAGGGATTAAAACTGTGAGCCCCCTGTATGACATGGACTAGTTCCAACCCGATTAACTTGTATTTACTCCAGTGCTTAGTACAGTGACTGGCACATTTTAGGCAGGGAACGTGACTTCTCATTTTGTTGGTTGTACTCTCCCAAGCGTTTAGTACAGTGCTCTGCATAGAGTAAGTTCTCAGTAAATACTATTGATTGTATGATTTTAAAATACCAATTTAAAAAAAGAGGAAGGGGTTAGGGGTGGTTCCTGCAGGGCAGGCATCAGACGTCAAGTGAGAGAAACCATTGCCTCATGGTGGGGGGGGGGGGGGCGGGTGCAGTGTCTGCTGATCCATGAAGAGGCAGCCACTGCATGGCACATTCTAAGATGAATCATTTTTTTACAAAAATCTCAACCCATGTCTTCCCTCTCCTTAAAAACCCCCAAGTGTAGTCCATCCACCTCTGCATCAAATAGAAACACCTTACCATCTTTAAGGCAGTCAATCAGCTCTTTCCTGCCTAACCTCACTGACCTATTTCTTCAACCCAGCCCACAAACTTTGCTTCTTTAATGCCTGCCTACTCACCATACCTCAATCTCATCTATTCCACTGCCACCCCTCAGGTCTGGATCTTCCTCCTCCTTTATATCTGACAGTCTACATTCTCTCTACCTCTACAAGGGCTTGTTTATTTGTTCCCTTATTTACTTAAGGGCTGTGGGAGCCATCATGGATTTCCAACCTTTCAGCTCCGGGCAGAGCAGCTTAATAGTGGGGGTCTGAAGCAGGAGACCCATGGTGGACCCACAGGGGTGGGGTAGGCACTGGCAGCCCTGGGAGGTGGACTGCAGCAGGAGTTGACCAGGAAGTAGACAATGGCAGGAGTTGAGGGGGCTGGGCAGTGCCGAGGGGGCAGGGGAAGGCTGAACATTGCAGTGGGGGTGGAGGGGGGAACTGGACCCCAACGGGGAAAGACCAGTAGAGCGGTGGACGGTGCAGAGTCGGTGAGGTCTGGGGCTGAACTAAGTGGCCACAGAGCTGAGAGAGGGGGTTGGAGGTGCCCAGTGAGGGTGGGCACCACGATGAGATGAAGTCACATGATGAGTACTACCTTACATCATCATGTTGTGCTCTGCATGTGTCATACAGCCCACGGGGTGGAACTCATGGACTAGCCAGGATTAAGGCTGGTCCTGTTTTCCTGGAAAAATAAGTTAAAGGGTTCAGATGGACTGCCAGATGATCTGTTGGATCCTTCCCCTTCACTAGCCCTCACAAACCCTGCCCACTGTACCCCATTTTCCCAGACTGTGAGCTCATCGTTGGCAGGGAAAGTATCCCTTATATTGTTGTACTCTCCCAAGCGGTTAGTACAGTGCTCTGCACACAGTAAGAGCTTAATAAATGCAATTGATTGAAAGCATGTTCTGAGGTGGTAACTAACCACCATACTCAGGAATGCTATCAAACAGAACTCAACTGAGTCAGCAACCGGTGCTGCTGTTTGCCTGTTCAGCGGGGATTCTTCAGTCATCCTCTAACGAGTGCAGCTAAAAACACTGCTTGTGGGCATACAACAGCCCAATCCGCAATGTCACTTGTTGGCAAAAACTAACACTCCTGGAAAATTTATGCAATTTAAATGCCTCAAAATTGGGAGAAAATGAAATTTGGGGGTTTGCGAGTTTGGTCCTGCAAGCCCAGAGAAATTCCCTGTAGTGATTAGTGAACAGGTGATGTGGACTAACCTGAAGCAATTAGTGATCAGGTGATCTGTATATTACAGTTGTATTACCTTTACTTTTTGCTCAGTCCAAAGGACAGGCAGTTTATACTACATGAAAGCATGGATAGATAAAGGCCTCCTCCAAGACCAACCAACACTAACCAGTTGTACAGTTCTGAGGAAAATGTCCTTTAGATGTTTTAAACTACACCTGCTTTGGCCAGTGTTATTGTGGTGAGTTTAAGAGGTGTTTTTCTGGGAAC
The DNA here is from genome assembly GCF_004115215.2 of Ornithorhynchus anatinus. NCBI lineage: Eukaryota > Metazoa > Chordata > Mammalia > Monotremata > Ornithorhynchidae > Ornithorhynchus > Ornithorhynchus anatinus. Next base: position 86,641,001 of record NC_041728.1, on the reverse strand, counting down.
TATTTGGGGTATTTTCTTTATGTCCAGGAAAATTTCACTTTTCTCTTTACATCAGGAACTCAGATTACAGCCATTACTATTTGGTACAATCACTTCACCATCATCTTCATCAAGAGTATTTATTAAGGGCTTCGTATTTGCAGAGCACACTGTACTAAGCACTTGGGAGAGTACAATACAACAGAGATGGCAGACACATTCCCAATCTACAACTTGCTTATAGACTTACTTGTTTATATCGCTTTGAACTTATTCCTTTCTTCCAAAGTATTGATTGGTTTGGGCTTGCCCCATAGTTGGTGAGCAGAGTCTTTGTTTCAGTTGTCAGTAAAGAGATCAAATAGAAGCAGTCCTGATGCCTGTGTCTGTGGGAAACCATTTAATATGTCACCCAAGCTTGACTGTAAATCATTGGTGATTATACTTTGTCATGCATCCACCTCTAGGATGGTAACTGGTAGTTGAGAAAAACAGTCAGTCAGTTGTATTTATTGAGCACTTACTGTGTGCAGAGCACTGTACTAGGTGTGGGGAGAGTACAATATAACCAGTTGCTTCTTGGCTGCATTGGAAGTAATTATATTACATGTCAGTCAATCAGAGGTATTTATTGAGTGCTTATTGTGGCCAGATGATTGTACTAAGCACATGGGGGAGTTTAATATAATTAGCGGTCATGATCCCAGCCCTAAAAGAATTTATATCTAGTAAGGGAGATAAACACTGAAATACAGTGTAGAAAGGGGAAGCAGGAGAGTAATAAGGATACATGCATAAGTGCTGTGGGGTTGCCTTGATTCTCTTTAGTTGCCATTGTTTTTACAAGATGTTCTTCCCCTTGACTCTATTTATTGTTCTTGTCTGTCTGTCTCCCCCAATTAGACTGTAAGCCCGTCAAATGGCAGGGACTGTCTGTATCTGTTGCCGACTTGGTCATTCCAAGCGCTTAGTACAGTGTTCTGCACACAGTAAGTGCTCAATAAATACTATTGAATGAAAGTGAAGTGAGTATCAAATTACTTGGGGGGGGGGGGGTACAGACCCAAGTGCATAGGTAATGTAGAGGGGAGAACAAATAGGGTGGGAAAATGAAGGGTTTGTCAAGGAAGGCCTCTTGGAGGACACATGATTTTAGGATGGCCTTGAAGTGGAGCAGAGCAGTGGTTTGGTGTATTAAAGGGAAGGGAATTTTAGGTCAGAGGGAGGGTGTGGGCAAGGGGTGGTGGTGACGAGACAGGCAAGATCATGGTATGGTGAGTAAGTTGGAACTAGAGAAGGAAAGTGTGCTGGCTTGGTTGCAGTAGATCAGTGAGGTCAGGTGGGAGGAGGAGAGCTAAATGTGAGCACATGTTATGCTGGTTAAGTAAAAAATATAACATCATACAGAGCTTGGGAAAGCGGTGTGGTCTAGTGGATAGAGCATGGGTCCGAGAGTAAGAAGGACCTGGGTTCTAATCCAGACTCTGCCATTTGTCTTCTGTGTGACCTTGGGCAAGTCACTTAACTCTTCTGTGACTCATTTACCTCCTTTGTATAATAGAGATGAAGACTGTGAATTCCATATGGGAAATGGATGGTGTCCAACCTGATTAGCTTCTAATAATAATAATGTTGGTATTTGTTAAGCGCTTACTATGGGCAGAGCACTGTTCTAAGCGCTGGGGTAGATACAGGGTAATCAGGTCGTCCCACGTGAGGCTCACAGTTAATCCCCATTTTACAGATGAGGTAACTGAGGCCCAGAGAAGTTAAGTGACTTGTCACACAGCTGACAAGTGGCAGAGCCAGGAGTCGAACCCATGACCTCTGACTCCGAAGCCCAGGCTCTTTCCACTGAGCTACGCTGCTTCCCTGGCACATAGTAAGCACTAACCAAATACCTTTTTTTTTTTAAAAAAAGGGCCTTTTGCAGAAAACTGCAGTATTTCTCGAGGGGTAGTCCTGCCTCATCCCCACACCTAATTGGACCATAGCTATTGCATTTCCCTCCCAGATCCCTGGTAACCCAAAAGAAAGAATGTGGGGAGAAAAAAAAATACAGGGCAGGATGATGATGAGGATGGCATTTGCTAAATGTATTCTATGTGCCAAGCACTGGTTTAGATCCAAGATAATCAGGCTGGAACCAGTCCCTGTCTCACAAGGGGTTCACAGTCTAACAGGGAGGGAAAACATGTATTAAATCCCCATTTTGCAGATGAGGGAACTGAGGCATAGAAAATTTAAGTGCCCAAGGTCACACAGCAGGCAAGTGGCAGAACAGGGATTAGAACTCATGTTCCCTGCCTCCCAGGCCCATGCTCTTTCCTCTAGGCATGGGGCTGAGGGAGAGGGTGAATAAAGCATGAAAATCCAAGTGCAAGGGTGATGCAGAAAGGAGTGGGAGAAGAGGAAATGAGGACTTAATTGGGGAAGGCTTCCTGGAGGAGATGTGCTCTTAATAGGGTTATGAAGTGGGGAGAGTAATTATCTGTGGGGTGTGAAGTGGGAGGATGTTCTAGACCAGAGGCAGGTTGTCGGCTAGGGTTCAGCGGAGATAAAGACAAGATCATGATCCAGTCAGTAGGTTGGTATTGGAGGAGCGATGTGTGCAGGCTGGGTTGTAGTAAAAAATCAGGGAAGTAAGGTAAGAGGATTAAAGCCAATACTAAGGAGTTTCTGTTAGATGTGGAGGTGGATGGACAACCACTGGAGATTCTTGAGGCCTGGAGAAACATGGACTGAACAGTTACCTTGAAAAATGATCTGTGTAGCAGAGTGAAGAATGGACTGGAGTGGGCAGAGACAGGAGGTAGATCAGGAAGGAGGCTGATTTAGTAATCAGAGTAGAATAGGAGACCATGTTGTTGAATGTGGGAGCCATAATGAGTGTTTAATTCTAGAAGACTTTGATTGCTATATACCTTTATTTTGCATACCCACTTGTCCGTCCTACCATTTTGCTTTCACCTTGTCCCATCTTCCATTAGGGCTTTTATTGAGCGAGGCTAATCTAAGAAATAAGAGTCTGGCACTGCAGTATGTTTCTAATCATAATTCAAGCTTTATTCTATCCAGTTTACAAACTTTTGTTCTTCATAATATGCAAGCATAGAGTTATTTTCATAATAAGGAAGTAAAACTTCCATACAAGGAAAGTTGTTGTGGGAGAAGTGAAATTTGTTCTACTGAAATTAATAAGGTTTAGTGATAGGATTTGGTAAAAAGCCCACCAATTTTCAGCTCTAAAGTTCTGGGAATAAATGCAAACACAGAGACTCAGAATTTTCATGTAACTTTTTGTTTATTAAGGAATTAAGTTGGCAGTAAGCCCTCCCTAAATTGGTAGATCATGAAATTAGGGGGAAAGGAAAATATTTGGGGGGAACATCTGTGTGGGAAGCTCATTTAAAAATTCACATTTTAAAGAAGAATTGGAAAACATCAAAATGGGTGCCTCAATTTTTGGAATTAAAGGTGTAGGTGGTGAGGATGGCAGAGTCGACAGAAAAGAGAACTCAAAGAAGAGAAACATGGAAAAATCTAAGCAGAAATGTCTATTTTAGTCGGGTACTTATCACTCTTCTTGTCTATAATTGGGGAAACTTAAGAAGCAAATGGAAATTTTAAAACTTGTGAAATTGCTATAAAGAAACAAAAGTAGAAGATATTGATGAAGCTAGGGAGGAAAGATGTGAGTAGAAGGGAGTACACTGATCTTTGTTTTTGTCAGTTTTATTAAGATTTGGTTGGTACCCAATCTCATACTTTTCAATTGCTCATTTCCCTACATTTTCAGCTGCTTATCTTGTTTTTTTATTTTTCAAATGGTATTTAAGTACTTACTATATGCCAAGCACTGTACTGTGCAGTGGAGTAGATACAAGCTAGTCAGGTTCGACACAGTTCATGTCCCACATGGGGTCACAGACTTTATCTCAATTTTACAGATGAGGTAACAGGCACAGAGAAGTTGAATGACTTGCCCAAGGTCTCACAGCAGGTAAGTGGTAGTGCCAGGATTATAACCCAAGTCTTTCTGACACCCAGGCCTATTCTGTTTCCATTAGGCAGCACTGCTTCTCAATTTCAGAGCACATCCTGCAGAGGAGGGTTTGATGAGTATACAGAAAACTGGAAGCAGCATGGCCTAGTGGAAGGAGCACAGTTGTGGCAATTAGAGGAGTTCGGTTCTAATCCCAGCTCTACCACTTGTCTCTTTATGTGACCTTGGGCAAGTCACTTCAATTTTTTTTATCCCTTCGTACCCTTTTAAAACAGTCTCCCCTTCCCTTCTTCCCTCCTTGACTGCCATCTTCAACTGTTCACTTTCTAATGGCTTCTTTCCCACACTGCTTTCAAACATGCTTATGTAACCCATATCCTAAACCCCCCGGCCCCTTGGCTCCCCCTAATTATTACCCCATCTCCCTCCTACTATTTCTCTCCAAATTTCTTGAGAGAGTTATTTAAATCCCATCTCCACTTCCTATTCTCCAATTCTCTCCTACAACTCCTCCAATCTGACTTCTGCCCCAACAGAAATAGCCTACTCTAAGGTAACCAGTGACCTACTTCTAGCCAAATTTGTTGGCCTTTTCTTCATCCTAATCCTCCTAGACCTCTGTCACCTTTGACACTGTACACCAGCCCCTTCTCCTTGAAACTCTATCCAGCCCTGTTCTCTCTTGGTTCTCTACCTTCTCTGACACTCCTCAGTCTCTTTTGCTGGCACCTCCTCTCCCTCCCACGCTATGGCAGTAGGGGTTCCTCAAGGCACAGTTCTAGGTCCCCTTCTATTCTCCTTCTACACCTACTCCCTTGGAGAACTCATTTGCTCCCACAGCTTCAATTATCATCTCTATGCAGACGACTACCAAATCTACAACTCCAGTTCTGACCTTTCTCCTTCTCTGCAAACTCCTGTTTCCTCCTGCCTTCAAGACATACCTATTTGAATGTCCTGCTGACACCTCAAATTAAACATGCCCCAAACTGAACTCCTTATCTCTCCACACAAACCCTGTCTCCTTATCTCTCTACACAAACCATCCTCCTGCTGTCTTTCCCATCACTATCTTGTTTTGTCTTATGCCATTGAGTCCTGTCTGACCCATAGCTTTCCATTACTGTAGACAACACCCATATCCTCTCTACCTCACAGGTCTGTAACCTTGGTGTTGTTCTCAACTCATCTCTATCATTCCACCCAATCTGTCACCAAATCCTGTCAGTTCTACCTTCACAACACTACTAAAATCCTCCCTTTCCTCTCCATCCTAACTGCTACCATGCTGATCCAAGCACTTATCCTAGCCCATGTTGACTATTGCATCTGTCTCTTCGCTGACCTCCGAGCCTCCTGTCTCTTCTCACTCCAATCTATACTTCTCTCTACTGAACAAATAATTTATAAACAAAAATGCTCAGTTCATTTCTCTCCACTCTTCAATGACCTCCAATGGCTGCCCATCCGCCCCACTTTGGGTGGGGATTGTCTCTCTTTTTTGCTGCATTGTATTTCCAAGCACTTAGAACGCTCTGCAAGCACTCAGTAAATACGATTGAATGAATGAATGAATGAACATCAAACAGAAACCCTCACCATTGGCTTTAAGCACTCAATCAGCTTGCCCCATCCTACCTCACCTCGCTAATTTTCTCCTGCTACAGGCAAGCCTGCAGACTCCACTCCCTTAGCACCAGCTTAGTCACTGTTCCCCAGGGTCATCTATCTTGTCTCCAACACCTTTCCCATGTCCTGGCCCCTATCTTGGAACTCTCTTCCCTCTTCATATATGCCAGACCACCATTCTCTCCACCTTCAAAGTATTACTAAGGTCACATCTCTAGACTGTAAGCTCATCTCTAGAGCATAAGCTCATTATGGGCAAGGAACATGTCTGCTAATTCTGTTGTTTTGTACTCTCCCAAATGGTTAAAACAGTGCTCTCTGCACATAGTAAGCACTCAGATACAATTGATTGATTGATCTCCTCCAAGAGGCCTTCCCCGATTAAGTCCCCTTTCTCCCCAGCTTGCTCTTCCTTCTGGGTCATCTATGTACTTCAATCTGTGATCTTTGGACATTTGATATTTGCCCCACCCTCAACTCCACAGCATTTATGTGCATGTCGTTAAATTAAATATTATAAATTATTTATTCACATTAATGTCTGTGTCCCCCTCTAGATTGTAAACTCGTCCTGGGCAGAGAACATGTCTGTTGATTCTGTTGTATTATATTCTCCCAAGTGCTTAGTATGTGCTCTGCACATAGTAAGCACTCAATAAATATGATTGACTTGTATCTGCCTAAGTGCTTAGTACAGTGCCTGGCACATAATAAAGCACTTAACTACCATAACAAAATGTAGTAGGGGAAGCTGAAGCCCCAGTGAGATATGCTGAATACCGTATACAGTCTGTGAGCAAAAAATGAAAACACTGTTGCTTTAATAAAGATCTCTCTGAATGTAACATGAATTAGTCCAGAAGAGAACTGAATGATAGGGTTTAGAAGCAGATATATACATTTTTGTGCCATCGAGCCTGCATTGTGGTCTATTTGGGAGAGCAGACTGAGTATACTGAAATGCAGTGGATAAATCACTTGGGAGACTTTTGTTTTCCCCCAAACAGGTAGAAAAACAAACAGGCCCAATATATAAATATTTTAGATGATAAAATAATTAGAAATGAGTAATTACTTGACTTTTGGGCCAGATTCCTATTTACTCTTTTGTATTCATCTCAACTCAAAATGAAAACAAGACCATTTCCTGAAATTCAAGAATGGGCTGCAAAACAATTTAGAAAGGTATATCTGGTTGTTTGGAAGAGCAAATAGATTGAGTTCCTCATTTTTATCACCCTCAACCCCTATTAAAAATTGAACTACAGTTTACAGACTGGAGTGAGCCAGCGTGGCTCAGTGGAAAGAGCCTGGGCTTCGGAGTCAGAGGTAATGGGTTCGACTCCTGGCTCTGCCACTTGTCAGCTGTTTGACTGTGGGCAAGTCACTTAACTTCTCTGTGACTGTTACCTCATCTGTAAAATGGGTATTAACTGTGAGCCTCACGTGGGACAACCTGATTACCCTGTATCTACCCCAGTGCTTAGAACAGTGCTCTGCACATAGTAAGCGCTTAACAAATACCAACATTATTATTATTATTAACATTATTTTAGGCTTTCTGATCTGACAAATAGGTATATGGCAAACTGAGGGAGAAACCACTTTATTCTGAGTCTGCTTTGGGTACATCCTGTAATAAACCCACAAAAAAATCAAACATCAAGAAAGTCAATCAATGGTATTAATTAATCACTTACTGTGTGCAGAGCACTGTAAGCTTCTCGTGGGCAGGGGGAATATGTCTACCAACTCTGTTATAGTGAACTCTCCCAAGTGCTTAGTCCCAACTCCTTACTCTTGGCTTCAAAGCTCTCCATCACCTTGCCACCTACCTCATCTCCCTTCTCTCCTTCTACAGACCATCCCCTACACTCTGCTTCTCTGCCACTATCCTCTTCATGGTCCCCCGTTGGTGCCTGTCCCACCGTCGACCCCTGGCCCACGTCCTGCCACTGTCCTGGAATGCCTTCCCTCCTCACAACTGCCAAACTAACTCTCTTCCCCTCTTCAAAGCCCTACTGAGAGCTCACCTCCTCCAGGAGGCCTTCCCAGACTGAGCCCTCCCTTTCCCTCTGCTCCTCCTCCCTCCCCATTCCCCCTACTCCCTACCCAAAGCACTTGTGTATATTTGTATATATCATTTATTACTCTCTTTTATTAATGATGCGTATATATCTATGATTCTGTTTATCTATTTTGATGGTATTGATGTCTTATTACTTGTTTTGTTGTGCCGTCTGTCTCCCCCTTTTAGAGTGTGAGCCCGTTGTTGGGCAGGGATTGTCTCTGTTGTCGAACTGTACATTCCAAGCACTTAGTACAGTGCTCTGCATACAGTAAGTACCCACTGACAGTTGGAAGGAGATACAGTTTGTCCCCCTAGAAGTGGTACTTGGGGTACAGTTGAGAGTTGACTCCACTTAGGGGCACACTGGCCCGATTTCTGTTGGGGCCCCGGCATTTTAGCCTTGGACAAGGGAAAACTAGGAATATGACTTTTGTTTGGATTAGTCCCAGCCTCCCGGGTTTTTCTCCTAAGGGAAGGTGACCCCTCCATCCAACCTGCAGAAGAGAAATCCCAATGAAAACTTCTCCCACAAGGCTCAGGATCTTCTCTTTTGAAGCAGGGGGTTTGGCTGGTTGTGGGCTCCTCTGCCATCTGGTCTTCTTCCTGTGGTAGTTAAATGGTAGGGAGCTGGAATGGGTGCTGGGGGAGACCCTAACGAATGAACATAAGCCATGAAATGCCCTGAGGGGCCATGTATGATCAAATATGCATGAGGTTATGACAACGATAGAGTGATCTTTAACACAAATGATGGGCATATCCAATGGGGGACCTTAATCATTTTCCTGCTTGGGGATCATTTTCCACATTCTGATCCTAGAGATAATGTGAATCCATTCCTGAGAATTTCACTATAAGCTTTGAACTAACAAAGGGTCCAGTACAGCTGCCTGTTGATGATATTTGGTTTGAGACAATCAAAAGCTATCCCCTGGTTTCTAATATCTACCACATGTGCTTGTCTGATGTTGCATCTTTGGGTGTCTGTGTCATGAGTTTGTAATAAATTTATATTTTTCTACTTTACTTCTAATCAGATGCAGCTTTTTGGATCAGTGCACACTTGGAAAACCCCAGACAAGTCTACCAAGCTGTGACATAATCAAATCGGGCAGATTGTAAACTCCCTGAGGGCAGGGACATGTCTTTTAATACTGCTATAGTCTCCCAATCACTTAACACAGTGCTCCCCACATGAAGTAAGCACTCAGTAAATACTGCTGATTGACTCCAGTGCTCAGTAAGATTTTTCTAAAGCTCCTAGAAAGGGTTGGGCCATTCAGGTGGTTCCTATTCAAGGACTTACATTTTTTTTCCCCACCGAAGAACATGCATTTTGCTTCATGAAGGTTCAAGAGGGGGGAGTTCTTGCTCGTCCTCAGCCCTCGTGGCATGTGGCATGGCTTAGTGGATAGAGCACAGGTCTGGCAGTCAGAAGGTCATGGGTTCTAATCCCGGCTCTGTCACTTGTCTGCTGTGTGACCTTGGGCAAGTCACTTCACTTCTCTATGCCTCAGTTACCTCATCTGCAAAATGGGGATTGAGACTGTGAGCCCCACGAGGGACAGGGACTGTCTCCACCGATTTGCTTGTATCCACCCCAGTGCTTAGTACAGTGTCTGGCACATAGTAAGCGCTTAACAAATACCACAATCATCAATCATCATCATGTGTTCTCCCTGTGTCAGTGGAGCCACCTGCTCTGCATTCATATGAACAGGGGTGACCCTTCACTTTCAGAAGTAGGGAAGCATTCCAGGTGAAGATAGATCAGAATTATCATCCCAAAGCAGATTGGGTGTTCACAATCAATTTATCAATGGTATTTATTGATCACTTAGGGTGGAACTAAGCTCCTGGGGAAAGTATAATACAGTAGAGTTGGAGAACTTGGGATCCCTGCCCTTAAGGAGCTTACACAGCAATAATGACAAGTGGCTACTCCCTTTCTCCAACTTCTCTCTTCAACAATGCCAACTCTTACAGCCCCTTTCCCCTCTTCCTATCACTTCCATTTCACTCAGTGATATTTACTGAGTGCTTACTGTATGCAAAGCAGTGTATTAAGCACTTGGAGGAGCACAATAGAGTTGGAAGGCAGTATCTCTGCTTTCAAATAATTTATAGTCAATAACTTTACAGTGCAGCAATTAATCTTGTAATCAATTTCCTACTTGGGTGTCCCCCCTCCCTCATTCAACAATCAATTTTGGCCTGCTCCTAACATGCCAAAACTCACATACTCTTTCTTAAAGCCTCAGTGGCCTAATAAAGGCATGAGTCTAAAGAGACATACTTTATTCTCTGTTTATATTCCGTATACAGTCAGAGTGCACAAGTCTGTTTGGAAATAGAAGTGTGGTGAAAAGAGCCAGATATTTCAACTCTTGTTTAAATTTGACTCAAACTTCATATAGTTGGATGCAAGTCCATACTTCACTCTGCTGCCCGGATCATTTTTCTACAAAAACGTTCAGGAAATGTCATCCCACTCCTCAAAAAATTCCAGTGGTTGCCCATCCATCTCCATCCCTACTGAGAGTTCACTCCTCCAGGAGGCCTTCCCAGACTGAGAAGAGGAGGACGCTCCTCCTCCCCTCCCAATTCCCCCTTCTCCCTCTCTTTGCTCTTCCCCCTTCCCCTCCCCACAGCACTTGTGCATATTTGATTATTTATTACTCTATTTTTTTTAACGATGTCTATCTATCTATGATTCTATTTATCTTGATGACATTGATGCCAGAATGCTTGTTTCGTTTTGTTGTCTGTCTCCCTCGTTTAGACTGTGAGCCCGTTGTTGGGCAGGGATTGTTTCTATCTGTTGCTAAATTGAACATTCCAAGCACTTAGTACAGTGCCCTGCACATAGTAAGCGCTCAGTAAATACCACTGAATGAATGAATGCATGAACCTCTGTATCAAACAAAAACTCCTTACCACTGGCTTTAAAGCATTTCACCACCTTGCCGCTTCCTACCTCACCTCACTACTTTCCTTCTACAACCCAGACTGCACACTTCACTCTTCTAATGCTAGCCTTCTCACTGTGTCTCGATCTCACCTATCACACCGTTGACCCCTTACCCATGTTCTTCCTCTGGCCTGGAACGCCCTCCCTCCTCAGATCTGACAGACAATTTCTCTCCCCTGCTTTCAAAACCTTATTGAAGTCCCATCTCCTCCATGAGGCCTTCCCAGACTAAGCCCCTCCTTTCCTTTTTTCCCATTCCCTTCTGCATTGCCCTTACTTGCTCCCTTGGTTCTTCCCAGCTCCTCCCAGTCCCACAGCACTTATGTACATATCTGTAATTTATTTATTTGTATTGATGTCTGTCTCCCCCTTCTAGACTGAAAGCTTATTGTGGGCAGGGAATGTGTCTAGTTATTGTTGCATTGTACCTCCCAAGCATTTAGTACAGTGCTCTGAACACAATAAGTGCTCAATAAATACGATTGAATGAATGAAGTCAAGGTTCACAGACTGCTGTGTTAAGTACATGTTTGGTTGGATTTAGAGATGGGACTAGTAAGCATGCTCTTAGCATGAGGTGAGGAATCATTACCTTCATGTCACCAAATTCTGTCACTTCTGCTTTCACAGCCTCTCTAGAACCTGCACCTTCCTCTGTATCTAAATTGCTGCCATTCTGGTTCAACCACTATTTATACACAGCATCGACTATAGCATCAGTCTCCTCTCTGACCTCCCTCCATCCTGCCTCTGCCCATTCCAGTCCTGCTGTCTGGTTGATAATTCCAAAAAACACGTTTTGCACACATCTCCAGTCCTCAAAAACCTCCATGGGTTGCCCATTCGTCTCTACTTCAAAAAAAAACTCCTCACCATTGGCTTTAAGGTACTCAATTATCTCTCCTCCTCCTACCTATCCTCGCTCTTCTTCCATCGCAAGCCCGCTCACACATTTCACTCCTCTAACACCAACCTACTTACTGTACCTTGTTCTCATCTCTCTCCTGGTTGACTCCTTGCTCACATTCTCCTTCTGGCCTGGAGATGTGACATATCTGACAGGCCACCGCCCTCCTCATCTTCAAAGCCTTATTAAAATCCTATCTCCTTCATGAAGACTTGCCTGAGTAACACCATATTTCCCTACCCTTACTCGCCCTTTTTTCTGTGTGGCCTATGAATTTGGATCTATATCCCCTAAGTATTTTGATATTCATCCCACCTCCACAAGCACTTATGTAGACATCATATACTCTGCAGCTCCCTTAGCTGTAATTTATTTTAATATCTGTCTCCCAAAGTAAACTGAATGCTCCTTATGGGGAAGGAATGTGTCTACCAAATCTATTGTATTGTACTCTCCCAACATTTACTACAGTGTTCTGCACAGTAATCAATACCACTGATTTTTGTTTTTGTGTTTTAAGATGGATAGAGTCTGGACCTGGAAGTCAGAAGGACCCAGGTTCTAATCCCAGCTCTGCCACTTGTCCGCTGTGTGACCTTGGGCAGGTCACTTCGCTTCTCTGTGCCTCAATTACCTTGTCTGTAAAATGTTCTCCCTCCTACTTAAACTGTGAGCACCACGTGGGACATAATTATCTTATAACTATCCCAGTGCCTAGTATAGTGCTTGGCAAAACAGATTCCATTATTACTGTACTCTCTTTCAAGCACTTAATACAGCACTTCAGCACTCAAATACTATTGATTTATTGTAAGGTGCAGTAGAGGAATCTACTCAGCTGAGGGCACTTGGGTATATGCTGGTTGTGGGTCATACCAATAACAAACTATATTCTTTTAAACATTGGAAAAATTGCTCAAGGAGGGTCCTGCTAGAACGGTAAAGTGGTTGAAGTGTTAGTTTGTTTTTCTCATTTACTAAATTTAGCCTGCTAACATGTAGCTATTCTTGACTTTTCTCCATGTGTCTGGTGGGCCATGGATTAGATTTTAATTAATAAATATGTATTATCCCCATTGCTTCATGAGAGACAATTCAGTGTGCAGGTCCTTGCAGGGGCAAAGTTTTGGGTGACTGCAAAACAGGTACTAGGTACTAGGGGATTCTGGCCCACGTGGTGATGGGGAGGTGACCCTTGCCTTCATAACTGTGCCAATGGGCAGGGGTTCAGTATTTTGGCAAAAGAGAAGAGGTTGAGACATATTCACTACGTTTTAAATGTGTAAAAAGACGCATTTTTCTACTTTTTTTTTGCTGGCTCAATTTCAAGCCAATATTATGTCACTAAGTGTTTTATAGCACAGCTGCCAAACTACAGAGATTCCATCACCATCACTCTCCTCTCTTCCCCTGTGTCCTAATCTGGCCACACATCATTAATAATAGATCAGCCTCAATGAGGTAAGCAAAATGACAACCCTGCCACCCGAAGTTAAAGCATTTATGGTCTAGAGTAGATATATTGAATGAATGAATGAATGAATGAATGTAGCCTCCTAAATATGCTAAATACCAATGTTGCATTTCAACTTTTGACTAGAGGAGGGAGGGAGTCTGACAATGTATTTGGATGACAGCATGAAATGAAAATGAACATGTTGTAAAATACCAGTAATATTTACTTAACATTGAACATAGAGCAGCAAAGATTTTTAAAATGCAGACTCCTTTTTCCAAAAGTTTATAATAGGTGGTATGCTGATATAAAGCTTAATTGCAAAAAAAAAGTTATATTCTTGAAGATCTGGTTATCTTGATCTATTCAAACAAAACATTGGGAGTTAAGTAATCTAGATTTAATCCTTGTTGGCTGGGCAAATGCATTACAGTGTGAGCCTGGGTAAACCATCTAATCTCTCAGAGGCTCCAACTTCATGAAACAAATACAAGGCTTGCCATTTTCCTAATGGACTGTTGGATAATTAATGAATAATTGTTACTCTTTGAACTTTTAGTTCTTTGCATGCAAATCCTGGACATCTTTGAAGATGGTGATGGGATGGGCAGACTGATCTTGCAGTGTAAAACTGGTGGGCATTTGTTTATATAAAAAAGGCCCAGAGAAGTATCATAATTATTATTCTTAATGCATTTGAGCACTTACTTTGGGCAAAGCTCTTTCACAAGTACTGTGGAAAGGCTTTCCTAAGGATAATGACGCAGACCAGATTCCCTCATCCATATGGTAAATACAGGGTTAGAAAGAGGGACAGTTAAAGGATTTTTTTTACGGTATTTGTTAAGTACTACTTTGTGCCAGGCACTGTAATAATAATAATAATAATAACATAATGATAATTGTGATATCCGCTACTATATGCCAGGCACTGTCCTAAGCACTGGAGGGGGTAGAAGCAAACTGGGTTGGACACATTCCCTGCCCTACGTAGGGCTCACAGTATCAACCCTCATTTGACAGATGAGGAAACTGAGGCACAGAGAAGTGAAGTGACTTGCCCAAGGCCACATAGCAGACAAGTGGAAGACCTGGGATTAGAACCCATGACTTTTTAAAACTCAGGCCCTGCTCTATCCACTATACCGCACTAAGATCACTTGTCCTGTTACTGGAAAGGTTTTGGACCCAGAAAGTTGAGGTCAATTACTAGACTCAGAAGCAACTGCTTGAGTGGTTGGTGGGTTTGCTGCTGATTTACTAAACAATTATTAAAATTAAAACTAATATGGACCTCACCTATATTCAGTGAATCCCAAAGGAAAAAAGGATGTAGGGAGGATGGCCAGGATCTGTTTCCTAGCTCGGCAAAAAGCCTGGAAATTATGACTGAACTAGATTTCCACACTGAATAACAACCAAAGTCAATGTTTAATCTGTATTATAATTGGAAAGAATAAGAACAGCAGGTTACAGATCGATTGGAGGTTTACCCTGTACCCACTCAGAGAAGCAATATGGACAGAACACGGGCCTGGGAGTTAGAAGGTCATGGGCTCTAATCCTGACTCCTCTATTTGCTGTGTGATTTTGGACAAGTCACTTCATGGCTCTGGGCCTCAGTTACCTCATCTGTAAAATGGGGACTAAGACTGCGAGTCTAATATGGGACAGGGACTGTGTCTAACCCGATTTGCTTGTATTCCCTTCAAGTGCTTAGTCCAGTGCCTGGCACACAGTAAGTGCTTAACTAATACCAATAATAATAATAGGAAGGGATACTAGAAGCTTCCTAACATGAGGCCTGTTTACAGCTGGCAAAGTCCATAGGATTCTCTCTTAAGGCTTTTGTTGGGGGATAAAGGGTGGAATTTTGTAGATCAAAAGGCAGTCCAAATGCCCCTGGTCAATTTTATCCCAGATATCAGATAAACAAAGGGAAGCACTCTCACCTAGTGGAAATCTGCTTCTGGCAGGGTCTCAACTAGTCAGTTAGGAGTCAGAGAGGAAGACAGAGAAAGACACAGGAGGAGAGAGGGGCAGCTACAGCAGGGACAAAAGCAGAAAACAGAGGGATTTTTCTTTTGGGAAATCCCTGAGGAAAAATAAACTGCACCTGGATGGCCACTGCAGAGTGGCCAACTAGTCTGAGAATGGCCAAATGTCATCTGGGAAATATTGGCAAAGCAGTCCCTTTTCTTCTTGGATAATGTAGTTTTTTCTTTCCTTTCCTGAAATTTTCTTTTCAGCTATCATCCAGGCTTGGACAGAGTGTAGAGAAGTGCTCTACTGAATCCAAGAGACTTGCTGTGATCCAATCCTCTAAAAACAACCCAAGACCATGAGGCCCCTACTTGGCTATTTTAGCTAATCTAGCAATATAGTAGGGATGTTGGTTAGTTCTCAGAAAGGAATGCTGGTTAGTTCTCAGAAATTCTGTTTCTGGGGGAAGTTTCTGACCAATATTCAGCTTTTTTAATGGTATTAAAGTACTTATAAACTAGGTATTGTACTAAGTGCCGGGGTAAGTACCAGTTAATCAGGTTGGACACAATCCCTTCCTGTATAGGGCTCACAGTCTTAATCTCTATTTTACAGATGAGGGAACTGAGGAACAGAGAAGTGAAGCGACTTGCCCAAGGTCACACAGCAGGCAAGTGGAGGAGCAAGGATCAGAATCCAGGACCTTCTGACTCCCAGGCCTGTGCTCTATCCACTAGGCCATGCTGCTTCTCAGTTCCAAGATGTAGCTACAGGGAGCTTCAAGAAAGATGGGATGGTTGTAGAGTTCCCCAACCAGAGGAAGCTGATCTTTTCCCACTTCTCCTGCCTAATAATAATAAGTTTGGCACTTGTTAAGCACTTACTATGTGCCAGACACTGTACTAAGCGCCGGGGTGAATATGTGCAAATTGGGTTGGATACAGCCCGTGTCCCACATGAGGCGCACAGTCTCAATCACCATTTTACAGATGAGGTAACTGAGGCACAGAGAAATGAAGAGACTTGCCCAAGGTGCCACTGCAGACAAGTGGCTGAACCCGGATTAGAACCCATGACCTTATGATTCCCAGGCCCACGCTCTATCTGTTATGCCTTGCTGCTCCTGCTACACAACGTTGCATGGTGTAAGACTACAATTGCTACCAACTCCATAATAAGTAATAGTAATAATTGTGGTATTTGTTAAGTAATCAATCAATGGTATTTATTGAATGATAATTAGTCAATATCTTCCCTGCCCATAACGAGCTTACAATCTAGAAGGGGAGACTGTAGCAAGCACTGGGGTAGATGCAAATTTATCAGGGGGGACCCAGTCCCTGTCCCACATGGGGTTCACAGTCCAAGTAGGAGGAAGCACAGGAATTGAATCCCCCTTTTACAGATGAGGAAACTGAGGCACAGAGAAGTGAAGTGACTTGCTCCCCAAGCAGACAAGAAGTGGAGCCAGGATCAGAACTCCTGTCTTCTGGCCCCTATGCCTACTCTCTTTCCATTATGTCGTACTGCTTCTCTTGTTAATGGCATTTGTACACCTGCCCTTTCTCAGACCCTTCTTTTTTGGTTTTTCTCTCCCTCTCCCCTTGTGCCACCACCCCGACATTTGATGGAATCTTTCAGCTAAAATATTCTCTTGGATTAATAAATTAACATATTTGGATGGGCAGTCACACTGCCCACTCTTCATTGACTGCTCAAAGTATGACCACACCAAGTGAGTATGATTATTTCTAGTGGAATGTTTAATAGATTACTTTGTTTTAGCCATTGTCTTAGATCACTGGGGACGCAGGCTAGAGAGAAGCAAAAAATCTGTGGCAGAGAGGGTTGGTTTTAGATAGGGTTACCAAGGGAGTGTGGAATTTTCCCAGTTTTTTTTCATAGTGATAGAAGCTCATATGCCTGAAAGAGATTAGATAAAGCCCACCTGGAGGTCAGGGTTGAACCAAATGATTTCTTGAAGCTCCTTCCAGTCCTATAATTCTGCATTTTAAAGTTTCGATTAAAGAAAAAACAACAACAAACAAAACATTTGCTATAACTGACTTCCATTTTGGGCATTTATTTTGTGAAATATTGATAAGATATTGCTGGTCTGTAAATAAACATATCATTTCATATTTTATGATTGGTACAACATACTACAACTATATAATGCTATTTAAGAAATTGCATCAGTGCAGGGATAGGTTACCTTCCAGAAAGGTGATCTGTTTTGAGCTACAGCAAGCTTATAATATCCAACAATATTTGTATTTTTTGATATTTTTAAAAATAGCGATTTTCAATCTTTCACAATCATTTCAATAAACTGATATTTTTAGGGATTTACATATGAACTTACACATTATGTAACAGCCATCCCATTAAGCATGATCAAGTAATTGAACTCACGGATTTTGATGGAACTGACCATCGTGCAATAAACGCTTTTCACGCAGAACATTTCTCTGAGTCAATGTTTTACATTCTCTGCACAGACAGAATAACACTAAAATGATGTGAAGCAACACTGTAAAAGAACAAGTGTGTAATAGGCCATTTATAGTTAAAGACATTTAGAATTTGTTACTGCTTTAACTTCTATACCATTTATACAATAAATTCATTAAGAAATAACCTGAGGTCATGTGTTGCTTTGTCGATGTAAGTTCAAATAAAGCAAATTTTACAAGCAATGGTTAGGTTTGGAACGCCACCTGGAGGACACAGAGGAAGAGGGAAAGGCGAATTTCTCATGAAAAAGCAAGACACTCCTGGGAATCAGAATAATCCTCCAATAATTTAACATTGTTAATAGGCATTATTATCATCAGTGGTATTTACTGAGCACTTACTGTCTACCAGTTCTAGGAATCGGAATAATCCTTCAATAATTTAGCATTGTTAGTAGGTCTTATTATCATCAGTGGTATATATTGAGCACTTACTGTGTACCACTCCTAGGAATCGGAATAATCCTCCAATAATTTAGCATTGTTAGTAGACATCATCATCGTCAGTGGTATTTTTTGAGCACTTAGTGTGTGCAGAGCACTGTACTAAGCACTTGGAAGAGTACAATACATTAGAGTTGGTAGACACCATCCCTGGCCACTGATAATCTCCATAGAAAATAGGCTAACCAATTTTTTCATAGTTTTTTGAGAGCTTCTGTGATCAATAGCAGCCTGCTGTTTCTTTGTACTCTTAGCCCACTTACAATGCTGTATTGCTGCCATTTTGGTTTGGAAATTCAAAAATGTCCAATCATTTCAATGGAGATAAATATCCTGAAAAATATTTTCTGGTTCACTTTTTTTTAAATAAGGAATTATCTTTTTTTTCCATCTGAGCAAATATTCCTGGCTTGGTCCACATACAAAAGAGGAATTAAAAAGTGATATTCTTTTCCCTGTTAGCTCACTGTCAATTTTTTTCAAGTAAGTATACATCTCTCCTCTGTAATATTAAAACAAGATTGTTGGAGATGTCTCCTCTAGTCTGTAAGCTCGTTGTGGGCAGGGGGAGTGTGTTTGGTAATATTGTACCCTCCCAAGCGCTTAGTACCGTGCTCTGCACATGGTAAACACTCAATAAAAATGATTGAATGAATTGGATGAATGTGTTTACCTGCTGGTTTCAACACACTCCCCAAATATATTCCCCTCAGCCCACTGTTGCCACTGCCCGCTCTTCTCCGATTCTGCTCTGGGCCAGCTGCAGTCTCAGTGCCCCCCCTGAGCTTTTCCCACCCCTCGCATACTTTGTTGCCAGGAGGGAACTGGGGTGACAGCAGCTGTGAGGTCTGCAGTGGCAGTGATAGGGCCTATTTTGCAGGTTTTTTGGAGTGGGAAATTGGAGGTAAAGGAATGGATTTGGAGGGAGCAGGAGGAAGGGCGAGGTGGGCAGAGAGTGGCTTTGGGAGCTGTGGAGAAGGTCAGGCAAGTCCAAAAGCCATGGAACTCTAAGGGATTGAGGTAGGCGAAGCAGGTGCATCTGGCACTGATCTGGAACTAGTTTGATATAGTCCAACAGGACTGCATACAGTCCTTCTAGACTGTAAGCTCCTTGTGGGCAGGGAATGTGGTCTGTCGTGTTGTATTCAGTCAATTGTGTTTATTAAGCATTTACTGTGTGCAGAACACTGTACTAAGTGCTTGGGAAAGCATAATACACAAACATTAAGGCATCCATCAATAAACCATACGTGTCCACAACAAGCTCACAGTCTAGTTGTGCCCTGCAAACAGAGCGTTCAATAAATATGATTGACTGATGGACTGGGTTGAATAAGTGACTTGCTAGGCTCCTAGAAGAGCCACAGTCACTCTTCAAAGGGTAGTTGTTGTTTGCACATAGCAGGAACTCAGTAAATGCTATTTATTGATTGTTTCATCTCTTAAAATTCCTCAGTGGTAATTCCACTCCGGTCAGACAAATTTTGTCAGTTTCTGTTTTCCATTCATTCCTCAATCGTTGCACTTTCCTTAGTATAAAAAAAAACCAAACAAAAACGAAAACATAAAAAATAATTGGGCTTCAAAGATCACCCACCTTGGAAATGAGTATTTGAGTTTAAACATTAGCTCGGTTGGAATTCATTATCAAGTTTCTTTTTGCGACTTCCTTCAATAAGGAAGAAATCCATCTCTCCTATTTTTTTTCCAAGTTTAGTATTGATCCGGCTGCCAATTACTTGATTTGCAGTATTAGGAACATCAGGTGAAAATCTTGGTATGTATTTTGGTAGCTTCTGTGGTTCCTTTTTATTACCCTAAAAAAATACATTTCAAACATATTATGAAAAAATATATACCTACATATACAATTATAGGACACTATGACACTATGCTCATTAGGAAGTATTGAAATGGGAAGATATTTCTATGTAGGCAGTATTCTTGTAATTGTTTAAATATTGATAATGATCCTGAAAGATTAGAAGAATATGGAGAATTATTTTAGCAGTGTTTCTTTTGTATAGAAGACATTTCATGATGACTAGATGGTTGGGAAATTAACTGAATAAGAAAAAAATTTGTTGCAATAAGCAAATTTTTCTTACCATTGGGTCATAGTCTTTCAGAAAATTCCAATTTTGAATCCTGGGAAGAAAAAAAAGAGAGTAGTGATAACCTAAGAGGTTCCATTTTTATAAATATTTGGGTCAGTGTCACTTCTGCACTCACTACAATACACTTAGGAAAGTCAAAGTTTACAATTTAGAAACTGAATTCAAGTATGGGGCTAAATAAATCCATATAAATAAACCAAAATTGTTAATATATTAAATTATAGTCTGTGAGAAGACTTTATCTTCATGTTTTGCTGTCTCAGGATTTGACAATCTAATTAATGTTAATTGTAGTTTGACAGGAAACTTCAGTTCTCAGGCATGACAAGCTCATTTTTATTAAGAAAATAATTTGATGAAAGCAGAAATAAGGCAAACAGCCAAATGTAAATTAAAAAGAGAGGCTACAATCCCGAGGGTTTGCGTATTTCTGCATA
This sequence comes from Ornithorhynchus anatinus, assembly GCF_004115215.2. Classification (NCBI taxonomy): domain Eukaryota; kingdom Metazoa; phylum Chordata; class Mammalia; order Monotremata; family Ornithorhynchidae; genus Ornithorhynchus; species Ornithorhynchus anatinus. The sequence goes on along the minus strand of NC_041728.1, from coordinate 86,620,485 downwards.
GATCTTTAATAATTAAAGAAAAGGTTCTAACTTCCCAAATGGGTGTATGGTTTATCCTTTGAGTGAAAACCTTCAGTGAGTTGGCACTTTTGTAAGGTAAAGCTCCTTCTCAGAGCATTAGTATCCCATGAGGTTTTGCCCGGTTTAAGCTTTGGAAATGTTCCCCAAAAAGATCCACAAGGATCAGGAGACTTTCCTTTCTAAATTTCCTACTACCTGCTGCTAGAGGCCTGTTTCTACTATGTTGGAAAGAATTTATCATATTGAAACCCCAACAACATGCAGCCGTTCACTCACATCTGAGGCGGTTAAACACGTCATCACTCCAGAGTGTGTGTAACGTACTGCACCTGCTCCCTGAATAAACATGAAATAAACATTTGCATCTCTTCCGAGCAAGACACTTGGAACCCAGCATTTCTGTTTGGGATCTGGAGGTGGGGGCTCTTAATCGCCTTGGAGTTCTCTATATTTATCTTTTGGTCACACGGTAGTGGAGAGTCTGAGAATCAGAATTAACCATAGACCCCAACCCAAACTGTGGCTGTAACCGAACTGTCTCATGGAAAAGCATTTTTGACTCTTTGGATTTTGGTTACGCGGCCCCACAGACACCTGGCCCTCCAAGCACTCTGTGGCTAAGAAGGTTTTCATAAAAAAGTCTTTGTGCCAAGTGAGTTTCAGAATGATGTATGACATTCACCATAGATGGGCCAAGGATTCACCTTCTAAAACTTTGTGGGTTTTTAAATTTTCACTTAAGGATGTTTGCCCACATGGGGCTGAACTAAGTGTTCTGAGTTAAACAAACAGTTCCTGCCCTGCAGGAACTTTAAAACCTAAGACAAATAGCATTGCCAATGGCTTTATGTAGTAGGACTCCTGAGCATTGCTTACAGCGCTTAGAACAGTGCTCTGCACACAGTAAGCGCTTATCAAATACCATAATTATTATTACAGTGTTCTGGACCCAGAGTAAGAACTCAATAAATACCACTGATTGACTAAAGACTTAGTATGTGCTCCCCACATACTAAGTGCTTGGAAAGAAGATACAATCCCTGGTCCCCAAGGAGCTCATAATCTAAGAATAAACATTCAATAAGTAAAATGTTTGCTCTTTTAATGGTATTTATTAAGTGCTTACTATATGCTAAGAACTGTACCAAGAACTGGGGTTGATACAGTCTTCCTGCAAAGTAAGTGCTTGGAAAGCAGTTACAATCCCTGGCCCCCAAAGGGCTCACAATCTAAGAATAAACATTCAATAAGTAAAATGGGTTTTTTAATGGTATTTAAGTGCTTACTATGTGTTAGGCACTGTACTAAACACTGGGGTAGATGCAAGCTAATCAGGTTGGACACAGTCCATGTCTCACGTGAGGTTCACAGTCTTAATCCCCATTTTCCAGGGAGGTAACTGAAGCACAGAGAAGTGAAGTGAGTGGCCCAAGGTCACACAGCAGACAAGTGGCAGAGCAGGCATTTGAACCCAGGTCCTCCTGAATCCCAGGCCCATGGTCTTTCCACTAGGCCACGCTGCTTCTCGTCTGCATACAGCCATACATTATGAGCAGTGAAGGGGTAAGTGCCTTTTAAACCATATTTATCCCATTTACTACTTACTAACCGGTGACACCAGAGGACAGAAGGAGGTTGGAAAAGCTAAGGGATGAAGCTCACCCCCAGCGGAGCTGAGAGGGAGGAAACATACCACCGTTGATTGTCTCTCCACTCGGCCTCCAGGAGCTCTCTCCAGAGCCTGTCTTGAAGGACCTGGTTCCCTCTCAGGGTCGTGCGCTGGTCCTCCCGCCCCCGGGCTGGCTGAGGCCGACCGAGAGCTGTGGTCCTTCCAGCCCGGGTCCCTTGAGGAGGCAGGGATGAGGCTGATACGGGAAGTCTGGCCTCTGGCAGCCGGTACCCAGCCGAGGTGGCTAATCTGGCCTGCGTGGGCCTACTCCCCATCTTCGGATGGCTTTGGGCTGTGAGTGTGTGCTGAAGAGAGGACGTAGGAGCTGACTACATTCTCTTGATAAAGAAACCGCAGGAACACACTCACTGAAGAAGCAGACCTTTCCCTGAATCCTTAAAAGCCAAGAGATTCCCAAACAGGGTTGTCTCTCTTTAAAGGACTCCTTCTCCTCCAGAGTCCCCTCAAAAGGATTGGCCCAAGCCAAGAGTGAAGGAGTTGGGAGAGGGAATAGCCATGTTCCTGTGTGTGGAAACTCATAAGCCGTTTCCCCAGTGTTGACAGTGTGTTACCCCTGGTAACTAGGCGAGCTCATGAATACTCACAAGGGAAAGTGTGGAAACCAGTGAAGCTGAGAGCAGCTGGCTTCTTCTGCTTTCATTCTGCATTTTCCTCCCCCAAGTAATTTTAACTATGTTGATAGTCTCTTACCTACTGCTCTCTGTCCCAGTGCTCCCAAACTGCTTTTAATGATGGTATTTGTTAAGCGCTTACTATGTGCCAAGTACTGTTCTAAGCCCTGGAATAGATAGATACAAGGTTCTTAGGTTGGATGCAGTCCCTGTCCCACATTGGGCTCATAGTCTCTATACACATTTTAAGATGAAATAACTGAAGTACAGAAAAATGAAATGACTTGCCCACGGTCACAAAGCAGACAAGTGACAGAGTCAGGATTAGAACCCAGGTCCTTCTGGCTCCCAAGCCTGTGTTTTATCCACTGCGCTTTTTAGCCATTGAAAAGTATCCACAAAACTCAGCACTTTCATGGGCTGCTTTCAAAATGGACAGTAGTCTGGTCTACCCCTAGCAGGAATGGCCCTGTAATCAATCAATCAATCAATCAATCAAATAGAAGTACTGTGTATAGAGCACCTTTTAAATATTTGTTAAGCACTTACTAGGTACCTGGCCCTGTACTAAGTGCTGGAGCAGATTCAAGCTAATCAGGTAGATCACAGTCACGTCCCATATGGCGCTGAGTTTTAATCCCCATTTTTACAGATGAGGTAATTGAGACACAGAGAAGCTAAGTGACTTGCTCAAGATCACAAAGAGGACAAGTGTAAGAGCCGGGATAAGAACCCGGGTCCTCCTGACTCACAGGCCTGTGCCCTATCCACTAGATTATGCTCCTTTTCCTTTGTATTGCACTAAATACAAATCTGGCTTCCTTTAGACCATGAGCTCCTTGAACAAAGGGATCATGTTTGCAACTGTCCTCCGTTGTACTTTCCCAAGGGTTTAGTACAATGCTCTTCACACAGTAAGTACTCAATAAATACAACTGGATTCAGCTCTACCTTGAACATCCTAGTTCTATGAATAAAGGCCAATTAGCTGATCATCCAATAATATTCTTGATGTATAAATACTCAGAAAATGGAAAAATGAACTCTGATTTTTCTCCATGGAAATGGAATAGGATGGAAAAAAAGTCCTCTAATATAATCAGAAAAAAGACCTTTAGTTTTAGCTTTCCTTAAATACAAATCTGGCTTCCTTTAGACCATGAGCTCCTTGAACAAAGGGATCATGTTTGCAACTGTCCTCCGTTGTACTTTCCCAAGGGTTTAGTACAATGCTCTTCACACAGTAAGTACTCAATAAATACAACTGGATTTAGCTCTACCTTGAACATCCTAGTTCTATGAATAAAGGCCAATTAGCTGATCATCCAATAATATTCTTGATGTATAAATACTCAGAAAATGGAAAAATGAACTCTGATTTTTCTCCATGAAAATGGAATAGGATGGAAAAAAAGTCCTCTAATATAATCAGAAAAAAGACCTTTAGTTTTAGCTTTCCTTGACCACAAGAGGGTGTTGTAAGTTCAGTGATTTCAACTTTGACATCCTGAAAGACTTTGTTCCTGCCATTCCAGATCAGGTGCAGACTATATCTCCATACTTCAAATTTTAAAATAGAAAAAGCCATGCTGATCAAGTCAGTAACTTCACTGTCACTATAGTGACGCTAGTGAAACTAGTGGTTTCGTGGTTTAGTGGAAAGAGCCTGGGCCTGGAAGTCAGAAGCCATGGATTCTAGTCCCGGCAGTGTCAGTTAGTCAAATAATTATATTTGTTGAGTGGTTACTGTATGCAGTGCACTGTACTGAGCACCTGGGAGAGGACTACATAACAAGAAACAGACACTTTGCCTGCCCACAACGAGTGGGAGATAGATATAATTATATGAATTGCAGATATGCACTTAAAGTCTGTGGGGCTGGGGGAGGAGATGATTAAAGGGAGCAAGACAGGGTGACATAGATAGGAGAAGAAGAGAAAAGGAGGGTTTAAAGAAGGTCTCTTGGAGGAGTTGTGACTTCAATAAGGCTTTGAAAGGGAGGACAGTAATTGTCTGGCAGATATGAGGAGGGAGGGTGTTCCAGGTCAGAGGCAGGATGTGGATGAGTGGTCGGCAGTGAAATAGGATCAAGGTACAGTGAGAAGGTTAGCATTAGAGGAGAGAAGTGTGCGGACTGGGTTGTAGTAGGAGAGTAGAGAGGTTGGGGGGGGGGAGTGATTGAGGGCTTTAAAGCCAATGGTGAAGGAGTTTCTGTTTAATGCGGAGCTGGGTGGGCAACATGGTTGGTTGGGGAAACATGGCCAGAACTTTTTTTTTAGAAAAATGATCTGGGCAGCAGAGTGAAGTATGGACTGGAGTGAGGAGAGACAGGAGGCAGGGAGGTCAGCAAGGAGGCTGATTCAGTAATCAAGGTGGGATCAGATCAGGGCTCGGATTAATGCGATAGCAGTTTGGATGGAGAGGGCAGGGCAGATTTTTGCAATGTTGTGAAAGTTGAACCGACAGAATTTTGTGATAGATTGAATATGTGGGTTTAATGGGAGAAATGAGTCAAGGATAACACCAAGGTTATGGGCTTGTGAGACAGGAAGGATGGTGGTGATGCCTACGGTAATGGGGGAGGACAGGGTTTGAGTGGGAAGATAAGGAGCTCTGTTTCAGACACATTAAGTTTCAGGTGATGGTAGGATATCCAAGTAGAGATGTCTTGAAGGCAGGAGGAATTTCGGTCTCTGCTACGTCTGCTGCATGACCTTGGGAAAGTCACTTCATTTCTCTGTGCCTCAGTTACCTGGGGGGAAGCAGCGTGGCGCAGTGGAAAGAGCCTGGGCTTTGGAGTCAGAGCTCATGAGTTCGAATCCCAGCTCTGCCACCTGTCAGCTGTGTGACTGTGGGCAAGTCACTTAACTTCTCTGGGCCTCAGTTACCTCATCTGTAAAATGAGGATGAAGACTGTGAGCCCCACGTGGGACAACCTGATTCCCCTGTGTCTACCCCAGCGCTTAGAACAGTGCTCTGCACATAGTAAGCGCTTAACAAATACCAACATTATTATTATTACCTCATCTGTAAAATGGGGATTAAGACTGTGAGCCCCATGAGGGAGAGGGACAATGTCTGACTTGATTACCTTGTATCTACCCTAATGCTCAGAACAGTCTTTGGCACATAGCAAACACAACAAATACCACAACTATTATTATTATAATTATTATTGTGGCCACTAGAACACCTCACAGTATATTTGATATAAGTGTATATATTTAAGTATATAGGTACATTAATATATGCATATGTTTATATATGTATGTGTAGATATATCTGGAGTCCTGCATTTCTTGTGCCTTCAGAACATTCATTCATTCAATTGAATTTATTGAGTGCTTATTTCTGTCTGCTCTGTGTCCTTGGACAAGCCACTTAGCTTCTCTGTGTTCTCTGAAAAATGGGGATTAAGACTGTGAACCCCACATGGGACAACCTGATTACTTTATATTTACCCCAGAGTTTAGAACAGTGAATGCTTAACAAATACTATAATAATAATTATTGTTAGTATATTGCCCACGCCACAAACTTAACATGGTCAAAACAGAACTCCTTATCTACTCACCCAAACCCTGTCCTCCCCTTGATTTTTCTGTCACTGTAGACAGCACCACCATCCTCCCTGTCTCATAAGCCTGGAACCTAGGCATTAGCCTTGATTCATCTCTATCATTCAACCCACATATTCAATCTATCACTAAATCCTGTCTGTTCAACCTTCACAATATAGCTAAAATCTATTCTTTTCTCTCCATCCAAATGGCTACCACATTAAACCAAGCACTTATCCTGCTCTGCCTTTATTGCCGTGTCAGCCTCCTTGCTGACCTCCCTGTCTCCTGTCTCCCCCAACTCCAGTCCAGACTTCACTCTGCTCCCTGGATCATTTTTCTACAAAACCAATCAGTCCATGTCTCCCCACTCCTCAAGAACCTCCAGTGCTTGCCCTCTGCATCAAACAGGAACTCCTCATCATCAGATTTGAAGCACTCAATCACTTTGGCCCCTCCCACCTCACCTCACTACACTCCTACTACAACCCAGCCCCACGAACTTGGCTCCATGCATGCCAACTTACTCATGGTACCTAGATCTTGTCTATCTCACTGCCGACCTCTCACCCATGTCCAGCCTCTGCTGGAAGGTCCCCCCTCCTCATATCTGACAATTACTGTCCCCCACTCCAAAGCATTACTGAAGGCACATCTCCTCCAAGAGGCCTTCCCTGACAAAGCTCTCATTTCCTCTTTTCCCATTCCCTTTTGTGTCATCCTGACTTGCTCCCTTTATTCACCCTCCCACACCAGAATCACAGTACTTATGTACATATCCATATTTTCTTTATATTACTCTCTCTCCCCATCTATACCTTAAACTTCTGTGGGAAGGGAATGTGTCTGTTATATTGTGTTGTACTCTCTCAAGTGCTTAGTGTAGTACCCTGGACACAGTAAGAGCTCAATAAATATAAATGATTCATTGCCTGCCCACAGTAAGCACTAAGTGAGTACGATTAATTAAATGATTGATTGCTATTCCAAGTGCAGAACTATCATGCGGTGCATATCTATTATGCAGTACAAACCTATCATGGGAAACAGACATGGGAAGCAGCGTGGCCTAGTGGAAACATCATGGGCCTGGAAGTCAGAGGACTTGTGTCTAATTCTGGTTCTCCCATGTGTCTATTGTATGACACTGAACAAGTCACTTAACTCCTCCGTGCCTCAGTTACCTCATCTGTAAAATAGGGATTAAGACTGTGGGCCCTAGGTAGGCCACAGACTGTGTCCAACCTGATTAACTTTTTATCTACCCCAGCACTTTAGTACAGTGCCTAGCACTTAGGCAACAAATACCATAAAAAAATTCATGGTTTTTTACAGTAACAAAACTCTGGATTTTGTTTTCTTTCTCTCCCTTCCTGATGCTGCCCAGTGTTTAGTACCCTTTTTGGCTGTCTCCATGCATTTGTCCAAAGCTTTAAAAGCACTGATACCAGTGAACTGGAGAGCTCTTTCTGAAGAATGATATAGTTCTGAGCCCATCATCACAGAGTCACTGGGCTTATTTTTCCCTAGGTGTATCCCCATGCTAGGACTACAATTTACAAAGACTTTATTTCGACCTAAAGGAACAAATAACAAGACATTCTGGAACTTATTGAGCACTCAATAAATGCTAAGCATTATAGCAGGTATAGGATATTCAGTGCTGGGACAGTCCTTGACCCACACAATATAAGTCACAATATAAAAGGTTGACAGAGTAGTTAGCATATCCCCATTTTACAGATGAGGAAACTGAGGTCTAGAGAGGTCAAGTGACTTGCCCATAGGTCAAAAACAGAGCTAGAATTAGAGACCAAGTCTTCTTGACTTTTTCCTCTAGACTCTAAACTTGTTGTGGGCAGGGAATGTTTCTGCCAACTCTATTGTATTTACTCTCTCAAGGACTTAGTATAGTTCCTTGCCCACACTCAGTAGATGCCATTGATTGATTATTACAATTGACTTGCTTTCTGACTCTCTCTTTTATTCCTCTCCCTCTCTCTGTCTCTCCTTCCTGACTCTCTTGCTCCTTCTGTTGCCCCTCCACTGTATTTTTCTTCCTTTCCCATCTTCCTTCCCTCTTCCTCGACTGCCTGTATCATTGGCCCTACTCTTCAAAGCCCCGTCCTCTATCCCATTTTGATCTCCAAAAAAATAGGGTCAGTTTTATGGAAGATGAGGTGATGAAAGAGAGACACAATAGCTCCCAGTCCCTCAGTTATTCAGCCAGGGATGATTTCTGGGACTCGTGGCTGTGGAGTAGCAGTTAATTCCAAAGCTCATTGGATAGAATAGTCTGTTGGTTGTTCTGTCCAGTGATGGAACAGGAAACTTTGCTCCATTGGCTCTGTGGCGCTAGTCCATGGTCTACTAGGCTAATCTGAAGTTGGGGTGTCCTGGGTCAGAAGGAGTTAATGGATGGTCAAGAACAGGGAGGGTGGTGGACTAAGTTAATGAGAGAAAGCAGGGAAAGAGAGAGGAAGAGAAAGGAAAGAACTTCCTTTTCATTCATTCATTCATTTATTCATTCATTCATTCAATCATATTTATTGAGTGCTTACTGTGTGCAGAACACAGTACTAACCACTTGGAAAGTACAATTCAGCAACAAATAGATACAATCCCTAACCAACATTGAGCTCACAGTCTGGATCCCAATGATAATTCTCCACCCACCCCACATACTCTCCCTTCACTCACTCTACTCACTCCTGGATCATTGAAAAAATAGGGAACATTTTGTGTGATGGTGTCTTGATTGAGCATCAGTAAGGTATTTCCCAGAGAGACAAGATTCCCAAATACTTGAATAATGGACTCAGATTGGGTTCAGTTTCTCTTTTAACATTCTAATTAGTGAGTACATAATAGCTGTTGGCAAGCTCCCTGCAAGAAAACCTTCCCAGAAGTCCTGGAGAAATCTGCCACTGAAGTCTTTTCGTGACCTAGGCAGGATAATGAAATGGTACATGCGTACTTCATGAATTCATTAGAAGCTTATGAATATTCTGAAATTAGTCAGGGAGACCTTTTTTAATAGTTGCAGTCTTGATAGCTGCCTCTTTGATTAGTATTATCTGTGATGCAAATTAAGCCAATGTGGTCTTAGATTAGCATAGTTTGGACACATCATCAGGAAGACTAATTCTCTGGAGAAGATACTAATGCTAGGAAAAGTCCGGGGAAAACATGGAAGAGGCAGACCAACAGCTAGATGGATAGAGACCAAAACAGTGATAACAGAAGAACCGTTAGCAAGGTTACAGATTATGGCAGAAGGTAGGACGTTCTACGGAAAATATATTCGTAGAATAGGTATGACTCAGAAATAGCTCGATGGCACTTGATAATAATAATAAGGAATGATAGACACATCATCTGATTTTTATGTATCTACCCCAGTGCTTAGCATACAGTAAGCACCTAATAAAAACCCTAATAATTGTTTTTATTATGATTAAAGCTATTTTATATATTTACTCAGGGAAGCAGGATGGCCTAGTGAAAAATGCACAGGCCTCTGGTAGAGGACCTGGGTTCTAATCCTGGCTGTACTGCTTGTCCACTGTGTGACTTTGGACAAGTCACTTAACTTCTCTGTGCCTCAGTTTCCCCACCTGTAAAATGGGGATTCAACACCTGCTCTCCCTCCTACTTAGATTGTGAGCCCCATATGGGACAGGGAATGTGTCTGATTACCTCGTCTCTCCCCCAGCAATTAATAAGTACAGTACTTAATACATGGTAAGTGTTTAACAAATACCACAATTATTATTTCATCCTTCTAATAAGGAGTTGTGCCTAGTAAAATAAATACTATGTAGAATTGAATGACTGGCTGTACTCAACACATAAAATATAGCTTCATTATGCATCCAAATGGCAAAATATTTGTAAAATCAAAATACCATACTTGTCTTATGCCATCAAGTCATCTCTGACCCATAGCATGTCCATGGACACATGTCTCCCAGAACACCCCACCTCCATTTGCAATCGTTCTGGTAGTGGATCCAGAGAGTTTTCCTGGTAAAAATATGGAAGTGGTTTACCACTGCCTCCTTCTACACAGTAAAATTGAATCTCTTCCCACGACTCTCTCCCCTGCTGCTGCTGTCCAGCACAGGTAAGATTTGACTTGTAGCAGATTGTCTTCCATTCTCTAGCCACTACCTAAGCTAAGAATTGAATGGGTAGGCCTCTGCTTGACTCTCCTTCCTGTAGCCAAGACTGGTAGAGTTCTGGAAACCCTCCAGGTGCGACCCTGAGAGGGGACCATATTTCTACAGCTATGGAATCATAAATTCAGTAAATGCAAACTGAAAGATTAAGTGGGTGACTCAAATACATTCCTTTCCAGATATTTTAAACAATTTAAGGCCGGGGGAAGGAGTCGCCGGGGGAAGGAGTTGCCCAAGCAGGTGCTAGAAACAGATTTTTTTTAAAAAACTACTGCAAAAAAGAGAATATAAACATTATCTGTCTAGGTTGATTTCCTCTAACCTCGTTATTTTAGATAGTATTATATCATGTAAATAAATCAATCAATCAATTGTACTTATTGAGTGCTTACTATGTGCAATGCTTGGAAGAGTACAAGAGAATCAGCAGATGATGTTCCCTGTCCATAACGAGCTTGAGTGAGAAAGTGATGACTGTGAAAGATCATCAGAGTGCAGATGCTCATGGAGCTGGAAGGAAAATGTGCTAATTGGAATGCTTTCATTATTGATTTCATAATTCATTAGAATGTGAGCAGATAAAATAGCTACATTCTTTTAAAGATAAGCCCAGAACATTTAAAAATGATCATTATTACCCTATTAACAAGGGCAAATTGTGTCTTTCTCTTGTTTTGTACTCTCTGAAGCATTTCCTAACATCTCTGCACACAGTAATTGCTCAAGTCCCACCAATTTATCTGAATTTATTGGTGTGTGTGTGTGTGTGTGTGTGTGTGTGTGAGATTGAATTTTGCTCCAAGTCTTATCCAATTGATTAAAATAAAAATCAGCTGTACTAAACAAAGAGGCTTCAAAACGGTTAACAGACAGCTATGTTCATTGCAAATAAAATGACACCCTCTTCAAGAGAGAAATGTGTGCTATCGAAATCCTTCGATAGCTTTAAAAATGTGGTAGGAAATTAGGGAAATGCTTCTTAATAGTGGCAATAATGGTCACAAATAATCTATAATTGAGTCTCAAAGCTTTAGGATCCTATTACTGGCTTGTCACTAAACTCTTTTCCCAGCTGGACTGTGATTTTCTGATTATTACATGAAAGAGAGAGGTTCACAAAACTATAGTATGATCAGGGGGCTAGCTCTAGTACACAAGCCCACTTTTGCAGATCTAACAAACCATTAACTCTCTAATAATAATTGTGGCATTTGTTAAGCACTTACTTTGTGCCTAGCACTGGGGTAGATTCAGGATAATCAGATTGGACACAATCCAATCTGAGCTCACAGTCTAAAGGGGAGGGAGAACAGGTATTAAATTCCCATTTTACAAACCAAGACACTGAGGAGTTAAATAACTTGTCCAAAATTACAGAGCAGGAAAGTGTCAGTGATGGGATTAGAATCCAGGTTTAGAATTAGATTAGAATCCTCTGACCCCAAGCCCTTGCTCAGTTTTTGAACATTCCTGGCCAACGTTCCCAATTACATATTCCATCTGGGTTTCCTTGAGGCAGGATTTCCAAGCTTCTTTGGCCTAAATGCCATCTCTAGCTTTACACGTATAAAGCAGAAGATGTTGCTGACTGGGTCACTGCTTCCAAGTGGCCTGATTGGCTGAGACAGCTCTCTAGCAGGGATTGACCGGGGTAGTGAAAGTCAGCAAATACAGAAAGGAGGAGGAAGAAGAGAAACATTGAATTTTGATGACTGCATTCTAGTCTTTCCCTCCCCATCTTCCATGCAGCCAATTCATGGCATGCTGGTATTGGTGGGATACCAGTCAGTAAAGGAGAGGACTCCAGGAATGGTCACCTTATTGTATTAGGAACAAGTATGACAGTACTGTGATGGATGCTGGAGAACTTATGCCTACAGAAATGTACTCATACATTTGTTCTTCATGAAAATGGTTATGGTAGTTTTCTGTCACCACCATAATGATCTTTTAGATAAAGACTTTGCTCACAGCCTGGGGAACCTGCCATTTTCAATTCATTTATTCATTTATTCATTCAATAGTATTTACTGAGCGCTTACTATGTGCAGCGCACTGTATTAAGCGCTTGGAATGTACAAATCGGTAACAGATAGAGACAGTCCCTGCCCTTTGATGGACTTACAGTCTAATCGGGGGAGACAGAAAGACAAGAACAATGGCAATAAATAGAATCAAGGGGAAGAACATCTCATTAAAACAATAGCAAATAAATAGAATCAAAGTGATGTATATCTCATTAACAAAATAAATAGGTAATTGCCCAACATTCATGCTTTAACTGGGCTCCGCAAAGAACCTGCATATTGAATTTTCTGGGGTGATTTCTGTATAGAATCTGGAATTTCCTTTGGTAACCCATGATCAGATTTTGCTTATCTTTACACCCCAATCTCCAATCATTAGGCTGTAAGCTCCTTGAGGACAAGGAACATATCTTCTACCTCTATTGTACTGTAGTCATTAATTCATTAATTCATTCAATCATATTTACTGAGTGCTTACTGTGTGTAGAGCACTGTACTAAACCCTTGGAAAGTACAATTCAGCAAGAAATAGAGACAATCCCTACCCAACAACGGGTTCACAGTCACTGGGAAGCATTGTGATCTAGTGGAAAGAACATGGGTATGGGAGTCAGAGTCTCAAGTTCTTATCCTGCCTCTGCCACTTACCTGCTGTGTGACCTGGGGCAAGTCACTTAACTTCTCTGTGCCTCAATTACCTCATCTGTAAAATGGGGATTAAGACTGTGAGCCCCACATGAGACCACCTGATCATCTTGTATCTACCTCAGCACTTACAACAATGCTTAGGACGAAGTAAGCTTTTAAATACCATAATTGTTATTGTTATTATTATTATTATTACTAGAGGACTGTATTATTAGTCTCCCAAATGCTTAGAACGGTGATTAATCCAGGTTTCTGAAGCATGGCGTAGTAGATAGAGCACACGCCTGGGAGTCAGAAGACCTGGATTCTAATTCCAGCTCTGCCCCTTGTCTGATGTGTGACCTTTGGCAAGTCACTAACTTCTTTGTGCCTCTGTTACCTCATCTGAAAAATGGGGATTGAGACTTAGAGTCCCATGTGGTACAGGAACTGTGTCCAACTTGATTTACTTTTATGTACCCCAATGCTTATTTACTTAGTACATTGCCTAGCACAAAGTAAGTGCTTAACAAACACCACAGTTATTATTTGGAAACACATGGATGGATGGATAATTTAAAAGGGAGTTAGCCCAGTGGTTTAAGAGGAGGTTGAGTTAAAAAAATCACAGGCAAATAACCTTTCATGTGGGGAAAAAAATACAAAGAATTCACACTGAAGACTCCAGGAACATGAATAATGAGCAAGATAAGAACAGCTATAATCTTTCTTTTAGCCATAAAACCAAGGAAGAGTAATTGAGTTTAGCTGGATGTATGCAGTGGTGCAGTAGAGAATATTTACTTGGAATTTCTAGTTGTTGGGAAGACGTTAAGCCAGAAATTTGGAAGACGTTAAGCCAGAAATTTCAGGTCCTAAGTGCCAGCAAAAAGAGGTCCAGGCAATAGAGGGCAGCCTGTATCTATGAAAGTTCAAAATCTGGAGGCATGCTTAACTACATAGTCTTTCTTTGCTACTAATTCATTCCAAGCTGCAGAATATCAGATCTTCTATAAGAATGTGAAGCACCATTATTTATTATTGCCATTTCTAAAAAAGCCCCTTCCCCAATTAGAGGGAAGATGAAATATAAAATCAATAAGGGGACCCTTTCAATAGAAAATTTAATGACTATAAGAATAAGAATTATCCACATCAAAGAAATTTTGCAGTAACCGAATCACTGGGAGTTTTCCAGGGAAAAAGAGGGTAAGGGCAAGGGAGAAAGAAATCTATGGAATCACTGGAAATTTTGTCTTGTCTTATGCTGTCGAGTTGTCTCCGACCCATAGCGTCTCCATGGACACATCTCTCCCAGAACGCCCCACCTCCATCTGCAATCATGCTGGTAGTGTATCCATAGAGTTTTCTTGGTAAAAATACCAAAGTGGTTTACCATTGCCTTCTTCCACGCAGTAAACCTTAGTCTTCACCCTCAACTCTCTCCCATGCTGCTGCTGGCTAGCACAAGTGAGTTTTGACTTGTAGCCAATTGCCTTCCTGCCCAAGCTAGGAATGGAATGGGTTTGCCTCTGCTTGATTCTTCCTCCTATTGCTGAGTCTGCTAGAGTACTGGAAACTCTTCAGGTGTGATCCTGAGAGAGGGAGACACTGGAAATAGATTATTCCAAACTCTGAATTTTTCTTCTGGTTCTTGTTAGGGAGAGTAGACACTGAGGTCAAGGATGGTGGGGTACTCAAACTGTACATGTGGGGAATACTGGAAAGAGCAGGAGAATGGGGTGGGGCAGGCAGTTCCTGCTAGTGTCACACAAGGCAGGTAGAAGGAGACAAACCCTCTGGTCCCCCCCGCCTCCCCCACCCTAATGACCTGGCCACCTACATGATTGAGAAAATTGAAACTATCAGGCAAAACTGCCAGAAATTCTCCCCTGCTCCTTTCCAGTCCCTTCTTCCTCTTGCCCCTTCTTTAACTCTCTTTGCTTTCCCAGCAATATCTCAAGAGAGATCTCCTGCCTTCTTTCAAAATCCACCCCCTCCATCTGTGAATCTGACCCCATCCCTTCACACCTTGTCAAAACACTTGACCCCTCCCTTCTTTCCTTCCTGACCACCATCTTCAGCTGCTCACTCTCCGATGTCACTCTCCAATTCCCTACTGATTTCAAACGTGTTCATAGCCCCACTATCCTAAAAAACCCTCCCTGGGCCTCACGGCTCCTCCAGTTATCACCCCATCTCTCTCCTACGGTTCCTCTCCAACCTCTTGAGTGGGTGGTCGACACCCACTGTCTCAAGTTCTTCTCCAATTCCCTCCTGGACCACTTCCAGTCTGGCTTCTGCCTCCTTCACTCCACAGAAACCACCCTCTCTACGGTCACAAATGATTTCCTTCATGCCAAATCCAATGGCCTCTATTCCATCCTAGTCCTTCTAGATCACTCAGCTACCTTTGACACTTCTGGAATCATTATCTAACCTTGAATTCACTGACACTGTCCTCTCTTGTTCCTATTTATTTATTTATTTATTTAATGGTACTTGTTACACACTTACTAAATACCAAGCACTGTACTAAGTGCTGGGGTAGTTACAGACTAATCAGGTCGGACACAGACCACATACCACATGGGGCTCACATTGGTCATCCCCATTTTACAGATGAGGTAACTGAGGCACAGAGAAGTTACATGACTTGCCCAAGGTCACAAGGTAGACAAGTGGAAAACTGGAATTAGAATCCAGGTACTTCTGACCCCTAAGCCTGTGCTCTTTCCACTAGGCATAGCTGGTTCTCCTCCTGTCTCTTTGGCTGCTCATTCTCAGTCTATTTCACAGGCTCCTCCTCTGCCTTCCATCCCCTAACTATGGGATTCCCTCAGGTTTCATTTCTGTGTCCTCTTTTATTCTCCATCTACACCCACTCCCTTGGATAACTCATTTGCTCCCATGGCTTCAACTTCAACTTTATGAAGATGATTCCCAATCTATATTTCAGAGAAGCAGAGTGGCTCAGCGGAAAGAGCCCGGGCTTTGGAGTCAGAGGTCATGGATTCGAATCCCAGCTCTGCCACTTGTCAGCTGTGTGACTGTGGGCAAGTCACTTCACTTCTCTGTGCCTCAGTTCCCTCATCTGTAAAATGGGGATGAAGACTGTGAGCCCCACGTGGGACAACCTGATTTCCCTGTGTCTACCCCAGCGCTTAGAACGGTGCTCAGCACATAGTAAACGCTTAACAAATACCAACATTATTATTATTATTATTACATTTCTAGGCCTGATCTCTCTCCCTCTTTTAGGTCTTGCATTTCCTCCTGCATTCAAGACATCTACACTTGGATGTCTTGCTAGCACCTCAAACTTAACATCTCTAAAACAGAACTCTTTATCTTTCCACCCAACCCCAGTCCTCCTCCTGATAAGCCTATTACCTTGGCATTAACCTTGACTCATCTCTATCATTCAACCCACATATTCAAGCTATCACTAAATCCTGTTGGTTCAACATTTACAACATAGGTGAAATCTATCTCTTCCTCTCCATCGAACTTCTACCACGTTAATCCAAGCACGTATCCTGTCATGCCTCTATTACTGCATCAGCCTCCTTGCTGACCTCCCTGCCTTCTGTCACCCCCCCCAACTCCAGTCAATACTTCACCTTGTTGCAGGGATCATTTTTTGACTAAAACATTCAGGCTATGTTTCCCTACTCCTCAAGAACCTCCAGTGGTTGTCCATCCACCTCAGCATCAAACAGAAACTCCTTACAATTGGTTCTTAATCACTTAATCACCTTGCCCCTTCCTACTTCACCTTTCTGCTCTCCTATTACAACCCAGCCCACACAGTCCTCTAATGCCAACCTATTCGCTGTACCTCCATCTCATCTATCTTGTCACTGACCTCTCTCCCACATCCTGCCTCTGACTTGGAACACTCTCCCTCTTCATATCCCGCAGACAGTTATTCATATGTTCATTCATTCAATTATATTTATTGAGTGCTGATTGTGTGAGAACACTGTACTAAGCGCTTGGGAGAGTACAGTATAACAATAAACAGACATATTCCCTGCCCACCACAAGCTTGCAGTCTAGAGGGCGAGATAGACATTAACATAAATAAATTACAGATATGCATATAAATACTATGGACCTGGGAGGGGGATGAATAAAGGGAGCAAGTCAGAGCATTGTAGGAAGAAATGGGAGAAGAGGAAAGGAGGGCTTAGTCAGGGGAGGCCTCTTGAAGGAGACGTGCCTTTAATAAGGCTTTGAAGTGCTAGAGAGTAATTGTCTATCGGTTATGAGGACAAACTAAACCCTTATTTCCTCTTCTCCCACTCAAATCTGAACCCTGATTTGCTCCCTGTATTCACCCTTCCCTTAGCCCCACAGCACTTATGTACATATCCATAATTTATTTATTTATATTAATGTCTGTCTTCCCCTCTAGACTGCAAGCTTGTTTTGGACAGGGAATGTGTCAACTATCTCTGTTGTATTGTTATATTGTACTCTCCAAAGCACTTAGTACAGTGTTCTGCACATAGTAGGCATTTGATAAATACAGTTTGTTGATTGATAAATAGAACACAAATGGATGATGGGATCAGGGCAGGTACAAGCACAATGAGAAAGGACAATCGGGCTACAACAAAGAATAAATGATCCCATCACCAGCAGGAAAGCAATTGATATTGAGAATATCAAAGGGTCAGAAAACTTCTCCTACTTTCTTCTACAGACAATTAGCCCAAGAAGGTCATAGCAGCTGACCCAAACATAACCCTTTTGCAAGGATTATGCCATCCTTTAACCGGGGGATACCCTGAAATATGCGGACACACCTCAGGAACCTTCCACACGACCCAGACTTACATCAGAGGAGAGGAAGTCCACCTTCAGAGAGGAAGTGGAGAGGTTCATGGAGTGTTGGAGGATGTAAAAATGGGTCTTTTTGTGGTCACTGGTCTTTGCTCTTTGGGCCAAACTCCACTGGTACCTACATAAGTGTAAAGGTGAGCCAGTAAGTTACGTTGTTGTGGACCTCTTAACATAACATCTGGTTCTCGGATTGGTAACTACACTGGGGTGACAGGCAGGTGCTTATCCTGTTTGGGGGGGCTCTCTTACAGGAACCCTGAGATGTTGACGGAAGATAGTTGTCAGCAACATTTCTAATGTAGGGAGATGGCTAGTGGTGTCACCCATAAATCCCATACTTACTATTTTAATTATTTTGAGGATTACTTCTAGTCGTGGGCAGAAGAGCCAACTCTCCTGCTTTTGAAGATGTAGAGCGAGTGAGACTGACTGAAATAAGCTGTGTTTAAAATCAACTGAGGACTGGGGAATTTTGGATGAGCCACAAATCGATAGCTGTCAGCTAGACCACTGTGCTTTTGTTGAACAAACTAAAGCTAAATCAATACTGCTAACATAGATGTTGACAACTCACTTCCCTTGGCACTGCTATCTGAGATAGGATCCCCTTCCCCAAAGCTAACAACATGAACCCTTCTGCTCAGAGCTCCCTAAAACTAAGGTAACATCTTCTCCAAGCCCTCTTTTCTCTGGTTTGCTTTCCCAGAGGAAAGAGCCCGGGCTTGGGAGTCATAGGTCATAGGTTCGAATCCCCACTCCTCCGCTTGCCAGTTGTGTGACTTTGGGCAAGTCACTTCACTTCTCTGGGCCTCAGTTACCTCATCTGTAAAATGGGGATGAAGACTGTGAGCCCCATGTGGGACAACCTGAATACCTTGTATCCCCCCAGTGCTTAGAACACTGCTTTGTACATAGTAAGCGCTTAACAAATACCACTATTATTATTATTACTTGGTGTAGGGGTGATTGTGCCCCGGCTCTGACCTGCCAGAGTCTCAAGGCCAAGTCATGCGCACTGCTGCACTTTCGTTGTTATGGTATGCGCCCTGGGTATCCACATGTAAGCTGTTTTGCTTTTTTAGTGATGTCACATGGCATATAAAGGGGTGGCCCTAGCTAGGCGGGGCGTGGTGTGTCTCCTGTGCCCTGCCACCACCCATTGCTGTCCCATAAGTAACTTCCCCAAATAAACCACTTTTATAGATATCTCACTAAGCCTAACTGGTGTGGTCTGCTTCCTTTTCCGGAATCTGGGCCACTCGACGGCATGTGCCATTACACTTGGATCTGTGACCTTCCAACATTTGATATTCACCCAACCCCCAACTCCACAATACTTATGCACATATCTTTAAATTATATATTACAATTTTTGAATTTATATTAATGTCTGTCTCCTCCTCTAAGCTATAAGGTCATCATAGTCAGGAAACGAGTCTACTAATTCTGTTGTACTGAACTTTCCCAAGCACTTAGTGAAGTGCTCTGCACATAAGGACTCAATAAATACCATTGATTGATTGATTAAAACACGAAGTTTCCTAAGGCCCTCAGACAGACAGACTAGGGTGGAGTGGGTCCAACTCCAGCCATCTGTGAGCATGGGCTGGTTGAGGAGATGGACAGTTTGTCCTAGAAAAGACTGGCAAATGCCCCGTGGGGAAAAATGCCTCAATGGAGCTGCCTGTTTTTGTGCTTGAATGACTGCCTCTGTTCAGAAACGACGCTGCGGGAAGCCCAGGTCTCTTGCAAACAAAGCAGAGTAGGACAGTTACATAGCAGTTGGAAGTTCTATCAGCCTGATTTTGTGAATTTACCAGTGACTCCTAGGCTGACTTGGTTTAGGTGCCACAGGGGTTTGCCAAATCTCATGAGTAACATTGTTGTTTCCACAATGACAGTGACTGTCCCAGATCTGCTGCTCTGTGTTTACTAGCTTTGCAGAGGAGATAGCTTGGGGTTCCTATTGGTGGCATGGGGTTGCACCTCTTTTTAAGCTGAGACGTCTTAATGATAGATTCTAAATTCAGAATGCCAAATTGCTGGAACACTGGGTAATGATTTCTCCTTGAACTCTCTCATCCAAGGTTATTTTGGGGGAAGAGCTTCAGTGCTCCACAGATGAGACTATAAGCTTTATAGTCTCTAAACTGTAAGCTTGTTGTTGGCAGGCAACGTGTCTACCAACTCTGTTGCTCTGTATCTCTCAAGCACTCAGGACAGTAAAGTGCTCAATAATTACCACTGATTGATTGGAATGGGTCCATTTATTGATATGTTGTACTCTCCCAAGTGCTTAGTACAGTGCTTTGCACATACTAAGCACTCAATAAATATGGCTGAATGAATGGACTGATGAGATTTACTTCAGAGACATATAGAGTTTGATTTACCTGTTGTCAAATGTTAATGCTGACTGTCAAAAGAAAACAAAGACTCCACTGACACTTGATGTTAACTTGGCTCTCCAAAGTGGATACTGTCTCCCCTGCTACTTTCTCGAGATTGGGCCTCATCTTCTCCCACTCCTCCAGACTCAATGGGGGAAGGGGAGGAGTAGGATTCCTTCTCGCTCCCCAGTGCCACTTTTGCACCATTAAATCTCCCCCATCCCTCTCTTTTCCTTCCTCTGAAGCCCAGATCATCTGCTCCTACTACCCACTGCAAATACTGGTTACATTATCTACCACCCCTCAGGCCTCACCTCCAACTTTCTGAACAATTTTGATCCCTTTCTCATATTCCTTCTCTATTTTTCCATTCCTACATTGACCCTGGGGACTCAATATGCTCATAGATGTTTCTGATGACCCTTCTGCTGCCTGCTTTCTCTCCGACCTCAACTCCACTAACCTGCTCCACCCAACATTGCTTTTGGGTAATGCTTTTTGCAACGGCAGGGACACAAAATCATTATCTCTAGAACTGTACAGTCTCTGTTTGGGAACCTTCCAAATCGCCTTCCAAAGCTTTTCTAAAATGTCACCACCTCCAAGAAGTCTTCCCTGATTAACTCCCTCTTCTGTTGGGTTAGGCAATCTCATCATACCACTCAGCCTTCATTCCTATTCAATTATTTATTCATTTTCACGCCCATTTATTCAATTGTATTTATTGAGCATTTACTACGTGTGGAGCACTGTACAATTCAGCAATAAAGAAAGATAATTTCTGCCCACAACGGGCTCACAGTTTTGGGGGAGGGGGAGAGAGGCAGACACCAATACAAGTAAACAGGCATCAATATAAATAAAGAAAAATTATAGATATATGCATTTATATATGTTCTTTTGGGTAGAGAGAGGGGGAAGAGCAAAGGGAGTGAGTCAGGGTGACGTGGAAGGGAGTGGCAGCTGAGGAAAAGTGGGGCTTGGTCTGGAGAAGGTACACCTTCAGCTTTGAAGGGATGGAAAAAGTGATTGTTTGGCAGATTTGAGGAGGGAGCGTGTTCCAGGTCAGAGGTAGGATGTGGGCCAGAGGTCTGTGGCGAGACAGGCAAGAACAAAGCACAGAGAGAAGGTTAGCACCAGAGGAATGGAGTGTGAGGGCTGAGCTGCAGAAGGAGAGAAGGGAGGTGACGTAGGAGGGGGCAAGGTGATGGAGAACTTTAAAGCCGATATTGATACAGAGGTGGATAGGCAACCACTGGAGACTTTTGAGGAGGGGGGGTTTCATGCCCTGAACTTTTCGGTAGAAAGTTAATCTGGGCAGCGGAGTGAAGTATGGACTGAAGTGAGAGACAGGAGGTTGGGAGGTCAAAAAGGAGACTGATGCAGTCATCTAGGTGAGATAGGGTGAGTGATTGTGGTAGCAGTTTGGATGGAGAGGAAAGGGTGGGTTTTAGCGATGTTGTGAAGGTGAGATCGACAGGATTTGGTGACAGATTGGATATGTTGGTCGAATGAGAGAGCTGAGTCAAGAACAACACCAAGGTTACGGGCTTGTGAGATGGGAAGGATGGTGGTGCTATCTACAGTTACAGGAAAGTTCGGGAGACGACAGCCCTTGGGAGGGAAGATAAGGAGCTCTGTTTTGGACATGTTGAGTTTGAGATGGCAGGAGGACATCCAAGTATTCATTCATTCAATAGTATTTATTGAGCGCTTACTATGTGCAGACCACTGTACTAAGCGCTTGGAATGAACAAGTCGGCAACAGATAGAGACAGTCCCTGCCGTTTGACGGGCTTACGGTCTAATCGGGGGAGATGGACAGACAAGAACAATGACAATAAATAGAGTCAAGGGGAAGAACATCTTGTAAAAACAGTGGCAACTAAATAGAATCGAGGCGATGTACAATTCATTAACAAAATAAATAGGGTAATGAAAATATATACAGTTGAGCGGACGAGTACAGTGCTGTGGGGATGGGAAGGGAGAGGTGGAGGAGCAGAGGGAAAAGGGGAAAAAGAGGGTTTAGCTGCGGAGAGGTAAAGGGGGGGTGGCAGAGGGAGTAGAGGGAGAAGAGGAGCTCAGTCTGGGAAGGCCTCTTGGAGGAGGTGAGTTTTAAGTAGGGTTTTGAAGAGGGAAAGAGAATCAGTGTGGCGGAGGTGAGGAGGGAGGGCGTTTCAGGACCGCGGGAGGACGTGACCCAGGGGTCGACGGCGGGATAGGCGAGACCGAGGGAGGGTGAGGGGGTGGGCGGCAGAGGAGCGGAGCGTGCGGGGTGGGTGGTAGAAAGAGAGAAGGGAGGAGAGGTAGGAAGGGGCAAGGTGATGGAGAGCCTTGAAGCCTAGAGTGAGGAGTTTTTGTTTGGAGCGGAGGTTGATAGGCAACCACTGGAGTTGTTTAAGAAGGGGAGTGACATGCCCAGATCGTTTCTGCAGGAAGATGAGCCGGGCGGCAGGAGGAAAGGCGAGCCTGGAGAGAGGGAGAGAGAACAGAGGAAGAGTTGTAGATTTGGGTATCATCTGCATAGAGCTGGGAGATGAAGCCATGGGAGCGAATGAGTTCTTCAAGGGAGTAAGTGTAGATAGAGAATAGAAAGGGACCAAGAACTTAACCTTGAGGGACTCCTACAGTTAGGGGATGGGAGGGGGAGGAGGAGCCCACGAAGGATACTTTAACTATGGCAATTTTTTAAAGGTCTGCCTAGTATTTTTCCCCTAATAGATTAAGCTCTCTGTGGGTAGGGATCTCATTTATAGTTTACTCTCCCAAGTACTTAGTACCGTGCTTTGCACACAGTAAGCACTCAGTAAAAGCGATTGAGTGAAAGAATGAATCTCCTACTGCTTTTGTTCCCCTAGAACAATAGTCTGCATTCTCTAGGGGCTTAACAAATATTGCTTGTTCTGATTCTGAACCTCTCTCGCTCTCCTTGTAATCTCCATAGTCTGATTCACGCCTGATGAGTAGGAAGACAGGTGAGGGAGGAAGGCCCACAGATCTGGAATAATACCAGAGTTTTAATGAATTAAAAAACACATGCCAGATTCCCTCTTCCTCTAAATCTGCTGAAGGAACCATTTCCCAGACCCCGGATTTCTTCCCCAATGAAAAGCTAATATTGCATCTGAATTCTTCAAGTAGCATGGCCTAGTGGGTAGAGCATGGACCTGGGAGTCAGAAGGTCATGGTTTCTAATTCCGCTCTGCCACTTGTATGCTGTGTGACCTTGGGCAAGTTACTCAATAATAATAATAGTAACAATAATGATGGTATTTATTAAGTGCTTACTATGTGCCAAGTACTGTTCTAAACACTGGGATAGATAGAACGTTATCAGGTTGTCCCACAGTCTTAATTCCTATTTTACGGATGAGGTAATTGAGGCACAGAGAAGTTAAGTGACTTGTTCAAAGTCACACAGCTAATAAGTGGCAGAGGCGGGATTAGAACCTACATCCTCTGACTTCCAAGCCTGGGCTCTTTCCACTAAGCCATGCTGCTTCTCTAACTTAACTTCTCTGTGCCTCAGTTACCTCATCTGTAAAATGGGGCTCAAGACCGTGAGCCTCACATGGGACAGGGACAGTATCCAACTCGATTTGCTTGTATCCATCCCGGCGCTTAATACAGTGGCTATCTTAATAAATACCATAATTATTATTATTATTACTCTCAAGCCAAACTATTCATTTTGTGCCTCATTCTACTATTCTTCATTCTTGTCTCTCTTGCCATCAATCTCTTGCTCATGTCTTGCCCTCTGCCTGGAATTCACTCCCCATTCACAACTGGCAGGTCACCGTCCTCCCCATCTTCAAGATTGTTATGAAATCACACCTCCTCCATGAGGAATTCTCTGATGAATCTTTCATCTCCCTAACATACATTCCCCACAGCTGGCACTTCCAAAGTCTGACATCAGCTAAACACTTGGGATCTCACCCTAGTTCCACCCTTCTACCTCCGTAGCACTTAAATAAATAACTTGATATTCTTTAATTTCTTCCTATCTGTAACTTAGTTTACTCTCTGTTTTCTCTCTTCCCCTGACACTACCCCCTAGACTGTAGGCTCCTTGTACTCTGCTTTAGACTTGAGATTATGTTTACTAATTCTGTTTTAGTCTTGCAGTGTTTAGAATGGTGTTGTTCATACAGAAGGCGTCAATAAATACTATTTGTTGGTTTATTGATTGATAATCCATATCATAAATGATAAATTAAAATTTAAGTAGCTCTTAATGATAGTCCCTTGGGCTTGAAAAGCTCAGTAAATGACTGCAAATATTTTGCAAGTTACTGGAAAAAAGACAATGAAATTCCTGCATACAAAGATGCTTCTTCCAATGTTTGAGCAGACTTTTTTGGAGAACCAATGCTGAATCCTGCAGCATAATTAAGAAACAGCTTTAGCGTATTTCAACATGATGTTCTCTTCTTGGTCCTACATACTGTATTCACATGCTGACAATTTATTTGGTATAATGTGAAAAACTAGGCTCTTTCATGCCCTGCTGCTCTTATCTCTTTCTTTTCTCTCCACCTAAGTCTAAGTATCATCTAGACCAGAAAGAAACAGTGTGGTCTACTGGAAAGAGCATGGGTCTGGGAGTCAGAAGACCTGGGTTCTAATCCCAGATCCACCATTTGCTTTCTGTGTGGCAAGTCACTTGTCTGGATCTCAGTTTTCTTAATTGTATAATGGAGATTCAATACCGGTTCTCCCTCATTTTTAGACTGTGAGCCCCACGGGAAGCAGACCTGACCTGGTGAGCTTGTATCTTCTCCAGCACTTAGAAAAGTGCTTGACACATAGTAAGTGCCTAACAGATACCATAAAGAAAAGACCACCTTCCTAAAATAACCTGAATGAGAAGCAGAAGAAGTAGCCCTTAGACAAGCAAGACATTCCAAAGAACTAAAGGACTGTTGTATAACCTAAATGAAATGCTATATGAACCCACTGTAAGGAATTCATTGAGAATTTCCAAACCTCAGTAATTGCCAGCAAATGTTTTACACAAAGATTTATCTGAAAAGGAATACATTTTGGGCAGGAAACATGTCTGCCAACTCTGTTGTATTGTACTCTCCCAAGTGCTTAGTACAGTGCTCTTTATATAGTAAGCACTCAATAAATACCACCGATGATGATAATGATGATGATGATGAAAACAAGGCTTAAAGCATAAAACTCCTAAATAAACTATAAATCCTTATTTCTCTGGCCTACCTACCCCAAGTCCTCATTAGAAGATCAAAAGGGTTTTACCATGTGATAGGCCTGGTTTCAGGACTGTGGCAAACATACACAGGAATTGGTTGCTGGCTGTCAAGCAAGTCAAAGGTTAAAAAAAACAACAACTCAAAACCAAACAAATGAAAAGAACAGGCCCTGCTCAGCCCCTCCAAGAGAACTCAGAGAATTAGGCTCTACCTAGAACAGCCCCTAATTGCTGTGAAATGTGCTGTATCTAGTCCCTTTGCCTATTGGGAAATGTAGTTTTACTTTTTCTTCCCCGATTCACTTATACAACTGTAACAGGTGATTTGATTGTATGATGTCGATCACATTCTTTCTGCCAAGGATACACTGTTGCAGTGCACAGCTTTATCAGGGAAGTGTAGAGTGGAGGAGAGATAGGGCAGGCACCCTGGGTGAAGGAAAAAATGAGAAGAGTTTCTGCTCTTTTTCCAGCAGTGCCCAACTCTGGTTCTGGGTGTTTGAATTCCAACTTAGTTCTAGACTGAAGAGAAAGACTATCTGATAAACTTGCGAGGCTGAAAAAAGTTCATTTGCAACAGCCAGTAACTAATATGTGGAGAAGTAAGAGGTCACTCAATCAATCAATCAATCAATCATCTTTCTGGAGCTCTTACTATTCATTCATTCATTCAATAGTATTTATTGAGCGCTTACTATGTGCAGAGCACTGTACTAAGCGCTTGGAATTAACAAGTCGGCAACAGATAGAGACAGTCCCTGCCGTTTGACGGGTTTACAGTCTAATCGGGGGAGACGGACAGACAAGAACAATGGCAATAAATAGAGTTAAAGGGAAGAACATACTATGTGCAAAGCACTCAAAGCACTATACTGAGCACTTGGGAGAGTACAATATAACAGAATTAGCAACATATTCCTTGCCCATAAGTATTTATCATCTGGAGGAGATGATAAATTGTTCTCACATTCTTACAATGAACACTTTCCAAAAAAAAAAAATCCAAAGGGACTGACGTACCAACATAGTATAAGGCAGTAGGCTGGTCTAACTATAGCATTTAGAAAATGGGCTTTTCAACTTTACTGTACTCCTTAAGGGCAGAGAATATGTCTCATCTTCTTGTATTTTCCAAAGTTCTCAGCACTATGCACTGCCCGTGGGGATGGTGATGATGGCATTTTATCCATTCTCTCCTTTCAGCCAGGTGGTCAGGTAGTTTGGCAGTTTTGGGCCACTAATTTATCCAGTTTAGGAAATGTCTGGCTAATTTTTGTTCTTCAAATCTTTCCCAAGTTCAGAGAGGTAAAAGCATTTTAGTAAAATTTAAACCCACTCAGATTATGACTCATGGCTCGACTGAATTCGACTGGTAAAATATTTGTTTCTATTAGCTTCCTTATTTTCTTTCTTGGTTTCTAGGAAGAAATGGAAGCAAAGTAAGATGATTTCTAAAAAACAATATTTTTACATATTTTGATTGGATTTCCTTGGAAGCCAATGATTTCTTTTTTGTGTATTTAGTTCTGGAGGTTTCCATGAAACCTCAGTTACTTATATGGTGAGTAATTTAACTTTATTAAAATGAAGTAAAAAGGCAGTTACTTAGTTCAGAATGAGTCGTTTGCTTTCTGCAGTTATCCTAAGATTTCACTGAAAATATGTAGAATGGATTGTTAGTCATGGATAGGATTTTTCAGACACAACTCCATAAGGATAGGCTCTCAGTAACATCATCCTTGAAAATAAAAGCAGTTTAAATTAGACCAATCACATACCTTTTGAGACTAGAGAAAGAAAATATTAGAACGATGAAAGCATGTGTTTTGAGGTGTGCTAGAATATATCTGTGTGTGCCAAGCTTCATGAGAAGATAAATTGCTGGGGTTGGGGTTAGTAATGTCATGAATTCTGTTATAATTGTCACTTATAGCTTGGTGAAATTAAATATTAATCCATCTACCAATCAATGGTATTAGCTGAGCACTTACTATGTGTAGAGCTCTGTAGTAAGCACTTGGGTGAGTACAATACAATAGTATTAGCAGACTCATTTTCTGCCTGTAATGAGCTTATAGCTTAGAAAGGAAGACAGACATTGATATAAGTAAATAAGTAATTCATAATATATAATATAAAGATGTATACCTAAGGGCTGTGGCTTTGTGGGCGGGGTAAATATCAAATGTCCAAAGGTCACAGATCCAAGTGCATAGACAGTGCAGAAGGGAGAACAAGCTGGGCCCAAGAGAGTGTGGTCAGGGAAGGCTTCTTGGAGGAGATGTGACCTTAATGCTTTGAAGGTGGGGAGAGTGGTGGTCTAATGTATATGGAGGGGGACGGAGTTCCAGGCCAGTTCCTGCAGACAAGAGACACAACTAGGGGTGGTGGGTGGAGGTAGAGCAGTGGGCTCAGATATAGTGGAGAATGGGGTTTGTTGTCCACCTCTAGGAAGAGAGGCATTTGCTGGTCCATCTCAAGCCCTTTCCCAGGCAGCCACAAAGACTGAGCCCTAGGGAAGGAGGGGCCTCTGCACCTCTCTGCAGGTCTCAGAGAATGCCCTCTGGGGGAGTTCCCCAGGGCTCTGATTATCCAGTGCACTGTAACTGGGCCTGCCATTGGATCTCGTATCTGCTGCTAATGCTGCTACACCTCCGTGCAGCATTTCCTTGCCCCCTCCTACCTCATCTCACTACTATCCTACTAAAACCCAGCCTGCACACTTCGATCCTCTAATGCCAACTTTCTCGATGTGTCTCCATCTCTATCTCATTGCCAACCCCTTGCCAACCTCCTGCCTCTGGCCTGGAACATCTTCTCTCCTCATATCTGACAATTACTTTCCCCCTCTTCAAAGCCTTACTGAAGGCGCATCTCCTCTAATACACCTTCCCTGACTAAGCCCTCTTTTCCTTTTATCCCATTCTCTTTTGCTTCACCCTAACTTGCTCCCTTTATTCACCCCCCTTTCCAGCCCCATAGCACTAATGTACATATCTGTAATTTATGCATTTATATTAATGTCTGTCTCTCCCTCTAGACTGAAAGCTCATTGTGGACAGGGAATGTGTCTGTTATATTGCTATGTTGTACTCTCCCAAGTGCTTAGTACAGTGCTATGCACACAGTAACTGTTCAATAAATACGACTGATTGACTGACTGATCAGAGGGTTTGCAGAGGGCCAGAGGGAAAGATGCTTTGAACGGTCCCGTGGGGCTTAGGGGTGGGATAGGCCATGAGATCAGAGCCTGAATCCCACTTCCTCTCCCTCCTTAATTCCCAACCCCAGGTGCTGGGGTTGGATCAGTCAGGGGCTGTGTGTTGGGCATGGGTAGTGGCAGTGTGATTACAAAACTAGCATGCTCTGCCCGGTGGCTGCAATTTGGGTGCTCTGGCCTGCAGCAGAGGAATTTAATCAGCTTTCTTAGCTCGATAATAATGAACATGTGGCTTAGAGAAGTGCCTTGGTTTCCATCTGAATCTATTGCTATAGATATTTTTGTCATTTCTTGATGCATGGTTGACTAGTTTAATTAAAACGGTCCCTTAAGGAACTAGCAGAAAAATAAAAAAAGGTCTATTTTCACTGTGGCTTTTAAATCATTTATGTATCATTTGCCAACTGCTGTTTTAGCCTATTGCCCCAGTGAGCTTCCCACTGAGAAGGGAAATCCAGCACTCTCCCCAACTTCAAAACCCTACTTAAATCATACTTTCTCCAAGAAGCCCTCTGTGCCAACTCTGCACTGGGTTGGTACCTCTTAAGCACTTTGTTACTCACCCCAGCCCCACAATACTTGTGAACATATCCTTATGCTCTACTATTTTATTATTTATTATATCTGTCACCGCTAGTAGACCATAAGCTCCTTGAGATCAGGAAACCTGGCTACCAACTCTTTTGTATTGTGCTTTCTCATGTGGTCAGTACAGTGCTATGAACATAGTAAATATTCAATAATTACCATTGTTGATTGATAGACTGATGAGAAATCACACGGTTGGCCCTGGCACCACCATGACCGAACTATGTAGTTATTTGCCACATGACATTTTCACTCACTCTTGAGGCCCATACAAGGGAGACTGAAACTAATATCTTCCTTGACCTCCACCCCCAACAATCTGTCTTCCATCTCCTTCACTCCACGGGAACCGCCCTCTCAAAGTTCACATGATCTCCTTCGCGCCAAATCCAATGGCCTCTACTCCATCCTAATCCTCCTTGACTTCTAAACTCCCTTCCACACTGTCAACCACCTCGTTTTCCTGGAAACATTATCCAACCTTGGCTTTGCTGATGCTGTCCTCTCCTGGGTCTCCTCCTGTTTCCCTGGCAGCTAATTCTCAGTATCTTACACAGTAACTGCCTCCATTCTCTTACCGTAGGAATCTCTCAAGGTTCAGTTCTGGATTCCCTTCTATTCTTCATCTACACCCACTCCCTTGGAGAAACTCGTTCACTCTCATGGCTTCAACTACCACATCTAAGTGGCTGATTCCCAAATCTATCTCTCTAGCCCTGAACTCTCTCCCTCTCTGCAGTCTCCCATTCCACTTGCTCTCAAGACATCTCTATTTGGATGTCCTGCCTTCACCTTAAATTTAACATGTACCAACCAGAACTCCTTATCCTCATACCAAAACCCTGGCCTTCCTCTGACTTTCATATTACTGCAGACATTACCACCATCCTTCCCGTCTTACAAACCCATAACCTTGATGTTATCCTTGACTCATCTTTTTCATTCGACTCACATATTCAATCTATCACTAAATTCTGTAGGTTCAACCTTCAAAACATCACTAAAATCCACCCTTTCCTCTCCATTCAAACAGCTACCACTTTAATCCAAGAACTTATTCTATCCTCCTTGTTTATTGTATTGGCCTCCTTGCTGATCTCCCTGTCTCTTATCTCGCCCCTCCAGTCCATACTTCACTCTGCTGCCCGGTTCATTTTTCTACAGATATGTTCAGTCCATGTTTTCCCACTCTTTAAGAACCTCCAGTGGAAGCTCATCCACCTCCGCATCAGACAGAAACTCCTTACCAATGGCTTTAAGGCACTCAATTACCTTGCCACCTCCTATCTCACCTCACTACTCTCCTACTACAACCCAGTCTGCACATTTTGCTCCTTTAATGCCAACCTACTCACAGTACCTCAGTCTTATCTATCTTGCTGCCAACCTCTCACCCACTTCCTGCTTTGGTCCTAGAATGCCCTTCCTCTTCAGATCCAACACATAATTACACTCCCCACCTGCAAACCCTTAGTGGAGGCACATCTCCTCCAGGAGGCCTTCCCTGAGTAAGCCCTCTTTCTTCTTCTACCATTCCCTTCTGTGTTGCCCTGATTTCCTCCTTTCATTTACCCTTCCCTCAGCCCCACAGCATTTATACACATATCTGTAATTTATTTAATGTCTTTGTCCCCATCTAGACCATGAGCTTGTTGTAGGCAGAGAATGTGCCTACCAACTCTGTTGTATTATGCTCTTCCAAGTACTTAATAAAGTGCTCTGCACACTAAGTGCTCAATAAATATGATTGATTGATTGAATGATGTCCAGATACCAGCCTCATTTGCGGTGGGTTTAGGAAGTTCAGAGGCCCCTGAGGCCTGCTTGTCAATGGGAAGTGCCCTTTTCCTGTTACCCCTGGAAAAGAAAAATAGAAAGAAAATGGAAAGAAAATTAAAAGAGTGTCTGAAAAGCCAAAATTTTATATTGTCAGAGGAGATCAAGAACTCTATTTTAAGACATTCTTTAAATAACCCTAATTAGGGATAAAGAATCCCAAACTAACTGTTAATGAGTTAGCTGAGCCAAGTGTTCTTTTAAAAAGAGATGCTTAAATGTAGAGAATGAACTGGCTTTACCTAAAGTAGGGGATGTGTTACTGAGGGTGCCATTTATTAATCCTCAAACCTGAGAGGAGATTCTCCCTACCTGTGCAAATGGCATTCATTATGGGTCAGTGGTAGGTAGGCTGACCCACAATATACTTTGTCTGAGGATGCTTTCTGAGGGCAGTTGCAGTTTTCAGCTTAGAGATGGCTCCTGTGGTCTCAGGATACAGAAATCCTGTGAGGCTTCCCCACTGGCCAAGCCCAAGGACACCCCACCTCCTTTTTTGCCAGTGGCATTTATTAAGCATTTACTAAGGGTCAAGCACTCTTTCAAGCACTGTGGTGGATGTGAGTTAATCAGATCAGAAGTCCCTGTCTTACATGGGACTCACAGTCTAAATTGGAGAGGGAACAGGTATTGTATCTCCTTTTAAAGTTGAGGAAACTGAGGCACAGAGAAGTTAGGTGCCTTGCCACAGGTCACTCAGCAATTAAGTGGCAGAGCCAGAATGAGAACACAGGTCTCCAGCTCTTTCCATTAAGTCACATTACTTCTTTCAAGAGACTGCTGGGCCCAGCCTCTGGCCCCCCACTCCCTAAGCTTTCAGGGCTCTTTGTTTCCCTGAAGTGGCCCTGAAGGAAGTGGGGGACTGTAGGTCTGGGGCTGCTGCCCTGACAGCTGAGGGCATTGAGAGGCTCCGTTGCAATCTTGTTCTCTTTCCTTGCATCCCTCGTGCCTATTCTGGTTAAGGCTGGAACACAGCTCACTGGTTTTTGAAATTAACTGGAGATTCGGCTCCTACCCTGCTCAGCTACCTTAGTGAACGCTCTGTTAATTAAGGCTCAGTGCTGGTACATTCAGCATGATAGAGTGCATTTTTAAAATAACAAATTCAGGATTCCATCATTAGGAGGAAATGAATCCTACTTAGAAGCGTCTAATAATTTCTTTAAATCCAAAATTGGACACGGTGGCAGAATATTTTGTATGATTAAAAAAGAACAGAAGTTATTTCCCGTATTTCCTCCCCAATCAGTGTGTGTCATATTCATAAAGACTGGTAGAAATTAAGAACTCAAACTCACTTTCTTTTTAACATAAAGTTTTAGAAGAACCTGGCTTTCAGAATTCATGTTTTTCTTTAAAATGGAAACAGTTTCTGTATCTATAAAATAATATTAATAATCATTTTATCTTGCCATGATTTGCATAGAACTTGAAAATGTTTTTCAAAGTGTTTTCACATTAGATGTTTCATTTTATCCTCACAACATTCCTGTAAAGTATGGAGAACAGGTATTTCTTAAACAGTGAGCCCCATTTGGAACAGAGGCTGTAAAGAGACCTGATCACTCCCTGGCTTAGAATGATGCTTGGCACATAAGCACTTAAACAACAAAAACAAGAGCAACAACGACAATAGAGTAGTGATACTAATGATAATGATAATATCCTGTTCCCATTTTACAAATGGGGAAACTGAGGCACAGAACGGTTAAGTGATTTGTCAGAGATCATACTGCAAGCTGGTAGCAGACCTGAGATTAGAATCTAGGTCTCCATCTCTATCTACTAGGACATATTATCCCCAAACAATGCCATACTGAGTTTTATCTCAGTGGAAACAACCCAGGGGCAACTGGCTGCTTAGAGGAACCATGATGCTTGTCATCTTTCCTTGTATTTAGGTCTGTGCCTTTTAACATCCCTAACACTTTCCTAGTTTACCTCCTTGTGATAGATCATCTGAGAATTTATCCAAACCCCTGTTGAACTGTCTGGTATTTTCCAACTAGGGAACTTCCTGAGTCAGCAACTTTTATTTCTGAACCTGCTACCCTAGAGTTTTATGGGATTTGGTGAACAATTCAGCTTTTCCCTTATCCAGCCCTTCACAGTTTTGTAGATGTCAATCGTGTCTTCTACCATTCAAACATCTACTACTTCCGCAAAGAAGTTTAACCTAGCAGGGACTTGCTTGCTTAGGAGTATTTTCACCCAATATTTCTCACTCTCTCTTCCTCTTTCTCCTCCTGCTCCTTTTTTTTTCTCTCTCACTTTTTGTCTCCTTGAAACTCTCCAATTCAGTTTAATCATTTCTTTATAAAACTGCATATGTTATGAAAGCAGCCAGATATTTACAACCAGCCAGTGAGTACAGACTTTTCTGTTTTTACTATTTGGATAAAAAGGCAGAATTATTTGTTCCTGATTCCTTTAAGTAACTCTAACTGATAATAGAGATTTATATCTAATGAAATGTGTTGCATTTTTAGGTATTATTTCTGGGTATATGATAGAGTTGCTGGGGTAATAATAATAATGTTAATAATAATGTTGGTATTTGTTAAGCGCTTACTATGTGCCGAGCACTGTTCTAAGCGCTGGGGTAGACAGAGGGGAATCAGGTTGTCCCACGTGGGGCTCACAGTCTTAATCCCCATTTTACAGATGAGGGAACTGAGGCACAGAGAAGTTAAGTGACTTGCCCACAGTCACACAGCCGACAAGTGGCAGAGCTGGGATTCGAACTCATGAGCCCTGACTCCAAAGCCCGTGCTCTTTCCACTGAGCCATGCTGCTTCTCTAAGGTGGGGTCATCGTAGCTAGAAAATAAAAAATGGAAGAGTATTTTGGACTTGTTACATTTCAGGTAGAGGACTTGAAGATGGATGCCACTTCACAGGACTTCTGGAGTTTAGAGAAAATGAAAGTTAAAATGTACATTTATACAACAAAATAGTCTCCAACTACTACAGCATGTTGGTGTGTCAGGGGCTCTTTCAGCAGAAGAAAAGCGAGAGTGGGAATATTATCATACAACAACCGCCCCATACTTAATAATAATGTTGCTTTTTAGTGATAGTAATTACTCCAATTAAATTCTACTGATAATCATGCCGTTCCCTTTTGTGTTTTCAAGAAATTTTAATCAAAATATAGAACATAAAACTGTAAATCAAGTACTAGGTGATTTCTGGGTTCCTGCTATTGACAACTCGCAGTGATGGGATTAGTCTTTCCTTTTGTCTTCAGTATGTCAAGATGCTCAGTCCTGCTGAGCTACTGATGTTATCTAAAAATAATCATAACTGTGCTTTTTATGAAGTGCTTATTATGCACCAAACCCGTAGTAAATGCTGGGATAACTACATGATAATTAGGTCCCACCTGGGGTTCACAGTCTAAATAGGAAACAGAACAAGTATTGAATCCCCATTTTTTGGATGAGGCAACTGAGGCACAGAGAAGTTAAATGACTTGCCCAAGATCACACAGCAGACAAGTGGAAGAGGTGGGATTAAGACCCAGGTCCTGTGACTCCCAGGCTGTGCTTTTCACTAGGCCTCACTCCTGATAAATTCATTCAATAGTATTTATAAAATGAAAATACCTCAACCCCTATCCCGGCTCCACCACTTGTCAGCTTTGTGACTGTGGGCAAGTCACTTAACTTCTCTGTGCCTCAGTTACCTCATCCGTAAAATGGGGATTAAGACTGTGAGCCTCATGAGGGACAACCTGATTACTCTGTATCTACCCCAGTGCTTAGAACAGTGCTCTGCACATAGTAAGTGCTTAACAAATACCAACATTATTATTATTATACATGTTTCTCTAAGGAATAAGGTAAAAAGGTAATGTTTAATTACAAATGGTGGCCATAAACTATGGGAGTAGGATTAAAGTAGGATTAAATAATTACAATAAAAACATTTTGGCCCAGCACACACCAAAGACAGTTTTATCCTAGGGTTAATATTAGATTGGTACCAGGGCTAAAGCTAAATGTACTGGAATGATAAGGATCAATCAATCCTTTTTATTTATTTCTTTATTGATATCTCACTACTCGCAGAGCACTCTACCAAGTGCTAATGGAAATGGTATCGTAGGACTGACATAGTTTTTACCACTGGGTTTGGCAGGTGCCCTGTATGTATTTGGGTACAAAGTTAATGGAAAACAGTTATTGGTGTTTTCTAGACGAGTTTGGAAAACTAATTAAAATGGTGATTGCAAAAGGTTTAAATGTGAATATGATTCCCATAACAATGTTGAGCCTGCGACTGTTGACTCCCTTCTTCATCCATATTGTTGATCAGCTGAAACTGGTCCTCCTGGCCTGAACCTCCAAGGAATGTGTGGGAAATAGGTCCCTGCAAAAGAGGCAGATGGAGGATGGTGACCCATGAAAGAAGTGTCCTGTTCTTCCTCTTCAGAGATTGGCATGGTTACTCGACTCCAAGGTCTCCAAGATGAAAACTCTAATCACTGGATGCACCCTGAAAGGTCAAAGTTCAAGAGAGTCACCACAGGGAGTATCAAGGAGAAGCTGCCCCTGGAGAGCCTGGTTGGCTTGTGCAGCACCACCTGCCTTCTCTCTTCCCTGCCAGTCACGTTCCTGTTGGGGTATGGAGTATAATCAATCAGTCAAACAATCATATTTATTGAGCACTTACTGTGTACAGAGAGCTGTGCCAAGAGCTTGGCAGAGTACAATATAATAGTGTTGGTACATACTTCCCCTGTCAGGAAGGAGCTTACAGTCTAGACGGGGAGACAGACATTAAAATAAATTTCAAATATGTACATAAATGCTGTTGGGGTGAGGATGGGGAGACTAAAGGATACAAATCCAAGTGCCAGGGTGATGCAGAGGGAGAAGGAGTAAGGGTAATGAGGGCTTAGTCAAGGAAGCCCTCTTGGAGGAGATGTAAGGGGCAACACATTCCTCTAGATTGTAAGCTCCTTATGGGCAGGGAACATGCTTCTTAATTCTGTTATATCGTACTCTCCCAAGCACTCAGTACAGTGTTCTACACATAGTAAACACTCAGTAAATACCATTGTTTAACTCTCATTACTCAGTTATTGGCAGAATCAGGACCAGAAGCCAGGTTTCTTGATTTCCTGAGCAGTCTTCTTTTGACAGAAGTGTTACTTTATAGCAAGGTTCTAGGAATGGAAGTCTCAAAAGTGGGAGAGTCCATTTCTACTAGCTAGGATATGCCCATTTATAACCATTGGATCAGGCTACAAATTCTGTCGATGCAGGGGCAAATTAAGCTCCCCCATCATCTCTGCCCTAATCCATTAATAAGATCTCCTCTGGAATCCTTCCACTTATTTCAGTAAGAGGAGAAAATAATGATGGATGAAATTTCCATTAACTGGAATTTGATGTTTGGGCCATTATAAAATCCAGTGAAGCAGGGCCTGAATATAGATTTTCAAAAGTATTATTTCTTTCTCTTTGCTTCAACAAAGAACAGTTATATATACTATATTAGGACAACTAATCAATAAATAGCAATTGATTTCTACAGCTATGCCAGAGCACTGTACAGGCATTCATGATGCAAGACAACATTTTAAAGCATGATTTGGATGGAACCAATCAGTCAATGGTATTTATTGAGCACGTGGTAGGGGCAGAGCACTGTACTAAGCTCTTGAGGGAGTACAATTCAAGAGAGTTGGTAAATGTGTTCCCTGCCCACTAGAAGAATGTAATGGAAGAAAAAGAAATACAATCACCATAACAAGACTATCTATTGGTTATAACTGGATAAGGCTTTTCCAGAATCCTGTTTCAAGCAAATAACAGGACTGTGTCCAAGATACCCCATTGCATCTTTTAAAAATGCACTGTATACTGACATTAAGCAGTTGCAAAGTGGTTTCCCTGGGAGGTGATATTGACTACTAATAAATGTCAGACATCAGAGTTGCCCTTCAGTTCCAAAATAGCCCTGAGGGCAGTGAGATTACATCCCTGAGAGTTTTGTACACTTAAAGACTCCGTCCAAGAAAATACAGCACTGGGCCTTTTCTGGTCCCTCACCATTCTGGTAAGTGTTGATTGGCTATCAATGGTTAAAAGGGTAAGAGTATGTCCTACTGTGAGTTATTTTTGTAGTGATGGGGGTGATTTGAACTTGTGCCACCACACCATCCTTCTCTATCCCTCGGTGCCCCAGGGGGCCACCATTCCACATTGCCTAACTGGAAAGTAAAGCCATCGTGAAAAGGAACATCCATTACTTTCAAACATTAGAGGTTGTCAATTCTATTTCAGTAGTGCTGATTAAATGACTAACTTGTCATTCTCCAATTTTTTTCTTCCCATTAGACAGATTGTCACCTTTCCAGGTTTGCCATTCACATCTTTCAGCCAATTCTCTCTCTTCCCCCTTGCTTTCCCCTGCTTTTTTTTCTTCCCTTGTGATAGTGAATTTGGAAAATGTGATCGCCTTCAGATGTACAGTATATGTTCTTCTGATTCTCCTCTTCTCTTCCTTGGGTCCTCTGGGACAACTGAGGAAACAAACCGGAGTAGACTGATGCTTCTTTTTGCAGAAATATGCTTCTGCTACTTCTATTTAAGAGAATCATTTAGTTTTCCAATTTTTTAAAATGGTATTTGTTAAGTGCTTACTATGTGCCAAGCACTAGGCTGGGGTACATATAAGGTAATCAGGTTGGACACAGTCCATGTCCTACCTGGGGCTTACTCTTAATCCCCATTTTTCAGATGAGGAAACTGAGCCACAGGGAATTTAAATGACTTGCCCAAAGTCACACATCAAATAATGGTGGAGTCGGGATTAGAACTCAGGCCCTCTGACTCCCATGCCCATGCTCTTTCTACTAGGAATTTGGGGACTCCTATGTCACAACAATCAATTCCTTATTTAAAATGAGGTTAGAATTTTATGCACCTTTGGGTGTTCTGTATAGAGCATTAGGATATTTAAATTGAGTAATAATTTTAGGGCTAGATAAGACCTTGAAGGTCACCTAAACTTTAACTGTCTCAATAGATGAATTCCCTGCTCCTGCATAACCTCCCTCCCTAGATCTCCATCTCTCTAGGCAGTTTCCTAACTCCAGTCTCCAATGCTATGTCATCCTTGTCTCCCCACCCCTCACTCCCTGTATTCTAGCTCAAATAGTGTATTTAGCTAAAAACAAGCCCTTGGAAAAGTGATAATCTTCTTTAAAAGATGATACAAAGGCAGGCAACAAATGAAAACTAGTGAGTCACCTGATGGTCCAGTATAAAGTTGGCTCCACTGTCATGGAACTCATTAGTGCTCTTCAGATATGTGGCTTCATCCTTTCCTTGCATGCTTTTTCCCCATTGGCCAGTTCCTTCTTGCCACAGTCATCTTTAGAATATCCAGCAAAAGAAATGCAACTTTTCAACATATCAGCTTTCAGGTAAACTAACTGTGAACATAATTTATTTTGAATGAAAAAAATATTTTTTAAGGAATTTTGTAGCATGAATTAAAAATGTGTCCATTAAAGTTAAAGGTTCATGATTCAGAGTTTGTATTCTTCCACCAATCAATCAGTGGTATTCATTCATTCATTCATTCATTCATTCATTGAATTGTATTTATTGTATGCTTACTGTATGCAAAACACCATTCTACTGAGAGCTTCGGTGTACAGAGCAATTTGTTGGAGAGGGAATGATGGATTCTAGAGAAGTGAAAATGAGCCCATGGAATTTGGAGATAGACTGAATATGTGGATTGAATGAGAAGGATGAGTGGAGGATACTGCCAAGGTTACAGGCTTGTGTGACAGGGAAATGGTGATGCTGTCTACAGTGATGGACAAGGTATGAAGAGGAGAGGGCTTGGGTGGAAAGATGAGGACTTCTGTTTCGGATATTTTAAGTTTGAGGTGTCTGTGGGACATCCAAAGAGAGATGTCCTGAAGGCACAAGGAAATGCAGGATTGCAGAGGAGAGAGGTCAGGGCCCAAGATGTAGATTTAGGTTCATCTACCATCTATAGAGATGATAATTCAAGTCATGGGAGTAAATAAGTTCTGTAAGAGAAACATTCACATTGAGCAGCAGAGGGCCATATGCTTTTCATGTTGAGCCTCGGCCAAGTCATCGAGACCTAACTAAACGATCCTATTAAACAACAATTTTATTCATCCCATTTCTATGCTTTAGAAGCAAAGAAGCTGACACTTTTATTCATTTAGAGCTAAAAGGAATGTAACAAAATTGAACTATTTTTTCTTTTGTTTGCTATTGCCAAATATATGCTTTGAGAATAGTGAATTTACTCTGTTTATTCTCCCCAATGGCTTTGCCTCTTACTATCTTATTGTAAATCCACAAAATGCATTTTGAAATATTTTTGTTTGAGATTTCCTGAAGCATGCATTAGAGAAGTTGTATTCTGTCGGGGAAGCTTCGGCATGTAAAATAAGTGATTTTCTGATGCTAGCATGAAGCTAAAGTTATGGTCTAATGAACTCAGTAATGGGGAACTAGGGGAGAATGAGAAAATTTATTTGGAGAAATAAAGTTAATGTGGCCAAAAAATGTTTTCTGTTAACCTGCTGAGAACCAATATAAGTGCCCAAAGGGGTAATGAGGAAACTTTTAAGAAAGAGAAATCCATTCAGAACTAGAAGAAAACAGAGCTTGGAACTGCAGGAAACAGGGTGAGTCATTCAGGAGCAAAAAGTGTTCAAAGAATTAGAGTTGGGAAGGATTTTGAGGCCAGCTAAGGAAGAATGGATAGAGGAAGATGGAGCCTCTGCCCCCACATCTCTTCCTGCAGGTCTGGGGGCTTTCTCCCTTTGCAATTTACCAAGACTGAACTCAAATTGATTCCAAGAAGGAACAGCTGCCTTGAAGGCCTGAGATGCTGCTAGTTGGCAAATCCCTAAAAGATTGGCGGGTGTGACACCGACATGGGGTACAGACTCAATCCTTTCCCAACTCATATTGTTTTAAAATGTGCAGAGTGAAAACTTTGCAGTCCAACTAGATGCAGGCAAGGAACAGGGAGACTTCTCTAACAAAGTTTGAATTCAAAGTTCCCAGTATGGATGTCAAAGCCACAGCAGCAGCTCATTCATTCTTTCAATAATAATTATGGTATTTGTTAAGCACTTACTATATGCCAGACACTGTACCAAGTGCTGAATTGTATTTAGTGAGCACTTATTCTGTGCAAAGCACTCTACTAAGTGCTTGGGAAAGGTTAATATAACAATAAACTGGCACATTCCCTACCCACAACAAACTTACATTCTAGAGTGGGAAGCAGATATTAATATAAATGCATAAATTACAGATATGTATATAAGTGCTGTGGGTCTTGGAGGGGAGATTAGTAAAGAGAACAATGGAGGGATGTAGAAGGGAGTGTGAGAAAAAGAAAGGAGGCTTAGTCAGGGAAGGCCTCTGGGAAGAGATGTGCCTGCCATAAGGCTTTGGAGGTGAGGAGAGTCATTATCTGTCGGAT
This sequence comes from Ornithorhynchus anatinus, assembly GCF_004115215.2. Classification (NCBI taxonomy): domain Eukaryota; kingdom Metazoa; phylum Chordata; class Mammalia; order Monotremata; family Ornithorhynchidae; genus Ornithorhynchus; species Ornithorhynchus anatinus. The sequence goes on along the minus strand of NC_041728.1, from coordinate 86,580,152 downwards.
ATTAGGAGGGAAGTTGTTCCAGACCAGAGGCAGGACATGGGAGAGAGGTCGGTGGCAAGATAGATGAGATCAAGGTACAGTGAGAAAGTTAGCATTAAAGGAGCGAAGAGTGCAGGCTGGGTTGTAGGAGGAGAGTAGGGCGATGAGGTAGGAGGGGGCAAAGTGATTGAGTGTTTCAATTTCATGTCTCATAATTAAAAATGTCCTAGAATCCTGAAGAAGAGGAGACCAGGTTTTTGTTAAAATGAGCAGAGTGAAAACACTGCAGTTCTGGCAGGTAGCTAGCACAGTTTGGACTGAAAGTGTGTTCCTGCTCCAGCTGGGTGGCTGCAGTCATATTTTGGCAAAGCTCAAAGTTGTGGAATGCCCTCAGGTCTCCTGTCCTGGTCTGACCAGGGCTGGTACATGTCTCTCCCTTCCTCAAAAATCTCCACTGGTTGCCTATCAACTTCTGTATCAAACAAAAACTCCTAACTATTGGCTTTAAAGCTCTCCGTCACCTTGCCCCTTCCTATTTAACCTGCCTTCTCTCTTTCTACTGCCCAGCCCACACATTCCACTCCTCTAGTGCTAACCTTCTCATTGTGCCTCACTCTCTCCTGTCTCGCCGCTGACCCCTGGCCCATGTCCTACATCTGGCATGGATTATCCTCCCTACTCAAATCCACCAAACAATCACTCTTCCTCCATTCATTCATTCATTCATTCATTCATATTTATTAATAATTATAATAATTATGGTATTGAGTGTTTACTGGGTGCAGAGCACTATACTAAGTGCTTGGAAAGTACAATTTGGCAACAAATAGAGACAATCCCTACCCAGCAACAGGCTCACAGTCTAGGAGGGGAGAGACAAACAACAAAATAAAACAAAAAAGTAGACAGGCATCAGTAGCAACAATATAAATAAATAGAATTATAGATATATGTATATAACTAATAGAATAAATAGAATAATACATAGAATAATAATAATACTTGCTAAGCGCTTACTATGTGCCAAGCAGTGGTCTAAACACTCTGGTAGATACAAGTGAATCAGGTTGGACACAATCCCTGTCCCACATGGAGCTCACAGTCTTATCCCCATTTTACAGACAAGATAACTGAGGCATAGAGAAGTTAAGTGATTTGACAAGGTCACCCAGCAGACATGTAGCAGAGCCAGAATTAGAACTCAAGTTATTGATTATTATTCTGACTCCTAGGTCCATCCTCTGCTCATTAAGCCACAGAGGCACGGGGACCCTGGCCTCTATGGGTTTGTTGCTTACCAGTGCTTTGATCAGGAAGCATAGCATAATTAGCCCACCCCAAGGTCTTCAAGGTTACAAAGGGGAGTTGGAGTTCTTTTACTGCTAATGGGGGTTGGGCTGCAGTGGGGGGATCTGAAAGCAGCTGAGGTCTCCATGGCATGAAGGGTGTGAGTTGGGCATGAGCTGGCCATGAGTTGGGGTTGGAAATCTGGCCCTGTGCTTGTTGTGGCAATGGGACTTGTGTGGACCCGTTGGATATACGATAAGGTCAAGGAGAGAGGGACAAGTGGGTAGGCGTGAAGGGAGATTCTGACGCCCATTCCCAGTCCCCCGGGAGGACCAGAAGAAAGATAATTGAGAAGGAAGGTCTCATTCATTAGCACTTTCTTCATTACCCTCTTTCTCCTTCCCTTTCTTCCTACCTCATCTATTTTCTCCCTCTTCCATTCCTTCTCTTTCCCTCCACTTCCTCCTCTCCTGTCCCCTCAGGCCTCTGCCCAATCAAACCTCCACCCCTCAAATTGGCCTCTACCCTTCTAATAAAGAGCTGGTGCCTTGATACCTAGCCTCTCTTCATCCTTTACGTGTATTTGCTTTGATACCTAGATCTTGCTTGCACTTTCCCCTAATGAATTTCACCTGCTTTTCTGGACTATTTTTCAAAATTTTTAAGGTCACCTTCAATCTGGAGCGGGGTTAGCAATCTGACTCAGTGTACTGTTCTTGTTTTGTTAAAGAGTCTGAGTTTTTTCAGTTGAGCCAGAGACTTTATGAAAGTCTTGATTCTTTTCTTAAAAGCATTAGCTATAAGCCTTTCAACAAAATTAATTATTATTTTAATTAAAATTGGCTTGAATCTTTAACATCTTCATTAATGAGTTGGAAGAGGGTAGTAATAATAATAATAATGATAATAATCATGGCATTTAAGAGCTTATTATGTGCGAGGAACTGTACTAAGCACTGGGTTGGATAGGACGGCACTACCATCCTTCCCGTCTCACAGGCCCTCAACCTTGGTGTCATCCTTGACTCTGCTCTCTCATTCACCCCACACATCCAATCCATCACCAAAACCTGCCAGTCTCACCTTCACAATATCACCAAGATCTGCCCTTTCCTCTCCATCCAAACTGCTACCTTGCTGGTACAGACTCTCATAATATCCCGAATGGATTATTGCATCACCCTCTTCTCTGATCTCCCCTTCTCTTGTCTCTCCCTGCTCTAGTCTATTCTTCATTCTTCTGCCCGGATCATGTTTCTACAGAAACGCTTTGGTCATGTCACTCGCCTCCTCAAAAACCTCCAGTGGTTGCCTATGAACCTTTGCATGAAACAAAAACGCCTCACTCTTGGCTTCAAAGCTCTCCAACTCCTAGTCACCTCCTACCTCACCTCCCTTCTCTCCTTCCACAGCCCATCCTGTACACTCCATTCCTCTGCTGCTAACCTCCTCATGGTCCTGTCCCGCCATTGACCCCGGCCCACATCCTACCACTGACCTGGAATGCCCTCCCTCCTCATATCCGCCAAACTATCTCTCTTCCCTTCTTCAAAGCCCTACTGAGAGCTCACCTCCTCCAGGAGGCCTTCCCAAACTGAGCCCTCCCTTTCCCTCTGCTCTTCTATGCCTCCCCCTTCCCCCTCTTCCCTCCCCCTGCTCTTCCCCCTTCCCCTCTCCACAATACTTGTGCATATTTGCATATATTATTTCTCTATTTAATGATGTGTATATACCTATGATTCTATTTATCTTGGTGATATTGACACCAGGCTACTTGTTTTATTTTGTTTTGTTGTCTGTCTCCCCCGTTTAGACTGTGAGCCTGTTGCTGAACTGTACATTCCAAGTACTTAGTTCAGTGCTCTGCACACAGTAGGCACTCAATAAATATGATTGAATGAATTAATGAACATTGGGCACAGTTCCTGTCCCATGTGGGGCTCATAGTCTCAATCCCCATTTTACAGATGAGGTAACTGAGGCACAGAGAAGTGAAGTGACTTACCGCAGGCCACACACAACAGACCAGTGGCAGAGCCAGGATTAGAACCCATGACCTTCCGACTCCTAGGCCCATGCTCTGTCTACTACACCATGCTGCTTGCTCTAGTAAGAACAAGATAATTACATTTGCAGCTGAGATATTGGAAAGTATTTAGAACACGATCAATTTTAGAAGATAATGCCAGTGATATCACCAAGGATGTACCAAGAGACAACCAACAAACGCAAGATATTATGCCAGAGGACAATTGAAACCCCAAACCCATAAGCACTATGCAGTGAATAGAATACTTGGGGCAGCCAGTAGTAGTCTGGGGGTGGAGAATGAACTAAAATTCTAAACAACTTCTGCTGGACAGTGTGATTTCAAGAAGCAAATACCCCAAACTCATTTTTTGTATGGGCATCTTAGGCAATTTCCTATTTGTGCATGGGCTGCCCTAAAAATATCTACACAGTACTAATACATTCCTTATGAAATTGAGAAAACCTTAATATATCCTTATTATAGGAAAGAAAAGGAAATTAAATTGGTGAAGAGAACCACATTTATTTTTTATGGCATTTGGTACGCAGTTACTATGTTCTAGGTGCTGTACTAGGCACTGGGGTAGATACAAGATATCAGGTTGAACACCGTCCAGGTCCCACATGGGACTCACAGTTTTAATCCTTATTTACAAATGAGGTACCTGAGGCACAGAGAAGTGAAGTGATTTCCCCAAGGTCACCACCCACCAAACAAGTGGCAGAGCCAGATTAAAACCCAGGTTCTCTGACTCTCAGGCGCTTGCTCTTTCCACTAAGCCATACGACTGCTACAGTACTAGTGTTAGTGGGTTCCATGGCGTCAGGGACCAGGGTGTGGAGTTGGGTGTAAGAAGAGGAGAGAGGGATTCAGAGAGGCACATCTAAGGCCATGTCTTTCTCAACTCTGCCTGCAAATTGGAGGGGAAGGGGCCTTTGTCCCTTCTGGGGCTGCTTTCTGGTGTTACTGGCCCAGGGGGAACTGCGTGGTGAACCCTTAAGTCTGGGACAAGGCCGTGGCTGCTAGCAGAAATAGGGGAGAAATGCCTTTCTCTTTCTGTCCCCCTTGCACGCATTCTCTCCCTCCCTCCCTCCCTCTCTCCTTCCCTCTTTCCTCTGCCTTCTTTCTCCCTTCTCTTTCTCTTCCATCATCTCCACCTTTTCTCTCTCTCTCTGCCTCTTCGCTTTCTCCTTCTCTTTTCCTCTCCCTCCTTCTCTCTTTCTACTCCCCATCTCTCTCTTCTACCTCTCTTTCTCCTCCTGCTTCCCAGTCAGCTGTCCACTGTGGACCACTTACAGTCTAGAAGCAGGACACATGAGGCTTACGGGGTATGTGTTGGACAGGTCTGGCTCAGAGAATGAAATTACCACAAGCTTCAGGGATATAAAAGCTTTCCTTCTACAACACCTCCAGACATTACATGAGGCCATATCTCCACTGCCAAAGTGAAACGGAGAATTGAGGTCTTCAGAGAAAAGACCATATAGACTTATTTTGGAGCAGTGTAATTGTCCTCCTATTGCTATCCCAGACTTTTTCACAAGAACACCTCAGAGTCCCATTGAACTACTTTTATTATTATTACAGTGTTTTATGTTTTATTTTTCTCAGTGCTTTGCATCTGGTAGGGGCTTCATCAATTCTATTACCATTTTGCCTTTAAATCATGTCCCCTCTAAACTGTAAATTTATTGTGGGCAGGGACCATCACTGTTTATTGCTGTAAATGTACTTTCCCAAACACTTAGTACAGTGGTCTGCACACAGAAAGTGCTCAACAAATACGACTGAATGAACTAAACTAGTATCCAATCCCCATTGTGTTTAAAATCCCAGGAGTGGTTCTGGCTGTATCCAGGAGAGCAGTAATATGTTGTTTGCCAGACCCAGTCAGAACAGTGGATGACCAAGCATGGTTTTTTCCTTACCATTCATTCATTCATTCAATCATATTTATTGAGCGCTTACTGAGTGCAGAGCACTGTATTAAGGGCTTGGATTGTACAATTCGACAACAAATAGAGACAATCCCTGCCCAACAACAGGCTCACAGTCTAAACACTTTGGCCAATTGATCTGTGTTGGCAGAATCTCTATGAGCCAGGAGTGTCTAGTGGTACAATCTATCTACATGTCAGAGAGACTGTGTTTCTTGTTTCTCTAGTATTAATTTGTTTCCTGCCATTGGAAGAAGAAAAGGAATCTAATTTATTTGTACACAGCCCCACTTTTGTTTTCCACTGAAAATATAAATCATCACTGCTAGTAAAAAGAATTGAAGTGTGCACATTGCAAACATGGGATGTATTTTAGCAAAGGAAGAGAAGTTAATAAACTGCGTAAAAATCTTGCTCAACAGAATTATCCTTGTGTTTTAAATCCTTTGGGAGGAAAGCCAATCTACAATTCTATTAATGTTAGTATTGACTTAGTTTGGTTCCAGGTGTGGCAGATTGAATTCATTGCATGCATTAGCCTGCTATTCTACAACATTTATCTTCTAATGAAATGACAAACCACATAGGATGCAGCTGTCTTGAAAACAATAAGGCAAAGCAATTAAGTGATGAAATGTTATTTCTTTAAAAAAATCCCATGCTGTGCTTAATTCATGTAAATGTAGCTTCCATGAGAGATTTCAATGATTCATTTTCAAATGGGCTGCACAATCTCATAACAGGGGATTTCCGTGGATGGCAGGACCTCCTGTCCATTAAATGTCTTAAAGGACAATTGGGAAGGTCCACCCTCTTTAATAATCGTCATTTGTCAATTGCCTGCAGTTGAGAAGGAGGCCAGAGCTGCTCATCTGTTTGGCATGCCAAAGTTGACAACAGAGCTGATGAGTTTAAAGACTGCTCCACTAGATAGAGAATGTTATTAGTGGGAGGGGAAGAGTCACCAAATAATGGCATCCATCATAATGACACAGCTAGGTTGTAATCAGGAGACACATCAAGCCCCAAAATGTGGTGTTCCCAGGTCAAAAAAAAGTGAAAAAGTGATAGGGCTGCTGATTACCCATGAGATGGTCTTGTGGCTGAAGTTTTAGGAAAAAGAGAGTAAAATTGAAAAGATTAGAACCAGGAGGCAGCATCGTTTAGTGAAGAGCACCTGATGGAGGGTCAGAATCAATCAGTGGTATTTATTGAGTACTTACTGTATGTAGAAAACTGTACAGAGTACTAAGTGACTGGGAGAGTACAATACAGTAGTCAGAAGACCTTGGTTAAACCACTCATTCTTTCTGTAAGCCAGTTTTCCCACCTATGATATGAGGATAATAATATCTCCCCAGTGCTTAGTACGGTGCTCTGCACATGGCAAGCACTCAATAAATAAAACTGATTGACTGATGATGATGGTGTCTCCCATGGCCAATGACAGCTGAGCCTTGGTCCAGAATGAGAACTTGAATGAAGGAGTTGAGACTAGTGCTGGTGAGCTGGGTAATAATTCGATGCAACACATGAGTCGGAAGGCAGGGGTGCAGAACAATATGAAGCGCAGGTAAAAAAATCTGACCTACAAAACCCATTCATGGCCCAAGTGTCAGCGGCATAGTGTCAGTGCCAGGCCGAAGTCCGGCAGGTGGTTGCTAGGGCAGCCATTACAGTAGCCACCCACAGTATCCTGCTAGGGATCTCTGCAGAACATGTTCACCATGCAAATTGCCTTGCTTGGTTCATTTAGAAACCATCCCAGATTAAGCCCTTCACTTTCCCTATCTGCCCTCTCCCTGTGCCTATGAGGCACTTGGAAATGTACCCTTAAGCAATCTAATGCTCAGCCCAGACCCACAGCACTTATATAAATATTCTTATATTCCACTATTGCCCCATCCTTAATCTATTTTAATGTCTGTCTTCCCTTGGAAACTCTAGGCTCCTTGTGATCAGGGATCTCATCTACCAACTCTATTGTACTTTACTCTCCCAAATATGTAGTACAGATCTGCACACAGTAAATACTCAGTAAATACCACTGCTTGACTGATTGATCAATTGATTTAACACTGATGGCAAAACTCCATAGGTTTTCCCTTACTTTTGTCTTTTTACTCCCTTGATAGGAATTTGGGGATGGATAAAGAGTTGTGAAAAATAATTTGGAAAAAAAATTGAAATAATATGCTGCTTCTGCCACACTGGATGAAATTCAAGAAGATTGTAGAAAACATAAAAGTTCATTCTAAGTAATTTGCATTGCCTGACACTTTATCCATACTTTTGCAGAACTCCACAGGTAACCAATATAAATAATTTGGAATGGCTGAAAGTTTTTTTGTAACATTAAATAATGGAGTGAATTTTAAATATTAGCAAATCAGTTTCCCATGCTATGTGAATGAACTACTGATATAGTGTTGCTCCTCAATCCTGTAGTGTTTATTGAAACAGGTTTTTAAAAATGTTTCAGGGGATTGGTTATAGTCTATTCATCTAATTCACAGCCTCAACTTTTGCCACATTCTATCTAAATCATGATTTAAAACATCATGTTCTGGCAGTAATGTCTACATTGGATAGCATCTTTTGTCAGCAGGCACTAGCTGTTCCCATTGTTAAAAAGAACACGGTATCTTTATAACCCTAATATTCCCCTTGTCCTGATTTGCACCATATCAGTTTATTGGTTTAATATTATTTTCTTCCTGATTCATGGTTTTATTTTTCCTTTTATTCTACCCTTATCTTTCTCCATTCTCTTCTTTCCCCTTCATCTTGTCATTCATCCTCATTAATTCCTCCTTTGTCCTCTCCTCGCTACCCATTCAATCATATTTTGTCCTCTGTGGGGTGGGATAGGCCTATGTCCTAAGGGATTCACTTTAGTGGTCTCCTCCAGGTTTGAGTATGGCCTGCTTACCTGTCTGCCTACTTCTGAGCTTTTCACAAACACATCTTGTCAAAGGTCTGTAGAAGTCAGAGTCCCTAAGTTTACCATCCAGCTTTATGGAGTTCTTCCCATCTAGGGTACCCTAAATTAGCTTGCTTTTAAAATCCAAGAGCTGCTTCCTCCTAGCTGTTTAGAATGAGAATGAGAAGTAGCATGGCCTAGTGGCAATAGAGCACTGGCCTGGGAGTCAGAGGGATCTGAGTTCTAATCCCAGCTCTGCCACATGCCTGCTATGGGACCTTGGACAAGTCACTTCATTTCTCTATGCTTGTTTCCTCATCTGTAAAATGTGGATTAAGACTGTGAGCCTCATGTGGGACAGTGACTGTGGCTAATTTAATTAGCTTGTATCTACCCTAGCACACTTAGTACAGTGCACATAGTAAGTACTTAATAAATACATAAAAAAGGATTGCACAGACCAGCCCTGGAAACAGTTTGGTTTAACCTTGGTGCTGGCCCTTTCTATTTTCTTTCTCAGTACTAATATACAGTGGGATAAGGTAACAGGTGAAGTTTGTACCCCAAAACATAAAATTCACCCAGATTTAATTTTTTAGGAAAAAAATATTAAAAACAAATTTGCTAATAACTAAATGATGGACTGTGGGATAAGGATTATAAACATCCTTCGGGCAGGGACTGTCTTATTTGCTTGTGGTGTATTCACCCAAGCACTTAGTACAATGTTCTGCACACGGTAGATGTTCAATAAATACCATTGATTGAGGAAACAGAGATGGCATGTAGCATTTCAAGGCAAATATTCCAGTTCTATATCCTTGACTGATCCAAATCAACCTGATTCAATAGGCTTCAAAAAGTATTCTCCCTCTAGCCTCCCTACTCACTGCAGCATAACATGACAAAGGGCCACAGTCCAGGACATCATCTCCTGAACAACATCTCCCTTGTGATGTCTACCAATTGTGCCAGAACTTCTCAGAAACACTGTTTTCATTTGGTCCCAAATCATCCAGCTAATTTATGTGAGACTGTAGAAGTTTATGTTCCCTGAGTGTTCTGGGCAACTCATGCCAGGTACCTGAAGGCAGGCTATGGCCCAGAATGAGAAGTTATTTAAATCGTTCTCCTGGCTGCTCTGAAACTCTTGATCTGCCAGTTTCCCTGGCAACTGGCTCTCCAGGGTTAGAACACCAATACCTGTTTCCCACAGATCTTGCCCATTCACAGTTTTTCTTTAGTACATTGCAAAATTCCAGACCTAATATTTATATTCCATGTAAAAATAGACATTCTATATTACATAGTTTTCTAGAATACCTTTTCTTTTTGTTTGTTTGACCCATACCTGGTGTATATGGTGTCCCCATTCTGAGCTATGCTAATCTACCATCTCACTCATCTTTGTTGCTGAATTTTTTTTTTAATCAATCACTCAGTTGTATTTATTGAGAGCTGACCTTGTGCAGAGCACTGTACCAAGCCCTTGGGAGAGTAAAATGTAACACATCTGGTAGACCAGTGGTCTTTAGACTGGGAGTCCTTGTGGGACAGGGACTGTGTCCAACCTGTTTATCTTGTATCTACCTCAGTGCTTAGTATAGTGCTTGACAATAGTTAATGCTTAACCATTATTAGTGTTGTTATTATATAGTGTTGTTATTAGTGTTATTATTATTATTATTACTATTATTATTATTCTGGGGCGTGCCAGTCATTATTTTCTTTACCAGCAACTGAAGGGCTCTCTGCTCACTGCCATTTCCAAAGCTAGTTAACTTGGACTTCCTTGCAGATCTTTGGTCTGATTAAAACAGAAATGGACATGCATATAAGAAGAACACCTAAGATTAGCTGATTGTTTCTTGAGAGAGATAACTCCCATCGATATGAGTTAAAAGATGAGAGAAATAACTCCCATCCATTTGAATCTGAAGTCTAAATCTATGGCTTGATGTCTGCGTTCACTTTCTAAAGGTAAAATACTTTGCTACTCCTCCTCTGCTGGTAACCTTGGTTGCATGAACTGAACCTAAGAAGGTAACAGACATGTCAGACTCCAGAGGGTGGGTGGGCCGTGGACTATAAGAAAAGCTATGGCAGCTTCTTCACTTGCTTTTTTCCCTACTTTTAAAGGAGGGCTTCCTGGGGAGGCTTAAGGTGTCCTTTTTCTTCCTTTCATATAACACCTCTGCTGGCGCTTCCTTCCGTTTCTCAAACAAATCTTCCTTCTCACTGACTCACACTCCCTGTTCTCCTCTCTCTCTCTCTCTCTCTCTCACACACACACGTAACTGCTGATGAGTGGGCCTATAGCACAGCATCAGGTTTTTGCTTCGTTCATGTTCACCATAATTGGGTTTTGAATGTAAAATTCTTGCATGCTCTTCATCATGTCTTACACACCCACCCGCCTATTACTTGTTGCTTCCCCTGTCTTAGTAAGAACCAGTGATGAGTGAGAGTAAGAATGGCACCAGCAAACCTCTAGCCCTCTAATCAATTCCTTCAAACAAGTTTTTGTTCCGAGGTTTTTGTGACTGGATTGAGACTCATACAAAGGTAAATTGTGACGAGCATTGCATTGGATTTCTTGGCCAGCTTGAGCTTCAGCAGCTCACTGTTTGTGGTTCCATCTTGTCTTTTCACAATTCTGTTGGCGGTGATGACTCTAACTACTGCTTGAATCTTCTGGGCTAAATTCAAGCCTCATAGACCCAGTGGAGGTTCAAAACTACTTGTTACTATGAAGGCCTTCAATTTGGGGTGAAACATGGCACTACATGACAACTATATTCTGCCTGTCAGACTCTTAGGGGATGGATTCATTCATTCATTCAATCGTATTTATTGAGCGCTTACTATGTGCAAAGCACTGTACTATGTGCTTGGAATGTACAATTTGGCAACAGATAGAGACAAGCCCTGCCCAACAATGGGCTCACAGTCTAAACAGGGGAGACAGACAACAAAACAAAGCAAAACAGAGCAAGTAGTGTGGCATCAGTATCATCAAGATAAATAGAATCATAGATAAACACATATCATTAACAAAATAAACAGAGTAATAATATATATAAACAAGCACAAGTGCTGTGGGGAGGGGAAGGGGGAAGAGCAGAAGGAGGGAGTAATTTCCCTTCTAGAGTGAGTTTTTACCTCTTTGCCTAATATTTCATCACTGGGTAATGTTCTACTTAATATATAGAATACACTGACCAGGGTCAACAATCTTCAGTGATAATCTTTGAAGGGCTATGGACTGGCAACACTCTTTCATCTTCTGCGGTCTAATTTTCCATCCATATTGCTTTGCTGGTAAATGTAGTTTATAATTTTCTAAATGATTTCCTCAATTTTGCTTTTAGAGCACAGTCTTCAATGAATATCTATCTGCTCCTGTATAATTAACACAAGGATTTTTGATGATTGTCTTAGCTTGCTTTGTGAAAGCTTGTCCCAGAAAATGAGTATTAAAAATCTAAAAAGCTCTTTACTGGTCTGGATATGTCTATGTCTATTTGGGACACCCCTAACAGCAGGCTGAAGGTATTTAGCAAAGTCTGGCCATGTCTTAACGGTTTCTGACTCATTAACTATCCAACATTCTGGGGATTTATAATTATATATAGTTCTCTAGTAATCAAAATATGATTCTCTCAGGAAGTCATTTTGTAGTGCTCCCCAATTTGTTCCTCTGTCAGGACCATTACCAGCTCTGTTTTAAAATGCAACAAGAGCTCAAAGGAAAGATTACTCCTAAAGAAATGGTTTAATTGCTGCATTGTCTACAAAGTCATGCTATGTTCTTATTTGACACTACAGTGTCTGCTAAATATTTAACAATCCCAGCTCATCCAGTTTTAACTAACCATAGTCAGTGAGATTTGAAGTGGGTTTAAGCACAGTTTCATATGCCACTCTTAATGTGAGTTGTTTGTTAAAGCTACTGCCCATAGATTTGACAGCAATGGGACTGTAGATTTTCTTCCTCTTATTTCTCTGTATTAAGATCATTTAATCTTTATTCTTAAAGATTTTTTGGTCAGCGTTCTTTCCTTCGGACTCTTTTAGTAATGATTGGCAGCATTATTTTAGGAACTTCACAATCACAGTATACTCAAGGATATTGTGTACTACCCTTTGAATGTTGAAATGTTAAGCAGGTGCTAAATTTTCTATGTACACGCTGTGCCTGTGAAGGGTTGGAATAGAAATTATTTTATTGGGGTTCCTCTATTGCATTAATAATATCTTTTAAAACTTAGTAAAGTAAGAATAAATATATGTGCAAGTTCATTTCCGGGATTATAGCTATGTTTTTATTTCTGAATGAACAGAATGAAATAAAAGGAGGCAGATTAGAATGTAAAAATCCCAATAATGTTATTTTTATGTGCTACTATGTGCCAAGACATAGTCCCTCCAGTAATCAGATTGGAGGCAGTCACTCTACCTGTCAGACCCCTTAGGCCTCACAGTCTAAGAGGTAGGGAGAGCACTTGTTTATCCTCATTAAAGGATAAGGAAACTGGAGAACAAAGGGATCAAGTGAATTGTCTAAGCTCAAGCAGCAGGTGATGAAACCAGATCTACAACTCAGGTCTCCTGACTCTCAGCCCTGTGCTCTTTCCCCTAGGCCACTTTGGGTCAGTAAATAATACACAGTGTTTGGATTAGTTTTGTCATAGTAGTAATAGTATTTATTAAGTGCTTTCTATGTGCAGAGTATTGTACTAAACACCAGGAAAGAGTACATAGGTGAGAATTAGGCATAAACCCTGGTCCTCAAAGAGCTCAAAATCAAAATCTTCTCATTCTTCTCAATGCACTTGTAGTCTTGTCTTATGCTGTTGTGTTGTCTCTGACCCATAGCGACTTCATGGTCACATTTCTCCCAGAACGCCCCACCTCCACCTGCAGTCCTTCTGGAAGTGTAACCATAGAGCTTTCTTGGTAAAAATACAGAAGTGGTTTACCATTGCCTCCATCCACACAGTCAACTTGAGTCTCCACCCTCGACTCTCTCCCAAGCCACCTCTGCCCACCACAGGGGAATTTTGACTTATAGTAGATTGACTTCCACTCACTAGCCACTGGCCAAGCTAGGGGTGGAATGGGTATTTTTCTGCTTGACTCTCCCCATTTGAGACTGGTAGAGTACTGGAAACTTTTCAGGTGTGCCCCTGAGAGGGGCTTAATGCACTAGTGACATTTAATCAATCAGTATATACTGAACATCTATTTTTGAAAGCGCATTAAACTAAACACTTGGGAGAATGTAACTGCAAGAGAGATAGCAGCTTCAGAGATCTTACAGACTAATGGGAGGGACTGACAGATGCAAGTCAGTCGATGAACAGTAGTGTTTATTGAGCACCTACTACGTGCCCAGAACTGTACTAAGTGCTTGGGAAAGTACAGTCCAAAAGAATCAACAGACACATTTCCTGCCCAAAATGAGCTCATAGTGTCAAGTCATCAGAGAAACAGCATGACGTACTAGAGAAGCAGCATGGTGAAGTGCATGAGCACGTGCCTGGGAGTCAGAAGGTCCTGGATTCTAATCCCAGCTCCACCAGTTGTCTGCTGTGTGACCTAGGGCAAGTCACTTCACTTCTCTGTACCCAGTTACCTCATCTGTAAAATGGGGATTGAGACTGTGAGCCCCACAGAGTCAGGGACTGTGTCCAACTCAATCTGCCTTTATCCACCCCAGTGCTTAGTACAGTACCTGTCACATAATAAGCGCTTAACAAATACCATCGTTATTATCATAATTGCTACAACTCTTGATAGCATAAGCATAGAAGGATAAATGAATAGATGAGCATAAATCAAAAAAAGTCTAAGTACAAAGCACAACTATTTGATGGTCGTGATATGGGAGAGAGAAGCATAAACAGAGAGGGCTCCCTGGAGGGGGTGAATTCTCTTGAGGACATTGAAGATAGTTGTGATCAGAAGAGTTGTGATCAGTCATATTTATTGGGGGAGACTGAAAGGAGGACATGAACAAGTGAAAGTAAGAAAGTTAGTTTGGGAGGAGCATAAAGTGTAAATTAAAGTGGAGTGGGTGAATAATAATAATAATAATAACTGTGGTATTTGTTAAGTGCTTACTATGTGACAGATACTGTACTAGGCACTGGGATAGATACAAGCTTATGAGAATGGATACAGTCTCTATCCTACATGGAACTCACAGTCTTAATCCCCATTTAACATAAGGTAACTGAGGCACAGAGAAGTGAAGTGACTTGCCTGAGGTCCCTCTAGACTGTAAGCTCGTTGAAGGCAGGGAATGTGTCTGTTATACTGTACTCTCCCAAGAGCTTAGTACAGTGCTCTGTACACAGTAAGCTCTTAATGAATATGATTGACTGACTGATAAGGTCATCCAGCAGACAAACGATGATGCTGGGTTTAGAGCCGAGGTCCTCTGACTCCCAGGACTGTGTTTTTCCACTAGACCATGCTGCTTCTCAAAAGAAGAAGGGTTAATAGAATTGATAAAGTATAGTGAAAGAGCTGATGGTGAGGAATCTTAAAATTGTAATGGTGAGGAATTCATTTTTTTTTTTATGTGGGGAGGATTGAACAACCATTGGAGGTATTTGAGAAGTGGAGAGACACTACTTTCCCAACATTCATTTTGGGTCACTGAAAACAGTGTGGAAAATTGTACCATACACAGTGGACAGAAAGGCAGCATGGCCTAGTATATAGAACATAGGCCTGGGAGTCAGAAGGACGCCTGGGAGTCAGAAGGACCTGGGTTTTAATCCTGACTCTGCTATTTGTCTGCTGTGTGACAATGGGCAAGTCACTTAACTTCTCTATGTCTCAGTTACCTCATCTGAGATCCATGTAGGGCATGGACTGTATCCAATCTGTTAACAACTTGTACCTACTACAGTGCTCAGTACTGTACTTGGCTCACAGTAAGCTCTTAAAAAAATCTTAAAAAATACAGAACAGTCAAGCCTGGAGATATGATGAGTATTCAAGTCATGTCACATCTTCGCTTCAAAAACCTTCATTGTTTAACTACATCCCTTAGGTGAAGCAAAGGTCCTGACTGTCTACCACTTTCTCCATCTCACAATGACACCCCAGCTCTTTCTTCCCTCTAAGCTGATCTCCTAACTGTACTCCACGGCCATCTTACCCACTTCCAACCCTTGTTCCTACAGTTTCCTGAGTTTGGAACACTCCCGCCCCTGCAAATCTGCTTATCCTTAGCCCTCCCCACCTTCAAAGCTCAACTAAAATTTCACCTCCTCCTGAAAGTCTTCCCTGACTAATAGCCAACGGCTTATGTTGTATCAACCCAACAGCTATCTCTTGCGTTTATGTATTTATTTATACCCAATGCCACTTATGTGTGCCTAAATATGAATATTCAGTGACATTCAGTGCTAAGAGAAGCAGTGTGGCTTAGTAGAAGGAGCACAGGCTTGGGAGTGAGAGGTCATGGATTCTAATCCCAGTTCCACCACTTGTCCCATATGTGACTTGGGGCAAGTCACTTAACTACTCTGTGCTTCAGTTACCTCATCTGTAAAATGGGGATTAAGACTGTGAACCCCATGTGGGACAACCTGATAAGCTTCTATCTACCTCAGCACTTAGAACAGTGCTTGGCACATAGAAGGACTTAGCAAATACCATCATTATTATTATTATTATTATTATTAAATCATGTGCACATATGAATTAAAATTCAGTATAATCTGATTCCAGTATTAATACTACTACTGCTACTAGTAAAAATAATGGCATTTGTTAAGCTCTTACTCTGTGCCAGGCATTTTACTAAGAACTGGGGTAGATACAATATGGCTCAGTGGAAGGAGCATGGGCTTGGAAGTCAGAGGTCCTAATCCCGGCTCTGCCGCTTTTCAGCTGTGTGTCTTTGGGCAAGTCACTTCACTTCTCTGTGCCTCAGTTACCTCATCTGTAAAATGGGGATTAAGACTGTGAGCCCCACGTTGGACAACCTGATCACCTTGTACCCTCCCCCCAGCACTTAGAACAGTGCTTTGCACATAGTAACTGCTTAACAAATACCATTATTATTATTATTATTATTATATAAGATAATCAGATTGGACAGTCTCTGTCCCACGTGGATCTCACAGTCTAAGTAGAAGAAAATAAGATTTAATCCCCATTTTACAGAAGATAAAACTGAGCCACTGAGAAGTGAAGTGAACAAGGTTACACCACAGACAAGTGGCAGAGACAGGATTAGAACCCAGGTCCTATGATTCCCGCACCCTTGCTCTTTCTATAAGGCCATGCTGTATTAGAATATGTTTTTATGTCTGATTTCTCCATTGTGGTCTAAGAACCTTGTGAACAGGAAACACATGCTTCTCTTGCGCTTTCTAAAGAGCTTACTACAATGCATTGCATTAAGTAGGTCCTCAGTAAATATCATTACTATTACAGCTAATAGAACTATAATGTTGGCCATTTGGATGGAGACGGGGCAGATCTTGATAATGTTGTGGAGAAACTATCAGTATAATTTAGCGACAAGCTAAAACAGTGAGATATAATTCTTTGGAGAAGACACTAATGTTAGGAAAAGTCTAGCGAATACGTAGAAGAGGCAGACCAACAGCTAGATAGATAGGAACCATAACAACAGTAACGGAAGAACCATTAGCAAGGTTACAGATTAGGGAGAAAATATATCCATAGAGTCACTATGAATTGGAAATGACTCGACAACATTTGATAGTAATAATAATAATAAAACAGTGAGAGCGAAAGGAAACAGAGAGTAAAAAGACAGAGGAATATAAAGAAAAATATGGAGATTGCAGATTCCTGGGGTTAGGGAATATGTTAACCGTGATGGGGAAAAGGTGGAGGAGGAGGTTTGGGAGGAAATATAAGGAGTTCAGTTTTAGACATATTGAGTAGGAGGTTCTGGAGGGGCATCTTAGAAGCAAGTTTCCCCATCGAGGCTACTTGCTTGTCCTTGTCCTGAGAACATGTCTACCAATTTTCTTATTCTGTAGTCTCCCGAGTGCTTAGAATAGGGCTCTGTGCACAGTAAGTGCTCAAAAATATAGATTGATTGCAAGAGGAAATGCCAACCAGAGCGAGCAACTGGGAAGGCAGACATGAAATAATTTACAACTAGGAGGAAGAACTTCTGAAGTCAGAGTATGGGAAATGTGGTGTCTAAAAGTGTGATGAGACCTTGCAAATGCATAAGAACTGAGAGACTCATTGGGAGGATGTGACCTGGGGAGAAGAGAAGTGCCCCAAAGATGGACAGAGCTGAGATCTGGCTGATAGGGAGGAAGAGAACCTTCTCCCCCAAGTCTCCCCAAGTGGCATATTCCTCTCCAGCAACTGATCCTGTTTTTACCTTATTTTTCCAGTGAGCCTAAGGCCTAATGGGCAGCGGCCAGGCCCTACTGGTGGTGGGGCAGGTCTGATGACTCTAAACACAAAGGAACTTCAGAACTTCAGCCATTATGGCCTGTAATCCTCCCCACGTCGCCCCCTCCCCACCCCCCCCAGTCACCCTCTTCAGCTTTCCCAAGCCTCATGTGGGCCTTTTCCTGGGCAAGGAAAAGGAGGCCAAGGGGCAAGGACACAAATTCTCTCTTCTCTCCCCTGCTTGAAGTCCTGTTTTCCCTTTACAAAGGGGACAGAACTCAGGTCATTGTTCTTAATAGGTCCAATATTCCTATTCCATAACGACATCAAAGAAATAGTAGTGATATCAATAAATTGTTGGCAGAGTCTAACTGAGCATTTTGTGGACCTGAATCCCACTAGAGAAATGGCAAAGGGGTGCCTTGGGCAGAGAAGTTAATTTTGCTTTTAACATGATTTCCCTATTAAATAAATGAAGACACTTCAAGATTAGGTTTTTAGGAAGACTCCTCTTAGGTTTCTTTCTCTGTGGCAGACAAAGCTGTGAACTTCTTAACTTAAAATATTAGCGATTTGCATGTTTTGAATAAGAATTTCTTCGATCTTTACTCAATATTCTGACCTTAAGAAACAGCTACTGTGCAAATGTCAGGCTTTTGTTTGGCAGAGGAGAAGGTGGGTGTTCAGACTCCGGCAAAGAGATTATGCCTTTTCCGTGTGGGTTGGGACGAGCCTAGAGTCATTGTTCTGAGAACTTAAATGTCTCTGGTTTTAGGCACTTTAGAAAATGACAGATCAGTATTTGACACAATACAGGATAAAAAAGTCACCTAGAAAAAAAGGTTTGCTTTTCCTTCCTCTTTGATAGGTGCTCCCTTTTTGTTTAGAAATAATTAACCTAAAGTACAGGTTCATTCTTTGGAGAAATTAAAATAATTAGGAAACCTCCTGGGTGTGAAGATCAACCCAGAAGTTTATACACTGCAAATTGTGATTTTTTTGGAGAGAATTTTGAGAAAACTGTCAGGCTTGCTGCTGTTGTTGCTCAAAGTGCTTGTGCTAGATTGCTTTGTGATAAGTTGTTAAATCAAATTTCTTCCCATCCTTTACAGTGGAGTGTGGCAAGCCTCTTTGCTACACACAGTGTGATGGCCTGCTCTGTTTTTGTGTGCTGCAAAATCACTGTAATGGCCAGGGCCATATAATACCAAACATTCATATGCATGCTGAGGGATTGCCTCTAGTTCTGCAGGAAGACAAAAAAACAAAGCGGCTTTCTATTTAAACAGAAACCCAAAGGGACAGGACAGATAGAGGAGACGCTCTTTGAAAGGCATCAAGGAGATGAAATATTTGATCTCCAGTAGGCTTTTAATATGTTGTTGCTTTTGTTTTTAACAACAGAATACATATTGAATAGAACAAGTTTTCAGGTGAACAACTGGAAATATTGGTCCTCTGAGGGTTGTTGAAATAAAAATGTATTATATTTGCAGTTTTTGTGAGAAAGATGCATGATGGACTAGGGAATGTGCTCCTTTAATTCATTAATGCCTTCATCCTGGAGAGACTATCTAGTACAGTGCAAGATTGAAATTCAAAATGAATGTGACAATTTGGAGAATTAACAGAAATAAATTCAAAGGAACAAACACCTTTGAGGAGCTTTACTTGATGGAAAATGAATAATTATGAAGAACAATAGGGTAGTTTGCTAGTGAAAACAAATTGAGAATCAGTAATGTACTGTGTTCATTAAAATAGCTAATTTGGCATTGGGATTTTGGGTTTTTTTGTTTTGTTTTGTTTTTTAATGGTACTTGTTAAGCACTTGCAATGTGCCAGGGACTGAACTCAGTACTAGGGTAGATACAAAATAATTAGGCTGGACACAGTCCATGTCCCATGTGGTGTTCACAATACTAATCCCAATTTTATAGATGAGGTAACTGAGGAACAGAGAAGTGAAATGACTTGTCCAAGGTCATACAGCAGAGAAGTGGCAGAACTGAGATTATAATAGAGGTCCTCTGACTCCCAGGCCTGGGTTCTTTCCACTAGGTCACACTGCTTCCCAGAAATTATTCTCTCTTCTGTTCCAGTTTGGGCAGCAGACAGCTTTTCCTCACAACCTATTGTGACAAATTAAGGAAGAAGGGAGATTCATCCTAGTGCACTTACAAGTGCAAGTTCAACACTTATGTACATATTCATAATTTATTTTAATGTCTGTCTCCCTCCTTAGACTGTAACCTCCTTGTGGGCATGGAACATATATACCAACTCTGTTAGCACATTGGATTTCTTGGAGAAGCAGCATGCCTAGTGGATAAATCACAGGACTGGGAGTCTGAAGGACCTGGGTTCTAATCCCTGTTCTGCCATTTACCTGCTGTGTGACCTTGTGTAAGTTGCTTAACTTCTCTCTGCCTCGGTGGCCTCATTAATAAAATGGGGATTGAGACTGTGAGCCACATAAACTGTGTCCAACTTGATTGACTTGTTTCTACCCCATCACTTAATACAATGCCTGACACATAGTAAGTGCTTAACAAATATCATAAAAACCCAAACAAAAAAATCAAACAAAAACTCTATTATATTCTCCCAAGCACTTAGTACAGTGCTCTGCATCCAGTAAATAAATACCATTGATTGATGCATCCTGCCGTTCATTCAAAATAACAACAGTAATGATGATAATGCTAACAATGATATTTGTTAAATGCTTACTTTGTACCAAGCACTGTTACTAAACAGGGATAACTACAAGATAATCGGGTAGAATACAGTTCCTGTCCCTCATGGGGCTCCCAATCTAAGTAGGAGAGAATGTTTACAGAGGAGGAAACTGAGTCACAGAGACATTAAATGGCTAACCCAAGATCACACAGCAGGCAAGTTGTGGAGCTGGGATTTGAACCCAGGTTCTCTGACTCCCATGCCCATGCCCATTAGACAACACTGCCTCTCTACTCATGGGAAGTTTTCTCCTACCCTAAGTTTCTTCTCAGGATTCTTTTCCTGCCAAGCTATGGTTCCAAGGGGAAGCTCTTGACAATTAACTTGGTTTACAAAATAAATAAATAAAGAAATAAATAAGTTGAAGGGCATACCTCTCACACTCCCCGTCCCCAAGTTTACCACTGTCCAAGGATAGCAGACTTGATGCCGCTGTTCCCTGGGTACTAACTGGCTGACAGGGCCACTGATCAAAATTGGGCAGAACAAAGTGGGATCCCATTCTCCCCAACACCCCACCTCCCCCCCAGCCCTGATGTTTGCTACGATCCAGAAAGAATAATTTGTCAGGGATCTCAGGCATTTCTGCCATCCATTCTTCCATATGACAGGTTAAATAATGCTTTCGGGGTGAAAGTTAATGGTATCTCCCTTTCTGAGCCACGATGACAAATATGAATAAGTTAACAGGACTTTGCAGACATGGGAAGTAATTGCATTCTTTTCCCAAGGGTTAGAATTTATATCAGTGTTTAATAGTGAGGATATTAACCACTTTGTGCCTGGCTTAGCAGTTACACAGTTAGGGATGCCCAAACAACTGTCCTGAAACTAGCAAAGGATAACACTAGTCTCAGATTCTGCCACGTTGTCCTGAAATTGCCCATTTGATTCACAGTCAGTGTTAATATATGCACGAGTCAACAGTTCATACAGCATGGCCTAGTGGATAGAGCACAGACCTGAAGTCAGAAGGACCTGGGTTCCAATCCTGTCTCCACCACTTGTCTGCTGTGTGACCTTGGACAAGTCAGTTAAGTTCTCTGTGCCTCAATTACCTCATCTGTAAAATGAGGATTAGTTCAGTGAGCTCCACATGAAACATGGACTATGTCCAACCTGATAAGGTTGTATCTATCCCACTGCTTAGTACAGTGTCTGGCACTTAGTAGGCACTTAATAAATATTTGAAAAAAAGAGTTCAATGTTTGTTTTTTTCACTAACTTGAAAATTTTTAAGGAGCAGAATGGTTGCTATTCTTGCCTCTGGACTTTATATCATGGAGGGGAAAAAAACACATAAATTTAGGCTTCTTTTTCTCCATCTGCTCTCCTTTACTACACCACAAGCTAGCTTGGAGGAGTTTGGCAAAATGCCCATGGCATTACCAGAGTTCAAATCCATTACCATGAATGTGCACTGGAATCATTCCAGACTAATGTTTTTAGGTCAAGGCATGTCAATAATTAAATCAGTGCTTAAACTGTTTTTAAAATTGACAAGCAGCTTGGTCTAGTGGAAAGAGCATGAGCCTGGTTGTCAGAGGACCTGGGTTCTAATTCTGGCTCTACCTTTTAAAAGTAATAGTATCTACTAAGTGCTTGTTGTATGCAAAGTACCAATCGCTGGGAAAGAATGTAGAGTTGGGAATTAAACACAGTCCCTATCCTATGTGGGGGCTCACAATCTGCAAGGGGGCTCATAATTTTTGAATTTGCTTGTTGGGTGACCTTGGGCCAGTCACTTAACTTCTCTGTGCCTTAGCTTTCTCATCTGCAAAATGGGGAATCTGCTTTACTTAGGCCGTGAGCACCATTCAGGACAGAGACTGCCTCTGATCTGATGATCTAGTATCTCCCCCATTATACTTACATAGCACTTAACAAATACAACAGTTGCTATTAAAATGCAATCTGGGGGCTTCTGATTTGTAAAATGGATTTGGATCCAAGTTTCTTTACATTCACTGCCAGCTAGAAAATACCTGACCCCACAGAGTTACTTCATTGCTTTATTTTAGAAGAAGGTTTTAAGTTAGGGCTCAAACTTTGTGAAGCCAAGTTGGGGGACAGATTTCCACTGAAAGTTCACAGCTATGAAATTTGGGCTTTTTCCTTTTGACTTTTGGGTCTGTTTGGGCATGTGAGCTATTCAGGGATTATAAACAATAAATAACAAGCAACCCATTTTTAACATCTGATAAATGGCAAAGTCGTGTGTATGCAGTATGGAAAGCCTGTGAGCACCATCAGTGTTTTCATATTGATTGCAAAAACTGTCAGCAGTGTCCTGCCTGAACCTGAAAATTATCTCAAGACCAGCTTAGCTCTTCTCTGTGTGTCTGGGGAGATAAGAGTATTGACCTCTCTGTTCCCCTGTGGAATTCTCCCTTCTAAAGGGGTCAGGTCATAATAATAATAATGATGGCATTTGTTAAGCGCTTATTATGTGCAAAGCACTGTTCTAAGCACTGGGGGGAATACAAGGTGATCAGGTTGTCCCATGAGGGGCTCACAGTTTTAATCCCCATTTTGCAGATGAGGTAACTGAGGCACAGAGAAGTGAAGTGACTTGCCCAAAGTCACACAGCTGACAAGCGTGAGAGCAGGGATGAGAACCCATGACCTCTAACTCCCAAGCCTGGGCTCTTTCCACTGAGTCATGCTGCTTCTCATAGGTCATAGATCAATCAATCAACCAATCATATTTGTTGGTCACTTACTGTGTGCAGAGCACCATACTAAGCGCTTGGGGAGTGGCCAATATAGCAGAGTTGGTAGGCATGTTCCCTGTCTACAGGGAGCTTACAGTCTAGAGAGGGAGACAGGCATTAATATAAATACATGAATAAATAAATAAATTATGGATATGTACATAAGTACAGGGTTACAGAAAACCTCTGGGCATGTCACTCTCCTCCTCAAAAACCTCCAGTGGTTGCCTATCAACCTTCGCATGAAGCAAAAACTCCTCACTCTTGGTTTCAAAGCTCTCCATCAGCTTGCCCCCTTCTACCTCACCTCCCTTCTCTCCTTCTACAGTCCACCCCATACACTCCGCTCCTCTGCCGCTCACCTCCTCACTGTCCCCCGTTCACGCCTATCCCGCTGTCAACACCTGGCCCACGTCCTACCGCTGTCCTGGAATACCCTCCCTCCTCACATCCGCCAAACTAACTCTCTTCCCCTCTTCAAAGCCCTACTGAGAGCTCACCTCCTCCAGGAGGCCTTCCCAGACTGAGCCCTCCCTTTCCCTCTGCCCCTCCTCCCTCCCCATTCCCCCTACTCCCTACCCACAGCACTTGTGTATATTTGTATATATTATTTATTACTCTATTTTATTAATGATGTGTATATATCTGTGATTTTATTTATCTATTTTGATGGTATTGATGCCTGACTACTTGCTTTGTTTTGCTGTCTCCCCCTTTTAGACTGTGAGCCCGCTGTTGGGCAGGGATTGTCTCTATCTATTGCTGAATTGTACATTCCAAGCGCTTAGTAGAGTGCTCTGCACCCAGTAACTGTTCAATACTATCGACTGAATGAATGAATGAATGAATGAATGAATGAATGGGTGCAAATCCAAATGCAAGGGTGATGCAGAAGGAAATTGGAGGAGGAAATGAGAGGAATAATACCCTCAGCTAGAGGAGTAGCTATCAACTAAGAAGCTTCAAAATGGGCAATATTACTTGATTGACCAATTAATTGGTTGATTGAAGATTCTCTTCCAGTGGACTCCAGTGAGGCTCTTTGGGTAGGTGATGAGCTAGCCAGTCCTGTGCAAGTCCAACTCTGCCTCAGGCCATCTGCCACTGGGCAGGGACCACAAGGGGAAAAGTAAGGGTCACAGAGATGCTTCCAAGGATTCACCCCTTGTCTGTGGGGAAGATAATCTTTTGGCTCCTTTCCAGGATGTGGAGAAAAGGAATTTGTGGGTTTGATTTTCTCAATGCAGAGGGAAGAATTGAGCAGAAGAGAGGAAGGAGAGGAGAAGGAAAGGTGACTGCAGAATTCTAAGCCAGTGGCTACTGCTGGTAAGAGAATAAGGGAACCACCGTCGAGGGAAAAGAAGAAAGTTCTTCTTGAGGAACCGTGAATGCCAGTGTGGTGGTTTCTGGAGGCCTCTCCTGTGTAAGGTTCCCCAAAGGAAAACCATCCCTCTGAACAACAACCCTAGGATTTGGTGAAGTCCTCCATGATGACCAGATAAGCAGCTGCAGTTTCTTGCAAACCCATCCATTTTTAAAGTGATTTAAATTTCGTTAGTCTCTGGCCTATCAACAAGGGGGCAGAGGTAGGGTAGAGGTAGAAGCAGAGTAGCCTAGTGGATAGAGCATGGACCTGGGAGTCAGAAGGATCTGGGTTCTAATCCTGGCTCTGCTACTTGTCTACTGTGTGACCTTGGGCAAGCCACTTCATTCTCTGTGCTTCAGTTAACTCATCTAATAATAATGTTGGTATTTGTTAAGCGCTTACTTTGTGCCGAGCACTGTTCTAAGTGGTGGGGTAGATACAGGGTAATCAGGTTGTCCCACGTGAGGCTCACAGTTAATCCCCATTTTACAGGTGAGGTAACTGAGGCACAGAGAAGTTAAGTGACTTGCCCACAGTCACACAGCTGACAGGTGGCAGAGCAGGGATTCGAACTCATGACCTCTGACTCCCAAGCCCGTGCTCTTTCCACTGAGCCACGCTGCTTCTTGTGGCTCAGTGTAGAATGGGGATTAAGACTTTAGAGACGCAAGACTTTAGAGGTACTGTATCCAACCTGATAAGTTCACATCTACCCCAGTGCTTAGTACAGTGCCTGGCACACAGTAAGCACTTAAAATACACCATAAAAAAAGGGATCTGGGACGTTCAGGTGAGTCTGGCTTCTTCCCCTCCCTGGGTGGCTTGGTGTTCCCACCTCCACCTTCTCTCTGTCTCCCACAGAGGGGCAGGGCCTCGAAGGTCAGGTATTATTGAGGAGAATGGCCCGGGTGGACACAACCCCTTATTGAAGGCATATTTCCTCAAAGAGGCCTTCCCTGACTAAGCCCTGCTTTCCTCTTCTCCTACTCCCTTCTGCACCGTCCTGACTTGCTCTTTTTATTCATCGTCCCTTCTAGTTCCCATAACACTTATGTACATATCTGCAATTTATTTATTTATATTAATGTCTGTCTCCCCCTCTAGACTGTAATCTCACTATGGGCAAGGAATGTGTCTGTTCACTGTTGTATTGTACTCTCCCAACCACTTAGTACAGTGCTCTGCATACGGTAAGCACTCAATAAATAAGATTGACTGACTGACTGACCCCTGAGAAACTGGGACAGAGCTGCGTCAGTTTTTCCTCTCTCTTCTCCGTCCAGGGCATCAGCAACAGACATGACCAGCCCCCGAGGAGCTCATACATGACGTTATGAGGTTTGTGGGGCCAGCGAAGGCAGCAAACATGACCTCCCGATATCCACCGGAGGAATATTCAACTGAATAATTTGGATGCATTTTGTGAGGCTCAGGGGGAGAGTTTACATTTGCGTTTGATGCTCACGAGTTTCTGTGGAATTCTCAAGAGGAAAAAGGTTGTTCTATAGCAAATAAAAATCGCTCACCTGAAATTTCTTCCAGCCAATTGTAAGTTTCTTTTTTCTGTCCTTCCATTTCTTTTCTTTGAGATATATGACAAGCAGCAGTGGAAAGAAAAAATTAATGTGAGTGGCAGATGTTCCAATCAGTCAGCTCCTGTCTGCAGGAACCAATCAGGAAACACAGCTCATGATCGTGTTATAAATCAACCCGTTTAGCTGGGGTAATGGATGACCAGAGAAGAGTGTCCAGGCACCCTATAATCCAATCAAATATACTTTAGTCAATGGGCACCTGCATCACATACCACTACTTGGGAAGGGGTGATCCTGCCTGTTTCCCTAGAAGTCCCCATCCTACTTAAAGTCCTCTAGAACGTAAGCTATTTATGGGTGGGAATGTCTACTTATTGTTATATTGTACTCTCCCAACCACTTAGTACAGTGCTTTGCACATAGTAAGAGCGAGCAGAATGGCATAGTGGATAGTGCACAGGTTTGGGAGTCTGAAGGTCATGAGTTATACTCTTGGCTCCACCACTTGCCTGCTGTGTGACCTTGGGCAAGTCATTTCACTTCTCTGTGCCTCAGTTCTCTCCTCTATAAAATGGGGATTGAGATTGAGAGCCCCATGTGGGCAGGGTCTCGTCCATCTCATTTGCTTGTGTCCACTCCAGTGCTTAGTACAGTGCCTGGAACATAGTAAGAGCTTAACAAATACCACAGTTATTACTATTAGTAGTAGTAAATGCTCAATAAATATAATCAAATGATTGAATGAATGAATAGCTGTTATATACAAATTTTAAATCTGCTGCATTGCTCCTATTTGTAATTTATTTTATGCTTGTCTCCCCAGATAGATAGTGAACACCTTCAGGGCAGGAATCATGACTATTAACTCTACTGTACTTTACCAAGCAGAGAAGCAATAGTCTTGTGAAAAGAGCACGGACCTAGGAGTCAAAGGACCTGGGTTCTAATCCTGACTCCTCCACTTGTCTGCTGTGTGATCTTAAGCAAGTCACTTCATTTCTCTGTGCCTCGGTTACCTCATCTGTAAAATGGGGATTAAGGCTGTGAGCCCTATGTGGGGCAGGGACTGTGTTTAACCCAATTATCTTGTATCTACCTTAGTGCTTAGTACACTGCCTGCTGCATAGTAAGTGCTTAAAAAATACCACAATTATCATTTTATTACCAAGTGCTTAGTACAGTGTTCTGCACAGAATTAGCACTTGATAAATACTACTGACTGATTGATTACATGGAAGAAAGGAAGAAGGGGCAGGGAGCTCTATTCTCCCTAATCAGCCCAGCTACCTCCAGGCTTGTTGAAGTAAGAGAGGCCGTCTGCCTTTCAGTCAGACCAGATAGGTGCTTTGCTAACTCCCTACATACAGTATCCGTGAAAGGGAGGAGTCAGCAGATTCACAGTAGTAAAAGACATTTAATCTTCCTCTTTCCTGCTGGATTCAGAAATCCCTTGATACCGTCTCCTTAACACTGTAAGATGTTGGGTGTCTGTTAAGTTTCTAAAGATTGTTTTCTTCCCAGCTATTCAGAAGCTGCAGTGAACGCAAAGTCGGGATCCTGTGTCTGCCCTGTTCCCACTGCACTACAGGGTAAGGATGACATTTTGCCATGACATTTTTTCCATCTGTTTTAAGCTTTTATATCCTCATTAGCAAAACTAGCGGTGGATACATTTATCTTTCATGTCCAATCCTGCTCAGCACTCTGCTTCCTTGAGCTTGAGCTTTTAAACTTTTATTCAGCATTTCTATTCACCCAAATGTTTGGACGATCCGGGAGGGGGTTGTGTGTGGAAGGAGCATAAGCCTGCGAGTTAGAGGACCTGGATTCTAGTTCTACTTTTTCCATCTGGCTGCTATGTGTCTTTGGATAAATCACTTAACTCCTCTGGGCCTCAGCTTCCTTATCTGTAAAATGGGAATTCAATATATGTTCTCCCTCCCTCTTTAGACTGGGAGCCCCTGAGGGTCAGGAACTCTGTCCAACCTGTTTATCTTGTATTTACTTCAGTGCTTAGTACAGTGCTTGACACATAGTAAACGATGAACCATTTTTATTTTTGTTATTGTTATTATAATTATTATGGGGAGTGCCAGTCACTGTCTTGTTTACCAGCCACTGAAGGGCTCTCTGCTCACTGCCATTTCCAAAGCTAGTTAACGTGGACTTCCTTGCAGATTTGTGGTCTGATTAAACCAGAAATGGACATGCTTGTAAGTAGAACAGCTAAGGTTACCTGATTGTTTCTTGAGGGAAATAACTCCCATTCAATTGAGTCTAAAGATGAAGGAAAACTTCAGAAATCTATGGCTCGATCTCTGCACATTCACCTTCTAGGGGTAACATTACTTTGCTACTCCTCCCTGGCTGATCATCTTGGTTGCATGAACTGAGCCTAACAAGGTAACAGACATGTCAGACTCCAGAGGGTGGGTGGGCAGTGGACTGTAAGAAAAGCTATGGCAGCTTCTTCACTGGCTTTTTTTCCTCTATTCAAAGGAGGGCTTCCTGGGGATGCTTAAGGTGTCCTTTCTCTTCCTTTAGTATAACACCTCCGCTGCCACTTCCTTCTGTTTCTCAAACAAATCTTCCTTCCCACTGACTCCCACTCTCTACTCTCCTGTCTCTCTCTCTCTCTTTCACATGCGCGCACACACACACACACACACACACACACACACGTGTGCGCACATGATAGGGATCGAAAGCAAAATACGGAAATGACAGGTGATTCGTACCCGTTTTGTGAATCAGTGTTTTTTCTAGACTCAGGCCTTTTCTTCCCCTATCAGTAATTCTCTTTCTTTGCCATTTTTGGTGAAATGAAAGGGAGAGGGGGGATAAAGAAAAAAGAGGCATGGCCTAGTGGAAAGAACATGACTTTGGGAGTGAGAAAACCTAGATTCTAATCAAAACTCAGTCACCGGCCTGCTGGGCACACTTAGATAAGTCAATTAACCTCTCTGCGTCTTGGTTTCTTCATCAGTAAAATGAGAACAATGTAAGTACTCTTCTTACAGCTTAGATTGTGAGCCCTGGCTCCTCTCTCTTGGCTTCAAAGCTCTCCATCACCTTGCCCCCTCCTACCTCACCTCCCTTCTCTCTTTCTACTACCCACCCCGTACACTCCACTCCTCTCCCACTTACTTCCTCACTGTCCCTTGTTCATGCCTATCCCGCCGTTGACCCCGGCCCACGTCCTACCGCTATCCTGGAATGCCCTCTCTCCTCACAACCACCAAACTTAACTCTCTTCCCCTCTTCAAAGCCCTACTGAGAGTTCACCTCCTCCAAGAGGCCTTCCCAGACTGAGCCCCCCCTTTCCCTCTGCTCCCCCTCCTCACCACTCTCTGCTCCTCCCCCTTCCCCCTTCCCCTCCCCTCAACACTGCTCAATTGTATATATTATTTATTACCTTACTTAAAAATCACCTCCTCCAAGAGGCGTTCCCAGACTGAGCTCCTCTTCCCCCTCTACTCCCTCTGCCATCCCCCCTTTACCTCTCCGCAGCTAAAGCCTCATTTTCCCCTTTTCCCTCTGCTCCTCCACCTCTCCCTTCCCATCCCCACAGCACTGTACTCGTCCGCTCAACTGTATATATTTTCGTTACCCTATTTATTTTGTTAATGAATTGTACATCGCCTTGATTCTATTTAGTTGCCATTGTTTTTACGAGATGTTCTTCCCCTTGACGCTGTTTAGTGCCATTGTTCTTGTCTGTCCGTCTCCCCCGATTAGACTGTAAGCCCGTCAAACGGCAGGGACTGTCTCTATCTGTTGCCGACTTGTTCATCCCAAGCGCTTAGTACAGTGCTCTGCACATAGTAAGCGCTCAATAAATACTATTGAATGAATGAATGAATGAATGAATGAATACCTTATTTATTTTGTTAGTGAGGTGAACAACCCCTTTATTCTATTTACCTTGATGAGGTTGTCTTGTTTTTGTTTTGTTCTGTTTTGCTTTGCTGTCTGTCCCCCCGTTTAGACTATGAGCCCGTCTTTGGGCAGGGATTGTCTCATCTGTTGCTGAATTGTACATTCTAAGCGCTTAGTACAGTGCTCTGCACATAGTAAGTGCTCAATAAATACTACTGAATGAATGAATGCATGGAACAGGCATTATATGTGATTTGATCACCGTACACTTATCACAGAGTTTAGCACAGCTTGTTGTGGGCAGGGAATTCATTCATTCAATAATATTTATTGAGTGCTTACTATGTGCAGAGCACTGTACTAAGCACTTGGAATGTACAAATCGGTAACAGAGACAGTTCCTGCCCTTTGACGGGCTTACAGTCTGTTTATTGTTGTATTCTTTCAAGCACTTAATACAATGCTCTGCACACAGCATGAACTCAAAAAATACAATTGACTGATTGACTGATAAATGCCATTGCTAAGGATGAAGTGGAGAGAGAAAGAGCTCTCTGTACCCCCTAAAGCACTTTAAATTCATGCCACCCTCTAGTACTTTTAGTGATAGTACCTAGCACTTATTGGGTACAGAGCATTGCAAGAGAATCCACAGGTGGGAAGAGATGCAGGATGGCTTAGTGGTTAGAGCACAGGCTTGGGAGTAAGAAGGAACTGGTTCTAACTCTGGTTCTGTCACTTGTCTGCTGTGTGACCTTGGGTAAATTATTTAACTTCCCAGTGCCTCAGTTACCTCATCTGTAAAGCAGGGATTAAGACTGAGCCCTATATGGGAGAGGGACTGTGTCC
Organism: Ornithorhynchus anatinus; assembly: GCF_004115215.2. Lineage (NCBI taxonomy): Eukaryota > Metazoa > Chordata > Mammalia > Monotremata > Ornithorhynchidae > Ornithorhynchus > Ornithorhynchus anatinus. Next base: position 86,549,501 of record NC_041728.1, on the reverse strand, counting down.
AACCTGATTAACCCCACAGTGTCTGATGCATAGTAAGCACTTAAGAAATGCCATTAAAAAAATAATTAGGCATGGTCTCTAGACTGTGAGCTCGCTGTGGGCAGGGAATATGTCTTTTATCTTGTACTGTCCCAAGCGCTTAGTACAGTGTTCAGGGAAAGTTAACTTTCAAACCCAAGCTAACTTTAGAAGGAACTTTGGATAAGTCACTTAACTCCTCTGGGCCTCAGATTCCTTATTTGTAAAATGGGAATTCAATATATGTTCTCCCTCCCTCTTTAGACTGGAAGCCCCTGAGGGTCAGGAACTCTGTCCAACCTGTTTATCTTGTATTTACTTCAGTGCTTAGTACAGTGCTTGACACATAGTAAACGATGATCCTGGGAAGATAATGATAATATTAAAGTCTTGTTCCAATAGAACTGCTTCCAAGTCTGCCCAGGGGTTCCAGGCTTTAACACTCTCACCTGATTGACAGGTGACACTTAGGGCTTTTCTACCCTTGTTTCCACCCTCTGCTCCAGCTGTGGGTGGCCTCAGTGACAGGACTTGATGCCTTAATGACCAGATGCTCCCCTGATTGAAAAGTGGCACTTTGGACTTTTTTTAACCCCAACACTTCCCTCTGCTCTTGCTCTAGAAAATGTCAGGGGAAGGACCCAATGCCCCTATGTCCAGATTAAGAGATTCATTCATTCATTCATTCAATCAATCATATTTATTAAGCACTTACTGTATGCCAAGCACTTACTAAGCACTTGGGAGAGTACAATATAACAGACATATTCCCTGCCCACAATGAGGTCACAGACTAGAGATTTCAGGGCGATAGGTGATGGGGGTAATCTGATGGAGCCATACCCATAAATGCAATGGCAGAAAAAATAGTCTGAAAAATCTTAACCTTTTGCATTTCAGCTCTTCCATTCAACAGAAGGTTCTAACAGAAAATCTTCAATAGCTTTTAATGGGCTTAAAAACAAAGTACACTTTACCATTCCCATTCAGAGGAATGAGTCCTAAATTCTACCCTATAAAGTCTGATCTCCCAATCACTAAAAGGTTCTTTCTCAATGCCATAATCCCATTTTTAAAAATATATTTTAGGGGGAAAAAAATCACACATCCCTATCACAGAAATGGATGTCAGAAAAGAGGGGTACCCGAATGGATGGCATTTTTATTGAGAGAAAGCAATTTCTGCCCCTGTAGTCCTAAAGCTTAATAAAAAATAGTCTTGGAAGTAAGAAAGCCTCAGAAATGTAGCTGGAAAATGCCTGCAGAAATACACAGACCATAACATAAAGTGACTAGCCAAACAAAACATATTTCAGTTGATCATACCACATATTGAAAGCTCTCTCTCTCAGTGAGTGAGAGAGAGGAGGGAGGGAAGAAAGAAGAGAGGAACAGATTACTGATTATAGAGCCCACTGATTCCAAATTAAAAGCAAATTCTTGATAATACATCAGACTGCATTTTCTGGAACAAATCTAGCAGAATAGAATTTGGATTTTTGGCACATTAGTTTAGACTTCTGTGGACAGAATAAATCTTATGCATATGGACATTTGCACTACTGTGTTTTATTTAGGAATTGACAACTTTTGAAAAGGATGAGAACATCTAATTAGATCTAAGCATGTGGAAATAGTATAATAAAATAAACTAACTAAATAAAACATTATCCCAAAAGAAAATAATTCCCCTTACAAATAATCGTATGGTGTCTCAAACAGCATGGATCTGTGAGGAGCAGAAAGAAAAGTGGGCTTTCTGTCACTGTTGCAGAAGCTGGGGGTTAAAGTTAAGGTGTCTTTTGGAGGAAGAACACATCTTCCTTTCCCCAATAGTTTTCCATCTTTCACAAGATCCACTGGGACTTGGGGAAAGTGAAGGCAAATTAAATCGATTTTCATTTTTCTGACTGAAGTTAGCTGTGTGAAATATATTCAGGAAAAAAGCTCCTGTGAGCTGTGACCGCAGAACATAATTTGTTCAGGGCAATTCCCCCACACCACTGAGTATCAATCAGTAGTGTTTATTGAGTGCTTACTGTGTGCAGAACGCTATACTAAGTGTATAGAGACATCACTTGGATACTGTTAGTGTATCCTTGGATCGATTAGACTGTAAGCCCATCAAACGGCAGGGACTGTCTCTATCTGTTGCCGACTTGTTCATCCCAAGCGCTTAGTACAGTGCTCTGCACATAGTAAGTGCTCAATAAATACTATTGAATGAATACTGTTCTTTCTTCAGCAACTCACCATCCCACTGATCCTTTTTAGGGGAGAACTTCTTGTGTAAATAAATGGTAATTGCAAGGCTCTCCATGAATCCCCTTAGGAAAAGAATGGAGGCACCCTTGGAAAAAGGGCTGGGCCGGCATGGAGAACTTGGTGCATCCCATCTCCACCAGGAAGTCTTCCAGCACCAGGCTTTCATTTCCTGTCCTTCCTCCCCTGCCCCACACTCTATTTTTCTTCCATATTATCTCACCCATGCACTTCATCCCACCTGCTAAGCCCTAAAATACTCACCACATCCCAACAGCACTTACATACTTACCCTTATACCTGGTAACTTCCCCTGTCTATAATTTGTTTTAATTTTTGTCTTCCCTGATAGACGTTAAATTCCTTGGGAGCAGAAATTAGGTCTACCAACTCCATTGTATTCTCCCAAGCTCTTAGTTCAGTGCCCTGCACAAAGTAAGTGCTCAGTAAATTCCACTGATTGCTTGAGTAATCCTTTCAGTCGCATGATGACCTATCCTCTGATTCAATTTGTGGGCAATGATTATAGCAGCCATGTCACAACTTAATAATAATAGCTGTGGTATTTGCTAAGCATTTACAGTGTGGCCAGCACTGTGCTAAGCACCAGGCTAGGTAGAAGATAATTAAGTCAAACAGTGTCTGTCCCACATCGGCCTCACAGTTTAAGTAGGAGGGAGAACAGATATTGAATCCCCATTTTACAGTTGAGGAAACTGAGGCACACTGAACTTAGGTGGCTTGCTCAAGGTCTCTCAGTAGGCAAATGGCAAAAACGGGATTAGGACCCAGGTTCTCTGTCACCCAGACCCATGTTATTTTCACTAGGCCACACTGGTTCTCTTCCACCTGGGGCACGGGTAGGCCTAATTTTCATTTCTTTCAAGCCATTTGATTTTAATTACAATTTCACTTTGCCCCATCCTGAAGTTTAAGAAAGAATAGAGGTTTTTTTAATAATTTGGAGCTAGAAGGGTTTTTTAACTTGGTGTTCTGCCCACGTTATGGCCCCTACAGCATGGAACCTCAGACGATGATCCAGCTTAACTCCTGGGGGTGATCCAGAAAGTCAGCTGGTCTCCTAAGCCAGGCTTGCAAAAACTCTGTCTTTGCTCCACCTACATCCATGACCTTGTGCCCAAACTTCTGGATATGGTTGAACTTGGGCGATGTCTCTGAACAGTCCTTCTTTCATTCATTCATTCAGTTGTATTTATATGAATACTTACTGTGTGCTGAGCACTCTAATAAATGCTTGGAAGAGTACAATATAACAGTAGACACATTCCCTGCCCACAACGAGCTTAGAGGCTAAAGAGGGAGCCAGACATTAATATAAATAAATAAATAAATAAATAAATAAATAAATAAATAAATCATAGATATGTACATAAGTGTTGTGGGGCTGGGAGGGTGTGATGAATGAAGGAAGCAAGTCAGGGGGACACAGAAGGAAGAGGGAGAAAAGGAAAGGAGAGCTTAGTCGGCGAAAGCCTCCTGGAGGAGATGTGACCTCAATAAGGCTTTTGAAGGGGGAGACTAGTTTTCTGTCAAATTTGAGAAGGGAGGATGTTCCAGACCAGAGGCGGGATGTGGGTGAGAGGTCAGTAGTGAGATAGACGAGATCGAGGGACAATAAGAAGGTTGATATTAGAGGAGCGAAATGAACAGGTTGGAATGTAGTAGGAGGTGAGGTAGGAGGAGGCAGAGTGATTGAGTGCTTTAAAGTCAAATGTGAGGCGTTTCTGTTTGATGTGGAAGTGGAGGGGCAATCGCGGGAGTTTCTTGAGGAGTGGGGAAACATGTCCAGAACATTTTTTGTAGAAAGTTATCTGGACAATATGGACTAGAGTGGGGAGTTACAGGAGGCAGGGAGGTCAGCAAAGAGGCAGATAGGATAAGTGATTGGATTGATGTCGTGGAGAGGAAGGGGTAGATTTTAATGAAATTGGGAAGGTGGAACCAACAAAATTTAGTGATGAATTGAGTATGTGGATTGAATGAGAGAGGAGTCAAGGATAGTATCTAGGTTACGGGCTTGTGAGAGAGGAAGGATGGTGGTACCATCTACAGTGATGGAAAGGTTAAGGGGAGGACAGGGTTTGGGTGCATCAATTTATTAATCAATTCAATCAACCAATTGATGGTATTTATTGAGTGCTTACCATGTGCCCAGACATGTTAAGCTTGACATATGAGTAGGACAGCTGAGTAGACATGTCCTGAAGGCAGGAAGAAATGTGAGTCTGCAGAGAAGGAGAGAGGACAGGGCTGGAGTAGATTTGAGAATCATCCACCTGGACATGGTAATTGAAGGCAAATGAGTTCTTCGATGGAATGGCATAGATGGTGTAGATGGCTTGTAGTGGGTGTAGGAGCAGCGTGGCTTAGAGAAGCAGTTGTGGCTTAGTGGATAGAGCATGGGTTTGGGAGTCAGAAAGTCACAGGTTCTAATCCCAGCTCTGTCACATGTCTGCTGTGTGATCTTGGGCAAGTCGCTTCACTGGGCCTCAGTTACTTCATCTCTAAAATGGGGATGAAGAGTGTGAGCCCTATATGGGACAGGGACTGTGTCCAACCTGACTAACTTGTATCTACCCCAGTGCTTAGACCTATGCTTGGCATATAGTAATTGCTTAACAAGTACCACAATTATTATTATTATTACTATTATGGAAAATAGAAGGGTCCCAGAAATGAGACATGAGTGATTCCCACAGTGTGTGAAACGCAGAGGAGGAGCCCACAAGAGACTGGCTAAAGTAGGAGTGGCTAAAGAAATAGGAAGAGGACCAGGAGATGAGAGGGTTAGTGAAGCTGTGGGTGGTAGTGTTTCCAGGAGAAGGGTTTGGTTGGTCCATAGTGTCAAGAGCAGCTGAGAGGTCAAGGAGGATTAAGATGGAGTAGAGGCCGTTGGATTATTACTAATAATAATAAGAATTGTATTTGTTAAGCACTTACTATATGCCAAACACTGTTCTAAAGTGCTGGGGTATATACAAGGTAATCAGATTGGACACAGTCTCTGTCTCATATGGGGCTCATACTATTAATCTCCATTTTTACAGATGAGGTAATTTAGGAACAGAGAAGTAAAGTGGCTTGTCCAAGGTCACACAGCAGACACGTGGCAGAGCTGGGATTAGAGCTCTGGCAATGCTGCTTCTCAAGAAGGCAGGATTAGGCAAGAAGGAGGTCATTGGTGACTTTTGAGAGGGCAGTTTCTGTAAAGGGAGCAGAAGCACCTGTTTGTCTTCTTCACTGAACTGTAAACTCCTCCAAGGTAGGAAACTTACCTGCCATAGAGAAGCATTATGGCCTAATAGAAAGATCACAGGCCTGGGAGTCAGAAGACCTGGGTTCTAATCCCAGCTCCACCACTTGTCTATCTGCTGTTTTACCTTGGGCAAATCACCAAACTTGTGTCTCAGTTACTCATCTGTAATATGAGGATTAAGACTGTGAGCCCCATGTGGGACATGGACAGTGTCCAACCTAATTAGCTTGTATATCTACCCTAGTACTTAGTACAGTACCTGGCACGAAGTACAAACTAAACAAATATAATAATAATGTTGGTATTTGTTAAGTGCTTACTATGTGCAGAGCACTGTTCTAAGCACTGGGGTAGATACAGGGTCATCAGGTTGTCCCACATGAGGCTCACAGTCTTCATCCCCATTTTACAGATGAGGGAACTGAGGCACAGGGAAGTGAAGTGACTTGCCCACAGTCACACAGCTGACAAGTGGCAGAGCCGGGATTCAAACCCATGACCATTATGAAAGGAAAACATAATTACATGCACCTACAATCCAGAAAATACTTATCTTTCTATTCACCCAGGCTGTGGGTATCACCATGAAACTTTTACTGCTTCTTCTGGAAGCAATAAATCCAGAAAATATTTTAGAGAAAAGTTATCCAGGCAGTATGGACTAGAGTGGGGAGATACAGGAGGCAGGGAGATCAGCAAAGAGGCTGATACTGTAATCAAGGGGGGATACGATAAAGTGATTGGATTAATGTGGTGGAGAGGAAGGGGCAGATTTTAATGATATTGGGAAGGTGGAACCAACAAAATTTAGTGACGAATTGAGTATGTGGATTGAACGAGAGAGGATTTATTGCTTTTATTGCTTCTTCTTAGGCTTCATTCTTGAGTCGTCACTCCAGCTTCTTCTCAGCTTTCCTCATTTTCCAGTTCTATTTTCCTGTCTCATTAAAGATGCTGCTTCCACTTTAACATGCCAACTCTTCTCTTTTTATCTCCTTGGCACCATAGTGTTTATCATTCAGGAATATGCACGCCCAAAGGCATCTGCCAATTATGAGGATTCATTGGCCACTTGATATGGGGAAATTAAACACTGAAAGCAGAGAAGTTGATAACTGGCTAGCGCCAAATCAAGTAATAATGAATATAGTATGTTTTCAAAGTTTTCAAATTTTGACAATCCTAGTTATAAGATCATTGAGCAAAAACCTTCAAAAATTAGAAAATTCATTCATCCATTCAATCATATTTATTGAGTGTTTACTGTGTGCAGGGCAATGTACAGAGAACTTGGGAGAGTACAATATAACAGTAAACAGACACATTCCCTGCCCACAATGAGTTTACAGTCTAGAAGGGAGATAATATAATAAGGCTTGAGATTTATTCTTTTTTTATAACAACAATCATATTTATTGAGTGTTTACTATGTACAGAGCACTGTACTAAGAGCTTGGGTGAGAACATTATAACAATATGACAGAGTTGGTAGACAAATTCTCTGCCCACAGTAAACTTACAGTCTAAAGGGGAGACAGTCATTAATATAAATAAATGAATTTCAAATATGTACATAAATGCTGTGGGACTGAGAGGTGGGGTGGGTGAATAAAGGAAGCAAATCAGGGTGAAGCAGAAAGGAGTGGGAGAAGAGGAAATCAGAGCTTAACCAGGGAAGGTCTTTTGGAACACATGGGCCTTCAATAAGGCTTTGCAAGTGGGGAGAGTGGTTATCTACCGAATGAGAAGAGAGAGGGTGTTCCAAACCAGAGACGAGATGTGGGTGAGAGGTTGGTGACGAGTTAGACGAACTTGAGGTACAGTGAGTAGACTAGCATTCGATGAGTGAAGTGTGCATGCTGGGTTGTAGTAGGAGAGCAGCGAAGTGAGGGAGAAGGGGGCAAGGTGACAGTGCTTTAAAGCTGATGGTAAGGAGTTATACAATATATTAGTTATTAGACATTATACGGCTCAATTTCAACTTGTAAGGCATACAGGAATAAGGTGTTCTTGTCATTTGGATGTTAAAAAAGAGAAAATCATTCAGATGTTTAAAGCATTTTATTGCTGTGGCAACTTAAACATTACTGTCAGTTCATCCAACAGAAAGATTCAAGTTTAGAATTGAAGCATTTTAAAAATAGGAAACAATTAAATCAAAAATTTAATTTCAGGTTGGCAAATTATAATTATTTTTGATCGTAATAATACTCTGCACCTCCACTCTGATGTCTCGGAAAACGTGAAATCCATTAACTCAGCTCCACATCACCTTTTCCAAGTATGTAAGGGAATATTGCAGAACTCATTCCTAGAATTGCCTTGGGGAATCACAGAGAGGTTAAAAAACCTTTTTCCCAGGTATAACCTTAGCAATTTTTTTCTAGTTTCATGGAACAAAAGAATACATCATTTTTCTCAATAGGAACACTGTCTTCATTCCAGCTGAAATTATGTAAGATGAAGTAAAATATTTTTTAATTGATATTGAAATTTTGGGGTAGTTGTGACATGACAGCTTCTGTAATAACTGATTAATTTTAGTGTTAATTAACTAGATGTTGACAGTTTTCATTTTCAGCTGAAAGATATGTTTATTTTTTCAAGGCTGATTCCAAAATCTTCCCATTTAAGACTTGCATAAAGAATATGATGGTAGAGTTTCTTAGCTAATTAGACATATTATATTCATTTCCTTTAGTATAATTTTATAGAGGAGTTTTCTATGTGAAGAATAGAGGAATTTCAGTTTTTTCCAGGATATTTTTGATTTCTAATGGAGTACTAATTCAGTATCAAAAGAAGGATTTCAACATATATATATAGATGTATCAGTTTTGAACTGCCTTTTATTTTTATTGCAAGTGTGTATACATGAGTACAAACATCACTCATGGTACAGCAAGATTATGTTACTTGAAAATGTGGTTGAATTATCAGTGCTGTATTGCAGGGTAAGTTTTCTGATAGATTTATATTTTATAAAATAGTGTGTATTCCAGAAACTGAAAAAATAGTATGAAATGCCTTTATATGTCATGTACTGTAGTGTTGAATATCACTAAACTATCATGTAATCTTTGTTACAGCAATTCAAAGCATACCAAATTTGAACAGAATCTCTTGACCATTGGCTTTAAAGTACTCGATCAGCTCACCCCTTCCTATCTTGCCTTTCTGATTTCTTACTATCAGGCAGCTCCTCTCATTCCAGCCTACTCACTGTACCTCCATCACATCTAACTCGCCGCCAACCCTTCCCCAAGTCCTCTCTTTGACCTAGAACTCCCTAACCCTCCATCATTCAATATATCAAAGATATTTCCTGAGCACTTACTGTGTGCAGAGCACTATATTAAATGCTTGGGAGAGTACAATACAACAGAGTTGGCAGACACATGCCCTGCCCATAAGGAGCTCACAGTCTAGAGGGGGAGACAGACATTAAAATAAATCATGTATGTATATATATGTATATATGTATATATATATAAATGCCGTGGGGCTGAAGGTGGGGTGAATACAGGGAACAAATCCAAGTGCAAGGGTTATGCAGAAGAGAGAAGGATCAGGGGAAATGAAGGCTAAGTTGTGGGAAAAGGTGTGACCCTAATAAGGCTCCATAAGAGACAGACCACCGTTCCCACTTTCAAAACTTTATTAAAATCACATCTTCTCCAAGAGCCTTCCCTGATTTAGCGCTCTCTTTCCCTACTCCCTCTCCCTTATGCTTCACCTATGCACTTGGATCTGTTCCCTTTAAGCATTTGATATTAACCTCATCCTCAGCCCCACAGAACTTCTGTACGTAATCATAATTTATTTCATTGTCTGTCTCCCCCTCTTCACTGTAAGCTCCTTATGATCAGGGAACATGACTATCAGCTGCTGTGTTGTAACTTTCCAAGCACTTCATAATGTGCTCTGCACACTAAGTCCTCAATACATAAGCATTGATTAATTGATAGCATCACAACAGTAGGGTTAAATTATTTTATTTAGAATCCTAAAAATAAATTCCTTCAAAAATATTTAAAGACAAAACATAAAATATATAAAAAATAAGAGATTCAATCCCCTAACGCTAACCCTAAAATGACATGGTGATCCTACAGCTTAGTGGCTCTCCTTGGGCTGCTCAGCATGGGCTTCCAGTGTGAGTGGTGTTCATTCATTCATTCATTATATTTATTGAGCACTCACTGTGTTCAAAGCATTGTACTAAACTCTCGGTAGAGTACAATATAACAATAAATGGACATATTCTCTGTCCACAATGAGTTTACTGTCTAGAGAAGAGTTTACAGTTTAGGGGGGAGACAGACAATTAAATGAATAAATGATAGCACCCCTCTGTACCACCTTCTCCCCAGTGTGCTTAATTGGGTTTTGGAGGCAGTTTTTTGGTTCTTTCTCCATTAATTCTAACTGAAACCACTGTCAGAGTAGCCCTTGCCCTGCCACCCCCAACTCCCGCTCCGCACCTTCTCATTCTCTGGATTGCAGCATCATTTCCCTTCCCTGGCCGTGCTCTCAGGGATGGAGACATCAAAAGAGAGGGATAATGCAGTAGGGGAAACAGAGCTCTCCCATACCTTCACTGCTCCTTTCCCACTGCCAGAGAAATGGGCCTTAAAAGAAGTGATGGGAGGAGGAAAGAAAGGTTAGAAAGGTGAAAGAAATAACAAAAGAGCACAACCTAGTTCAGCACAAAAGTGCTGTGAGTGGGGGCATAAAAGCAGTTAGAAACTAGGATGGAGAGGGAGAGGTGGGGAAAGGGAAGGTGGGGGCAATTGGATACAAACCTCTGATTCAGCTTTCTCTCTCCTACTTCACTCTTCTCCCACCCCAGTTGGAGTCCTTCACTCCTCTAACACCAACCTATTTACTGGGCCTCTATCTCATCTCTCTCCATCACATTGGTATTTATTAAGCTTTTGCCATCAACCTCTTGTTCATGTCCTCCCTCCTGTGTGGAACTCCCTCCTTCTCCATATCCGACAGACCAGCACTTCAAAGCTCAACTAAAGTCACGTTTCCTCCAACAGGCCTTTCCTGACTAATATGTCTACTCCCCTCACTTAAATGCCCACCTCCGCTCCCTCCCTTTTATACCATCTGTGCACTTGGGTCTGTACCCCTAGTGCTTTGATATTCATCCCACAGGACTTATTTACATAGCCTTACACTCTGTCATTTTCTCTACCTATAATTTATTTTAATGTCTGTCTCCTTCTCTAAACTGTAAGATCCTTGAGAGCAGTGATCATATCTACCACCTCTATTGTATTCTCCTAAGCGTCTTAGCACAGTGCTCTGAACACAGTAAGCACTCAATAAATGTTATTGATTGATTGATAGATTGCAACATTGAGGGTGGAGCATGTCAGTTAGAGATGTAGCACATAACTCTGGGTTTCATACTGTGAGGTGCTCGGAACTGGAAAAAACAAATGACTACTTTCTTTGACTGGCAACATATCCACCTTGATTTGTCCACCACCCTTTTCCCATCCACTTTCTCCTTTTTTATATAAGCAAACTTTACTTAGAATGATCTAAGTGAAAGAGATTTTTAAAAAGATGAAGGCTTCTTTAAAATTCCACATTAAATAAACAATTCCACTTTGGTGAAGAATTTTACCCTGAGAAGTATTCCCAGAAGGGGCTTTTAAATTCACATCATAGATGGAACCTCCTTCAGGATCTGCTCCCTTGAGGAAAAATTCAGGAAATGTTGACAGGTATTCAGTGAAGCAGCAACAACAATTCCTTTTCCTCCAGTCGCCTTTTATTCGTCTTTGAGTCAGAGTAAAAATGTCTTCTTTTTAAAATGAGGCAATCAGTTTCATGAACTTATACAGTGGTGTAAAGGAAGAACCTATAAATGAGAAGGAGCGTGGCTCAGTGGAAAGAGCCCGGTCATGGGTTCGAATCCCAGCTCTGCCACTTGTCAGCTGTATGACTGTGGGCAAGTCACTTCACTTCTCAGTGCCTTAGTTACCTCATCTGTAAAATGGGGATTAAGACTGTGAGTCTCACGTGGGACAACCTGATGACCCTGTATCTACCCCAGCACTTAGAACAGTGCTCTGCACATAGTAAGCGCTTAATAAATTCCTACATTATTATAAATCAATCAGTGGCATTTATTGAGCACTCACTATGTGCAGAGCACTGTAATAAGTGCTTGGGAGAGGACAATACAACAGGTATGGCAGATATGTTCCCTGCTCATGGCAAGATTACACATAGGCAGTGTGGCCAAGTGGAAAGAGCAAGGGCTTTGGAGACTGAGGATCTGGGTTCTAATTCCAGCTCCACTAGTTGTCTCTTGTTTGACCTTGAACTTTACTTCTCTGTGCCTCAGTTCCCTCATCTGTAAAATGGGGATTCCCTCCTACCTAGACTGAGAAGCTAATATGGGACAGGAATTGTGTCCTCCCTAAATATCTACCCCAGAGTTTAGAACAGTGCTTGGTACCTAATAAACTATTAACAAATTCCGTAATTATTATTAAGTTCCCGTATTTTAGAGAGGCAAGAAAGTGTGATACTGAAGATCCTAACCAGGCAAGACCTAATCATATATTCCATAAACTTAGTATTTTCATTAAGGTCCTTTGCCAACAGATCTAACACAGCCTTAAACCTCTGGCTACACTAAAGGTTTATATCGTTGTGAGTGGGGATTGTTTCTACCAATTCTATTGTATTGTATTTCCCCAAGTGCTTAATATAATACTCTGCACACAATAGGCGCTCAATAAATACCATGTCTGATTGATTGATCCAGTAAGCATTGCCTTCAATTTAGATGCCAGGCATTTCCTGAACAAGTCTGAAGACATTTCAAGGAAATGAAGTCAGGGAGAGGCAAAATGGCTGTTTGTCTCTTGATAAATTCAATTTCCAGCGCCAGTGTTTTTAGGGCATGTTCTCATATGTAGTTTTAATGTTTTGGGGGTGTTTTTTTCTGGCTTCCTATTTTAGGCTTCAGTGAGCAGGATGAGAATAAATAGCATTCTACTCTCAATTTAGTACTTACACAGTGATGAAAAGCATTAACACGATGAAGAAAAGTCTATATATTTTATGGAGGGAGATTATTTCTGCAGTGTTCCCCATGCAGGCCCACAAACTGTTGCCATCACTCGATCAGTCAATCAATTTGTATTTCTTGAGCATTTACTATGTGCAGAGCACTGTTCAAGTGCTTGGGAGAGTACAACAAATTAGCAAACATTTCCTGCACATAATGAGCTCACAGTCTAGAGGGAGCAATACACATTAATATGAGTATATAAGTAATTTACAATGTATAATTTAAATATATGTACACAATTACTGTGGGGTTGTAGGCGGGCGAAAATCAAATATCCAAAGGTCATAGATTGCAGTGCATAAATGACACAGAAGGGAGAGCGAGCCAGGGGAAAAGAGGACTTAATCGGGGAAGGCCTCCTGGAAAAAATATGACTTTAATAGTGCTTTGAAGGAGGAGAGAGTGGTGGTCTGGCATACATGAAGGGAGAGGGAGTTTCAGGCTAGGGGAAGGATGGGGGAAAGAGGTTGACAGCGAGATAGGCAAGACCAGAACAGTGACTAAACTGGTGCTAGAGGAGCAGAGTGTTCTGACTGGGCTGTAGTAGGAGATTAGTGAGGTGAGGTAGAATGAGGAAAGCTGATTGACTGCTTTAAAGCCAATGGCAAGGAGTTTCTGTTTGATATGGTGGTGGATGGACAGCCACTGGAGGTTCTTTAAGAGTGGGGAGACATGGACAGAGTGTTTTTGTTGATAAATGATCTGTGCTGGAGAGTGAAATATGGATTGGATTGGGTAGAGACAGGAGGCCGGGCGGTCAGTGAAGAGGTAGGCAGTAGTCAAGAGGTGATAGGATAGATGCTTGGATCAACATGGTAGCAGTTTGGATGGAGAAGAAAGGGCAAATTTTAGCAGATTGAATATGTGGGTGGAATGAGAGAGATGAATCGAGGACAATGCCAAGGTTATAGGCTTGTGAGTTAGGGAGGTTAGTGGTGTTGTCCATAGTGATGGGAAAGACATGGGGGAGGACAGCCATTCATTCATTCATCTATCCATCCATTCAGTTGTCTTTATTGAGCACTTACAGTGTTCAAAGCACTGTACTAAGCACTTGGTAGAGTACACTATAAAACAGACACATTCCCTGCCCACAGTGAACTCATAGTCTAGAGAGGAGACAGACATTAATATACATAAATAAATAAATTGCAGATATATACATATATGCTGTGGAGATTGAGGGACGATGAATGAAGGGAGCAAGTCAGGGTGATGCAGAAGAGCGTGGAAGACAGGGTTTGTGGGGAGCAAGTAGGGTGATGCAGAAGAGTGGGAGAAGACAGAGTTTGTGTGGGAAGATAAGAGTTCAGTTTTGGACATTTTTAATTTGAGATCCCAGTGGGACACCCAAGTATATATGCCTTGAAGGCAGGAGGAAATGAGAGATTGCAGGGAAGGAGAGAGGTCAGGGCTGGAGATGTAGATTTGGGAATTATCTGCATAGAGATGGTAACTGAAGCCGTGGGAGTTAATGAGTTCTCTCATGGAGTGGGTGTAGAGGGTGAATAGTAGAACTCCTACTATCAGAGGGTGGGAGGCAGAGGAGGAGCCAGCAAATAGACTGAAAAGGAGAGGTCCGAGAGATAGGAGGAGAACCAAGAGAGGACAGTGTAAGTGAATAGAAGGTTGGATAAAATTTTGAGGAGAAGGAGGTGGTCTTCAGTGTCAAAGGTGGCTAAGAGGTCTAGGAGGATTAGGATAATAATGTTGGTATTTGTTAAGCGCTTACTATGTGCCGAGCACTGTTCTAAGCGCTGGGGTAGACATAGGGGAATCAGGTTGTCCCACATGGGGCTCACAGTCTTAATCCCCATTTTACAGATGAGGGAACTGAGGCACAGAGAAGTTAAGTGACTTGCCCACAGTCACACAGCCAACAAGTGGCAGAGCTGGGATTCGAACTCATGAGCCCTGACTCCAAAGCCCGTGCTCTTTCCACTGAGCCACGCTGCTTCTCCAATGAAGTAGATGGCCATCAGATTTGGCAAGAATAAGGTCATTAGTTACCTCAGAGAGGGCTGTTTCTGTGGAGTGAAGGGGGCAGAAGCCAGATTGGAGGGGATCAAGGGATAACTGGAGGATAGGAAGTGGAGACAGTGGGTGAAAATACATCTTTCAAGAAGTTTGGAGAGATATGGTAGGAAGGAGATGGGATGATAACTGGAGGGAGCTGTGGGGTTAAGGGAGGGTTTTTTTTTTAGGGTACGGGATACATTAGCATGTTTGAAAGCAGTGGGTTAGAAGTTTTCAGAAAGTGAACAATTGAAGATGGCAGTCAAGGAGGGAAGATGGGAGTAGGCGAGTGTTGCAATTTCATACTTAATTTTATAGCTCTATGGCTGGCATGTATATTTCTGATTGAGGAATTGGGATTCGAATTCCGAGTGGCCTCTAGTCCAGTGACAGTGGAAATTGTTATGATACTATGAAAATTCTGAATATTTAGATTTCCTTGTTCTGGGCTCAAAATGTTCCTGAGATTTGAAACTGTGTTTAGAAAGGCAGGATTGTTTGCACAGTTTATAAGAATTTCAGGTTGACTAATCTCAGAAAGTTCAGTTGTCCTCCTCCTCTTGTTCACACTCAAAACTTCAGCACATTGGGGCTTGTTAAAGTAAATGGAAATCTAATGTTCATGAAAGTTACAGGAAACATTGCTTCAAGGCCAGTGATCTGACTGCATTTCAATACTTCCTTTTTGGTCAACTTGTCTTGACATTGGATATTAAGTTTGGTTCACCGGTATGCTGGTGACACATCCACATCTCCTTTCCACTAAACCACACAGAGCAGCATGGCTTAATGGGAAAGAGCATGGGCCTGGGAGTCAGAGGACCTGGGTTCTAATTCAGCCTCTGCCACTTGTCTGCTTGAGCAAGTCACTTCACTTCTCTGGGCCTCAGTTTCCTCATCTGTAAAATGGGGATTAAGTCTGTGAGCCCGACATGGGACGGGGACTGTGTCCAACCCATTTGTTTGCAACCCCTAAGTGCTAGTACCAGGCCTTAGTACCATGCCTTAGTACCATAGTAAACGCTTAACAAAAACTCCAATTATTATTATCCAGTTCTAGAAGCTGGATGTGTCTTCTAGAGCAGATCTAGATCTCACAGTCTAGAAAAGATTCTATACCACAACAGCCTCATCGACTTGCAATTTAACATGAAATTTGATGCCCCATTGGTGCCTCATATGTTTTGCAATTGTGGAAAGCCACACTGTTCTTCTTGTTTTCTATTTCTTTATACCACTTATTGGTCAGTGAGAGGCCTAGGTATCGGAATTCAGAAATTGCTTCAAATTCTGCTCGTTGATGAAACGGATTCCCAGGTGTGGGTCATTCATAACTTCCAATTTCTTCTGATTTATTATTAGTCCACTGAACTGTGTTGAATCTGCAAAGCGGTTCACATCATTTGCCTGTCTTCTTGTATGTGTTCCTCGAGTACAACCAGTACTGACAACAAAGCACAGTTATATGATGACCCAAGTTCAAGAGCCTTTGTGTGTGTGACAGCAATTTCTGATCAGCATCCACAGGGAAGGTGCTTTGTTGTCTGGATAGGACAATTGAAGTTTTGTTCACAGAGTGATTGGAGCACAGACATCAGAAAGGGCTATACAGACGAAAGTAGTATGGATCACTGCACTGTTTGATCGAAATTCTTTTTCTTCATGCACACAGTTGTAGCAATACAGTCAGGCTTATGGAGTGAATAGAACAGTCAAGCCTGTGCTCATAAAAGTATCAAGTTTTTCAAAAGAAAAGGAGTGATGAAGACATTTATTAATTGCTAAGTTTCATGTTAAGTACAAAGGCAGATACGAGTTGATCAACTCAGGCACAGTCCCTGTCCCACATGATGCTCACAGTCTTAGAGGTAGAGAGAACGGACATTTAATCTAATAATAATAATAATAATGTTGGTATTTGTTAAGCACTTACTATGTGCCGAGCACTGTTCTAAGCGCTGGGGTAGACACAGGGGAATCAGGTTGTCCCACTTGGGGCTCACAATCTTAATCCCCATTTTACAGATGAGGTAACTGAGGCACCCAGAAGTTAAGTGACTTGCCCAAAGTCACACAGCTGACAAGTGGCCGAGCGGGGATTCGAACCCATGACCTCTGACTCCAAAGCCCGTGCTCTTTCCACTGAGCCAAGAGGCCCCCACAGTCACCCATCAGGCAAGTGGCAAAACCAGGACTAGAACCCAGGTCTCCTGACTCCCAGTCCTCCTAGGCTTCTACAAGATTCGCAGGGCAATGAGTGAGCCTATGGTGACCAATTGGCTTTCATCTCCTCTGAGGACAGAACTCTCTCCGTTTACCCAACAGGGCAGAAATTAACATTTCTGTACAGTAGAATACACTCCCAAAGAAATAAAGCAATCTTCTTCAGCAGGGGATAGAGTCTCCTGGTTTGGAGTGACTTACCTAAAGGCAAGAAGGATTGGTAACAATCCTTCAATCGCTCCAGTAACTTCACCTACCATCTCTATGTGGTTAATTCCCAGGTCTACACCTCCAATGCGATCTCTCTTCTCTACAGTATTGCATTTCCCCCAGCCTTTGAGACATTTCTACTTAGATGTCATTCATTAATTCATTCATTCAATCATATTTATGGAGCACTTACTGTGTGCAGAGCACTGTACTAAGTGCTTGGAATGTACAATTTGGCAACAGATAGGGACAATCCCTGCCCAACAACGGGCTCACAGTCTAAAAGGGGGAGAGAGAGAGCAAAACAAAACAAGTAGTCGGTCATCAATACCATCAAAATAGGTAACTAGAATCATGGGTACATATATGATAAGTCCCACCGACACCTCACACTGAACATGTCTAAAACAGAACTCCTTATCTTCCCACCCAAACCCTGTCCTCCCCATGTATTTCCCATAAGTATAGACAATACCATCATACTCCCCGTTTCACTGTCCCTGACTCATCTCTCTCATTCCAATCCACATATTCAGTGTCTCCAAATCCTGTCAGTTCTAACTTCACAACATTGCTAAAATCTGCCCTTTCCTCTCCATCTCAACTGCTACCACACTGATCCAAGAACTTATTCTGTCCTGCCTTGACTACTGCATCTGCCTCCTCGCTGACCTCCCAGCCTCCTGTCTTTCACCATTCCAGTCCATATTTTACTCTGCTGTATGAATCATTTGTCTACAAAAATGTTTAGTCCATAGCTCCACACACCTCATGAACCTCCAATGGTTTTCCATCTTCCTCCACATCAGACAGAAACTCCTCACTACTAGCTTTAGAGCACTCAATCAGCTTGTCCCCTCCAACCTTACCCCACTGATCACCTACTAAAGCTCTATCCACACACTTTGTTCCTCTATCAGCTTACTCCCTGTGCTCCAATCTCATCTATCCACTGCTGACCTCTTTTCCATATCCTCCCCCTAACCTGGAATTCTCACTCCCAACATATGCATGAAACCACCACTTTCCCCACCTTCAAAGAATTACTAAGGTCACCTCTCCTCCAAGAGGTCTTCACAGATTAAACCTACTTCCCTGGCTCCCTCTTTCTTCTGCATCATTTATGCACTTGGATCTGGGACTTTAAGGCATTTGATATTTGCCCCACCCTTAACCCCACAGTATTTATGTACCTAGCTGTAAATTATATATTATAAATTATTTATATTAATATCTGTTTCCCTCCCTATAACGTCAGCTTGTTATGGACAGGGATCATGTCCATCAACTCTGTTATATTGTGCCAAGGGCTTAGTCAGGTGCTCGGCACACAATGAGCACTCATTAAGTACAGTTGATGATGATGATGATGATTCAAGACATATCATGGTTTATGAGACTATAACAGGTCTTGGTGCTCCCATTTATAGGTTATAAACTCATTCTTTGTTGCACATGGCTTATTTTGCTGTATTTCTTCAGTTCCTAATGTGTTGCAGGACACATAAACAATTACTGCAAGTCTTGTGAACCTCTATACCACAGAGTCATCTCTGTCCCAATTAAAAATAATCAAAAGGCAAAAAAAATTAAAGGGGGGAATTCAAAGCAAAGAAAAATGAAAGTAATGATTTATTTTTCACAGAATGCGATTCATCAGTGTAGCACTACTGTTAGTTAACTGAGTTTCTGGGTCATATCAATAGGAGTATAGCATGTGGCAATCATCAATCAATCAATGGTATTAAGTGAGCATTTACTGAGCATGGTTTAGTGGATAGAGCACGGGCCTGGGAGTCAATGCCATGGGTTCTAATCCTAGCTGTGCCACTTGTGTGCTGTGAGACCTTGGGCAAGTCACTTCACTTCTCTGTGCCTCAGTTACCTCATCTGTAAAATGGGAATCGAGACTGTGAGCCTCACTTGGGACAGGGACTGTGTCCAACCCAATTTATGTGTATCTCCCCCTAGCTCTTAGTACAGTATCTGGCACATAGTAAGCACTTACCAAACACTATAGTTATTATTATTTTTACTGTTAATTACTGTTTACAGAGCACTGTATTAAGTACTTACAAGTATGAATTCTCCAAGGGACAGGGACCATGTCTAATCCTCATTTGTGTATTCTTTCCTATTTCTTAATGCAAGTGTTCAGCACCCAGTAAGCAGTTAATAAATAATATTTATTAGGTAGATATGAACCCTGCCCACAAGGAGTTTTTAGACCAGAAGGTAGACAAACATGAAAATAATTACAGATGCCTATGTACATAAGTGCCATAGGACTGGCAGAAGGGGGAATAATCTAAATTCTTAGAGGGAATAGACCCAAGTGCTTAAGAGACATAGGAGGGAGGGTGAATAGACAAAGTGAGGACTTAATTTATCCTTAGATCTTCCTCTTGCTAGTCTCTGTGTAGGACAGACTCTTACATGATCACGATCCTAGAAAATGCCTACAAGCATGAAACAAAAGTGCTTAGTATGCTGAGGAACTGTAATGATACCAAGGAGGAGAAAGAAGATAAAATGATAACAACTGCCAGGTTGTGAAAAGGGCTGGTCTGTGGAGACAATGATCAGCTGTGCTGTATCACCACTGAAGGGTAAGGAAAAGTAAGAAGATTAACTCAGAAAGTTATCCCTCACACCCTGCCTGCAAATTGTGGGTTGTTAATCCTTGGAAAAGGGTTCTTGGGGAGACTGCGAAATACCATTCAGAGTAAAATGCTTATCTACCCAGGAAAAGCTGCCTGGGTCAGGGTAGCATGCTTTAGTCCTCTGCCTAATACTTCTAGTTTCATATTCTACGTATTCATTTTGTGTCTCTTTAAAATGTGCCTAATGGAAATTGTGAGACTGCTGTGAATGAAGTTTTCTTTTCACTTCTATCTCAATCACTCATTTCTCCAGATTCTCCACACCCTTATGTCTGTTGAGGGGACTGGAGCAGGCTTCTATTAGAGATGGAGCTGAGGTCAAAAGACTGATGTAAAACAGGAAATTTACCTGGTACCAAATTCCCCAGAGAGCAAAAAGCCTAAATTTCCTACAGGGGAAATCAGTTAATCAATCAGTCAAGCTGGGTGTAGCCTTTAAATTCACAGGAAGGCATTCTCTCCTCTTTCTGCTAATCTTACTGCTGAACTGGCCTGAGAGACCTATGGATAATCCTGCCACATTCTCTTTGTGAGTACACATTCTTATATCTTTTCTAAGGAACTGGGTAAATGCATGATTTTGTATTCTAAAAAAAGTTAGTATCTCCCCAGTCTTCCAAAACTTCCAGTGTTTCCCCATTCACCTCTATATCAAGCAGAAACTCCTTACCATCAACTTTTAAAGTAATCACTCAGCTCACCCCCTTCTATCTTTCCTTGCTAATTTCCTACTACAACTCACCTTGTACACTTTGCTCCTCTAATGCCATCCTACTCACTCTTACCTCAACCTCATCTATTTCACTGCTGCCCCCCAACCTGTGTCCTGTAGCTGGCCTGGAGTTCCCTCTCTCTTCATATCCAACAGATGATCACTCTTCCTACCTTCCAAAGCCTTAACTAAAATCACATTTTCTCCAAGAGGCCTTCATTCATTCAATCGTATTTATTGAACACTTAGTGTGTACAAAGCAGTAAGTTGCAGTTCAAATAAAATTACAGATATATGCATAAGTTCTGTGGGACCAGGGAGCGGGAAGAACAAAGGGAGCAAGTCAGGGTGACCCAGAAGGGAGTGGGAGATGAGGATGAGGAAAAGTGGGGCTTAGCCTGGGAAGGCCTCTTGAAGGAAATGTGCCTTCCGTAAGGTTTTTGAAGGGTGGGAAAGTAAATGTCTGTGGGATTTGAGGGAGAGCGTTCCAGGCCAGAGGTAGGATGTGGACCAGGGGTTGGCGGAGAGACAGGCAAGATTGAGGCACAGTGATAAGGTTAGAATTGGAGAAGTGAATTGTGCCTGCTGGGTTGAAGGAGAGAAGTGAGGTAGGAGGGGGTAATAGGAGGGGGCAAGGTGATGGAGTGCTTTAAAGCCAATGGTGAGGAGTTTTTGTTTGTTCCAGAGGTGAGTGGGCAACCACTGGAGATTTTTGAGAAGTGGGGTGATGTGTCCTGAACATTTCTATAGAAAGATGATCTGGGCAGTAGAGTGAAGTATGGACCGGAGTGGAGAGAGGTAGGAGGCCAATGCAGTAACCTGCATTGGGAAGCGGCGTGGCTCAGTGGAAAGAGCCCGGGTTTGGGAGTCAGAGGTCATGAGTTCGAATCCCGACTCCGCCACTTGTCAGCTGTGTGACTGTGGGCAAGTCACTTCACTTCTCTGGGCCTCAGTTCCCTCATCTGTAAAATGGGGATGAAGACTGTGAGCCCCACGTGGGACAACCTGATTCCCTTGTGTCCACCCCGGCGCTTAGAACAGTGCTCGGCACATAGTAAGCGCTTAACAAATACCAACATTAACCTAGGCCAGATAAGATGAGTGATTAGTATGGCAACAGTTTGGATGGAGAGGAAAGGGAGGATTTTAACAATACTGTGAAAGTAAACAGACAGGATTTGTGGACGGATTGAATATGTGGGTTGAATGAGAGAGCAGAGTCAAAGATAACACTCAGGTTACAGGCTTGTGAGACAGGAAAGATGGTGGTGCCATCTACAATGATGAAAATGTGGGAGAGGACAGGGTTTAGTTGGGAAAATGAGGATCTCTGTTTTGAATATGTTAAGTTTGAGGTGACTGGACAACTCCAAGTAGAGATACTCATTATCTAAACCCTCATTTCCCCTACTCCCACTCCCTTTTGGATTGTCTATGTACTTGTAGCTGTATCCCTTAAGGGGTTGATATCTGCCCCTTAACACTTATGTATATATCTGTAACTTATGCTAATATCTGTCTCCCTCTCTTGATTGTGTACTCTTTGTGGGCAGGAACCAACTCTATTTTATATTATACTTTCCCAAACAGTAAGAGCTGAATAAATACCCTTGATTGCATTTTAAATTGAACTTTGGTGAGGCAGCTCTGATCATCTGCACATGTGTTAATTTCTCTCAGGCCCCTGTTGTGGTAATGGTTTAGGCCAGTTATCACTGAATGCTATAGGGATGATGGCTGTATGGCCAGTAATCACACACAAACATCTGAGGGCTCAAAGCTAGCTCTGTCTCCATGGCTATCCTGAGTTTTTTTTAATTAGTCAATCAAAGGTATTTAATGAAAGCTTGATGTGTGCAGAACATTGAAATAAACATTTGGGGGAGTACAGTACAACCGAGTTGGTAGCTATGTTCTCTGCCCATAAGAAGCTTACATTGAAATAAACTATGGATATGTACATAAGTGCTGTGGGGCTAATATCAAGTGTTCAAATTGTAGAAATCCAAGTGCATAAGCAACATAGAAGGGAGAGTAGGGGAAATGAGGGCTTAGTCGGGGAAGGCCTCTTGGAGGAGATGTGATTTTAGTAGGATTTTGAAGGCTTGGGGGAGGGTCACATAACTACCATACGTGATTTTAAATGAAGTCTTTTTTCATCCTTGTCAGGATGGTCTTTCTTGCATATAATCACTAAGATCAAAAATAAGAAAAGAGACAAAAGGAAGTAAAAGAGAGAGAGGAGCAATTAAAGCTATCATCTCTCTCCTCCTTTCCTACCCTTCCCATCATTTTGGATTATCATTAATGCAGTCATTTTGTCAGGTGACCAGGAAACCCCTCACTCCTGTTTTTCCTGCCTTCAAGGAGCCCTAGAAGTAGTAGTTGCAGCAGCAGCTAAATTTGAGTACCCTCAATATTGGCTTTATTGAGCACTTAGTACTCAACATGAGAAGCAACTTAGCCTAGTGGGAAGAGCACGGTCCTGGGAGTCAGAGGACCTGAGTTCTAATTCCAGCTCAGTGGGTCATTGTCATTTGGCAAATAGCGACTGGTAGATCTCTTAATCTGGTCATATTTCGTGCATCTGTCTACTGGCTTTTGTAACAGTGTTGGGTGACAGACATCTCTCCAATCAGCTGACTTCAAGGTTACCAGGAAGTGTGTGTTGTTTCTAAGAAGCATGGTGGCTCAGTGGAAAGAGCACGGGCTTTGGAATCAGGGGTCATGAGTTTGAATCCCAGCTCTGCCACTTGTTAGGCTGTGTGACTGTGGGCAAGTCACTTAACTTCTCTGTGCCTCAGTTACCTCATCTGTAAAATGGGGTTTAAGACTGTGAGCCCCACATGGGACAACCTGATTCCCCTGTGTCTACCCTAGCGCTTAGAACAGTGCTCCGCACATAGTAAGGGCTTAACAAATACCAACATCATGACATTTGTTAGGCACTTACTATGTGCTAGGCACTGTACTAAGTCCTGGGGTAGATTCAAGATAATCAGGTTGGACACCGTCCCTGTCCCACGTGGGACTTATAGTATTAATCCCCATTTTGCAGATGAGGTAATTGAGGCACAGAGAAGTGAAATGACTTGCCCAAAATCACACAGCGAAGTGGCAGAGCTGGGATTAGAACCCAGGTCCTTCTAACTCCCCGGCCGATGCTCTACCCACAAGGCTATACTGTTTCCTATGCTGCTTTGTTGTATAAACAACTGCTGAAACCTCCATTGCGAATGGGGAAAAAAGCAGGAAATTGTACTTTTTCCGGGATTGTGGATGTTCATAGAATTGGCCAAAAACAAAACCAGATTATAAAAACTAAATGAAGCTAGAAATATAAAGTCACTTTAAGTGCTCAATCGTTTACACACCTGAACTTCATCAGATAAGACATTCAGCAACTGATGCCTACATTGTATCAGCTCCTCAGAGTTCACTTAACAAGTCACTGAGCACTTTGCTAGGTAAATGCTGGGAAAGAGTATCTGGGTAGGAATTAGATATGACCTCTGTCCCTCAAGGGACTCACAATCTACATAGGCAACAGGGCTGGAGACAGGCACATCGAGATCAAGAAGCAGTATAGTGGCAAAAAGCAGTAGATAACTGTGGCTAGAGCAGCAGAATCTCTCCTTGTGATTCTCCACAGCAACATGTCCTAGTGGATAGAGTATAGACCTGGGGGTCAGGAGGATCTAGGTTCTAATCCCTTGTTCTGCTGTGTGACCTTGGACAAGTCACTTATGTTCCCAGTTGCACTATTTATACAGTGGGAATACTGTGAGCCCCATGGGGGACAGGGACCGTGTCCAACCTGATTACCTTCTACTTATCCCAGTGCTTAGAATATTGCCTGGCATATAGTAAGCACTTAAATACCATAAAAAGTCACCTATGGCAGTCACTATATCTATCAAGTTTAGAAGGAGGCCACAGGCTGCATATGCTGTTGTCTTTCCCACCAAGGTAGTGGAAGGCAGGATGGGATAGGGTCTTCTTGATGGTGTAGTGTAGAGCTAGTATTGATCCCCAGGAAGACAGTGTGACTAGTACACAGAACTTGACGGGGCTTTGGGACACAGCCATTGTGTTTTTTTTGGGGTTTTTTAAATGGCATTTATTAAGTGCTTACTATGTGCCAGGCACTGTACTAAGTGCTGGGGTAGATAGAAAATAGACTGTACACACTGCTAGCACTTTTTATACATATTCTCAGCAATCAAGTGTGTGTATCTGTGTGTCCGCGCAAGCACGTATGTGCCTACAGCTATATAGGAAATTCAGTTATTCAGTTATTCCATCCTGACCTACTTGGCTACCACCTGTTATATCCTTCTTCTCCCTGCTCCAACTGTCTGTGAATATACTCTCCCCAATGCTTGGGAACATTTTTTTCAACTCTGTTATATTGTACTCTCCCAAGTGCTTAGTATAGGGCTCTGTACACAGTAAATACTAAATACAATTGATACAATTGCAAGCAGTGGAAACTAAATACATACTGTGGGCTTTATGTTTATAGTACTTGTTTGATCCCTTTTTCTGCAGATGGAGGTAATGGTGGCTTTCTAGAACCTTGAAACTTGTCTTCTGCATCTGATCCAGAAGTTAGCATCATATATAATTTCAATAATTCAGTAGTATTTATTGAGCCCTTACTATGTGCCAGAGAACTGTACTAAGTGCTTATCCAATCCCAAATTTTAATTTCTCTAAGGGTCAGAAGTTTTCACTTCTCTGGGTCTCAGTTATCTGTAAAATGGGGAGTGAGACTGGGAGCCCCGCATTGGATAGGGACTGTATCCAACCTGATTTGCTTGTATCCACCCCAGCATTTAGTGTCTGCCACAAAGTAAGTGCTTAACAAATATAATAATGCTTGCCCACCTTAGGCATAACTGAGTTTCTTCATGGTCAGAATATTCATTTAGAGTTTTATGACAATGATCTTTGTCTTCCAGATGTTAAGGAACAATCTGATTTTTTTTCACTTATTGCCAAAGACACCAACAATTTATTGGCAATCTGCTTCTAAGTGAACAGCCACAGCCAGGTCATCAGCACACTGAAGTTCAGTTCTGGGGTCAAGGAGGATCTAGTTTTTCCTCAAAACAGGGCGATAGGAGCAGCTTTGCATAATTAGAGCCCTTCTGTTCTGCTCTCTTTCTGTTCTAGATCAAAGTTATTCTTTACAGAACACTTTTTGCCCTCTTTGGTGGTAGGATGGAAGTATGCTTGTTTTTTCCCCATTTTCCTCCCTTGTTCAAAGCCCAGCTGCCCTGAGCCCTGAATGATAACCTTTTCCCATAACACTTTCCCCTCCAAGGAATCCCGTGAGCCACTCTTGCTTCCCAAATTGAGGCTAGACTGTAACATCTGAATTTCTTCCCCTAATGTTTGCGTTTGAATTTTTTTCCATGTTATTTGAATTTTTCTAAAGTTAAAGCTTGAATTTGCTTGGTGGACTTGAGTTAGTTTTTTGAATAACGACTCCTGTGCAAAAATTGGTCTGTAAGTGTAGGTGGATGTTTAAAGGGGTCTCATTTCCATCAGAGCTACCCACACAGCAGACTTTAGTATTGCAAGGGGACCTGATATTTTGCCTCGCAATCACTATTAAAAAGATATCCATCAGTACACTTTCGCTTTTGTGAAAACTCTCTTCCTTGCATGTTGATGATCAGAGTGTTAGCCATCTCCCTCCTAGGATAGCTATCATGTTTTTCTCATTTTAGGACATTTGCCTTCCCGCCCACAGCAGCAGTGAAGATGGGAAGGATAGTGGAATGTAATTTGTGGAGCCTTCTAATTATGTATTTTCTCTATTTTAGATTTCCCTACAGCTTGGCTTTCTCCAATCAAGAGTAGTCTGCTACTAAGCCCTCCCTTTTTTGGTCCAGAGCAGTCAGAAAAATCTGCCATTAGAGCAATAAAGATGACACTTGTTACCTTTCCAAGTATTGAGGAGATTTCTTCTGACTCCAGCATTTCCAACCTGATGCTGCCAAGTTAGAAATCTTGAGTGATGGAGAGTAAGAGGGTGGTGACAACTGTGATGGAAAAGTTAGGAGAAGGAGAGCGATTTGGGAGAGATGTTGAGGACTTCTGTTTTGGACAGTTGAGCTCGAGGTGCTGATGTTTAAATTGTATATTATATATTGTCTGCCTGTCTCCCCCTCTAGGCTGTAAATTCTTTTTGGGCAGGGAACCTGTCTGCCAACTCTGTATGGTTCTCTCCCAAGTGCTAAGTACAGTTCTCTGCACATAGTAAGCACTCAATAAATACAGCAGATGATGGTGATGATGGGACATCTATATCAAGGTGTCCTGGAGGCAGAAGATGGAAAAATTGTCAACGAGGAGAAAGATCAGGGCTAATGAGGTATACTGGGGGAGTCATCCATGTAGAGATGGTAGTTGAAGCCATAGGAGTGGATGTGTTCCCCAAGGGAGTGCGGGTGGAGATCAATATTAGAAGGGAACCATGCTTCTGTCGTTTTTTCCAAGCACATAATAGGCACCCAATAAATACTATTATTACTAACTGCTTATCAAAGTACCACAGAGGAAAAACATATGATCGTCAAGAGACTTACTACCTACTGGAGGAAAAATAGATAGGAAAAAATTATTTAGAAATAATTTAGGAGGAAAAACATATAGGTCAGGATGAATTAGCTGAAGAAATAACTGAATGTACACTTGTGATAACAATGGAAATGAAATACATGGATGCTAAGGGCGGCTCTTGGGCTGCCCTGACTATTTTTGGAATAGAATGTGTTTTTCCCCGAGGGGAAACTTTGATTTCAGAACTAACTACTCATTTTTTTAAAACTGAGGGCTACTGAATAATTGGTTGTTCTTATCAACCATCTGCTGCTTTCCAACACCAGAAAAAATACAAAAATTTAAATTAAATGTGATCATCCTATTATTTTCCATGTTCTAATAAGGCAGCCACTAAGTCTTTGAAATGAAGAGAACCATCACCCAAAATGCTGAGGTGAAAGGCTTTTAGGCTCTAGAGGCAAGTTTGATTTTTAACTCTTGAAAAATCAGTCAAACTGGGGGGAATTTTGCAGTGTTTCAAAATTCACATCAGAGTATTCCACTTACCACTTGGAACTGAATTTTAATATGGAACACGGAGCATTCTTTGACATCTGTTCTTAACCAGTCAAATCCAGTATTTACCAATTATATAGCATTTGATGATAGAACAAAAGAAAACTGGAATTGTGGTAACTTTAGAAGTCACATTTAGGTATCCTTCTTAGTGAATCTTATTCTGTCCCACAGTGGATTTCAAAGTGGATTTGTTAAGCCTTCTGATTCCCTAAGAATGGTTCTCTCTCAGTTAATTATTGGTAACTTTACACATAAAGAAATTAAACTGCTCAAATAGTAAATTGTCTAAATTGATACTCACAAAATCATAACATTAGATTGAGTGCAAAAGCAAAATGTGAGAAACTATGACCTGAGGAGAAGGAAAAATGAATCCAAGAAAACTTCTGGAAGAGGTAGGCATTTAGAAGAGCTTTGAAGGAGGGTAGAACTGTGGTCTGATGGATTTAAAGTGGAAAGGAGTTTGAGGCAGGAGGAAATTCATGAAAAGGGAGTTGAGGAGGGAGAGACAAGAACATGGCACAGTGAGAAGGGACACTTTGAAGAATGATGAGTGCAAAGTGGGGTGAGTAGAAGAGACTAAATGGAACTCCATAAACCCAAAGGTCAGTTGTTTCTTTGCAGGGTTAGTGTGTAAACATTGAAGATTGTTGATGAGTAGGGAAAGTGTTTTGCAGAATGACAGTTTTAGAAAGATGATCTGGCCTGGAGAGGGGAGAGGCTGGGAGACCAGTGGGTAGACTGACGCAATAGTCAAGCCATTATTTGCTTAGGGTTTGGTCAAAGTGTTGGCTGCTTGGGTGGAGAGGAAGGGGTACATCTGGAAATTGTTGTGAAGGAAAAAAAAAACAGACTTGATTTGGAGATTGAATGAGAGAGTTAAGAGCAAGGAATCAATGCTAGTGCAAAGTTCGTGGACTTTGAAGGATGATGGTGTCTTCAGTTGTGATGGGGAGAGTGAGTAGAATAAAGGATTTGGAAGGGAAGAGGAGGGTTCAGAAGCAGGGACGCAAAGACAGAAAGACACACAGAAGCAATAGGATGTAGAAAGACACTTCTACCCATAGAAACATGGAGAGAATCATCCAGACACTCGAACATCTTCCAGGTGATGCAGCAACAGTTGAAATGTTGACTCTTCAAAGCCCAGCTTTGCACTGACCTCAATTTCCATCCTCCCTCATCCCTGTGGGTGTCCCTCAGGTTTCTGGAGAAGCAGCCAGCTTCCCAGAAGCCCCCCAGGAAGATAATGGGTCCAGGGTGCCTCTTTCTCTCTTTACTGACTTTCTGTTGATATTAATAATCATTTATTGAGTGCTTACTGTGTGCAAAGTACTGTCCTAAGCACTTGATGTTCTGTACTAAGCTTTCTCCCTGGGTAGCGGTAGGACTGAAGAAAGTCTCACTAGCCATCAACATCATATCATCAATAATATTTATTGCACTCTTACTGTATGCAGAGTACTGTGCTAAGTGCTTGGTAGAGCACTTTCCCTCTGCTCCTCCTCCCCTCCCCATCCTCCCTTCACCTTCCCTCTGCTCGTCCCCCTTCCCCTCCCCACAGCACTGTGCAAATTTTGTATTATTTATTACTCCATTTTAATGATGTGTATATAACTATGATTCTATTTATCTTGATATTTACATCAGAATACTTTTGTTCTGTTTTGTTGTCTATCTCCCCCATTTAGACTGTGAGCCCGTTGTTGGGCAGGGATTGTCTCTATCTGTTGCCAAATTGTATATTAAGTGCTTAGTACAGTGTTGCTCTGCACATAAGTGCTCAGTAAATACGATTGGATAAATGAGTGGAGTACAGTACAACAGAACTGATAGACGTTCCTTGCCCATAAGTTAACACCTCTTGGGGAATGAAATTGGTCCCCGTTCTGTGTAAAATATGATGTCGGGATGCATTAAGGGTAGAGGATGTGGGTGGTGGAGCAGGGCAGGATTTCTCCCTTGTACATGGGAAGCCATGTTTACACCTGGCTGGATCAGGAGTGGGCGTGATGAATTCATCACTTTCTAATTCCTGTGATGGGTCTTCAGTGGAATTTACAGAACCGCTTCAAGTGCTTACTCAGTTGAATTAGTGAAGTTTATAAAATGATTAGGTGTGATTAAAAATAAAACTTTACTGCTTTTAGTGTAAATTTAAGCACTTTAGAGAATACAGAAATTAGCTTTAATGTGGTGTTTATTTTACAGGGTCACAATGGACATTATTATTTCTTAGTTCATTTCCTAAAACTGCAACAATACAGCTTAATGAAACCATGTAAATTCCTAAGAAACTTTAAGGCATGAAAAGCACAATAAATCATCCATATGCGTCAGTGGGAAGTAGATTGAACAGATTTTAATCTTTCAACAGCAATAAAAAAGAGGTTTTACTATTTCTATGGTAACCTCAAAACCACTAAAAAGGATACATAACACTTATGAGGCATATACATTGAAATGGGAAGCTGGATCCTGTAGGGACAAGTTACTGTTGCCTCTTGTGGGGCTTGGGAGAGAAGCAAAATGGCTTAACACTTAGGCAGGAAAGGGAAACCTTTTGAAACAAAATAAGCAGCACATTTCAAGCGTGGCCTAAAGCAGGTGAATGATCTCCTGGATGAAGAAATGCAATACACCCAAACTCTGTTTTATATTTTAGTTTGTTTTCTGACTCAGATAAAAATATCTGATGATTTGAGATTCATCCCATGCATTGATCATGTGTGGATTTATATAGCAGTTTTTCTCCCAAAGACCTCAAACTGCTTATGCCTATACTAACTGAACTAGTTAGTCAAACAGAATTAGTCAAAATTTTTTCCACTGTGTAGCATACAAATACATGGGTAAAAGATTTCAGGTTCCTCTACTATGTATCTGCTTACGCAAGTGTTAAGTCTCTTTAGCAATTTTCAAATCTCAATATGTGGTATTTACTGAGCAATTGCTGTGTGCATAGCACTGTGTTAAGCACTTAGGAAAGTGGAATACAGTAGAGTCTGTGGACACGTTCCCTATCCAGAATAATAATAATAATGATGATGGCATTTGTTAAGCGCTTACTATGTGCCAACCAAGCACTGTTCTAAGCGCTGGGGTAGATATGGGGTGATCAGGTTGTCCCACGTAGGGCTCACAGTTTTAATCCCCATTTTACAGATGAGGTAACTGAGGCACAGATAAGTTAAGTGACTTACCCACAGTCAGCTGACAAGTGGCAGAGCCGGGATTGGAACCCATGGCCTCTGACTCCCAGGCCCCTGCTCCTTCCATGGAGCTTACAGTCTAGCGAGAACTTACTGGCAACATAATAATAATGTGAAAACACTATTTAATCCATCTCTCTCGTTTCCCAGCCCCCTCATTTTCTTCCTATTTTTCCTAGATAAGAATTTTTTTTTTCCTCTTAGCAGATTTGAGTCTTCATGTCAAGAGTAATAGTGCTCACCAAGTACCTACAGTGTGCACAACACTGCATTACCTGTTGGGGAAAACTATGTGGATCAATAAATCAGTGGCATTTCTTGACTGCTTACTGTGTACAGAGCATTCTACTAAGTGCTTGGGAGAATAATAATATTACAGAAGCAGCATGGCATAATGCATAGTCCACAGGCCCATAGAAGGTCATGGGTTCTAATTCCAGCTCCGCCACATGTGGATGACCTTGGGTAAGTCTCTGTGCCTTAGTTATCTCATCTGTAAAATGAGGACCGACTGTGAGCCCTATGTGGGAAGGGACTGTGTCCAACCTGATTTGCTTGTATCCACCCCAGCGCTTTGTTCAGTGCTTGGCGCATAGTAAGCTCTTAACAAATACAGCAATAATAATAGTCATTATAATGCCATTAAGTGCTTACTATATGCCAAGGACTGTACTAAGCAATGGGGTAAATACAAAATAAACAGATCAGACAAACAGTCTCTGTCCCACATGGGGCTCCCAATCAAGTAGGTAGATAATATTCCTGTCCTCAAGGAGTTTACAATCTTGAAGATGAAACCTAGTCCCTGGCCCCAAGGGGCTCACAATCAAACAATAGGGAGAAGTGGGGTAGGCAACTATTTATTTATTGTTCAATCTTTTTCTATTGCATTTCCTGTGGTAGGATGTCTCCATCTTGTTGAGCTTCCCAGTGCATTGTCCACTCTAGTTCTCCTCTCCCTACGCATTATTCATAGAGTCCACATGTCCTTTACTTAGGCTGTAGCCTTTCAATGATGAAGATAACTTTGTCCTTTGGAAGTTGCTCCCAGAAGTCTGTTGACAAATCTTGGAAATGTTTGAGGACCAACTGACAGGATTTGGTGACAGATTGAATATGGAAGCTGAAAGGGAGGGAGGAGTCAGAAAGAATGCCAGAGTTGCAGAATACAGAGACAGAGAGGGTGAAAGACACAAGATAGACCTGGAAAGCATGGATCTTCTCCCTCATTTTACATACGAGGAAACAGGCTGAAAAGAGAAGTTAAGAAACTTGCTCAAATTCATTCAGCAGTCAAGAGGTAAAGCTGGGATGAAAATCAGAATATCCTATTTCTGTGCTCTTTCGACTTGGCATTTCTTAATCCTATGAACAAAACTACTTTTCAAAAAGTTCACTGTCTAATCCATTTCCTTGGAATAGCTGCTTGTCTTTTTCCCCCCTTTTCCTCTGCACAGATTTCCTCACCCTTCTTTCCACTAGCTATCCTTTCTCCTCTTTGGGCCCAGCAGGAATCCACAGACCCCTCTCCAACCCGGGAGACTGATTCCCTGCTCCAATCATTGCTCTCTTTATCCTTCCTTGTCTACAGAAAACACTTTCCTGGTTGAAACATTTTATCCAGCGTCACTCAGTGGAAAGAGCACGGACTTGGGAGTCAGAGGTCATGTGTTTGAGTCCCAGCTCCACCATTTAGCTGTGTGACTTTGGGCAAGTCACTTCACTTCTCTGGGCCTCAGTTCCCTCATCTGTAAAATGGGGATGAAGACTGTGAGCCCCACGTGAGACAACCTGATCACCTTGTATCCCTCCAGTGCTTAGAACAGTGCTTGGCACATAATAAATGCTTAACAAATGCCATTATTATTATTATTGTTATTATTATTCAGTTTCCTAAATCCATCAAGCCATTCATCTATCTGAAAGAGGAGGATGTTTTGAATCAAGCTCTGTATCCATTTTTGGATTAACTGATTAAGTGCAATGCATCAGGGAAACATACCATGAAAATCAGCAGATGAGTTCCTGCCCAGTGGGAGCTCACCATCCAAAATAATGGAAATGCGGTCCCATGAAGGAACTGCATCTTTTTGGTCTCCCGATACTTGGCTAACCTTTTTAAAGATTGACAACACTTTCTCAAGTCCTTTAGGCAATGCTTTCGCCTGAAGGAAAGAGGTGGCGAGGCAGGAGAAGTAAACAGGATCTGATCTTCCTCTTACCTCCCTGGTGCCCCCCTTCCTCACTTCATCTCCCACATCTTCTGCCCGGTAAATGCGTCCATGACAACCACAAGTCCAAGAGAAAGCTCTGACTCCCAACTGGGCTAGGAAGTAAAAATCACTTAATTTTCCAGCTCCTAACCCTAGCTTGCTCTAGAGCACCTCACCAATCTGGGCTGGATGACCTGAGCTGGGGGCCCCAGGAGATTTAGCTATTTTGAAGAGTGCTAAACTCTAAGGATGAGGAGCACACACTTTTACTCATTTCCAGGATGGTATCAGGAAGTCTGGGATTTCCTTTTGGGGTCCTTACCCTTCTTCTCCCTGGACACAGAGAAGTAGGGAGGGGAAGGATTGTTTATTTAGTGTTGATGTAAGTTGGGGCCATCCCTGAAAACCTGAACAGAAGAGTCCCATGGCTCCATGGCTAAAACTGCAGAATCTTCATAGAGTCAGTCTCTCTCTGGAAAATAATCCATGAGGTAGAGGTGAAAAAAGGAGGTAATTACAATGTTCTTGAGAGAGAGGGAAAATAAATGGGCATAAGGAGAACTAAGAAGGATATTAGATGAAAATCTTTTTCTTAACGTGGTGATGTGATTGGAGTTAAAGAATAACAATACTACTACTAATAATAATGATGATATTAAGTACTTACTATGTGCCAAACACTGTACTAAGTGCTGGGGTGGATACAAGCAAATCAGGTTGAACACAGTCCCTGTCCCATCTGGCTCACAGTCTGGCCCCATTTTTCAGATGAGATAACTGGGGCACAGAAGTGAAATGACTTACCCAAGGTCATACAACAGACATGTGGCAGAGCTAGGATTAGAATCCATGATTCCCAGTCTTATACTCCATCCATTATGCCATGCTGCTTCTCATAAGCCATGCTGCTTATGCTTACATACAGTAATATGAATTAATAAGTAATTTATATTATGCAATTTAAAGATATGTACATAGTGCCGTACAGTTGATGATGGGGCAATAGCAAATGTCCAAATGTGTATGTGTGTATATATACATATAGCCATACATGTACATATGAGAAGCAGGGTTGCTTAATGGAATGAGCAGAGGCTTGGGAATCAGAGGTCGTGGGTTTTAAATTTAGATCCTCCACTTGTCAGCTGTGTGACTTTGGGCAAGTCACTTAACTTCTCTTTGCCTCAGTTACCTCATCTGTAAAATGGGGACTAAGACTATGAGCCCTAAGTGGGATAACCTGATTACCTTGTATCTACCCCAGGGTTTAGAGCAGTGCTTGGCACATAGTAAGTGCCTAACAAATACCATCACCATCATCATCACCATTATTATTATATTTATATGGTTGAGAATGAGGCCTGTTTCTAAAGAACTTTTTTATGTATTTGTCCCTGGAATACTTTGTATAAAGAAAGACACAAAACAAGATAACATATGAAAACCACTGTGGTTTTTAGAAACACTAAGCGCAAGATATTAATACACTTCATGAGGGATAGTAATGCAAAGACTAAGGGAAAATAGAAAAGTTCTTTGAAAACATAATGGATGTGTGAAGCCCTAAACAGCATAAACTACTCACTGTAGCTCATGTCCTCCCAGGTTGCCGAACAAGTAAGTGTGTAGTTAATCCAGTCAGTTGAAAAATACTAAATTAAAGTCATAAGCAAAAGCAGGAAAGACCAAGCAGGATGGATAGCTAAAGCGCACCTAAGTACCTAGAAAACGGTAACAAAAAACTGCCCCTTTACATTTAAGGAACCATTTATCTAGACTAAAAGCTTGTTGTGGGAAGGGAACATGTCTACCAACTCCACTGTATTGTACTTTCCCAAGTGCTTAGTACTATGCTCTGCACACAGTAAGTGCTCAACAAATGTCATTGATAATTATCATTTTTGCCATACATTTGTCATTTGGCTCTTCTTGGCAGTGCCCTCTTACTGGTTTATCACTCAATTATTACTATTGTCAGCCTCAATAATAAAACATAATGACATGGGACCCTTAAGCAAAAATGTAAAAATGGAAAATTGAAGTTCAGTGATTGCATTTATCCTGGGAGTAGCAAGGATTTGCATCTGAACCAGTGTAAAGAGACACAAGGAGCAGTGTTTGGATCAGACTTTTCATCAGTGTTAGAGATGCTCATTAGTCGACATATTTCAATCGCTCCCGACTAGTTGAAGCAGGGCAGGAGCCAGGCCTTGCCTGAAGAAGTCATCAGAGATCCATTAAGGCCTTCTAACCTGACAGCCATGTTGGCATTGAATAAGTATAAATAGATCCATTCGGAATGTCTGAGCAATATATGTGGACATTTGGAAGAATTAACAACCTGCTCACCTTCATCTCTGAATTTTCCAACAGGCATCACACTCTAAAACGTATGTTCAGATGGAATAGTCCTCTGGCATTATTCAATTAGTGCTTAGCTATAAATATTTAATCCATGGTAGCTTAAAGTCTGTTGTCCCATAGGACTTGAATGATGCACTTTCTTTCAAGCTTAATCAAAAATGTAGTAAGCCATAAAAAATCACTGTTGGGGTAAACATCAATTGCTGATTAAGACAGCAATTGCCATTAGACAAAGCTTGCTTTCTAATTTTCCCTCTTTCTCAAATTTGAGGAACAGCTCTATAAAGGGTGCAGTGTTGATTGCTTGTTTTGATCCCAGGTGTATCTTGGCATTCCTAGGTATTCCATTCTCCCAGGATTGCTAATGAGGGTCTTGCCAGATCTGTTTCTTTCTAAATCTTTTAAGACTTTTTTACCCATTGTTTAGTAATAGTATTTAGTACTTACTGTGCACAGAACACTGTTCTAATCACTGGGAAAAATTCATATGTGAAAATTAGACCCAGTCCCTGACCCTCAGGGGGCTCACAATTGAAGAATAGTGGGAAGTGAGTCGGACAACAGACACCCAAGGAAGGAGAAAATGGCGAAAGCACTAAAACAATATAAAAGACAAGGATGATGATATATACAAGACGGATAGGGGAAATATGGCTAGAGGAGCAGAATACAACGCTCCTTGTAACTCACATTCTAACTGTCACAGCTGCTAGCTACAATCATGATGGTTATGGCAGTAGCCACAGCCTTCCCAGATTTCTGAAAGTAGAGGTGGTCTTATGCTACTAAGGCTTCCTCTCCTGGGGGGAAGGAGAACGAGGGGCTTCCCTAAAGATATTTGTGTGTGTGTTCATTCTCTCCCTTTCTTTCTCTCTCCCTCTCTTTCTCTCTCCCTCTCTTTCACTCTCTCCACCAGACCCACCCCTATCTCTGCTGAAAGTGGATACCTGGGGGCTCTTGCTGCCTCTGCCTTCTCACCTTCTAGAGAGAGAGTTTGCAAAACTCTCAAGCCTCTATCAGAAACACAAGAGAGTAAAGTTATCTAAGGTATGTGAGGGAAAAGATATAAGTATTTCAGTATATACAGAGTTTCCCTATTTCTGAAGGAACTCTACCTTTTCAAGAATGCCATATTATGGTAAATGCAGAGGTCTTTTTTATTCCTCCCAAATAAATGACACAGGAAACCAACTCTGTTATATTGTGCTCCCCAAGTGCTTAGTGTAGTGTTCTGCACACAGTGAGCACTTAATAAGCGATTGGTGACCATTCTTTCAAAAAATGTATTGGGGGGCAGAGTTGGGGAAAGTAGGAGTTAGTAGGTCTAGCAGGTAAATCAAATATTGACATCCCAGTGGAAAGATGTGATGCTGGAGAACCGAGAGCTGCTTGGAGAGCTTGAAATAAGGAGCATGAAGCTCCTTATTAATGGTTCTTACTGACTACTGAATTAAACACTTAGGAAAGTACGATAAACATTCCCTGCCTACAAATGAGAAGCACCACAGCCTAGTGGAAAGAGCACAGGCCTGGGAGTCAGAGGACCTGGTTTCTAATTTCAGTTCTGCCACTTGTCTGCTGTGATTTGGGGCAAGTCACTTAACCTCTCTGTGCCTCGTTCCCTCACCTCTAAAATGGGATGAAGACTGTGAGTCCCATGTGGGACACAGACTGTGGCCAACCTGATTAGCTTGTATCTATCCTAATGCTTAGTACAGTGCCTGGCATATAATATGCACTTGACAAGTGCCATTAGAAAACTCCCTCAATCTCATTCTCATCAACCAGAGAAAAAACAGCTGCCAAACTGAGTCACGGCATGCAGCTGTAGAATATTTGTTTGGGGTATTAACTTCTGATAGAGGTGGTTTTTTTTAAATGTCACTGGTGGGCTTATTGTTTGCCTTTTGACTTATAGCCTAAATTTTCTGATTGTGACTTTGCCATCAAAATGCCTTTGCTCAAAAGAGGAAAGCCCTGGCCTTCATCAGAAAGTCTTCTCTGATCAGAAGGTATGCAACTCGTCTAGTTTTTTCAGGACAGTTGTGGTTCTTGTGTGCTCATGGGATCCTGATGTTCCTAATACGATGACTGCTTTCATGATACACTTACTTCAAGCATAGTAAACACTTAACATATAACAAATTCCCTGATGGTCCCTGGGGTCAGCAGTGAGATAGAGGAGATCGAGGCACAGTGAGAAGGTTAGCATTAGAGGAGTGAAGTGTTCAGGCTGAGTTGTAGTAGGAGAGTAGTGAGGTGAAGTAGGAGGCAGCAAGGTGATTGATTGCTTTAAAGCCAATGGTGAGGAATTTTTGTTTGATGCAGAGGAGGATGGGCAACCACCAGGTTCATAAGTGCTAGAGTTGGCTGAAGGGATGACAGGACTTGGGGAGCTTGGAAATTGAGAGAAGTTTATTGACAGTGATGGGATTTAGTAATTGTGATATTTAGGTGCTTATGTGCCAACTCTTCCACTAGATGAGCTGGGATCATGGCTATCTACTGTACTCTCCTTAGTGCTTAGTGCAGTGACCTGAATACAGTAAGAGCTCAAAAGTACCACTGATAGGGAGAACGGGTACAATTCCAGGCAAACGGAGGCACAGGGTTAACACAAAAGACCAGTGACAGAGCTGAGATTAGAACCCAGATTTCCTGATTATCAGTCCTGAGCTATTTCCATTAGGCCCTACTACTTCTCAGTTTTAGTATAGCATTGAATTTGTGGAACTGTGGTGGGTCTGAAAGAGGAGAGAGGGAATTCTCAGCAGGGGGAGGAGCCTGGATGAGGGAACAGGTGGGAGTCAAGAGTAAAAGTTAACTTGAGGTAGAGTTTAAAGAAGGCAGTGAAGCTGGGATAGTTATGGTCTGGAGGATTTGAAGAGGGATGGACTATCAGGCTGCAGAATTGATCAGATGTCTTGACAAAAAGCAAAGGAATGGTATCTTGGGCCACTGACATAAATATGGTTGGGGTGCCACCTTTAAGGAATATGTTTTATCCATTTTTCCAGTAATGGTGATGAGTTATATTAAGTTATCTGTACTCATAAAACCAATC
This sequence comes from Ornithorhynchus anatinus, assembly GCF_004115215.2. Lineage (NCBI taxonomy): Eukaryota > Metazoa > Chordata > Mammalia > Monotremata > Ornithorhynchidae > Ornithorhynchus > Ornithorhynchus anatinus. Next base: position 86,511,028 of record NC_041728.1, on the reverse strand, counting down.
TCATTATTAACAAGTCATTCAATGGCATTTATTGAGCATTTACTGTATGCAGAGCACTGTATTAAGCAATTAGGAGATTTCAATGCAATGGAGTTAGTAGACATGATCTCTGTCCTCAAAAAGCTTACAACCCTGTGAGAGGGATAGACCTTAAAATGAATTACAGATAGAGGAAGGGGTAGAGTATAAGGATATGAGGGTGGGGTGAGTATCAAAGTACTTAAAGGAACAGACTTAAATATATAGGATATGCAGAAAGGAGAGCTAATAGGGTGTGAAATGAGAGATTAGAGAGGGAAGGCCTTTTGGAGATGCAATTTTAGTGTGGCTTTGAAGATGGGGAGAGTGGTGGTCTATTGGATATGAAGAAGAGGGAGTTTATGCTATATGTTGTGTTAACTATGCATGAAGCCCTGTTCTAAAGACTGGGGTAGATACAAGGTAATCAGGTTGCAAACAGTCCATGTCCTACATAGGGCTCAGTCTTCATTTCCATTTTACAGATGAGATAACTGAGGCACAGAGAAGTAAAGTGACCTGCCCAAAGTCACACAGCAAACAAGTGGCAGACCTGGGATCAGAACCCAGGTCCTTCTGACTCCCGAGCCCATGCCCTATCCACTAGGTCATGCTGAGTTCCAGGTCAGACGGAGGACATAATCAAGAGGTCGACAACAAGTGAGATGAGCTGGGCATTCAGCATGACTAAAAGCATGCCTTGTGGAAAAACTGGCCAGGATTAGAATGTGATGTTTAACTGTGGAGCAGGATAATTCTGTTTTATCTTCTGCACTGACAGCCACCTTTATCCCTTCATTTGCCGTTGCTGGGTGTGGCACAATTTCTGCAGTCTTAGCCATGTATTTGTCCAGGTAAGTGCAGTAACAGATGTGCTAGGTGGGAATGTAAAACCAGAGATAGTGACTTGGTGGTGAGGTAGATTTCCTATTATTTTCCAAGAGTGGTCTAGTGGAAAGAGGCCTGAAAGTCAGGGGACCTGGGTTTTAATCCCTGCCATGGCATTTGCTTGCTGTGACAACTTGGGAAAGCAAGATGCTTCTTCAGTAATATTTCCTCTAGACTGTAAGCTCATTGTTGAAAGGGAACGTTTCTGTTTATTGTTACATTGTACTCTCTCAAGCGCTGAGTACAGTGCTCTGCACCCAGTAAGTGCTCAGTAAATATGATTGAATGAAGAATGAACTTAACTTCTCTGTGCTTCAGTTTACTTGTCTGTAAAATGGGGATTCATTACCTGTTAGACTGTGAGTCCCCTATGGAACAGAGACTGTTCCAAAGTGAATATCAATTTTATTTATTAAGGACTTATTGTACTGAACTAAGCACTTCAGAGAGCTCAATATAGCAGAGTTGGTAGACATGTTGCTTTCCCAGTGCTTAATGCAGTGCTTGGCACATAGTAAGTGCTAACAAATGTAGTTATTAGTAGTAGTACAGTGGTCTATACACAATAAGTGGTTGTTAATAATAGTCTGGGAGCCTGGAAAAAGGAAAGAGGATCCTTGCATATCTTCCTTTCACCTTCCCCTCCCCCATTTGCAGATGAATGAATCCAAGTGTCTCTGTACCTGCACCCCTATCAACCGGAAGCAAAGGCAGAGTGGCTGTTGACTTTGAGATATATACAATTCCTCATTTTGGTTGTTTGTATAAACTAGGATGTCCTGGAATGTGGAAAGGAATAGATTCTAGAGAGTCCTATTCCTTTGCCTCCCACCCTCCTTCAGATCTATTCCTGGACTGGGAATGTAATCCAAATATTCCCTTGAATGCTATTTATTCAAAGTAGGGTCAATCCTGAGTAATGCACAAAGCTGTATGTATGACTTGCTCCTAAATTTAACCCTAATGGCAAAAGCTTTGTAGTGAGTTTCAAAGATATTTTGCATTTAGAGTTTTGTATTTTCTTCCCCTAGTCATTTGATTTCATCACCGTTGAAAAGGTGGTGCGTTTGCCACTTCCCACATGATGCCATCTGTCACCCAGCCCCCGGCAGCACAAACACTGTGTTCTCGGCAGATTCGGGAGGGTCTGTTTGGATGCCAGCCCTTTTCAAAGGCAGACCAGCCGATGTGCGCTCTGGATACCTGAGCTTCTCATCCAGGAGATCAGCTATAGCACACCAGTTTATGCCCTGCTACAGCTCCAGTGAAAAAAGCACAGTTCTGGGAAGCAGGACATCTGGGTCCTAGTTGTGATTCTACAAGTCAGAGAGTGCCTGCTGGAGCTAAGCCATTGATGGTTCAGGTTTCTGACTGAAGGGCCACAAATGCCACAGAAAACTGTGAGGCTGAATAGGTGCCAGAGAGGAAAGGTTGAAATTTCCTGAGGAGGAAGTCATAATTTAATAATAAGGGTATATATTAAGCCTTACTATGTGCCAGGCACTGTATTAAGCACTAGGGGAATACCAACAAATTGTATTGGACAAAGTCCCTGTCCCACATCAGGCTCACAGTGTTAATCCCCATTTTCCAGATGAAGTAACTGAGGCACAGAGTGAAGCGACAGCAGAAAAGTGCTGGGTCTGGTATTAGAACCCGTGACCTTCAGAATCCCAGTCCTGTGCTCTACCCACTAGGATAAGGATCATAATGATGATAGAGACTCTCACTGAGAATGACAGACAAGACTCCATCCAATCAGGAGAATTTTGGGACCAAGAACCTGTTGGGAGGAATGGATTATTCATTCATTCATTCATTCAATAGTATTTATTGAGCGCTTACTATGTGCAGAGCACTGTACTAAGCGCTTGGGATGAACAAGTCGGCAACAGATAGAGACAGTCCCTGCCGTTTGACGGGCTTACAGTCTAATCGGGGGAGACGGACAGACAAGAACAATGGCAATAAACAGCGTCAAGGGGAAGAACATCTCGTAAAAACAATGGCAACTAAATAGAATCAAGGCGATGTACAATTCATTAACAAAATAAATAGGGTAACGAAAATATATACAGTTGAGTGGACGAGTACAGTGCTGTGGGGATGGGAAGGGAGAGGTGGAGGAGCAGAGAGAAAAGGGGAAAATGAGGCTTTAGCTGCGGAGAGGTAAAGGGGGGATGGCAGAGGGAGTAGAGGGGGAAGAGGAGCTCAGTCTGGGAACGCCTCTTGGAGGAGGTGATTTTTAAGTAGGGTTTTGAAGAGGGAAAGAGAATCAGTTTGGCGGAGGTGAGGAGGGAGGGCGTTCCAGGACCGCGGGAGGACATGACCCAGGGGTCGACGGCGGGATAGGCGAGACCGAGGGACGGTGAGGAGGTGGGCGGCGGAGGAGCGGAGCAGCAATGGTGGCTTGGGCAGCATCATTCACATTCTTGATCCTCTCAACAGTGTTCTCACTGGGGACCCTAGTGCAACTAACAAATTGTCCAAACTTTCATTTCAGGCTATGGGGCTGAAGCAGCTAAACTGACAGGATTTTTTGAATTGGAAGGCTGGGCTGGGACAGGAGCTAAATGATTCTTTAGGGGGTAGTTGGGTTTAATGGAAAGAGAGTGCATCAGGGAGTCAGGAAATCTGGATTCTTGACACCGCTCTGCTTCTTGTCTCTTGTGTGGCCTTTAGGCAAGGCACTTAATCCCTCTGTGCCTTTGTTTCTTATTCTATAAACTAGAAATAGTGCCTTCATCTCCCTACTTCACAGGGATGCTGTGAGGATAAAATGAGGTTAATTGACGTGAAAACACTTCAGAAAAATTAAAACTTGCTACGGAAATACACCATATTGGTAATAGCTGGACAGACACAAGGGAGAAAATATATTCTCACTGAAGATCTCTTTCCCTTTGAACGAAGGCAACATCCACCCTTAACTCTTGTTAATGATTCCTACAGTCAACTGCTGTTTATTTGTAAATTTTTATTTGTATAATTACACAATCATTTACTCAGCTTTTTCACCCTGATATATTTGCACTGCTTCCTGCTATATCCTTGTTCCTTCTCCTGCTCCTGCTATTAGTAAAAAAAAAAAAAAGAAAAAAAAACCTGTCTCCCTCTCAGACTTAGAGCAGGTTATCTGAGCACCAAAATCTCAAAGCTCTAAAAAATCATCTGTTCTGTGTTTAAATTTGCATTACTGGATGTTTTCTCATATCTATAAATCCTGCCAATCAATGGATCAGTGGTTTTTGAGTGCTTACTGTGTGCAGAGCACACTGTGCTTGGGAGAGTACAGTATAACAAAGTTGGTAGACACATTCCCTGCTCACAAGGGGCTTACAAACTTGAGGCAGAGGTGGACATTAAAATATATTACAGATATGTACGGAAATGCTGCAGGGCCGAGGGTGGGGTGAATATCTAGTGCTTAAGGGATGTCATTGTTTTCTTTTCCCTTTGGAACAATGTGAAAATTTCAAATTTGTTTCAAGTGCCTGGAGCAGTACTGTTTGGGGTAGAATTCTCTGACTAGTTCTCACAGCCACAGACAATATTGCTGGGTTGTCCTGATTAGAGGACTTGAAATAAATAATAATTTATTAGTGAAATAAACAAATGGCACATTAACATGAAATGATCACTTCCTCAAGGTTAGGGATTGGATTCTACTCTTCTGTGTCTCCCATGATGTGCTGAAATAAGAACAAAAAGGCAAAGCTATTGAAATTCTGGACCTCTGTCATGTTGAATTGTCCTGGGTGAAGGTTGGAAAGGAAGTGTGAAATGCGTAGGTGTTCCAAGAAGATGGAAAGCATACAAGGCTGGAATGCTGTTGTAAACTTTACTGAAAAATCATCAAGAAAACCAGCTCTTCCCCCCACAAAATGTAACCCCTTTCACCATCCCACCAAAATGAGATTTAATATAGCACAAAGAAAAGATTCAAATTATAAGATATATTAGTTATAAAAACTATATACTAAATGAGAGTTGGGAAGGCAAACAAAAACTAAGACAGAGCACTAGAAAATTTTCAAGTTATCAAAACTGAAAAGGTAGACCTACTTCACCTCGCTACTCTCCTACTACAACCCAGCCCGCACACTTCGTTCATCTAATGCTAACCTTCTTGCTGTACCTCGATCTCACCTGTCTCGCCTCCAACCTGTTGCCCACATCCTACCTCTGGCCTGGAACAACCTCCCTCCTCATATCAGGCAGGTAATTACTCTCCCCCACTTCAAAACCTTATTGAAGGCACATCTCCAAGAAGCCTTCATTGACTAAGCCCTCTTCTCTTCTCCCACTCTCTTCTGCGCCCCTCACTCTTTCATTCATCCTCCTTCCCATCCCCATAGCACATATGAGTGTGTGTGTGTGTATATATACATATATATATGCAATTATTTATCTATTGCTTTATATTGTTTTGTCTGTCTCCCCCTCTAGACCGTGGGCAGGAATGTCTCTTTGTTATATTTACTCTCCGAAGTGCTTCGTACAGTGTCTTGCACACAAAAAGCTCTCAGTAAATACAAATGAATGATAATGAAGTGCTTAGGTGTGCCTCAGTCTGTGTAATTATGGATGTAATATCTTTCAGTTAACATGGACACCAAAGAGTCTGTTGTAATTCCATAGGACCCAGACTGGCCCAATAGGATTTTCCCAGGATCTTTGAGTCCGTCTGACCCTGAAAACTGAGAGGAGGGTTAAGATTTTGTAGACAGTTCGCATCAGTGGGTACTCAACATCATTTTCAAAGAGCAAAATACTTTTAAGGGAGATTCAGTGTAAAGCAAATGTTTCCTCACATTTTTTTTTAATTAGTGAGTCAGTACTGTATTGTTCTGGCTGAAGGAGGCAGCTCTGCAAGCTATATTGTCACATACATGAACTGTTTTTGAACTTCTCAAATACCTTGGGGAGGAAATGGCTCTGCATCAAGCAAGTGGCATCTTCCCTTCGCTGTTTTGGAAACACTCTTGAGGCTTGTATTTGAAAATTCTGTTTCCATAATGTTTTAGTTCTCCATCTTCTAGTGTGTCCAGCTGATAATGAAAAAAATGATTAGGTTAAATGAATCTTCCACTCTGAGAGGTTATACTTACCGGGTTATGATTTAATTTAGCCAGTACGCTAACTCCTTCACCTACGTTAAAGCACTGACCAAAAGAGACGAATTTTAAAAATCCAAATATGAATTTGTATGTGTTTGCATAGACAGGCTCTACCAGCTGCTGTCATAAGTTTCTTTATAAATGTGAGGAGGGCATTTGTTACAGGTTACTGATTTTGAACAAATGGTTCTCTAAGAGCCAAGTGAGCTGAGACTATTGTGCAAGAAAATCAATCAGTTGTATTGATGGAACACACACTGTTTTCAGAACACTACACTTTGCTCTTGGAAGAGTACAATATAATAGGTTTGATAGATATGTTTCCTGTGGACAAGGAGATTACAGTTTAGAGTGGAAGACGACACTAAAATAAATTATGGATATGTACATAAGTGCTGTGGGGCGGAGGGTGGGGTGCATGAAGGGTACAAAAGTCCAAGGGCAAAGCAGAGGAGAGTGGGAGAAGAGAAACAGCGTGGTCAAGTGGATAAAGCATGGGCCTGGGAGTCAGAAGGTCCTGTGTTCTAAACCTGGCTCCGCCATTTGTCTGCTCTGTGACTTTAGTTACTTAACTTCTCTGTGCCTCAGTTACCACATCTGCAAAATGAATATTAACACTGAGCCCCATGTAGGACATGGTCTGTGTTCAACCTGATTTACCCCAGGACTTAATAAAGTGCCTGGCACATAGTAATCACTTGATAAATACCATAAAAGAGTAGGGAATGAGGGTTTAGCTGGGGAAGGCCTCTCGGCGGAGATGTGATCTTGAGGCTTTGAAGGTGGGGAGAGTGATTTCTTCTGTTTTTACTATTTCTATTTACTGAGATCTTACTAGCTACAAAGCACTGTGTTAATGTGTTTGAGAGAGTACAATAGATGTAATAGACATTATCCTTCCCCTTAAACTTGCAGTCTAAAGGGGAAAACAGGCACTAACATATATTCTGATAGGATAGGGTAAAAGGATATAAAGATATGAACATAAGAACTAGTGCGAGTATGCAAGTACTTCCAGTTACACAGAAGGGCTGAGTTGGCTGGTGTAGGAGAAATATGATGGGGAGATGAGAGAGATATTAGGGAAAAACTTCTGGTGGAGATGTGATTTCAGAAGGACTTTTGAATATGGGGAGATTAGTCTGCACTCCCCCAACCCTCCCCGCCCCACTTTCATATGTTCTAATGACAGGAAGGAGGAGAAGAGAATTTACAAATATTTAACTGAAAATGTGAGGATCGCATAATATATTTGGAACTAAGTTAATAGGAAGTCACCTGCTTTGGACTCTGTCTTTCATCCCCCTCTGAAGCAGGAGTCAGTCATTCATCAATTGTATTTATTGAGCGCTTACTATGTGCAGAGCACTGTATGGACTAAGTGCTTGGAAAGTACAATTCAGTCATCAGTTTGTGCTGAATACTGTCCCTATAGCTGGAGGAGATGGCTGCAAATTTTAACATCCTACTTCTTTTTTTTTTTCTTGGATCTGTTCATTCTGACCTTTCACTATCCTGCCTGAGCTTCATTTGGATTTTAAGCCAACTCTGACTGCTACAGAGTTGTTCTCTTTGAGCACTTGATATGCAAACCACTTCCAGCACATATGTACTCATCTGTTATTCATTTTAATATCTATTTCTCCCCTCTAGACTCACTGCTGGTGGGCAGGGAACAGACCTATGATCTCTGTTACATTGTGCTTTCCCAAGTCCTGAGCGCAGTGTTTTGCACAAAGTGAGCACTCAATAAATAACATTGATATGAAGCTCAGTGACTGCTTTATTAGTTTTATTATGAGGAAACTGAGGCATAGAGTTGTTTAATGACTTGCTCCTTCTCTCTCACTACATCCCAGCAAAGAATCCTCAATTTGACCCACTGCTCTTTCCCAAGCATTTACTGCAGTGTTCTGCCCTCAATAAGTACTTATTAAGTGTCATTGACATAATTGATCTGAGTGGCCCTAAAATTTTCAGCAGGCAGCAGGAGAGAATTGAGGGCAGGGAGGGTAGAGGAAGGATGTGGAAGTGTTAGTTCAGGGTTTTTCCCTCCCCGTTAATGTAGTTGTGCATCAGATACCTTCCTCCTCTGCCCCACACCCAACACACCTTCCAGGAAAGAGGAGGGGAGGAGGAAGTACGTTCTCCACCTTTCCTGCTGTTGTCAGTGAACTTTGTATGAGATGCAGCTGGGGGAGAAGGGGCTGGGGAGGAAAGGGAGGTTGGGGTCCGGGACAGGGGGGTGGCAACAACAGGGGTTGGAGGGTGATGCCACTTGCAGGCCTCTGTGCCCCCAACCCAGGGCTCAGCTGTGCCCCTACCACGATGGTTCCCCCTTCCCTGGAAGTTGGTCAGTGGCAACTCTGCTCTGGTAAGCCCCTCCTCCAGCATGTCTTACTTCTGGCCCAATAAGCAGTTTGAAAAATCAATCAATCGTATTAAGTGCTTACTGTCTGCAGGGAACTGTACTAAGTGGTTGGAAGAGTACATCATAACCGAGTTGGTAAACACGTTTCCTGCCCACAACAAGTTAAAGTCTAGAGAAGGATACAGATATTAATATAACTAAATGAATTAAGGATATGTTCATAAGTGCTCTAGGACTGAGGAAGGGGTGAATAAAGGATACAAGTGCAAGGGTGATAGAGAGAAAAGAGGAATTTGGGGTCTAACTGGGAAAGACCTCTTGAAGGTGATACATGTCCCCTTAATAAGATTTTGAAGGTGGAGAGAGTGATTGTCTATCAGATGAGAAAGGGTGTTCCAGGTCAGAGGCAGGACACGGGCAAGAGGTCAGCATGAGATAGGAGAGATTGAGGTACAGTGAGTAGGTTGGCATTAGCGGCTTGTAACAGGGGACCAGCAAGGTAAAGTTTGAGGGAGGAAGGTGATTGAATGCTTTAAAGTCAACAGTAAGGAGTTTCTGTTCGATGCAGAGATGGATGGGCAACCTGGAGGTTCTTGAGGAGTGGGGAAACATGGACTGAATGTTTTTGTAGAAAAATGATTCAGCTGGCACAGGGAAGTTTGGACTGGAGTGGGCAGAGACATGAGGCAGGGAAGTCAGCAAGAAGGCTGATGCAATAATCAAGGGCAGGATAGGATAATTGCTTGGATTAACTTGGTAGTAGTTTGGAGAAGAAAGGGCAGACTTTTAGAGTTATTGTGAAGGTTGAACCAACAGGATTTGGTTATGAGTTGACAGAGAAGTCGAGAATAATGCCAAGGTTATGGGCTTGTGAGACAAGGAGGATAATGGTGATTTCTAGAAGTGATGGGAAAGTGAGGGGAGGACCAGGCTTGGATGAGACAATAAAGATTTTGTTTTGGACATGTGAAGCTTGAGGTGTTGGTGGGGCATCCACGTAGAGATGTCCTGAAGGCAGAAGGAAATACTAGGCTGCAAAGAAGGAGACAATAGGGTTGGAGATATAGATATGGGAATCATCTGCACAGAGATAGTGGTTGAAGCCATGCGAGTGAATGAGCTAGTGGAGAATAGGAGACCCAGAATTGTTACTTGAAGGACTCTTACAGTTAAAGAGCAAAGAGCCTATCTACCTGATAATTTATTCAGTGTCAATTATTTTTCTACACTTTGTGTGTGAATGCGTGTGTGTTTGTATGCCGGGGGGAGGGCTTTTCTGCTTGCGTCTTTCCCCTCTCAGAGAAAGGCTGTTAGAAGGCACAGAGCACTGGCAACAACAGGAGAGGTGAGGGATGGTAACAGGGCCCCCCGAGGGGTGTGGGGTACTCTCTCCCAAGTTACATTTTGAAGAAATTATCAGGTAGCTAAAGTCTTGAATTTTCAAGGTATTTCCCATGCAGTGTTGGCGGAGGGTGGGGCAGGGGGAGCTTTGAAACTCACCTCACAGCACTTGGCAAGAATTGAGATGGCCTTGCTGAACATTTAAGATATATCCTTCCCTGAATAGCTAGCGGGTATTGGATGCTAATGTTTCATTGTCTAAAATTTCTTCCCACCTGCTGCAAGAGTTACAGCATCCAACATTCCCTGCTATACAGAGACACAGCCACTAGTAGGTCATTCAGTAATGTGGGACCACTGATAAAGAACTTTGTATGGATTAATTCTCTCTACTTTACTAAGTTACTTGGATTTTTTTTTGGAGAACTTGTGGGATGCAAATAAAAGTATCCAGGTTCACAATTAAGTTTTTTGGTTGTTGTTTTTTGTCAGAGTTCTGCAAAGGGCAGGAAAGTTCCATCCATAATCATGGAAATTGTATTGCCCCTGAGGTAAGGGGGTCTGACGCTCAACTACATTGGGTGAGAGTTGGTTTAAAATACAAATCCCATTAATTAATTCCTCAATACTTGAAAATTTCAGGACATACTGGTGATTAACTGACTCATCCTGCCACTGGAGCAAGCAAAACTGTAAATTCTCCAGGGGGAGGGAAGTGGAGTGGGGAGGTGGGGTGGAGGAAAGATGGATACTAGAGATTGAATCATATGACTGAGGGAGGGGGAGGTGGAGCCATGTAAGAGAATAATTCAACCTCTTCACCTTGAGTTTGGCTAGAATGGCCAAACAACTTTGGAAGCCAACAACACAATAGCCATTGGTATTTTTTAAGCACATGTCATGTGCCAAGCACTAAACTGAGTGCTGGGGGTAAATACAAGATATTCACATTGGACACTGTCCCTGCCCCCCATAAACCTCACAGTTTAAGTGGGAGGGAGATAGGTAAATAATCCCAATTTTACAGAAGAAGAAACTGAGACAAAGAGAAGCTTAAGTGAACTGCCTAAAGTCACACAACAGCCAAGTGACAGAGCCTAGATTAGAACCCAGACCCCCTGACTCCCAGGCCTGCCCTCTTTCCATTCGAAATGGCAAGTTGTTCTATTGGCTCAAGCCTTAGTAGATGCAGCTCCTTCTGCCACCCATTTTTCCTCACACCCTCCCCCTCTGTCCTACCTGCCACTTCCCTCCTTCCCTACCTTGGTGACCCATCCCCTCAATCTACCTCCCCCATTCTCAGACACCACACCAACTTGATTCGTTGGCAAAAGTACCCAGCATGACATGGAATCCTGGGTCCGGGGGACTCGGTGCTGAAGAGAAGAAATGTATTGGCTTAGAAATGATTCAAGCCAGGATGAATGCACCTGTGCCCTTTTTGGCTTCCTTTATCCCCTCAGATCAGCCCTGACTGGTACCAGGGAATGGCCAAGAAGTGGGCTTGGAGACAGTGACACTGAAATTAATAAACATGGCATGGCCCCCTTCCTTCAGATAAACCACTATAGGGTTTGCTTTACTAAGGAAGGAGGAGAGGGTGGTTTTTTGTCTTACTTATTGGTTTGATTTCTATAAAGAGATTGTTTATGTTCAAGTTGGCAATGTCTTATAAGAGTAGCTCTCCACTCTCAGATTATTGATACTCTCCCTTTTCCCCATTCCCTCTGAAAGCTTCTGATGGTACTTTCAAAAAATAAATGTTAAAAACCACTGGGCCAGGTGGCATTTTGGGCAACCCTGCCATTGGCAACTGGACCAACCTGCTGCACCTGAACTAACTGCTTAGACCCAAATTGTAAATTCCCCAAGGGAAAGAATTATAACTCCTCCTTTTGCTAGAATTCAGCCCAGTGCAATGACAGGCAAAGAGTGGCTGCTTAATAAATATTTGGGAATGATGGTGTTAGCTTGTATACAAACTGCAAATCTGACAGTTTGACGGATCCAGCTGTCTCAGTAAATCCATCAAACACAGAACCACTCAAGCTCCTTTTTTTACTCAAGGGCCTATTATTCCAGGGGGGATTTATCCAGCCCTCTTCTCTTCCCTCTGGCTTGTTGCCTTCTGGCCAGTTGCTGCTTGTTAGCACTTCTACCTGAGAGAGATCAGTGGGGAAATAAGAGGAGATTAAGTTTAAACACGTCAGTTTGGGTATTTGAGCTCTAGTAAAATATTTATAGGGAAAGTGGATGAAATTCCTAGCTAAAACCAGGGTTTGTTTATCTTTGAGTTCCAGTTATCCATGTTATCTTTAGCATCGGGTAGCTTTAGTGCTTAGAGGCAGATTTGTGGAATAGTTAGAATTTTGAAACTGGTTATAATTGTAATGTGTCATGACCCCATCCCAAGGGGAACTGCCTCCCCTTTAGTTTCAGACACTCAATGTGTGAGCCCTTCCCAGGGGGATTTGTCTCTCTAATATCAGGCTCTCAGTGAAAGGTTCAAAGTGAAACCAAACCACCACTGTGTATAGTGGGAAGCTTTATTTCACACTTAACCTATTAAAAACAGGGGTAGATACGTACACACACACAAACTTGCTTAAATTACAATACCTACAGTTACCAATCCAGCTGGTTTTCCCCAAGTTTCATGAAGATGATTCCACATTGGAGGAGTTTAAAGGAGTTCGGCCTCCCACAGCATGTCGTCCTGGTTCAAGTCTTAGGTGTTTGGTGTCTCAGTAGGTGCCTCAGAGCATGTCTTAAATGACTTTTTTGCTATGGCCACGCCGAAGGTGTCTTGGCTTAGGTGCTTTCACCATGGTGTGAGGGACCAGTTCTTTCCCCTTTTTATCAGTTGTTTCAGAGGGTGGGGAGGGCTGCTGCAGGGGCAGCTCAGGATTGCCTTCTTTCTTCTGCTCATTATCCGGTGAAGGCAGAGGGGATGGTGACCCCTCTATGCGTGCTTACCTGAAGGGCTTAACCCCATCTGGCAGTCTTTCTCCAGCCCGGCCAAAACTATTTAGCTCCTTTTCAAACTCCTCTGCAAAACAATTCTGTTTCTCCTCAGCCATTCAAGTCCTCTTCAAACTTCTCAGCAAAATAATTGTTTCTCCTCCAATTCCTCCTTTGCCCTAGTTGCTCAGGGGGTCAGATAAGAATCTTCTAGGAAATAGCTTTTGCGTTACAAGATGGAGTCACTCTTGCTCATCATATTATGCATTTAAGTGTTATGTGCTAAACACTGTATTAAGAAATGGATTCAAAATAGTCAGGTCAGACACTGTCCCTGACCCACACAGTGTGAGAGAGGGAGAATTTAAGGGTCTTTTCATTGTGCAGGATGAAACAGAGAAGGGAAACAATGTGTCCATAGAATTCATCTTATTTCTGATTTAAAAGAGGATTATTTTCCAAATAATGACAAAAATGAGACTATCAATAATAGCTGTTTATTTCTATCATTTGGATGACTGCTTTTAAAATAAAAATCCCTTTAATCCTGATCAAGTTAATTATACCACTTAGCATTTATTTCAAAAATTGGGTAAAAGAAAACGAATTCTGCCTGCTTTTAGACTAGTCCTAAAAGTTGTGGAGCTTCCAAGGATTTAATATTTGCAATTATTACTCATCCTTTCTACTTTTGCATCCTCTCTTCGCCCTGGGGATTGTTCAGTCTTAGAAAATGTGTTGACTTAGACATCAAGTTCTCCATTAAGAGAGAGGCATGAGCAAAAAATTCCTTAACCTAAAAGCAATATAATGAATCGATGGAAATGTTTCAAGGAATATTAAACAGAAGTGAATCGTGGACCAAACTGATCCAGAAAATTGGATTTTCTGTTGGACTTTCTAAGCACCTTTTCTGGCAGTCACCTCTGTGGAAAATCTTGAGCACTTGGTCTGTCACCATACACATTCCATCCATTTTTCTTAGAAAATGGCAATATTTTCTTACAAAAAATGGCTTCTCTAACTTTGACCACCTGCTCACACCCTTCCACCTGTGTAGAACTCTCTCCCTCTTCATATCTGAAACCCTCAGCCCTCCTTATCTTCAATGCTTTTCTGGACTCTCATGTCCTCCAGAAAGCCTTTCCTGATCCAACCTCCCCACCCTGTATCCTTCAACTGACACATCAGCCCTTCCATGCCACCTAAGCAGTCCCCAGGATGAGAAGCAGCATGGCCTAGTGGGTAGAATATGGGCTTGAGAGTCAGAAAGACCTGGGTTCTAGCCCCCGCTCTGCCACTTTTCTATGTTACCTGGTAAGTCAGTTAACTTCTCTGTGGCTTGGTTACCTCATGTAAAATGGGGATTAAGACTGCAATCCCCATGTGGGAAATGGACTGTGTCCAAACTGATCACCTTGCATCTACTCCAGCTTTCACAACAGTGCTTGGCACACAGTAAGCACTTAACAGATACCATAAAAAAGTCATTTAAGTTACCACAACCACCCTAGCACTTCTGTGAATGTTTTTGTACTCTATTACTCTCCCTAACAGTAATTGGTTTGACTATCTCTTTCCCCCTGGTAGACACTAAGACACTTAAGGACAAGGATTGTGGCTTGTAACTCTATTGTGCTCTCCCATGTGCTTGATACATTGTTCTACACAAAGTACTCAATAAATGCTATTCTATTTTAATGTTCAAAGGATGAAAGAATTTGCTACTTTCTTAGCCTGTAAGATAATTAAATAATTTATCCAGCAAAGCTGTCCTGATTAAGTTCTAGTATCATCACCTTATATCTTCACTACCACCTCAGTACTTCTACACGACTTTTTTTCTTAGGGTATTTAAGTGCTTAATGTGTGCCAGGCACTGTACTTAGCACTGGGCTAGGTACAAGTTTGTCAGGCTGGGCTCTGTCCCTGTCTCACCTGGGACTTATCCCCATTTTACAGATGAGGTAACTGAGGCACAGAGAAGTTAAGTGACTTGCCCAAGGTCATACAGCAGACAAGTAGCAGAGCCAGGAATAGAACTCAGGTCCTTCTGACTCCCAGGTCCATGCTCTATCCACTAGGCCATGCTGCTTCACATAAGCAACTGGTTACTCAACTGTCACACAATTAAAGGTATGTATCTATCTTTTTTCTCTGTAACTTCCTCCTACCTGTAATTTTTTTTTTTTAGTGTTTGTCTCCCCCATTAAGCTACTAGGTCCCTTAGGATAGGATCACATATACTAATTCTCTTATACTCACCCAGGAACTAGAACAGTGAATGAACACAATATGTGGTCAAATACTTTTGAATATTTTAGAAGTCTGTGAACCCATGTCCTCTGACTCCAGGCATATGCTTTCTCCATGCTGCTTCTCTTTCTTCACATAAACTAGAAGAAATCCATGCTATCCCTAGCCAATGTATTCCATTTTCCTTCAGTAATGCTTCTACTTCCTTAATATCAGCAGCAAAAGTTAAAATGACATAACCCAAGCTGGGAAAGAGTCTCTGTCAAAGATATTCATGCTCATACTCATCTCTCCAAGTGTCTTCTTTGAACAAAAGGATAACTCTCCTCCTCCTACCACACAGGTCCGCTTGGCTTGTAGTTTATGTATTTATCCTTATTCTTTTATGTTTTAGAGTCCTTAATGTCTCTGTCTCCTCTCTACTCTTATGCTTAGATTGTGTGTCCTCTGAGGGATAGGGACTCTGTCTAATCCCCGCCTTGTTCTGTCTCCCAGCACTATCTGCTTTCCAAATATATGCTTAATAAACATTATTACCACTTGTAGTAGACTACAATTCTCAAGGATTGAATAAATACTTTTGCCAAAATTCTAAGTAATTGAACTCTTTTTAATCAAAGCAACAAATTTTCCCATCCTTTGGATTTTGTTCATTTGTTTCCAATTTTATTTCATGATATTGTTTTAAAAAAATTAATCCTTTTGGTCTCTTTAAAAAAACATATATATTCCTGAGGTCAAAATCTTAATAGCAATGACTTCCAAGGAACAATGTAAGCCTTTATTCAGAGAAAAATCTAAGGAAGTAGATAATTTCAAGCCCCCTGTTATTTTCTTTGTTACAAATACCTGTAAAATTTGAGGGAACATGAATCACTAAGATGTTTTAATAATATATAAAGAGCTTTCATTTAATGACAATGACAATTTTAATAGTACCAAAAAGCATTTTGAATTATGCCATATATTTCAGGGAAAAGGACCGTGCTGTGCTTAGTCTATACCTTGCATTGAAAGTGAAATACTAAAATAATTCTGAGAGGCTATGCAATTTCACCCCTTAACTTAATTGCCATTCTTTCTGGGGTCTAGTTATATCATTTCCCTATTTTAAAATGAAAACTCTAAAGCTGAAATACAGTACATTTATGGAGACCACTTATTAAATCCAGGGATATTTTTCACTCACTGATTCTTTAGAATAGGTCTTACTGCAACATTTCTTATATTTCTCTCGGTCATTCTACTGATAGGTACTCCTGACTCTCCTTTCTGTTCAGAGGTAATACTGTTACCAAGATTCAAGCCACACGTACAAATTCAGCTGAAGACTGATGGACCATCATTTCTTACTTGCAATTCCTGATTTTAACCCTACTGTTTCGATCTTCTTGAAGCCTTTGCTTAAAATCCTTATTCTGTTCTGATCCTGACACATCCCTTTTTTAATGGCATTTAAGTGCTTACCATGACCCAGGCACTGTACTAAGACCTGAGGTAGAGCCAAGGTTGGATGAAGTCCATGTCCTAAATGGTGCTCACAGACTTAATCCCCATTTTGCAGATGAGGTCACTGAGGCACTGAGAAGTTGTGATTTCGCTAAGATCACACAGCAGACAAGTGGTGGAGTCAGGATTAGAACCTAGGTCCTCTGACTCCCATGTCCATGCTCTTTCCACTTGGCCATACTGCTTCTTATCTTAGACACGTTTTGTTGTTAATTATAATAATAATTGTGATATTTTCTTTCCTACATGTCATACCCTGTGCTAAGTGCTGGGGTAGATAATGATTTTGGTATTTAAGTACTTACTATGTGCCAAGTACTGTTCTTAGTACTAGGGTAGATACAAAGTAATCAGGTTGGACACAGTCCAATAATAATAAAATGTCTAACATTGTTTCAGATATATAATACATATATATCATAATATATAATCAGATCAGACAGAGGCTGTAAGTAAGACCTATGTGGAACAGAGATTAAGCTGAAGGGAGAACAGTAGCAGTAATAGTAAGGCTGTAAACTCGCTGTGGGCAGGGAATGTGTCAGTTTGTGTTGTACTCTCCCAAGTGTTTAGTACAGTGCTCTGCACACAATAAGCACTAAATAAATGCAGTTGAATGAATTAACTGCTTGATATGTTCAGAGTACTTACTAAACACTGAGAAAGATTTTATAAGTGGGAATAAGAAACAAACCCTGTCCCTTGAGTAATTCATAATCAATGAACAGGTATTGAATCCCCATTTTACAGATGAGGAAACTGATTTACAGATGAGGCACGGAGAAGTTAAGTGACTTGCACAGGGTCATACAGTAGGCAAGTGGTGGAAGGGGATTTAGAATCCATGTCCTCTAACTCCCAGGTCAGTGTTCTTTCCACAGGCCTATACTGCTTCCCGTGGTTGCACTGAAATCATCATTCAACGTCTATTTGGGAGAACTGTGGTTGCCCATGTTCCTTGTATGTTCCATCTAAGGAAACTTTGTGGCAATGAGAATGGCTTTGATATTGGCAGAATGCTTGTGTTCTCATACCTCACTGCTTGTGATTCTGTTTTGCCCCTTCATATGAAATGAAAAGTTGAGGTGTTACCACTGAAATGCTAAGGTAATCAGGTCACAGTTATGCTATGGAGTAGATACAAGATGATCAGGTGAGTCAGTCCCTGTCCCACTGGAGGCTCACAGTTTAAATAGGAGGGAGAACAGACATTGAATCCCCCTTTCACAAAGATCATTTCTCTGAGGCAAAAAGAAATTAAGTGAATGGCCCAAGGTTCTACAGCTAATAAGTGGCAGAGCCAGGATTAGAATGCAAGCCCTTTGATTTCCAGGCCTGTGCTTTTTCCACTAGGCCATGCTGCTGCTCTAAGTCTCACAGTTGTATAGAAGGACACTCTACTTCTCATGATCCTTCCAGTTTGCTGTGGAGCTGGATATGACATGGGTGTACTTTTATTTCTCATTTTCCCTAAGGATATCTTAATTATTTTTTTTTACTCTTTTCCATCACTGTGTAGGTACTCTCTCTCCTGACTTATTTGACTCTCATTTCCCCCTTCCTTTACACATGCCAGAACCAGTTTCCCCAGCCCCTGGAAACCCTAATCCTATTTCACTTTGGCCTGGGGAACATCAGGTCCGTCTATGTAAATTTTGCCATGAGCCTACTTTAGGAAACCTGGCATCAGCCCATCTGCCTGACAAAACAACCTACACTTTTTTTGGGGGCCCTCCCAAGACTTGTCACCTGAGTAGTTTCAGGGAATTGGGCAGTTTTTCCTGTGGGGCAGGTTTGCTCCCCTCCACCCAGTTTGGGAGAGCAGGGCAGGCTGCAGGAGCTCCTGCAAGTGGTAGCTCACTTTCTTTTCGTGCAAAAGCTGTGGTGAAGGCACAGTCATATGAAGAAGAAATGTTTACAAATTCTTAATAGCTAAGAGGAAAAGAACCATCACCCCCAGATGCTAGGTATCAGTTGGGCAAATGCCCAGACCAGTGATATTAGGAAGCTGTCTTTTTTTTAACTGGCGATTGTTAACACTTTGTGTCAGGCACTGTACTAAGCACTCTCTTTGTGAGAAAGATAAAATCCTCCTTGTGAGACCAGAATGGGGAGGGGGCCAACCATTCTTTACTATATTAGGACAAAAAGCACTACTTGCCAAGAACCTATTTTGTGCCACTGAAAACAAAGTGGTGAAAGTTGTACCAAACACAGCAGTCAGGGACGCAGTGTGGCCTAATTGAAAGGGTATGGGTTTGGGAGTCAGTGGATCTGGGTTCTAATCCCAGCTCTGCCACTTGTCTGCTGTGTGACCTTGGGAAAATAACTTAAACTTCTCTGAACCTCAGTTCTCTCATCTGCATAATGGAAATTCAATACCCATTAATAATAATTGTGTTTATTTAAGCTCTTATTATGCACTATGAACTTTACCAAGGGTGGGGTTGGGTATAAGCAAATCAGGTTGGACACGGTCCCTGTCCCACGTGGGGTTCACAGACTCCCCATTTTACAAATGAGGTATCTGAGTCCCAGAGATGTTAAGTAACTTGCCCAAGGTCCCACAGCAGACAAGTTGGGGAGGTGGGATTAGAACCCCTGACCTTTTAACTTCCAGGTCCATGCTCTAGTCACTATGCCATGCTCTCCTACTTAAACTGTGAGCCTCAAGTTGGACCTGATTATATACCCTGTTGGTTAGAACAGTGCTTGGCACAAAGTGTTTAACAAATACCCCAATTATTATTATTCTGCAGTTTTTCCCCAACAGATATGAGCTTGGCCTCACATATACCTAGCCAGAGACTTGGTGGCTGAGTTTGGCCGGGGCAGATATGTTTAAGATTTTTTTTTTACTTTGGAAGATGCATTTATTTATTGAAAATGAAGCTGAAAATGTTGCCATAATTTAAAAAAATGGATTTAGGATTTGGAGGCTAAAAGGCAGATATTATTTCTCCATATTATATTTGAGATATTATTTGATGTCCATGTCCACTGTCCTCGCCAGTTGGTCCAGATGTTTAACTCCCTTCTCAAACCCCCTGTCCTTCCTCCTCCCTTACCTCTTGCTATTAATGACCTGGCCAACTACTTAATTGAAAAAATGGACACTATCAGGCATCATCTCCCTAAAATCTCCCCTGCTCCTTTCCAGTGCCCCCTTCCTTCTGCCCTTTCTTCAATTCTATCATATTTTCCCAGCAGTATCTCAAAAGATCTCCTGCCTTCTCTCAAAATCCATCCCATCCAGCTGAGTATCCAACTCCACCCCTTTGCACCTCATCAAAACACTTGCCCCCTTCCTTCTTTCCTCCCTGACTGCCATCTGGAACTGTTCACTTTCCAGTGGCTTCTCCACTGTTTTCAAACATGCCCATGTCTCCCCATCCTAAAAAAATCCCTCACTTGACCTCACAGCTCCCTCCAGTTATCTAACTGTATCCCTCCTACTATTCCTCTCCAAACTCCTTGAGCAAGTTGTCTACATGGAGAAGCAGCATGGCTCAGTGGAAAGAGCCCGGGCTTGGGAGTCAGAGGTCATGGGTTCTAATTCCGCTCCGCCACTTATCAGCTGTGTGACTTTGGACAAGTCACTTCGCTTCTCCGGGCCTCAGTTACCTCATCTGTAAAATGTGGATTGGACTGTGAGCCTCACATGCAACAGGGACTACGTCCAACCCAATCTGCTTGTATCCACCCCAGCACTTAGTACAGTGCCTGGCACATAGTTAAGCACTTAACAAATGCCATAATAATAATTATTATTATTATACCCGTTTTCTTAAGTTCCTGTCCTCCAACTTTCTCCCTGACCTCCTCCAATCTGGCTTTGGTCTCCTTCACTCCACAGAAACTGCCCTCTGAGTGATTACAATTATCTCCCTATTACCAAATCCAATGGCCTCTATTCCATCCTATTCCTCCTTGAACACTGAGCTGCCTTCAACATTGTTGACTACTCCATTACCCAACCTCGGTTTAACAGTGACACTGTCCTCTCCTGGTTCTCCTCCTATCTCTTGAGTCACTCCGTCCCAGTCTCTTTTCTGGGCTCCTTCTCCGCCTCCCACCCCCTAACTGTGGGAGTCCCTCAAGGTTCAGTCCTGGACTCATCTCTCTCATTAAATCCACATATTCAATCTTTCACTAAATCCTGTTGGTTCAACCTTCACAAATTGCTAAAATTCACCCTCTCCTCTCCATTCAAACTGCTTACACATTAATTTAAAGTGGTTGCCTATCCACATCCGCATCAAACGGAAACTCCTTACCATCGACTTTAAAGCACTCAATCACTTTGCCCCTTCTTACCTCACCTCACTCCTTTGCTACTACAACCCAGCCCACACACTTCGGTCCTCTAATGCCAGCTTACTCACTTTACCTCAGTTTCATTTATCTTGCCTCTGACTTCTTGCCCATGTCCTGCCTCTGGCGTAGAAAGCCCTCCCTCTTCTTATCCAAAAGGCAATTACTCTCCCCACCATCAAAGCTTTATTGAAGGCACATCTCCAAGAGGCCTTCCCTACTTAGTGGAATGAGCACGGGCTTGGGAGTCAGAGGTCGTGGGTTCCAATCCTTACTCCTCCATTTATCAGCTGTGTGACTTGGGGAAATCACTTCACTTCTCTATGCCTCAGTTCTCTCATCTGTAAAATGGGGATTAAGACTGTGGGCCCCGCATGGGACAACCTGATTACCTTATATCTACCCCAGTGCTTAGAACAGTGCTTGGCACACAGTAAGCACTTAACAAATACCATTTTTTAGAGAAGCAGAGTGGCTTAGTGGAAAGAGCACGGGCTTCGAAGTCAGAGGTCATGGGTTCTAATCCCGGATCCTCCACTTGTCGACTGTGTGACTTTGGGCAAGTCACTTAGTTATTCTGTGCCTCAGTTATCTCATCTGTAAAATGGGGATTGAGACTGTGAGCCCCATGTGGGACAACCTGATAACCTTGTAACTATCCCAGTGCTTAGAACAGTGCTTGGCACATAGTAAGCACTTAAATGCCATCATTATCATTATTATTATTATTATTTCCTCTTCTTCCACTCCCTTCCATGTCACCTTGATTTGCTCCCTTTACCTACATGTCCCATGGCACTTTCTGTAATTATTTATTGGCATTACTGTTTCCCCTGCTAAACTGTGAGCTCATTGTGTGCAGGGAATGTGTCTACCAACTCTGTATTTTACTCTCCCAAGTGCTTAATACAATGTTCTGCACACAGTAAGTGCTCAATAAATGTGAATGATTGATATTTGTTTTAGCCCATGAAGACGAGGTCACTAAATAAGTTTATTGAATGACAGAATATCTTTTTAATCCTCAAAAAAGAGAGAATCCTAAGTAGTAATTCTTTCAAAGCCAGTAGTCCCTAAATTTTTACTGGTGATTCCATTTTAAGTTAAAAGGGAGAAGCTGCTGTAAGTCAGAAGGCTTCCCTCCCTGAGATCATGAGCATTATAAAGTGAGTTGAAAGTAGGCTGGGACAGTCCAGAATGTGATTCCCTAAATGCCAGAATGAGCATTTCACAGAAATTACTCAGAAGCAGCAAGTCTTCCCTCCTCCCCAGCTCCTGTCATCATAATAATGATAATAATAATGGCATTTGTTCAGTGCTTACTATGTGCAAAGCACTGTTCTAAGCACTGTGGGGGGATACAAGGTGATCAGGTTGTCCCAAGTGGGGTTCACAGTCTTAATCCCCATTTTACAGATGAAGGAACTGAGGCACAGAGAAGTTGTGACTTGACCAAGGTCACACAGCTGACAAGTGGCAGAGCCGGGAATAGAACCCATTACCTCTGACTGCCAAGCCTGTGTTCTTTCCACTGAGCCATGGTGCTTCTCTGTCATCGAGTTCTATGACGGGGCCAGACTTCCCACAGGCCTGGAATGGGTAGGCAAGGGCTCAAGGGGAGCTGGCAAGGAGGTTTTCATGGCCTGGCAAAGTGGTGGCCACTGGGGTAGGCAGGATGGTTTGGGGCCCAGGTTCAGTGTGCCACCAGCACAAGCGACTTCCATAGTAACCTGGGCATGACTCTGGGCTGGGGATGGGGCAGGGGGTCAGTTGCCCCCACCTTTCTGGTCTTTCAACTGCATTGCGGTGGGCTGTAGGGGGGCTGTGGGAGAGGGGAGGTATGAGACAAGAGCAGCCAGGACGGGTGGCTCCACATGCACTGATAGCAGCAGATATAGTGGGCAGGCTATAGGCCGAGCAGGATCAGTGCAGCAGGAAGGGTCAGTTGGATATCTACATCTATGACTGTGTACAGAGGGCTGAATTAGGCGGTTGGGAGAGTGACAATAATCCTATCCTGAGTCTCCACCTCCGGTGTTTTAAATGCATGAATGTAGTGGTAAGAATTTATTTTTTAAAATTTTACCCATTTTTATTTTTGAGGATATATGTAGATTTGTTAGTTCTAACTTTCATTTTCTAATATATTCATTCAGTAGTATTTATTGAACGCTTAATGTGTGCAGAGCACTGTTCTAATTCAATGTCCGTTCAACATAAACCTTGAAATTTAAAGCCTATCCAAACTTTTATTTCAGTGGACAAACAATTTAAAATTATTTTAGCAGATCTACACATTACTCTTTTTAAAACTTAACATTGAAAATCTTCATCCTTCCCTCGCTTGCCCCACAGGAGACATGAGAAGCTGCAAAGAGGTTATGGACTTCCTATTCTCCTTGAACTTGCATTTGTTAAGTGTGCTCTTATACTTGTGGGTGTGTATCTGTGCCTGTGCAGAGTTTGATCTTCTGACCGGGGGGGGGGGGTGGGGGGTGGGGGTGGGGACGACGGGGACACAAGTGTCAGGAAACAGAGATGTGGCAAACCATTTAAGAACCCCTGGTTTTAGCTGAGATTTCATTTATGTGGAAGTAATACCTCTAGGTAAACTGGAAGAGAAAATGAATCTGCCAGGCAATAGTTATTTTGCTCAAAAAAGGACATGCACAATCTAAGACCTCCTAATCATTGGAGTCTGGGAGAATAGCCAGAGAAAATCTTCCTCTTTATACAAATCTAGAGGCTTAGAGAAATCGTGGACTATAAATACATTACTAAATTAGGAAAAACGGCCACCCGGCATTCCACCACCATATGGAATCTCCTTGGGCTGGAACAAATGCAGGTGGGAAGGGAGGTGATTATGGGGTCTTTTTAATAATTCGGTCCATTAAAGCCAATCTGTTTTGCAGATGGCAACTCACTGAGGAGCTGAGTGAATAGAGTAATAGGAGCTTCAAATGTGGAAAGACAGAAAGGAAATCATTCTTCTCCAGGGGGAGTATCATTATGTTTTGGGGAAATGTGAATCGTTAAAGGTTATGCCAAAGCCTTCGTTGGACCACCTTTGCAGACAGTGTGCCTGATGGGTAACACAGTGAATGTATTGATGAGAGATGTAGAACTCGCTCACAGTCAGGACTATATTTCTTCAACAAAATAGATTTTGAGTTGCCCACAGATTCTCAATGTCCGAGATAATTAAGGGCCAAGAACTTGGGGAACTGTTGAGCCATCAGCATTTAGCTGGTCTCATCTGTGAATTCAGCAAATTCTCCCCACAAGTGTTTGCATAGCTAGCAGTGGGGAGAATGGCCAATTCAGTCCTGTGGCTCCTTCATCCAAATTTCATATCCCATCTCTTTCCAGAAACGCTGCTAGCTATTCCTATTCATATTCACAACAGGGCCCCCGGAGTCAAGACTTATAATGCCTTGCCTGAACACGCATACTCTCTATTATGAAATGTAGAACATTCTAATAAGCATGACAATGCTGTATTGGCATACTTGTGGTTTGAAACCATTCTATGAAACAGGAGGACAGAGACCGTAAAATTAAAAATCAATATCTAATAGAATGTCATAAAGGTTTAGCAGACATTCCACCCAGATTTGCAACAGATAACTTCTTTCCTCCCCTTACAACACTCTAATACTAATAGTGATAGTGGTACTCATTAAGCACTTACACTATATGCCATTGTGCTAAGTCCTTTCCAGTGCCTATCCTACATGAGAGTCACAGCCTGAGGGATTTTATAGATAGGAAACTGGGGCATAGAGCAACTAAGTGACCTGCCCAAAGTTATACCACAGGAAAGTCCCAGGATCAAGATTAGAATCCAGGTATCCTGACTCCCTGTGCTCTTTCCACGAGGCCTCCCCTACCCCCTTCTTGAATTGGAGAAGGAAGAAAGCCTATCATTTATCTTTTTGCTCCACATTTCCCCTTCCCCTGCCCCAATATGAATATGCACTGGATGTTCAATACTATCTTGTCTTGTCTTATCCTATCGAGTCGTCTCTGACACATAGCGATGCCATGGACACATCTCTCCCAGGATGCCCTACCTCCATCTGCAATCGTTCTGATGGTGTATCTATAGAGTGTTCTTGGTAAAAAAAAAAATATGGAAGGGATTTACTATTGCCTCCTTCCATGCAAAAAACTTGTCTCCACTTCAATTCTCCCATGCTGCTGCTGCCCAATAGAGGTGAGTTTTGACATGGAGCAGATTGCTTTCCACTCGCTAGCCACTGCCCAAGCTAGGAGTGGAATCGGTATGTCTCTGCTTGACTCTCCCATCCATAGTTGAGACTGGTAGAGTACTGGAAACTCTCCAGGTACTACCCTGAGAGGCGATCTCATTACTGGCCTTGGATGAAATCAGAGACAAGACTACACACTGCTCATCTGAGTCACTAACCAATCCTGATGGTCTGGAGAGAGCAGCTAATGGGAATGGCCCAATTTGATCCCTTTTGCAGGAGGACATCCCTGTGACCTTTGGGAACCACTCCTTAGTCATTCATTCAATAGTATTTATTGAGTGCTTATTGTGCAGAGCACTGTACTAAGCACTTAAAAGTTGGAATTTATGTTCTTACTGTGTGCTAAGCGCTGTTCTAAGCGCTGGGGGAGATACGAGGTAGCCAGGTTGTCCCACGTGGGGCTCACAGTCTTCATCCCCATTTTACAGATGAGGTAACTGAGGCATGAAGAAGTTAAGTGACTTGCCCAAGGTCACACAGCTGACAAGTGGTAAAGCTAGAATTAGAACCCATGACCTCTGATTCCCAAGCCCGCGCTTTTCCACTAAGCCACCCTGTCCCACCTTACATCCCCATGCAGGCTGGAAATAAAGGAACTTCTTTGAGCCCTGTGAACTGGACCACACTGACCAATCAAGTAAACTCTACCTAGGGGACTTGGACATTCAGTGCCAAATCTGTTGCCCCAGTGTGCCAGAGGTGGTCCAGTCCTGTCCCCTGTACAGATTGCATGGCATAGTGGATAGAGCCATGAGCCTGGGAGTCAGAAGGATGTGGATTCTAATCCCCGCTCCACCACTTGGCCGCTGTTTGACCTTGGGCAAGTCACTTCACTTCTCTGGCCCTCAGTTACCTTATCTGGAAAATGGGGATTGAGACTGTGAGCCCCACATAGGACAGGGAATGAGTCCCACACGATTTGCATGTATCCATCCCAGCAATTAGAACAGTCCCTGGCACATAAATGCTTAACAAATACCAGAATTATTATTACTATTATTGACCCAGCCTTCAAGCTTGGCAGCTCTTATAAAACCAACCCCCTAAACCTTTTAGGCATATGGAAATGTGCCATTCACTCAGGAACCCTGTCAACACACTTGCATGATTTTGTTTTTACATCTCCTCCTCGCAACTCCACAGTCCACTGTGGTCTGATGGGAGGTGGAAGGAAGAGTCTGAGCGTGTTTCTGCCTGCCCAGACTGGAGGCTCATTTGGCAACTAGGGAGACTGGAAGCCATTTTCTCTCACTTCTGCTCTTCTCCCTGTGCAAAGATAATAATAATAAAAAAAAGCAGAGACCGGTTTTGTTGAACAAAGCTTCTCCTAGTCTTGTGTGGGCTTGTTTGCCACTGGGTTCATCAAATCTAAAAAGCACGCAAGACCCAAAGAATTACCCCTCAGGGAGCAACTGCCAATCAGGTAGAGTCCTGGGCTAATCAGGAGCTACCCTCAAAGATGCAATCTTGCAGGTAAAAGAAGATCCCCAGGTGCTCATCATGCCAAACTTCCTAATGAGGCAAAATGAGCTTGCAAACAAATCCTCTAAAGTTGACATCATTTCAAAATATGAGGATCTTGCTCTTTTTTTTCTGAAAAGAAGCTTGTTTTTGTCTTAGGCAGGCTCCCCAACTGAAACATTGCTCTGGAAGCTGTGTGGATTTTGTCAAGTGGAAATATTAGTGTTCTAGTTTAAATTACAAACAAAAAAGATTCTGATCCAATTTATATAAAGTCAAGGCACATTCAAAATAACATCTGGCATTGGGTATATTATCCAATTTGACGTATTCTATCTTCCTAAGTGGGGTTGTGGAAAAAGTGCATTCCTGGTCTTATATGTTACCTCAGGAGCCTAATTCCTGGACTAAAGTCAGACATTTGTCTCTTCAGAAGTCTCTTTGCTATAAAAATGCCACATGCTTCATTGCCTCTTGCTAATTGTAGATAGTTCACAGCTGAGTGGTGGCTCTTGAAGGCAGGTCCTGGATCCTCTTTGTTTCAGCTGTTTCATATTGAGAATGCTCTTTCAGAGAAGCAGCATGGTTTAGTGGAAAGAGCACAGGCTTGGGAGTCAGAGGTCGTGAGTTCTAATCCTGGCTCTGCCACTTGTCAGCTGTGTGATTTTGGGCAGGTCATTTAACTTCTCTATGCCTCACTTACCTCATCTGTAAAATGGGGATTAAGACTGAGCCCCACATGGGATAACCTATTTACCCTGTATCTAAGCCAGCACTTAGAACAGTGCTTGGCACATAGGTGCTTCACAAATATTATTATTATTCACAGAGAGCTGTTTCTGCAGCAGAGAAGTAATTTACTGTGGTGGGAAGGAGGAAGGCCATTTCCCAAACAGATGATTGCTGAGGTCAGACCTTCCGAATCAGCTCTGAGATAGAAGCCTGGTATGCTGTTCTGTTTCCTAACGAGAGCAGCGATAATTGTGGTATTTATTAAGCACTTACGCTATGTTCCAAAGACCTTACTAAGACCTTCCCAGTGCCTATCACGCAAGCAGATGCCTATATATACCCTACTCTGGTACTCCACATGACTTATTCAAAGGTCAACTGTGCATATGCTTTTTTTTATTGCTGCTAGCATGTGCTTTTCTTGTCTTTTTTGTTTTCCCCTGATTTTTGCAAGAAAAAATGTATGTGCATGTTTTTATTTCTTAAATGTCTATAAGCTGTATAGTCAAGTATTCAGATGTTTTGTTCCACCAGGCTTCATTATCTGTAAGTAATTATCTGCTTGACTCATGAGATTGCAAGTTACTTGAGGGCAAGGAATGTATCTTGCTACAGTTCTACTTGCCCAAGCAGTTGTTATACTGTCAGGTACTTAATAAACGCATTGATTAAGGGGAATGAGCTGTAGCTTCAACCTTCACAATGTCACTAAAATCCCCCTTTTCCTCTCCATCCAAACCACTGCCACGTTAATCCAAGCATTTATCCTATCCCGATTTGATTACTGTATCAGCCTCTTTGCTGACCCCCTAGCCTCCTGTCTCGCCCCACTCCAGTCCATACTTCACTCTGCTGCCTGGATCATTTTTCTACAAAACTGATCAGTCCATGTTTCCCCATTCCTCTAGAACTCCTCCAGTGGCTGCCCATCCACCTTTGCATCAAACAGAAACTCCTTACCACCAACTTTAAGGCACTCAATCACCTTGTCCCCTACTATCTTACCTTGCTTCTCTCCTATTATAACCCAGCCCACACACTTTTCTCCGCTAATGATAACCTAAACACTGTACCTCGATCTTGTCTATCTTGCCACCGACCTCCCGCCCACGTCCTGTCTCTGGCCTGGAACATCCTCTCTCTTCATAACCGAAAGACAGTTATTTATTAAAGGCACATCTCCTCCAAGAGGCCTACCCTAAGCTCTCATTTCCTTTTCTCCCACTTCCTTCTGCATCACCCTTGCACTTATATTTATTTCCTTTATTCACCCCTCCCTCAGTCCCACAGCACTTATGTACATGTCTGTAATTTATTTAAATTAATGTCTGTCTCCCCCTCTAGATTGTAATCTTGTAGTGGGTGAGGAACTATACTGCTATATTATACTCTTCCAAGTGCTAGTGCTCTGCCCATAGTAAGCGCTCAATAATACAATTGATTGACTGATGTAGCAGATTTCACAAGGTTCACAACTGTGTATCTCGTCTGTGTTCCACCTACCTAAAAGAGTCTCACCACCTGGCATCTGATTGGATTTAGGGCCCCAAAAAACACACTTTTAAAAAAAACAAACTTCCAGTTTTTGTACCATCTCCCCATCTCAGCTTCTTTCCCAATCTTTGGTATGATACTGTTTTAACATTCCAGGCACATTGCCAGTATTCATGCATCTGCAGCTCTGATGCCAGGCTGACAGGCTTTTCACTTGGACAAAGGCAAGCAAGGGGAAAAGGTGACCATTTGAATTTGAAGAAGAAGATGAGAGGGGCAAAGAAAAAGAAGGCCAAGCTTAACAAGACACCAAGAGAAATAAGCCAGTAAGATTAGGAAAGGGACAGAGAACATGATAGAAAAGAACAGAAGGGTACGGAAAGGGCGGTGAAAAAGCATGGAGTGGGAGTCAGAGAGAGAAAAGGCTAAAATTATGTGAAAAGCATCATAGGTTTCTGATCATTCATAAACATTTAGTCAATATAGCCTCAGTGTACTTTACATTTTAGAAATGGAAGGGGAAAATCCTGTTTTTTTTTTCCTGAATGCATGGTATTATTTGATAAAGAGGTTCTGCCTGGATTCATATCTTAAATATATTCCTTATCAAGCTGAAACACACTTGGATGTGGGAAAGAGGAGATAAAACAAGTAGAAAGCCTTTTAACTTTGCCACATGCATATGCACCAGCTGATACAGTTCAGAGCCATAGTTTTTTCTTCTGACATAGGAATTACTGTAGGCTACCCAGTGTGGGGTCTCCCAGCCCCAAGCATTCCCTGTGGTGGGAATGGTTGCAGGCTTCACTGACTGGGGAAAAGGAATATGTCTCCTCACTCATCTCCAGCCCCCCCTTACCTGATCCCACCCCGCTGCTGAGAACCAGTTGACCTGGGCAGAGTAAGGTTTGGACCCACCTCTTCTGCTATTTGTAAACCTGTTTTCACATTTTCATACTTTTTTTCTTCTCCCCAGCCCACTGTTCATTTACCCATATCAACACCTCCCCTGAAAAAACACACACACCCCTCTTTCTTCACCCCCAACTTGGTGTTTCCTTCCCCTTCCCACTCCAGATGCCAAATTGCCAGATCTTGAGGTACTTCAGTAGTGAACGCGTTGGGGGTTAGTCACTGTGACTGAATGTTTTTTTTTTGTCTCCACTTTAGCACTTATTACAGTGCTCAACACAGAGCGAGTGCTCAAAAGCTACCATAACTGACTCCCCTTTACAACTTGCAGCATTCTAGAAGGCAGAGTTATGCATGATTCTTCTGTTGTACTCTCCCAAGTGTAAACTAGTATAGTGCAGATAGTAAGCACTCAATAATTACCATTGATTAATTGAATGATTTTTCTTATTGACAGTTTCTGGAAAGATTTGCCATGTGTGGCTATGGTTTGCATTTCAATTCCTCATGCCTCTGTTTCCTCAGCTGTAAACTACTATCTTTCCCAGGGTGGTGTTTTTCAGAATAGCTCACTTACTGTTGGGAGGAATTTTGAGTGTTCATCCTTACTTTCATCATTCACTGCACTGTAATCAACTCTTCTCCCAATATTTTCCCTTTCAAGAGCTTCCCTAGAGTAATGGAACTTGGGAATTCTCCAAATGGATCCCCTCTAATAACCTAAGAGCATGAATATGAGAAACCAAGGCTTCTTAGCTTAAATTTGCTAGTTAGACAAGTAGGCAGCAGCTAGAAGATTGGGGTCCCCTACAGAAACAGATTATTTCATACTTAGGGGGAATAAACCAAATTGTGTTCTCTATGTCTTCAAAATTACAAGGGGAAGGGTAGGAGAAAAAAGGGAAATCTTTTCAAGATGGTTTTACAAAGTGGCACATGATAATGGGTGAGTTAAAATATATATTTTGACTTTGCCACTCTGTTATAACCATCTTGACAGGAGGGGAAAAGATAATTTTGCACTTAGAAGGTGGTATTTACTGAAAATGTTGATAAATTTCATCTTTGGACCTAAGTGCATTGCCCATTTTCAGCCTGCAGAAAATAGCTGAACATGCTGGCAAAAATATGGCCAGAGTTGTGTTTGGATTCAATGGCGAGTTCTTACTCAAGAGCCTGGGAAAAACACACCAAACGTAAAGACTTTTAGCACATAAGTGCACACTCACAAAGGTTAGTTACTTTCCAGGAGGAAGTCAACAGTGGTAGTCATTTAGAGAAAGGAACCAGCAATATTCAACTGTACATTCAATTATGTATTGAACCGGCTTGGCCAGCTCTCAGATAAGCTTTTCTCCAGCCGTGGGTGGCTTATCCTTCCTGGCCCAGAGTGAGCTGGGGCTGGGCTGGACTTGGGCCATGACCTCCTAGACTGTAGTGGGCACCTTCCCTGCCCCCCACTCTCTTCCTCTCCATCCTCTAGACTGTAAACTCATTATGGGTAAGGAACCTGTCCTTGATTCTGTTGTATTGTACTCTCCCAAAAGCTTAGTACAGTGCTTTGCACAGAATAAGTCCTCAGTAAATACCATAGACTGCTTGATTGATTTTGATTACCCTTTGTAGATACTTTAGTGTCTGCCTCCATCCATCTATGGTATTTATTAATCTTTGTTATTGAGCACTTACTGTGTGCAGAACACTGTACTGAACACTTGGGAGAGTACAACACAGTAGAGTGGGTAGACATGTTCCCTGCCCATGAGGAGCAGGGAAACAACCACTAATAAATTATGGATATTTACATAAGTGGTGTAGAGCTCAGGGTGCAGTGAATACCGAACTCATTCATGGTCATAATTATTGAACACTTAGTGTGTGCAGAGCACTTTAAGCACTTAAGAGAATACAATTTAAGAACAACACACACATTCCCTGTCCACAACGAGTTTACAGTATAGAGACAGACATTAATATAAATAAATTACAGCTATGTATATAAGTGCTGTGGAGATGGGAGGGGGGAATGAATAAAGCGAGTGTGTCAGGTTGGCGCAGAAGGGAGTGGGAGAAGAAGAAAGGAGGGCTTAGTTGGGGAATGCCTCTTGAAGGAGATGTGCCTTCAGTAGGGCCTTGAAGAGAGAGGGTAATTGTAGTATATGAGGAAGGAGGGCATTCCAGGCCATAGGCAGGATGTGGACTAGAGGTTGGTGGTGAGATAAACGAGATCTAGTTACAGTGAGAAGGGTTAGCATTAAAGGAGCAAAGTGTGCAAGCTGGGTTGTAGTAGGAGAGTAACAAGGTGAGGCAGGAAGGGGCAAGGTGATTGAGTGCTTTAAAGGCAATGATGAGGAGTTTCTGTTGGCAGAGGTAGATGGGCAACCCCTGGAGTTTCTTGAGGAGAAGGGAAACATGTTCTGAACTTTTCTGTAGAAAAATGATCCAGGCAGTAGAGTGAAGTATGGACTGAAGTTGGGGGAGATGGGAGTCAAGGAGATCAGCAAGGGGGCTGCTAGGGAAATCAAGGTGGAATAGGTTAAGTGACTGGGTTAACGTAATAGCAGTTTGGACAGCAGTTAGCGGTTGTGAAGGTAGAACCAAGGGGAGTAGGTTGACATTAGAGGAGTGAAATGAGTGGGCTGAATTGTAGTAGAAAAGTGAGGTAGGACGGGGGGCAAGATGATTAAGTGCTTTCAGACTGATAGTAAGGATTCTGGTTCGTGGCATTTAGAAGTCTGAATGAAGACCAAAGTTTTGTGGCTGCCCCACTGGCAGATGCCACCTCACCTCACCTGGGTTCATAGGTGCTTTGTCCACAGAGTAAGACTTTCTGCTGAAGCAGAGCCAAGAATCCAGGGTGATGTGTGGTGGTGGTGGAGGAGAAGGCGATTACAATCTCTCTCTTCTCCCGCACCACCCTGAGAACGGAGTATTTGGATATAACTGCATATCAGAAAACCCACACCATTTAAAGGGACAGCTATGACTGCCGTGTGTCAGGTGACCATAAAAGGTATGACCTAAATGGCTACTGATATCCTGGGTATATTCTTATCTGTAAATTATTTTATGCCTGTCCCTCCGATTAGACTGTGTCTTCCAGCTCTATCAGACTCCCCAAAAGGCTTAAGATAAAGCCGTGCACACACTTGGGGCTCGGCAAATACCATTGATTGATTTGGGTGCGAGGGTGGAAAACTCCGCCGCAACTCTGTAGAAAATTCATCTCCTCAGAGAGCATTTTACTTGAGTCTTTTTCCTCTGAAAAGTACAAAAGGCAAGACTTCTGCATTTTCTTTTTATACTAAAACTGAACAATGAATTGCAAGTTAAAAAATCAGAGACTCTTAAACTCCCTAAATGTTCGTGGAAACTGTTGAAAAAATACTATCTGGAATTCTAAAAAACATTTTTTTAAAAATTTTCAGTGAATCCTCCCAAATTTGGCACCTTTATAACCCCACTTAAAATCATCAAGAGAATCTACTACTTGTTGCAGTCACTTTGGCAAATTGTTTTGGGTGCTTTCTCTGATGTGGTTTCTGTTACATGTAATTGCAATATTTCAATTAATGGATTCTTAATTCACATCCAATAAAAACATTACATTTTGAAGTTGAACCTTTTGAATTTAAAGAATTTATGGGGTCAGATAAGGCCCCAAAACAAATCTCTCAAAACACTACTTATAAACATAACAGAAGAGTTGATTTTGAATCTGGTTATGAATGCTTGTTGAAAACAGGACACTTGGCATTTCTTTTTGTCATCACCTATTCATTGGTTTCCAAGAACAAGTCACCAGAATATTCTCTAGAGAGATAATTTGATCAGAAAGTCATTGAGACTGAAGTCATAAAAAAAATATACATAACAAACCCGTGTGGTCAAAATCAACAGATGTGCATTTTTTCATATTATTGAAGCCTCAAAGCTCCCCCCACCCCAAAATTGCATTTTTAACCTAGGAACTCATTTGTTAATCAGTAGTATTTATTGGTTGCTTGCGGCAAAGCTTTTGAGAGAGTACAATGCAATTGAGTTGGGTAGACTCGATCTTTGCTTGCAAGGAGCTTACAGTATTGAGAGAGACAGCCTTTAAAATAAACCTACAGAGAGGGGAAATGACAGTGTGTAAAGACATGGTTGCTGGTGACCATAAGGTCTTTCAGATCCCAGACAAGGTACCCACCTATCTGAGCTCAGGGTCTCCTGCCCCATCCCTTCTTGTTCCCCTTACGCTTGATGTCCCTCCTCTCCTCCCCCTGACCACTCCCTGCACTCTGCAGGGATTCCTCAAGAGACAGAAAAATTTAGGGAAGGAGAAGGACACAGCAACATGTCTACACTAACATCTTGCATTTCCTCTTGCCTTTAGGACATCTCTTGAACTCTCCCAAGCATTTAGTAGAGGGCTCAGCATATAGAAAGAGCTCAATAAATACAATTGAATGAGTGAATATCTTCAGACAAACAATATTTACTACTGGAGAGATCATCATACACAAGTACACAAATATTCATGAGTACTGTGGATGGGTACAAGCAAGCTTTTCTCCACTAAAGCCTTGCCATCATCCCTGCTTCCGAAGCCCACAACCTTGAAATTATCCTTGATTCTGCACTTTTTCAACTCTGTTGTTACATCCTGAGTTTTTCCTGTTCAACATTTCCTGAATCTGCCCCTTCCTCACCATCCATCCCAGCAAGACTATAAAATCCTTGTGGACAGGGAACATGTCTACCAATTCTGTTGTATTGTGGGAAGCAGCATGATGTAGCGGATAGAGCACAGGCCTGGGAGCTAGAAGGGCATGGATTCTAATCCCTGCTCCGCCTTTTGTCTGCTGCGTGACCTTGGGTAAGCCACTTAACTTCCCCGTACCTCAGTTACTTTGTCTGAGACAGGGACTGTGTCCAACCTGATAACCTTCTATCTATCCCAGTGCTTAGAACAGTGCTGGGAACATAGTAACTACTTAAAATACCATCATTATTATTATTAATATTATTACTCTCCCAAGTGCTTAGTACAGTGTTCTGCACACAGTAAGTGCTAAATAAAACCACTGATTGATTTAATTGATCCAAGTAGTTAGTCTGTTGGTCCTGAAACTTATAACCAAGATTAACTTCTCCATCAGTCTCCTCATTGATTTCCTGGCCTCTTCTCTCCTCTTTTCAGTCCATACTTCATTCTGCTGTCTGGATCACTTTTCTAAAACATTGTTCTGTGTCTGTCTTCCCACTACTTAGATTGCTCCATTTCTCTCTACATCAAGTAGACGCTCTGGACTATTGATTTTAGGTTACTCAATCAGCTCTTTAGTGGTAGGAGTAGAATTAAGTGCTTACTGTGTGCAGAGTACTAATCATACAGGTGGGAATCTATTCCCACAATCTTCTCCCATTGCAACCCAGTTCACTCTATTCCTTTCAAGATAATTTACTCCCTATATATCTTTCTTGCCTCTTCTGTCTCCCACCCCTCCTTGCTCCTGCCCATTTTTTTGCCTGGAACATTCCCCTCCTTTATATCTGCCTTGGATTTGTACTCTTTATTCTCCTCAGCCTCTGTCCTACAGAACTCATGTACATATTTCTAATTTATTTTACTATCTCTTTCCCTTTTAAGACTGTAAGTTTGTTGTAGACAGGGAATGTGTCTACCAACTCCATTGTATTGGGTTCTCCCAAGCACTTAGTACAGTGCTCTGCACAGTAGATACTTAGTAAATATGACTAATTGCAAGATTTTGGGTCTGGCAGATCTTTAAAGCTTTTCTGATAATCACATCCTCTCCAGGAGGCCTCTATTGCTGTAAAACCTGGAAAGAAGAAATTATCCCCACAGTTTCCCCATAAATCAGAAGCTTAAATGAAATCTCAATCTTGTAAGTGCTGCGATGATATACCAATATGATGGTGCATATATGTCTAAGGTGGCTCACAAGCAATGCTTCCTCTTAGAAGAAATCAAAATCATTAGTTTCATTCCATGATATAATAATAATAATGCTGGTATTTGTTAAGCACTTACTATGTGCTAAGCACTGTTCTAAGCCCTGGGGTAGATACAAGGTAATCATGTTGTCCCATTTGGGGCTCACAGTCTTAATTCCCATTTTACAGATGAGGTGACTGAGGCACAGAGAAGTTGTTACTTGCCCAAAGTCACACAGCTGAGAAATGGTGGAGGCAGGATAGTCCTACTTCCTCCATTTTCACATCAATAATAAAATAAATAATTATGGTACTAAAGTGTTTAATATGTGTCAAACACTGTTCTAAATGCTAAGATAGATACAAGTTAATCAGGTTGGACACAGTCCCTGTCCCACTTGGGGCTCACACTTTTAATCCCCATTTTACAGATGAGGTAACTGAGGCACAGAGAAGTTGTGACTTGCCCAAGGTCACACAGCAAACATGTAGGAGAGCTGGAATTGGAACCTAGGTCTGAACCTTTTTCATCTTCTCCTTTCAACATAAACTTGTCATAAAAAAAAAAGACAGTTAATATTCCCTGAAGTGGGAAATGCCATTCTTTTAGCAAGGTGTTCAATTTAATTCATCTTGACATCTGACTTTCTTCCTGTTAGTTGGAGTGCCAGGAGAGGCAGGTGCAGAAGCCTCAGCACTTCCATAACAACCACACACTTCCGTGTGCACTCAAACATCTAGAGCGCATCTGTACATACCCTGTTACTTATCTGCTCACTCACCTACAAGCTCACATTCTTTTCTTTCCTCCTATCTGAAGATCATTTTAGTCTCTGTCTCCCCAGTCAGATTATAAACTGTTCAAGTTCAAGAGTCATTTCTACTAACTCTATTGCACTATCCCAGTACTTAAATCCAGGCTTGGCCCAATTCAGAAACTCAAGCAATACTCTTGACTGATTGATAAGCATGTTTATATGTGAATGTGCTGAAGGAGTGGCAGGAAAGGAAGGTTCATTTCACTGTATTTATTGAGCACTTACTGTGTGCAAAGCACAGTACTAAGTGCTTGGGAGAGTATAAAATAACAATAAACGGACACATTCCCGGCCCACAATGAGTTTACAGTCTAGAGGCTAAATGCCTCCTAGAGATGGATTTCTAGAAAAAAATTAAAAGAGGAAAGAGATGTGGTCTGGCATTGTAGAGGGGAAGGGGGTAAGAAATTGGTTAGGAAAAAAATCGTAAACTAAATCGTTAGATTTTCTTGGGAGAAGAGTTGAATATAGTCAATAAGGCATGTGTGCAATTGTGGTTATATATTTGCAGTATTCCCATCATTCAAACTCTCCTACATTTGGCATTTTAAGGAGAATTGTATCAGAGGTGAAGTACACTGGCAGATGTTTTCAAAGAAGCGTAGACATTTTCAAAGAAGCTTTTGAATCCATTGCCAAAGATGCAAATAGAATTTCAAGATGAATCAGTTATATTTATTGAGCACTTACTGTGTGCTAAGCACTGTACTAAGTGTTTGAGAGAGTGCAATATAAAAGAGTTGGTAGTCATGCTCCCTGCCCACAGTGAGCTTGAAGTCTAGAGGGGATAAAGACAATATAAATTACGAATGTGTGTATAGGTGATGGGCTGAGGGAGGGGTGAATAAACGATACAAATCAAAGTGCAAGGGCAACACAGAAGGGAATGGGAGAAGAGGAAATAAGTGATTAGTGGGGGAAAGGCACTGGAGAAGATATGCTTTTAATAAGGCTTTGAAGGTGGGGAGGGTGATTATCTGCCAGATATGAAGAAGGAGGCTAGTCTAGGCCCAAGGCAGAGCCTGGACAAGAGAGCAGTGGTGAGAAAAATGAGATTGAGGTACACTGAATATGTTGGCATTAGACGAGTGAAGTGTGTGGGCTAGGTTGCAATTGTTAATCAGGGAGGTAATGTAGGAGAGGGCAAGGTGATTGAATGCTTTAAAGTCAATGACAAGTACTTTCTGTTTGATGGGGAACCACTGGAAGTTCTTGAGGAGTATGTAAACTTGAACTGAATAGCTTTATAGAACAATGATTCAGAGAGCTGAGTGAAATACGACCTGGAATGGGGAGGGACAGGAAGCAGGGAGATAGCAAGGAGTCTGATGGGGTAATCAAGGCGAGATAGGATAAATGCTTGGATTAACACAGTTGGGTCAGAGAAGAAAGGGTGAATGTTGAATCTACTGGATTTGGTGACAGATTGAGTATGTGGGTTAAATGAGATGAGTTGAGGATACTGCCAAGTTATAGGGTTGTGAGACAGGGAGGGTGATGGTGCTGTCTACAAATGATGGGGAAGGGCAGGTTTTTCAGTGGGAAGATAAGGAGTTCTGTTTTGGACATGTTAAGTTAGAGGTGTTGGCAAAACACCCAAATAGAGATGTCCTGAAGGCAAGAGGAAATGCAAGACTGGTGAGGAGGAGAGGATCAGGACTGGAGATGTAGATTTGGGAATCATCTGCCTAGAAATGCTAGTTGAAGCCATGGGGGCGACTGAGTTCTCCCAGGGAGTGAGTGTGGATGGAGAAAAGAAGGGGACAGAGAACTGAGCATTGAGGTACTCCTTGTCAGTTAAGAGGAAATGAGACAAAGCCCCTGACTTTAAGGTAATTTAAAGGTAATTTACATTCTAATGGAGAGAGAAAAGCAAAATAATGACAGTGAAACTGCATATAAATAAGAGAGCTGTATGTGTATAAATTAACAAGGATGTACTATGCACTGAGGTAACTGGATTGGGTTGTGTGACTAAGGAAGCATGGAATTAATCAGGAAGGCTTCCCGTAGGACTGGAGAAATGTCGTTTGGCAAAAGGAGGCTTGGGGAGTGGGGTTAGGGCAATCTGTGTGCTGTTGGCAGAGGAAAGATCAAGGAATATTTTTAAAAGGCATATTTAATCCTATTTTTTCTCTAAGCAAGGAAGTAAAACTCAGGATTTCTCATTCAAAAATGGTTTCTTCCCAAAAACAATCCATTCAAAAATTCTGCTTCCCCAGGCAAACTCGTCTCTGTGGGTTGTTGTGCTTCATCTGATTGTGACAGACCTACTGCTTCTGACAAGAGATGGTTACCATGGAGTTCATTCCACTACCATGGAGCCATGCTGTTGTCATGGTGATTACTCCACTTATAAGCATCTGTGTTTGTTGCCCCAGAACCTACTTCTCCTGACAATGCAGTTTATAGGAAGTCAGCTATCAAGATGAGTGAAACTTAAACTTACCTTCCTACAGGAGTGGCATTTCCTACTTCAGGGAATATTAGCTATCTTTTTTTTAATGGAAGGTTGATGTTCAAAGGAGGAGATGAAAAAGATTCATTTTAAAATGGAGGCAATATGACTACGATATGGAACGAAATTAATGATATTGATTTTTTCTATAAGAAGGCATTGCTTATGAGCCACCTTAGACATATTGGCACCATCAAATTGGTATATCACTGTAGCATTGGCAAGATTGAAATTTTGCTTCAGCTTTCGGTTCCAGCCATGCTCACCTTTTCTCTCTCCTGCATATTCATGTATGCATACTCATACCAGGTAGTCCTGGTCATTGTTATTTTCTCTCCTGAAACTACCTGCTCAACAATCCTTTGCCAAGC